>NC_137541.1:101707904-103051989 GCF_963082525.1 Nesoenas mayeri
AGGCTGCCCAGAGGGTTGTGGAGTCTCTTTCTCTGGAGACATTCAAAACTCGCCTGGACAGATTCCTGTGTAACCTCATCTAAGTGTTCCTGCCTCTGCAGGGGGATTGGACTGGATGATCTTTTGAGGTCCCTTCCAATCCCTGACATTCAGTGATTCTGTCATTCTGTAATATCTACTCTGGATTTGATTTACCTGAAATCACTTCTAGAAGTGTCACCATGGTTGGTTTATATTTCATATGACCATTCAAGAATTCTGTTCTGTGGAGAAAAACAGCACCTCATAATAGTATAACATGTTTCATGTTTGGTTTTGTCTCTGTGATTTCTTATATGAAAATATCTACATATGACTTTTTTTTGCAGTTTCCTGAAATATCAGCAATCTGAAAATAAAGTTAGACTATTTCCTTCTGTATCCTATTGCTAACTTGCAATCATGTCCACTCCACCAGATTTTCTTTGTAAAGTCTTTCAGATCTAGGGCAAATCAATGTGCCTTCACGAAATAATTTTGTTTAGTGCATAAGTAGAGTCTGACTCATTCTTGCAAAGTTGCTCTGTGGTGAATAGCAGTAAATATCACAAAACTTCTTTTAAGCATTATGTTCTAATTCATATGAAAAATGGCTAGAAAAATGACATGCACTTAACTAAAATCTCTGAGTCACACCTGCTGAAATAAGTTTCCACTGTTATCTACTGCTGTTAGCTCTCATTCTATATTCTTCTCATTTTTCTCTGGGTAGGAGCAGATTGTTGTACAGGTACTTACTAAAGTAATGGTGTGGAAAGTTGGCAGCCTATTTAAACAAGCAAAGTAAATAGCTCCTAGTGGTATCTCTGTCAATTGTCTCATACATTTTTTGCCTGTGTGAAGTTAATAAAGAATAAGAAATACTAAAGAACTGCAGGCAAAAGAAAAGACTTTCTCTCTTTTGACAGGCAACCCAAGAGGTCAGTAATTACTCTGCAAATTATCTATGAATATTATCTACTCTCCAATAGAGGAAATTGCATCAGTAAGGTCACTTTTTAGGAAATTTTATGTTTCCATGAAATTACAAAAGAAAAAATGAGGATAAAAATATCATTAGATTTCAATAGTTGAATTTTCTGTCTTGTTCATGATAATAGCTTGTTTCAAATGTCAAATTCTATTTTTTCACTTCTTTTTTTTTTTAATGAAAGAATTAAAAGGATTTACATGAATTTAAAATGTGACTAACAGGTACACTTCATAAGTTATTTAAATGCTCTCAGTGTGTGTTAAACATAAATGTGTTGCTTTGTACTCCCAGAAAATCAGCTGCATTTGACATTTTATATGGGCTTTGTTAAAATCCAGTCAAGCAATTCAGAATTCAAATTTTATTCTAGCTAATGTAAGACTATATAAAGTTTTCAGAGAGCCTTTTCCCCTAACAAAGTTCACAACATTTATGTGCTTCTCAAGTTCAGGTTATTGTTTACCATCCCAGTACTCAGATAACCTAAGTAAGGACACTCTTTCCATTGCTGCCTTTGTTTGTATGTATGTACGTTGTAATTACTGTTTATATGTATATTCTATGGGAATATACAAAGAGAAAACATCACGTATGCAGCACAACCTTCATCATATGTGTTGTATGCAGAATTTACCAGCAGCAACATCATAATAAGGATTTATCAACAGGAGCTTGTGTTGGATGTTACAAGCCAAAAAATTAGTGAAATTATTAAATCTTCTATTATTAGTATTGCGTATTTCTCAAGCATGCATCCTATGGAGTTTATCGATTTTTAAAGTTCACATCATTTCCTTCACAGTTACCAGATTTACTTTCAACCTAATGCATACCAGTTGATGCTGATACCACTACTGAATTGCTGTACATTGCTGAATTGATATCCACTGCTCGGGAAAGATGCTAATACAGTGAAGGGAGTTCACAGAGGAGAAACACAACTGGGAAACATGCCTTAGAGGAAAAAAAAAAAAAAAAAACACACATTATTTTATTTAGTCACTTTAAAGAGAAAATTAAGAGGTGACAACCTTCCCTACTCTGGTAACAGAACTTTGTTCATCTGCCTTTTGTTTTTAGAAGTGAAAGCAAAAGTGATTTCCCAGTTTTTGAAAATTCGACTGCAGCAGCATTTATCTCTATACTGGATTTTTAATTTTATTTTCATTGTGAATATTGATTAATTCAAAATCCATTGTCTGTGTTATAGACTAAGTGATTCCAGTGGTAACATTTACAACCTCTGCCTTGTGGCTGTTTCTCTGAACTGTAGCCCATGGGAGGTCCAGATAAGTACTATTTGGTTTATGAAGTGACAATGTATCCCTTGAGATACACACGCAATCATTAAAAGGCCTGGGAAAGCTCTCCCACAACAGGCTGTCACATTCCTCCTGACACTTCCTCTGGACACTGTATATCAAAGCTGAGGGGATGAATAAAGGATTTACCTATGGTTTTCATATGCTTTGGGCACAGTATGCCTGACTGGCACTTTTAGCATTTCTAAATGCATTTATGAAGGCTACACTAATCTAGGATGCCTACCTGCAGCACTGTGCATGTACACACATACAGATAGCAAGTTGCAAGTGAGAATCACTTAAATTCTTACAAAGTCCAAAACCACTCCTTATTACACTAAGGTATTCCTCCATCATATACGATCAATCTATATAAACTGTGCTCTGAACTCAATCCTTCTTCATCAAGTCATGTCTTCACTTTAATTCTATGTACTGCAGAGAATCTAATAGCAGCTTCTTTAAATCACCAGAGTTATTTCATCATGGAATAAGGAAAAGCTGTGGTGAGAGGCTTTTCCTACTTTCTTTGTTAAGCAGAACATATTCTTTGGATCTAAACAATTGATTAAATGCCCATCATTGTTTATGGTACTTCTTTAGATGGACTTTCAATCAATACGACAACATCCCTTTCACCTGTACTGTCACGAAAACATGACATCTGCTTCTAAATGTAACCCTGAACAATGAACTAATTGAGCAGGAGAAATAGAAAGGCTGTATAAAGGGTAATTTGGGATTGAAACTTTCTAAAGAAAGAGACTAGCACAAACAGGCTCTAGGCAAACTACAGTTCCTGGCTGCTCTAGCATCATGCAAACTTAATTTGACAGAATTGCCTTTCACCAAACACTGAAGACCATAATGCAGGGAAGAATATTCTCTGAAGCAGCTTTCATTGGTACCACCTCAACTCATTTGTTTCCTACATGAGAGAAGACTTGGACCATGGCTGATGTGGAACAGCTCCTTCTATCCATCCAATGCTCTGTGGAAAAAGACTACTCACCTGGCCTGTATTGAGCCTCTATGAGATGGAGTTTAACTGCTGTCTGTCATTTAGAATAATTTTGTAAGGCTGATCAACACATATTTCTGCTCCTTTTCCTTTCTCTTCCTCTCTACCTCCTACCTCCTTACCTTGCTCAGCAACTTAATTGCTCTGCAGGCAGATGTGGGGCTTTTTGGCTGAGAAATGAGAAAAGTTGTTTTAAAAACCAGAGGAAACATGACTGAAAAGGAAATTCAACCAAGCACCAGTGAGACACAATGAAAGAAGCATAGGGAGCCAGCTTTTACCTCATGATATCAGATTTGTAGATGGAACAGTTGCTGGTATCTTGATTTTTCCTGTGAAATGGCAGAACTTTATATATTCTTCTAAACTGAGCCAAAGAGTATCAGGAACATGCCACTCCAATACCAGTTCTTTTTCTTTTTTTTTTGCAGTAGTCTGCCATATCCCAAATTTTCGTCAAATGAGTCTTACGAATGTGACCATGTAAAGACAGCTCAGCTGTCCTCTATATGGTGTTGAATGATTTTGCTAAGACTTTATTTTCAGCATTCTCCAGAAGAACAAGAGCTTCTAAGATGTCTTCATTCCTAATTATTTCATGCTCAGGACAGGTAATTCCCCGTATATCTGATTTCTATAGGAAACAAACTATTTATACACACCATTTCTTAATGAACACTGTTAGCTTTGCTCACCATCAGTTCTATCAAGAAAGTGAAAAAAAAAAAAAGCTATGTAGTCAAAAAATGTAGACTTACATTAATTGAAATGTAGACTTACATTAATTGTACTCCATGCAAGTGTTTGCATTAAGAGACAGGCAACAACCTGTCTCATGTTTTTGTGATTGGGCTACTGCCAGTAATAGTTTTAGAGAAGCTGCTTTTGGATGTTGGGAAAGGGGTAGTTCTGTTCAGGGAGAGTCCACATTTCAGCCTCTTTCCCAATCCTGCTATTACAGTCTGTTTGACAGCCCTATGGCTTTAGTATTTTAATGGTTATCCAGGTCTAGCCAGAAAATATTCAGTTGTCTCCATCCTGCTGAACTGTTTTACATATTTTCAATTTTTAGTTCTTTCCTAGCCTTGTGATAGAGGGTGATTTAATTTTATAATGTGATACCAGGCTTAAATGATAAGTGATAAGTATAGCCTGATAAACACAGTGTACTGATATTTAATGTATTCGTCTCCACCCTGCAAATCTGAAAACAATGATCAGTGATTAGAAAATAAGCTTAGCATGATTTTATTTATGGAACATAGTTAATGAATCTGGTTTTCAGTGAATAATTGCAGCAATCAACTAAAATAATACTAGAAGTGCACAGTAAATAGGTCAGATAAAGTAAAATTTTAAATTGTTATTCCCAGATGTCTTTTAACCAATTTCTGTCTCAAGCATTGTATGGCATTTTCTTGTTGGCTTCTGTTTTCTTTTCTGCATATTTCTGTCCAGAATTCAAACACAGGTTTATGATAACCTCTATGGGCAATTACCTTCTATTGCTAACAGAGATAATGATCAGTTTGCAGGATTTTCTCTTCTTATTGCCTTGCAATATTGGAATGGCTATAAAAATAAAAAGTGACAGTTTGTAAGATTCTTTATGAAGGTGGTAGATTCTTCTACTCTAACTCTTCAAACAAAATTGTGAAATAATGTGGTTGTTTTATGTGTTGTCATAAAATTCATTCACCTTCAATTTGCCCACAGTAGGAATCTAGAAGCTGTCAAATGAACTGTCATATGTGCCATAAGCCACTGCTAGTCATCGATGCCAGTCTGATGAGTACATAAGATTACTTTGAGACACTTGTACACTGAAACATATTCACCAACTACTGAGACAAGTTTTCTGTGGACCTCAGTTTCAAACAGACAAAAAAAAGCCATAAAAATGAGAGATTTCCCTGAAGGGGACACATCTAAGAAAGGAAAACAGCATTTGTTGTTTTCTTAATCTTAATCTTAAATGAGCCAAGGAATTTAAAACATGCCAGGTAATGTTGGCCAACTTGGTTTTTAAACTCATAAGCCTTGAAAAATGAGAAAACTAGAATTTAGTCTGCATATGGGTAACCTTTAGGTTAAGTCAATTATCTGGACGGAATCTTTGCAAGTTGCTAGAGGGTGTCACATGTCTGTGTCTATTTGTTAGAGCTTTCTTTTTCCATTCTTCTAGATATGCCACAAATTATTATTTAAACTTCGTGGATTTTGCTGTCACGAGCCTCAGTTAGCATGACTGCTCCCATACTTTGCTGCTGACTTTTACATCTGTTTCATCTGCTCCCAACATTTTTCACAATTTTTCCAGCTTACCCACAGTGTATAATGAGGCAAAAATGCAGAGATCCTCAAATTAGCATCAACCCAAGCTACTATTTCCACAAGACGCTGTGCTTTGGTCAAGAAACAACACCGATAAGAAGCAGGGTTTGTTCACATAGACCCAGAGCTCGCCCATGGCAGCAGTGCTTTGGGACTTGAGCTAGCTCAGGCCACATCAGACCAAAAATGGAAAGGATGACAAGCAACAGCAAGCCACAGTAGCTGTCAGTAGATTCTAAACTTGAGTGTGAGCATGCTTTACCTTTTCAGTACCTTTCTTCATCTCAGTAAGGTCTTTTGAGTGGCATGAAAAGCACCATGTCTGGAAATTGGTTGGGGTGCAAGCTGCCTTAATGGTGCCAATAACCTTAACCCAGGGCACCAGAAATGTCTGTTTCTCTTTTCTGATGAGGTTTGTTTCACTGTTTTCATGGCTTGGGTATCTAATTATGCACAGATATGTGCACTAAAACCAAATCTAATAACCTCAGGATGTAAAATAAGCCCTCTGTGGGAAGGATAGGTGGCTAGAAAAAAAATGTTATACACAAAAATTTGTCTTACATATGTGACCACTAATATATTAATACACACACTAACCCTGGTAATGTAACAACCTGTTTTTTTCTTTATTTCTTAGTTACAAAACCTTATTTTCAAGAACATTTGTAAACACTTATTCAATTATTTGTAAGCACTAACAAAACAGAGGCTCTCTGCTCTGAAGGTCAGAACAGGAAAATATATTCAGTGGCTGCAATTGCAGCGAACACCTCAGTAACAACAACAAAAAAGAAAAGTGCCTGGCAACTTAATTGAAGTCTTGCAACACAAAGAAATGTATAGTACAGCTTCTATTTCTCAAAAACCAGGTTTGCCTCTCTTCAGAAATTCACAATGAGGTAGATTTAGCAAACTTCAACCCCATCCATCCCCCAATGTCTTTGCATCAGGAAAAACTGAAATCTTGTTGATCTGTGCCTCTTTCAGCTGGAGCGAGGGCTTCTACAGGTACAAATGCTGTCTCTATAAAACACTCTCCCCTGGCTGGTAAGGTCCCCAGGCTAATACATATAAATAATGCTTTTGATAGCTGTAGCAGATGAATGGTTTTAATTTACCAAGCTAGAAAATCAACATTTTTTAAACAACAAATATAATCTTTCCTTGCTACTGCAAACGAGAAGTCTTAGCAAGGCTTATGTGAACATAGCAGATCCATACACAGAGGACCTGTGGCTGGCCTCACTGAAAACGGTGGCCAGTTTCTGTGTCTGTTAGTAAAGGTGTCACATATCACTCATTGAGGGAACCAGAGAACACAAGAAATTAAATACCTGATGATATTTGTTTGAATATCTGCTATGTTTGAAATGTCAAGCAGAGAAATTTGACTCAAAATTCAGCCTTCCTTATCTCTAATCCATCTCACCAAAATGTCACATGGGAGATGAAAGCTGGAGAGGTGTTCTTTAGTTTTTACAGCTTTTACCAGCTGTTTTTTGGCAAATATAGAGCATTCTCAAATCCATTGAACTCAAATAAAAATTGCCTTGATTGTCAAGTTAACGTTTATGTATGAAATACTGCCTATGACAACATTAAAAGCTGACAGCGTTACAAAGCAAAAGCACCAGATGGATAATGCCTGGCTATATTGAGCCTTAAAGGAAAATTCTGCTGGCGGCTGGCTTGTTTCCATTTCGCATATTGAAAGGTAATCAGGTGTAGTGAGGAAATCATCTGTATCCTGCTTGTATTTCCCATTGGTGCCACCAATTACCTGCAACCAGAGCTTAAATTTACCATAGGTTGTGTCATCTGAGACATGTGACTATGTATTCCTAAGCAGCTTGGAACAGGTATATCTGCAACTGACCCTTACTATGTTATACATTTCTTATTTGGAAAAGTAGTGCTTTGTCTGCACAATGTGGTTTTTCTTTTCTGTTATTATCCTCAGATGATTGTTCTCCCCCTATTTCATCTAGAGTTTAGACAGATGTTGTAACCAACAGACTGGATGACATTCTTCTGTTTGCCACTCCTACAGTTTCTCAGTCACCAGAGGACCAAAATATTCAAGTCCTCATTGTGTAAAACTAAAAGTAGGAGCTAAGAGGCCAGATAATCAGTATATTTTTACTGGTGCTGATACTGTTCACTTGTGATTCCTGAGATATCCTTTGCAATAATATTTTATGAGAAAAAATAGTATGTCTAACTAGAAAAGTCACTTGATTGGTCTTGTATGATAGTAGGACTGGGACCTCTCTGATTTTTTTTCTTGTTTTATCACCAGCAAGAAAGACAACAATCACAAAAATCATGCATCTCAACCTTGCCACTCCTTTAATACAGTGCTCCACTAAGTTCAATTACTATACTCTCTAGGGCTGAATGTTCAGTTTATTGTCATATATCAGTCCCAGGCTAATTAGAGTCACAAAGGAAAAGATTGAGTTATCAGAGGGCACAGCTTCCAGTTGAAATATTTCTTTTTAATTTTTTTTTTGCAGGGATCACAAGATGGTGCTACTACATATGTCCATTAAGATCAATTCTCATCTCTTTTTAGATATTCAAATTCTTCTTTATTGCAAGAAGAAATACTGCATTACATTAGTGCGCAATTGAGATTTTGTTTTTCTCAGATGGTCTTTTGTAACCATTTATCTCAGTTCCAGGTCTGGGATATAGCTGCTTAGTAAAATAAGTCTGCTAGAGTCTGTCTCACTGAGTCGTTTGAAATGGGAGCAGATATTTAAGGCGCCAGGGGCACAGTCCTGTACAACTTTAATTTGATGCATTCTAGTTCAAAACTTGTGAATGAAAAGGTCAGTCTATTGGATATCTTTCTAATCTTTGCAAGTGACCAATAATCTAAAATTAAAGCAATGAAACCACACTGTACAAGGAAATAGATCTGTCACATAATCTGCATAGTGAATCTGGGTTTCATTTTACTACACTGGTTTAATAGCTTATTACAGCGATCCAGCTGGTGTTCCAGGAATAGATCACTTCACTGCTATGAGTGGGATTTTTTTTGTTCTCACATTTATCAAATATTCTGGCCAGCTGGCAGTCTTTGCATACTTGGCTCTATACTACACCAGTCCCAATAAGTGCAAATAATATATAAAACCTTGATGTGGGGGATTAGACGGGTTCTAAGAGGACATCTGTGAAAACATGGGTGAAAACCTTGGAGACTTATGCAGGCACTTGCCAAAGGTGTGTCTGCTGCTTTTCCACATGGCTGTGTATTATGTAACAGCACACAATAATGCACTTGCCTTTGGAGAGTCAGAGTAAACAAATTGCAAACACACAATTAAACTGCACAGGAATATGATTTTTCCAATATGCAGGATAACATTTGAAATTTGACTTTTAGTCACGGGCGCATATGAAAAATAAATGGGAAAAAATAATCATATTTTCCTCCTTTTACCTTTTTAATCAGAAACAGAGTTAGGAACATTTTGTCAAAGGTTTAATTGAAATTGAGGCATTCTGCTCTGCCAGCCCAGCAAATATCATCAATCTCTAAGGAGTGTGATAAGAATGAGTACTTTTGATATACGGAATACAAAGACAGTTTTGCCAGAAACTGTAGTATTAGAAATAAATACCTCAAAAAAAAATGTATCAAAATGCAGGCTGGGCTACTAAAATAACAAATGAAAATAACTATTTTTTTTTACTTTATTCTGACCTTTCAGTCCCTGTTTACGACACTGAGAGGTGAGGATTTCCTACTAAGTGAAGAAAATTCTAAATACATTACTCTCACAGTCTGAAGCAATGCTATGAAGACCTAAACCACATAATCCTAATATGGGGGTCATGCAGCTGAGTGAGATTGTGACTGAAAAGCAAATAGAAATAAACTAAGGAACATCATATTGTGACCTATTAGAGGTCTAACAAACGTCCACATAAGACACAGGTGCTGCTGTATAAAGGAGAAATGCAAACTGGGAAGGGAGAAATTTGGTCCACAACAGAGACTCTGAACTTGAAGGGTTTATATATGAGCTTCAGTGTCAAACATGCCAGCCCCAACAGAGGGTTGTCTACATCAAAGGCAAGTAGTGTGATGCAGTATAGCAGACCTATTTGTTGAAAGAGTTGTGCTGATAATCAACGTGTATAAAGTGCACACTTATCAGGGTATGTCCTCTGCTGAGCTGCAGTGAGGACATGAGAACGTCGCCCATGAATGATCAAAGCTCAGTAGGAGTGCTCCTAGAGTCCATAATCTGGCTGAGTATTATTTGAAAGAAATCTTGTTCCTGGTGTTGCAAGTTTGCTCCAGGATGTGACCCAAATGTTGGGAAAAAAAAAATCCTCAAAAGAATATCCACATTAAAGTGCTAGTACTTAGACATTTCAGTGCAGCTCAAATGGAACTAGACACTTTTATTTAGGCAGCTGAATTTCTCTCTGGATGTCTATTTTATGGTGAATTGAATTACTCCATTGATTTTCATTGCCCAGATCTTTTCTCAATATAGCACAAACCTGGACACAAGTAGACCCCAAGTGTGTCTTAGTCTGGAACTGAATCCCCGCCACCCAGGCATGTCCAAACATAATATTAAAAAGTATACAGCAGGAACTGAACAGGTGTTGCTACTAATTGAAGCTTAGGAGCATTTGTAACATATGGAAAGGGTAATTAGCAAGTTAAAATGTGCATGATAAAATATGATAGCCAATGGAGAAAGCATGGTATACTGTATATGACACTGATTGCATTCCCATAAAGGAGAGGGATGTAGCTCATGTTGAGTAGTTAAACCCTACTGTGTGCCCTACAAATAGTATTATTCTTGTCAGTCACAACACTGCTCTTAATAAAAATAACATGGGTGAAAAAGAGGCAATGATGAAGTAAACTGTGCTATCAGGAGCATTAAAAACTTCTCTGAAAGAAACTGGTTTAGAAAGAGGCTCAGTAGCTACCCTCTGTGGTTACCTAAGAAAGAGATGCCCTTGGGGTGGGAAGAGTTGACTGGGCTTCCTGCAGGGCCAGGAGACCTCAGGTTCTGATGGAGAGTAAAAGGGCATACCCTGAAGGAAATCACCACGTTTGTGAACACCCTGCTTCTGCTTGTTTGAAAGCTGTTTAAAAACCTTGTTTTCTTAAAAGAAACAGAAGTAAAAAGTGAACTAACTTCTTGTAGTTTCCAAGACCAGGCTCACCCCTCCTGACATCAGCCAGTCCCTGTACTCACTGCGTATGTGGTCTAATTCAACAAAAATTCTTCACATCAGATAGATCAAGTTTTCTTACCCCATGGAACCACTGCTCAAAGATAACAAACACACAAATATCCAAAGAGATGCTACCTGAAAGCCTTCCCATCTTCTCCCCATGCAGCTGCCAAACGCTTGATGTCCTTGCACCACAGCCATGGGTGCATTGGGGAGTCTGGTGTCTTTGTTCTCCACCTCCTATGGCATCAGCTGTCATCCTGTGTGGGGCATTTCACACTATGTTGGTGAACTTCAGCTCAGTCTGCAGGTGTCCACAGAGAAGGAGCTTTCTTGATAGCAGCCAGGAGCACTCATAGCTTAATAATTCATGCAGGATTTTAGGGGAAGTGGTAGGGAGGATGCTGAGGTACCTTTTGTTCCCTGTGAGCTGAGCTATCTCTTGAGCAGCAAGACGTATTGATCTTTATCTCAGAATAAAATATACAGTCAGATTAATGGATGAGTAATAATTCTCGCTTTCAGCTTTACGGAAACTCTTGTGCCACACTGGGTTATATCAGATGCCTTACAGAATTTTGTTACAACGTGAGACACTAGCCACTCTATGGGTTGTACTGTTTAATAAATCCAAAGTAGATATGAATATGTTTTATTATTTCTTTTCTGTCTTGCACAGTGCAGGAGTGCAAACGCACACAAAGATAAAATTAGGCCTTCTTAAAAATCTAATCCAAAACTAAATGATGAAATGTAATTTTAAAATCAAGTTAATGGGGAAGATAAATGTAAAGCTAATACAGAGATGTTTAGGAATAACTTTAGAAAATAAGTGGTTTCGGGTGTCCTTTTATTTTGGTTTTTGACTTTGTACTCCTTTAAGTATGAATGTCACAAATTTAATATATTATATTATATTGTATTTTGTTACGTTACATTACATTACGTTTTGTTACATTATATTTCTCCTTAGACTGTCCACTTCAGAATAAAGACTTTTCTAGTTTACATCAAAGGAGATGTTTTCCTTATTTAGAGGAATCTGAGAAAGCTATTTTAAAAATAATATTTATTTGACAGGCAATTTAATACACAGAGCACTATCAGCAAGTTTAACAAATTTTAGCAGCACTATTGCTACTAATAATATACACTCCGACCATTTTGGCCAATAATTCCTTAGTGTCACGTTCAGCTCCAGTTTTTTCCAACTGCAAAAGTAAGTATTTGTCAGAAAATAGAAAGGAAAGGTTCTAAAACTGTAGTATATAACCTACCAATGTTTAGCTGAAATCTTATAGATCATCTCTTCCTGGTTTCTGCTGCTTCTTGCTGTTTAGTTCAACTTATGGAGGAAAAAAAGGCAAAATAGGCCCAAAACTAAAAATTAAATATTGATCCATGTGAAAAATTGCTTTAGCTCTGCCTGTGAAGAAAGAAGCAAGATTTTCTACCAGACAAAAGACAGGTCAATATTGGGAATCAGCACAGGCTACTCAGTTGAACTATTAGTTGAAATAATTGCATCTGCAGGGGATGGGTTTTATCTATGAAGAACATGAGAATCCCTGAATTAAAGGTATATACCTTAGAACAGAGGATATCTACTTTCAGTCTACCAGAAGTTGATACATAAAATTCAAACATAAAAGTGTGTAATTTTAATTTTTTTTTCCAATTTGTAACATTTAAGTATATTTGAATTATTTTACTTATTAACAATTCTTATAAAATAGTGGCATTCTGCAAAACTGGGTCAGCTTTAAAATTTCGTAGTTTAGATTTTTCTGTAGTCAGGATTATCTTGGCAGTGGTTTGCTATTGTTTTCTCACTGAGAGGTTATCAAACTTTGTGTTATCAAGCATATCCCATTCTCATTAGATATAAAATAGATATTATTTTGGTCTGAATTGCAAAGAAGTCACAGTGCTTTGATGTACTATGGAAAGAGAGAACTGAAAACAAAAATCTAGTGCAAGGGGGAAAGATAACAAAATTGTAAGATATGAAAGAGCCTCCGCCAAAAATACTTCGTAATATTGACAAACCAAAAAATTCTCTGCTTTTACAGTCTCTGCCTTCTTTACACTATGTCATTGTTAGTATGTGTTGCTTCTGAGATTGGAAGACCTGATCCTTGAATATTAATCAGCTCTCTTGGCCTCCTCTTCCCTCCAGGGCTTTATCCCATGGTAATCTACCAAGCAGATCCCTGAAGAGGTCAAAGTCTGCTCTCCTGAACCCTGGGGTAGTGAGCCTGCTGTGTGTCCTCCTCTCTGCTCTAAGGATCTGGAACTCCACAATTTCATGGTCACTGCAGCCAAGGCTGCCGTTGAGCTCCACATTCCCCACCTTGTGTTGGTGAGAACAAGGTCCAGCAAAGCATCTCCGCTTGTTGGTTCCTCTATCACTTGGAGAAGGAAGTTATCATCAATGCATTCCAGGAACTTCCTGGATTACTTACGCAAAACGCAAAAATTATGTCTTCTACAGTACACTGTGAAGATACTGATAGATCTGAAGTCCCTAAACATGCCAGTTTGACAATCTACTTATTCTAAGATGCTGCTACTTATTCTATACACTGCTTATTAAGATATTATGGAAATATACAGCTGAGAACCAGACATAATTTTTTTAATGTTGTCTCCATCCTATTTATTTTCCAACCCTTATTTCCTCAGTCTTTTAATTTACATGGTAAAATTCACACACAGGACTGAATTTTCAGACTTTTTTGCCATGATTTCAACTGTATCCCTTCCATTGACTTCTTAATGAGAGTTATCTTGAAAAAAATCCCAAATAGCTTTCTGAAAATGTAGCCTTCTGCAGCTTTCTCTCTCTGAGTGACAAGTGCTATGATTGCAGAGGTGTGAGGTAAGAGACAGCTAATAAGAAATTTCAACTCAAAGTATCTTGATGACACATGAAAGATCAATTGAAAATGTTTTAGTTTAGAAATTAATTTTCATGGCTTCTAAGGTGATTGATGAGACAACTTTGAACTAGATCTACCTAGCAGCAATCACTGTGTTGTAACAACAGAACACACATCATGCACTACAGAGGTATCTGTCCATCTATTTAAATATATCTGAAGAGCTAAAGTTATCACAAATATAGGTAACTGGAACTTTGCATTTTTTTTTTTCCATAGGAAAAGTGTCCTTCTTATAAATAAAACATCCTGCAGCATGTAGGCACTCGTTTCAGGAAGACAGGGTAGATAAAAGGTATGCACACATGGGGAGGATGAGAGGAAAGGAAAATCAATCCCAAATCCACAAGAACCTGATGGCAGAGATACTCATGTGAGGCATGGCAGACCAAGGTTCAAGTCTTTAGTCTTTTCATTCAAATAGATTTGAACTTGAAATTCCTGTGTTAGTTGTTTTTACTCAATGAGTCTCCCTCCGTATAAAGGAGATCCTGGGAAGGGCAGGCCAAATCAGCCAAACCCTTCTGGCCATGTGCTTGTCTGTGATGCGTGAGACCCTGTGGTGAGCTTTGGTCTCAGCTGATGATTCTAAGATGATATAAGAATCAGTCTCTCTCCCTTTCTTTCTCTTTTTTTTTTCTTATGAAAAGCTTTTAGAGGTTCATGCCAGTGTGGGATAGGATTTTTCTTTTTAAATCTTGACAACTTTATCAGAGTGGGGAAAAGCTTTTCCATGCAATTTTCTGTTCAAGTATTTCATTTTCCCCTCAGGATACTATGATCACACTGAAATCTGAACTGGAGATCAAGGCTCAAACATGTTTCAGGCCACTTTGAAATTAAGCCTAATTATTATGATGAATATGTAGCTAAGGATCATTAGGTTTGTTAGAAATGATCCAACATTATTATTGATTTGAACAATGAATTTGTTATTGCTTTCCTTCTAGTCAATTCTCCTTTCAAAGCCTTGCAAATTATTTTTCTTTGTGGTTCTGCCTATTAGTAGCGTAGGTTTACAGAAAGCAATACTGAAAAGAAAGGGTCACAGCTGGCATTTAAATGTCGAGGTGCCACAGTCCCCATCTCCTGCCCACCTGGAGTGGGATGCTGATGGAGACCTCTGCTTCTCTGCCCTCGAGTGTGTTGTGTTTCAGCAGTACCAGGGCTCACACAGCATCACCCAGTGTCAGCCAGGGATGCATTCCCAAGTCCTGTATTTTAAACGCACCTCATGAGACAGCTAACTCAACCTTCTGCTTATAAGTAAGACCAATTATATTTTAATGTCATCCTCAGGCAGCCTATTCTAGTGCTCATCTCTATTTTATGACTGAAAAGTTTTCCTAATGTCTAATTAGGATCTCCCTTATCACAACTTAAACCCCTGACTTACTTTACTTACTTTTTTTTTCTCATGGGTCATGTTTCTGGACTTGTCGCAGTAAAAAATATGACATCACAGGATTATTTTTTTCCAGATTTAATTAGCTGCCAGTAAGACAGGCAAATAAATGTAGCAAGCCGTATTTGCTTACTACTTCTCACCCAAAGCAGGTTTTGGTCCTTTCCAACAAGAAAGGAAAGCGACAATCTGTATCGGGATGCCAGTCCAGAATTGGTCCTCAGTGGTGAAGACTGACAAATGTGGGTAAGAGAGTGTCCAGATTAAAGGAAGTATTATGCTTACATTTGACCTTAAATCGTTATCTAAAACTTTTGAGATTTCACACACAGGTGGAAAGGCCAAGGATGGAAGATGGTAATTCAACTGCTTGGAAGGGAAAGTAATAATTTTTTACACATACTTTAAAAATGGAAGTTGCATCCATCAGTTTCAATGAGATTTAACCCTATTGGAAAGATAGATTTAAAAACATTCATATTTGGGAATAAGTGTTCCTATGGAAGACGTATTTTTATTTGTTTATTTGTTAGGATTAGCTATATTTTAAACTCATAACCTATTTTTAACTGGATGAACTAAGAGCAAACCCTTAGTGGTAGCAATGCTACCTCTCCAGTAACATCCTTGAAGCTGGACGAGCTGTTAGGAAGCAGCTTGTGAAAAGCATCGCTTCTTTTTTTATGCCTTATGGAATTTTCTGGCACATAGTTTGGCTCTTTTTGTTATCTGCCAGCAGATCTTTGAGTGCATGACCCATACCAAAATCTTCTTACAGGGTGAAAAACCTGAGTATCATTTAGTGTTAAGCTGATTAAAATTAAAAAAAAAAAATAGTGCTCGAGGAGACAGAATGTTGGTTTTTAGTTTGGTTTTTTTTTTATTTAAAAGGCTCTAATCAGGTTTCACTTTATGCTCAGCATAAAATAAGAAGGTATATGTGCAGGAATTAATATTTACAGGAAAAATAAATTATTTCTAGAATAATTCAAACACATTAGTTTTGATAATTAACCATTAAAGAAAAATACCAGTAGCACCACAAGTTAATAGCCATATAAATATTAATAATTTAAAGCCTTTTAAAACAGTTTATTGTACAGACGACTAATTTAAACCTAACTTCATTTTTTAAATCAGCATATTCAGTCAGGCTTAACAAGTAATATGTATGAACTATTTATTAGACACTGGATGTGCAGAATCAAGTGACACGTGTTTAGCCTACTGGAATGAGGTTTCCATAGCAGTCCAGAGGTTCTCACTGTGAGTGGAAAGTTCGCAGAAGCGACTTGAAGCAGCTCCTAAGCCAAATCTGTCCCGATCAGCAGCACAAGACCTGTGGTGGTCTAAGAAATTCACACAAACTGGGGCTTTTCCAATAAGCGGGCATGAAACCAAGATAAAAAGGACTGTAGTCCCTGCCTGTGTCACCATGACCCAAGTCTGACTTTGCACCTTTATCCACAGGTTATATTGTCCCAGCTGAATCTTACCCTAGGGCTCTGATGCCCTTTCTAATTTCCTAATACCCAAGCAGAGAGAAGTGGGACAGTGGTAAGGTAAGGTAAGCAGTTTGGGAGGGAGACACATGCCTGCTTGTGCCCATGATGCCACTATACCAAAGCCTAAAACCCCAGATACCTGCACAACACAGACAGAGCAGTGTCAGGGGTGGAATACACCTTCCCACTTGGAGTAACACCCAACGAGCAGTGCCAGGAGAGCTTCTCCACTGCAGCAGCATGGTTCTTCCCTTGTCTCTATTAAGTAACTTAACATCACCTGAGAAAGCCCCTACATGGGGGTCACCCAGCCCTATGGATTAAGGTAACTTCTCGTCTGCTTCTTCATGCCTTTGCTATGCAGAGTAGAACTGAAAGGGTGACATCATGGCCTTCTATATGCCATTTATCTTTTATATGTAATAGGAGTGATACTGTTTAGCAATTGATCACAAGGAAATATTGATTGTGGACTGCTAGGACATTGGGAGACCTTAATGGCTGCTATAAAATACATTAATTGTTAGCCCACTGATAGGTATTTGTTTTAGTAAATCCACAGAAATCACAACCTGGAGATTCTTGTAGCTCAGATACACTCAGAATTATGAAACAATTTGTCCATTCATTTTCTGTAAAAGTCATATGAATCTGCACAGTTACAGTCCTGCACAACTCTGAAAATGCAGGTGTTAGATTAAAGTATTACAGGAATTACTGATCCCCAGGCCCTGTGCCCCATCGGAGCTTTATTGCGCTGTGGCAGCAGAAATGTTTCATGGCAGTTATTGCAGGGGATACAGCAAGCAGTTACGCTGCTGGCTTTTCAGAGAGATTTATTGCAGTTATATTTATAGAATTAAAAGAGAGGTCTCCGCTGCAGGAAAAACCTTGCAGAGATCAGTCATGTGGATCTCCTAGAAAAATCCCTTCTGGCAGCAAGAGGGGCTCTGAGGTTCCCACCTCCTCCTGCCCACCTTCGCCTTGACAGGCAGCACTGCCTCAAGCCAGCTGTTGTCTCCCTCTCTCTGAGAAAACAGCTGGCTCTGGCCGAAGTGACACACAACCAGGCAAGGGTTTCCTTCCCATCACAGCTTTTCGGTTGAAGGGGAAGCCCCTGTGAATGTGGTTAATGGACGGGAGCGTCAGGGGAACTGCCCAACCGGCATCATTTTGCAATCTGTAGAACAATCTAGCGGTATTGATCCTGCCTCCACTCTTGAGCATAATTTGGAGATTTTTAAGGCATTAAAAAAAAGGTTTTGTACAT
This sequence comes from Nesoenas mayeri, assembly GCF_963082525.1. Lineage (NCBI taxonomy): Eukaryota > Metazoa > Chordata > Aves > Columbiformes > Columbidae > Nesoenas > Nesoenas mayeri. Next base: position 101,725,924 of record NC_137541.1, read on the forward strand.
TAATCTGATTTCCTGTATATCAGAGAGTACTCAACTTTATGCATTAAATTCATTTCGAATTAAAGCACTTTCATATAGCTGGCAGTATGGCAGGCAGGAGTTCCTTCTTGGCTACATGTGTCATTTGTAAAGAAGAAATGTGGGGCTGCAGTGATGTTGCAGTATGCCTCTTTTACAGCCCAAGCAGTTCCTCATAAGGCTTATTTCTTTGTTTTCACTCAAAAAGGTGCAGTATCTTGACCTTACACTAGTGCCAAACTAATGTTCTTTCTGACTATCAAGTTTTTACTGAAAAATTGTTATGATCTCAGATTAGCATGATGAGAAGAAATCAGTTCAGTCTAATAGTTGCAGCATATCAAGAGTACTAACAACCCTAAACCATAACAGTAAAGGATTTGTCTTTAAAAACATAGAAATGGATTTCTTGATTTCATATTTTTAGACCCAGAATGTTGTTAACAACTTCTGTATGAACTACACAAATAAATAAATTATTCGTTTTTTTCTTCCATAAAGTGCCGTGCTTTCGTCCAGTCTAAAATGGGGGTGTGTGGAGGGGTGTATCTGGCTTTTTAATTATTTTTTTAAAATATTCTGTCAGTCAGAGTTGTTAAGTGTTCCTGCCTGTAAAATGAACATAGGTAACTTCTATAAACAATGTATCATTAATATTTTATTGCTGTCTATGTATTTGTTGCAAAGTTATTTTAAAAATACTATACAACATATGCATAGAAAATATGTATTTTACTTAAATAAAAAAATGTTATTATAAAAATCTGATTTTTGATAACAAATGATAGCATTTGCTTTGTGCCATCACCTATGGGAGAGGAGAGAGCACTTTTAATGATCTCCTGGTGGAGAAATTAGCACATCCATCTGCCTTATGAGTATACTAATATTTCTTATAATCCAGGCAATACCTCTGCACTGGGAATCTTTACAAAGAATAATAGAAAACAGTCTTAGAAGGGACTACAATAGGTCATGAAAGAGATGACTGTCACAGGAGCAGCTGTCTGTAAATCCTGCCTGATGCTCGTGTATGTCATCTGCTCCCCAGCTCTCCAGTGATATATGTCTGCTCTTCAGGCAAGATGTGGCAGAGAGCCATTTTCCCTTCATTTCTGCAGAAGAAACAAAGGTGCTACTCAGGTTATAGTACATAGAAAATGGTTTTCTGAATTCATGAAAACCATTTAAATTTATAAACAGAGCAAAATGAGAACTTACACCTGTATCGGCACTACAAGCACATAGATCTCAACTGGTTTGGGTGACTGTATTTTTCTGTGGTGACCTGGAAAAATTCCTTCTCCAGGAAAATGCAGACTATGGCTCTGCATGATCTGTTCTTGCAGCTGTAGCTCAGCCTGTTCTCTGCATCTCAAGGACTAGGGAAACAGAGGAACCAGAGACGGAAGAGTTAAGAAGAAAATGCATGGCTGATCAGGTCTCATCCCTCCTTCCTAACAGCTGTCATCTGCAAAGCTGGTAAAAAGGGTATCATGTAGCCCAGGACTAAAGGGAATCTCCTAGGTCTGGCACCATGCCTAACTATGCAAAATAGGCTGGGTTTATGCCTGTCTTTGCTCTTGGTGATCCTTCCAGCTGTCACTGAGGGCAAAACTCACTGAAACTGGTAGGCTTAGCAATTGAACTGGTAGCAAGTCAAACTGTTCAAGGAGTCATTTATATGATGGTCTGTTTAGTAAAGCAACACTAAATAGATGCTAGACCATGAACGCCAAAGAGTCTGATGTATCAAATCCATGGTAAGGTATTATTGCCTGGTGGAAATCATTGCTATGAGAGAAGCAGGAGGAAGAGCTCAGCAAGCAGAAGTGGGCAAGTAATGAAAGCACATTAGACAGTCCCAAAAGACTGAGTGAAAATTTATGGACTAAATGCTAGTTGGCGAACTGTAAGCAAGGACATTCAAGCCAATTAACAGGAATCCCTCAAGGATGCTTTGACCAGCTTCTTGTGAAGGGGTTGACCTGTCCTACCTCATGGAAAAGATCATTGTCAGAAAGAATGTGAAGTCTTTGCCTCTTCACTCTCAGTAGAAGCAGAGACTAGTTTGAGGAGTATTTTACTAATATATATATGTATCAGTCAGACATTTTCAAGTCCCACAGAGCTGTCATGGTACAGCCTTTCCCATGATTTAACTTCAAACACATAGAAAAATTGTAATTTGCAGTGCTGTCAGAAGGAGCGTTCTGGCAACTACTTAAAACATGTTCATTAATACATATACTCACAGAACAAAGTGTTCATAAAAAATGCTCATCCATTTAGTATGTGTTAATCTACAATTGAATTAGCTACACAACAAAAGGTTGAAGTTCTCAAAAACAAGATAATATGCAAAATTGTGGTATGTTATTCTCAGAGGTTCCCCAATTTTTGACATAGCTCTAACTTTCCAATTCCACCACGTTTTCTTTCTCATTCTTACTTTTTCTTTTTTCTGTAATAATAAATTGCATAAAGAAACAAATTTCTAAAACCTGAAGCATCTCCCAAAAGACTCAATTAATATACAATATCCTGGAATATGCAGTATCTTGAATCCCTTCAGGCATAGACCTTGGTGAATCACCCACTGCAGTATGCTGTAGGTATACAAGATACTTTGCCATATTCAGCTCCTTTCCAGTACCCTTCTTATTTAGCAGAAGATTCCACTAATGCCAGAAACTCAAAAGATAGAAACTGTATGACCTAGACTAATATTTAGATATACCTTCACCAGGATGTAGACAACAGTCATGTTCTTACATTTGAATATGCTTCACAAAGAATTGCCATCTTTATAACGATATACTTCATTTATGCTAATAAAAAAAAAAAATGGAGGGGGGTGAACTGTATAAAAGTTTGTTAATGGCATCTTTTCTAGGAAAAAAAAAAGTTTCCTCATATCACTGGTGTTGTTAAGGACACCTATTTGTAATTAGCTAGTTTCTAGTTTACTGGTATTCTCTGCATAACAGTTTATGTCATCTTCTAATTCGTGCTGTGGAGTCAGCTATGGAGGTGATTCATCTAACTCTAGACTGTCTTGGCAAGAGGCTGACTCTTTGTTTTGTTTGTTTTCTGAAAAGAGGGTATTCCCACAGATGATCTAATACTGCAGCTCAGCTCTTACAGCACTTGTAGCATTTGTCATTTGTCATGAGAAACATCTGAGGAGCATTAGCAGTCTACTGACTCCAGTGAATTATTTTTCATCCTATTTCCATGACCTCATTTCCATGGAGACCCCTATTTCTCATTACAAGGGTTCTCCCCCTTGTTTTCATGCTGTTACATGAGTACTATAAAGTCTTTTCAGCCTGTTTAGAATTTAACTAGGGAGTTCTGGTTCTAAACTGACTAGCCAACAATGAAAGCTCTATCTTAAAAGCCAGCAAGTGTAAGCAGACAGTGAATGATTGCCAAAAAATCCATTTGAATTATTTCTTGCAAAGAAAATTAAGCAAACGGGATTTTAGACAGGCAATTAGAAATAGCAGAAAGTTAGAAGAAAGTGAGTTACTCTTCAGATTGAGGCATAAATGGAAAGTAGCTTTGATATTGGAAGTAGCAGAAGTCTCCTTGGTTCATTCATCATCTTGATGAGAGCTGAAGCCTACTCCTATATGGAGGGACAGATACATGACATCTAACTAACACACTCAGTGTGTGAGCAGTGAATTGAGAAGTGTCTTACAGCACAGTGGTTTTGCATATCCTCATATGCTGGATAAGACTAGCTTCAGTAGAGTTCTGGAAAAAAAAATATTTTTAAAAAAAAAAATCTATTCCCTTATCTAGGAGAAAGTTGCACTCATTAGGTGCTTAAGCGAGAACATAGCCAAGTATGTATTATGGGAGAATGCATAAATAATGAGAATAGATGCTAGTACTCAAAGTGCATTCAGTTTAGCTAAATCTCCTTCCAGAACTGTGAAATAATTTCCTGAATATGGAGTGATGATTCATGAACAAAGGTTGCAAATAAAGCTGAGGCATGGAGAACTTAAATGAACGAAATAATCACAAAAATGGTACCTGTCTTTCCGTAACAAAACCATCTGCAAAACTACAGTCCATTAGTCTTACATCAGTGATAAGCAAGGATTTGGAGAAAATGTGAAATCTGTAATGTGAACAGAAAATGCAAAAGAATTCATGATGGGTCTGACAATGTTCATTTGTGCCAGATTAAACTTAAAAAAAATCAGTGCTGTTATAGGCTATTCCATCAGTTGGCTCAGGTAAAATATTTTATATTAATGACCAAAAGGCTATTGTATGTTTTACTGCAACAAGCCTGAAACAGTTGTGGAACTTACTAAGGCAGAGACAATACGTTATTCTAACAGGAGAACTGTTGAGCTGAAGCCAGTTTATTAGTGGAGTTCCTTAAGGATGTATCTTGGAAAAGAGTCAGCTGCTTTCTTAACGGCATTAGCAGAAAATGCTAGTGAAATGAATGGGTAACATAAAATTAGGAAACTTATTGTTGTTAGTACAGAGGGTGACTGGGATATTGTTTGAGGAGTAGTAGACTAGAATTTTCAGAGTAAGAACGGCTTAATAATTAATACCATATAAATATAGGATTTGAACCTCAGGATTAACTATCATGAACAGAGAAGTTGTTATTTAAGAGTAATGGTGAGGGGAAAGAACAGTGTGCATCTCTTGGTCACAGGATGCATATGACCACTAGTGGGATGTGACAATGAACAGGATAAATTAAATCCTACAGCACACTGGTGAAACATTTCCAGTGCAGACAGGGCATGATTGAAAGTGCCATGCAGCTTGTAGTGAGGTGTCACCAAGGAAACCATGTGAAGTTCTGGTTACCATTGCTGAGGAAAGATTAAGATAGGAAAAAAATGCAGGAAGGGACAAGGACAACATGAGCACGAGAGCAAGTATGTGCCCATATATTAATTTAGGCTGAACGGCATTTTTGGCATGCAGAGCTCCACTGCTAAGAGGAGCAGTGGTGGCCAGGTCAATTATTCTGAGACGACAGAGCATTGTTTCGTGGCTGGATTCTACAACAAACTTTTCTCCAATAACAGAGGAGAGGATCAATATTTCAGAAGGCCTGCCATATTCCAACTCTTAAGACTTTCCATAGTCTTCTTCTGTGTCGTTAAATACCTTTATTACCATAAAAAATGGAAGGAAAATACGGTAGTTCTTACTCACACAAAATTCATAGTCCAAGCTCTCAGCAAATTTTCACTGAAATTTCCCCGCAAATGTGATTCCATAGCCATCTTAAGGAGCTGTTCCTATCCTACTATTTTCTAAATATAGGAAAGAAATCTTGGCTAATAGCAAGACCTTTTCTCTAAGAACTTCAATGTACAATGTTCAATGTTCAATGTACAATGACATTTTTTCAAAACCTGAAAGTGGGATCATATGCTAAGAATATTCAGTAACATTTATACAATGAATACAACATTCTGATTATGCCAAAACAATGGAATAATACTTAGGATTTGCACTGGTGTAGGAGAGAACAATAAATATTAAGATGATATCTCATTGATTATTTTATTCTTTCATTAAATATCTAAACTATCAAAATTCTCAGCATACTTTGTGTCTTCAACCAGCTCTATTTTACTTATTATCATTATTTCAGCACTGACATTTTCAACAATATGATACAGAGTATGTCTTTCTCTCATAAGAAGGGATACAGAAATGCATTCAGCAGAGCTGCTGTTGTTTTTTACATCACCTGCAGTAGTACTTAGGCTACCAAACAGAGATCAATACCCATTTCATTGCACTAGATGCTCCTTTCCTGAGAGCTCACCTCATGATATGCAGGCTGGAATAAATAAGCAAAGTAAGGAATGAAGGACAGTTAACAACAGGAGCATGTACCTACATTATTATTCTAATAATTAACTAAATTACTTCAGCATGTTTCATCAAATCTGCTGAGCTCTTTAGATATTATTAGTGCCAATAGTATATATTAACAGTTCACTTTGGGTCTGAAAGAATAAGGAAATAATATGGAGGTTCAGTTTCTGCCTCCAACATTTTAGTTCAGACCTGGGAAATACACTTATTAAGGCACATTCTCACATCATACATGGACTACTTTTGCCTTACATATCCTGTTTTCCCAAAAATAAGAGCTACCCTTAAAATAAGATCTAGCATGATTTTTCAGGATTTTTGAGGATGCTCAAAATACAAGCCCTACTCCAAAAATAAGCCCTAGTTACAGTTAATTTTAAAAGTCTATTTAAATAGTGTTGAGGCAGCTATACATGTAAAAAAAGCAATAAGTTTTGGAGCAAAAATTAATATAAGACCCTGTCTTATTTTCAGGGAAACAGGATATTTTACCTGAAAAAGACACTAAAAATTTGTTAATTAATATTTACTAAATTAGTTGAACCACTCAGATAGAAGACACTGTTCCTACAGTAGCAGCCACAGTTATGGCCTCTCTGCATATTTTTATGCACCAATATACTGTCAAGCAGCTCTGCTCTTAAAAACTCTCCCTTGTTGTTCCTTGGATTAGGTGCTGGCACAGAACAGAGGCAGAGGGGTGACTGGGAGCTTTACTCTCCTTTGACACAGAGGAGTCATAAGAACAATCAGAATTTTAAAATCATCTACAAAGATTGAAAGAAATGGGGATATTTTTTCTCAAAAGGAAAAAAAAAGAATAAAAAAAAAAAAAAACCACACACAAAACAAAAACCAAGAGAAGGCACAATAAAACATAAAAGGCTACCACAGAGTCAAAGGGAATAATCTGTGTTCCACATCCATGATGAATAGGACAAGAAATAGGAGAACTTAATTTCTACCCTGTACTGTTCTCTCCCTCTTGCTGCCTCCCTCCCAACTATCACATCCTTGCAATCTCACTCAGGATTTGAGTCTTGCTTGATTTACCAAATAAGGTTGAACTGGGGACAAAATTACCCTCTTAATGCACATAGTCAAAGCTGCCACTATTATATGGAGGGTGAGAGCTGAAGAAGTGAAATCTGTGCTGACCCTGAGGCAACAAACTGAGTGTTGCATTACTGAGTATCAGCTTGGCCTGTAGGGTAACTGTATCAGATGAAACATAAATAGCAGTATCCAACATGACAGAAAATAGCATATCAGATCAGAAATTAATAATTAAATCTGTCTGAGCAATTTACAAAGGTGGATGGTTCTATCCCAGCTTTTGCTTTCAGACAAGAAAAGCCTTTACTGCATAAAAATACCGGGTGAGTCTGAGCACAGTCCTGGACTTCTGTGTCTTTTTCTACAGCATTCTTAGGATATATAGATGCTTTGGAGACTTCTTAAAAAAAAAAAAAAAGAAAAAAGAAAAAAAAATAAAGAAAAAAATCAAGCTCTACTCCGATTATTTATGCTTCATTTGAAGACAAAAGAATCGGATGCACAAATTTTTCATGGTTTGTGTACATAGTTTCTTGTAGTACGGTCATCACGTTCTTGCTTGAGTCCCTTCAAACCGTGCATTAAGCAATTTGAGTGAGAGCTGTCAGCTTTGTTTTCTTCCTTATTTTTTCTGAGAGACGTTTGTTGAGTGAAGATATTTGGCTTTGTATTTCAATAGCTATACACAAATGCTTTCTGTTAGTAAATGTAAATTGCTTTAAGATGATCACAGGCAACTCATGCTTATGCATAGGTTAAGTGCTGATAATCCTACAGGAGCCATTTCATAGCCTCTCCAATGGGAGTCAGTCCTCTGTCTCTTCAGATTGGCCTTACCTGAACAAAACCCCATGGGGAAAAAATATTTGTCATTATCTTTGCCCTCAGACTTTAGCTGATCATTCATATTTATTGAATACTTTCTGTGGAGCACCTTTATGAAAGAAAAAAAAAAAAAAAAAGACTGAAATACTGAAGATTTTCTTGCCAAGCATATAAGCATATTAACTTGAAAAAAAAAAATCACAGTATTTATGATGTTAATACTGCAAGGAACACAGAGACCTTGGAGTGCTTTAAAAGTGGTATGTTTGGTATTGTATCTACTCCTCAGTTCTATTCATGTCATTCTGAGATGAATCTTAAGGTTCAGAGAACCAGTTTTTGGCAGTGATCTAAGACATTAGCTATGCCTACATCAGCGAGATGTCCAACGCAAAAGAAGCATACCAATAGTAGCAGTCGGTGCTGAGGATTTCCTGTCTGATCTATATACATGTAGGGGCAGGGGATGGAGGATTGATACCAGCAAGCAGCAAAGCACCGACCCAGCTGTTTGTTTGCTTTCTACCCCAGCAGGGCAGCAGAGAAAATAGGAAAAAGGGATATAAAAGCATTCACTCATTACCTCGTACAGGTAGGCCAATGCTCAGCTAGTCTTCAAGCAAAAGTCAAAAAACGCCTTTACCTGGAAGTCAAAAAAAGCCTTTCTTCTTCCCCTACCCCAGTTTCTATAGCTGAGCATTTCATTCCATGGTATGTGTTATCCCTTTGGTCAATTCAGGTCAGCTGTCCTGGCTGTGCCCACTCCCAACTAATCTCTTGCCCACCCCCAGGCTACTCGCAGAGTGAACAAAGTAAGTCTTGACCTGGTGTTTGGCAATTGTTCAGCAACAGCCAAAATACTGGTGTGCTGTCAACCATGGTTAAAGCACACATCCAAAACACAGCACCATACAGGTTGCTATGAAGAAAGTTAGTTCCATCCCAGTCAGACCCAGTACGGGGATGAGGAGTGTTACTTTACCTCTTGTCTCACCTCAGTAACTCCATGATGATGCCTATTACCAGCTGGAGCATCTTCTGAGCACAGTTTTCCTAAGGACATCTTCTAGCTCAATTTCATCTGAAAGACATACAGTTTGTGCACTCCTGAAACAGTCTACAGTCTGAATCTGAGCCTGGTAAATGTTTCAAAACAGCACAGCTCATCTGAGCTGCAACACTAATGTGGAAAGCATGGAGTGTGTTCCCAGCTGTCAGCCAACCTTCTGCCAGAGATTCATACCTACTGGGAAAAGCGGTATGGCAAGGCACAAGTTTGGACTTCTTGTGGCCACAGTTCATCAGCTGGGTACTAGCCACCAGACCGCTAATCAGAGTATGAGATTAACTTTTCTGCTGCTTCTGACAGAGAAGTAGGAAGTACCAGCAGTGGGACAGGTCTAACAACTTGAAACATTACAGATGAAAAATTCATGTACTTCCAGTGGCCTAGAATATGAGAGAAAATAACTTCAGGACAAGCTATGACCTAGAAAAGAAGGCTTTTTCTGGATTTGCTTGGCTCTGATTTTTGTTTGTTTCTGCTTTGTGTAAGTCAGGCAAATTTAAAGGGATCACAGGGACTCAACTGCCTGCAAAAGAGGCAGCTATGCTGTGTTATTAAACAGGGACTTCTCAAGAGACGGCTAAGAGTATTTGTATGCATTGCTCTGGGAGAGTGAAGAACATCCAGAGCACACGCAGGAACAGAGTGAAAACTACTTGCTTTGTCATATGCATGATGTCATTGTTTTTTGCAATCAAAGAAGAAATAACAAGATGATGTTGATCCTTTCTGATACACTGCCTCAAAACATAAGGTGTCTCTGAGAAAGAGGCTTTGTTTTAATCTCTGTAAAGAGCTGATAGATTCTTGTGGCAAAGACAAACCAACCGCCCAGCCACCATTGCTTATTGTGGTCACTTTCTGCTCTCTTCAGAGGCTTCCCTGGCTGTGTGAGCCATGCCAAAGAGTCCTCAGCCCACTCCGAAAAATGGGGCTGGGTGCCAGGTGGGGTCCCAAGGCAGGGCAGTGCAACCAGTGGGGAGCTTCCACTCAGGGTGAAAAGATGTATGTGGTGCATTATGCATAACCGCATAGCCAAAGAGCTGTAAAGTGTTCTGTTTCGTTTTCTCCTGTGGGCATATATGAAGAGAGCTTTCTGTTACAATATAGATTCTTTATGGAAAATAATTAGGCAAAGAAAGGGCCCAAGGGAAGCCAGGGGGAGATTAGCAAACTCTGGGATGCCCCATTGCAATTAGGAATTTACAGAGACAGTGTATGTGCTAATGAGCATATTCTCTGTTACCACTTCATTTCTGATATGCCCAGTGCCTTAAACCAGAAAAATAATTTCTTCGTGCTTTTCTACCTAGAAAAATGTATTTCAGAGTATAAAAGGAAGAAAAGGAGAAAGGTGGCAGTGCAGCTTTAATCTTAATTTTGACAAAATAGTCAAAAATGATCCCTATTTTAAGCTATCATGCAAAGATTTAAAGGAGGGGGAAAAAAATAAAAAAGTAGTGTTGCTCTGTTCTTGTTGTTGAGAGGATTTTTACTTTTTCAATCCTACTGTTATTGGGGTTTTTTGTTTAGTTTACTATTTTCACTTGTCCTCTAGAAAATGACCAGAACTGTACTAAAGGTATCTCATACCTCTTCCTATTACAGTAGAGGGAGAGGCTGAATCAGAGCAAAGGATGCTTTTTGCATCATTAGGACATGAGAGTCTCATAGAAAGAGACACAAGCTGGTAGAAATAACTGACCAGTATAGCTGACAAACATTTCCCTTTACTGCAACACACCCACCTAGCTACAGAATGTAAGGAGAAAAAAAGGGAGGAAAATAGTTATACCATTACTGAGGTAATTTATTTTTGTTGTATAACAATAAAGAAGGAAAACCATAAATAGAATGCTGTTTACATATTAACGTCTTCTGAAACAGGTTTATTTTTTAGGTATGCCTAAGAATGTTTTAAAATGTCCCTTATTTTTACAGTGACAAAAGGCACTTAAAGCTGGATTGCAAGATGATTCCTATAGACAGAAAGACCACTGTTGACACTGTCTGGCAGCTTAGGTTTAGATTACAAGCCCTTCAGTGCAGTAACCTTGATGATGTTTTTTGGCCACATAGATCTGCCACCATAATTTTGTTTTGTTCCCTAAAGTTATGATTAAAAAGGAGACATGGATCTATCAGACATCACTTTCTCCTAAATAATAAGATTATCTTTAAAATCTTAAATGAAAAAAAAAAAAAAAGGAAAAAAGACAACACACACACAAATTTGTTTACAGAAGGAACAGAAAAGTTAACAGCAAAAGTAAAAGGAAAAAATCCCTTTTTTTATTAACTCATGCAAATCCAGCACTCTCACTGTCAATCATATTGGTAGAGATGTCACCTGTCAGGCTGGAGAGGCAATAAAGTACAAAGAGAGATATTAGGGATGTCAGAAGAGTGTTTACAGCTACCAGCCATGCACACTCATCTACACAAAAGCAGGAGTAGCAGTTCAGTTTTGATGAAACCACTAATGATAGGAAAACAGCTTCCACTGCTCAGAGAAGACAAGAGGAAAGCAGGAGAGAGACAGTTTTAAATGAAGCCTCAAAAGGCCTTTCAACTGATGCAGGCAATTAAGACTTCACATGACGATACCTAGGAAATACAGTGGTTATAATGCACCTGCCTTCTCCATGCCCTGAAGTAGAATACATCACAACAAATGTAAGGAATCTATTAACTACGACTCTGCCTTTATATACCCCTTTTACTGTTTTCCTGGTTAAAAATAATGGTGTGTGTACTTCACAGTACTTTTGGTGTAGAGTATATTACACTGATGTTTTACAGACCAGTTAGTACTCTGTAGAGAGCAAATAATGCAGCATTTGTTCAGGAGTTTTTGCCACGTTATTAGGGCTGGAAGGAAGAGCTAGTAGTGGGGGATCTCTTGCTGTATGTGATAAGTAGATGCTTGAATCACCTTTGGGAAATTGTTTCCACTTTGCAAAATACCCCTCTTCTAACTTCTCTATCCCTCCTGTGCTTTTTGCTCTTCATGCAACAAGGGTAATGAGAAGTAAACATCCTGATGCACATCCAACCAAATAATGTCATTAATCACGCCAGCATTCAAAGTCTAACTGAATTTCTTTTATTCCACCCCCTCCATCTTATTCCTAGATTGCACCTTTTTTTTGAGGTCTACATCAGCACCACCCTTTCCCCAAGTCCTTCCCAACAAGCATGAGCCATCCTAGCTCCTGAGATATTGAGATAATTCCCTGAGATAGCCAGAGGAGGAAATCTCCTCAAGAGCAAGGAAGGGCTCAGATATTGCTTTTTTCACTGGGGAATCATAGAATCATGTTGGTTTGGAAAGGACCTTCAAAGGTCATCTAGTCCAACCCCGCTGCACTGAGCAGGGACATCTTCAACTAGATCAGGTTGCTCAGAGCTCTGTCCAGTGTGGCCTGGAATGTCTCCAGGGATGGGGCATCTATCACCTCTCTGGACAGCTTGTTCCACCATCCTGGAAAGATGCCTCTTCCTTTTGTCAGCAAAAAGCACAGTTCATCAGAGTGAGCAGCAGGGGCGCTGGCTCCTTCGGCGCGTTTCAGATTGAGCGGTGCCTGAGCTGGGAAAATGAGACATTTTTATGAGTGGGCACCATGGTTGCCATCAGCTATCGTAGTGAAAAGTGCTGTAATCATTTTTTCTTCTGTCCTTGTGGCCAGGAAATGACTCACCTTTCTGTTTCATAACTCTGTTCTGCCAGCCGTCGTTTTTAAGATGTTCCTAGTCAAGTAATCAGGAATGATATGAATCTCCCATTTCGTCTGCTGCAGTCTGCAGATCCACTTACAGACATCTGTCTCCTGCTCTGCCTCACCAGCCCTTGGGACTCTCCTTCCTGACTCCTTCCACTGGCACTTGTGATGGACAGGAACAGCTTTTGTTTGTTGCTCCCTTGTCACCCTTTTCTTCCTTACTGATTCCTCATAGAGCACACTGTTTCTTGGCTTCATTTCTCCTCTTGCAGTCAGCTTCTACCTCTGTTTCATCCAGTCACACTCACTGGGGCATTGCATCCAACATCACAGCTCCCTGAGTTAGGCAAGCGGGATGGAAAATCTTGAGTTTCCTGTGTCTAATTCCCTCTCTCTCACTGTATCTTTACATTTTTGTCTGAACTTCCCTAGCTGTACCTCTAAATTCGCTGGTCATATCTTCTGCTGGGCAACCTTTCATACAGAAATAGTTCCAGAAAATCTTTCTCATGAATAATAGATCCATTAAATTATTCATATAGGCATTTCCACTATCTCTTCTCCTGTTGGGGTCAAGATGTTAAAATAAACAGAGCAATGACTTGGTGTAACACACTCTGTGTGCCTTTTATCATGCTTCTGTTTGGTTTTGGTTTTCTCCCCAGTCTTTGTCTTGAAAGTAAACATGATTATGTTTTGAGCCCAAATAATATTGACAAAGCACAACATAGTCGCTTCTGTTTGTTGTCGTTTTCTCTGATTTATTTATATTTCTGAAAAGTATCACAACAGTATGATAACCCCCTGGTGATTATCTTGACAAGAACTTCAGTTGTTAATTAGAGACTGCTTACAGATTATAAATATTCCCTTATAGATTTTTCACTCAATTATATGAAGACATCAAATATATATAGAATTAAATCCATGCAATTTACTTTAACCCAGCGTGGTAAATAATAACTAGAGGTTTTATCAGAGATCAAATGCTAGCTGCTGAGCTTGGGAAATGAAAGTAATTACAATTCTGACGTTTTTAATAAGACGAACATAGACTTTCTCTCAAGTCCTCTTTCTTGGAGACTGGCTGTAATCAGATTTATTTGACTTCTGAACCTCAACTTCACATTTCCTACAGATCCTCTAAACAGCTCAGTGCATATATACTTCAAACAGCAGTCCTTTCCAAGGGTGCTGGAAATATAAGGAGGCTTATAGTTTGGGGTAGGGATTATGGTGAAGGCATTAAAAAACAATGGTTCAATCATGTGATTATCTTTCTTTTTTGAAATAAGCAAGAAGGTTCACCATCAGAATTTGCTAGTATTAATTATTCTGAAAGTTGTCTGAAGGACAGAAATATTTTTCTGCTTTTTTGGCATATGAAATAAATAGCAGTAAACAAAACAAAACAAAGAGCATAAAGCATCCAGGACAATTTGCTTCTATTAACGTCAGAACAGCAATAGCTGATTATAGATTGATAGCTATGAACATTGTTTTCACTTCATCATGGGAAATGGAGGCATGCATACCTTTCCCAGTTGCGTTTGAAATAGTATCCTGACAAGCTAAAGAAGTATAGAGAAACACTGATTTCAAATGGTCCCTTTTTCTGTTTCTGGGTCCAGTAGTTACCCCAAATTTCTTTAACGAGCAGATGATCATATTTGTTCTGAATGTGTCTAGGAGAAAAAATTACTTCTTTTCTTTATGACTTTTCAAATTCACATTCATACTTTTTTTCCAGAGCAAATCTTGAAAAAGATTTTATAATATGCACACATAGATGGTATGAATAATGAGATGAGATGAGATTGGGTCAGCTCTTCAATAAAATAGTAAACTGCTACCTTAGCAACCTGCCATAACAAGCCTGGAGTTTTCAATATTTCCAATTTTGGGAGGGCACATAGAAAATAAACAAAGGATCAGTAAACAAAAAGTACCGTAAGTAATCTTTTTATACTATATGCTATTGGTATTGTCAGTATCTCATCCCTTCTTTACCTCACACAAAACATTTCACCTGCTGCGTGTCTCACTCCTTCATCTGAAGCCTACTTCATAGCAGCTCCTGAAGAAGTCATGACCATGGGTGTGACTGTAGCTGTGCTCCGTTCTCACCTGAATGTATTTCCTAATCAAATACTCCCACTCTTTTAGAGTCACCTGAGGCTACAAAAACCCTTGGTGACTTCAGGGAGTTGCAAAATACAGTACAAACCAAACACATTTACCAAACTCTTGAATCCTATACTGGAAGCTGTTATGGAAGCAGAGGGAACATTCACTATAAGGCTTTAAATCAGAACAAGAGTTCTGAACCCTGTTAAAGTATAACTCTAAATCTGTGGTAATGAGGCTAGTCCCTTGGATCCATCCCCAGGAACTTCCACGCAATTATTTTTGGTAGGCACATTTCTTTACTGTTCATGGTACATTGCCCAACTCAGAGGTGCAGCAAAAACAAAGCACCTGATTCAGCATAAATGTTTAATATCGAACAGCATCCAGTATACTTCAAAAGTCTACACCAAAAATCAAGTCAATACCATTTAGTTTAATGTACCATGCAAATCCACTTAGGGGAAAAATATTAGAGAAAGGTTGAAGAATTTCCATCTCCTCACCTCCTTCATTGCTCAAGGAAAAATATATGCTCTTTAAAGGACCTTTGTTCTTTAAGGAACATTTAAATCTTGGATTTTTGCAAACAAGAAAATCATCACAGAAATATTCCTAAGACAGTCCACATAATTATAGATAAACCCTTTTCAGACAATTATTGAGCACAAGAATATAGCCTCAGTGGTTAAGACCTGTCAGATTTACAAGTGACTGAAAATCCTAACAAGAAGCCTTACACAAATAAATACAGAAGTTGTTACTAATGATGTAGAACAGAATTATTATCAATATCAGCCATTGACAGAGATGCCTCAATATTCCGCTTTTATCATCCAGTTAAAATAGCATATAAATCTGTCAGTGAAGGAGCAGCAGATAAAAATTTCCAAGCAAACCAGACAGTGTTTGTTGTCACATTTGTGCACGTTGCTGGAGAAATGATGGTTGAAAAGGGAGAGTTGAATCAGAATACATGACAGTGGCATAAAAATTTTGTAAGTAGCTTTTGGTGCAAATAAGAAAGTGCAAAAAATATGGCAGGCAATGTTCCTAATTAGCCTCTTAGATTAATTAATACTGAAATTTTAATGTATGTTAACCTTTTGGGAAAAAGAAAAAAAAAAAAAAGTTGCAAACTTAGTCTTCCTAAGCAAAGCTATTTATATTACATAATATCTGGGAGGGATGGCATACATGAAATGTGTTTAGAATTATGCGGTATCTATAGTGCAATTTAAAAGCCATTAGAAAGATTTAGCTAAAGAATAATTCTGTAAAAGCTAGAGAAATGCCCTGGATTCCTTTACCAGCGAATAACTCCACTGTGTGCATTTGGTGAGTCATCACTGCATACAAGAACAGCCTGTAAGTGGAAACCTGGGGAAATCAGTGTGCACCACCATCCATCCACCACCATACTGAAAAAATGACTGTTACTAGAGAGCACTAAATAATCAAATAAAAGGTAACGTTGTTATACAGCTATCACAGGATCATGTACTTTCCTTTTCATAACAAAAAAAAAAAAAAATGAAACAAAATGCATTAGTGAAAGAGTATCTGACAGAAGTCCCTGAAATGATTTGAACAGCCAGGTAAAAACAACAGCAGCCAATATGTAGAGAGGAAAACTGTTTGTGTTAATATTGGCTCTCACTATTTTTTCTGATTTCAAAATAAATTTAGATTGTAAAAATTCTTCTAACTCTCTTACTGACTTGGTACATTTTTAAACCATATCACCTTCAATTAACCTAACACATTTTAACTGAAGCTTCAGTTATGGATTTGGAACCACCGCCTACGACTAAAAAAAAATCCTTATTATCTGTATCCACAGCTTTCATCTTTATAAAAGCACATTGGCAATATGGATAAACCTCTTATAAGACAAGAATTACTGTTTGAGCCTACCTTCTTCACAAGAGTATCTCCTATGATACTCTTGAAATCAAACTCAGATTCACTGCCCATCCTCACCATTTGCCTGCTAGATGGTCTTTGGGGAAACTCTGGGACAACCTTTAAATACACCTGGAAAAACATGGACTTGGCTTGCATGGACTAGCATGAGACTCAGCCTTGGAAGGCACCACTTCTCCTGCCCATGTCTGCAGCAGTGCTGCATGACCAACAGCCAACTGCCTAAGAGGTCTCACATGTCCACCTTATTTTCAATCTGAATTTGTCCACTTTCCATTTTCCACATCTGTATCTATCTTATTATACGCTGTTGCGGGTCTTATTATCAAAATGTCATTCTCTATACAACCACAGATCAGCTTAACTGCTCATTTCCCCTGTACAGTAAGGGAACAGCAATCTTTTGCCGGAGATTTTGCTTACATGCTTAGCACCAAATTTAAGAGAAATGGTTAAATAGCACAGGTCAAGGGCCCATTCCCTCCAGTCTGCAAGACCTGCCCGTGTGAGCAGTGCTGGTTTACAATCACATTGGTTAATGCTAATTTGATTGTCATCATAAATTGCATTCCTTTATTGTTTATTAAGGAACATACTGGTCACTCCACTATGTTGTCTGAGATGGCTGAAAGATTTATTACTGCCTTGGCATCATATTTATTCCCTGAAGTTCAGGCTCAACATTTACTGGATTTTTTTCTAAGGTATTTTAAAATGAACAGTAGTGACTGAGCAGGTCCTCTATACAGGTATTACAATATTTTAATTTTAAGCAGCAAACTGTCAAGGGTTTTGATTGCGGGGTGACAATCAAACCCTGGCAGATGTATTGTTAACCTCCTCTCCCCCCTACC
The DNA here is from genome assembly GCF_963082525.1 of Nesoenas mayeri. Taxonomy (NCBI): domain Eukaryota; kingdom Metazoa; phylum Chordata; class Aves; order Columbiformes; family Columbidae; genus Nesoenas; species Nesoenas mayeri. The sequence continues at coordinate 101,743,401 of NC_137541.1, forward strand.
CTTTCTCCTTTCAGCCCCTCCCTCTCCCCGCTTCCCACCAAGGACAGGCGATCAGGAGGAAAAGAAGGACAGAGAGAAGAGAGTTGGAAAAGTTAAAAATGTTTTACTAATGCTACTAATAAGAATAGAGAAAATAATACAAAATATACAAAACCAATCTTGAAAGTCTCAGCAACTGCAGAGCCGGCACCCGAAGTCCTGGATTGGACTCCACAGCCAACCGGAGCTGGATTCAGTCTCTCACTAGGCCTCAGTTCACAGGGATGACTAGCAAGGTCCTCTCCTAATGTCGGCCATAAGCAAAAGGGAAAAAAGGAAAGGAAAAAAGGGACACGATTCTTGTGATCTTCCACTTCTATATGAAGTATTCATGTGAATGGGATGTTATACACAGTTGGTCAGTTTCTTGGTCACTTGTTTCTCGTTGCTCCTCTTGCGAGATGTCCATCCATGCTTATCAATAACTTCGCATTCCATTGCTATGTTTACCAAAACATGTGTCTGGTTCTCCAGGAAAACACAGCTAATATGAAGGTTTAGCTGACAGGCAAATTCACTAAAAGAGAAACTTGTTTTTTAACAAAACCAGGACACAAGCCTAGCTACCTAATTAAAGAATTAGTGAGCAATAGCCATTTAGGAAACCAAGTTTCAGCAGTTGAGAAAGATGAAAAGCAGTTTTTGATGGATAAGCTTGTTTTTTTCAAACATATAATTTCAGCAAAAAACCTCCCACTTCCTCCAAAATCATTTATGTTGATAGATCATGCTAACATTTTATGAGAAAATCCAGGAGAAAAGGAAAAGCAGAAGAAATACATGAAAGATTTCCCTCTGAGATTTTTCCATAATTATTTTATGGCAAGAAGCTGTATGGGAGTGTGGCGAAGTGATGTGCTTTGGAGCTGCTCTTTGAAGCTTTCAGCAGCAAGTGGCTTCCTCCCCAGCATGTGTTTTAAATGTTTTGCTGGATTACAGTCCACCTGCACAGAAATGTTTTGACCTTTTTACCCTTTCAATATTTTAAACATTTGACCTGCTTTCCTTCCTGCAGTTTTGCTTCCGAGAATGCTCTTGAAATAATTATGTAAATGTCATCTTAATGCATTTTCACTGCCACATGCATTTTCAGCCCCTTTATGATGTTATCTTTTCAGAATGCCAGAAAAACGTGAACCAGATGTGCTGAGCACAAAATACCACAGCAGGGATTTCCCTCACAGCAATCACGATATGGAAGTTCTTAGAGGCTCATCATGAAGTTATAGGGCTATTTTTAGTAGCAAGAATATAACACAGGTATTAAAGTTTGAAATTAGGTATATTAAGTGTACATATATCCATATTTACTGTGCTGAATAATACCGGTCTGCAAGTAAAAACTTCAATGATGAAAGAAAATCCAACCAAAAATTGTGCTGGTATTTAAAAATTTGCCACTAGTAGTACAGGTTTCTTTAACTTTTATAGTTATTTCATTTTCTGCATTCATTTTTAATATGAGTATGCTAAAAAACTGAATGACAACAATTGAGCTGTAGACTGTTGGCATCCCATATAATTGTATATTGTTATTCATTAGCCAGCTGACTCTTGAAATTGCACCAACTGCCTAAACACTGGTTCTATATTTGATTGCTGAAGACCTTTGTTTTAGACCTCCTGGGTGAAAGCACAACTGAGTCTTTCAGCCAACGTGTTTGTTGCTTGTGACAATTTGTTTATGTGTATTGGACCTATTCCTAAATAGCATCATTTCTTTGCAATCCCATTCCATAGTCAAAAGTGAGAATAGTACTGGTTCCTTTCTGTGACTCTGCAGTAAAGATCAACTTTTATTATTTCACTTGCTTATACAGTATCCAGTGCTGTTGGAGCCAGACTGGAACTGAGGCCTTTAACCAGTCCTGAAGTTCACAGGATGGAGGAGGGCTCTGCAAAGAGTCCTTTGCCATGTAACCCAGTCTTTTACCCACCACTGATAATGGCAAGTGAACTGTCCTATTTCTTCTTCTGCATTAAATCCATGCCTAGTCATTAAAACAGTACTAATATCAAATGACAGCTGCAGAGTGACTACAGTTTCTACCGAAGCTGTGTTATGTGGAATATCTCCTACAATTTGACCCAGTGTATCATAAGGTAAAGCAGCACTGGTGGTGATCTGTGCTCCCATGTAGGTCTTCTCAGTCAGTCTGCATTTGTAAAGAGGTGGTTCGCATTTTTGCCCCACAGACTTTGTGTTTCTTTTAGAAATTGCATGAATACTGTGAATACAAAGAGGACAAAAAGGTGTAAATTGTTGTAGACAGTTACCAGCAAAACTTCTAGTTTGACTCAATGTATTAAACTCCTCAAGGTATAAAATTAAAGCAATATCATATAGCTTTTAGCAGAGACCATGGAGAGCTTCTGCTTAGTGGTTTCATTCTACTTTTTCCTTTCACTTTTTAATTATGTTTATACTGGGCCTAAGCCTTGCCCCATAAAGCCTGCCACAGACTTGGATGGTTATTCTATCTTTTGACAAAACGTTGGGGTTGGCTGTGAGCTCGCACACATCTGCCATTTGACCTCTGTGAATTATGGCTGGATTAAGGTATGCCATGTCTTATTAGCTTAATGTTAGCTGAGTTAGAAAAATCTGCACTCTATTGCAGATTTCTTTGATTGTTCATGACTCAAATTCTATTGAAACTTCTCAGGGTTGCTCTTAGCACCAAGTCTAAAGTTTAAACAGAACTGGCTAAGACACCTTGAGATGAACAAGCAGGACTGCAGTACAGTGTCCTCAACCATGTTTTTCTTATATTCAAGAGGATGAAATGTTCTAAGGCAGAAAGAATAACTTCAGCACATCTTTGAAATATCTCATAATTATCTAGATTTGTAATGTTTCTAAACTTAGTTCTAGTTAGACAACTATAACAGATCCTAAATATATTTTTTAATTGTTATTGAACATGTCTGGTTTGTATTAATGTAATTTCTGTGGGTAATGTTTGTTTATGATAGAAAGAGAAAAATCAGTGCTGCGGACCATGAAACAGTGACTTAACACTGCTGAGAGGTTTGACAGAGATTTGGCAAGGTTTGATAGGCTTGCAAGAATATTTCAGATAGATGATGCAGGGGTGTAGTCTTGCAGCATGGGTGAAAAAGGAAGAGAAGCACAGGAATATGTCAAATTCTCATTCTCTGAAATCACTGGCAAAACTCACACTGAATTAAGTAGGACCAGAACTTCATCTTACATATTAATATATGTATGCTTCTTGGGGGAAAAAAAAAAAAAAAGTATTAAAAATTTAGAATTCTAGCTTACAGAATTTGGGCAAATCGAAAGTGAGAGTCCTGTGCAACCTTGGTTCTGTTCTTTTATATGAACAGCTTCTGATGCAGTCTCCACTAACATTGCTACACAAGATTATTTCCATGATATCTCTACCACTGAGCTCCTTTCTGCAAGGCTGGTTCAAACTGAAGAGATTTTGCTAGCTTAGAAGGTAATTATAAGTATTGCTGGATAATATGTGACTCTCCAAAACATGAAAATATTTTTCAGTAGTCTTCAGAAAACACCTCTGAAATCAAACCCATATTTCATTAAGTCTGGCCTGATTTCAAGCCTCAAGGCAACATTTCTAGCTCCTCTCTTTTGTCCCTTTTCTCCAACCCCTAACTTCACAGATAAATAACCTTACAAGAGAACCCTAAGCAGAAGGTGAGAGTAGGCTAAGAGGAATCTGGGGAAAACAGAGAAGAATGTGATCTGAGAGAGAGGACTGTACAGAAAGGAAATGACACATTTCTTAAGCTGGTTTTGTACCCCAAACCCTTGTCTAGTGCCAGCCTTGGGAGATGGGCCATGGCATACTCCACTCCTCTCAACAGTTCTCACCTTGTGTTGCTCAACAGTCAAGACGTTGTGTTCTGATGGACTGCTTGAGCTGGCAATAGTTTCTTGCTTTGTAAGCAAACAAGTTGCGCTTGCTTTTCCTTCTTTGATTCAAAATAAATAGCATTTTAATTTTGAATACAAATAAAACTTAACACAGAAAAAAATGTGCTTGCAGATGCCGAGACATGCTCCACCACTCTATTAACTTTTTTTTCACTTTCCCTGCAGAAGTTGTTTCTGCCAATTTATTTTCATTTCAGTTGAGCAAAATAGGAAGGAAAAAGCAGGTTGGCACAGATGGTTGTCAGCAAAGTGATGACTGCAGTTGAGAATGGGTGTACAAAAATATACAGCTTGCTAAACTGTATATTGTTTAGCTTTCATGTGTATCAAATGTCAAAAGAAATAAAATTTGGATAATATATTTAGAACTATTTTTAAGGGTTGTTAAAATTATTGTTTTAAAATGGAAGAGCCTTCATATGTAAAGGAATTACAAGAAAATGGAAGAAATCCTGCATCCAAAACTTCTAAAATCAGAACAAAGAATAGTCTTTTAAATGAAAAGCTAAGCCCTTAAATAAGTGATCTGGTTTGAAAGTAATTTGGGTCTTTTAGAAGTGCTGAGTGCCCACAGTCCCATTGGGGTCACTCAAAGAGTGATCATTGTATTTGAAAAGCAAACCATTCATTTAAAAGTCTGAATGAAGATTTTTGAATGCTACCTTTAGGCTTCTGTGTTTAAAGGATCTCTTGTATGACACGAATGGCCACAACATTGTGCTTTAGTAAACCAAATAAAGTTAGTAAGGACAAAATTTTAAAATATGCTAAAATAATCTTCCTCAAGCGTTCTGCCAACTTCGAGGTGGGGGCAGGCTTTGTGCGCGCTGGATAGCTGCAGCATTTTAACTACAATTGATCTTATTTTAACTCAGATCTATCTTGAACTAAGGCTAAGCCTAATGTAGACACATTCAAATCGATTGTAATGTTGCCTGTGTCAATTTAGCTAATTTAAATGTACATGCATTAGCAGATTGCATCAGTTCAACTAGATTGATCTTTAAATTGCTTTGTCTAAAGTTGTGCCATTTCTAGGGAGTCGAGGATTCTGTTTGGAAGAGACGGTTGCCAAACATACTTGCCTTTCTCCTGCCTACCAGCTCTGCAGAGTACTACCTCAATGAGTTGATAAATATATATCAGTATAGTCACTTATCAACTGATACTCATAAAACTCTGTTAGAATTTCCTGATTATTCCCAGAAGAAAAGCCATTGAGTTATACACATTGCTATTGCAATTCTACTGAGATTAGTTAAATTTTACCAGGCATAAATTTTTGACTACAGCAGATATAAAACATTGGCAACATGTGTTTTATAGTCAGAATTTAGGTAAATAAATCAGTGATGACTTTTAAATGTTTGAAATTCTTTCTGTTCTTGAACTGCTGCCTCTATGAGATCCAAAGAAGACTGACAACCAACCATAAACTAATTTTAAATTGCATGTCCTTTCCCTACCTGCTTCCAGAGCAATATAATCTCACCTCATTCTAGTGGAGTAAAAATCAGGTACAAAAAATAAGTGTGAGGTAATGAATTTCTCTTACTTTGCCTGATCATTAATAAATGAGGTTATTTTCCTCCTTGACTCTTGGAATTAGATGTGACACAACACCTTAACACAATCAGTTTGTTCTGAAACCCTGATAATAGGAACCCATCTGCTTAGAGACATAAAGGAGAATTCATTATATGCCCAGTAATTACTTTCAACGCAACATAAAGAGATTGCATGCACAGCTTCTTAGAGTTAAACATGCTGTCAGAAAGAACACCTTGATGTGTAGAAATAAGAGGATTTCAAAAAGGTGATAGCTAATAATGATATGACAAGATTTTTACAAGAAAAACTTTTATTGTGCCTTATCGTACCTGTCCCTAACTGCAGAAAAAACCATCATCTTCATGCGGGATTTCCAAAAGGCTGCTCCTGAATGCTTCTACTGAAGGCAATTCTTTTCTGTATCTAGCTATATGATGATGGACAATAACTTGTACAAAATGCACATTATCCCTATAAAAGAAGGATAAAATGTCAAATTTTGAGATCTGGGTCCCATGCCTAATCCTTGTGTCTCGCCCCCAAAGCTGGCAAAGCCTCAAAGTGCTGTGTCAGGAGGAAGATTTTTTACATGATTGACCACCAAGTGTTAAGGCCACATAAAGGACGGTACCACCAGGCTCTGGAGCAAACCTTTTCCACTTCCTTAAGGAAGAATGGTATCAAAGTTTTGAAGAATTAAGAGAAATTAGATGGGTTGAGTGGTCAGAAGAAGGTGACTGGAACTTAATCTGGGAAGAGATGGAAAGAGCAAAAATAATTCTTGGGTCTTGCTGACATACCATCCAGATGGTCCTCACTAATTATATTTCCTCTTGTGGTTTTAATTATCAAACGTACAAATATTTACAGTGGATGAAAGTACATCTTTGTTTAAATGTCTCTTTTTAATTGAGTTTTATCCTTTGAATGGTGCAGTTCAAATCCTTTTTTATTATATTTCCACTTTATGAGCTGAAATCCTCCAATTTTCCTTTCCCACTTCTATTTCGTCTCTTTATATCTTTCATTCTAATGAAACATGGCATGCTAAAAGTCCATTATTTTTGCAAATCAGGCTGTTATTTAAACTGCCTAAATCTTCCTTTCAGCCAGGCATGAAGTTGCTAAGACAATTAACATGCTTGAGATTGAAAATATACTTGTGGTTTCTCAGATCGTGTGTTAAATATGAGTTTATGCCAATGAATTTAAGATATTATTTTTTGACTTAATTCTTTACATCTAAGACTTTCATGCTCAGTAAAAACAAGAATATTCTGGATACAGTGCTCAAAGGATTTGCTGGAGATTTCCATAGCAGATAGATTTTCTGAAAGATAATACCTTCTAAACATTACTAGATATCATTCTCCTGAAGGATTTACCTCTTGGGTACATGTGGAATATAACTATTTGGCCTTATTAGAACTCTCAGCCTAATGACATTTTTCCATCCTTTTTAATTACACAATAGAAGCTCTCACACTGGCTGTAATTAAATATCAATGACAATTTAAAAACAATAACATTAATGATAGATTCTTGACAAAATTACAAGTATAATCCTATCTCTACTGAGATCAATGGTAAAGCTTCCACAGTCTTCCGTTAGGCCATGATTTTGCTCTCAGACAGAGTCGTTATGTCTCTGCATATATAAATTCCTCTTACATTTACAAATTTTATTGTCAAGGGGGTGATCAGACTTCTACTAGGGTTTGTAGAAAGTAAATTCTTTTCTAAATTTTCCATTAGCAAATATACTACTTCCTCCAGGTGATTCTCTAAGTACTTTCTACCCAGGCTTTCTTGTTCATGACCAGGTCTGGGAGCAGCACACTGACAAGGTTCCCGTGAAGTGGAGAGGGAAAAAGCACCACCAGGATGATATATCTGGGGCAGAGGTGAGATGGAAGAAGAAATAGCTATGAGAAGTCTTTATTGGAATATTTTGAGTTTCCACTGGTCCTACAGCTATGGCATAGGAAGTTCCCCAGGACAGATTGTCACAGAAGCCCCAGGGAATATGATGGTGGTGAGACACTGGAACAGGGAAGTTGTGGATGCCCCATCACTGGAAGCATTCAAGGTCAGGCTGAATGGGGCTTTGAACAACCTGATCTAGTGAAACATGTCTCTGCCCAGAGCAGGGGGGTGGACTAGAGGATCTTTAAATGTCCCTTCCAACCCAAATGATTCTATGATTCTATGAGTCTATGCCTTTTCAAAGGTTACCAGGACCCAGCAGATCCCTTCTGTGCTGCTCTGCCTGTTGCCCCTATCCCTGTTCTCATCTGACCACTTCCACCCTTGCTGCCTTCACACCTGCCTCCTCCACCTGCTCCAAATCCCATGTGCAACTTCCCCTTGTCTGGAGGACAAGTGTATGCAGAAGAGATACAGATGCCAATACAAGAGACTGGACAACACCCTCAGACACATGGTGTGAACTGTGGGGTTGTCATATGCAGGGACAGGAGTTGGACTTGATGGTCCTTGTGGGCACCTTCCAACTCAGGACATTCTATATGCTTTGGGAGAGGAGGTGTGTTACAGGTAGCTTGAAAAGCGCACATTTAGCCTGCCCCAAAGTGGCTGCCTTTATCTTGGAATCTACAAGATTCCTGGATGCTGTCATTTAGTTTAAATTTCTGGATAGTGTTAAATATGGCATAAATAGATTATTTATAACTAGCAACACTGAACTTAGTATTTTTTGTTAAAAAACCTTTAAAGAAATTCAGAAAGGCATGTGGTTGAAAAGAACTTTGTGCATTAACTGCTTCATTTTAATACTGTTTGCTTTACAATAAGCCCTGTGACTTTGTATACTGTCATTTAGTGTAATTTGTTCTGCTATTAAATACAATTGAATAAAACTGATTAATAGATGAATGAGTTTCTAAAGGTAGTTGATGTCAACTGTCTAGTTTGTCAGTCAGGAAGCATGACAGGTGGCCACAGGGGGGTATGGGAGATATTGTGTATGCAAACTGTACTGCCATCTACTATGATTAAGTTTTATCTTACATATTTCAGTATAAAAATTTGCCTAGGTAGTTTCTGTATGTCAAATTACAAAACAAAACAAAACAAAACAAACAAACAAAAAAAAAACTTGAAACCTCACCTATGTCTCTTAGTGGATTTTTTTTTCCACTCTGTCACAAACAATAAGTGAGGTCCACTCAAGTTGTTTTAAAATGCTACAGCCTGAACCACAAAAGTTGGCTAAATAGAATGGATTGGCAAGAGTTCTGTTTTTGTTCAAGGACTGCTAAAACAACAATAGAAACCAAGACAGTATGTAGTAACTAGGTTGAGCCATGTGTATGAATTGTTTGAAGGGTGCCACGACTATTGGTTGTCTTGCTCCCAGTAAACTTCTGCTGCAATTTTTTGCTTCTTTCATGACTGGCGTCAGTATGAGAGAAAGAAGAGAAAGAAGGGGATCAAAGCTGGAAATCTTTCCAAGTAATAATTAACTGTATGATATCTCCGACTCAGAAAATTTCCAGTTCTAGAAAATGCTCATGATGCAGTAGAAATAAAAAACCTGAGAGGATATTTTCAGTTCACTGTCTAGGGAATTTAACCTCACAATTCAGCTAGAAGGAAGCAATAATCTATGTGTCATTCTGAATATTTACCTCCTGAAGTTGGCTAGCAGAGGTAAAACAAAACCATGTGCATGCTTCATCTTTTCAAAAGAAATGAAGAGGTTTCCAACACCCAAAGGGCAAAATCCAGGCACAGTTACATAGCTTAGGAGCACAGCCAGGTTCATAGCAATATGACTGTTAGTTCCCTGTATTCTGTTTCAAAAACAGTTCATGCCAATTTATGAACTAAAAAAAAAGAAGTCTGAACATAACTTGAAGAATCTAATTTGAGAATGAAATAACAGTTGTGTTTACAAGAATGTATTCATCTAATTATTCAGGTCAAAAACATGTCTATTTACTAGTTTACAAGAAATGTGAATGCGCTTCAGTCTGTCTCCCAGAGGCAATAAAGGAAAGCTCTTCCTACATCTGGTTTGGAGTTCTTCTGCCCTTTTCAACAAACAAATCAGATCCACTGGGAAGTGGTTATTGTGTTTTATTGAAAGCTCACGTGTCCTTGACAGATAAGCACAAGAAATATGACACTTCAAAACCAAAGTGTCTGACAGTGAAGAATCTACCTTATGAAGACCTCTTCAAATTCCCACCAACGTAGTGTACATTTAGAGAATAAACAGTCTTTCTGCTTGTAAGATGTCATGAGGTCTCCCTCCACGGTTCTGCCAGTCCTTTTCATGCTCTTTGCAATTGTCTCAGGCAATTCTCCCCATCCAGTCATAGACCCGTCAGATACTTTTAGATGATCACTACCTCCAGCTGTGACAGCAGGACACAACATGCACCACAGAATTAGATTTTAGTTTGTTTTGCATTGTCACATAACCTGACACATCAACATGAGTTAACTTAATTTCATTTATCCTTCACTGGTTTTGAAATGGATATTAGCAGGAAGTCAACGCATGTCTCCTCATCATGGTCTTTAAACTCTTTAGTTCTGTGGTTCTGGTTCTGCTAGTCTGGCAATACACAATCCCTCAGTAAATGTTTTATCCCTACAGTTTTTAATCCATTTCTAATACCTTTTTTATCCTTGGCAAAGAAGGCTGGAATTCTGGGCTTCAGTCCTTAAAATTCCATCAAACATTAGTTTTTGAAGCCTAAATTATTTTTTGCCCTGTGGAAAACATCTCATGCACAGCTGTAATGCTGCTATCACTCTCTATCAGGAGCAATCTGATAAAATCACTCTCTTTTTTATTTTTTAGTAATGCAGTTACTAAAAGCGGGTAATTATACAACATTCCTTAAGATTTTGTGTAATCTGTCAAAAAAAAGCTTCCAAATGTATCCATCAGGCCAATTACGAAACCAAACTCTTTGAGCCTGACAGTGAGCTGCCTGTAGATCCATACCTCTCCCTTAGACTCAAGAGTTATGTCCATTTGCATTGGATTTGCCTCTTTCATGCTTTTCCATGCAAAACTGAAAATATTGACAGAAATGTCAGCATTAGTGCATGATCATTAATTTTCAAAGGGACTAATACATTTCCCCCCACTATATAGATATATATATATATGAAGGGATTCTTCAGCTACACATTCCGTGGCCAATAGTCCCATAAGAATCATTTCAGTATTATCTGGTTTATAAATTTACCTACTGATGTTATAAATATAAATAAGGGATAGGTGAAAATACCAAGCAATTGCAAGTTAACCCTGTGAGAAATACAAATTTTAGAGAACCATTAGCAGTATCAGTGGCAGTTTTGCTTTTTGTGGGGAGAGAGAGAAATACAGAAAGGTCAAAGACTAAATCATGAGGTTGCAGAGGGAGGTCACTGGGGTCACAGGGATCTGCTGTTTTCACAAAGGACACTGCAATCAGTAATCTGCTGTTATGCTGCATGTACAGCTCTTTAAGTGAGTTTGACACTGATGCATGGGAAGCAATCTGAATAGGGAGATAAACAGACAATTGCTAGAAAGGGATGAAAAATACACTGGAACTGTGATGATGTTAAAACAAAACTAACACCAAAACCTTACAAACAAATAAACAAAAACACATACACAAAAAAACCCCAAAACAACAACAACAAAAAAAGATGTGCCATATATACAAGGGACGCTAGCGTGAATTCATTTATATTATAAAATTAGTATCACTAGTATCATCATAATTTGAGTGAAAAGTTGGAAAAACAAGGAGCAGAAGGGACCGGAGTCAGACAATGTGCACCTGAATGAGCATCCACCTATTTCATTCGTCTCATTAATCTAAATAGTTTGTCTCCCGCTAGCCATATCAACAAAGCTAGATACATTGTTAACAATGATCTTTGAATAAGTTAATCAGAATTTATTAGAGAGTTCAAATTGGAGTTGATCTGTAGAACTAAAAAAATGCTGTGGGTTTAGATGATTGATTTTCAAATGAGGGTTACATCAACCATGAGGTCTCAAGCTGTTCCTTTCCCCTCATCCAGCGCTAATTGTGGCCCTGCCATCAGGGTTTGAATTAAATGTCGGTGATGGGGCAGGAGGAGTCAGTGCTTCCATGAGTGGCTCATCCCACACACTACCTACCCAAGCCTGCCTCATCCTTCAAGTCTCTATCCAAACAGGCTTTTATCCTAAAGATGATGTTTATTTCTTACATCACAGACAAAAATACTCATCTAAGCTGAATTCATCTACCCAGATGAAGACCTTTATTTAAAAAGCAAGCTATCTGGATGTAAATAGGTTTATTCTACTTCCTTCTCTTTTTGTTTTTGTTTTTTTTTACCTCTTTAAAGTATGAAATATTCCTCCAGACATTTGCCCAGACTCCCCTGTTGACACATTGCTCTACTGTGTGTCACACCAATATCTTGCAATGTTGATATGACTGTTGTCAGAAGTATGACATGGCATATACAGCTGAGAGGTGACAGTTGATCTGAAGAGCTGTAGATTAACATCCTTTGAGAGAGGAGTTTGAGAGCATTTTCCTTTAATTTATAAAAAGAACAAAAAAAAATGTGGGGAATTAAAAAAAAAAAAAATGTGCACTGCATTCTGTGCTTATATATAAAAAAATTAAATGGTTTCCTTCAACAGACTGTTCATGGGAGGGTTTTGTTTCCTTGTGTGATCAGTGCACTTGCCTGAAACCAGCCCAGAGTGCGGGCTCAGGCTGCTCCAGCTGCCCAAAGGTGAGTGTCTGGGAACAGCCCTGGAGAACTGACACAGAGCACGTTTCCCATGGGGAGTAAAAAGGGTTGAAATCCTGACCCCACGGAAGTCACTGGTTTTACTAAGGCTAAGATTTCCTCCCTGATCTCTGCAATGATATAGTTAGCTGATTTTTTTTTAATGCCTTTTCTCTTTCTTGCTCATAACAGACTTCCAAACTTTTCAAGTTCCTCTGAGTATTTTAAACTAGGCTGCAAACTTTAAAATCAGCCTAACCAGATCTGTATTTGAAGTCTGTAGAAGCATAAATGCCCTTTTTTTTTTTTTTTTTTGCAAGACTGATACTTTCATGGCTTAATATTCCCCATTAAAAGTGACAAAACTCACTCCTACAATTGCACAAACTGATAAAATAAAAGAGTCAAAATCACAGCAAAGATTTGGGTGTGGAAGGGTCACATGGTCTACCTCATCTCAGCAAAAAAGATATTTGTATTGATTCTGCCTCTAAGAGTAATGGAATTAAAACAATTTCACTCATCCCTATTACCTCTTTTTTGAGCCCTATCAGATGTTCTTAGACATTTGATGCTGAAAAATGCACTTTGCACTGTTACTCAGCAGCACTCAAAATCTCTGACAATACCAGACTGTAGATGGGTGAAATCTGAGGCTGAATGCTTCAAGGGACCATTATTACTAATGGGCTGTTTTATTAGAAATTTGAAATAAAAGAAAAACGGTAGGAATTTAAAGTACAAGGAAGAGAGGCATTGAAGTTTGTGAGTATCATTAAAGAATAATATTACAGTTTTATGAGATACTTTGGTCAGGTTACAGCTCATCACAGAACAGGCACTGATGATTTTCAAAAACATCCAAGTATCTCAGAAACACGAGGCAGACTTCCCAGCTGAAATATGGCTTGAGCAGTCTAATTTAAAAAAACCAATGACTCTCATACTGTTGTCTTGCTGCTAAGTGACAGAAGAAAATATAAAATGTTGGGAACAGAATCCAGCTAGGCTGTAGCACCCCTTGCCAATATTTATCTGCAAATACGTAAATTACCACTATGCTAAGAGACCCCACCTCAGCATCTCAGACACTGCACAAATGCCTATAAGGAAATAGTTCTACTGAAAGTCTTAGGCATGGAGGGAGACTTAGGCAGAGGCTGGCATCTGAATGTGTATGGTTCACTTCAGAGAGTCTAAAGAGTTTCAGATATATTGTGTGTTCATAGTCCCAATTAAGGCGAAGTTACTCAGCACATTTTAAAATTCTGTAACGAAAGGCAAAGGTGCTTCAATTTAGGGACTGGGTTATTGAACTTTCACCATGTCAATAAGAAAAAGATATATCAGTGCAAACAACTGAGCTGAAAGCCTGTTACAGCTTCACACAGCTGCTGCTCATGGAGCTGTGAGGAACTAAATGATACAGAAATTATTCTAAACCTCACTAGTGTAGATGAGTACAGTAATACTCTCCTCAGTAGAGCAACTCACATATTTCAGCAACAGAAAGAAAAACAAGTTCTTACCTGTGATTTGTGAAAATTTGTAGTGATCTCAGGCAGAAATCCCCATTACACAGCAGTATATTTACTGCTACGCTGTCACTGTTGCTTGGACAATATATTCAAAAGATATCTCCTGAGACTTACAAGATTTATGCCATCCTGCTGCCTATTTTTCTCCAAAAACAGGATGGAATACTCTATACTATTATTAGAACATCTCCTTCATGGGTGCAGGTATAATTATTGGAGCCAAACTTGCATTGTTGCAGGCACTCTGTAAATGCACATCATCTTGTCATTGTGAATACACATACAATGTATTCAGTTGTTTTTATATCCTTCTTCCTGCAATTTAATATACCTACAAAACCAGCCTACTGAGAGGTTGTGAAGAACTTGTGAAAGTATGTGCATCAGACTGGTCCCAGGTGCCAAGAGCCCCATTAGCCATACCACACTTGGGTACCTGGACAACACCCAGTAAGGGAAGAAATAACGTGATCTTCTGCAATGTATTTTTATTCTCACAAGAAGGAATGAAATAGGCACCTGTAACTCTTAAACGGAAATCTCCAGCATGTAATCTAGGTATCTTCAGGTCTGCGATGGCCTCAATAGTCTTACCTACCCCAAGGCTATTAAAAGCAAAGTGTACTTTTTTATGTAGTCTCTGACTGAGGGAACTATGCACTTTTTTGAAAAAGCCATGAAAGTGAAAGAATATATAGCACACAGTCAATCTCATTTATGTGCTTTATCAATCTTTCATCCCTTTCATGTTATTTCATTCTGTCTACAATACATAAAATTGGAAAGAAATTAGAAACTGTACCATGCTTAGAAATCTTAAAATGCAACAATAGCAATACAGTGTCTAATAACAGGGACATAGGAACAAGATGTGATTACTAGGTGTAAGAAAATAATCTTACTATTACTAGACAATGCCATATAGATCATAAGGCCTGCTATTATAATTTCATACTGGGAAGTGAATCTAACAATTCAGTGCCAAATACAAAAAGAGGAAAATAACTATTGATTAAATAACTGAAAATTTAAAAGGCAAAATAGATTTTTACATTATCTGTCACTTCTAACATTTGCATAGATACATTCCCATTCACAGAGGTTCCTGGAGCTTATATAAACACTCACTCTGCTACTAAGTTTATTTTCCATAAAAATCAGTTTCTTGGCTTGCAGAGGTGAAAGCTAAAGCATTCCTGAATCTATTTATCCTACAGATTTTCTGACGTTCAGGTTTGTTTATTTGCTTCCCCAGGCGGTACTGCATTTGCCTTCAGTAACTTGGGTACTGAGACTGGAAAATCTGACATGGGTTATAATAATAAATGTTGAAGAGTGATGACACGCATCTGGTGAGTTGCAGCAGGACTGTTTGGAATGATTCCGGGTAGTTGATGCCATCTCTGTATGATACCTCCAGCTATATCGATGCACAGATAATGAGAATGGCTGCAGTGGATCAGCCCAGAGCATTACCTGGTCTGGTGGCCTGTCTCTGGCAGTGACCAGCACTGACCAACTGGGAAAACTCTGCACCACACAAGAAAGGCCAGGACAGTCAGGATGCAGCCCCTCAGTGTTCAAGGGACTCTGTCGAGCATGTTATATTAAATCACTGCTGTAACCCTTCTGTGATTTGGGCCTCCACAGATCCCATGTATGAGCTGCGTGTTTTCATTAGATTTGCTCAGCAAAAAAGGCGTTTCCTTCAGTTCTGTTTTAAGTGGAATCATATTTCTTCTTCTGTGAGAAAAAGTGAGTTGTTATTGCTTATTTACCCTCTTCCTGCCCTGTCATATTCCCCTTGCAGTTGCTTTTTCACAAGCCTAGAAGTCCTTCTTCTAGGACTCCTCCGATACAGGTACAGGCAGGGCCTATTAGTGAGTTTGCTCAATGATTTTCTACATGCTTTTCTTTTACACTTACAAACATTAAATTTTATCTGTCATTTCACGGATCAGTAGCGTATACATGAACTCCATTGTGTGTTATTATCCTTCTCTTACTCTCTGAATCACCATCATGTTTGACTAGCCCTATTATTTTGTGACTGTGCTGATATTTTTGTATTAACAGCAACTTTATCATCTTTTTCATCTGCCTATTCAGCCTCCCTTATGGTAAACAGGAAAATATCTGGAGAGAATCCTCCTTTTGCTTACAAGGCTGGCTGTTTAATTTCCAGCCAATCATATAATGTCCTAATTTAACTACTCTCTCACATTGCAATTTCTGGCAGTATAACCAGCATAGAAATGAAATGTGATGATCTGTCATCATTATGTTTCCTTGTAATTATTCACCAGACATCTAGGAGAATTTTGTTTCTCTAAGAAAAGACTGCAGAAGGTCAAGGTCCTTTGGTTGCCTTCTTTCAAGTGTAAGGAGCTTCTGTTTCCAGACATATTGAGTGAAACAAGAACCTTGTTGATAGATCAAATAGTTGATATCACAATCATCTTAGATAAAGTCCAAAAGCACCAAACCTAAATCAGTCATTCAGATGTCCTCTATCATCAGGATGGAGAATGGCTTCTTCAGAAGGCAATTAATTTCACCCTTGGATAGACATCATGAATGACTCCATGGAAGTCCAGTCCCTATCCATCTTCATTGAAATAAAAGGATCCAAATAACTTGATCAGAAGACTAAACTTCAGATGGGTAGTACAATGAATCTCACCATATGTGCTCCCAGTGGCAGAAAAACCGCTGGAGATATGACAGCATCATCCTAAAGCGCAATTTGCAGTAAAAGCAAATTGAGTAATACAGGTGTGTGCTGCTCTGAGTCCCCACATGTTTTCCTCCAGTGCCCTCTTAACTGCTCCACCCCATTCCTCTCTCTCTCTGTTTTTCCCTGGCTGAATGCAGGGCAGCCCACACCACATCCTGCATCATGACTCACACATACCCACTGGCCAGCCAGCACCAGCGTGTTGTCAGGCAGCTGGCACACCAGACAGAAAGCACTATTCGTGAACACAAACTGATGCCTTTCCTCATTGAAATGTGTTCCTTTCCCTCTACTCCACTGCGGATTTCTTTATATTTATAAAATCAGCAGGACCCTTTTGTTCCTGTTTCAGATGCAACTGAAATTATCTAATGGGTTTCAAAGTTATAAACAAAATTGCATAAGCCTTATTTAATCGGGAAGGAAAAAAATATGTCTCAAGTGTAATAAGCAATATATTTCTAACATTTCCCGTTATAAACCTCCTCCCATCCTTTTCAATAACGCCCTTTTTTTCAGAAAGCAGAAAGGGGTGACTAGCTAACAAGCATGTAGAGAGTCCATGAGATATATCTCTAATCTGAGAAATAGGGTCAGGTTTGATTTTGAGTTCTTCTGATAGAGACTGAATTATTAAAAGGCTATTGTCTGCTGTAGAGTGACATTCTGTCTGAACATATTGTACTTTGTACAGTTCATAAAGAAAACCAAATGTAATGTAACTTATATAAAAATAGTCCCATCTTTAAAGCTCCTTACCCTGTTCATTTGATAATATTCTACCCATACTGTACTTTTCTGCTTTTACCAAATAATTAGTCAGTCAGTTCCCCAGGTGGTGTTTGTGTGTATTTCACGCTGCAGCAGGGAAGAGAAAACATCAAATATATACTTTAAAAAAAAAAAAAAAGGCAAAGGATAGATGCAGTTGCTGCTAATGTAAGTTAGATCTTATAAAAACAATTCATTTTCAAATAGATGTCTTAAAGAGGTTTCCTCCTTTTTCTGACTTAAAAAGCTCTTCCAAACCCAATTAGCCAGCATTATTCTTGTAACTTCACATAATAGACCTCTTTAATTCACACAGGTGTATTGGATTTACACGTGTTACTTGCAAAACAAGTTGATTTCTTTCTCTTGGGAAATGACTTATATACAAGGAATTTTATGTTTGTTTTCCTAGAATGTCTGACATAACCATTTCACATACATTTCAACAGATTTCTTTGCAGCAGAAGTTAGTAGAAGGAAAATATTACAATGTAGCTTTTTCCTGCCATCATGCAGTAGATGATTTTTGCCCTTTTTTTAATCATTTAGCATTTGGCTTTATGCTTGAAAGTTTAAGTCCATTTGGTTTTCCTCAACAGAAAAATAAATTATTGCTGCATTTAGTGTGTATCATAATGACTGTGTATATATATGCATACTCTATGACTATTTTTTTCTTACATATTAAAAATCAGGCTCAGAATATTTCTTGTCCTGAAATAACCTGTGTGTACAAGCAATGAAATTCAGAGACTAAGCAAATGTTTTTCTGAGTTTCAGGATGTCACCTTTATACCATTTCTAGTGTGGTTTTATAAATTTCCTCATGGATAGCAGGGAGATGACATTTCTCCATTGTATACATGATTAGAATAGAGAAGAGAAGAGAAGAGAAGAGAAGAGAAGAGAAGAGAAGAGAAGAGAAGAGAAGAGAAGAGAAGAGAAGAGAAGAGAAGAGAAGAGAAGAGAGAGAGAGAGAAGAGAAGAGAAGAGAAGAGAAGAGAAGAGAAGAGAAGAGAAGAGAAGAGAAGAGAAGAGAAGAGAAGAGAAGAGAAGAGAAGAGAAGAGAAGAGAAGAGAAGAGAAGAGAAGAGAAGAGAAGAGAAGAGAAGAGAAGAGAAGAGAAGAGAAGAGAAGAGAAGAGAAGAGAAGAGAAGAGAAGAGAAGAGAAGAGAAGAGAAGAGAATCATTTTGGTTGGAAGAGACCCTCAGGACCATCGAGTCCAAACATAACCCAACACTGGCACTAAACCATGTTCCTAAGAACTTCATCTATATGTCTTTTAAACACCTCCAGGGATGGTGACTCCACTACTTCCCTGGGCAGCCTGTTCCAATGCCTGACAACCCTTTCCAGGGAGAGTTTTTTTCCTAATATTCAATCTGAACCGCCCCTGGTACAACTTGGGGTCATTGCCTCTTGTCCTATCACTTGCTACTTGGGAGAAAAGACGAACACCCTCCACGCTACAACCTCCATTCAGATAGTTGTAGAGAGCATTGTCATGTTTTGCCTGCCTTACATACAAGGGAAGACCCCCCGCCCAGCCTTACTCGCTGCTTTACTACTGCTGAGCCATCCCAAGGACTCTTCTCCAGTCTAAGTGCTTGCAAAGAGCCGCTGCCACCTCCTGCATAGTCACTCAGCATCCGCAAACTGCAGCAAGCATTACTGATATCTTCCGCAGGGTAAGGACCTCTTTGTACAGAGAGAAGAAATGAAGGTTCAGGGATTCTTGAAGATACACTGTTGTCACAAAGACAATTTTGAAAGCCATCACTTCTGGAATAGGTGCTTGACATTGAAACCACAAATCCAGTTCATAATACCAATACACAAAAATATTTGAGATGCCCTCTCCAGAAAAGCTCAGGATCACAACAAATGTATGTGTCATATGTCAATATTACAAGGCATTGACCAGAACAGAGTCCCATAACAGTAAGGAGAAGCAGTCATCAATTCAGCCCTCAAAGCTGGTGGAAGTTCAGGAAATCAGGACCTCTACCAACAGAGATGAAGAAGTAAAACCTGAAGGCAGTATAAGAACTGAGGCTGAACCAGGACGGATGGGAAGTCCGGACACACCTTTAGATACCCAGCCTCTGGGCAGCCTGGGCATCCAGCTCTGTAGATACCAGCACGAGCAGTTTGCAGGGGAGTGTAAGGAATGGTGATCTGTTTGTATGAACTCTATTCATTGGTGTCTCAGTGTTTATTTTTTAAAAATGGTGCTGTATTTTGTGGCATTCATTCAGCTTTATTTATTTTTTGAGTGTACACTAGATATCACTGCATCTGAGGATCTGCCATTTCTAACTTTCATGCCTGTTCCCATATAGCAAAAATACTGACTGCAGTGAGAGACTCCACCCTGAATCAGTTTCCGTGTGTGTGTTTGAACACGCTCAGCTCCCAACCAGCAACCATCACACAGCCCCCCAATCCACCTTGAAAGCCATCCCTTTGATCTCAGTCCGATGTCTCACTCAGCCTTTACACACAAGTTCACCCTAGAAAATCTCATCATGAAAACATGTCTGTGTTGCACCATGGGAGAAGAATATTCAGCATGATGAATGCCAGATACAGCTTGAATGGCTACTATCAATCTCATAGTTTTGCCTTTTTTGGACACTACAGATTTGACATAATTATATTAATTGCCTTTAAGTCATTCCACCTTAACATGTATGGCATATTTTGCAGTCAGTGTTTCAAGTAACTAGCTAAGGATTTCCGTGCTATTTAAATTCATTCTATGAACACAAAAGCTGGCTTAATGCCATTAGGAAATACATAGGTTACATCATATCAGTAAGTCAGAAATGTAAGATATTGTCAGCCTTTAAAGCTGTGAGCTTTGTGCATGTCTGCAGAAAAGAAAGAAACAGAATCTGAGGTAGAAGTGCCCTACAGGGGTGTTACCCATTTCAGCACAAAGCTACAAGGCTACCCATGCTCCGTATCCACCCAGCAATGAAAGGCAAGGGGAGTGGAGAGCGCGAACCCAGCACATCTTGTGGGACTCAGAGAATATTGTCACACCATTCAAACCAATAATCCTTGGCAAGACATCACTGCAGTGCACCGAGGGACAGCACATCATGGTGACAAGAAGCACATGAGGCACAGAGGAAAACATTTGTCATCTTTATGGCTTCTCTGGACACTTAGGAATTGCAGCTTGAAATTACAGCAGAGAAAGGACCATGTGGAGACTGGGGAGTGTAAAAGTCCCAGACCTTTAGCTTCCTTCTGAGCTCTGGTTTGGAGCTCTCCTGCTGCTCTTTTTGCAAAGCAAATATGCAGCTGAAGGAATCAGCCTGACACAGCCTGACCAGTGTGGGACAAGGTTGGATCCTGCAGCCTCTTTTTGGCAGCATAGGCCCTGATTGTGTCCAGACATCAGGTGGACACCAATAATGATCCAAGAAAAAGCAAAGAAATAAACACTTTTGCAATTCATAAGCATGGAACAAACTTTGCTGGAAAACAAACACTTCCAAAACTTCTGTCCCTTCTGGGACAACACATCTTCAAGAGTTTAGAGAAATAACTTTGTTTGTGCTGCTGTGTCTCTAGCTCCTTCCATTGGAAATCAAAAATGGTTTCTCAGCCCCTCTTTGGGCATTCTTGTGCCAGCTGGTAAGCTGTCCACATATTATAACTATAGAGCTTTCTAAAGTATAATTAGACTTAAATTTTTTCAAATCACAGAGTTGCAAGCTTTAAGGCAGAAAATTACATGTATTTTTAATAAAACACTCTAAAGGGCAAGAATAAAAGCAGTTCACGACACCACTGAGCTTGAACTTTTGCTAAAAATATCAGCTTTACCCAGTGAAAATGTATTTTCTAAAAGTTTCCCTAGAGAATCTTGACAAAGTGAAAGACTTCAGAACTTCAAAAAAAAAGACTGCAAGACTTTTAAAGCTTTAATATTTTTAGTAAGAAACAATACTAGTTGAAACCTTGCCTCTGTTCCTAAAATTCATCAGGAAAAGTTATATTAAGACTAAAAAGTAAAATGTACCCCATGAGGAGACACATTGCATGTTTAAATGATCACATGAAATATTTCATTAAATTATTTTTTATATTTTCTGTTAAAAAATGCATGAAAACTACACATAACATAAAATAAACCATGCACATAATGTCACAGTGAACATTTTAAGATTATGCCGTCATCTCACCAGAAAATATCTCTTATCTAGCAGCCATTCTGGAGCAAATGTGCTTCTAGAAATGAAAGGCAACCTTCTGCTGTCCTCTCCTGAGTTCACCTACACCTCTCTCATACACTCTAGCCTGGCTCCTGAGGGTTTACAGCTTCCCTGAAGTCACATTGGCAAGCATTTAGCAAATACCTCGCCCATCACTGGCTGTTCTCAGGACCCTGTAAGAGTCATTTTCCAGTCCACTGGGAGGCCCTCTCCATTTCTGTGGCAGATGGTGTGCCGTGCACACTGTGCAGTTGAGATCCAAGGCAGACGCTGCTCAGCAACCTCTGCCCTTCTTGCAGAACTTCACCATCTGCCCTTCAGTCTCCCCAAAGCACCCACTGCAGTTGCTCTGCAGCTGTTCTGACCTTAGTTAGAGTTCATTCTTTTTAATCCAATTGTTCAGTGAAAGTCTTCATCAGTCAGGGGAATACATCTTTCTTTTTATTTTTCTTTCTTAAATCCTGTGATCTTTTAGCTCCCTTGCTGTTCTTACAGTCACTCTGGAACAAAATGAGTATTTTTTATTAGACAGGAAAAGACTGCAAGTTCCTATGGTATTGACCATCATCGAAGCTGGCAAATTTACCAGAGTGGTGAACTCGACACAGGAACAAAACAGAAAATATCTGTTTCTGTTCATAAATTGAGTAGTCTTTTCTGGGAAGAGCCAATGAGAAATGGACTGCACGGCCTGGTCAAGGGAAAGAGGGAAAGCTCCACACATGCAGAGTCTTCCACAGCCTTCTGAGGGACATCAAGGATTAAAAATAGACATCTGACTCAATGGCCCAAATAACCCATCTATTCACACTAAAATAGCTGCTGGCTGATGACTTGCAGGAGGCAATGTCCACACACTTCTGCCTGGCATGCAAGATGCTGAAATGCTGACACAGCAGATCTGTGGGAGATTCACACAGCTTCCTAAGAATGTGCCCACTGTCACCAGCACCCAGTCTCTGTAGCGCAGTCTTAGAATCGTAGAATCATTTTCACAGAATCACAGAATCACAGAATCGACTGGGTTGGAAAAGACCTCAGAGATCATCGAGTCCAACCCTTGGTCTAACTCTAATCTGTTTACTAGATCATGGCACTAAGTGCCATGTCCAATCTCAATTTAAAAACCTCCAGGGACGGCAAGTCCACCACCTCCCTGGGCAGGCCGTTCCAATGCCTGACCACTCTCTCTGTAAAGAATTTCTTTCTAATATCCAGCATAAATTTCACCTGGCAGAGTTTAAGCCCATGCCCCCTTGTCCTATTGCTGACTGCCTGGGAGAAGAGACCAATCCTCACCTGGCTATAACTTCCCTTCAGATAGTTATAGAGAGTGATGAGGTCACCTCTGAGCCTCCTCTTCTCCAGACTAAACAACCCCAGCTCCCTCAGCCTCTCTTTGGTTGCAAGACATGCTCAAGATCATAGAGTCCAACAGTCCTCTCATAGTAACCAAGTTGAAGTCTGGAAAGCCTGGAAACTGTCCTACCCTGACTGAAACTGAGCCAGAAAAATGGCTTAACACTCTGTTATGTCCTCTTCTTCTCCATTACTGTGTCTCCCAGTAGGTCTGCTGCAAAGAGACTGTTGGCATTGCCACTATAAAAAGATTGCCTGATGATGGTGTTGGCATTATTTGCTTGCAAATACATGAACCATAAATGATGGAAACTGAACCCTGAAAACAACTGAGATCCTGATACCATCACTGCTTTGATTTAACTTCTGCACATGCTCTCCAAAGTCCCAAGTGCGCCGAGTCAAAACCAAGCACATGATGCTGAGGCTACTCCTACAATTTGGAAGCACTGACTTACTGTAGAGCAGGTAAGACTATCATCTATACTCTACCAGTATCAGCAGTTTCAGCAGAGAAGGGACATGTAGTCCTCAGCATTTTCTTAAAGAGAACAGTTTTGTTTTCTGTCCACATAGCACTCAAAGTTCTGACAGCAGAAGAAATGTAGGGAGTACTTCTCCGCTTTAGCCATGGGCCAAGTACAGCCATAGAAAGAATTATCTCCTTCCTATCATCACTAAGCAGAGATCACTAAGCCATATTAAACTTTCTTGGCAAAGGCACAAGGTTGAGTCCTCCGACATTATATGTCTGCGGTACTGACCGATTTACAACACCTTAACAGAAAGTATTTGGCCAGGTCAATAAACTGTATGACTGTCAGAGATGGAAATTGGGACTTCATGGAGCCAGCTCTGCTGCCAGGGAAGGCAGAGGATATGGGAAGTATTTAGCTGGCTAGTGTTTGGTTTCCACACACCATGAGCTCTGCCACCAATGTTTCCTCAGCAATAAATAAAGACGTTTGTCGATACAGATGCATAGAACTTAAAAGAAGTATGAACTCTGAAGTCATTAAGTCTTACTGTGTTACTGACTACAGCAGAGTGCATACGCTTCTGTATTTATATTTCTGTCTACAGTCAATAAATTAGAATCTGTAGTACCTGCATTATCCAAGCCATCTGCTTTACCACATTAAAAAATGAGTAGGTGGGAAAAAAACTTATGATGGCTTTCTTTTTTTTCCTCCTCTTCCTGTTGCTAGAGAAACCAATTCTTTAAAGCAGTTTGTGATGTTTGACAAGGAAGCTGTCATGTTCCCCTTTTCCTGCAAAAAGCCTGAAAAGGTCTGTATTTTATGATAGTCCAATAGTTGGTGAAAGAAGGAGAGAAGAAATCAAAAGCACCGATTTTTCCACCCTTTCAATTGACTTGTTGATTGACCTTGGGCAAATTATTAAGGGTTCCTGCGAGTATAAGTTATATTAGGGAATCATAACAAGTGCAGAGCATAAGATTAGAGGGAATGGTGCCATTCGGAACTGTAAAGCAGAGAATAACTGTATGTTGTTAGAGTGCCCCTGCTGTCTTCAGCTGTGGAGCGGGATGGTCCTCCCATTAGTGGGGTTGGTTCATCTTTGTTAAAGCACTTTGACCTCAACAAAATTAAATCCTTGAGTGTTGGAGGAAAGAAAACACAATTAAAAAAAGAAAAATTATAAACCATCACTATCTTTTTGCTTTCTTCTCAGCCTACAAAAAGTGACAGATAAGGTTATTTACTCCCTTTGTCTGTTTTTACATAGACGAATAGGGCTAATATGTGTACTAATGCTGCAGAGGTAGAAGGAGAGTTAGTTATTGTTGGCAAGTCCTTGGAGCTCCCTCCATAAATCTGTATAATTACAAAATAATACAACTGACAGTATTCTCTTCAGAGTTTTTGTCCAGCTTCTCCATTAATTTGTAATGATTTTGTATCAGATGGCAGGGTGTTCAAGTAGTATTGAACACTTCGTTGCTAGTGTGCACTTTTGGCAGATACACTGCTGAAAAGAGCTGTAAAAAGTGATCACACAAAGCCAATTAATACCTTTGACTACTATACTTTTTAAAACTTGCTATTCTTAATTTTATGCCACTATTTATCCCTCCTCCTATGACTGCAAAGACCATTTTCAGGTGATTAATCAAATACTATCTAATCTTTGCATTAATCTAAGGTATGATTCCCAAAGAAAAGGACACCATTACTCTGAAAAGCTCTTTTTTATTATTGTCTTCATTTCTCCTTTTCAGTTCAAATTAAAAGAAAAAAAAAAAAATGAAAAGGGAAGCCCCTAGCTAAACAGACCAGTATCAGCCTATGCTTTATGCTTGTACAACAATTTATTCACTCATTTCAGGACCCTATGGAGAAAAGTTTCATATTTACATTTTTGGGGCATTTTGGTAGACAGCATTAGAAACTGCATCACATTAATCTTGCAGCCTGAATAGGTGTCATTGTATAGAGAAGTGACACTATTTTGTTATTTTACTTGCTATACTCACTAGCTGCTCACCATGTAAGACTTCAGGATTTGTTGAAGAAGTTGCTGAAGCATTCTTCATAAGCTTAACACGACTAACGATTTTCTCCTGGAAGCTGGGTTAGATGGGATTGTTTTTTCTAGTCTAGCCAGTTTTGGGCCATATCATATATTGGCAGAGTTTCTAGCTGTTCAAAAACGGAAGGCAATTCCCGTGATAATTCTGTTATTCTCACTGTAGTTATAGCTTGCTATGAAGCATATACACACAAAAGAAAACCCTAACAGAACACAACGACCAAAGAAACATATTCACCACTGCTAATACAACAACACACAGTGTTTTACAGCATTTTACTATATTTTACTACAGATCATTTTTCCTTTTTTTTTTTTTTTTTTTAAGGAACATTTTTGGGACTTCTCCTGTGCTAGACATGGGGTTTAGGGATATGCAAGCATATCTCTCGGAGTGTTGCACAACCAGCTTGTACCTTTGAGGTGACCAGATGTAACACAAATTTCACAAATTGCCAACTTCTGTGAAAGCTAAGGACTGACTCCTACTAACCTGAATGGCTTCAGGTTGGGGCAGTTGTCTTAAGTTTACAGGGCTGTCATGCAGCGCAAGTTCTTTTCTATATGTCCCACAAAAGGGCAAAGATGCAGGAAAAGTGCCAAGGAACATAAATGTCTGTGGGAGTTCCCTATAGCAGGTAGCATTGAGATGGCTGTTAGGCTGTTCCCAAACCGCCCCAGGGTAAATATAAAGTGTGTAGGCTCAAAAAAAAATGTGCATTCGCCACAGGCCAGGAATTGGTACCATGATGCTCCAGTTGGGGCTGTTGTCCAGGTGGCAGCTGCAGCCGCTGCAGTGTCTCACCTGGAACTTTATGCCAGGCTTTTCGCCAGACCTAACACAGCCCAGGACCAGGAAGGCCAACATTCCCTATAGACACCGCGGCTTTCCTTCCACTGGGTTGTATTTATTACGCTGTAAAGCATCCTGCCCACAGCCTTTACTCATTTGCAGTAAAATTAATTGTGACATTCAAGCAATGTTCAAAATTCTGTGTGCGTGTGTGATTGTGTTTTCATGTGTGTGCATATGCGTATAAATCAGTATGTGTGTATGTGTATATACCTACACTTTTAATCTTCTGACCAGGGGTGGTGAAGCAAACAGGTCAGAAGCATCTGGGCTGCATTTCTGCATTTCTTAAGGATGCATTGCAGGATCTTTCTGACACTTTGAGATGAACCTACTCTGTGTTTTAGTCTTTTTTTTTTTTGTTTTCTTTCAGGTGATCATAGTTACCTCTCGTGTGGAATTCCTTCCATGCGTTGTACTTCCCACAGTAGCAGCAACCTACACTAACTATAAAACTTCTGAGTCAGGTGCTAGCTCAGCCATAAACATTAATTTCTGATAAGGATGCCATGTCAAATGTTGGTTATGAAAAATCCTAACTTTAAATACATAGATTTTTAAGTACTTGAAATATGTAACACAGGGGTATCAAACTCATTTTCTAATTGTAGAAATGTAGGAGTAGTTACATTTACACAGTTCTAAAATTACATTTGGCCCTTTGAAGGCAACCGCCAGGCTGATGTGGCCCCCACTGAAAATTAGTTTGACACCCCTGATCTAACATACACTATCCAGTAGGTTAAAGTTCAGCAGCACATGCTACGAATTAAGGCTGGCTTTTATAATAGAAAACTTTATTGCCTCAGGAATTAAGGAAAAATAATTATCTTCAGTTCTCAATGAGTAGACTTATTTTAAATACCTAAGGACACATCTTCTTTCAGTTACCCTGATGCATTTCTAATGAATTTTATGAATATGAAATAGCCTAAACAGATGCAGAATTTGGCCCTTAAGTTCTATGCTAACCCCATTTATTAAGATTGCTCACCTTCACCTAGACTGTCAACATAATGAGTGGTCTGTTAAACATAGACGCATATTCTCATTACATAAAATGAAGCTTTCTCTTACCCTTTCGCCTTGCTATATATTGGGGAAAATATATTCTATATTGTTTGAGATTGGTGTTAATCTGAATGAAGTCCAGCCTTTACGGTGTGGATTCACTTTTGAGCCAGCCTCTTAATAAAGGATAAGTAATGCACACATTCAAGCCAGATAATTAATCTATAAGCTGACACTGTTCCTTTGCAACTTCACCATTGATTTCCCAAACACTCCAGTTTGTAACTCCTTAAATTAAACCAAAACTTCAGATTTCCATTACATTTTCTAGGACACTTTACATCTGGAGGTAGATGAATGGTGGAGTCATGTTCAGCATGCCTGACAAATCTAACCATTTTTTCCTGTTCACAACTGGTCCCCAAGACAAGCAACACTTCAAAAATCTATATTTTCCATAACTATTTACTGAATAGTATATGTGATATTCATTTCAGATGCTAGACTGTGAATTATATTGTGTTCATCTGCCTGCATATCCATTGATTTCCTGGTATTAATTTATTATAATTATTCATTATAAGATGCCCCTGGGATACCCTTGGTTTTATTCATCCCCAAAGATGGCACACAACTGAACAGACACATGAGTGAGCCTTTGTATTTCCCACAGAGCAGAATGGCAAAGTGGACTGACTGAGAAAATCTTTTCCCCTTTTGCACAGGACCTGCACACACACGTGGCTGCACACAAGAATGCTGCATTTTAAGACAGTCCCTTTCCTTGCTGAGAGAGAAATGACAGTCTTCACTTATCACCACATTCATTATTTTTTCAATAATAGTACAACTCCAAACATGTATTATTGTCCATATTATTCTATATTTTATTATGAAAGCTCTTACAGGATGAGAGGTTGGGTTCCAGGGGCAAGGCTACAATGGTGCCTGCTGCTCAGGACAGGTGGGCTCAATTACTTTGCTCACCACAACCTGCTGTGATCATGGGCAAGACACTTATCCCACCATTCCTCCATTTGTCACCGGCTAGACAGGTTTTATGACAACCAAAGGCTGTGAAGTGCTCGATAATCTTATAATTGCAGCCCTCCATAAATTCTGAAGACAGGAGCATAACAAGCAAGTCCCTGACACAAAGAGCTCCAGAAAGCAGCCTTAATATGTATCAAGGCAATGGCTGCTTCCCTCTCCATCATCTGCTGAACGTGTGTGAATTCCACCACAAGTGGTGATTTAGGGACACCTACGTATTCTCCTCCTGAGTAAGTGTCAAAACATGACAAGATTTATCTGGTGCCATGCTATACCCAGCGGTGATTTGCTCAGATGGATGTCCCTGAGCACCCATCATCCCAGCAGCCTCTCAACCCCAAGGTCTGTCTCAGGCCCTGCTGTACAGCTGCTGCCCTTGTGAACGACACTCATGGCTATAGACAGCCCAATAACCTGTGAGACATGGCAAGTCACGAAAAAAAAAAGAGATATAAAGGAAAAATGAGCAAGTGAGTCACCTCTTCTGCTATGACTTGTTCAGTGAAGCTAAACTAGGCTCTATGAAGATTTCTTTGAGATTTTCTTACTGCTTTTTGTTTTAAAATCTCCAATTTTTCTACTTGTAGCTAAAAAATATGTGAGGTTTTTCCACTCCTGGGAAGTGGCTCACACCTTGAGTGTGGATTTAGTGTTTCACCTTTGCGAGTTCATCTAGGAAGTGCTTTTTTAAAATTAAACTTACGTTGCCATGGAACACAAACCTTTTTCTTCCTGAATCATGCCAACAATACCCGTAATTTTGAACTTCTTAGAAAGAATTACTTTTCATTTTTAAAAATACTTAACTATTTCATTCAGAACCAGCTCCACCTTTTCTCCTTAGTTAATCCATTTAAAATTTTTAAAACTGCTTGATTTATCCTTGCTTGCAATATTTGCTCCTGCTTAAAAGTGTCTATATTGCTTGTTCATGCTTGCTGAATAGAATTTAGTCTTGTTTGATAAGTCAGTTCTTTATCATGATTTTATCACTTTTTGCTTTTGAAATGTAAAGCTACTTTTAATATTAATACCTCAGACGGTATTCATTTGGCAAAAAAAATATATCAATAGCATTGACTGAACAGGTTAACCTAAGCTCTTTCAATGACCGATGAAGAGAAGCAGATACTTCAACAGTTTGACCCACCTCATGCTAACATAGATGTTGAGCCCTAAGAAAGCCTCTTTCTCTCAGCTGACTTGAAAGAGATATAGGAGAGATTAACTCAGATGATGACATCTATATTGCAGATATTTAATACCTAGAAGCATGAATCCCATCCCTTACCTCTACTGAAGTTTCACATTTCAGAAACCAGTAATTTTGAAAAATTTTCTCATTTACCTCCTAAAACTTATATTCCAAATTAAAAACATTTTGCCAATCTTGGCATAGCTGTGTTCTCAATCAGTTACATCTATGGTGTGGAAGGAAATACAGGTCCCTGCTTCCCACTGAGCATTTTAATGATGCAATCAGCTGCTCAGTGAAGACCTTGAGAAGCTGAACTTTGGTCTTGGCATTTAAAATGACTACTGATGCTCAGAGCAGTGCTATTTATGCTCTGCACTCCCCAGAGAACCACGTTGTAGAAACAGCTCATATACAGAAAGCCTGTGAAGGCAGATTTTAAAACTTTCCAAGCCTTTCAAAAATGTGGTGTGTCCCCATCTTTCCCATTTTTCAAAGCAGACAAACAAAGCAGAGGGCGTGCAGAAGCTCCATGAAACAGCGTGCAACATTCAAATCATGGGATTTGGACCCACATTTCCCTAAGTCAAAGGAAACTAGAAACTTCAGGCATAAAAGCAGTCAGCAATCATTTTCTTCTTCTGTACTGTCATTGATTCTGAACTCTCTTGTGTTTGTTAAATGATTTTCCCTTCCTACTGTCACCACAGAGCTCTGATGAATGAGGCAGTTTGTGAAACAGGAAAATCAGCATGAAGAGGACCATGTTTAAGATTTATAAGGGACACCCAAATGTAAGTTTCTCCCTCTCTGCTCCTCCTCTTCATAATTCAGTATTCACAACAGATAACAGAACTGTCAGATACATTCTTAACAAAAACATCTACAAATATCACCACTAACTTATTTTTGACACCCAAGGTAACTGCATCCCTCTTTCTGTGTTTCAAAAAATGGAGTTGGTTAATGCAATACAATGATAAAACAGAACTTTGTGCTCCAATACATTTATCAGTGTTGTCTCCCACAGAGTCACAGGAATGCCAATTTTAATTATTATACTTCGGAGAAACAGAACTGACCAGAAGAAAAGGTTAGCTCAACCTTACTTTCACCTTACATGGTTGCCCCAAGCTTTATTTACAGTGAGGTTTCCTTTGCTGCACTGCAAATCTGGGCTCTTCCATAGGGTTTAGTCTACAGTCTTCCAGACTTTCAGACAGCAGAAGCACTGTCCTAGCTTCAGCAGCCTTGCACAGCCTTTTTACATGGCAGGTCAAAGAGTGGGAAATGTAGGCACTTCAGCACAGCACAGATACCAGAAAGTACCCACACATCTCTGCAGTCCCATCTCTTTATGCTTCTGGCGTTCCCTTCCAAGGGATGCTGCAGGTCAAACATCTCAGGACCTCCAGACCACTGCTCCATGTCTAGCTTCCTACAGACTGATGCTAACGTATATGTTTGATACAGGGGAGAGAGAAATGTCAGCAGCAAACACGAGACAGAGGAGATGATAAACATGTCTTCTTACATGATCTGCTGCTTGTTCTTTGAATCCAGAATCCTCTTCCTTCACCAAAAGGGAAGCAGTTTGCGAAAGTTAAAACTACTTGAATCTTATTGAAAAACAAATAGATAATAAACTTTTCTTTAGCACTAAGTCCTACCAAATTATGTTCAATAAGCACCTCTGTTGGAGTACTGAACAGATTCAGAGATATACATAATGTGCCAAACTCTCAGCTGTTTCTATAGGATGAGTACAAGCACTTCATATTGCTCTACACAATGCATAGCAGCCTTATGGTTATTGAGCTTTAGTCTGGTCATTCCCATAGTACTTCACATACCTTTGAAACATGAGTGCACTTTCTCAGATAGTTTTTCCAGCATGAAGAAGCAAAAATGTATTTTTCTGGGACAGGGTATTTTCCTGCATGTCTCAGTTTGAGTATTAACAGTAGCTTTGATGTTAATAACCAAGAATATATTTTGGCACACGGCAGCTGGAGGGCCTGATTGGCAGTTAATGAAAGACAGGGAGGATTCATTGCATGGAAAAAATTATTATTGAACAACTGAACCAATGCTTGTTACACCTTGGCTTTCCAGTCCTAATGTGAGCCAAATGTTACATCTCAATCTGCAAAGTGTGTAGTATTTTACAGATGTTTAAGGAAATAAATTGTCATGTATATCAATTTTCCTGTGACATTTAGTCCTTAAAGCAATTGATCTGAAACCAAACGCATGTTCCAGCAATTAATGTGACTGAAACAATGTAAAACTCCAGCGCTTTCAAAGGTTCCCACTCTTCCAACAAAGGCAGAAAAATAACCGTAGTACAATGAAGCAAATTCCAGCTCTCCAAATGCTGCTCCCTGAGCATCTGTAGTTTGCTTAACAGCACTGGAAGTTTCAGGAGTTAAAATAAATAAATAAATAAATAAATAAAAATAAATGTACATTTCTTTTAATGAACAGTTACCCTATAACTTAGGGTAAGTACAATCTTGCTAAGCTAGGATTAACATTATTATTATTATTACTTATTAATGTGAATTAACATGGGGAAGGGAAAGTGAACACAGTGGCCCATAGCATCCAGTCTATGATGAGCTGTTTGTCAGGTGAGCTGTTCACTGTGATTTGCCAGGCTTCCTGTATGCTTTTCAATGTATTTTTCAATTGGTGGTGAGAAAAGGAACTCAAAACAACAAGCTACCCTTCAGACTTCTAATAAATGTACTAACCAAATTTACTTCCATAGAAAAAGTATTTTTCAATCAATACACAATTTAGCTAGAGACCAGAACTCATCAAATTGTCATTGCAAGCAATGGAAGTATTCCTCTGTCCATGAATCAAGACCAAAACTTTCATCTAGCATTCAGTTTGCAGCATGAAAAAGGCAAAGGAAGTCAGGAATTGCCAAAAGGATATAGAAATGAATGCTATAGTCTGCATTTCTGTTTCTGCATTTGAATGTTTACATTACTATACTATTGCCAATTTTCCCAGCTCGGCTATCTGCAGATTTTGGCCTCAGTCCTGTAAACACTCCAGTTCTCATGCTTAAATTTCTTCATGTGAGTAATCCCTACTGAAGTCACCTAACTATTCAGGTGCATAGTTATACTTGTAGAGAAATGCATGGAGGCTCAGGGTCTAGGAATGAAAGACGAAATGAATAAATGAAATAGGAGTTTATAAGAGAAGCAGTCATGCCTACCATGATTGCAGCTGAGCGGCTGCTATTTTACTCATGTATAATGTATGCCCTGTTGTAAAAACACATGGTGCTCTGTCTCTGTCTCGCCATCTCACTCAGCCTCCTTTTTCCCCTGATAAATTTTAAGATGGCATCAGACAACAAGAAACTATGTCCAGTACGATAACATTGCTTTGCTTTTATATGGTTTTAAAGAATATTGTAATAAGCTATGGACTACTTAGACAACCTAAAGCACGTCTTTTTTAACTTCCCCTCCAAGGTTCTGCCAAGAGTCACTTTAGAATGTCAAGCTGCATACTTGAAATGCCTGCGAAGTCCCACATGCTGCACTATCAGAAGTTAATGTATTTGCCCTACGGACATCACACCTGAAGGAATGTCAGAAATTACTTCCTAGAATGTTAAAAAATATTGGTATTTTGAGACCATCATTTAGTAGCAGCATTAGTGTTTTATCTAGCACTCTCTCTTTGAGTTCAATTTATTAATCTTTATTAATCACCTCCTTGAAGATGGCACCTGTGAGAAGAGTGTCTTTTGTGGTGTTGGCCAGAAGAATTGGATCCAATGACCCCCAATGCAGCTTGTGAAAAATAACTAATTAATGTTTATATTAGCTTTTCTCTTTATGCCACCTAGATATATCAGTGGGATTTTCTGATATTGATTCAAAAAGGGCCAGGATTTCCCCTTGCATCCCATTTGTGGTGAGTATTGCAAATCACATTATTAGCATTTAAGAAGTAAGAAATAAGGGAGCCCATCTTCAGATGGAAGAAGGAGGTTTGTCAGTAAGGGATCTATTTAAATTAATAGTCATATGTAAAATGTTTTTGCAAGTGTATTTGGAATTTGTTTTGTATTGAAAAAATAAAAGTTTGAAGCATAGAAGAAGGAAAAAGGTTCCAAAAATCACTAGAATACTTTCATGGTTATTTCCCTTTCTAGCCAGCTCCAAAACAATAAAAATGTTTTCATCTTTCTGAAATGAGATATGTATTTTTCAATACTTTCTAATGATATTCATTTTCCACTTGTGGCTCCTGAAATTCTAGGTCAAACCTATTAACTTCTGTGAGGTTCTGTGTAGCTTAGAGATGGTTTCAGGGAATGCAAAATGAGTACCTCAGTTTTACAATGTTTTTAGAACAGAGCAGATAACCGTAGAGTTACATGTAAAGAAGCTGTTCTGAAATAATTTACTATGGTCTAAAAAAGAAAAGCTGGAAAGATTTCATCGAAAATCTAACGTTTCTTAGAGAAGCTAACTATAAGTCAATCAGTGATGAAAGGAACTAGGAAAATGTCTCGCTAGGGGCTGACACCAGCTTTTTCAAACAGATTTTAAAAAGCTTTCTTCATTTCTATTGTGCTTGAAACTGGCACAACACCAGCTTTTATTGCTACAGGACTGTTTATCTGCTTTCACAATAAATGATAGTTTTTATTCCTTTACAGCTGTTACACATGTAACATCATTCATTTTCATAAATTACAATAAAATCCCAAGAGAAAAGCAACGTTAGGTCAGTGTTATTCCCGAAGATTGAGCATGCAGATTCGCAAGTGTGTGCATGCACTTAGGAATTTTTTACCACACAGACATATGATCCAACATTACACCAATTTTTCTCTAACTTAGAGAATTTTTCTCTAATTTATCTTAGACCAAATGACATAGTAAGACTATATGAAAATTATAAGTCTCTTGAAATTTATTTCCCTCGAGAAAAGAAGAAAATAGTTGCTTAATAGAATTTTTCTATCCCAAGTATAGAATCTTGCTTTCATGCTGAATTCCAACAAAATTTTCTTGTTATGGCCCAGATGCAAAGTTGCCACAGAAATTCAGATGCAAGACCACTGCTGTAATTCTCTTTTCAGTTCTTTAGGATAGCTAAATGCTCCTCTACTTCTACTCAACATCATAGTACTTTTCCACAAGGAACAGCATTTATCACACACTAAAACCTCTGGTTTGGCATTGCTGGGAGGGTTTTTTTATTTATTTAAATGCAAGTATTAGCTGCATTAAAACCAATCACAATCCGTTACAAAGGATAAAACACCAGCTGGAACAGAAAGGCCACATACCAGCTGGCATTTTATCCCATGCTCACTGGGGGCTGACTGTATTCACATTTGATTAGGTCTCTAGAGATTCTATATTCTCTAATTTGTCATCTATTAAGTGTTCTATTTATCACCAGAGGGAATAAAACCAGCCTTTCCTCCCTTGTCCTTACTACTGCTAGAAATATTCATGTACAGCATGGTAAGAACATAAGCAGAAATGACAGTGGTAGTGGGGAAAGTCAATTTTATTCACCAGGTTTCCTATATAGGTGATAAGGTTTGGTTTGTGTTTTTTGCTTTTGCTGCAAGCCAGCGGACCTACCTTTTCAAGGCTAAGTTAGTCTTCGTTTACAACTTCTGTGGTTCAAAACCAGACAAGACCACAAGTTGTCACAAGCTTCTCACCCATGAAGATGGTTACTGTCACAAACCCTTCCCTTGCCCACTCGCCTTTCCGCATCTTCACACACATTCCCACGCAATCTCATAAAAAGTGA
Source organism: Nesoenas mayeri (assembly GCF_963082525.1). NCBI lineage: Eukaryota > Metazoa > Chordata > Aves > Columbiformes > Columbidae > Nesoenas > Nesoenas mayeri. The sequence goes on from NC_137541.1 coordinate 101,778,794, forward strand.
ATGGGGTCCTTACCAAAACAGTTTCTCAAAAAAAGGAGTGTGCAGAAAACTTTGCTGAGGCCCAACAGTCAGAATAGTCCATTTAAATACTTAAAAATCATTGCCCTGTCGAGGTACACAAGCACATGTGACTGCGGTGAAACCCTTGAGCAGCAAGAGCGCAGCCATCACTGCAACAGCTGCAACACCAGTTAGCAAGGCACAGAATTATTGTCACCTCTCGAGATGCACTCCATGACAAGAGGCACTGGAAAGAGCGTGTTGGTAAATGTGACGCTATTGACAGACATGGATTTTATTTTTTTTTCAACAACTTGGGACTATTTCTCTTATAAATCTACTCTGAAAACTTACAAATGAAAATTATTTTAACAGTCACTCTAAGCCTAATAAGTCCTTCAGCAAAGGATGACCAAGACAAATACGTTTTCACACGGATATTTAATTTTTTTTTTTTTTCTCATAGGATAATGTATATACACTTAAAACTTAATTCAAAGCTTGTTGGAACTGCTACCACTCCTGCAAAGGTGCAATAGAAAAGCATGAAAGAAACCCTTCCTAAAGCCACTGCGTATCTCCCAATAATATATCCAATAGGCCATTGCTGGTCTTCTGGATGCTGGGAAGAGGCAGAATGTCTAATCCACAGTCATGCCAAACCCTATGGCATGCTGCCAGACTATTCAGAAGTTTTGCTGGGTTCGCAGCCTGTCTGCAGGCAGTAACTAATTCAGCTTCAGCTTTTCATTTCCATCCCTTTACTTAAGGTTGAATTTGTAAAAGCTGCGTTCTCAGCGCATTGGGCAGCTTTGCTCTAATAATCCTAACTCCACAGAAGACCAAATGCTAAGAGAGCAAACAGCACAATTTGTCAGCGTGATATAAGGCTTTTTTTTTTTCCAAAGACCATTTGTGAAGTACATTTTAGGGAAGCTAATGTGAGGGAAAGGAAATTTTTTGTTGCTGTGGCAACTCAAGTGAAAAAAAGAGATTCATGCTGCAACACCTATGTTCAGTGCAGTTTACTTTTAAAATGCCATTGATTACCTCAGCAAAGAAAAGCAATCAGCCAGTTTTGTAGAAGATGGCTTCTGCTTCCCAACCCCATGGTGTTAAAAGTTCAAACTAAAACAAAGGTCTTCTCCAGCACAATTACTTGAAGCTTTTTGACAGAGGAACCAATGTGCATCTGGCTGATGCACACAGTCTCGGTGAGTGGACATTATTATTAGATTTACTTCAAATGTTTAGTTCTTGGTCCAACCAGTAGCCCAAGAAAAATGCTGGGAAATTCCACCGTTCTGTTTATACGTAGCAGAGCCCGATCCTTTTTTCTCCCTGTGGCTGAACTTAAGCTTGCCAAAGACCTCCTCCCCTATGTAAGTCATAGCCAAATCAGTATTAAACCCAGAAATAGAGGAAAAGGCAATTCTTCCTCCAGAGAATGGGACTAGTAAGGAGCCCACAATACAAATGGCTGCAACTGGAGAAGCTTAGAAAACTCTCAGTTAACTACACAAGGGATCAATTAAAGAATAGACTTTAAGGGGAAGAGATGATGTCCCACTGATCAGTACAAAAAAAAAAATGTGTTTTGATGAGAAAGAAAATCTGAAACTAAAAGTGGAAAAAGCAAATGCAGGGAGGAGCAGGGTGAAAGGATGAAATGAAAATGGAAAGTCAGAAAGAAATAACATTTTCAAGCAAATTAAAAGAGAGACATACGGATCATATTACAGGTAGCCTAGACAATGTGAAGACAGGTTTTTGAATTTGATGAAAAAGATTGAAAAAATACTGAAGGGATTTGGTGAATTGAGAGGTTAAAAGGTTAGGGCAAGAAGTACAGAGATCCTTGTCAGCAGCTCTTTCATATATTGAAGGGAAGATAACTAGAAAGCGATAAGGATATACAGAAAGGACCACAGTAATTCAGGAAGAGGTAGTGAAGACAGAGATTTGCATGCTTTGATGATTTCTTGTGTATAGCAGCAGTGTCCATAGGCATGGTCAGTATCTTGTCTGGAGACCCATCCTCCATGCACCAAGAATAAGAGATCCAGAGGTACAAACAGGAGGGTGGCACTCCAGCCTCCCAAACTGGGACCTCCCATGGCTCAATCAAGCTTGCTGGGCAAAGCCCTGGACACGTTTTGGCACGTTTGAAACATTTAGCAGTATAACGTGTATTTAACAAATGCTGTAGCAGATACAGGCACTGACCTACCACAAGACACGTGTAGTCCTAAAGCTGAGAATGACAATAACAAAAAACACATACACAGAGTCCATGGTTTGGAAGAAATGTGTCATGGAGAGAAACTCATTGTCTCACTTTCCAAGAGTGCCTAGCAGTTTGAGATCGGGTTTTTTTCTTTGCTTTTTTCCTTTCTGAGAACCGAAAAGGTTCTTCGGTGGAAAGAGTGGGCAGAGACAGGCCTGGCTCCTCACAGATGCTTGAAAGCGCCGTTCCTGAAGCACCAGCTGCTTTCCAGAAAGGAAATATTTTCACAGTATTCTTGCTCTTGCTTTCTCCTCAAATGCCACACAGCGGGTTTCAAGACATTTGGGGTTTTCTCCCCTGTTTTAAAAAGTCACCTATGAAAAAAAGGAAAACTCACTTGGAATACTCCCTTGCATATAGCTTTGCCTCCAAATAGATATTACTTCAAAGTTACTTACCTAGGAAAGACTCCGCATTTACAACAGGGAAAATCCTTTTCTCGTGGAATTTGCTTTTATTTTTTGGCCAGAGTGAGTACTGGCAAATAATGTGGCGTTTTCTGATGAAGATCAGCTGGTTTTGACTGAACCATAAGCCATTTCCAGTTAGCATTGTTATTGTTTGAATTTCTTCTACTGTTTTGATGATGTTGTTGGTTGCATTTAATTATATCCCCGTGGAAACAAAGAGATAAAATCCTCTTTTCTCAATATATCTCTCTCTCACACATGCTAGGAACCAGCTTCCTAATTACCAAGTAAGGCTACTGCTAATGACAACATAATCAAAATGTAGAAATTCATTTTTCAAATGCATGAAAAAACACCATCTGCATGCATCTTTTAAGTGAGACATTAAAAGCCTGACTCCGTCTGTTCTGTGGACATTAAAAATGTGTAAAAATGAGGGTTTTCCCTGGTGTCTTTGGCCAAAATCCCTATTTTATCCACAATTGCTCAGTCTGTTCACTTCAAATTATTCATAATACTACATGTAATTTTTCTTTCTTTAATTTCAAGTCATTATTTCTCATCACATTCCTTGTCAGCATTTAACCCTTTCCAATGCCGATTATTATGAAACTCATTTAACTGTAATTCACTCAAGCTTGGTATGTTCGATTCTCTTTGTTCACTATTTTTGCTGGTTTTCTCTCTCTTCTGATTGCATTCTGATAACATATTTTTGATAACAAGATGCTCAGAGCTTAATGAAATAGTTTCTGTCTTGTCACACAGGGAGAGGGACTCTCACTTCTCCATCATATCTTCAGATAGCCTAAAGGTAGTTCTTATCTCTTTTATTGCCATACCACATAATATATAAATAAGAGGTAAAGTCATGTCTCATTTGCTGTTCAGTGTCACCTCCAGAGCTCCGTTACCTCCAGTTCTTTTCAAGCCACCATCTTGGGCTTTCCCTTCATCTGATCTTCTACTACTTAAACTCTTTCTCTCTTTGTATATGTACTTTCTTTTTGTGTTAAATTACCGATCCATTTTCTGTCTCTATATTTTCTCCTGGGGGCATCATTATTTGTCATTTTCTCTGGGAAGCAGTTATATTTTAACTTTTTTTTTTTTTTTCTCACTAGGATTTCTATTTCTCACGAATTGGTATAATCTGCAAATTACATTAATAAATTTATAAGACTGATCCTAATTGCCTGTGCATCTGCCCTTGTTCCCTGCTGATTATTTGTGCTATTCTATTGCCTAATGCTTTAGTAAGCATTCAGCCCATATGAACATATCTCAAAAAAGATAACTCTGGGGTGGATGTTTTGCTGGATCTTTAGAATCTGCTTTAAAATCCACTGAATTCAGCTGAAATGTTTCAAGTGACACTGATGGTTTTCAAGTCACAAGAAATGGCACAGCTTCTAGATGATCACAACTGGGCTCTACACCTTGGTATCAAAGCTCTGAGCTGGATAATCAACAGGAAGAGTCAGATCCATGGTAAGGACTAGAGAAGTGTTTGATAGAGGAGCATCTCTGAGAGTTCCAGGCTACCCTGGAAATGAAAGGAATGAAACAGGAATATGTTTTATTAACAGAAATGCCTAAAGGAATAACATTCCAGCTAGCTACCAAAACTTCGAACAGCCCTTTTCAATGTTTCTCTTTGAGTGGAACTAAATTCCTCTCTGATTAGAAATCTTTTCCAGCCCCTGTAGACTACAAATTGAGTTGAAGTATCACCAATATTTTGCACAATACACTCCTAAGAAAATTCTGTATCTAGAGATAAACATTTCATAACCAAGAGGAAAAAAAAATGAGATTTTTTTTTTTTGCTTCATGTACAAAACCTACTTCTTCCATGCTGTACTCTGGCTTCTAACCAGAATACCAATGACTTCTGATATTCTGTGTACCATGTGTTTCAATTATATTTTTTGTCATATTCCAGAAAAGATAAGTAGTCTAAAATTAAGTAATTAATATGTGAAGGTATCCTTAATAATATTTTTTTAATAGCATCAAATTATTCTCATGGCAACACGTTTTTTCCCCCTGTAAATTAGGATATTTCTTAATTTTTTGTAGTTGTTAGTAGGAGTTTAGCAGTACTGAGCAGAGGAACTTCCTTCAGGCTGCAATTCCAGCCACAAGAGAGGAGAGTTGAAAATAGCTATGAAAAACACTCTCTTTTCCAGTACATGGACACACTGAGCCACAAGATACAGAATCATCCCCCAAAAAAGGCAGCATTTTCTATATTTTTTGACACATCAGCAGCAGAAGAAATGTCTCCTTCCCTTCTTCAGGGAAAAAATCATGGTCTCTGTATGTGGAGATACTTATGACAAAAACAATATCTCATTGAACTTCAAAGGATCAATTCTGGCAATATTGGTCAATAAGTGATGGTTGGAGGAGTTAGTAATATTTTTTAGATCTAGTAACTGAGATACTTTTAAGTATCATTAATTCATAGTTGTAAAGTGAGCTAAGACTTTTTCAGGAAGGAAAAGGCATGTGGAAACAAATTTGATGCTGGACACCAAATTGCTCCACCTTTCCAACAGAATTTTCTACCAAAATGTGTTTGTTCATTATAATGAGAAAATTAGATGGAAAATTGAGAGAATTAAAAACTTGACAAGTTGAAAGTGACATAGTTGCTTTCGTTCTCTGAAGATGCCCTCCCACAGGCAGTGCCCAGCCAGTGGAGCATCACATGCTACCCACCCCAATGGCAAAGGCCCCCTAGCTGGAGACCACTGTGGTCCCAGCCTCCCACCTACCTTCTGGCAGGCCAGGTCCTGCTCGCAGGATTACTGAGAGCCTGGATTGCTGGGGGGGGTGGGAGGAATATTACATATATATATATATATATATAAAAATTTATATGTACAATCCCCAGAGGGCCCAAAGAATACGTTACTAAACATGAGTGCCCATAACTTAGGACAAACACATACATACACACAGATAGGGATGAGGAAGGAAACAAGGTTTTGCGGGATATCATCTTTTTTTAAGTAAAGCAGATAGCCCGTACTTGTGAACAGGTATCAGTGGCATGAATGGTAAACCTGGCTTTCCCAGGTGTGCCTCAGCATGTGCTGGCACGGCTTAGCATGGGGTCTCCAAGTTTAATTGATGTCTCAGCTTCACATTATGGTAAAAATACCAGAGTTCACTAGATTTGTGAGCAAACAGACTTGAGACAAACACCCAGCCTGCTGGAGCTCATTGCTCTGCGCTGCAACTGGGGAGTAACTTTATTCTGGGTAATATATTTACATAGAAAGATAAGGGACAGAGAGCAAAAGGGAATATCATTATTCCTATTTAGCTAAAGGATGGGTCATTTAGACAAACATATCAAAAGGTCACCCAGGGGAAAAAAAAAGAGTAACATTTATTTTTCAGATGTAAGCCTAAGTCTGCATCTAAATATTATTTAAGGCAATTACAGAACCTAAGGTAATTTAAGGAACTCATGTCAAACCACAATTCATGATCTGTATAGATTTTCACAGTAATCTCGGGTAAAAGTTGTGGTAACATTTATTGTACTCATCAAAAGAAGATGCTTAAGAACCAGAAAAGGTCTTGTATTGAGAAACAGTTATGAGAAACCAATGAAAGCTGCCTTCCCAGCATTTTATGTCAGGTAGCTGAGGACAAGCCTCAACTGCAGCTTCTCTTCAAGTGGTGGCATTGAGAGATCACCCTCCCCGCAGACACCAGCTTCTCTGATGCCTTATAAAAGCTCATGCTGCAGCTTTTCTCTCAAATAGAATCACAAGGAGCTCTCTACTCTGTCTGGCCACCTGTCTTCCAGGAACTTCTAATGTCTTTGGCCCTACATCTACTTTTACTACGTGGGACCCAGAGACACAGTCATACCAAAGTAGCTACGGATGATTGTTTTAACCAGGCTACAAGCAGCACAGAGCACAGACATTTCACTGTGTTTTTTCTTAGGTAAATGACAAGTGGGATAGTGTGTTGGGTTTTTTGAAGTGACTGGAAGATGTTTTCAGAACTTCTTTCCTTCCCCAAACTCCAAAATAAATGGTAGATAAAAAGGGGCAAAATGGAAATTAACATAATGTTTGCTTCCATACTGTAAATCACTCTTTCCTATCCCATCAGCACTGACACATATCTAAAGTAATAAGTTTCTATACATCTGCACATTGTGAGTCTGCTTTTCTCTAGAGGAGGAATCTAGTTAATTAAGAGATTTTAGATTTCACCTGAAAGACTAAGGCTTTCACATCAGGTTTCATTTGTTGCTACCCTACGCAGCAATATTCTCTGGATCAGCATTGGCCTCAGACCCAGCAGTGGGGGATCTCCAGCTAACAGCGGATGAAACAGTCATTTCTTTTCCACATTTTCTCAACCAATCCTGTGAAAAGTACGAGCTAAAAGTATGTACCATAAATGAAGGATGTTTTTGCCTCTTCTACCCTCAAGTCATATTCTACAGGTACTGTTTTATAGTCAATTTAACCAATACAAAGTCATCCATCTACCAAGAGTTTCTCATTCTTCTCCTAAACCCAGTCTATAGGATTGAGCCCCCACTCTGTGCCAAAACCATTATTCATCCGGTAGTGCAGTGAGCTGCATCAACCCGGATCCAGCTGAGAATAAAGACTTAACCCATTCCCCCCACCAAAAACCTCTTAGCCATTTCAGATCTGATCCTTGATCTGCATCTTTGTGCAGTCACATAATGACTCCTGTGCAGAAAAATAAGGGCATGGGAATACGCAGATGAAAGCAGGGGTGGGGGGAATTCCTCCATTTGGCAGCACCACCGTAGGCTGGCTGAATTCATATATTAATTGCTCTTCTGGAATGCAATCCTATAAAACAACATTAAAAACTCTTATTTGTGTGATTTCTGACTTAAGATGAGAGCTGAGTGACATTCATACCAATAGATATTACTATGCTGAATTCTAACCACCCAAATTTTTGCATTTCTAACTCTGGTATCGCATCACCTGTTACCATCTTCCCAGTTCCTGTGATTGAACTTCTGCTCTACACACAGCGCAGCAATTCCCAGGAACATATCTGATTCCAGAGGAGTGAGATAAGAACAGCAGTTAATAGAAGTTGTTACTAGCACACTTTTGAAGTGGCTAGTGGGAAATTCCATTTTCCTTTGTAGTCTGCCTAGAGAAGAAAAAAATAAAAAGAGCAAGAGAAAAAGTCTCAGAAGGCTACAATTGTCCAAGATAGATTTAGAAACTAAAATAAAACTGAGAATGTCTTGCTGGTATTCAGTTACTCTTAGTTGGTTCAGAATGAGGACTTCTATTCCACAAATAAACTACGTTCTTGTTTTGGGCTGCCTCAACCAATACAACTAATTCAGACTAAAGTAGCAAGGTAAGTTGGGAGTTAAGTTGGAATGGCAGCTGATAGGGAGCCTGGGGCTGAAGTCACACTATTCAAATTGAAATCCACATTGCAAGAATAGCATTGCTATTCTAACCTGTGGCTGGAACATATCTCTTCTGTTGAATATTGGAGAAAAAAATAGGAGATATACCTACCGCAAGTAGCCCTTTGTCCTAGACAGAATCTTATTAAAGACTCCATCCCCATACCTGTTACTGTAATATAATCTTTACTTAAATGATTTTCCATTTGAAAGTCTTAACTTCAGATTACTTCTTCATCTTAATTCTGAATGTACTACATTGACCTATTGCAATAAAGACATTAAACTGTGAAAAATTTGTTTTAATTTTTTTTTTCTTTAAGTGAAACAAAGAGTGATGTAGACAGTATGCATGTGTATGTTTTCTTTCCGTATCTGGGTCCAGCTGGCTAGGAAGCCACAGCATCCTTTTGCAGTGCCAGGGCAGTAGGAGGGAGAGGTCAGGCATCCTCCTGCTTCAGCCAAGTGCTCTGGTGGGCTCTGCATCTCCTAATGGGAAGGTCATGTTCCCACCTAGTTAAAACAGACTCCTAAAGTCATCAGTAGCTTTTCACTGGCAGGCTGAAAACCCTGCAATGCTATCAGCACAATGGAATATTCACCAGAATAGCAAAAGAAGTGTAGTCCAACATTTCCATTTCAGTATGTCAGTAATAACACACATGGGACTTGCACTGCCCTTGAAAGAGGACAAAAGCTTTGCTGCATCCCCCTCCCATTGTGCCTGAGAGTGTACCCAAACCAAGGGAAAACCCCATGTTTTGAGGATTAATTGCCAGCAAGGTAGCTAAAGGAATAGCCTTAGGTGGATGGCGATTATTTGCTGTTCATCAGTTTTGCCCAGTGCTTTGCCTAGACCTGGGAGAAACACCCAGGCAGACATTTAATCAGTTTGTGTTAATCAGAAGCCAACACAACAGTTCCCTGGAAAGGAGGGGGTTTGTGTGGGTAGAAATTTGGATTTTTATATGCACATTTACTGCTGATAAAACTGCAAGAAAAGAAGGTAAGCAGACACTTTTTCTAAAACGGTGTTAACTTCAAATTTTCCAGAAAAATGTTGAACAAGATCTCACCAAAAAAAGGTGATTTTGTGTGACTAAATATGGGTGTATATAATGTACATATCTAGGCTAAGATATGTTGTCAATATAGTCTTCATAGATTAGATGGTTTTTATCTCACTCCTGTAGTAGCCACCTACATTTCGTCAGATTAATCACTCAGTTGACCAGCTTAACCAGATTTCCCCTGACTAACAGAAAGTTGGATAATTAGATCAGATGCAGACATCTACATTATAGATGATCAAAGTTTGCAAGATGGATATTATTTTTTTTATTTTTGAATTTGAACTGCCAAAGGTTTTTTTTTAGCTTCCAGGTTTTTTCCTACTGTTCTACTGCTCCACCAAAGTGGACTACCTAAAGCAGGCTCCCACTGCTGCTTTCCTAGTTCAGCATTATCCTCATTTTGCCATTCAAGACAGTGAATGGGAAAGATTACACAATTTACAGCAATTTACTCCTAATGCCAAGGTTAAACATCCCTTCAGTCCAAAAGAAACTTCAATTAATGTTTTGAGAAAGGCCATAAAGAAAACAGGAAATGCAAAACATACAGTTCAAAGAGAGCACAATTCTGTTCCATTACAAATTATACTCTTCTTCGGATTTCTTTTGTTCTACAAAACAGATTACTTCTTACAATCAATCTGCAATGCCTGTCTTCACATACTGAAGCTAAAATCTACCTTCATGCTTAGCAAAATGGGCAAGAAGATACTCCTACAGTCTAAAGACATAAAGTCAATAATGACAGAAGAGAGAATGGGAAAGAAACCAACCTGCACAAATAGTAGGGAATACTGAACAGGCAGGTAGCTCAAAAGTGGAAACCCAGAATTTGGATCAGCTGATTTTACTAAACACTTCAAAGGCCGCAAAGCTTTTAATTACTTATTGTAAAACGTTCATCAGTCTTAGCCTTACTTTGGAGTGGGGACAATCACTTATGAATTATTTGCGAAACATTTAGCACCTGAAAACAATTAGCATGAGGTTTTCAACTTTGGGTCCTAAAGCGGCATAAAGGTTAAATAATGATAGCCTAAAACATAAAATTTTGCACCCCTGGTTCTGATATAGCTCATGGGAGAACTAGAGGATGGGCCCATACATGCAGCTCATCCCACCCACTGGCTGATTTGGTTCTTTGGGTGAGCCTATTAAACAACATGTGATGGACCATTGAGTGAGTGCTCAGTAGTTTAACAACTCTGCTCAGCAAGGTTACTTACAGAGCTTGATCCACTTCATATATTTTAAAGACAGATTAAGTATTTTATTCTCGTTGTGTGACTTGATCAAACCACAGGGCTCCCCTTTAGCTTCAAAATTTTGGTTTTGCTTGCTTTAAAAGCTCCTCTGGAGTGTTGCCCCAGAGTATTCCAGCCACTCTCATATTCTGCAAGAAAGAATTCTGGCTGATGCTTTATTTTCCTAAGTTAGTTCAACTGGTTGCATCACTTGTTTCTCTTAAAGTATTCCTATATGGTTTGACAATTGCAAGAAGATAAAGAAGAAGATAAATGGAGGTCAGCCCACTGGAAACTGAGCCCTTTAATCCAGTAGACAAATGGTTAAATTTAAATCAAAAGAAATGGATGTGGGATAATTTCAAATCCATGTGAAAACAGACTAATTGCAGGCAGAGAGGGTTAGCTGAAAATAAAATTGCTTGAACTGAAATTTAGCTCCAAGAATTTGGCAAAACAAAAATATATGGACATTTTCGAATTCAAGGTAGAATTTACTCAACTGTTTTTCTTTTTGATATACACTCTCTGAAACTGAATGGTTGTACATTATAAAAATAATTTCTGGAGCAATAGCTTTATAGCTTCCAAATGTTGCCAGTGTCATAAACAGTGACATTTGTGAGCTGCTGATGGAAAACCTCAAGAACAGAAAGCTCCAAATTTCTCAGACTAATCTTACTCAGACAGATCTGAACCCAGAGCCAAATTCAGAATTCTACTCTCAGTAAATTCAGGCCACTCTTTCTCAATAGCTACTGCCTACCTAATTAGGGCTCTTTCAAACAAGGATGAAGCCGGAAATAAGTCTCCATTAAATGCCTCAGACTACTAATGTGTTTGAAGCAAAGAACGTGTGGTTGTATATCTGCTTTAGCCTTGTTGCCAATATATTGAAAATAAGCCAATTATTATTTTAAATAACTTAGAGTGTTATCCACCTCTTGTCAGCTTCTAAACTGAGAAGAGAGAGGGAGAGAAAAAGGGAGGGGAGAGTGAGAGAGGGCAAAAGAGGGAGAGAGACTATTCCCTTTGATTCAGAAAAAAAAGCTGTAAGAGGTATCTTTCATCTAAGAGATGAAGCAGGAGGAACTTTCATCTAAGCAGAGCCAAAGGTTTGGGTGAGGGTTTTCCCATCTATTGCTGACAGCAAAAGCCACAGGAGGAGTAACTTTGCTCTAATATAGAAAAAGGAACATACAGAAGAGAGAAAATGCACTGCATTCACATATTCACAAACCTCTCCATTTCGTGGCTAAGTACAGCTTCTTTCCAGAGTTACCTTCTATCACAGCTTTAAAGAAACTGCACCCTCCCCCACAAAGCTACGTGCATTTCAACCACGTCCACTGAATAACTAAAAGCTGCTCCACACCCTGTAATAGCAAACATTTCTTTAAAAACAAGAATCTGATCAATCTTCTTTCCTTGTCAACTTTGCTTCCTCTCTCCCGCCCCCACAGATATATTTCCTAACACCCCATCTGATGCAGCTGATGGTTTGCATCACTTCTGTAAACATGAAGCCTGTCTGGAAGGCTCTGTTGGTAGTCTTCCGGCTTCAAAGGCAGCGCCACTAATTACCTGGACCTGAGAAAACAGTGCGGTGATTTATCTGCTTCTGTGCACGTCCTGTGCCTGCCCACGGTTTCCAGTTGGGAGGAGGGGAGACGAGGAGAGGGAAGAAATGCTGAGGTACAAGTGAACCTACAAAACCCAGCAGCGCTGCTGCCGCATAGACCTCACAGACCCAGAAAAACTGGGTTTGTTTTGGGAAGAAAATGTTAGGAGAAGCCAAACCACTGTATACATACCAACCTATAAATCTAGGCAAAGAATTTTTCGCAGTTCCAGGAACACATGTAAATAAATGCAGTTAAACTGTTAACTGTTAAACTGTACCCACACCACGAGGGAAAAAGTTTATCCACATAGGGGGAAACCCAAATATGTAACTCTGTCTTTACAGTATAGTACCTGCTTTATACCAAGACTCCTGCAGAAATTTGTTTCTTATACTTACCAAGGGATTGCAGCAGCTTTGCTTCTGGGAAAAGGAAAGGCGCTTGCTGCTTTTGTTTCACCTACATTTTGATTATTCTGTGGGTGTGGGGAATGTGCCTCAGAAGATCTGAATAAAGATCTTTCGTATCTCTCAGTTTCTTTCTTTTTCTCTAGTGTGGAATGGCACAGAGACAAAATAAGTAGACCTTAGGAAGAAACAGTGAAATATTTTCATTCCTCCAAGGTGGAATTAGTTTGGTGAACCAGAAATCATATTTTCTTTAAGAACAACTCAACAACCAGAATGATGTTGCTAATGATTATTTTAGTTTTCAATACAACTTAGCTTGACATTGACTTTTTTCAGTACCAAAGCTTTATTTTGCTTTCTTGTTTGTTTTGGTTTTTTTTTTTTTTTTTTCATTTTTTAGGCCAAAACTATTCACCAGGGTACCTAAAGAGTATTCAGCAATTTAACACTGCACTTTCACCAGCTGAAGGGGGTTTTTTTCCAATAAAATATTTTGCCCAAGTGCTAATCACCTGCAATTGAATGCTCTTCATTGTTGAGCTGATCACTTGCACTGTGATCTATGCACATGGTTATATTTCTTCTGCTAAATACATGTTTGCAGAGATATTTCATATAGGGTATACATAACAGCACTCCTACATCGTGCCTACTCAGTCCCATAGGAATGAAATGTCGTATGAGAGGCATTAAAGCGATGCACCAGTTAGGAAGAGGAGAATTTCAGCTTGGCAGTATCTGTCTTGTTGCAGTGCCACTTTGACAGTTCAATCTCCCAAAGCAAAATGGCAAATACAGAAACTACACCACAATTCGCTTCAAAAGGCCCTTTTAAAAATTATTCTGACACCATATACACATTCACGTGACAAGGAGCTGCACCAACCACTACAGAGCTACTGATTTGGAAGAGCTGACGTGATCATACTCCCTTGAAACAACTGGTCATTTCTCTTTCTCCTTTCCTGTTGATGTTTATTAGTATAATGAGTTATAATATTACTTTAATAAAAAAGAAGTTCCACCAGTATTGATTATCTAAAAACAATTGCGAGCCTTTTGTCTTTTTGTTTTACGTCATATTAGTGCAGCCCATTTCCCAGCTCCCATCTCTGCCTAGCTCCTTTCAGTCCACAAAGCTTGAGATAGCATCCTAACATAAACATCTCAAATGAAACTTCCAACCCTCGTGTATGCTGTAAAATTCCATCCTGCAAAATAGTCCCGTCTCCCCCCAAAAAAATTAATTTAAAAAGGAAGAAGTTTCATGTAACCCTTTCTTGCTTTCTGTCTTGGAAAAAAAATCGGATTCCTTACGCTCCCTGGCTGCACCAAGAGGACCCATTGCATCTGTTAAACTCATTGACTGTTTCTACCACCTTCATATGAAGCAAAGTTTCAGCTTTATGAGCTTTAGCTTGTGTGAAGCCCAGCAATGATGTCATCAGAGCCCTGTGGGTATGGCAGGGAGGACAGACAAGGATGAGTTGCCGTAGACTTTGTGGGACCACATCCAACAGGGCTACGCGCTCCATCTAGAACACTGCTGAGCCTCAGTGTGATCCAAAATACCATTCGTGTTACAATATTTTCAGCTGCCAGCTGCTTGTAAATTTATTGACTCTCAGGCTAAAAAAATAGTGAGAAGTCAGCCATTTATTTTATTATATTTTCAGATGTCCATTACGATGGTAAAATACAGTAAGAGAAAAAAATACCTTCCCTCTTCTCTGGAGGGATATTTCCAGATTACTGGAATGGCTTGACTGTTCTTATTTGGGTAATTTTCGTAGAGTACTTGGAGCCATCCAGTATGTCATATATGGAAACACAGGATGGATTTATGGATTTTTGAAGAGAAGGTCTGCTTCAAAAATTTCCTTTGGCCTTCACACAAAAATACAGGGAAGAGAAATAAATTCTACTGTGCTTTAACTGCCCCAAGCACAACAGATAACCAGTTAATGCATAATTACAGAAGCCTACTAAGAAAAAAATAACATCCTCTGAGAGTCCAATTTTAATTATGCCTCAACCAATTATTGTTTTCAGCATTGACTTCAACTGGAGAAAGGCATACGACTTTCAGACTGCATTACCCACACAGATTTAGGGACCAAGATGAGACCTGGAGTGTAGTTAAAGTTCTACCCTTTATTCTTCCATATATTATTCATAGTTGTGAATACTAACCTAAGAGGAGATTAGATAGGTTCTTTCTAAATAGTATTTTGGCTTTTTTGCTATTTCCGTGAATGAAATTCCAGCAATAAAAGTGATTATCATCTTAAAAATTTTGTGGAGAGGATTCACTGCTTGACACATCAAATTGTAAAATCTCTAATTATATCTTGCAATAAGCAGCCAAATGCTGCTGTAGCAACACACCACTAAACACAGTCTCCTTTTTGAAAGGTGTAAATATAAACAACAGACTTTCACCACAGCTGTACTGGCTGATTGTAAGTAACCAATGCTTTTTTTTTTCTTTTCCTCTAAATCTGTTCACCCAGAAGACCCAATTCTCCAGTGATTGACACCATTGTAATTTAACTGACTTCAACAGTTCAAGTCTCCTTATCCACAAATGAGAGCAGAATCCAATCGATGAAGGGGGTAGAGGTTTCCACACAGAAGGACATTATCTCTCCCTCAACATACGGGGAGAAGTTTCAGCAGATTTCTTTCTCCCAGACTCCAAATAAGCTTAATCTGTTTGCAATGTATTTTTTCAGCTTGGTTAGAAAGCCGTCCAGTTTAGCAAGTCCAAGGTGGTCAATCAAAGCCATTGCTTTTCTGTGTTCTGGAAGCACGAAATCAGAATCCTGAGCTTAAAAAATATATTCAAGGAAGAATTAATTTCATAGATGAGCAAATTCACACTCTCATTGTTTTTAGCTTTTCTGAAACTCTATTTCCACTCAGAGTTGTGCGGCATGTTTTATAATATTTATATTTCACTCTGTATCTTGATTGTGGAAAAGACAACAAATGGGTGGGAATGCCTTCCTCGAAAAGTTGATATTGTTGTTTAAGGAAAAAGTGAGCACATCTTCATGGCATGTAGGAACAGGAATGCAGAAGCCTGTGCTAAGCGAAGGCTCTGGTTTCCTACTCCTGGCGGTTCTGGAAGATGGATCTTACACTCCAGAAGCGGTTGAAGGGAAAATCAGGATCTAAGGCATCCCCAGGCTCGCGGTGGCACAGCCTGCCTGGCAGGCCTGTCCGAGAGGCATCCAGGCCCTCACCCCAGCACTGTCTGCCATAAATCCAGACAGTGCTTTATGAAGAACTTGCCCTGCCCTGAGGCAAACCTAAGGCACATTTTAGGCTCACAGAATTGCTATTTCAGGAAATAACTCCACTTAAAAAATTTCCAAGGAGCATTACATGCAGGAAAATAGAAGAAAACATCTCCCATCTTGCGGTCAGACAAGAAACTGATTTGCAAGGCAGCTTTCAGAAAACATTGTGATGACTACCATGAGGATATTTTTCCTTCAGGGTTGCGCTGCATTAAGCCAAATTTTCCAAATATTTCTCTTTCCTTTTTGGCATCATAAGTACTGAAATTTCAAAAGAGTTTATCATGCCATATGTTATCCCTCTGGCTGTTGAACTTTCCAGACACAGTATTTAAAAATGCCCTTTAGAACCTTCAGTGTAGCCCTGGGCCTTGCATCTATGTTTTCTTGCTTTTGCTTTTCCTCTCCTTGTTCTGTGTTCCATGCAGTTTCACATTTGTGACATCTGGGCTTTTCAGGGAGCTATAATCATATCCATATAATGCAGATAAAGAGGTTACCTGTGAAGAAAAGAGACAGAAATATTTGTACAAATCTTGCAAGTTAGCCACAGAATCTGGATGAAAATTTGGCCCCACAATTCTTTTGACTGCACTCACAGCTTCAGGTCTGTTTCTTTCCAGGGCTGAAAATCAAATTGCAAAAAGGCGCCGACAGAACTGATCCCTTTCCTACAGTATGACATTGGATAATACATGATTCTGAGAACAAAATATTATTACCTATATATTTTGTTGATTAATATTTAAAATATCACGGACACCTAAATAATGACCATTGAATTTTCAGTAATCTAGACATATTTTCAAGCTTGTAGTTAGGCTAGGTTTTACTCTGGCTTGATCTGAAAAGCTAGAAGCACTACAGTAATTGTTAACTGTCTGTAAGATGTACACTTGTCTGTTTCATTTATAACAGTTACATTCTCTATTCTAAATTGTGAAATCCAAAGCAAGGGAAATATATTGCTTAAGCACAGAAATGCATATATTTTGAGCTCTTAGCCTTGAGACATCTCACTCTTGATTTGAGTTGGACAGACATAAGGAAGTACTAAATGTGTGCCTAGAAATTGTACATATCTATTCCCTTTTTCAAGGGAATGTCCTAAGATGTTTTTCAGGCGTGTTTTTCCGCATTTTGTATGTGTTACTGTGCCACTGGATTTGGTTTACTTCATGCAGGATCACTTATGATCACGACAAGTTCTGCCAGTAGTTAAGGTAATGCTGCAGTTGCAGAGCTCAGGAAAAATACAATAAGAGGTAACGGTGGAAAATGGCTTTCCTGACCTGTCACAAGACAGAAAGAAACAGCACTTGGCTATCTGCCTCAGAACATGGTCTGAAATGTTCATCTTTGACAACAAAAGTGTAATTTGGTTTTCATTCATTTTGGGTCATATAAGGACATCTCTTGAGGTTGTCCCTCAGAAGTCTTCATTCATTTCCAAGGAAATGCAATGGAAAAAAAAATGCCCTGAAATGTGTTAAGTCATTACACATAACTGAAACTGGCTCCAATGTCATTAGCTAAAGGACTCAGGACTCTGCAAACTCATTTCTTGTGAAGCAAGAAGTATGTCCAACAACACTTATACATTGATGGAAACAATTGAACTGAAATTGTCACCTGATAAGGGAAGCCTCAAAACTTACAACAGGGCCTGTACAATGAAGCATATCATTGCAGTGAGAAAGAATCCACAATTTCTGAACTAAGCATAACTCATTTCATTAATCTTACTTTCCCCTAACACTTTCTCATTTCCACTTACCCCACCTAACTCAAGCATTTCTCTCATCAGAAGGAAGAATACTATAGGCATTTGGAAATCTTTAGAAGACACGCTATATAGTTTCTGATCAATCAGAAACTTTGGAGGAGAAGTTCATCTCTCCTGAGCAAGGCAGGCACTAGTTTATCATAAACTGAGGTTGTCAAATGGTCTATAAGGCCACTTAGATAACAGATTCTCTGCAATTACTTTGGTCAAAGACAAAGTTAAATAATCTAGAATTGAAAAGCTCAACATCCCATTATCAAACCCTGTAGCCAGGCAATATTCTATGGCATGGGACCATCCTAAACTTATCAGCAAATAAATTGCTGCCTTTGCCTGAAAATACTAAAAAGCAAGGAACGCAAATGCCATTTACATTTAGAACAGCAAAATGAACTGATAAATCTCCAACATGACTGGCTTCATAGCATTTTGCTAAGGAGCTGAAAATCTTTCATTCTCTTTTAAAGCAAACTGCATTTGAATACACATAGTAGTTAAACTGCCTAACAAGACTTATGATCAAAGCAAACATGAAATAATTGCTAGTGGTTTGTGCAGCAAAGTGCCTCATAGAAATAAAGACAACAATATCAATAGAAACTAATTTGGTTCAAAATGTAAGGGAACAGACTTCACAGGGGGCAAATAAAAACTGTATACATTTATGTTATCAATTCACAGTTATTTTTAAACTTCCACTGTGAACTGATAGCACCAACAGAAATGAGTTTTCTTGAACAGTATACTGTTTGCAAATGTGAGATGGATGGTCTGTTCAGTGGATGAAAACATGGTTGGATGGTTGCATCCAGAGGGTAGTGGTCAACTGCTCAATGTCCAGATGGAGGTCAGTTACAAGTGGTGTCCCCCAGCAGCCTGTATTAGCACCAGTACTGTTTAATGTCTTCATCAATGACACAGACAATGGGATTGAGTGCATCCTCAGCAAGTCTGCACATGACACCAAGCTGAGTGGTGCAGCTGACATCCCTTAGGGACAGGATGCCATTCAGAGAGACCTAGACAAGCTCAGGAAGGGAGCCCATGTGAACCTCATGAGGTTCAACAAGGCCAAGTGCAAGTCCTGGACCTGGGTTGGGCCAACCCCCAGTATCAATACAGGCTGGGGGATGAAGGGATTGAGAGCAGCCCTGCAAAAAAGGACCTGAGGTTACTGGTGAATGAAAATCTGGACATGACCCAGCAGTGTGCACTCACAGCCCAGAAAGCCAGTCGTATCCTGGGCTGTATCAAAATGACCACAGCTAGCAGGTTGAGGGAGGTGATTCTGTTCCTCTGCTCTGGTAAGACCTCACCTGGAGTAGGGTGTCCAGCTCTGGGGCCCTCAGCACAAGAAAGACACGGACCTGTTGGAGAGGGGCCAGAGGAGGTCACCAAGATGATCAGAGGGCTGGAAACCTCTGCTGTGAGGACAGACTGAGAGAGTTGGGGTTATTCAGCCTGGAGAAGGCTCTGGGGAAACCTTATCATGGCCTTTCAGTACTTAGAGAGCTTATAAGAAAGACTTCTTAGCACGGCCTATTGCTACAGGACAAGCAGTAATGGTTTTAAACTAAAGGAGGGGAGATTCAGGCCAGACATGAGGTAGAATTTTTTATAATGAGGGTGGTGAAACACTGTCCCAGGTTGTCCAGAGAGATGATAGATGCCCCATCCCTGGAGACATTCCAGGCCAGGCTGGACGGGGCTCTGAGCAACCTGATCTAGTTGAAGATGTCCCTGCTCATTGCAGGGAGGTTGGACTAGATGACCTTTAAAAGTCCCTTCCAACCCAAACTATCCTGTGATTCTATGAGTCTATTATTCTACATTGTCAGTGTTTACTGCTAAATAATTCAGGTTTATCACTTTTGAAGATTTCAATAAATTTATCACAAATGCTTCATAAGGAAATACAAATGAAAAAACTCATTGTAAAACGTTGAAAGGTTATCTGTAGTCCAGACATTGCCTGGATTTAAAGATCAAAGAGTTATAATCTTCATTATCTACATTATAGCGTTCACATCTTCCAGATCTCAGACATCAAAAAGGATCAGGTTCTCCCTTTGAACAAAATTCTTGCCCCCCAACAAATTCCGTGGAAAGAAGGGTAAAAGTCAACATTACTCCATCTACAGGATGGGAGGGAAGGAAACCATAATTCATTGTCACTGCTCACTGAACACATACAGCTTGGCTAATAAAAAGATGGTTCCTCATTACTGACCATGTACTTTTTTGTTCTCTGATGCCCTGTGCAGTAAGAAGGATGGCCATTGAAATGCTGACAGTATCTGAAACACCTGACACAGACAAAAAGAAGCAGAACAGATCTTTAAAAGCCCGTTTCATACCCAAAGAGAACAGTCATGTTAGCTTTGCTCCAATGCAAAGTTCACACTTGCTAGCAAAAAATAGCCATTCTGTACACATCCAATGAAATTTATGCTATTATTGAATTTCACAGCATTAGTTCACCATAAGAAGGCCTAGCTCTAAGGTTTAACTCAATCTATGCATTTTGTAACCTCTGAAAGACAGCTTGGAATAACTCCAAACCACATACTTGAATCCTTGAGAAACCACTTCTGCACACCAGCTCCCTCCCCTCCAACCTGCCACTCCTGAGGAAGCTCATAACATAACTAAACAAAGGCCAACTACAACCTCACCTAATTGATGCTCATAATCTAAACTTGGAACAGTCTGAAACCATGCCAGAACACAGAATGGAGGCTTTTTAGCAGCACAGATGATCCTCTATCTGCACAGGGAACACAGAAGATGGTTTCTCATCTGGGGCATATCTGCTGCATTTGATTGTGAGTTACATGGTCTTATGGAGATTAGGAGACATTTGCTAAAAGACATGACAGGAGCAAAAGGTAATTTGCTAAAATGTTTTGAGTCTTTCTGGAGTGATTGCACCAAAACCTGATGGGGAAACCTCACTTTCATCTGGCATCTATTATTTTGGTGTACCATATGATAAATTTTTCCTTACTACCTATTATATGGACTATTTAGATGAAAACGTAAATGCCAATAATCTGTAATGGCATAGCTATTTTTCATACACACAGTCATGCCCTTTTGCATAGGGTAAGGTGAAGTGCTTCATGAGTGAAACACATAGCTGAAGATGAGCGTCAACATGGAACAAATTGCTAGTGAACAAAAAATGTAAGAATAATCTGAAGATTTTTTGGGTATTCATTAGTCAGTCAGTGAACAAATATAGATGGGATTCATTTGCCCTAATGCAGGCACAGAAATGATAGACATTTAAGGATGAGAATGTCACTCTAGGTTCCCTTTATATAATCAACAGTAAGAGATTCCCACCTCCTGAGAGCAATTCATTTCAGCTCTGCGTCAGACCAATCACTCTGTGGAGGTGTCTACTTCTATACACCATATAAAAAGAACCTAAATGATTAGCTTAGGCCAAGACTTATAACATTTATACATCTATATTTAAGTAATTTGGGATTTATCACGGATACTGAAGAGTGTGGTAATATGCTCAAACAAGACTGTTGTACAGGGTTGGTAAGAACACTCTTGCTCTTTCTAGTGGATGAGACAATTGCAGTAAGTCAGTGTTTCTCAATTACAGCAATACACAATATATCCCAGCATAGAATACCACTGCCTATGGAAATCCATCTAAAACTTGAGTGCTGGAACATGTCTTCACCTACTTATGCCTCCACAAACACATAAAACTTGATCTCTTCTATCTTAGCTTCCCAGAATATTTGGAATCAGAGCTTTCTCTGTGGTCACTATTGTAAGGATTCTGCAGGTTGCAGGCAACCAGAAAGAAAAAAAAATAGACACCTAAAGTTTCAGGATAATGATTTAATATATGCTTCTTTGCCATAGAAGAACTATCTGCAGCAGAGGCACACAACTCCAAATTTGTGCCACTCATGAAACTTTCAGCAGATCTTGCCATGATCCCACATATTTGATAACTTCACATTCCTGTGGCAGAGCCTATATCGCCCACCATTCCCCTGGTCACTGGCAAAAACCCCTCCCTTGTTTCCAAAGTGCTGTCTCTGTAAAGGTGGAAGCAATCCACTAGTTCCTGCTCTGTGACTCTCAGGAAAATTAGTAAGCAGACATCTAAAAAAACAGCGAACCTCAGAAAGTAAGCAGTTATGCATAAAAATAAATGTAGTAGCTTTGCTCTACAAGGCAGGCGAAGATCACTTCAGGAGCTGATCTACAGTTGTGGAGCAGATTCCTAAGAAACTAAGACCATTCACAACCCTCAGCACCTCCCAAACACAATGCACATTTCTTTGACCTTGCCCTCACTAACAGTAATGCACAGCACATGTGTTAAAAAAACACCAGAATCTTTACCACAAGTGCTTCTCTGCTCCACGCAAGAAGTAAATGAGTGTGTGACAGATGTTAGTCATGTTCTTTAAAATGCTACTCGGAAGCATCACATACTATAGTAATGAGTACAGTATGAGAGTCTTACTCAGAATAATAAACCTACACCAATTTCAATGCACATTTTCCACAGAAAAGAGCTTTTTACTGCTGATTTGTCATGTCTTCTCATGAGGGAGTAATAGCAAGAAAGGTTTTCAAAGCATCACTGGGTTTAGGGAGCAACAGGTGAAGCAGAGGGAGTAAAAGTTCCTAAAGAAAGGCCAAGACCTGCATCGTCCCTGAAGGCTTTCTCTTAAGACACATGAATCACAATGGTAAATAAATTATTCATTGTGTTGCAAGAAGCAGCAGATCTGTGCCTACACCCCAGATGCCCTCATCCTCCAGAAAATAAAGAAATTCAGGTGAGGATGTACAACAAGAAAAGTAGTTTTTTCAGTGTACATGTGTCTGTGTATTCACATTAAGACAGTCTAAGCTGGTTTACCATCCTTGAATCCTGAATATTTGCATGTCTGGATTTTTACAATGACCTGAAGCAATACCCCAAAATGCAGCATAACATAACATAATGTATCATAGGATTTTGGGTTTTTTTTTCATCATGATAGAAAGCCCACATACCAGCAGTGCAGAATCCAAAGGCAGCAAGACAATCTTTCCACCAAAAGCAACATATCCTGAAGAGCAAGTTGCCTGTCAGTTAAAGGCTTTGTTTATCTGACCTATTGCACTATCACATGTTGTAGATTTGGTAGCACTTATGTGTACTTTTAGAAGCATCTACTGATTTTTAGGGTATTGTGCTTTTCCTTTCCACTCGATACTGGTGTAAAAATGCAATAGCAAAATGTCGCTTTTTACATTGCAGTAATACAACTTCTTTTATCACTAAGCTACTATGTCAAGGCAAGGTGCTAAAGTCCTGTGAAAAAATGGCTGCAATAGCTAAAAAAAGTATGACATCCACACTTGTGGTGGCAGCTTCTAGTGAATAGATAAGATTTCTCTTCAACTTTGTATCTAAGGGCTCAGAAATATTTATCTTTGGACCTGCTAGCCCTAACATTAAAATTTGGACAAAGGGACTGGAATGGTCTTTAATTGCTGTGACTTAGATCATTGTCTTTTCTAAGCTTTCTGCTCTGAACAACAGTCTATCCTCTCCTTGAAAGGACTTCAGCACAGCTATGTTATATGAACAGAAATCTCTGGCATTATCAGTAATAATAGACTCTTCCTTATTTAGAGGGCTGATTCAAGGCACAGTTAACTTCAGATTTTTGCCTTCACTTCCTTGCTTGCGAGTAACAAAATTGTTTCCAAACAAAGCAGGTTGAAGTCTAAAATGTATTAATAAAAATAAATAAATTAATAATTTTTTTTTAAAGGTAGTTATCCATGCTTTCTAAGACTTAATATGAGTAAACTCAAATTCTGTAGGGTGATTATTCTTCTGATCCAGAGGTTATTGATGCAGAACAATCCAAGCCTCTGGAACTGCGTGTATTCACAGCTTCACTGCAAAATCACAAACCAGTCATCTTCATTTTTTTTGTCTCAAAACCTAAGAAGCCCCAAATATGTGATTTTTCTATGTAACCACCACTTGCCACAGATTCAAAAATCAGCTGTATAGCCGTACGTCTCCTGTTTTGCAGAATTCTTACACTGCTCTATCTCAGCTCAGCTACAGACCTGTTAGTGAATCCAGCAATAAATAAACGCAGTAATGACACTTTGGAAGCATTTCTGAACTGGTTCACTGAGAGTTGTCTCTACGATATCTGTCATCTTATACACATCACTGCAGACTGATCAAAGAAAAACATTTTGGCCTGTAGATTTTAAAGTACTGCAAAATGTTTAAAACTGAGATGATGCTTAGTGCTTTGCAAAGAGTATTATACAAGATAGTAATAGTTTTAGTCCTTTCATATTGCACTTTACAAATTTTTCAGAAATGGAAATTTAACACCAGCCATAACTGAGAAGTTTCCTTCTATTTCTAATAAGCAGCAGAGTTGTTATGTATCTTGACAAAGGTTGGTCTGAAAAGCTTCCATTTGTTTGCAGAGATGGTTCTTTTACTCACATCTCTGTGACATGAAACCTCTGGTTATTTGGCTTTCTGTGATTTCTGGAAAGTACATTCATTGTTATGATTTTCCCTTTCTTTGACATAGTCTTTATGTTTATTTGGCTTTTAGATTCTTCTGAAGCAGACTGGTGGGAGTTTTTATTCCCTAATAGAAGAAGGCACTTCAGCGTCTCCCAGGTATTTTCAGATTTGCTTTAATCAACTGTGTAACTGAACACTTGGCTTTTTATCAGGAAGCAAAAGCAAATATTCTTTTTCAGTCAGCTGTTGTCTCTTCTTTTTGATCCTAGAAGTAAAAACTTATCTTTTTTCCTAGTGTGTAGGTAGAGGTCTCCATCATTGTGCCAGTCTGGGACATTTCAGAGGACATTAGACAGCAGAAGGAGAAGCTCGTAAACAGCAGTAAGATGCTACGCTGAGATGCTCACATAGTCTTGCTGTTTCATACAGTTCTCCTCCAGTGCCTGGGCATTTAGATATAAACATGCACCTACATATATATGTGTATGTATGTATATTTGCATGTAGTCTGCTTAAATGTTCTGGGAACAATTTTAGCCCAGGAAGATCTGATCATGAGGCATCAATGTAGCTCATTGGCTACACAAGCACATGTTATTAGCTGAAGACACGTGGTCATTTGCAGTGAAACTTCCAGCATTCAGCTGTCTCACTTCCAAACCACCAAGGATTAGAAATACTGTGATGACTCCTTTTTGATCCAAAGAGTGGAGACAGGCTTCATGTCACCCATCACCAGTGACATCTGCTGATCACTCAGAAGCACAATAACAGCAGGGAGACATGCAACTAAACATTCTGTGCAATTGCCATCCTCATCCACATCATTGCAAGCAAATCTGTGCTTTCGTCTCTATTTAATTCCTCTTTGCTCTCATGTAAATTTATTCCAGAAGCAGCTCCAATGTATTTTCCACAAAATGACACTGTAAGACTGCCAGATTTCCTCCTGCTGTCACAGTGCCTAATATAGAACTGTAGGCCTGCCACTAGCATGAGCTCTAGAGAAGGAGGTCAGCATTGGAGAGAGCCATTTGTTTATGATTACGATTATGGCTTTACCAGGATTTCCTATAAACCCCTGTTTTGGGGGAGGGTGGCTCAATAGGAAATCTAAACAAATACATGATTTGTTTCTAAACACTTTTCTGAGATGAAATCACGCATTTTTGACCAAATCTTTCACTATGGCTAAGGAGCACATTAACGCAGCTCAGGATATACATGTGCCAAGTTTTCCACAGTCGGATTCTGCATAAAAAAAAGTTGGACCACACTTCCCACACAAACAGCATGGGGGAGGAGCAGTTGGAGGTAACACGATGCGCCATGGCCGGTTGCTTTGTGTTGGCCATTTGATGCAGAGTCATTTGCCCTGCAGCATCAGATTGGGCTCCATCATTATGAATGGTTTTGAAATGCTTATATGCCCCGGGAGACCAGAACGGAGTGTTTTAGTCAATAATGCATGCCTCAGCCCTGCCTGCACTGGGAAACAGCTCCAGCTCAGCAACTGGCTTAGCTGAACTGAAAGGAGGAAGACAGAAGGGGTTTCATTATACAAATGTATACAAGCAGAGGGGTCATATTTATATATGTATGTGTAAGTATTTTTCTGTATATATCTATCACTTTATTCTGTGATTTTCATTGAAACTGTGCAAGGCTGGAGTTTTTCCACATCCCTGAAGCCCAGCCTGTACTACCTTTTGCATTGCCACTGCTAAGCCTTTTCTGTCATTGTTAAGCAGACTGAACCTTTTATAAGACATTATTTACTTAATTAGGGGCACTATTATGCGGAACAGGGGTTAACTCTGATCAGAGGCAGTAGAAACGGCCACTGGATTTTTTATCAGCATTTCAAGATAAACTATTGTCAGCACTAGCCTGGACCTTTAACTACGATGGCAGGACTGATGGGACTTTTAACCCTAAATCATGTCTGTGCATAGGGCATTTGAAAACAAATGAAAAAGTGATTGAAATTCTCTTAAAATAGATACATAATGTGAATCAAAATTTTTAAAGGTAATCGCTTATTTAGTCTTCATTTGCATTTCCATCACAACACATTTGCACCATGGCTTAAAACACAGCCTTGCATTAAACTATGAGCCGTCACTTACAATTTCCCATAAAGGATTAATTATTTCCATAAGTGTGTTTAATTATTTAAACACACAGTGGCTCTTGTATTGAATTCATTCACTGGCTCACAGAAATTTAGGTGCACAAATGTGGCAAATTAGCTGCCTTCAATGCCTGTTCCCTTTTTCCCCCCAGGCTGTTGATGGATGGACTCCAGCACTGACGACTCCACTTTCCTGCACCAGCACTTCCTGCTGAGGGCAAAATGATATCACAGAAAATGACCTTGTCTTTTTTCCATTGCATATGCAGTTCGTACTGTTACTTTCCATCACATCACAGCAAGTCAAGATGACATCATTTAAGCATTTTCTTATCAGACAGCATGTCAACAGTTTAAAGGAAACATTTCTCTCCACTTGCCTATCCACTATCTGAACCAAATTGTGGTAGGCTAGTGGTGGATCATGCATATCTACAGAAGCAAGTAATTGAAATGATCCATGGGTCAATACCCAGACAACTGTAATTTGAAATTGCCATGGCTTGTGCTGCACATGTTTTATAGATCAGGGGTTTTTTTCCACCTTTGCATGATAAGATTATCATCAAGATGCAGCAGCAGTGTTGACACAGTTAAGGATATCCCCGGAGCTTTTTATTTCAGATTGAAAGTAGCTTTTGAAGTTTATTAATATCTCAAGTGGAAGATAGAAAGACCACATTTTGAAGATAACACAATGTCAGTGCTACTGTTAAGCCCCATTCTTGTCTTGTGCTATACCACTAAGTCAGACATGCTGTGAAAGTCTGTGTGCAGGAGGGTGTTAGGAGAAATGTGAGAGAATACTCTCTCATAAAACCCCATATACAGAGTGAACGAAAAAGGGAGCTGTAAGTTTAGATGGGGGAATGTAACAGCTGAACTCCAGTCAAGATGACTCTCTCTTCCTAAATAAAGAAATTCTTCTGCTTCTGCAGTTACGAGAAATAACAAAAGAACCCTTTATCTCTATTCATTTTGTTTATAACTCCACTGGGGAGCAACAACTCTGTAAATAATATCCATACAAGACGAAAAACTTAAATCTTCTTGTTTGTTGGGTTTTTTTTTTTTCCTGACTACATTGTCTCATTTAGGAGAAGGGAGCCAAGAGGGGCTGAGTCATCTATGTTACGCATATTTCCAAGTATGTACATATATTTGCTTTATACTTTCGGAGAATTCCAGAAAAGTGTAAATTTTGGCCATAAGCCTGCAAGCAAATTGTAGCATTTTCTCTGTCCAAAATGCTGTCACTAAAATTCTTCCAGACATGCTCTAACTTAATTTCAGTTTAAGTCTTTTAGGGTTTTTAGTCAAGACAGAAATTACTTTCTAGTTGCTCAACTACTGACCCAGTTTCACAGATGGATTTGCATCCCAAGATCTATCTCACGGAACAGGTCTAATAGCATTTGCCCAACTTACTGGGAAAGGACCAACTGTAGAAAGAAAATCATTAGATGAGTTTCCAAGACATTAAGCCATAGTTTGGTACTCTGTCTGTGGCTCATAAGTTACATAAAGTCAACCAGGAAAATCCATTTGTTTGCAATTCTCTTTCATGAACCCATTTGCCCAAGTTGCCTTAGGGAAATGAATGGCAACCACTTCCACAGTCCTATAGTTCTCCCCCATCGTGCTTTCATTAATGGTCCTTCTCTGATCCCAAGGAAAAGAACAGAAAAGAAAAAGTTCAGTTCACTGTTCTCATGATAACCACTCTGCCTTTCTTTCCCCTCTCCAGCAAACAGACATGAACCTGGAGACATACACGTTGCTCTGGTCTTATGGAGGGGAAGAAGCTGCTCATTAAACTGTGCCCACCATTGCAGACAACTGTGTGCTGTAAAGGCAACATCATGAATGTTTCCCCACTTCTTCCAGCCACTGGGGCATTTGAGGACAGCTGACAAGGCTGGATGCAATCATGATTTGCATGGAAGGGATGTTTCAAACTATGGGGAGCTATAGCTCCTGCAGACCTCTCCTGCTACATTCCATTTCTAAAGGAGCTCTGGCTTCTTGCTAGGAGGAGCATAAGAACTCGCATGTCAAGAGCATTTCCTCACAGGAAACTCACAGCCAGATACAACCTATTTTGCGCCAACTTATTCTACACATTTTCTAAGGGACTCTGAATTTGTGGCAATTTGTTGTGATTTGGTGGTTATATCATCAAATATTTCCCATTGTCTATCTGTGATTTAATTTCATCTTCCTAAACAGAGTGCTGTGAACTTTTCCTTATCAAATTCCATTGCAATTATTTGGACTATCTCTCCCATTTTCCAAACATGGTTTGAATTCTAATCTTTCCTCTAAACTTATAACTTCCCCTAATAAGTTTCCACATTTTAAATAAGCAAATTGATCCATCATGCATCTTATTAATGAACTTCTATTTAAAATAACATAGTCCAGAGCAAGCTCTGGCAAGGTTTGAAGCATTGTTCTACATTTGCAATGAAACATTGATAACCCTGCTTTGATGTGATGCTTTTCCAGCCTAGGCTGTCTCTTCAAGATCAAATTTCATGAAATCACTTACAAAAACATTCCAGCTGGATAGTATCAATAGCCTTCCTGAAGACACGTACCAAACAGACCCACCAAAGAATGAAACCAGATTCAACAGACATGTTCAAAAAGGTGTCCTGAATACATTAAAAATCAGCTCCCTGTGGTACATTTACGGCCCTATCTTTCCTTGGTTCCCTGTCTCATTCGTAACACACTGTATAATACTTGCAATAAATGGGGTGCTGGTCCCAAAGCCAAAAAGTGTCCTTCGACTCCTCACCACTCGTGTTCTGATCTCTCAGTGTCTTCTTTTCTCTATTCCTCACACCTCTTCCTTCATGATGGGTTAGCTGGGCATCCTTACTTGATTTCAGTACAGAAGTTGCCTGTAGTAGCAACTAACAGGATGACACCAAAAGGCTTCATTGTTCTTATCAGGGCTGAAGGGAAACACTTTTTCTTTTTTTCTCAATCATTCAGTTTTAGCTGCTGCCAAAGTCCAGATCTTACACCAAATGGATCATTAATCCATCTCATACTGCACGGGAGACCTCTGTTTTCCCAGCTGTCTTTAGCTATGCCTATTTCTCCACTCTCTTCTTGCACATAAATGAACAGCACTGAGCAAGACAGAAGTAGCACCACAAGCCCTGTATCAATATATTGAGATGAGAATATATTCCAAGGTTAAAATAAAGTACCGACAAATACAATGTAAATTGTTTACACCAGGCCCCCCCAAAAAATACAGAACTTTGTGGCAAGTGTGGCAGAAAAAGACCTTATTTGGTTTACCACTGGGCAATGTGCAAATTATAGTACTGGTTCCCATGAACCTCTGCTTATGATTTCTGTTGTGTAAGAATGACAAATATAGACCTCACATACATGTGCACAAATACATACATGTACAGGTCTTCCAATGTCATCCTGAAGACTGAAAAATCAACAGTTAAAAAATAAGATAAAGACATGGAAAGAAGTTAGCCCAAATGTGTACATAATGTATTTGCTATACTCTGAGGGAAAAAAACTTCCCCAATCAGTTTTGAAAGCCAAGTCTAAACAACATGAAAGCCTCCAGCAAAGGGGCATTCATCCAAAATCAATCAAATCAAAACAAACTAATTTTAAAAAAGTAAGTTAAGAGTTTGTCTATCCCAAGATTACCTTATTTTGTGGTTCCTTAAAGAAAACTCAGCATCAAATCAATCAAAAGAACATTTAGGAATTCATTGTGTTTCCCTGTTTCCACACATTTCCTTGTTACAAGGTAAATTCTTTCTCACAGCAAAATCTCCAAGGTACAAAGCAACCTCACAACTCAATTTCCAGATGAGTCAGTTCAGACAGAAATGGTCTAAGTTAAAAACAAAAATAAAAAGGTGTTAGGACTCAAATCTGAATGCTGCTGAAATATTTTTTTTTCCAAAGCAATAAACAGTCTCAGCTACTAATTCATCGAGCTATTTCATGCTCTCCAGTGTCAGAAGGCTAAATTAGTCTCTCTGTGCACATATTCTGAAACCAGTTCTCCAAGCCTGAATATCTTCCAAAAACAGTTCCTTACTTGAGCTGTACTTGCAATAAACATTTCCCCTTCCAGTGTGCACTTTCAACAGATTACTAGGAAATAATCACTGATGTCATTCCAGCAGCTTTACCACAGCGGAGACCCAACGGATCTCGTACGAACTCGCCAACTTAGTGGTGGGAAGCCCTGGGTAATTCAGAAGCAGCGTAACGATCCCTGAGCAGTGTGTGAGGTTACTGGCGCATTGCTGTAGCTCCAATTCCTGCATGGCAGAAGCACAGACAGCTCACTGCCAGGCCAGCACAGCTGATCAGAGTGGTGGTGTCCGTGCAGATTAAAATCAGAAAATATGTTATGTCTCCTAAGGCTTTTTAACTGATTCCTGATCTAGGGACTACATCCATGTAAACGTACAAATGGACAAATGGTAAATACTTTAAGCTACCTTTCTTTTTTTGTTTCCCACAGTAAACATCTCTGTGTACCAGCAGAACTCCACCCCAGCCATATTCTCAGAGATTTACACAGACCTTGTATGACTAAAAGAAGCTAAAATTACTGTCTATTATAGTTAACATCAATATAACAGTTCTGATACACATAATAGAAAAGTGGAGCTGCAACAGTTAATGTCTAAGCAGCCTAGCTAGCCAGCTGGCAAATTGCTAATGATTCTGCCCATTTATAAACATCTTTATGCTTTGATGCAGTGATGCGAAATGGTAGCCAGTATGATGTGTTTGTCAGGGGGAACCATATCAGATCAAATTAATTAATTTCCTTAAGACCAAAAATAGATTAGTGTCCTCTTCCTCTTCTCAGTGTAATTCATTCCCACTTATTTAGTAGCATGACAGAAACTAAATTAGTACTTACGTGAATTTGTAGTGGAAAAGAAAGCAAGGGGACTACTTTCCCCATTTAAATCTTTACACCAGGAGTTGGCCTATGAGAGAGGACCCCTAAAGGACTGGGACTGTGAGGAATGTAATGGGTTAGAGTGGCCAAAGCCCTCCTTGCTAACCATACAGCATTGTGTTATGTCACTATGTACAAGGGTTTTTCCTATGACAGTGTGAGCACTGACCACAGCTCCGCAAAGCCAGGAAAATCACAGGAAAATCATTGGCAGGTGTCCGTCCGCATTTCCTCTGCTGCACAGAAATAGCCAGCCCTGCCACACCAAGGGAGAGCAGACTGCATGGCTCAGGAGGAAGCTTTTCCAAATCAGATTATTCTCTAATTATTTCTAAAAATACCATAAAAGCTAGTCAAAACTTTTACAATATCGTTCTTTTACATCACGTTCTTTCATGTAATACTCCTTTTCCCTTCAGTAATTCTGTACACCAAAAGAACATTCAGTGAGCAATACTCCAGTGAGCAAATAATTAAAAATCCTGACCTTGAATACTTACAATAAATGTGTTGCAAAGAAAATAAACATTCTTATCTTTGTTAGGATATAAGTATGTTCAGGAATGCTTCGATACTGTGAAGCTTTCGGTCTTGGGAAAATGAAAATGGGCCTATTTTCCTAAATAGTTTCCTATAATTGCATGTGGGCTCATCATGGAATAAAGCATCCTCGGGTCTGGATATTAAAGTCAAGATTCACATTTTAATTTTAATCTTCCCTCACCATAAACGAAGGTTTTCAGTGGTGTTTAAGGACCTCACAATCGGTCTTCACAATCGGGGTCCTGGTGGATATGGAGATCCTGGTGGACAACAAGCTCAATAGGAGTGACCAGTGTGCTGCTGTGGCAAAGAAAGCCAACAGGATGCGGGGCTGCATCAACAGGGGCATCACCAGCAGAGACAAAGAAGTCATTATCCCACTCTACTCAGCACTCATCAGGCCACACCTGGAAAGCTGTGTTTGGTTTTGGTTCTCACCATACAAAAAAGGTGTCGCCAGGCTGGAGAAGGTCCAGAGAAGGCCACAAAGATGACCAAAAGACTGGGAAGCCATCATATGAGGAAAGGCTGAGAGAACTGGGCTTGTTCAGCCTTGAGAAAAGACTTAGTGGAGACTTCATCACCATGCTCCAGTATTCAAGGGGTGGCTAGAAAGAAGATGGTGATTCCCTTTTTACAAGGGATCACATGGAAAAGATGAGGGGTAATGGTTACAAGTTACTCTTGCAGAGATTCTGATAGGACACAAGAGGGAAATTTTTCATTATTAAAACGATCAACCATTGGAATAATCTCCCCAGGGATAAGGTAGATTCCCCAACATTGGACACTTTAAAGATTCAGCTGGACAGGGTACTGGACCACCTTGTCTAGACTCTGCTTTTACCAAGAAAGATTGGACCAGATGATCCTTTTTGCCCCTTCCAACCTGGTAGTCTCTGTTTTTATGAAAAAATTGGGTTCCTTTTTTTTTTTTCCCACTATTGACAGAATTGTTAAAAGAAAGAGTGCTGTATAAAATGCAAATTTTGTTGAGCTATACTATAAGTAGCTCTAAAATACCTATATCCAAAATACCTGTCTGATACCTGTCTGTTGGTAAATCTACCTAATTATTGTTACCAATCTCTGACATACTACCACGTTCTTAGCTCAACTCCAGTAATGCACAAATGGGAGTAAACAAGAAGAAACATATTGTAAGACAACGCATGACAACTGAATATACAAGATGAAAAAGCAAATTGAATTTTCATATTGTCAAAATCAACCCCCATTTGCACTCAGAGAATACATCCACCTGACAGGGAAAACTGTCCTCAAGTCAGCACATAGAGAAGAACACAGATGAGCCCTTCATCATCCTGCAGCAAAATACAGAAACAGAAGTGGAAATACTCACCAGTTCAGTTAGTTACAATACATCCTATAGGTCACTGTGGGAAATACTCCCTTGTCTAATTTTGAAAGAATTTCAACAGTAACAGCTAACAACCCCCTGCAAAACTATGGCCATGTATGAAGAGGTTGTGCATTTTGTACACCATACTCATGTCTGATATAATATTTTCGAAAATCCATAACAATTTCTAAGATAATGCACTCTAAAAGGTAACAACAGAGGAAATTATAATATGTAATTTCCCTTGTCATTTTTAGGTATTTTTCTTACCTGGCCTTGAAGGCAGTGTTGAAAAGTCTTCCTGAACTCCCTTTAATCCCAGATCTTTACTTATTTTTCACTACCCAGGAAATGTGCAAGCACATGTTCATGCATGTTTGGTCCATAGACCAGAGCACATTCTTGAGGTTGCAGTAAATCCCCCAGCCTGTACAACTGGCAGAGCTGACATGCATGAATGCATAGGATTTCCACTTCCTCTAAGACCCTGGAAAAACAGGAATAGCAGCATAGCTAAAGAAAAGGGGGCCGTGGTCCTATGGCACAGCTAATCCGGTTTCAGGGCTTGCACACGTGTCACACCAAGTGCTGAAGTGGTGCAAATTCTGCTAGACAGGGCTGTTGAAACATGCAGGTTAAAGGTCACCTGGTCTAAGCCCCCAATCCAAGTAGAGCCAGTTAGAAGAACTGACCCTGACCCTGGTCAGCTTGGTCAACCCTCACTCAACTCAGTCCAATATGACAGTGTTTTTCACATACTGGCACGCCTTCACCAGGACACAGTTCTCCAGGTACAGTTTCACAAGTGTTGAACAGAGTGGAAGAATCACTTGACTTGCTGACTAATCTCCTTCAGCCCATGGTGGGGTTGGCCACCTTTGCTGTAAAGTCACACTGCTGACTCGTATTCAACTTGTCATCCACCAGCACCACCAGGTCTTGCAACGCTGCTTTCCAGCTGCTGAGTCCCCAGCCAGTATTGGTGCATGGGATTACTCCACCCCAGACACAGAATTTTCCACTTGCCTTTCTGAACCTCATTTAGTTCCTCTCAGACCATTTCTCCAGCCTGCCAAGGTCTCTCTGAATGGCATCCCCCACCCTCCAGTGTACCAGCCACTCCCCCAGTTCAGAATCCTCCGCAAACCAGTCCCCATCATTCCGTTCACTAACAAAGACACCAAACCTTAGTGGTGCCAGCATCGATGCCTGTGAGACACCCTTAGGAACTGACAGTCCATTGTACTTCGTACCACTATGTCTATCCTTTCAGCTTGCCAGCATAACCAGTCTGCCACCCACCCTCTTGTCCACTTAGCCAGTTCATCTTTCACCATTTTGTCCAGGAGTATGCTATGGTAGACCATGTCACAGGCTTTGTAGAAGTCAAAGTTCATACTTGTTCAGTTTGGTTTGGGTTTCTTTTTTTAAGAAATTAAATTTGTTCTGGCAGATTAATGATGGATCAGATGTCTTTTGCCTTCCCAGAGCCAGAATAAAGCCTAACTGTGGCATAAACACCATGTTGCTTGTGTTGGATAATTTAGCAAAAATACGATGGTGTGCTCATACCTTATCCAGATCAATTTATATTTGCTGTCTAGTCTGACAGTGCACAGATTCAGGATTAATGTACGTGGACCTGTGATCTAAATTAAACAAGCTTATTCTCCACAGCTCTGCAGACTCCTAACTCTCCAAGAAGCAACTTCGTGTATTATTCTGAATAAACATGGGAGGCAACAGTTCAGACAGAAAAATATGTTTGACCATGAAAATGTAAAATTTATTTACCCATCTTTTTCCTCATAATAAGATAGCTTAAATACTTTAATGAGAGAACAAATAGGATTTGATTTGACAATTTGTGTAATTAAAAGATGATAAGTGGGCCACTCCAAAAATAAAACTTTCAGGTAAAATAACGGTGTTGGAAAGCGCTTTCACTCCACCATGCAACGAAAAGTAGACTTACAACTTTTTGTACAGAAGGAAGAAAGGCAAGCCCAGAATAATGAAAAGTGAATAATCACAAGTCTTCATATTATATATAAGTGCTACAGCCATGAAGTTATCAGCTATTTCAGTTGCTTTTGTTATGACCAGCTATCCATCCTGGGGGAAAAAAAAAATAATAAAAATAAACATTTTCACGAAGACCAATACATTTCCAGAAAATGGTAGATTTTCTGACAATTACATTACTGGAGAGAGCATCATTCACAACTGATGATATGTCGTTCTTCGGTGTTTATTTCAATGGAAAGCCCTGGGAACCATGATATCCTGGAAATAACTGTTCTTCTCTATGCTACAGCCATAGCATTCTGTGTGCCATGGGATCCCAGTCTTTACGGAGACTGGGTTAAACCTGAGGTATCAAATTTGTCTCTAATGTAACATACCCTCCTTTAACAGACTTCTGTTCTGTGAAATGGAATGGGTCTGAAGACAGAATTCCTATCTAAGGCTTCTTAATTGTTTAAAGTTTGGGGTTTTTTTCTCTCCCCTGATCTACCGGGGAAGAGTTTGCAGCATAATTTAGATGCTGTTTTATTGATAGTAATACATAAAATCCTCTCTTAACACCAACCTCACCCACATGCTTTGTGTGATGTGACTTGACACACTGGCAGATTCTTCAGAATCTCATTTTTTCTTCAGTTTTTCCTTTACTGTGGAATGTCTGAATCTATTTCAGTAGGTTTTCTTATTTATTGATTTTTTTCATTTGCAATAGAGAACATTATTAACCTCTTTTTTTTTTTTTTATTTGTTCATTATTTATTTTTATTCTTTGGGCTTCATGAACACTATATTTATTCAGATTTACAGGTAATTTTACTTTGTGCTTTGGGGCTAAAAATGAAAAGGGAGAGACAGAGACAATCTCTCATCTCTTTTTCAGTTGGCATGCCCAAGAAACTAAAGCTTCCCAGACTGCCAGGAGCACTAACATCATAAAAGTATTTCATTTTTTACTAATAATTTATCATATGCTGCCTTAAGAGAGTTCAAACATTCACTAAGCCACAGTTCAGTGAGCTTGTTCCCAAAGCTTCTGGGCAGATGAAAATGTTTATCATAATTATGTGACTATAATGTATAAAATGGCTACATAAAGTTGCAGAAAATATTAAATTTGTTAAGAGTCTTTACACTAAGACAGTAACATCCGTATGTTCATATGTTGACACATTGCCTTGTGTTAAAAGATGCAAAGTTTGTAAAGCCTTTAGCCTAAGTCCTGGAGCAAGGTCTTGCGGATCTTCTTTAAGCACCACTGAAAAAATGTCATAAAAAAAAACATTCTGTTTCTATAACTGGACTGGATAGTCCATTAAAGAGTAAGAGTAATGACACCATATCCCTATTTGCATTTTCATAAGCATTTTCCTAACATACAGATTCAAATGATTTGCTGTGATCTCGTTTTCTACCTTTCTAACAGATATGTATGCCACTGCACGCTCTCTCTTCAGGCGGGTGAGGAATCACTTTGCAAGATGTGCTGCTGAGGAGGACCGCATTACTAGTGACTGCAAGTCAGAATTTTATCAGAACGAAAACCCCCATGTCTGACCCTCCGTGCACATTTTCCCTCCCTCTTCTAGGCCGTCTGGGTCTGTTTTTCAGCAGCAAGCCTCCAGACAGAGCTGGCTGTGTGGCAAGATGACCTCACTCGCATGCCACACAGCTGCAGAGAGAGGCAAGCTGTGCGCCCTGCGCTCCCAACAACAGATTTCTGGGGAATTTATTTGTTCACACATGAACAGTAAATCAGCGTTCAACACTTCTAAGTTGCAGAGGGGGTTTTGCTTTGTGGGAAATGCCTAAGTATGAGGTTTGTATTTCACTGTTAGGAATGAGAAATAAAATGTGTAATCCATCTAACAAAGATACGTTAGAAATAGCTTAGAGAAACCTAGAAAATCCTGGAATATAAACAGCTCTGCCTGGACAGTCAGATACTCTGCACAGTGGATCATGTGCCAGACCTACACACTACAGTTAAAGGGCCAAATCTCAGTTCACATCAATAAATTATTTAACTCAAATTACTAAACAAGCTGTTATATATTAAAAACCTTCTGAGACTTGCTGTTTGCTCTATCTGCTACTATGAACCTACCACTAAATCACCTACAGGAGACAAGCACAGCTGCCCACCTGCCTGCCTTCTCTCATGTCTCT
This sequence comes from Nesoenas mayeri, assembly GCF_963082525.1. NCBI lineage: Eukaryota > Metazoa > Chordata > Aves > Columbiformes > Columbidae > Nesoenas > Nesoenas mayeri. The sequence goes on from NC_137541.1 coordinate 101,816,136, forward strand.
GAGGGCATCACCAACCCCTGGGGCTCCCCCACCCTGCCCAGGGCCCAGGACCCCATCTCAGCCCCCCAGGGCCATCAGCTCCTGCCCCAGCAACACTGCATCTGGGCCAGTCTCCAGCTCCACACAGCCCGGTCCTGCCCAGGCATGGGCCCCCTGAGCCAGGCCCACGTTCTAGCCTGGACTCAGTCTGCCCCTATCCCCAGGGAGGTGCCCAATGTTCGGGGCCCCATGCCCCCCAGCTGCCTGCTCCTGGCTGGGGCTGGGATGGGCCCTGGCTGCCAGGCCCTGCCATCACCCACCACGGGGAGCCCCCAACACTCCCGCATGATGGTTTTGCAATAAAAACAATTTGGGCAGGTTCATGCTACAGTTCAGCTGTGGGCGGGTGCCATTTCCCTGGATTAAAGGCAGATGCGCGTTTCAGAGGCTGTTTAGTTCTACCAGCCAGATTAGAGATTGGTCACTTGGGTGTCCACAGCTGCTACCAGCGATTTGGTCTTCGAGATGGGTGCCACAGCCAGTGGTGGGGATGGGGCACATATTGAGTGTCCCTCATGGGAGCTCCCACGGGCCCACACACCAGCCTCTCTGCTCTGACATGACAGCTTTAGTGTGCCAAAGCAGCACAAGCCTGCTTCAAAGTGCACTTTTTCTGAAGATATCTCGAAACACAGCAGGACTGACACTGACATTTCTTGGTTCTCTACAAAGGAAACATGTCTCAGAGAAAAAGGCTGTTGTAACCTCACTTGTGTTGATATAAAACAACAACAACAACAACAAACAAACAACAAAACTTTCTATTCAGGGACCAGCCCCATGTCAGAATTGCAGTATAAAACAGTACAGAAACTACAGTTATCCTTACACAGTGATTTATCGACCACTCTTCTACATGCATGATTGAAATTTGTTCCCGTTCAAGTGCAAGGTCTGGGATCTAGACTGCCACTTCAAGTCTCCATTAGTGATGAAATTCCAGAAAGGTGAAAATAAGCATTTCCCTACTGAAATCATTGAACCGACACCACTTTAGAGTGAGAAGGTCTTGGGCCTTTCACAACATGAAACTCTAATGAATCACCTTTTGTGGAGCTTGATGCATACACAAAAAACTCTTTTCCTGCATTTTTTTCCTCATTTCTCTTCTGATCTAAAGCAATTAAGGGTCAACTGGGGGCATTCTGCTTAGGCACAATGCACTGTTCCATCAGTGCATCCCACCACCAGGTGAGGTGGAGAGTGAAATAACACCTTGGGCAGACCATGACAGGTAGGTCCCCACCGCACTGCAGATTTGCTGACGGCTCTGGCCCCTGCACCACTTAAACTGCTTTCGATTGCAAAATTGCTCTGCTGAGTGGCACAGCCATGTGGGGGACCTGCAGCAGAACCGTGCTCGCTCTGGCGATATGTTTAGCTGCAATATTTATACCTGCTGCCTAGGAATGGAGAGCGGGACTTCCAGCACCACAAAACTCTGCCATTGCCATCCATCCCTGCAAAAGCCCTGTTGGAAAGGAGCAGGAAAGTGATCCTTGAGCCATGCAAAAAAGAGTTTCCCAGGTTTCAAACGCTGACTTCTGATATTTAGGATGCACCATCCCAGCCTTGCTGGTATTATGAAACACATGGGGAAATCTGCCAAGAAAAAGAACAGTTTGCAGTGAGCAGTATCTAAAACCCAGAACCTCAGGAAAGTAGAGGAAAACCTGAACAAACTGAAGGAAATAAGTTTCTCTGCCACAGAGTTTTCCCCAAATCCGTCACCTGATTTAAGACACAGAGAAAAGGCACCTCAGTGTGACGGAGATAAGACAGATGACTGGCAATCAACAAAATTTTGAAAACTGATGTTTAAGAAAGGTGGGATAACTGTGGAAGTGACACAATGCAAAAGGAAAAATCTATGAAGTAGTCAGACACAGACCTACAAATATCACGGATATTTTTAGTTCATGGCAAATCTGAAAAATCCACTGGGGGAGGAGGAGGGAACGAAGACAGAAAAAGCAGTTGTCACTGAACTGAAAAAGTTGTCAGTGTTCCACACATCATTTCAATTTTGAGCTTTTTTTTTTAAACAAAAGCAGAGTTCTAGGCAGGAAATCCATTTGAAATAAAATGCTGAAAGTTTCATTTTGAAAGTCAATGCAAAATATTCAGATTATTTTGGCATGTGTTGGATTTTTTTCAAAATGAAATTCAACAAAGTCTCGCAAGTCCATAGACTATTTTCATGCCACTGAATCTGCATCTTTCAATGGAAAATATTTCAGTTTTAAATATTTATCCAAATCTATCAGTAAGAGAGATATTTTGTCCTGACGCGAATTACAGTAGAAAATGTTTAGTATTCTTAGCGTCCACCCTTCACAGCATATTTTGCATAATATGTATTTTCTTCTGCTATATACCACTAGAGCACCATGTGTCTTCCCCACAATATAATGAATTTCAAAATAAAGATTAATTGCTGTATCTAACACAGCATTATATTATTTTTAACATTCTAGATAAATCAATAGAGAGGATTTAAAATATTGTATAGAAAGTATTTTTAAATAAAAGGTTAGATTCCCTCTGGAGATGCATGCAACTCCAGCTGCATCCCAATAGCAGCACTGCGTTTTTAAACAAAGGCAAATATTAACTCATTTTATTTTAGCCATATACTTCCTAATTGTGCATGCTGTTGCAGCAATTAATAAATATATTGTATATTTGACAATAGCTAAGGCATCGGTGTGAATATAGCTAAATTTCACTGAAATTGTAATGGATTTTTCCAGCTTCACTTATTTTAAATAAATACTGTTCCTCACAGGAGAGCAGAAAACCAGGGGTACGATGCAGGCAGCACAGCCCAGTGAGTGGCCTTTGGTCTTGTTGCTTGCAAGAACTGAGGGCAAGAAAAAACTCTTGCACTCAACCATCAAAAAATAACATCCCGATGTGCCCTGGGATTACCTAGAAGCCCAGCAAAGTGTTCGGCGCAAAAGAATTACAGCCTGCCCTTTGACACTCTGAAATAGGGTCCTGCGACTTGGGAGCACAGGTCACAGGCTGCCCCAGACCTACGCCAAGACCCTGCCATGGGCAAGCAGCAGCAAAAAGCTGCTTACACAGCCTTACACAGACACCCACCAAATTAACAGTGCATCATTATTGATAGCACTGTGCACCACGCAACACCTACCCGCATGTATAGATCTTCCAGCCCTCGCTACAAATCAAGGTGGGAGCAGATAGATAGGCAGAGCAGAGGGAAGCCTGCCTGTAAGGGGAAATCTTGGACTGAGGAGCACAGCTCAGAGCACACACACATGTGCACACACACCCATTCTTGGTTCCTCCAGCCTTTCCCCTTCCCCAGCAGAAATTTCCAAAAGTCAAACTCCTGGGACCATTCAGGCCTGGCCCTCCTAATTGTGAAAGGGTCCAAAGCAGATTGAAGAAGGGTCCTTCCAAAAGACTTCCTGTCGAATTTTATGAACAATCATCTCGGTGTTCCCCTGACTCCAAACCCAAAAGGAACGAAGCAAGAATCTAGCAGTTGGATACCCCTCTACACATCTGCACGTGCACCCACACATCCTCCATACCCACACATATACACTCATACATATATTCATGATGAGATTCTTTGGAAGTTTTTCCGAGGAGGCTTTTCACCCAGCAACATGGGGCAAAAGGAGAATGGCGACAGGGTTTTTTTAACTCTTAATCTCAATCATCTTCTTCTTTCAGCTTGCATTTAATACGCAAGCTGAAAATGTTGATTGACTGACATTAAATAGTGCCTGTGCTAGGCCTCCTCATCGCAGTTGTGCTGCTGTCATAGACATACTGCCAGCCTTGACTACTGTAGTGGATGAAAAGCCTGCATCAGCTACATCAGCTACCCTACCACCACCAGTGGCAAAGCAGCATCAATATTGGCAAATACATGAAGTTTCTTCAGGAAAAGAAAAAAAAAAAAAAAAGCAGAGACATAAATCTCATCTTCATCATCTCTTATTAATTATTTTAACATGCTGTTACATGAATGCTCTTTGCCCAGTATTCAACTCTCCTCGCCAAGCTGAGTGATTTTGACAATGTAGCGAAGTCCCTGGTCATAATTCACCACACCGTGGTCTTTTCTGCCAATTGCCAGCTGTTGCCTAACTTGCAGGCCAAAGTGCACAGCGGGAACCAAACCCTGGAGGACCCCACTTCAGCCCACAGCTCCTCGAAGACCTGAGGGGAAGCCTCCATGTGCTAAATAGGACAGAGGCCACTGCCACCACAGCCACCACGTGGAGAATCAGCACCCAAATCTGTGGGTGCAGGACGATCAGGAGGCAGCAATGGTGAGGGGTGACCTGCTCCTGACAACACAAGAGCAGCACAACCTGTTGCTCCACTTCCACCTCCACTCACTTCTGTCTCCACCTTCTGAGCTTCATCTGAGATTTGTCGGTGGAACCATGTCTAACCTACCTCCTGTCTGGCCTGTTGATGCTTTGTGGAAAAAGAGGTAACTGTCCTGTGTCTTCCCTCAAAACCAGCTTTGCATCATGCTGAGTGCTGAATGACTACAGAAAAAAAAATCTCCCTTCTGTCAACTTCATTTCATGAGCACTAAGCATAAAGAAGGAAAAAACACAGAGTCATTCAAAATACTGCCTCTTTACAAGCATAACAAACCCTCTGTGGAGTAAAATTACCAAACTGGTTGATTCTTTCAGAGGGCCATTATGCATATAGAAATGTAAAAAATGCGTGTGTGTGCTTTTTTCTGCATTCTTTCTTTCAAAGCTGCTGATTGTTCATGTGTGTGTAAATAAAGCTTTCACATTCATAATCAACCACCTCCTCTTCCTTCCCTCCCCTCCTGCCTTATTCTTTTCATACTGCTTCAACCCTTTGTTAGTAGCAGTAATCACACAATGAGATTTGCCTGAGAAATTTCAGGGGAATAAAAATGAAAGAAGAAATTCTTTTCCTCACATTTTCATGAAAGCATAACATCTCAGGCTCTTTTTCCCCACGAACTCAAATTCATGCTTCTGAGAAATATATATTTAAAATTTTGGGGCAAAGAAACTGAGATGTTTTTCCCCAGCAATGTGAAAATGGTTGTGATATTGCAAAGAACAGTCTGTAAAAACTTACAAAAGAGATAGTATAGTGATGAAACACTCGCTTTTTATCTCAGAAAGATATGAGTAAGGAGAAAGTGGAATACGGAAAAAAGTCAAGGTAATTTATTTTAAAATATGTGTACCTCACACACTTTCTTTTTTCTCAGGAAAGGTGATTTAAGAATGGAAAGAGTCCCCAGCTTTCCCAGTCTCAACTGGTGAAGTTCACTGCAGGAATGGCTTGACTGTTCTTTTCCCTCATCTGTTCACCCTCCACCCACCCATGCTATACTGTATCTACTAATGCTACAGAAACTAACTCAGATAATCTTCTACTGGTCATTATAAAATGTAAGTCTTTTCATCAAGCTTTTGCAATGTCTTTCAAACTCTAGATCATATTGCAGTCCTTATCACCCATAGTAATTTATGTTCATAAGGCCATAAGGTGTTTTTCATGAAATATGTAACTTAAACTTAGCTTAAGACTTGACAGACTGCAAGTATATAATTGTTCTTTACTCAGCCATCAAAGCTGCTGTTGAAATAACAATTATTTTAGGCTAGCTTTATCTGTTTTCATAGGCTGGTTAATAAACCCTAAGTTAAACTACAGCAGGTAATACACTAAGCATCCCAAGACCTAGAAAATTCTCTATGGCAAACCCATTAGAAGCAATGCAGCTTGATTTGAACAAAAGACTAAAACTGAAAATAAGATGGCATTTTTAAACCAAATAAATATGCAATGTATCTTCTTCCAAATCGCACAAAAATATTTAGATTCATCAATCCCAAATTCATGAAGAATTCTAGAAACTATGGTTTTGGAAAAAAATCTACTAATAGTAGCATTCAATGTCAACTAGTGAAAGATAAAGTGAATTTAAAGACACAGTTCAAAGTGTTCAGAAACATGACTGAACTGCATGCTAATTATAACACAAAAAAAATCTGGATATCATTGACCTGCACAACTCATTACTAACAGTTGCACACAACCGAAATACGTTTGTGAAGCCTTCCTGGTAGAATAATGTGTTTGTGTTTATTATTATAACAGCTTGTCATCATTATCTCTTAGGCATTTTATCTGTGTATTTTCCAAACTGCTTTATAACATAAAAAATAAAAAATAAACCTTGCCCTTGTAATGCTTTCATAACTTCTGCAAGATTTACACACTACCTTAACTTAAAGTGCAACAGATGGATTGCCAGCAGGAAACCATGAAATTGTCAGAAAGACAGCAAGAAAAGGAGAAAACGCAAAAATTGCAAGAGTTCCTATATATAGTCTGTGTTTGATCTACTCTACTACTCTTCTGTCATCCTTGTGAATGCTTATGCTACAGGAAAAGCATATTCTTATCTGAGCAGGAATGTATAAGGGCCCACAGGGCTTCCCAAATGATGAATAAGGAACCTGCAGCAATGATTGGCTGTGATGTGCACTAATTTTTATTAGAGTGCATTAATGTTAACTGAGATATAGCACTATGACCACAGTAAAAGATAAACAAGGTAATATTTCTGTATTTTTTTTAATTTCCTATTTTTCCATCTTGAGATATGTAGGAAAATGGCTGCATGTGCCATGGTAGAAGTGTTCAGCATTTTTCCCAGACTATATCCAAGGACTTCTGATCAGTTTTTAACACACAGATTTCTTCTTTTTAAACAACTTAGCTAAATCATTTAGTTGATGGTACTTACTCTGTGGAAAACAACATACTGGCTAATTTAAAAAAAAAACAACAAAACTTCATGCCTATACTGATATAAATAGTCAGAGGTTATTATTCCTATCAAGCATCAAAACAGGGTACAGAGAATACCATTCATTAAGAAAAAGCCCTGACATATAGGGAGACCATATAAGGTAACGGCGAGTAGCTGAAAGATGAATCATTACTAGAAATGTAAGGGGATTTTTTTTTTAAAAAAAAGAGAATTAATGGCTTGCGTGTTTGATACTGACGGCAAACATTTTTGTGCACAGTAAAAATCTTGTAACCGTCTTGGAGGCCTGGTGTCCCTATCAGCAATACGAGAGGCTTGCATGTCAGGTTATACCCAGCTTCTTCTCTCCCAGCATTTGGATGCTTTGCAGGCATAAAAACATACAGTACATGTGACAGCAGCTAACACAATTGGGCAATTTGGGCAAAATCTCCTCCAGGGCTCCTCCCTCGTCATGTTCAGGAGGGAAGCAGAGGCCCAGGAGACAGAGGAGAAGTCAGGAGCAGGCACCATGATGGTGTCGAGCAGAAGCAGAACCAGTTGCAGAAAGCCAGGGCTGATGTGCACTGGTAGATCCTCCTGACTGTGACGGGAGCCACTGCAGAAAGCTGTGAGCCTGCACCGTGCTTTATGGCACAGCCAAATGACAAAACCTCTGTTCCAAGGAGGGCTTGATCTCCCAGTTTCCAACAAGCCAGCCAACCCCACCTCCTGGAGCCAGATCAGACACCACCCCTCATCTCAATGCACCACCTCGGTGTGCCGTTTTCCAAAAGCTAACCTATTTGCCAGCTTCTATTTTTGTCAGATCAACCTGTTCCCTGAAGCATAATGAAAACTCCTTGCCAGATCAATTTGTTTCTGAAGTTTCCTGGTTGCCAGCTCCACTCTGAGCTATTTCATTTTGTCTGCGTGTCAGAAACATTAGGCTGGCAACTGCGTAAATCTTTCGATATTGTCACAGAGGAGAGCAGGAGGGGGGATGGCTGCTGGATAACCACAAAGTGAAGCAAAATGTCTGCCCCGCAGAGGCTGCGCTCCAAGGGATGTGTAAGCAAAAGAAAGTACGCACAGTGGGTGCTGCCACTGCACAGCAGGAGAGATGACGGGGTTTCTGGCTTTTCTGTCCAGCTGTGCAGGTGGCACAAGGCTGCAAGAAGCAGGACTGAGCCTTCAGCAGGGGCTGCAGGGCTGTTCCGCACGCAGCCCTCTTGCAGGGCCCTGGGAGACATGGTCGGGAGGTACCAGCTCCTGGTGTGGCTGAAACCCACCGCTCGGCTGGCACAGCAATTAGCTGAGTAATCCTGCAATATTAATAATGTCCTTGCCTGGAAATTTATTTACTTTCTTTTTTTTTTTTTTTTTGGACCTGGTGTGATAATTGTACTGTCAGGAAATGAGTGGCAGAGGCCAGTGTCCAAGAAGAGATGAGTCAGGTTTTGTGGGCAGACAAAGGATCTGCAGTCCTGCAAGAGGAGTGTGAGGCTGTCAGCATGTCAGAGAGAGGCACAGGGGTTTCTATGAAAGGCGGTGCTGAGTCATGAATGACAGCAAGGAGACAAAGGGAGGCTGAAGGTGAAACAGAGTATACACAGAGAGGATTACCAGGAAAAAGCCTGCGTTTCATATTATCCCTTCCATTCTTCAGGGCTTCACAGGAAATTATGTGCCTCAGTTTTTGAAAACAGTGTGTTGCGGAAGCTCTGTGTGTCCTGCTCTTGGTTCATTCTGCATGCTTTGCTGTGAACTAGGACAGTGCTGATTAGACAGCTCATAACCCTCTATTCAGGATTTTTCCCCTTAGGACAAAAAAGGAAAAAAGGGGGAAGGGGAAAAAGAAAGAAAAGAAAAAAAAAAAAGCTGATGTAATTCCCCAGGGCTCCTTCTTTGGCTTTTCTATTGCATAGCTACACAGTCTCCCGGAGTAATTGTCTTGAACAACATCCCAGCCCCCTCTAGACTGAGGGACCTTCTGGCTGCTTTTCCTTGCATGTGTTTTCTGCTTTATGTAAGGAACAAAACAGGGAGAGTGAAATCAGAAGAATAAAAAAGGTGATGAAATTTTCAGTTCAGACACAGAAGGTACATTCAGTACTGGATGTCAGAGGGAAATCTGAGAAAGTAGCTTTTACGTTCCAGGCTCTGACTTCTCTACTGATGGGGTGAAACCAAAGTGGGAGGCGGCAAATGACAGACTGCTGATTGCAGAGACCCTTTCCACACACTATCAGCTGCACAGAGCCTCCGTTCGGATCTTCTGCCTCCCTCTCCAGCACACCCTGCCATCCTCTAATTGATTCTAAAAACCTGCTTCTTGATCACACCCACAGGTCTCATAAATGCACTGTGGTTAAATTCATCTTGGCCTGAAGGCTGAAGGATCACAAATATATCCAAGCCCTTGTCTGAACCCCTCAAAAAATCCAGAAAAACAACAACAAATCTGCTTTCAAATAAGCAGGAAAAAAAGAGGCATGCTAAATATTGGTTTTAAAGGAGCAAATGCTGCGTTCCCCTAAATCTGTGACCACTCAATTTAAAAAGCAACATCTGAGGAATCAAAGGAGATACTTGGATTTGGAAGGCCAGTCATACTTGAATGTAAATAACTGTTTATGTCCTTGTGAAGGGAAACCATTTTACAGTATATTACAAAACAGCTTGCTGCGTCCGTGTCTCTTTTTTTCCCACCTGAAAAGTAGGTCAACAATCCTTATGGCTTTGAAAAGAAGAAATGAGGAATTCTTGTTGAAAACAAGCAGGGTTTAATTTCAGTCATAAACAGAAATATTAGCTCTACCTTTTGTATGTGAGATTTCTGTATATAGTTAGGAGTCGAGCACCACTGCACGTTGTGTAGTGTTCACACCAAGAGCCAGCTGCACCCCAGCTTTTCAATACTCTGCTTCAGTGTCAATGCAAGAGGATGAGTTGCAATATACAGCCTGCAGTGAAATAAAATCAAAAGCTCTCTCCTGTGGAGTAAGGGGGAAAAGGGAGAGATGGGGTAGGACAGCCTTAAAAACAAGGAGCTATTTGGGAAAAGATCTGATGATTCTGCATATCCCACTGTAACTACTCAGAATGTTAGAGAATAAATGGGATCTTAAACTATTTATGGAGGCTCACATCACCACAACAAAACCCAAAGGGAAAATAATAATTACATTTCTTGCCTTCCCTTGGAATAAACGTCCACCAAGGGCACTATGGACTTTGTGTAACCAGCCCAGCAAATCTAAGAGAACCCGTATTTCCCCTATGATAAAAAACATTTCTCATTTAAAAGGAACAGCAATTGATATCTTTTTAAAAACAGTGATCAGCTAATGGGAAGGCTTTTGTTTCCTGCTCTCGGTCAACTTCCAGCACCAAATGGGAAGCACTTGCCTGTCGATGGTGCAGCAGGAAAGATTTTTCAGAACTAAACAGTAAACATTTACTCCAGCACACACTTACATGCACACAAACATAATTCAATCTATAGCCATGACTGATGCTGCAGGTACATTTTTTTCTTTTTAGCCTACTGAAAATACTTTATTTTACTTAGGTAGGGAGAGAATGCCTCGGACCCTGTGGTTCTGACCTCCCCACTTCATTCCATTACAGTCACTGCTCGGAAAAAAATCCTGGGCAAAAACTGAAGCTTATAGATATTCTGGCTTAGATAAACAAGACTGCATAAGCATTAGCAAGGCAAAATGAATAATAAAATCCCAAACAACACAGGATAGAATAACTGTATTTTGTTTAGCTATGCAATTCATTGTCAATAGCCCTTTAAAAAAAAAAATTTTATGACTTCGGTTGAGATTGCAAGCATTAGTGGTGTTTGTAATGTGTCCAGTGATTCTCGTGGATCCTTGTCAAATTGCAGCAGGCTTTCCATTTGGATTTTCTCCATCATTAGGTCTTATTTTCCTGTCAGTTTGCCCATTTTGTCATGAGTTTCTTCCAGACAACAGACTGGGCAACATACCTCCAGCAGCAAAAGAAATCAAACAGTCTATAAAAATAAAAATATGTTTTAATAATTATTTCCCCAAAAGATGGTTTATCGGAATGTATAGTATGAATGCTAGACTCGTGATAGCCATTTCGGTTCTCTCAAGCACAGAGAAATGCTTTGCTTTTCCTTATTTTCTTCTTAAAAAGAGTTTATATACTGGAATTATATTTAGGACTCTTGAAACATGTTAAAATAGCCCAGCAAAAGCTAACTTGCCAAATTCCGCTGTGATACAAGTTGAGGTTTAAGCTGCATAGCAACTTTAAATTAGTAAGAAAAGGGGTAGATCTTAACTTTTTTCCACCGGTGCCACTCCAACTCCCAAAGCTAATTCCGAAAGCTTTTAAATCACACTGGTAAATTTTCACTGACTGAATTGATATTTCGTTAATTATGGACGTGATTATTGTTTTATGTAAACATCAGTTTACATCAAGCCTGAACTTTACTTGCTTTTGCTGAAATCCTGCTGTCATCGTTCCAGGATCACTTCTTGTATTAATCACTGCAATTTTCTGCGATTACTGGAATGGCATTAGATGAGGTCAGCAGAGAAATAGGCCCTCTGCGTGTATCCTAATTTTATATCCCCAAGAAATACCACATCACTCACATCAGTCTGACTTTTACCCTTGGAACGAGTTTCACAGCGCACTCTTACAGCGCAGATTCATACTGTCATTGACTTGGTTGTACAATCTGTCCCAGGGTCTCGGGAGATACCTCCTTGAATCTGTTTACTCCAGGCAGCATCTGAGACCTTGGCTTTTTTTTTTCCTTTTTCTGTTGGTTTTGTTGTTGTTGTTGTTGTTGTTGTTGTTTTCTGATTGCTTGTTTGAGGGTTTTGTTTAGGTTTTTTTTGTTTGTTTGCTTTAGTGAGTATCTAGGGAAAATTTAAGGAAAGACAAGGTGACGCACTGCTACCACAAAGAAATTATATCCTTTTTTTTTGTTATTTTTACTGAGGTTGCAAAAGACTCCACACTTTTTTTTTCTGCCAGCTTTCTGGACTGATGTGGAAGTTCATGGGGCATGCAGAACAGCTGGAGTGGGGTCTCCAGATTTTGATGCTGCACAGGGCAACCAGGATGACAGTGCGGTTGCTGTTTCCCAGCTCTGTGTCAGAGGAGTCACCTCAGAGGACGCTGGGCTACAAGTCCTTGCTGTGATATGGTGAGGGTCGGATGGGACCTCACCTGGTCCAAATGCCTTTAAGCTCCCACCGCCTAAAATCCCCAAATAATTCCGGTGAAGCTGTCCCATAAGGGGCTTTCCGTGTTCTTGGTGCACAAAGTGGTGCAGCACCCACGCACCATCGCCATTCCGACTGGAGGGGCATTCACGGGCTGCCCCCCATGCCTTAAATGAGGGGTTTAGGGCACCTTCCCTTTTCCCCACCTCCTTATTCTGTGCAAAAATTTAGAGGGAAATACTATAACATATAAGCAGCACGTTGTGAACGTAAAGGTAACTTATTGAATGCATAGCTTTCTTGGCTTCAAAATGCATACTTTGGGCCATTATTGCAGCACCCACAGCGCAAGCAATGGGTTACGGGGGACGCAGAACAAGCTGCTACACTCAGCTACAGAAACACAAGTATTTTTTTCTGGTTCTGTTTGGTTTTGAACCAAAGTAAGGAGATTTGCAGTGATGCTCCAGCTCGATTTGGCTGAATGTTTTGACGTGAAAACCTGAACATGGGCTTGCCAATGAATGGCTGGCCCACGCCATGGCAGGCTGAACCCGGCCTTACAGGACTAATGCCCATTACAGACCACACACCAGCCCATTTTCTCCTGTATTTTTGTAAGACCTTCCCTGCAGCCCACAAACGCACCTTACAGCAGGGCCAGGTGCCTGGGTTAGGGGCAAAACCCTGTGCTGGGCAGGCAGGGAAGGTGGTGGCTGCCTCCCCCTGGGAAAGGGGAACCTCAGCCCCGAGTGGTTTATTATTTATATATTTTTTAAATTTTATTTTATATTTTTTTTTAATTTTATTTTATGTTTAGGGTGCCGCCGGGCGGGGCAGGCAGGGGTGGCCCATCCACCCGCTTCCCCACAACGTGTTTTGACACCGCCCAGCCCGGCCTCCAAAGGAAACTGTAAATTTAAACAGTCTGGTTGGAAACAAAAACAACCAAAAAAAAAAAAACCACACCAAAAACATTCGCCTACTTAATGAGGGGGGACGGCCCCTCCCCCACCCCGCGTCCCGGCGCCCGCCCTTCCCCCACACACGCCGCCTCCACCCCCGCGGTCACGTGGTGCCGCCCGGCGGCGTGGGGGAGGGGCGGCGCACTGAACCTGCTCTTTGTGGCGGGGTCAGCGCCGGCTGCCGCCGCGCCCCGGCGGGTACCGACAACCCTCGAAGAGAGGGGCACTCACTCTCCGCCGGCCCCGTGGAAAGCCGGCCAACACACGGCACCGGCTTCTGTAGGCTGGCCATGAGGAAAAGGTTCTTCCCCTAGAGGGTGGTGGAGCACTGGGACAGGCTCCCCAGTGAGGTGTCACGGCCCCAAGCCTGGCAGTGTTCAAGAAGAGACTGGACAAGCCCTCAGACACATGGGGTGAACTGTGGGGTTGTCATGTGCAGGGACACGAGTTGGACTCCATGATCCTTGTGGGTCCCTTCCAACGCAGGACTTTTTCTGATTCTTGTAGAGCAAATTGCCCTGGCACGCTTTGGGCTCCTTCACTGCCTGGGAGCCCCCCAGCCACATCAGCTACCACGGCTGGGTCCGGCCTCGACAAGAGGCGTTGGCATCATGGCTGCCCTTGGGGTGGACAGGGACAGCTGCCCTTGTGCGGGTTGCCCCCTTTTCAGAGCAGCCTTGCTGCTGCCCCTGTGGCCCCTCTTCAGGGCTCTGCAGCTCCCCAAGAGCTGAAACTGAGGATGCTACAAAACGTAAACAAGGCGTAGAATTATTTCTGGCTGCTCTATGGGGATAAAAAATGTGATGAGGCGCTTCCCTCTCCTCTGCCTCCTGGAGAGTGGCTGAGTCAGATGTAATCTCTTGAAGCATTGCTAAGATTTGAGCCAGTGAAGCTAGCAAAGAAAAAATACTATTATATCAGCATCGATACACAAAGTGCCCTAATCCCCATTACTTTCTTTGCCTGCAGGAAAACTTCCTTCGATTTTTTTCTCCTTTCCAAGCTTAATGATCAATTAAATAAATACCAGCTCCAAGTCACCTTTCCTACACTTCCTCTCCCTTCCCCCCCCAGCCCTGGCATTGCAGGCATCTGTTTTCTGGCTGCCTGGGTTAAACTCCTGCCTTTGAGCCTGGGTGCGCTCAGGGGCCCGGGCAGGGAGAGGCTGGGGGAGGGGAGCCTGGTTCTTGTCCTTTGACCTCTGTTGGGATAAGAAAAGCGGGTTAAAAGGTCAAGGAAAACAATTGCAAGGCTCCTTTTGCTTGAATAGTGTGCCAAATAAACTTATCCCAGGGATTTGGAATGATCCTTTTATGGGAATTTCTACCTCCCTCGGGATTGTGCAGCCTGACTTTATGGGAGCTGAGGGCACGCTCAATTATTTTGGGGGGAGGGGGAGCAAACGCTTAAGCTCTTCCCACCACCCTTGTTTGAGGACACAGAGATACAAAGAGGGGGGGAGGAGGAGGGCTCTGCAGCCTGGTTTAACTCTTGAGAGCTTCCCTAAAATTTGTCAGCTAATACATTGACTTATTCATTTTTAAAATAATTTTTAATTTGCAACATTGGTGTATAAAGGAGAGAGGATACGGGCCGGGCTTGCTTTTTACACAAAGTGTACCACTGTGACTCCATTTACTAATGAAGTTACTGCGCTATATGAAAGCAAACATTTCCCTAACTCTGTGGAAAATAGGATTTTAGTATCAATAGCTGCCCGGTAGTTGTAAATGCTAGAACTTTCTTTTAAAATTTTCTCTATAAGTACTTTTTGGTGGTCTGACACTGTACAAATTTTTGCAGTGTAAACTGCCAAGCAGGCACCTTCATAGAAGAACGAGTTGCTTGGAATAAACTCCTTCACATGGCTGAGATTTTGTCAGAGTTTATTAAAAAAAAAAAAAAGTTATTTTCTAAAAAATAACAAATTTCACAAAATATTTCTTGTGTTTAATTACTTAGAATTTTAAAACAAAAGGCATTTTTAAGAACCGCTTAAGTTTCTGCAGGCTGAAAATAATTTTTTTTCCAATCAGTTTTTCATCAAAATCTTTGTATGTTTTTCCTTCTTGGTAAAAAAATCCAGACAACCCCCAAACGTTTGCAGAACCGCACTAAGGAAACCCTTGGGCACTGTCAGGCGGCTCCAACAGGCACCAGCCCTTGATGTCACCCCTTCCCACTGGGTACGCAGGCAGCCACCCCAGCCAGAACACCCCCGGAATGCTGGCAAAAGGGGCACCCCCAGAGGCCCGGAGTCTCTTACGGCTTTGCTGTCTCTGTCACATTTGAGTCAGGGCCTGATCTACCAGTTGTACCAGTTAGCACGATGGGGAAAAAGAAATAAAAAAGTCTATGTGGGCAAGGGGCTTTGTGTAGGTGTAGTGATAGCCCATGGCCAAAATAGGCTAATGAACACCAGTCTGGCACACCGAATGTGAAACACACATACTGGGACCAACAATTTCCTACATTTATGTGTGTTAGAATTCACACTGGGGTTGTGGGCACGGTTCTGAAGTGCTGGTAACCTCAACTAAAAAGACCCTGTGGATGTAGGGAATCGGTTGGAATCAGAGGGAAGAGCTGCAAAACCTGATACGTCAAGTGTGCAGAAACTGTGCTTACTTAATTAAAAAGCTGATTAAATTAATGGACTTTTTTGGATAACCAGGAAAACTAAGTACAAAGTGTTTCATTGCATTAAGAGTACTGAAGACATCTCTAATGTCTGAGTGTAGATGCAGCACATATAGATCATGGAAACTCTAACATGTAGATTTTTAGTGAATTTTGCCCTTAAGAAGAAAATACCTTGGTTTTGTGCACTGGGAGATCCTGAAATAATAGAGGCCAGTATTCTGAAACACTTTCTTGAAGTATGGATGCACAAATTGCTGGGTCTCCTGTTTTTGTTGTTCGGACATGCCTGTGTTAGAAAGTACCACTACGCTCATGCAGAAAAGCCTGTTGTAAATAAAATTTTCATGATATCTTGAAAAGTGTGTGAACCTCAGGACCATTTTTAGGACTTTTCTAGGTTCTGTGATTAGCCATTACATTTCTCAAGGCAACTACAAAAGTTTGGGTAGGCTCATCTTAAGCTAGGAAGGTCCAAGGCAGCCATTTCACTTCATAGAGTCATGGAATAGTTTGGGTTGGAAAGGACCTTCAGAGGTCAGCTAGTCCAACCTCCCCACAATGAGCAGGGACATCTTCAACTAGATCAGGTTAAGCACCGGGAGTCCTCTAGGGAAGTCACACACTGCTGACCATGGCAGGAACGAGAGGACTGGAGGGTGTCCCAGAGCCCGTGTAGAGATGTGAAGCCTCTTAGGAACATTCCAAGGGGCTTGGAGCGAAACTGTGTCTGGTGGGCAGGTGAACCCCTCCTGCTGAGATGTGGATTTGGGAGAGTTTCCATGAGGAGGTGGTCAGCCCCCACCTTGAATCCTGTGTTCAGTTTTGGGCCCCTCATCATAAGAAAGACATTGAAATACTAGACAGAGTGCAGAGGAGGGTGACGAAGCTGTTGAGAGGCCTGGAGCACAAGTCTGGTGAGGAGCAGCTGAGGGAACTGGGGCTGTTCAGCCTGGAGAAAAGGAGGCTGAGGGGAGACCTGATCGCTGTCTACACCTACCTGAAAGGAGGTTGTAGCATGGAGGGGGTTGATCTCTTCTTCCAAGTAGCAAGTGATAGGACAAGAGGAAATGACCTCAAGTTGTGCCAGGGGAGGTTTAGATTGGATATTAGGAAAAATCATTCCCAGAAAGGGTTGTCAGATATTGGAACAGCCTGCCCAGGGAAGTGGTGGAGTCACCATCCTTGGAGACTTTTAAAAGGCATTTAGACGAGGTTCTTAGGGACATGGTTTAGTGCTAGAATTAGGTTATGGTTGGACTCAATGATCCTGAGGGTCCCTTCCAGCCGAAATGATTCTATAATTCTATCAAGCCTTATCGTTGCCCTTATTTACAGTCTAGTGCATGCGTGCAGGCTGTTGTTTCATCATTCTTCTTCTTCAGGATAAAAAGAGCTTCTTTGTCCTCCTTAGGGGGAAAATAATGTCATAATTTTAACAGAAAAGGCAGTCATCTCATTTAGGGGAAAATATTGCCCTTCTGCATGAAATTGCAACACCGCATGGACGTGCCTGGCGCAGGAAGGACCCATCTACCTCAGTTATGTGAGGCTGCTGCTCGCCCAGGACTCGGGGAAAAATAGTCCCATCTCCTTGCTGTTGCTATGGGAACTTTTTCAGAGTTCTCGCAACTCTTCTTTCGCAGCTCTTGGAACAATGAGGAATATTGAGCAAACAGTATCAACCGTTATCCAAAGCATTTTAATAAATACCAAGTTTTATTTAAAACTGCACCACCGTCAGCTCTTGCCAGCTCTTGTCTAATTACTGTTGCAGCAAACATGGTGGCTTTCCAAGAGCTCCACCGAAGCTCCCCACAGCTCTGCTGTTCATCCATTTGGGTCACCTACCGAGTTACATTCTGCCTTGCGGTAAAGCAAATTCCGTGTGTGTTTCCTCATGATGGTGCAATTAATTTATTTACTCAAGCAATTCGCTGAAACATTAGAATAGAAAGGCAGATGGTGTGGACTACTTGCACAAGTCAGAGTTAATTTGTTACTTTCAACATGGGTAACATTATATTTGATACCTCACAACTGATACGCTTTTGTGCCCAACTCTGATTTTTAATGCATTATCTTTAAGAAACTTGGACTTTAAGCATAAGCCTGTATTCTGTAATGGTGTCATTGATTTCTTTATGCAGTTATTCCTTCACCTTAATTCTTTGTACTAGGTGGGCCACCTTTTCAACAGACTGCATCCAGGAAGCTACTGCAGCACCAAAGTCTTGACATCCCTGTGGACAAAAGCTGCTTATTTTCCAAACCAGAATCAGTCACTGTTTTAAATCATGGCATTTTTTGCTTTTCACTTGAGGGGAAATTTAATTTTATTAAAATTATTTTTCCAGGATCCACCCTGTGTGACAAGTCTGTGACAATTTTATAATTGTGTCTTCTTAACATTAGAATTAGTAATGTATCTCCAATTTTATGCAACATCATGAGCATGCCTAGTTACATCATCACAGTACTGATCTGTTGAAGTAAAATAATACATTTTCACTGTTAGATTTGGGGAGCAGGAAAGAGAAGGGGAGGGGTTTTTTTTGTTTTCATTTCAATGTCTCATTAAGAATGCTTTCTTCTCTTAGAAAATGGAGGGGGGAGAAGGATGAATTTGTGGTGTAGCTGGTAAAAGGAAACCATAAGAGAGAAGTATTGAATGTGGAATCACGGTGTTGCTAACCGTAGTTTTGGAGGTGCAGGCATGAAAAAAATATTTCACATTACAAGAATCATTATATGTGATTCTTCTTTAAAACATGAGTAAAAATGGAAAGCTCTGTATTAGTACATTTTCTATGAGTTTGAGCTTAAATGCAGAGTGCATGGTTTTATGCCAGTGAATATTTGAGAAAGCACTTGTTACCAACTGCAGAGCTACGGTCTCCCAGGCTCCTGTGCAGATCAGAAAATTATATCCCTCAGCTGCAGTTTGCATAGGTGCGCACACACCATGTTATTCCTTGGCTTTCTGCCATTCTTAAATTCAGGCAGGGAGTGGAAAACATCAGTTTTCAGAGGAAAAAGTGTCTTCACCCTCACCGCATCTTTGTGCTCCGGAGCAGGGAGCTGAATGCCTGCTTGCGTTGCGGCGGTGTAATACTGCTTGGAAGGAAATTAAAGCTGAAGTTCACAAGGAGATCTGCTGGAGATGAATGGACCAAGGGCTGTTGTTGCGTGGAGAGTGATGCCAGATGGCATTTGGCTTCAGAGAGCTCCCACAATCTGGGAAACAGTGTGTCTGTTGCCACAACTGTTCAAGGTGGCCAAGTTACTCCCCTGCCACCCTGTGCAGCTGATGCACATTTCAGTGAATCATAGAATCATTTTGGTTGGAAGAGACCCTCAGGATCATCAAGTCCAGCCATAACCTAACCTAATTCTAGCACTAAACCATGTCCCTAGGAGCCTCGTCTAAATGCCTTTTAAACACCACCAGGGATGGTGACTCCACCACTCCCCTGGGCAGCCTGTTCCAATGCCTGACAACCCTTTCTGGGAATAATTTTTCCTGATATCCAATCTAAACCTCCCCTGGTGCAACTTGAGACCATTTCCTCTTGTCCTGTCACTTGCTGCTTGGGAGAAGAGACCAACCCTCTCCATGCTACAACCTCCTTTCAGATAGTTGCAGAGAGCGATCAGGTCTCCCCTCAGCCTCCTTTTCTCCTGGCTGAACAGCCCCAGTTCCCTCAGCTGCTCCTCAGACTTGTGCTCCAGGCCCCTCACCACAGTGTGCCTATGTGTACAGTAATGTAATTAAGGATTTCACTCAGCACTCCTGCTTCTCATGCATTCTCATCTCTGGCACCCCTAGTTGTTCTCACACCCTGAGGAGTGTGCTGAGGGGTAAC
The DNA here is from genome assembly GCF_963082525.1 of Nesoenas mayeri. NCBI lineage: Eukaryota > Metazoa > Chordata > Aves > Columbiformes > Columbidae > Nesoenas > Nesoenas mayeri. The sequence goes on from NC_137541.1 coordinate 101,835,682, forward strand.
TACATACACTAGTAATTATACATGGGGATGGGATGAGGTGAGCAGCCTGGTTGCACTTGGGTTGTATGAGGAAGATTTGGTGGGAAAGTCAAAATATCCTACCTCTCCTCCCTTTCGCTGGGACACCAGCTATCTTGAGCAACTGGGCAGCAGCTGGCTTTGCCCAGGAATTGCATCTCTGCTGGACCACCACATGGCCAGAGAGAGGAGAAGATAGTGACTGCCTGGCACCCTGAGGGGACAGGGTCAGGTCAGAACTGGCATAGAGGGGCAGGGCGACGAGAAAATGAACCTTGATGCACAGTTTCAGCTCAGTCGCACACATTTTTATTGTTAAAGATGAACAACTCTCTTCCGGCCCAGAGACTCAGTCCAACAGGCACTGCTCACAGAATTTAGCAGAAACAAAGTCAAATGTGTCTGCTGGAGGGGCAGAGGGAATGACCTGTGAGGCCAAGTTCTAAAATAAAAAAACACTCTTGTATCAGCGCAGTTGCTGCTGCAAGGTCACACAGCAAGGGAACATTTTCTGTCCTGAAATTTTTATTGCAAAGATGATAAAGGTATTTTCCAGGATCAAGGAGCAGGATAGGTGGGGATGATTTCTGGGCAGTGTTTTCGGAAGCGTACTTTCAGCTAACTGCACCAGCAAAAGTCCCATCCCCTCCAGCAGAACGTGAATTAAATCAGTGCCAAGTGCCTTTGAAAATCACACTTAGTCTGGCATTTAATTTCTATCAGTGTTGATAGCAGCTGCTTGCATATTTATTTTTTTATTGCAAAATTGTCCTTTAGTCTCTGCATACTGCTTTTTTCTTTTTACCAGCAGTGAGAGCTCCCCACCCTATCTAATCCTGTTCCTTGCCCTTTCTAACGTTCATAGTCATGGTTTCTACTTATACAAGCTCAGCACATTTTTCAGAGTTTGTCTATATTTATTGTTACTGGATTTTTTTTTTGGTAACTGTTAAAACAAAATTTTGAAATACAGTCAAAATTCAATTGGAAAATATGTTGGGAAGTGTAGGCACACTCTTAGAATGGCATTTTAAAATGCACTAACTTACAAAAATGTTTTTATAAATCCCGGCAAAATGAAAAAATATGAATTTTCCATTAATTACACACTAACCACATTATGATCTCCAGTTCTTGAACACATACCTAGCATCCCTACAGGCAATTACTTTTCACACTGTAACTCTGTTTCCAGCAATAGTGGACAAAAAACTCAAAGTTCACATATTTTCCAGGCTGGAGGAACTCCTTGCTTTAAAGCTTCAAAGTCCCAGAATAGCTCAAATTATTGTATTTCTTTTGCTACTCTCTGTTAGTACTTTGAGTCAGCAAAACAGGAAATGTCAAGAGATTCTTGAGGTATGCTCCAGGTATAATAAATGGATAGAAACAAATTCTCATCTGTTCTGTGTATTAAGAAATCTCTGCTGAATTCAAGATGTGCTGCTAAAACTGAAGGACATTTCAGGTATTCTCCAGATAAAAGAGAGATTATGGTTCAGAGAGCAAACTAATTCAAGGGCAGACAGATGTGTTCTAAAAGTAAAATACACAGAGGAAAATCTTCCTTCAACTACCAGACTATGCATTAGCTAGACTTCAGTTAGCAAAGAACAGTTTTTTATGATGATCTAAATGCATAAGAGATCATCGGGCAAAGCAACTTTTCCAGGTGAACCTGGACCTGAGGATTACAGGGTACTGTAGATCTCACAGAAGGAGTTTAAATTGTAGTTTTGGCTCAGATTCAGTCATGTATTATCTCAAAATTAACATGAAGTCTGTCTACCAGAGGCAAATAAAACAGACTTACACTGGACTGAGATCATAATTTGGCTTGTCATCTCCTATTTAGACTAATCTTGAGCTTTGCTTTGAATAAGAACTGAAAACAAAAACATTATCATCAAGAGCAATAACAAAAATTAATAATTTGCAGGAAATAGAGACGTTTACAACATCAACAATCCTGGAGTTTAAATGATAAAGTTACATATCTGCCTGTGAATAACATTTTGTAAAAAATAAATAGTATTCAAACTGCTCTACCAGTCATGTGGGCTATGGATCAGCCATCCATAGTCTGTAGCTGATACCATTTCTTAAGCAGTTTTGTATTTGAGAAAATAGCAATATCTTAGGTAGGCCAAAGTCAAATATCTAAAGATCTGAGCGTTAGTGGTTATTAAAATGCATAAAAACAAAAGTTTGGTTTAATATTTTCATTTACAAGCAAATATTTACTGGTTGCTTTAAGTGCTGATGAAGATCCATCTTTGTTAAAAACCTGTAATTTCTGTAACATGAATGTGGTACCATCATCACTTTTGGTCTGGTCAGCAATCACTTCAAGAGATGTCTTCTCTTTTCCAGATGTTCTCTTGCAGACATACTATCAATCATTGACAGTTCTGAAGTTGCTATAGACAAATTATCCTTTTGCTTTTTTCCCCTTTTGTGTTTAGGAGCTTCCAGAAAAAGACAACTGCACTAAGGAACTGGGGGCCAGACAGCCCGTCCTGCACTACAAAATAGCAGTTCACTGTTCCCAAGGCCATCCCATTAAGTCATCGTCCTCAGTGAGCGACAGTGAAGTGTCTCCAGGTTAGTTAAAATGCTCCCGGGCATTCACAGAAGACAGATGCAAGGCCTTCCTCTGCCACTCATTGCCTGTGAGACCTGTAAAGGATTTAAGTTCAGCTTCCAGAACTCGTTAGGCTTTTACATTTCATTTCTTTCGGGGCAGGTGTTAAAATAGAAATCCCTTCCCAAAGGGACATTCAGACACCAAAGCATAAGCTGTGAATGCTAATGCTAAACTGGCATCTCACTCAGACCTAGACAGAGTTGCCTAAACTTGGAGAGGGGCAGGACTTCAGCATGTCCTGTTGGACGGCCTAAGCATCCCCATACCTACCATGTTGTCTGGGTCCCACTCCTAGACCCTTAGCCATTCATAAGTACTGTAATACACCCGGTTTAAGCCTATGGAATCCCACTTCTAGTGTTGGCTGTGGTTTGGTCCCAAGGGCACATCAGTCTCTAAAGTTACACCTAAACTGCACCGCAGGCACTTTCTGCAATGTGTATCAGCAGCCCCAGATCATGCCATCTGGAGAGCTTGCTGGAGCATGTACAAATGATTTTAAACACAGAAAAGGAGAACTGGGAAGCAGAATGGGATGGTGAGCATATCCATCTCTCCCAGTACGCATATGGGATGCAACTGGAGGATGCTCAAATACCTGAGCAGCTGGGATGTTCATGAGTTCCATAGTTCAATTGTACCCTAAATGTCTCAACATAGGAAGGCTTCTTGTCAAGGCCTTCAGTGTAGTATTCTTGGTCTTTCTCCTGTATGTCATCTTATCTGAAGTAATAAGGCCAGGACGAACCTGCTGAGTGACACACTGGAAGTTCTCATTCTCTCAGTCTTACCGTTGGTGGCCCTCTTGTTTTCTGTCTCTGTTCTTGTAGGAGGGAGGTGCTCTGTCATTGCCTCTGTCCTCCTGTGTGAACATTTAGCACAGACATGTCTGCCCCTGCATATTGATACCATTGTGAATCTTACTGGAGTTCTCCAGCCTAAATATAGAATTGCGGGTTCCTAGCACAGGCGTAAAGAAATGCAACTGAAGTGACGAAATTCACTCACCTATGGCAATTTAGACCAAAATGATGATTTTAAATGTGTTTATTCAAAAGGTTATCGTTTGAAGACTTAGTAAATTAGTTCACTTCTTTCTTCAAAAACATCTATATTTCCGGCAGTTTTCTTCAAACAGCTCAGATCAGACAGGTTGTCTTTACTCCATCTCAACAAAATGCTGCAGGTTGATTATGTTGCTTTAAGGAAGGAAGGGCAGCCATTCCCCAAAATATCTGCCTTAATTACATAGTTTCTGAGCTGCAACACTACAGCTTATAGTTCAGTGGTTGCATAAACTCCCTAGTGAGAAATCTGAACAATATTTAATTAGCCCGGTCCTGCTGTGTGATACTCCAAACACCCTGTTTACCCAATTAAGACAAAGGTTGCGTGATCTTACAGTTAGTAAGTGCCTCTATATACTAAGCCTTGCAGCTGGAAACTGGAAATGTAAAACATCTCTCTTTTAAAGTCTTAATTGTGCTATGTCTAAATGACAGAAAGCAGATACACAATAAGAGAGTAAGAAATCCTTTTCAGAACACCTGGTTAAAACATCTGCATTATGCAAAGGAGCTTCAGCTAGCAGTAGGCTTCAGGTCTGTGGCATGGTCTGTCACAATGAAATAAGACAAAAGATATTTCAGATGAGAGTTTAAATCCCTAATAATATGCCCAAGAAATGGATCTTCAAAATAAATACTGTCTCTACCACAATGAACATGAGAACTACTGTGTGCGAGGTGTACCCAAAATGAAAATCGTACCAGGAGACAGAAAGGAAGCAACTGCTTACTGTTCATGTAAACCCTTCTCTGCTTGTTCCAATACAGTTTTTGTCCTGAATTCAATAAGAACTCACAGAATATTCAAATAACATGATGTAACCTTTGCAAAAACTTTCATTTCATTAATGGTTAAATAATTGTCTCACTTATGCACAAGATAGTCTTCAAAATGTCTCTTTCACTCCAGACATCTTCCAGTGAAGGGAGACTGCAGAATGTTGCACTGCTTCAAGGAGCGCAGCAAACTGCAGACCTGCTCTTCTGACTCTGCTAGAGTCTACTGCAGTTTCCTTTCCTTTGCCAAGGGAGGGGTTTGGCTTCAGCTTCCATTTTGCTATTATTTTTCCGAGTGAGAGCTCCTGATAACCTCACAAAAATCTAATGGTAATCTTCTCCAACTGTTATTTTGAAGTACAAGATCTTTAAGGCGTATTTCAGTGTCTAATTACATGAATAAAGTACAGTCTTCTTTGTCTTACACTTCTCTGAAAAGAGGTTTAAACTGGAAGAAAAAACCAAAGCAAATAAACAAACAAACAGGAAATTTTGGGTCCATTTGATTTTCCAAGGGGAAAAAAAAATCACCAAAATGTAAAATTACACTTTACATTGAAAAGCTATTTCCAAGCAACTCTAATAGTAACATACGCACCAGAAATCGATAGCATGACTGTTTCTTCAGATCACGTAGAATCATGATGCATCAGCATCTACATGGAAAATCTCAAATCCTGGTCCTTTTAGTAAAATCCAAGATATTTTATCCCTGCATATTTAAAAGAGAAATATGTACAATGTTTTCAACATAATATTATGACTAAAGAATATTTTTTAAACTGTATACTTTACTTTTAGTTATTTATCCCAGAAGATATTTGTGATATCAGTCTTTACTTTCCAAGAGTTTTCTTCACATAGATGTGTGTTATTAGTTGTGTTTCATCCTAGAGGTCACTCTTTCCCGGTGATGGGGAACAGATGGGTTTGTGTGTGTGTCTGTGTCTGTGTACGTGGGTGTGAATGCAGAGTCATCCGCTGCCCGGTCACACTAGTTGAAGTTACTTGTAGTAGGTGGCAAGGCAGCTATAGCTTAGGTGTTACCATGGCCATAAGCAACACACATATATTGCTCTAGTCCTTCCTGCGTGATGGAAGTTTCTTTAATCATACCGGTTTCTCTCGTTAGAATTAATCTTATACAAAGCTAGAAGCAGTCTGACAGCATTGAAAAGGTTGGGAGAAACAGCTGAGGCAGGGAGGGGGCTCGTTGTCACCAGCATTTGTAGTCTGCAAAAATGGTTTGGCTGATATTTACATTTTTATGAGAGACACTTAAAGCTGTCCCTACTGGGTGGGTGAACACTAGTGATGTGTATAAGGATTAATGACTAACACTAGAAGGATGCAGTAATCCCTAATTTTAAGCAAGTCCCTGAAGTGAAGAAGAGCTGAGCAGATTCTAAAATCTTGTCCCTTCTAAGAATCTCAATGCAAGTACTTTTTAAAGATTTCATTATGCCTTGTTTTCTGTAGTTGCCTATCTAATACATAAGGACAAAAATGTATTAAAAACGTGATTGAAAGATAGCCATTCGTGTTGGAGGTAAAGTGATCAGCAGATCTCAGATAGTAGGAAGCAAACCGAAATCATGCTAGCAACAACTTCTACAACCTCAGGCAAAACCCTATCCAAAAACGTGTAGGACTGATACGCACTACTTGGCCGTTTGGAGCTAGATTTGAGAAATGCTGTTAAGCAACTGGTTTCCCTTTTAGACATCTAGGGCTGATATTTAGGCGAAGCTAGCAGTTAAAAACTCCAGGCTTAGCTGCGGTCTAAATCACCCTTACATATATGGCTACATCCATACCAATGACTTTAACTGTGCTGGGGAAAGTTCCCAGGCACTGGAAATCAAATCTTCTATTACCTTACAAAATCAGAGTGGTCTTTGGCCTGTTTTGGGTCTGGATCCACAATCGCCATCCCAAACATTTCCCTAGCTTATTTCAGGGCTTTGCGCAAACCAGAGACTGTCTCCACATCAGAACTTTGGTGTGGATACCCTCCTTGCAGGCTAAAAGAGCTTAATGGTATGGATCTGGATATGGCTGCAATGTCAAAGGATGGTTGAGGGAACATTTTCTTTCCTTGTATAGACATGGCCTATGTCTATATCCCATCTATATGGGAGAGAAATTGCAATGGAAATATCCAGTTGGTTTCTGCTTTGAGGTAATGGTCAGAATGAGGTAATGCTGGCCGTGTTCAGAAACTGGTGGATTGATCTGGTGAAGAGAAGCACCCCCCAACCCTAGACCAAATATTTTCCCAGGAAGGGAAGGGGCTTGGGACTTTGTGCCCCATAATGCACCTGGCTCATTCCAAAGGTTCTGGACATCTCAAAGAACAGATTGTTACTTGAAGAGACACGGCCTCAGACTAGCTGGCTTATTGTCACAGCACAAAGCATGGAAGTGAAAAGTGAGACCTGAATATATGTTTTCAATTACATTTCACTTCTAAACTCAAAACTGATGTTCAAGCTTTGTGATACTTGAAAATAATTTTCGCTTTGTTATTATCTTGGTAAATTTAGTCAAGGCGAAGGAAGGACGTCTTTCTGAGAGCTCAGAAGATCCATGCACAAAGAGCGTTTCTTTTCTCTAAAAAAAAAGAAAAAGTGGTCTTTTGCCTGGATTTTGGCTTCTGAGACCACATTTAGTTACAAAAATAAATTGCCTTCCTTTCAAAAATGTTGAGTGCTCTTGAATCCTACTGCAGTCATGTTCCCACACATTAAAAATGCGAGGCTGGAAGAATTTCTAAGCACTGTTTAGTAGACAAAAGCCTAAAGGTTTTGTTTACAGACTCTTTCACAGAAGAATAATCAAACTCTGTAGAGAGCTGCTACTCTGCTTACTTGCTAGCCTTATTTTGACAGCCTTTGCTAGTCTGCCCTACTTTGAAAAGGGTGGGTTGACATGGAAGCCAAAAAAGTGAAATCATATTTACTGTCAAAAAAAATAAGTGTGTTTTCAGCTTTCATCTGCCACTAGCAAAGTAATCAAAGATGGCAGTGGTAGCAGCCCCTGTAGTTAACCCAGTACATGTTCATTAAACGGCAGGGGGTACCCAGAGTGTTTATTTCAGTAAAAACAATTAAGCATATATAGATATATATTTTCAGTGTTAATGATTCCCTGTTGACAGAGCTGAAAAGGGAGTGCTTCTTGAGTTTCCAAGAGTGATTATTAAAGAGAAATGACTGTCTGTCTTCTAATTTGGGTGAATGCCAAGCAGACCAAAGGTGACAAAATAGGGGGGAAGGAAAGAAAGAATATTCAAGGCTCATTATCAACACACTCTGTCTCTTTTTCTTTTTTTTTTGCATTGTCACAAATGAGCTTCACAGCTTTCCCTTTGTTACCAAACCACTGGCCGTAATACAGTCCGTTTCCATTACATCATGATGTTGTTCCACGTACGCTTGAGATGATTTCTGCTTCCTGATTTCTTTATTGGAATAGTTCATCATTTTCTTTATAAAATAAGACGTCTCGTACTGCTGTTTCTCAAGGTTGTCCCCCACCTGTGGAAGATTTTTCTTGCACTCCAGCTAGCTCTTTCAGGGGAAGAAAATAAATAAATAAAAGAATTTTCAGGTTCTCCAAGGCTGTAGAGGAAAAAACAAAACAAAATAAAACAAAACAAGAACAAAAAACAACCGTCATCATGGTGCCAGCACACCATATTCTCTGGAAACTGTGTTTGTTAGGACCCACACTAGGAATTGGGTGCACAAAAGAGAAGAAGGAAGAGGCCATGATCTTGTGATTGTTTTATAAAGTAAAAATATGTACATTAATAAATTCATGGCCCTACAAAGGTGTGGTGCACTTACAGGTTGGTTCATCCTGTTATTCAGTGTTAGTAAATGTTCATGTGCTGAGTCTTTCCTATTGCTACAGACTTAGTTCTGCTGGCTCATCATGATTGTTATCTCTACTGGAAAGCAAGCAAACCTCTCATCTGTATGAGATTTGATGTGACATTCTGCATTTTAGCCAATTCCAGCTGGCGGCTCCTAAAAGGCAGGCAATGTTTCATAGATACCACAGCTATTTCTCTTTCTTCAATCCCCTGAAGCAGTAGCTGTGGGGCTGTACTTTAAGCTGTGAGGTAAGAAACCATAAATTCATATTCTCTTATATACGGATTTTTTTTTAACCATCTCTTTTGCTAACAGCAGTCGATGATGTGACTAAATGACTCCTCTCTCTCATCTTTTTCCGACAGTCTCCCCTCTTTGATACACCTCCAACTGCATTGTGTGTATTTCTCTGGACTTTATAATCTGTTTTAGAGCTTAAATTACAACCCCAAGATGTAAAAACACCATTCTTCTCCGTCTTGTTCATTCCTATCTTAAAAACATGTTAAAAAAAGTTTGCATATAATCATTTAGGGAAGGCAATACAGAATATAAATCCTCTGCTAACATAAATTTCAACTGCAATCTGTTTATTTCAGTGAAATCATGGCTGGGGATCAGCTTCCTGGTAGATCATGTTCTTCCAGCCTTTCAAGCAGATGTATAGGACATATATCTTCCGTGATCACCCTATAATGGAGTGATTATACTATAACCTTTAGTAGAAGCCAAAATATACTCAGGAATATACTCTCAATTGACTCCTGTCAAAAAGAAAGGGTTGTGTAAATTTGAAGACAAATAGACATAAGCAGCTATCACGTGAAGGGACAATATCAAAACAGATTGTTTCTATACTTTGGTTACATGCAGTCATCATGTAAAAACCAGAAGACTGAGACTTTAAATGAGTTACCACCCCTTTTAATGGTGAATGAGAACTTCTGGCTGGCGTGTAACATCGATAGTCTCTATAACTTTAAAAAGGTGGTTTATTTAATTTGTACAGTATGAAGTGTATTTTATGGTTTTAAATGTTATAAGCCCTACATTAAATTGCTTCCTTAGTTCACAGAAATTATTCCAGTTCTTGCCATTGTCACACATTGTTGGTGGTAGCGTTGCCAAGTTGGTTCAAGGGGTGTGTTTTGGTCATCACAGTATGTGTGAGGTCACGTGGAATCAGGGACTGCCCTGTCATTCAAAACACAACTTCATAAAATGCCTCTAGCTGGGAATTTTTATGTTATGCGAGTCATCAAGAGCTCAAAACTAAAGAAAGTTCAGTTCAATGCTTTTTGGACCGAGAGGAATGTGCTTGACTGGCCCACAGCCGTTCTTCACCGAGGATCCTTGAAGTAATTAATAATCCTGCCTCACTTTGTCCTGAAGAGCGAGTAGGCCCCTGCGAGGCTGCTGCAGCTGCTGGTTGGGGCGGTGCAAGCAGGTAGACCAGGTGTCTGGGATGTTTCTTCACCACCATTTCCAGGCATTCCCCTTCTTACCTCAGCAAAAGCCGCATTCGTCACCATATGGTTTTGTTTTGCCAAAAGGAAATCCGTCAAACCTACCCCACCTCACGGTAATTATTTCCCCACCGCTCGTCATCACCTCAAGGCTGACACAACAGGGATGTAGAAAGCCATCGCCCTGTGGGTGAAAACAGCCTCATTGTGTGCAAATCCCCAGCCCAGCTGCAGCAGAGCCATAAAAAGGTGAGGGTCGTTCTGCGAATTGGCTGAGAAAAGAACCTGCTACTGCCTGGAACCACGCTAATAAGGTTTTTAGTGTCCTAACACGGTTATATTTCACTCTAGTCTTTTCAGTCTGGAAATTGGAACCTGGGTTTTTACAACGTATTGATTTTTGAATGCTTGCATTATAGAATAAAGCCCCACACGTGTACACGTTGGGCCAAACCTCAATGCCACACCGGTGTAAATTCATAGTCAATCTATTCATGTCAGCAGTGACTTCAGAGTTTAGCAGCTTTATTATAGCTTCTGCATTCTGTAATGATATGTTGATTTTTAAAAAATGTTTGTGATCTGACAAGGTCAGAAATATATGGTAAGAGTAAAAACAGTATATAAGAGACTTAAATAAAATGTAAACCCTATTTTATTAAATAAATATAATATACTGGATAGAATCGAAATTAAGCTATTCCCATTTCAAAAACAAAAAAGAAGCAACAAATGAGCAGAGCTGACAGTCACTTTCCATTTTTAATTTAACATTCTTCATGAAGTGAAAAACCTAATAGTACTTAACTCAAAATGTTTCCTTGTAAAACAGTAGTTACATATAAGTTTAACAGGTTTAATTTCTTTATATTTCATCGCTGCACTGCCTTTTTAATATAGTTTACAAATGCACTAACTAAATTTAGTGAGTAATGCAATAGTCAAAAATAGTTATTATAATAACAAAGAATGGCCTTTAGCTAAAGCCAGAATTCTTTGCACTGGTGAAACAAGAGATATTAAATGCTGTAAATGGCTTACTTTTTATTATTATTATTTACTTAAGGCTTGGAATAAAATTCTGAAGGCAATGGGAGGTTTCCTCTTCTCTTTGATAGTGCTGGATATCCAATTTCTGATTCAGGATATGGGATGTTGCTGATGCATCATAATTCAGCCTGTTGCTTAATGAATAAAATTTTGTTTTCTGTGCTTCGCACTTTCCTGAGCTGCCCTACTCTGTTATCTACGACAGGTTCAGATAACACAGCTTTGGGCCAGTCTGCGCTATGTCAAAATATTAGCATGTTTTGGCCATTCTTATATTCCTCCCTTGGCACCTGCTGTAGGCTGCTGTCACCAGACACGGTGACGTTTCCATCTGATCTGCCCATTCCTGTCCTCTCTCGCACCCTCTGCTTTTAAGCAAGAGAGTCCATGGCGATGCGCCTTGGAGCGAGCACTGTGACGTCTCTGCGGGGAGACTGTCCCTCTGGGACACCATTCCTTGTGCTCACAAGGGGTGGATTGTTCCTCTTACACAATGGGCTTGGGCTCCAATTATAAAGTACATCTATGCTTTTGTAGGAAAGCACTCTTTATTTAGTCCAAGTTTTCCTTAGAACTCGTTCACAAGTTGTCAGACTATGTGCAGTCCAAAACGGTAGTAAAGGGAGTCACTGTTACCAAGAAATGGAGAAGATCTTGAATTTTCACAGTTTTTCACATCCTCCTCAGAGAGTCACAGTTGAGGGAGAGTCATTTGCAGTGATATAACCACATTAATTGAACTAACATTGTGGTAAAAGCTCTCAGAATGGCAGTTAACTCTGACCATTTATGCAATTTTTAGCATTCTAGCTCTGTCCTTTTATTTATTTATTTACTTATTTAAGGAAAGTAATGTTTTCTCACATTGCACAGGCCCTGCAATTAGGACTGATTTTAAGGAGATAATTTCTTAGCTCCCAGCTAGACCATGACACTTGGGTATTAGGAAGAAAACTATCTCTAGATACTGCTCTTCTGGTCTAAGACACAACTTTGCACCCGTCCTTAGAGAACCTAGGTTGCTCTACTTCTTAGATGGTTTGATTTACTAAGTCTCACACTTTCCTAAGCTTTTTTCCCCCCCTTGCCTTGTTTGGGCCTTTATTCTTTTATAATGTGTCAATCATAGCACAGTGCCAAAACCTGACCTGAAGATTAAACAGAGAAACTTAAAAACATGTTGAATCCGACTATAGAGCCTCTCCTATGCGGGGCTACGCTGCAGCAAGGAAATTCTGTGTGTTCTGTTTTCACTCTCCTCTAGTGCTGAGTGTTAAACATCTCTTTTTCTCTTTTTTTTTTATTTTTCCTCCTTTCCATGTGCTGTATCATTAGTGCCAATTCTGTTTGATCTGTGAGGAGAGCAAATTTCCTGCTTCTGCCTACAACACACTTGAGAACGTTTTTATTAGAGCCAGTAAGATGCACTAAAGAGAAAGGAAAAAAAAACAAGAGTAAGAATGCGATTTATTTTCACATAGTACTCTCATATACAAAATGCAGCAAGACGAAGTAGTAGAGATGCCATGAGATATCACGGCAAGCTCCTCCAGCTGTGTTTCCCCAGAGGCCACGACTCGGATTTGAGAAATGCTGAAATTCTGCTGCTGCTCTGTCTGAACTGGTCTTGAAAGCTGCTCCCTCTGAAGTTGGGCCATCGTATGATGACGATGTAAAGGACAGTTTGTTTCTTCTCTCTGTAAAGAGGGGACATTGAGATTTCAGCTGCACTCTTTCATTTCAGGATGTCACTCTTCATTCTTCAGCATTTTGAGATTTCAGCGTTTTTCAAATATCCGTGATATTTGAATGCTCAAAGATTGTAGCTGACTTCTGTTGCATGATGGTGCCTCAGCACGGTTTCATGATTCCTGTGTGTCTGCAGAGAGTAAAAATCATCTTCCAGTTTGAACTGCTATAATGTGGATGGAAGGCAGGCTCTACCTCTCTTCACTTCAGGTGTCTACATCTACAGGCTAGTCACCATAAACTTCCTTTAAAGTCAATGAGAAAATAGAGGCAGTTCTAGGCAGTGATGTGAATATCTACATTAGGATGAGTTGAGTCACACTCTAGAAGTGATATTTCTTGCTAACCATAAAGGAAATCTGTACAGAGGCTCAGTCATAAACACCTGTATTTGGTCAAATAAATCTCACCCGCGGTGTCCTGTTTCTATACTTTATAAAGTTCACACAGAAAAAACAATTTTAGTTGAGCAAAAGCTTTTTTGTTCTTCGGGACCCATGACATGAGGGAGCAAGGAGTGCAACTCCAGGAGACAGAGACATGCTGCTGTGGCTGTTCTGCTTCTGCCACCCACACATATACTGAGCTGTTTTCTACCTATAGAGTACTGCACTGTGCAGCCCCAGTGTGCCTTGTACTGCGGAACATGCATAGAAGTAATGCATCATTTCACATGTTAAGATTTTATTTTCACTTGTTAAATTTTTTGCCAAAAACATTAGTTCAATTTTATTTCAGTTGAATTTTCTTGGAAAGTTTCACCTAACGTAACTTCTTCTTTCCCAAGAATGAAATATGAAGTGCTCTCTTTATTTTTTTCCATATTAGATATGTTCTAATATCTAACCATTGCACTTCCATGCTGTGGAGAGGAGACTTTAAAATGTGTAATGGAGCTGGGCCTGAGATATCTCTGATTATTCCAAGAAAGATGTTAAACCAGCTTGGCTAAGTGAAAACTCACAGACCTTCACTGTAGAATATTCGTGTACAGGGGAGTGTAGCTGAGTACCTTCCCAGCAACTCCATTTTTTTAGCTGTCAACCACTACTACCACTACTGTGGTCCTTAACATTGAAACTGAAAGAATTGTCTCTTGTGCTTATCATACCTCTGTGCTTCTGGTAACTAACTCGGTGGAGGAAAGTGGTAACTTGATTAAATGCAGAGGGTGAGAAACACAGATAGGAACAAAGAAAAAGGAGGATGTGGGTCAAGAACAAAGAAACTCTGAGGAGGCACCAAGAGTAGAAATAGGCAAATAGTAAGTGAAGATTTAACAGAATGATAGGCAGCTGGATGCACAAACCGAGTCAAAAGGGGGAAAGAAAAAAAGAAGAAGGAAAATGAAGGGGAGGTGTATGGTGTAGGCTGAGGCAGGAGGCAGAAGAGAAAGCAGGATGTCAGGGGCTAAGAAGAGAGAAACGCATCTCCTATTTCTAGAGCCACAGAACCTGAGCATGTCTCTGGCCACTAAACATAAGCATAAGCCTAACATTTTCTTAAGGGACAATTCAGGCCTGTAATAAAACCACGTCAATAAATACCATTTTTTTACTTGATTATCTGAGGGTAACATTTCAATCTCAAGTTATTTCTGAATGCTCACTTTGCATATAAATCTGTTCCCTCAGATTTCCTTTTTCTGGTGTCTTATTAGATATGGCAGAATGCAAAGACCAAAATCCTTGTCAGTACACAGACCGAGACCAAATGCATTTTGTGTGTGCACATAAAAGCATGAAAGTGGGACAAATTCCCATACATTATATGGAGAAGAGGTGTAGAAACATGTGGGGAGAAACTGAAATTACACTAAAAATGTGAACCTATAGATTTTTTTTTTATATTAAGAAGAAATAGAGAGGGTACATCAGTTTTATTTTTTATTCTTTTTGTAAAGTGGCAGTGCAGCCCTTCACAAGTCTCACTTGAGTATTTCATTCAAGTGACAGCAAATTCAACTTTACTTCACACAGCTATGATGTCTTTGAAAACTGTTTCAATCTTTCCATCCTAAGAGTACACTGCCCAAAGAGCCAGCCTCTTAATAATACACTGCATGACTCCGGACAATACATATATCTTCGATCCAAAAAAATGTATAATGGCACTGGTTGAGATCTTTACACAGAAATAGAAAATAGCTTTTGCTCCCCTCTTGCACAGTTTGATGTTATCCTGAATGCTTTCTTGTTTTAACACAGCTTCTTTCTTCTGTTTACTGGAACAAAATCTGATATATATTTTAAAAAGGCAAATGCAAACTGCACTTTTCTCTTTCTCCAGCATTCAAACAAAAACACTAGAAAATACTCCTCTTACCCAGATGAAAGCTTAGCCACTGTCACCATTCACTTTAGCACCTATATTTCCATTTCCTTCTCCACCACAACAAACACCCCTCTTGCCTTCTTCCTTTACACACCTTGCAGCTGAACTATAAATGAGCTCCAGATGCATGGGCTCGGTAACCCGTTTTTCCTAACCCAAAGGCTTCCTAGGAAAAGGAGATTATGTTCCCTAACTGAGCACCACTGTAGCCGTTGTCTGGAGAGTTTCCTATCGCTAGAATAACTGCAACAGAACTACTCAGTTTTTACAGAAGTCTGCTTGTAGGAAAGCAGCGTGTCAGTGACTCGCACACCACCTTCACAAGCACAGCCTGCAGGCACTCCGAAGGGGCTGGAATCATGCAGGGTATTTCGTGCAGGAGAGCAGAAGCCATGGCAAATTTGGGTACCTTGTCAAGGTCTAGCAAAACTGTTTGCAGTCTGGATTCAGATTGGTCTTTCCTGATTAAAGAGTAGCCACCTGACTGCATGCCCTAGCTAGTAGAGTTGATGCTGGACAGTCCACTATAGTATCTGAACAGTGTTTTGAACTTTGCTGCAAGAGAGGTGCCAGGAGTATAATTTAGCAGGCCATTCTTCCATGTAAGTTACTACCCATCTTCAGTCCAGTTCTTCTGCACGATGGCATGCAGGGACTGCTAACTGTGTCCAGATTTTGGAATTGAGATTACCATGCCTTTAAATTAGTGCCTTTCCTCTTCAAAGTGCCTAGTGTGGAAACAGCCCTACCACCACATAAGCAAATGGCAGAGCTATAGACCACAGTGGCACAGGGCATAGCCTTTGGTGCCCTTCTTCATGGTGTGGAGACGTGGGGTGCCTTGGGATGCTCACAAGTGAGGCTGAGACATGGCCTGTTTGAAATGGGGTTTGTGGCTGGGAGGTGGCACCGATGCAGGAGGCACCACAGGGGATGGTCAGGAAAAGGTTTGCACCCTGGCATCTGTGAAGGAAACATCCATTAAGAGGAGGTTGGGAGAAGGGTTGAAGAGGGGGAAAAAGGTCTTTATTTCAGATATGTTTGGTATTTGCTTTTCTCTGTTCCCTCTTCTTCTTCAGTTGTTTGAGCTGTCTACTTTTTAAGGGGAATTTATTGCACAAATATATAGTCTAGTCATGATCCTTCTCAGGTTGCCAAGGTAGAGGAGATAATCACCATCAAGATGTCCATGTTATTCATGGGATAAATCTTAAATAAAATTCCACATCTAGCACTGGTATTTGTAAACAAGGTAAATTTACTTCCAGTAATAAATGAAAGGATGTCTGCTTTGGTCTGAATGCGTTCACTTTCAGGAGTAAAATAGTTTTCAGGTAAAGGAGTAGTACACTAATGAACTGAATTTTTGAACAAAGATTAAGGGGGCTGAGGAGGTGGATGTAGGAAGCCTTCAGCCTATTAACCTGCCTTCTGTCCTTCAGCAGGACTTAGAGGTGACCTTGCTTTCAGCAGATGAGCCAAGAAAACCAACATACAGCCAGATACACATGCATTCCTGCTTTAAGCTCTTGAAGTTTACAGCTTCCTCTGCTTCCCTTCAAAGTTTTTCCTGCATCTTAATAATCACAGAGGTAACATAAGCTCTGCTTAATAACACCTTTCACTGAGATATATATTAAGGGAAATTTATTCAGTCCCAGTTCACCTCTGGTCTACTGCAAGTCTTCATTTATTACCAGTCTGTTTCCAAGCTAATAAGTCTTATAAACTAAATTTGATTTTCTTAAATAACCTACGAATCTTAAGATTCAATTGGAAGCTTTTGAAGCTTTATGCCACATAACTGGAGCTGATCTCTTATTCTTTATTTTTTAACCTACAGGTCAAGCAATTATTACTTTCTGTCTCTTACTGTGATTTTGTGCCAGTCTGGTTTAGCCTGCTGACTGTTTTGTTGGTGGATTGAGCTTTTCTATAGTTCTACCTAATACATTTCTAAACCAAAGAGTAAAACATTCTTAAATTAAAATGCGTAATTTGCCAAGAAAACTTTTAATACAAATATTGATATTTTCCAACTAAATGTAATAAAGCTATAGTCCAGTCTGATGCTGGTTTCCATCATTCTGACTCGACCAGAAATTAAAGACACTAGTTTCTGTTGGCTTTAAAACAAAGATCCAAAAATTAAATCAATTTTCTCTAAAAGCAAGTTCCAAAATTTTTTTTCAATACAAGAATAAATCATTTTCTTTTCATGATTGAATTATGTCATGGTTGTAAATGTGGCTGCTTGCATGAAAACGTGATTTAATGTGTGTGGCAGCCAAAGAAATAGGTTTCTGTACTGAAGCTGCATGGGCAGTAGAGGAAGGACTGGATTAACAGGGGCAAATGATGTTTATTGTTCTGTAATCTGCTTGTGTCACCTGACTTTTTGGACGACAGCCAGATAAGAATGTGGTGAGAAGCAGCTGGTGAAGGTTGTCTCACCTGCCCTTTTTGTCTTATGGCTTCTACCTGGCAGGTGCTTTGTTGTGCTGGATGGATGTTGTGTGCTCTGGACTGACACTGAGCAGACGGCTGTGTCTCTTTGTGTCAGGTGCCTTTTTGTTTTGCACCTTCCGTTCTTCTTGTGTGTGTGCACATGCACCTGTCTTCACAAACATATACATGCATATATATATATATGTATACATATACATGCATATATATATATATATAAAGCATGCATGTGTACATGGAATTTGTGTATGGCTTGGAAAGCAGTGTTGCATATTGCCAGAGTAGAGCATAGAAGATGAAAAACTCATCCCTGAGATGTTTTGTGACCAGTGGTAGTTAGAAAAGTAGCCTCACGGTGGGACAGACTCTGCTATGCATAGTAAATAGGAAAGATTAGCAAAAATAAATGGGCTACTGATGACGAGAAAAGCAAGATGATATAACCACTAAGTAGGAATAGAAAACAACATGGTATTACTTTTTAGCTTGTTCTCATTTATACTGATACATAAATTGCACAGTGCCTGAAGATATACAGGGTACTCTGGAGACACTTTGCAGAAAGAGTATACAAAATATATATAGGTGTTGCATAACCAATAGGATTTTCACTGAAATGATGGTGAAGTAAAAATAATATTGTAACAGTAAGACCATAAGCACACTTAAGGTTCTTGTGCTCATGGCTCAGGCTTTTTGCTTGAGGCAAAATCTTTTCAGGGACGGTACAGGAAACGTGGATGTTGAAGAGACAAACCCATGTAAATGAAGAAGTGGGGTATAAGTAAGGAATGAACAAAAATGTCCAGGGCATAGAAAATCAAAGTGGTGATAACGAGAAAACAGGGAAGTGGAATTACATGAAAATATACTCAACAAGTTGTGGTGAAACCTGGACTGACAAAGAGGAAAAATTTGTAACCAACCTGGTGGCAACTAGAGTGGTGCTGGGATGGACTGTGTGGCAGAGGACCTTTTTCACGGTGGGGCTATGTGTTTTCCCACATTAATTACTGCACTGAATTAAAGGACTACTTGACTCCAGCTGGACAGGTTGACTAAGCCAATTCGTGGAGCTTTGCTTACTTTGAAGATGAAGGAGAACATGGTGACTGTGGAGCAGGAGTCATGACATAGGCAAGTGAACAAAAGGCAGGAGAGAAGAAGTTGCTATAATTAAGAGATAAGCAGGAAGTAATTTTAAGTGGTGAACCAGGCAGTGTATGGTCAAAACGGAAGCATATGAGAGAAGGTTGAAAAAAAAATTCAAGTAATTCAAGTTCACAGGATGGATTTTTATATGTACTATAAATGCATGCAGTGCAACAAAGAAAATAGGAGAAATAAAAATATATGAATCCAGAGAGTATCTGAAAATCACATCACATCTGATCAGACTTGACCAAACCATACAGAAGATACAAAACTTAGAATCTAAATGTGAAGACTGACACTTTCAAAGAGACAGAAGTAGATGGAAAGGGAGAAAAGAACTTTTTTGTGAAGGGAATCCTTTAAATCTCCATGGTACAAACTGTATGTTGCTCAGAATGTTTTAAAATATATTAACCAGTTGCATATGGAATTTCATACCCTTTACATTGTCCCTAGTGTGTAAAAGGATAAGAAGACAGACAGATCTTCCTAACAAAGGATTTCCCATCCTAATGAGGACACTGTATTTCCACAAGGCTGGTTATCCCATTTTCACCAGCCTGTTGTAGAGGAAGATGCTGATGAATAGGCAGGGCCTAAGCACATGGTACTTGATCACCTCCCAGCCACCTCATTATCCCCCAGGGACTATTGCAGCCCAGGTGCAAATTAGAGCCTCTGAAAAACAGGAGAGGCCCAGAAGAGCAGGTGGGATTTATGTGTCCAGAAGGGAAAAAAAAGGCTGTTAAAATAACACATCTGTGTTTCTGTCAGGTAGAAGACAATGAGGAAAGCCTTAATCCGCCTTCCAAGGCAATCTGAATCAGGTCTTGGTAGAAGATCTAAGCAACTCCAGATATTCAAATACAGAAAGTAAACAGAGAAAGATGATATTTATCTGATGATCTGGAGGAAATAAAGCTCAAGATACTGATGAGATGTATTCAGTTTTAGGCAAATTTTACTTCCACTTGAATAACTGGGAGAGCCTTACTGAATGAAAGGGGATTTAGAATATTAAAAAACAACAGTTAGATCATGAAGACATAAAAGTCACTGGCGCATGTTTTTAAACATTACATGGAATGTTAATCCTGGGAACTCAGAAGTTTCTCTGACTTTGGTTCCAAAAAGCTGTTGGGAAACCAATCATGAAGTTGTATTTATCCAAACACCTTATTTCCTAATATTTCTGTAGCCATCAGGCTTCTCAGAGCTAAAGTAAAAGTCTTTTGCTAGAGCTTCCAGGACTGTTCTTAGATCTTTGTATCTGCCAGATCTGAACTGTGCTTTCTAAAACCACATAGCAAGTTTTTCTGGCCTTTTTTTTTTTTTGGCATGCAAACTCTTCTCAGTACCAGTCTGACAGAAATGTGAGCTAGATGCTATTTCCAATCATCAGCTCAAGTGTACAACACTTCTGTAAGAGAAGATAAAACTTGAGTAAATTTAAAAACAGTTGACATTATTGTAGCCTTGGATTTTACTATCTCACTACTTCCTGGGAGTAAGCAAGGGCAACTGGTCTCTACATATTCCTCTTACCTAATCTGTTCTGAGTACTAAGTGATAGCTACGTAATATTATAAAGTCCTTGGAAAAAGATGAATGTTAAGTATTGTTAGAGGAAACAATTAACTGTTGTATTTAGCTTTGGCAGAAACACAAATGCATTTTTAATATCTTTTTGTTTCATCTAAACCCATTAAGGGAGCTTTTCCTTTTCTGTCTGTCAAAAGTACAGTCTGCATTTCGCATCACGATAACATGAATTCTACAGAATCTTTACAATTAGTGTAGCTTGGCATTGCTGCAAAATTGTACAGGAGCTGAGAATTCTGTTGCTTTGTGTTGATGAATGGCTAAGCAATTCAAAACAGTATGGCTTTCAAATAAAAAAATGAAACACGCAATCAACATAAAGCAGAGTTAGCGCCTTAAAATAGAATGTAGCAGAAAGAACCTTTAACATTTTCACTTTTTTTTTCCTCAGTTTTGCAATGTAGCAAGGGACTGCCACCTGGCACAAGCAGGCTGCAGAAGTCACCATTCTCACTTCACATTCTAGGTGCATGGGCTGCAGAAAGCTCCCTTTGTTCCTTCCTCAAATGTGAATTAACAGTAGCAGCTTTTATAGCTCTGACACTGAGTGTGAGCCATAACAAGAGAAAGCATGAGATGCTAGTGTACTCTGAGGCAAAATTATGCGCTGCAAGAAGATATGCATTTTAAAAATGTATATGTAATTTCAAAATAAAGCACAGAGATTTAAATTAAAAAATCGAAGTGCCTGGAAACTGAGATTTACCAGATAAAGGGAAAAAAGTTTACAGATTGGGAAAGAGTGAAGACAAGAGGGAATTAAAAAATGAAGCTCTGTGAAAATTGTATAGATACACTTTCTGCTCTCCTGCATCTTTTAAGACGCTCAGCTTCTCAGTTCAGATGATCATCAGCTCCTATCTCATAGTCTAAACCAATTACATGCATTAGAAAAGCAAGGCCAGATCCCATGCTCTGCTCGCTGGCATTGCTCTATTGGCTTTGGTGGCACCAGGCCAACGACACCATCTGAAGGCCCAGCTGAAGGCAGAGTGCAAGCCCATTGGTGTGAGGCTGGCACCAGGCTAGTGCGGCCACACGGCCCCTCTGCCCTGCAGAGGCAGCGCTGGGAAAGAGAACCTGGGTGTGCAGAAGAGGATGTAAGTCAGAGATGATGAAGCAGTAGTCTCAGCTTTCTTACACTCCTTGTCCACCACCACAAGTTTTTGGGTGCATAGTGTTGTTGTGGATGATGGATAATACTGAAGTATAGGATCATGGAATTATTTTGAGACCCTCAGGATCATTGGGTCCAACCATAACCTAATTCTAGCACTAAACCATGTCCCTAAGAACCTCGTCTAAATGCCTTTTAAACACCTCCAGGGATGGTGACCCCACCACTTCCCTATGCAGCCTGTTCAAATGCCTGACAACCCTTTCTGGGAAGAATTTTTCCTAATATCCAATCTAAACCTCCCCTGGTGTGACTTGAAGCCCTTTCCCCTCGTCCTATCACTTACTACTTGGGAGAAGAGACCAAACCCCTCCATGCTACAACCTCCTTTCAGGTAGTTGTAGACAGTGATAAGGTCTCCCCTCAGCCTCCTTTTCTCCTGGCTGAACAGTCCCAGTTCCCTCAGCCACTCCTCACCAGACTTGTGCTCCAGGCCCCTCACCAGCTTTGTCACCCTCCTCTGCACTCTGTCTAGTATTTCAATGTCCTTCTTATGATGAGGGGCCCAAAACTTCCTTTCCCTTTCCCTTCCCTTCCCTTCCCTTCCCTTCCCTTCCCTTCCCTTCCCTTTCCTTCCCTTCCCTTCCCTTCCCTTCCCTTCCCTTCCCTTCCCTTCCCTTCCCTTCCCTTCACTTCCCTTCCCTTCCCTTCCCTTCCCTTCCCTTCCCTCCTCTCCCCTCCCCTCCCCTCCCCTCCCCTCCCCTCCCCTCCCCTCCCCTCCCCTCCCCCTCCCTTCCCTTCCCTTCCCTTCCCTTCCCTTCCCTTCCCTTCCCTTCCCTTCCCTTCCCGCACCTTCCCTTCCCTTCCCTCCTCTCCCCTTCCCTCCTCTCCCCTCCCCTCCCCTCCCCTCCCCTCCCCCCCCTCCCTTCCCTTCCCTTCCCTTCCCTTCCCTTCCCTTCCCTTCCCTTCCCTTCCCTTCCCTTCCCTTCCCTTCCCTTCCCTTCCCTTCCCTTCCCTTCCCTCCTCTCCCCTCCCCTCCCCTCCCCTCCCCTCCCCTCCCCCCCCTCCCTTCCCTTCCCTTCCCTTCCCTTCCCTTCCCTTCCCTTCCCTTCCCTTCCCTTCCCTTCCCGCACCTTCCCTTCCCTTCCCTCCTCTCCCCTCCCCTCCCCTCCCCTCCCCTCCCCTCCCCTCCTCCCCCTCCCTTCCCTTCCCTTCCCTTCCCTTCCCTTCCCTTCCCTTCCCTTCCCGCACCTTCCCTCCCCTCCCCTCCCCTCCCCTCCCCTCCCCTCCCCTCCCCTCCCCTCCCCTCCCCTCCCCTCCCCTTCCCTCCCCCCCCCCTTCCCTTCCCTTCCCTTCCCTTCCCTTCCCTTCCCTTCCCTTCCCTTCCCTTCCCTTCCCTTCCCTTCCCGCACCTTCCCTCCCCTCCCCTCCCCTCCCCTCCCCTCCCCTCCCCTTCCCTTCCCTTCCCTTCCCGCACCTTCCCTTCCTTTCCCTTCCCTTCCCTTCCCTTCCCTTCCCTTCCCTCCCCTCCCCTCCCCTCCCCTCCCCTCCCCTCTCCCCCCTCCCTTCCCTTCCCTTCCCTTCCCTTCCCTTCCCTTCCCTTCCCTTCCCTTCCCTTCCCGCACCTTCCCTTCCCTTCCCTTCCCTTCCCTTCCCTTCCCTCCTCTCCCCTCCCCTCCCCTCCCCTCCCCTCCCCTCCCCCCCCTCCCTTCCCTTCCCTTCCCTTCCCTTCCCTTCCCTTCCCTTCCCTTCCCTTCCCTTCCCTTCCCTTCCCTTCCCTTCCCTTCCCTTCCCTTCCCTTCCCTTCCCTCCTCTCCCCTCCCCTCCCCTCCCCTCCCCTCCCCCCCCTCCCTTCCCTTCCCTTCCCTTCCCTTCCCTTCCCTTCCCTTCCCTTCCCGCACCTTCCCTTCCCTTCCCTCCTCTCCCCTCCCCTCCCCTCCCCTCCCCTCCCCTCCCCTCCCCTCCCCTCCCCTCCCCTCCCCTCCCCTCCCCCCCCTCCCTTCCCTTCCCTTCCCGCACCTTCCCTTCCCTTCCCTTCCCTTCCCTTCCCTTCCCTTCCCGCACCTTCCCTCCCCTCCCCTCCCCTCCCCTCCCCTCCCCTCCCCTCCCCTCCCCTTCCCTCCCCCCCCCCTTCCCTTCCCTTCCCTTCCCTTCCCTTCCCTTCCCTTCCCTTCCCTTCCCTTCCCTTCCCTTCCCTTCCCTTCCCTTCCCGCACCTTCCCTCCCCTCCCCTCCCCTCCCCTCCCCTCCCCTCCCCTTCCCTTCCCTTCCCTTCCCGCACCTTCCCTTCCTTTCCCTTCCCTTCCCTTCCCTTCCCTTCCCTTCCCTCCCCTCCCCTCCCCTCCCCTCCCCTCCCCTCTCCCCCCTCCCTTCCCTTCCCTTCCCTTCCCTTCCCTTCCCTTCCCTTCCCTTCCCTTCCCGCACCTTCCCTTCCCTTCCCTTCCCGCACCTTCCCTTCCCGCACCTTCCCTTCCCGCACCTTCCCTTCCCTTCCCGCACCTTCCCTCCCCTCCCCTCCCCTCCCCTCCCCTCCCCTCCCCTTCCCTTCCCTTCCCGCACCTTCCCTTCCCTTCCCTTCCCTTCCCTTCCCTCCCCTCCCCTCCCCTCCCCTCCCCTCCCCTCCCCTCCCCTCCCCTCCCCTCCCCTCTCCTTCCCTTCCCTTCCCTTCCCTTCCCCCATCAAAAGAAGCGTGACCAGCACATCCAGAGAGGTGATTCTGCCCCTCTGCTCTGCTCTGGTGAGACCCCACTTGGAGTTCTGCATCCAGCTCTGGAACCCTCAGCACAAGAAAGACATGGATCTGTTGGAGAGGGGCCAGAGGAGGACACAAAAATGAACAGAGGGCTGGAACAGCTCTGCTGTGAGGACAGATTGAGAGAGCTTGGGTTGTTCAGCCTGGAGAAGAGAAGGCTCTGAGGAGACCTTACAGCAGCCTTCCAGTACCCAAAGGGGACCTACAAGAAAGCTGGAGAGGGACTTTTCACAGGGGCCTGTAGTGACAGGACAAAGGTTAATAGCTTTAAACTGAAAGAGCCTAGATTTAGATTAGATATAAGGAAGAAATTCTTCACCATGAGGGTGGTGAGGCACTGGAACAGGCTGCCCAGAGAAGCTGTGGATGCCCCATCCCTGGGAGTGTTAAAGGACAGGTTGAATGGGGCTTTGAGCAACCTGGTCTAGTGGAAAGTGTCCCTGCCCATGGCAGGGGGATTCGACTAGTTGATCATTGAAGGTCACTTCCAACCCAAACTATTCTATGATTCTGTAAGCCAAATAAACAAGCAATAATGCAGAAATCCCACACTGAGAGAAGGGAGGGGGAGAGAGCCAGAGAGAGGGGGAGAGAAGATGAAAAAAATTTAGGAAAAGAGTGAATTTACTCTCCACAATTTGAATCTCTGGTAAATAGTGTGTTGCTATTTTAATTTCAGTCCAATCTGATTCAAATTATATGCTTTCACATTATATGACTGCCTCGCAATCAAGTGTTTATCTTTGTACCCCATGTATTTTGTATACATGCTGAAGATGAAGCTTTATTCCGTGCTTATCCATTACTGGATTAAGAGCTGGGGGAAGGAAGGGTGAAGATGCTTACACTCAGTGTTTTGATGACTCATTTTACATTGAAAAGTTGCCAGATATGCATCATTTCCATTTGCTGGGAAATGCTGTTTCAGTCAACTGAAATTCTTTTTGATCTAGGGTGGGGGTCTTCAACCTACAAGCAAATGGAGACCACATGGTAATTATCCTCATGTTGATGCCAAAGCCAAAAATGCTGCTGTTTTAAAATAGCAGAACCAAAAGAAGAGAAGCCGTGCAGCTACAATCTGTTTACATCTGGAGTATAATGAAAGAGGAGGCGAAGACCACAAAGTAGATGAGATGAAACAAGAAAAATTAACATGTATCTTCTTCAAGTGATCAAAACCAAAGTCAATAGCACTAAAGCACCTGAGTGTCAGTACTGCCTTAAGTACACTAATACTAAATAAAACTTTGCAAAGGTAATTTAAGTAGCTGGGAAACCAGAGCACTTTCTGGTTTGGAAGGAATACATGGATTTTACATAAGCTCTGTTCTTCCCACTATCTTACAGATGAAGATCAGATACTTGTCAGAGATCGGATTTCAAAGAATTTCTGAGGCATTTTCATCGCACTACTTTTTAAAGAGGTGGAGCTGCTAGTGGTTTTATAATGGAAACATTTGCTATTTACAGGCTTTCATTTAATTGCTTAATTGCTGCTTCAGAATGCAAAGGACTGCAATTTGAGCCAAGAGTCATTTTTCTCAAAGAAAATATTTATTAAAATAAAAGCAAACTTTCACCATAGCATAGCAGCTGGAAATTGAAGCAGAGCTGGCTAAGGAAACAGACTGCTCAGCCACACTGGAACAAGAAAACAAAGAAAATGTTTCTTTGAGTTCCTCCCTACCCCCAACAGCCCATCCTTAATTTTAGTGGCTTTGTAGGAAGAAATCTCAACAGTTTTCTACCTCTTCAGGAATGTCCATTAATACAGACTTTAAACTCCTCAGGGGAAACATATTTTCTCTTAATGATTAAGAACAGGTCAGAGAAAGGATTTACAGTGTTGCCCAAGGTACACACGTGCTTAGTAAAATTCAGAAAGAAATCTAAATGGGTGCTGTGCGTAACTTCTTTTGACTGTATTGTCTTACTAGGTGCCTTGCCCATCAGAAATACATACGTAAATACACATGTAAATTTAGCATGTGATTGCATTAATATTCTCATGATTACCAGCTAACAAAAAAATCATATAAATCAGGTATTCAATGCAGGGTAATAATTTCTACAGCTAGCATTGTCTAAAAAAAGTCTTCTCTGTTTGGATTCCTAGTTTGACAGTTTATAGCTGCCTGTACGTATTAGAGATAACAGGAGGAAAAAATAGATGTATGGAAATCAGACACATGTTATAGAGCTAGAGCTATCTTATTTCACAAGGCTACCTTGCTAGATGATCTTTTCTTGGCTCACATCTCATGTGACGCACATGCATGTGAACACCCAGCCATAATGGACTTGATTTTGAATTCCTTGCATCCTCAGCTGGCATTCAGCTGAAGAATACAGGTGATTCCAGACCCGTTGTTCATTCCTTCTCTTCTCTGGAGACCTTGATTTTCAAAAACTTGTGGAGGGCTTATCTTCAGGCATGGGAAGCAGAGGTAGTGTGCCCACTTGTTAAAGAAGCATTTAACACACCCGTACAAAGAGCTCTGGTAGTATATTAAGAGGTATCTTGTACATCTTTGCTATAATAGATTCTAGGAATGAACAAATTGACATTTGAAGAGCCTAGTGGGTCATCTAACCCATCCGTGGAATATGCAGAATTAATAACCATGGGCCCTTGGATATTATCCTAAGAATAAGCTCAGGAACAATAAATAATTTGTAGTCCATTTGTAGTTGCAAGTCTTTCATTCTTACAGATACATTTGGAACAAGAACAGAATTTAATAGTGCAAGAAGCACAATAAGAACAGCAGCAAAAAGCTCCTCTTCTGTTTTATCTTTGGACACAATTGTCTGTGCTGAGCTCCGCACAACTCAGCCAATTCCCATTCTTGCACATTCAGGCATGAAGTTTAAATTCTCAATAGACCATTATAAGCTCTCAGTGAAGTTGGTGTAAATCCAGAGTAGCTCCAATGATGTCAGTGAATAAAGTTACTCTGAATTTACTGCTGTGTAACTGGGAGTGGATTCTGATCTCATCCACTTAATTCTTTCTGTAAATTACTAGGCCAAATCCTGATGGCCTCACATAGGCAAAAACTCCTGGTTTTCATCAGCAGAAATTCTGACTGAGCAAACAGTCTTAGGTTGCCCTTTAATCTCTTCTTATTTTTGTAGCTTAACCATGCACTCCTAACAACTCCCTGCATCAGCACATCATTCTTTTTGGAGGCTGTGGCAACAGCAATTGAGGATGTAGACACTGGAGATTATGAAAGTAATTTTCAAGCTGTGTTGCCACCAAAAGAGCAGAGGTGCTTGATAGGCCAGTGCTTGCTATGTCACCATCCCCCACCTCCCCTAAAGTGCTGGGAAATTTTCTGCTTGATATCAGATCTGTGCCCACCTCAGAAAAATTCACCCTTCATTTCTGCTTCTTCATTATTCTTCATCTCTCCAAATGTTCCCCAGGTGTGCTACATTACTACTGCTGTGGCACAGCAATGCAAAGATTGGCAACCTAAAATTCAGTTTTTCCAACAGAGCTTATCTGCAAACAGCTGACAGAGTCCTGAACTCCAACGTGCAGCCTGACCCCCGGCATCAGAGAGTAACATGTCACCTAACTGCATCCCTCAAAAGCCTTTTCCTCCTGGAAGCGAGCTCGAAATTGCAGTGCATCCAAAATGAAATAGTAAGCTCCTTGGGCTTGTACTCTGAAGTGCTTTTATGATTGTAGGTGCTGCAAAAGAGATGTTTTATACTGTAAAATAATTATTTTCATGAGAGTTTTATGTTAGAATAATTTCCTCCACTTCATTGCTATCTGCAGGGGGATCTCTTTTCATTAATTTTATAACAATAGCCTTATTGCTCTGTGTTTTTATTAGATCTAAAATTGGTATAAAATGAAAGATGTTTACAGTTTCACCATACAGAAAATGGAAAGAAAGACTTGAAATGAGTACAAAGAAAGGATATCAAATCTAGCTAATTACTATCTGTAAAACATGTAGGTTTGCAACAAGAAAGTGGTGCAGGAAATAGTGGATCATAAAGGTGGAATAACAGCTAGATATAATACCCTGCATGCAGCATTAAAACTATCTGAAAAACAGAAAACCAAAGGACACTAACAATTTGCCACGGTAACATGTCTTTCTAGTGCATTGAACCCAAAATTTTACTTAAAGAAACAAAAAATTCTTCCTAAAGATGGGCCTGCAACTCTGTTCAGATTCTCACAGTGTGGTTAAATGAATTGACTGGCCACAGCCCAAACCACTGTGACTGGGGATTTAGGGAAACATGGCAAAGTCACTCTTTTTCCTTGCTTAAATTGTGATAATTTGGTGTTGAAAAAATGCCTCTCGCTGTGTCTCGAACTCTGTTGCCATAATGACTGATGATTACAAAATCGTTGATTGCAACATCTGGAATGTTTTGTTATGTTTAGTTTTAAATGTCTCTGAACTAAAGGGCAAAAGAAAGTTTTCTATCATGTCATGCACTCAAGCCTTAGATCTGTGGTAAGATGGTCCCAAGCTCTTACAGAAATGTAAATTCACAGTGCTGAAGAAGACAGAGTGGACCAGAGAAGCAATCCCACATGTCAGGGTGCATCCAAACTATTCTATGATTCTGTGTTCCAGGCTATCAAAAGCATGAGGCCTCTGCCAATGGGACTGTCACCAAAATGTTTGGAGTGATGCCATTTCTGTGTAGACATCTATGACTGTATCGGGATCAAGTAGTGCTCATAATTTTGTACACAGGGGTGGGTTCCAGCATGACCATGGTCATTCCCATCTATTTGCAGCTGCACTTGGGGGTGCAGCATTGCGGTGCTGGCGGGATTTTGCCCATCCCTCTGGAGCAAGCAAAGCGCCAGCAGCCAACACCTGCAGCCAGGGCTGCCTGCAAACACCCCAAAGCATCGGCTGTTCATAACGAGGACAAGCGCACCCTCTAGGATCCCACTGACACAGTTTAAGCATTGCGTAATCAAAAAGAAGCTATTTCTTAGCTTCAAGAAAATTTTGCTGGTTTTCTCTTTGTTCTTGAAGATGCAGCTGGAGGTGAATTTGTTTAAGTATCTTCGTCAATTATTCAGTGAAACAAAGGGCAGATAAGTCTAGCAGGGAATTGCTGACTTCTTTCTTAGTCTTCCTTCCAAGGAAAACCCTTTTCCAATGCAGTACGTAAAGGATTGCTGTGCTAGTTTAGACAGTTTTGCAACGCCAGGCCTAAGCTGGTGTCAACAGCAGATGACAACAGCCATCTTGAGAGCCACTTGTATTTCCTTTACAAAGTCTTCGCTTCTGGAAAAAGATTTAAGATTTGCAATTCAGCTATGATCTTACTTAATCTGACTGAGTGACTAGGCTGAAGTCAGAGGTGCTGCATTTACAATTGCAGCTTTGAAGTAACTGACCTTTGCAAAGCAGCGATAAAGAAGCTGATGCTTGTCTGAAAGTTTTGGATATTTTTAATTATTTTGCTCATGAATGTAATCATTTTTTATTAACACTGGATGACAGAAAAGATATATCTGGCTTTTTAATACCAACACTAGAAGAATATACTTTCAGAATGACAGTCTAATTTTATTTCTTGACATGCTTTTTATTTAGGGAATGATATATATCTAGCCCACTCAGCACCTGCTGTCTTCAGACACACCAGCCATTTATGTCAATTATTTCAGGTTCCCCTTTAGGCTCTGAAGAGTAGTTCTTCCACTTCAGAATCCCCTTCTGCCCTCATTCAGTTTTATCAGATTCTCATCTCAAATTCCTTTTGCAGTCAGTGTGCTGGAGAGGTCAAGAAATAAGGAGCAGACTGGCTTCTGTGCTGTTGAGATACCCCAAGGAGCTCTAGCTCTGGAATTCAGGCTCTGGAAATGTGTCATTCCTTTCATTTCATCACATGTTCCTATTGGTTTAATGAAGTGTCCAAAATTCAGTTGCACCAGCACACCAGCTGGCTTTGCCATAGTGTAATCATCGTGAAGATCACACACATCTGCAACAATGATGACTTCTGAAGTAATCTAAAGCTCTTTTTGACAAGTTTGTTCAAAACAAAACAAGGACCATATTTTTTTTTCTTTATGTAATTTTAGGAGGAATTTCTTCCAGTTATAAACTGAAAATTACATTAAATGTTTCAGCTTGACAAACCAATGCACGTTCATAGCAACTAGTATTAATTAAGAGTAACTTTTGCAAAGGACTCTGGTGACATGAGTTGATTCACTGAGAGCTACAGGAACCAAGATTGTTTCCTGCTCTTCTACCATAATGTTATCAGCTCCCAACTATACAAACCACCTGCGTGCTGACCCTGTGGCACCACAGCTATGGATTTGTTTTCCTGTGGGCTCGTACTTCAGACATGCAATTTTGGGAACGAGCGCTCATAGTGGCCCCAGTTTCTTGTTTTATTTTAGAGGGTCTTTAGTCCTGTCCCTCATGCATGAGGTCAGTGGACAACATCAGCCTATGTACGTGCTTTGGGGCACAGATTATTATCCCGAAACAAGGTAATAACACCAAACATTGGTGTTGTGACTACATGTAATTTAAGAACATAATTTCAATTTTTCCACAGAGCAGTAAGTGCTAGTAATTCTTTCTAAAATAAATCCTAAAAGTTAAACAATATTTCTCTGAAAATGATTTATCATTGTTATTCTACTTGTAGAATTACTTGCTGTAACCTGCATTAGAGAAGAACCAAGGGCAGATCTGCATTAAGTCCCTCTGACTGTTGTGCTCAGCAGGCACTTACAGCTGCTCGTCCTCAGCTAGCTCTGGGTTCTTCTAGCATATTTTTGGATGAGCAGGGTGCATAACTTTAAAAAGAAAACACTTGCCAGACCACACATAATTTCATTTTTGCAGCCCTTATGTTTAATAAACTATTACTTCTTCCACAACACTGTAATATTTTCCACAACACTTCACTTTTCCAAAGCATTGTCCAAACCTCCTCTGGGCTCTGTAGCAGCCAGTACTGAAATTCTCACATGATTTATTTTCCCAGGCACCTTTAGTCCTCTCATAGATATTAAAAGAGCTACAGTTTTAAATATACACACGCATAAAAAAGAAAATATTTTTTGACAATTACAGAAAAGACCTATTTGCATTTCTTTCTTACATATGGTTCACTATTTTAGTATGGAGTTAACTTAATATCCTGTGCATTTCCTCATGCAAGGATGTGTCCTGTTTTGCCTTTGATTTCCTACTTTATCCATGTTAAAACTAGTGGGTTTTCAAACAATGATGACACAAAAAACCTGAATTTGATTGTGCTTCTTGGAAGATCTGTCCATCAAAGAATGACCATATGGCATTGTTGTTCTTCTGCACTGTGAGTATAAGGATACACAAAGCAAAAAAAGGAAATACAGATGCTGAAAGTACTATGCTGTGCCAGCTATTTGGACTGTAAAATTTCATTTTAGATATTTTCATAACTGTATTTATAGGCACAAAAAGTTAGTACAACAAAACATTAAAAATAACTTCAAGAAAAACTTAAAAACAGTGTTAAGTATGGCACTTCAAAGTAAACTTTTTAAGAATTATAGTGTCCAGAATTAGACACATTAATGATTTTTTTTTTTAAATCTCTATTTCCAGGGTTTATAAAAACCTGTATCCACCATTCATTTCAGGGATGTCTGAAATTTTCCAAGACTGTATGAGGAACCTCCACATAAGTGCAGAGGAAACTGCCAACCTTTTATCACCGAATTCTGATTTGTCTCCAAATTCCCATTACTTGGGAATGCCATGTAAAGTACTAATTACGTAAGTTTAACTTCTACTCTAAGAAGTTAAGGTTCTAAGCAACTAAAGGTTCTAATAGGTTCTAAGCAACAAAAAACTACTTCAGTGACTATACTTGAATGTAGTGACTGGCCTGAGAATGTATATATCTTAAGTAATACTGAGCAAGCAATCTCACAGACGCATAGAAATGTTTGTTGCAAGGGACCTCGGAGGTCATCGAGTCCTCCCTCCCACTCAAAGCCAGCAAGTTCCTTCCTTCCTGATGGTCTGTGTCTGATGAAGATAATACAGCAGTTCCTCTCAAAAAACTATGCAAACGGGAACATCTGAAGTTTTGTTTGGGTTGCTTCTCCGCATCGTGGGATGAGATCAGCCCCTTTGTGTGAGTTCAGAGGGGCATCACAAACCAGGACATGAGATGAGGTTCCACCAAGATAGACTGGGGGAATACACTGATTGTGGTGCTCAGACACTGGCCACAGTCCTTACTGTTATTTCAGTGAATTATTTTGGACATTTTTAAGGCCAAAATATCATCTTGTAGAGAGATCAGACTGTCCCTGTAGATTCTTACCATAAGCTCATAATACTGAGCTAAGCTAGGATTTAATGTAGTGAGCTCTGTACACCCTAATTAGAAATTTCAAGTTCTGAAGACTCAACTACACTTTATTAAGTAGTTTCAGTGGTTAATTAACCTTCCTGCACAAACTGTGCCTCTTATTTTTATTCTAACTTCTTCTGGCTCTACCTTTCTAAGACTGCGTTTTGCTAAGAATGTGTTTGCTGCAGCAATTCACCGTAAGAATGTCATGTTTCTGGCCTGATGGTACCAGATAGCTTTTTACACGCCTTATCTTATGGTCACAGTCCTATTTAGGGCAGAGATTTCTGTGATTGTGGTTTGTTAGATAAATACCTCTGTGTCAGAAATGTTATACACACAAGTCCCCTACAATCACATACACACACAGAGGTATTTAGTTTCTCTTTAACCCTCCTTACCAAGCTAAATTAACCTAATGATTTATAGCTTTCAAGGATAGATTTTTATGTATTTTACTATGTCATATTTTATAATTCGCAAAAACAGACTATCAACCACAATCATGGCACACACAGCAGTCACACAGGAGTACTTTTATTTGAAAAAAATATATTTTCTCTTTTTTGTACCCATGCACAATTATGCAAAAGATATCATGTTGCTCACTCAAGTAATTTTCATCTTAGAAGTCAGGTCAATACTCAGATATTTTAAACTAGTATTTTGCTAGAGGAAGAGTCAACCAACTTGTCCAGCTCTCACTGAAGTTGCTTAATGGAGGTGTTAATTTCAAACCCAGGAATTTTAGGTCTATGTGGATCTTACATCTCCCATCAGGAGCAGATACAGTAGGGATGCAGGGGAGCTGGCTGACAAAGGGAGAGGTAACTCACCAGTACAGTCTGTTCTCTGTGTTAGCATTGCTAAATCTGCTTCCTTTGGCAGCTTAGCTCCCAGCAGTGAACGAAACACCACATTGGCTTCATACCTTTGATTTAGATGCATGCAGATGCTAAAAAATAAGCTGAATGTTGGGACATACATGTGAACAACATATTAACCAGTATCTACCCTGTCAGCTCAATCTTTTTTGTAATGATTGCTCTGGTAAAAGGGTAAATGGTCTACTAGCCGGGTCATACCTTATGAAGAAATTCTTATACACCTGCACAAAAGTTGTATTACAAAGGTTGATCCATCCTTAGAATATTTCTAGGGAGGGTTTTTTTTTTTAGAAATTTTGACCCATCTAAAGCCAAGATCTATTTCAGCAGCACAAAACAAAGGCTCCTAACAATGGGGAAAGTTTTGTCTTCAGTAGTGCATATGGTGTTTATGAAACTCTGTTTCCTTAAAATGTAAAAGACAAACAGATTTTAAATGCTGGTAAAAAAAAAAAAAAACGGTGGACATAATAAGCCTGGCATTCTAAACAGTTGATGGATTCATTTGATCTGTGAAATATGCTCTAACACAGAGAAAGCCAAAATACATCCAAACAGTTAATGTGGTTAGATATTTCTGTTTATTAAATGAATATTTTAGTTTGGATGAGTAATGGATTTGTAACAGAATATTATTGTAGGCTCCCTTTATGTTTACTTTCAGAGGGTTTTATGATTTAAAGAGTAATGCTTTAATTCTTGCAGTTATGTGATCCTTTGCATTAACTGCTTATCATGATCATTAACATAAAATCAACCAGTAGATAAAGACTGATGCTGAGGTAGTTCTTAGCTAGTTTGGTTGGCTTCTTCATCTTTGTTTAATCAGAAAATGCAGATTTTCTTCCATAAATTAAAGTCAAATTTGATATTGTGACTGGACATAAATTTCTCATAATTTCTTGAGGCGCAAAACCATGATGGCAGAATGGAGCATCCAGTAGAAAGGTGATACCAGGAGTTAATCATCTTAATTGCATCTTATTCTGAAGTTCCATTTCTCAAACTCCACTTCCCAGTGATTAGATTTTATTATGCCTTTATGGAAAGGTCAAAAAGCTTACACCACCAAACAGCTGTTCAGTGTTGAAATGTATATCCATAGTGATCTTCTCTTCTAAACTTGTAAGTTTAATTTCTTGCATATAAAGAGACTTGCTTTGTAGTTTTTACTCCACTTTATTGTATTTTTTATATTTTTCTCAAATTTCCAATTTCCTCCTGAAACGTTACTATTCGCTTAGACACAACATTTTACACTCAACGTTACATGTATGGGCACAGCCACTTCTCTGCTTGGTGCCCTGTTTTGTACCTCCAAGATGAAGATATCTGCAGATGCCTGTGGGACATTTGCTTTCTAGTGCATGGAGTTCCTCTGAGCATTTGCCTCGAGGCGATCACCACAGATTACTAAATAACACCCTGTGTGACTGCTTGCTGAGACAGCTGTGCATCCTAAAAACAGAACTTGAAATTTTGTTCCATTTGTATTATTTTGTATTTAGTTTTACATCATGCCCATCATGACAAGCAAAATAAGTCATTCAGCTTGCACAGCACAGGCGACTTTTTTTCCTTATTTACAGCTCTGCCAATTTCTCTGTCATCTGCACACATGATTGACACAGATGTGATGTCAGCATCTAAAATGATTTTTCATCAGATGGAGCCACTCTCTAGCGAGCCCACTAAAAAAGCACAGCTTTTTTTACATGTTCCTAATAATAATTCCATTTTGTATCTATAATTGTCCCAGGTTTCAATCCGCTCCCTGTTAATTCCACATAGTACAAGTTTTTAAATGAAATAGTGATGCGGTTCTAAGTTAGTATTGAAATCTCAGATAAAACCCTATTTTCTGGGAAATAAGCTTCCCTATAAATGCTGTGTAGGTGGGGACTGGTGGGGTTTGATATCACTTCATTCCAGCTTCCTCCTTCACCCAGTGTGAGGGAGGTCCAGGAGGAGTGTCCTGGCTCAACAGCGGATCAAGAGTTTCCCATATTCATCCCTTTGTGTCCCAGTATGTACATTCTCTATAGGGACCAGCCTGAGAATTGATGAGTTCAGAGGGCTGTCAATACCTTCTTCCTCGATTGCTCTGTTCAAAAACACGTAGCTAGTTCCATTAATTTACTAGGATTTACTTTTTTGCTCTAAATTTAAGATATGGCTAGAAGTGTCATGCACACACTTATTGAATTATATTATTTGAGTGGTGAAAACTGATAAATGCTGCAGCCTCGGAGCCAGGCCTAAGCATGCTAGGTGTTAATCAAATAAAACCAGACAAAGTAGTCCTTGTCCAAAGGGACTATGTTAACCCAAAGTTGTTTTGTTACACTTCTGATTTCTAGTACTCTGAGCTCTTCATAATATTTCTCATCAGTAATATTGTTCTTTAACACATCAAGGTCATTACATGTGAACCTATCGAACAAAATGCAAGACATCAACTTCATTTAAGATGAACACTAAGGGTCTGGTCTTCAACAGTGCAAAACATGCTCTGGACTATTCTGAAAGCCTCCAAGGTACATTGTTTCCAGTGTGAACTCAGGACTTTCGGCATCTCTGAGGAAGTTCTTAAACCCTGACAGGTGGAGTTCAATAAATAGCTAGAAGTTTATTAATAAAATAAGTCTTGGCACAACATGAGCAAAAAAAGAGCCAAACACTCACCTAAGGTAAATGGTTACATTACCATCAAATAGACTAATGCTAATTTATACCATTTCCTGAATTTATGCATTTTCTATTGGACTTTAAAAGCAGCCCATGGTTTATGCATACTTATATTCACACTTTTCAGAAGACTGCATCGAGTATCTTTTCCTCTTTCCATTACACATCCGAGTAAACTGCAGCCAAACCAGGAAATGCCTACAGCCACTGAAAGGATGTCTGCAAATCAAAATTGCCCTAGAAAATTCTGCCAAATAATAGTCTCCCAGCCTTCTTGTAATTATTACTTTTACCTGTGACACATCCTACTTATCTTCCCTGTATTTTTTTTTTGTCTGCTGATTTTTGGAAAGAGCTATTATGTTCTGCACTTTGTCTTATTTTTTTGTCATTCATATCCTGGCTACAAACCTGACTCCTGTCTCTTCATGAGCCTTAAACCATCCTGATTTGAAAGCTGAACATGCTCAACCTTCTGCTCATGTTTCATTTTCACTGGCCTCTTTCTCTTCCCTTCCTCTGTTCCTAAGCAAGTATATGACCAGCTCCAAAATTCACACGGGAAAACCTGAGGTTTACATTATTTTTTCATAAAAAATAAATCTTCATTTTGGTCATCCCTGGACTCTTTTTGATACATTTAGGCTGATGATTTTAAGCCAAACCAAAGGAACTTCAGTAAATACTTTAAAAGACTTTACAATGGTCATGTTAGAGGCTTCCAGCCTTTTTCCTCAAACTTGCCCTACAGTTTTTAGACTGAAGTTTAATTTCCATTTCTGATTTAAACAGGCAATGTACACAAAATACATGCCAAGAAAACATACAGATGTATCTACCCTGAACAGTCAGACAAAGATATCAAAGGCAGTTTGACTGCTGGAAGTCACAGCGGATGGTATTGATCCCTCTGGTCCCTCGTCGTGGCACGCAGGCACACACCTCTTAGCTGTTTTCAGGGGTATTACTGTGATTTCCAAGAGTTTTCAAGCATATTTGGGAAATGGAGAAATAGACTTTTAATGGCTACTCATAATATGTTTTCCCTATCATGTTAAGTGAATGGAGTTATGCTGCCATTAAAATAGTTAGATTGTCTGCCAACTTTATAGAAACAACCCAGCTGGAGCACCTGAGCACTGCCTTCTTCTTGGCCCCGTACAGCTATAAATATTTAATATTCACAGTGCAAGAAAGATCTTAATAAAAATATTTGGCTTGAAGTCTTGAATGTCAAGAGCTTTTCCTGAAGTTCTTCCCTCCCTAAACGCAGTCAAACCTCCTAGAGTAACTGGGAAACAATGTAGTGGAACCGATAGGGTTATCTGATTGCTTTAAAGCAATATTGGAGCAGGGAAACTGGAGATTTATGCTAGCCTTTATTTCTGACTTGAAGCCCAAATTAGGTGACCTAAGCTATGAGAACACCTATCAAAGGTAACTGTCAAGCGAGCTTTTAAAGTACACACCTGACCTGTTAAATAAAAGAATCTTTCATGTTGTGGCTGATATGGCTCAGCAATGTAGCTAAGGAAATACTGACACCTTTACAATTGTGCTTCTCTCTTGCTCTTTTAATGTATTTTTATACTGACCGCTCATGCAGTAGAAGTGGCAATGGGTATGGACCACAAAGTCAGCAGAGTCTGTTCCAAGGGCTAATGAGGCTGGTGGAGAATCCAGGCTTTGGGCTGACGTTCTAGAAATGTAGCACAATTACATGTATAATGTAAAGTGAGGGCTTGGGTGGGTAGGAGAAATATGACCTGTGATTAATCTGACCTTCGTTTACTTTGTTGAATTAAGCTCCTCATTCAGCGTGGGCTATAATCAGTCCTGCCGCCTGTGGTTCTTTGTTAAACCAGCACTGTTGTTTAGTCAGCTGTGAAAAGGGACCTAGAGAATAGTTTCTTCAGTGCAAGGTGTTAATGTCAGTCTCCCACACACATCCACTTAGAAACAGAACCAAATTTCCTTTTAGAGGTTCTTCAACTGAAAGGTGAACGATCTGAATCACCATTCCACCTAGAGTAGGTGTAATTTCTTTTAACTTACGTGACAGCAATCAAACTCAGATAGCACTAATATATCATTTCTCTTCTTTTTTATTCAAGTTTCAAAGTTTTCTGGAAACTTTAAGATTGAAGCAAGAGGCTGATCTGCGAAACATTTTGTTAGTTCACTTTCAACTGATACGGCTAGCAAAACCCAATGTAGATGCAGTTGTTCAAGAAAAATGTGTGCCTTTTACCCATACATCTAGGTTTGGAGAGCTGGTTTAAATATACTGGAAACAGAACCCTTTCTGTGGCACAAGGAACACCGCCAGCAACGTGGTTTGCCATTTTAATTTCATAGACATGTCCCCTCACGTATAGACTCAGTTCTAGTAGTCATTAAGGTTTAATGATAAAATTAGTAAGCCCTAAATGTCGAATAAATCCTATATGTGAATAAACCTCGAGTGTTCAAGCGTTCTTGGGGGATGCCAGTGTAAGCATTAATTAAATGCTATTAAAAAATCATTTTATTATGTTTCCATAGACAGCTAATAAGGGAAGAGCAGTGATACAGACAGACAAAGGCAAAAGTTTAAAAGGTCAAGATTTCAACTACTGTAGGTACCATAGCTCCACGGACTGCAGGGGATTCATAGCAATACACACTTGTTGAAAAGCTGGCCTTATTTTACAATTACAGAATCCATTCAGTGGGTACATTGTGGGAGTCAAGATACAGTGTTGTACAGGAAGAGTCAACAGACACATCTGATTTCCCCCCCTCTTTTTCTGAGCTACCTTAGATCCTACCACTCCTTGCAAAAGAGGGTTATTTTCTTGTTGTTATAAATAAAGGAGATTTTTTTTTCTTTTTTCCTCCCCCCACCCCCCGTAAAACCCTCAAGGAAACAAACCTTTCTTGGTTTTATTCTAAGATACTTAGGTAAGGTCACCTCTTGTTATAACGTTCTGTGCTGGCCTTGCTGAGGTACAGTGCAGTAAAAACTGTATTTGGTGCTACTGGGATTTTAGAACAGCATAGTAACACATGCTGATTCCTCAGCTTTAACACAGACATCGTTTTGGTAGTAAAGACATACCACAGTCTGTGTCCCAGCTGGGAGCAAATCCCACAGCAAATGGGACCATTTGTTATGACTTGTGGAAATGTATAGCACTGCCTAATGTGGGAAAAAAGTAATAAAAAGATGGATGAATGCCCATCCAATTCTCTATTTGCTAGAAAAATCTAGATAAGAATGCTTTAAAAGATAAACTATTAATTGGCACATTTCTCAATAATTTATGAAGAAGGTTAAATGCATGATAAAATGTGTACGAGGAAGGGATTTTCTTCTTGGTTTTTTTCTTCACCTTTAAGCTACCGGGAAGGCTAATTCTCTCATAACTTTACTTGAGGAGTCATCAGAGACCTCACATGTTCACTTTGAACTTTTTCTGCCCCGAAGAAAGACAGAGATAATTTTTCTCTTGAGTGTTTTTCAGTACTTGAGTTAAAATCAAAACCAAACAGTGTGAATAAAACTCACTTTCCCTCTCAGTACTTAGGATTTATTTGCATAGATTTTTCTGCTGTCATAATTTTCTCCTCTTCTCCTTTGTCCAGAAATCTGGACTCTGAGGAGTAACCTAGGAAAGGATGATAAGAGATTAATTTCTACCACAACGCAAATATATAGATCCAGAGATATATACATAATCTGATCTTTTATAATTAAAGAGAAGGAAAAAGAACATAAACACAACCCTCCCCTCCCCTCCTTTCACAATCCATTATCAGTAACAATACCTTCTTCCATAGAGACTCTCACATGTGTCCTTCATTATTCTGAAAGAATAGCATAAGATTGGCTTGATTTATTATTGACATTGTTCCCTGACCTTAAAAAAATGCTGTCTTTAAATCCACCCCACAGAAAAAAATGCTGAATGGATTTCTAAAAGGTGGGTGAAATAGTTGCCATAGCCTCGAGGCGGCAACAATGTAAATGATAACAAGTTATTCTGGTTTTACACGTCTGTTCACCTTTATATAGATTCTACCACCTCTGCGTCTCATACTGCATGTGTTAATGCTCGGAAAGTTCTTTTGGGCCCTATAAACAGTCCCATAATATACTTGAATGTAAACTAAAATGGTTTCCTCTAATTCTCTGTTGCCTATTTAATGAGCATATTCTTACTCTGCACAACATTTACCTAGCACCCGGCTTTGCCACCCGTACACAGTCTCCCACTTTATAACCGTTTTTGGGGGTTTTTTTCTTCATTTCAGTACAATAGGTTGGATTGTGACAATTGCTCGTTCAGTTTCAGGGAAAGTAAAAAATACAATCTCCTTCTGCAAGAGCAGCCCACATCTTGAATCCATATGTTCGAGTATGTAGGAAAACTGGATCTGATGCCCCCACCATAAGCAAATTAAGGCAGGAAAGGGTGATGATTGTGTCTGGAAGAGCAAGGACTGATCCAGTCTATAACTGTACCCTTAAGAGTGGTTGAATGGATGCAAAATTGAGGTAAAAGATGCTATGGTTTTATTATGACCCACTGTATAGCACGTTTCCCTCTTACCCAAGTCAGAAATTTTATGTCAAAATATTCTTACTTAGGGATGGCAAATAAATTTACAATCCAGGCCATTTGCTTCACAACCTGTTGGAGTGAGAAACCTCCCAGTAGTAAGAAAACCGTCCTGTGAGCTGAACTACATTTTCACCAAAGCCTCTGCAGATCCAGACTGGCTCTTACGGAGGTCAAAGCAGTAACATCCGCTGGTCTCAGCGGTCAAACGTGTCACCAAGAAGTGAGAAGCCCAGACCCAGCTGCTGGCCACAGCTGAACCCCTGCGTGCCCAGCGCCAGGACACCCTGAGGGGTTCTCCCAGAGACACCCGGCACCTGGTGTCTGGGACACCTATAGCAGCACCACTGACTCTTACAGCTACGACATAAGCTAAGGAAACTCTAAGGGGTATCAGGAACAATATGGCATGGCACTTTATTTTTAATGGAGACATGCTGGTACAATCTAAGGAATATATATGCAAACATCGAGGCACCTTGGGAAGAACACCAGAGCAGAAAATAGTATACTAGCAGTACCAGAAAGAGACAAGAAGGAAAAAGCAAGGTGGGGAAGGGGTAGGAAGGTATAAGTAGGCAACACAACTCATACCATGCCTGATAAATTTTATTTAAGAAATATCGTCTAAAAATCAGTGAAAAGTTCCAGAAGAAAAACATATCTTTTCCACCTTTGTTTCTTTAGAAGCTTATAAAGTAATGAGCAGGCTACAAATTCAGCTAGTGTAAAGGGTTGTACAGAACAGCAATTACAGAGCAAAATCTGGGTCTTACTGCCAGTCCAGGTAGCTGTCTCCAAAATACCAGGCAATCTGACTCGTTGCAGTTTGCACACAGGCAAGCACAGGCTGGAAAAGAGATGCTTAAAAAGTTTAACCAAATAATGTATTAGTCCAGGCAGCTGCAGCCATGCTAGACCCAAATACCTCCACAAGAACCCACCTGTTAATGATCCCACACTAGATTTTAGCATGGAAAGGGGCAGATTGCAATTAGAAACATTGAACCTTCTCTTAATCTTTCTTACACAAAGCAAGTTAGCAGTTCCAGGGCTGTAAAGCCTGGAGAGGGAGCAGCCAGGAGTGGGAGAGAGAGGTGGCTGGTCCCAGCCCAGGTTTCACAGGCACAGGAATGGAAAATAACAAGGGAAAGAACAGGTTTCACATTAACAGAGTGGCTGGAATTCAAGTCTGAAAAATTTCAAGGCTTTTTTTTCCCCTCTATTTATATAAAATTTATAATGCAAATACAACCATATTTTTGTAGGCAGTGCCTCTCAGCTCTATTTATAATTTGACCATCATTTTCAAACCTGGCTGATTAATATTAGGCCATTAAAATCATGCTCAGATTTCTAAACAAACGTTCTCCTTTTTTATTGTTGTTGGAAGTGTTGAACTCCTGCCTTCCCCTATGGCATGTGTAGGATGGTTTTGCATTTCACCAGACTCTTAGGGCAAAGTAAAACAAACACTTTGCCATCGCGTAAGAGTGTCAGAAATTAGGCTCCTGAGGATATCCTGTTGTAACAGAGGTGCTGCTTTCACCCCAGTCCCCTGCCCCACCAGAGTTAGCCTGTGAACTTGGAATCACAAACTCACACAAATTGGGGTGGAAAGGGGGTCATCTGTCCCAGCCCAACATTGGGGCAGATTCAAAGTTGGGACATTGTTTTATTTGCAGGGAGCTACAGGGTCTCCCCTTCTCCAGGCTGGACTAACACTATGCCCCTGTCCTCCCCTTGAGCAAAGCGGGTGCCAGCCCCTGGGGTGCCCCTGCCAAACAGGTTCCCATCCACCATCAACTTTCTCCTCCTCCTCTGGCTGTTGCTGCAGGAGCTTCCTCCAGGCCTAGGACAGGGCTTTGCTTTTGCCTCCCTTGAACTTAACATTGCTGCAGCCT
This sequence comes from Nesoenas mayeri, assembly GCF_963082525.1. Taxonomy (NCBI): domain Eukaryota; kingdom Metazoa; phylum Chordata; class Aves; order Columbiformes; family Columbidae; genus Nesoenas; species Nesoenas mayeri. The sequence goes on from NC_137541.1 coordinate 101,878,218, forward strand.
GCCCAGGTCCCCCAAACAGCAGCCCTGCCCGCTGGCGTTATCGACCATCACCCCTGTCCCACCCACTTCATCCCACACCAGCTCAAGTTCTTCGCCTGTTCCACGTGCAGGTAGACAGCAAGTGCCACTAAAATCCAAATTGTCTTTGCTGAGGGGTGGAATATCTTGTCTGCATGAGTCAGCCTAGTCTACAGGGGGTTTAAAAAGATGGACCCAATTTGAAATCACCCTATCCCTGCAGCCACGGACAGCCCATGAATGAAACTCTTACCACTCAAAAGAGTGGTGCATGGAGTTTCAAATGGTTTATGTAAGGGGGAGAGCACAGGGTGACCATGCACTTCAGAGGAAAACATGAGAAGAAATAAAAAACGTGAAATATACTCCTTTGAAATTGGGTCCATCTTTTCAACACACTCCATACACTTCTGTGACTTGTTCCCAAATGGTTGCTTGTGCCGACTGCATCCACAGTAACAGCCTACAGATTCCCATCACGTGTACCCTGCGTTAAACTCAATGATTTGCCATCAAAATATCCTGACCAGAACTGTATTGTTGCAACTACAGTCAAAAAATCTATTGCTTTATGCATTTGCCACTTTTTTCAGTAAGATAACACCTTCACCTTATTTCACAGGGGATCAGGAGGATGAATGCATTATTAATATGGAAAGCATTCAGATTTGGGGGGTGAGAAGCACCAGCACTTATGAATTATCTTATGAATACAATATAAATTATTCAGCAACTCTATCTCCTTTTCACAAAGGAAATCATAAGGTTTGGCCCTACTGAGCTTACAGATTCTTAAATAGAAAGGGAAAGAAAATTTCTAAAATGTAAATGTAAACAAAAATGTAAGTACAAATGAAAATACTTTTAACTAGCTCATTAACAAAGTTTGCTCACATGTCACATTTTACTTTAATAGTGGCTTTGTCCACCACTTGAGGAAATAAAAAAGTGCACTTTTCTTATGATGTATGCTCATGTAACTCTAGTTTTACTTTGGTAAGTGCATTTATTAATATATTTTCTTTGCTTATTGCTTTTTTTTGGTGGAATGAAATCTCATACATTCTCTAATGTGCCATCTTTCATTAATTAAAAAAATGCAAACAAAAACCAAACTAACTTTAAGATTAAAAGTGTATTGTTATGCCTGTGGTAATTATGCCTATGAGCCAAAACTCCACCCTTAAACTTTCAGGAACTGGAGGAATGTCTATACAGAGATTTTGGAACTCAGTGGACTTTATATTGTTTTCCTTTTCAAGCTCATGCACTTTCACAACTGTAGAGGCTTGTGGTTTAAAACAAAAAGGCAGCTAGTGTGAGAAAAGTGAGGTCTTTTCGAACCTGAAACTGAAGATTTTTTTTCTTTCCAAATCCTACACAAAGTATAGGGGAAAAAAAATTCCCAAAACATTTCTTTCTAATTTACGTTGTTAGCAGCAATCTCTCCCACTCATTGGTGTACTTTGGCAAGGAAATTGTTCTGCCAACTACAAGTAAAATGTACTGAAAGTACTTAACTGATCTGCTGATGGCTCATGTAAATACACTCTTTAAAGGGGTACTAATTTTAGAGATAATTATAAACATTTTACTTGACTACATTTTTTGTTGACAGCATTTCTCAAGTATTGGTAACCCATTTTAGGAATAATAAAATCATGTCAATGAGATGCTTACATTCACCACAAAAAAAGTGCAAAATTCAGTTCAGAGGGGGAAAAATAAAATTATCACCTAGAAGATGCCCTTTCTCTCTTGGTCATTCTTTCCTACTCTGAGACCATCTCTAGACAGTATATCAGACCTGCAACCTGTCCACCGCTTCATAATAAATATCTGAAATCTGCTTTGCACATTCTTCAGCAGAAAGAAATTAGAGATGACCCCTTAGCTGCTGTAAATGGGAAGAACTCCATTGGCTTTAATGGAGCTCTGCTGCATTGCACTTCTTCTGGACGTCCTCCCTGTGTGTTGAAACATTTCTGATGCAGAAGAAAAGGGAGAACAGGAAAAAACAGGAAAAGCTGGAGAACAGGATCTGGGACACCACTGAGGTACCTGTTCTCTTTGCTGCCTCTGAGCAGCCACTTCATATTAATCCACATTAAAACAAAACAAAACATTGCTTTAATTACAGCCATAGGAATGTGACTTTTTAGTATATTTTTCAAACAACCATAGATTCTTGTTCCTTACAAAATACAGTTTATTTTGCTGTCTTGTTGAAAGGAAGGCATACAGATGCAATGATTTCTGGAAGTTCCATTTTTAAATAAACCTACAACCTTTGTATTATATGCAAGCCCTGTGTTTCTCTTTGCTTCTGCCTACCTTTGAGTGATAAGAAGGGTCATGTTTCATCCAAGAGGGATGTTGCATTGTTGCATGAACTCAGGCCTGCAATTGTTGTTCACAAGTGCCTGCACAGGACCTTACACTGACCAATAGAGCAGGGCATGGGTATGGCCAGTGACCCAGGCCTTCAGGAAACTTCCCCTGTCTTACTCCAGCACATCTACCGAGTTCATGGAACCATAGGATGGTTTGGTTTGGTTTGGAAGGGACCTTCAAAGGTCATCTAGTCCGACCCCCTGCAATGAGCAGGGACATCTTCAACTAGATCAGGTTGCTCAGAGCCCCATCCAGCCTGGTCTGGAATGTCTCCAGGGATGGGGCATCTACCACCTCTCTGGGCAACCTGGGCCAGTGTTTCACCACCCTCATTGTAAAAAATTTCTTCCTCGTGTCTGGCCTGAATCTCCCCTGCTCCAGTTTAAAAGTTGGAGGGTTCTTTCCACTATTTGATCCTGGTGACAATGTGAATATTTTTCTTTAGTTTTGGAAATTAAAAGGAGAAATGTTGCCCTACCTCAAGATAAAATTTATTTTCTGCCCTCAAAATGAAGGAAAAGCATAAGAAAATTATTGTTGCGCTGTTCCTGTGTCTGGGTAGCTCGGAAACACTGAAACCAGATTAATCCCAAGCTTCAGACTCTGATTACTACTGAGAAGTAAAGAGTATGTGTCCATAACTGGGTGGATGCTACTGAGCGTCCTACTGTATCACTAAACAACAGAAATCTTGCAATGCGACTGGAACATCAAAGCGTTTCTCTTTGAACTGGTGTGATGCAGCAAAGGGCTGTTGTCACGTTGGTCCTCTTGATTTCAGCTGGACTCTTCGTGAGGGTAAAGGCTCATGTGTGAGGTTCAAGGTGTGGGTTTGTAAATGAAGCACGTTTGCATATTGTGTCTGCGTGTTTCTTGCTGTATGCAAATACGTACACATAAATACACACTTATGGTTGTGAGCCATAATAATGCTGAAAGATAAGTAATCTCACGGCTTTGTGTTGGTTGCTAAATCTGATTTTTGCTTTGCTGTTTTATAGCAATTTGTAAACTTGGTAAAAGAAGATAACAAGCAAAATCAACATATACCCTACCAGAAAGATTCAGGCAAACTCTGCCTTTCCAAGCAATTGGGAAGGTTCCGCAGAAGCGCACCCTTGCGGAAGGCAAGCTGGTTAGCCTCTCCTGGCACTGGGTTAAGGCAAGAGATAAAAAGTAATTATATTTCATTTAGTGACCACACAGCAGTTGCAAACGCTCACATGGCTCATGGCAGATAGATCTTCCTAGCTGGGCTACTCATTACTCTTACAATAGCAAACATATACATTGATGAGTGCAAATGTAGACTGTTACGGAAATTGTGTGATATCTGAAAATCTTGCAGCTGCTCCTACTCCCAATTAAGTTCAAGTTCATCTGGAGGGACTGGGATTTGTAGAACTGAGTCCATAAGACTTAAAAAACCCCCAGTTTTTTCTCTATCTGGAAAGTTACAGAGCAATCTGCTTGAATATTAAGACTGTCTCACCCTAATCTTGAGGCTGATTCTGTGAACACTTGGAGCTGAAATTAGACACCATTTCAGCTGATATCATTTTAACCTGATAGTATCCCTGTGTTGCAAAAATCCTTTGTATATTGCATACTGGTTTAAGTATTTTTGCCTTGGGCTAATTTCGGTGTCAGGCCCCTTCAAGTTCTAATAGAGAAACCAGTGAATAAATGTACAAATATGCCACAACAAGGATGTAAAGACACTGCCTCTATTCTTATCACAGAGGGCTCAATCTAAATTTCTTAACATATAGAAACTGAAACTCCTACAATTAGTGTTACACTAGAACTCATTTTTAAAATGTTGATTTTCCATCTAACCTTTCTTTCAAGAGCATTTAATTTTTATAATGTCTACAATGATTACTTTCAATTCAAAGTTTTTCTTAAAAGAAAAAAAAGAGAAGAAAAAGAAGAAATATAGTAACCTTAATCAGTATATACCAAATGGTACTTTCAGTTCCACTTTTGGTATATTTATGAAAATTCTGGGCTTACCTTGTGTATCTCAGTTATGTTTTCTCCAGTCTTTCATGGTTGATGGAGTTAGAGATGTAACTTAGATAAGTTAGTTTGCATTAGATGGGTAGCATCCTTAAAAAAAAAAAAAATAGGGCTGATGAGCTAATTCTATTCTAAGGGTAAGTGAAGAAAAAATTTTATAATGAGGAATTTTATGTAAACGATCAAAAGTATTTCAAGTCGACTCACAGATTTGTAGCCTTCATTACAAAATTTTAATTTAATTTATATGAAACATTTAAATTCTTGAGAACAAAAGAACTAAAGAACTTGGTACAGAAAATATAAACCAATATAATGTTTTACGCTCACTTAATAGTTCCCTCTTTGTCGAGAAAAAAGAGAAAAGCCAGCAGCCTACACAGAGCCAATTACACAGAGGAATCATAAGCAACTGCAGCTTGTGAAAATGTTGCCACAGATTTACCATGACACAATGCAAAGAAAGCTATAGTTTGAAGCCCAGGCTGTCAATTCTGATTTTGGAAGTCTCAAAATGCGTAATTAAACTTAGCCACATTAGGAAGATATTCAAGGGAGATGGCTGAGGGGCATACAGAAACTACCTCATTCCTGCTATCTTCCCTCACTTGTGTTTCTAATACCATCATTAAAGGAAACGTTGGAACTGTAGGATTCAATGAAAAGGAGGAAACGGAGGAAAGGAGAGAAGGAGGGAGAGAAGGAGGGAGAGAGGGAGGGAGAGAGGGAGGAAAGAAGGAAGGAGGGAGGGAAGGAAGGAAGGAGGGAGGGAGAGAGGAAGGAAAGAAGGAAGGAGGGAAGGAAGGAAGGAAGGAAGGAAGGAAGGAAGGAAGGAAGGAAGGAAGGAACTTCGCACATAGCAGCACTGACAAATGAAATAGGAATACTTGATTTGAGAGTAAAGACAGTAAGGAATTAAGGAATCATTTTGATTGTAATGGAGATTCGTACTGATTATCAAACCTGTTTCTCCATCGCTGCTGAGTCTTTCAAATGGCTTTCTTTGCTATCTAGGAACTGCAATAGTACGAAAAAAAGATTACTTATTAGAGGTGCATTCAACCCTATTGTATCCACTGTTTTTCCAGCAGTTATAAGGTATTGAAAGTGAAGTGCCTTATTATAGTCCCATTGAAGTAGTGGCAAAACCACTGTTGAGTTCAAGCGGAACAAGACATAGACTAACACAGATTTGGTACCTGAATGTTTTTTATTTAAATACCCAGTTTTTTTAAATACAGCTGGCCAAAGCGTGGAACTAGGAAGTATAGTTTGAATTTTTAAATATTAATTTTTACTGCATTTTGAATACTTTTAAACATTTACTAGTACTGTGGTTTGGATTTAATCATACAAAATGAGCTGAGTGTCTTCTCTCTCTCACACATTTTGGTCATGTCCATGTAGAGCGCTGGACCCTGTGAACAGCGGCTGTAAACTCTATGCGGTCAACTACAGCCACACGGAATTTAAGACTGAAAAACAGTCTGTCTCATTACTCTTGTAATAGCTTTGTTTACTGCTAGAGCAATGGGTTTGTATATTATACTTTTCTTTCTTTCTACTGTTTCTTGAATAAGGTCCCAGAGGAAACTTTTGGAATATGAAAACAAAAAAAAATCCCAAAACTTCAGGGAAAATGTTTGTTTTGTACAGAGCTATTCCTGTTAAAAACAGAAAGACCGACACTTTGCACACACCTGTAGAACTAATGTGTGTGCAATTTGTAAGGCAAAGTAAAACTTCTCTGTTGTCAGGATATCAACAACAGTTTTAATGGAAATTTGTATTAAATACATTAATAGGTAAATAGTAAGCCAACCACACTTTGGCTTCTCAAAAGTACCACTTCCCAGAGGTCTGTGTTTTAAGATTTTAAGGCTAGAAAGCACCACTGCAACAGTTTGCTTCAAACATGTAATGTCATAACATGGGCCATAAGACTTCTTGGTGCCTCAGTAGCCCTGCTTGATTTAAGATTCCAAGTTAGAGAATAGCCACACGGGCTGTGTCACTGGTTGGTTTTCTCTGTCCTTAAAAACCTGTTGCTTTGTTTGTAACTTCGAGCTTTAGATCTCCCTGTTTGTGTGATAGATTGAAGAGTCCTTTGCCAGCTCTTTTCCCACATGTTGGATCTTCCAGAGGGTTGAGTTACTTCAGTGATAAGTCAAACAGATCGCTATCTTTAAAAATAAGCTATTTTCCAATGCTTTTGTCATTATCAGTACTCTGTAGTTCCTCCAATTTATCATCACCCTTCTTGAAGTGCAGATAATTGAATGGGATTACTTCAGTAGCAGTCACATCACCAGTGCTAAGCAGAGAGATAGTATAAGCTCTATTCTCCTTCTTTACACGTCCCTCTCTGTGTACTCAGTAATCACAGCAGCTCTTTTGGCCATGGCACCACATTAGGTGCACCCAGTCAGGTTAGTTCTTGCCAGTGTTAGCATTAGGTATATGAGTTTCTTCAGAATTCTTCACCCCTCTATTCCTTGTTCCCAAAAATGGCAGCTTGCATCTCAAAATGATACATCATACCTTGTGCGCATCAGTAGCCATAGAGATTGCATAAAGAAAATCCATTTTAGAATTCTCAAACCCAAAATTTTGCATTTGGCAAGGGAAGCAATCCATATGTCTTACATTTCACAACAGTGAGTCATGCTTTAAATCCTGAGTAATACCACTGAATTACAGGGAACCTTTTAAAGTGTAAAATATTATACAATGCAATGTCAATAGAAACAGGGACCTATTTGTACTGCTCTTGGTCTAAATCAGGGGTGCATTTCTGAAATTACTCTCCTGACTCTCCCCCTGTGCTGTGCTTTGGTCCGCAGAGCAGAGCAGTTTCTGAGCAGAACTGGGTTCCCTTTGGGTGAAACTAACTCAACTGGTGCACCTCAGAAGTGTGTCCAGGGTGCTCCAGCACTGTCAGGTGGTCTGCACGACCAGCCTAGGGACAGACACCTCCAGCCCTGAGAGGCATCTGGAGGCTGGTGTTGGTGCTATGCGGATGTTTGGTCCTTACAAACACTGTTTCATCCTACCCACCTGCACAGAACTACTTGCTTAGCTGGATACAGACTTGTCTTGTTCCCTGAAACTAGTTTGCTTATTCTTCTGCATATGCATTGCTTATGAGAGGGACAGGGTTCTCCTTGAGGCTTTCCTGGCAAAGTCCCCACTGGGCTCTTTCTACAATCTGTCTTAACAAGAACTCTTCGGGAAGATTAGGTCTTCTCCGAGGGTAGGCTCCCGGTTCCCACCTGGCTTTAGCCACTTTGAGAAGCGTGCCAGCAGGGCTGCTCCTGCTGTTGGCCTCAGAGTGCAAAGTTTTCCTCACAGGATAAGGGGAGACATCTGACAGCACCATCATAATGCTCAGGACTTGTACACCTTCAGAATACCCATGCAACTAAGGGGGATTGCTAACATCTCTCACATCCGTAGCACAACCTCTGACCAAGTCTGGCTTCACTGCAGGAGATTTGATCCCGTTAACTCCAGGTGTTTCACTCCCTGCAGCCAGCTCCTAGGTACAACTACTTTCTCCTCCAAAAAGCTCGAAATCATAAGCTGTCCCAGGCATTAATGAAGCACAGCTGAGACCATGCAACACTGCGTAGATGAGAGAAGACAAAGAAAGAGATGATCACCTCCCTCTTCTTTCTATCCCAGACTGGCAGGAGGCCAAGCTGTTTCCAAGAGTAAATTAGAGCAACATAAAAAAATCTCTGTTCCATCTGAGGATCCTAAGGGACCCATATAGCTACATGTCAGCCCACTAAATAGATCAGAGGAGTATAGATTACATACATCAAAGTTTCTCATTTATTTTACCTTAAGTAATAACAATTACACGTGTTCCACATACTAAACAATATCTTTCATATAGTAAATAGGAGTGTTGGCCTAATGTATTCAGATTTTTGCAACTGCAGTTTGGGAGAATCACTGACAATGTTCTTATCACCTTATATAAAGAAGCAGAACTACACTCAGTGTAACTCTTACCTAATAAGCAGCATCCCTGAGCAGCGGAAGATGTGCATTGATTGTATAATGGCACAGGGCAGAAACTACAAACAGCGTATCCTGGTTTGAAACCTCTTCAACAGTGTAATAACATCAAAATTCTTATCAGAAACTATTAGATTCCTTCTAGATTAGACTGAATTCTTATTAGAGCCCAAGGAATCTAGATCTTCATGTCTCAAAAAGGCAGATGAAAAAATGTTGCCAGAAAATGCAGGTATTATAAGCCACATGAAGCAAACTATCATGAGAAAAAGGGTAGAGAGGCTAGAAAAAGGATCAGACTGTGCTTGCTTTATAAAATCAAAACATTTTTGGCAGTCTTGTCTTCCAAAAACTTTGAAATAAGGTCTCCCGTTTTGCTTTTTGATTTTTTATAATGTTGTTTTACTCAAGAGGTCTGCTTGCACAAGTGCTTGTGAAATAAGCAAAAGCTTTCAGTCTAGTCCAAAGACATCAATGAAGTAACACATGAAGAAAAAAAATCCCAGTGATGATCTCAGTTCCTGAAAATATCTTAGTCAATCAGAATTTCCTTTTCAAATTGAAACTCTTGATATTAACAAGTGGGAAAATAAGAAACTGGTTTTTGATGTTGGAGAGCAGTTGCTTACATGAATAACTCTTATTAGAACATTTATCTGAAAAATATCAAATATTGTAAAGATGCTCACAAACTAGAAATCAAAGCTTGCCACCAGAAATGTGCTAAAAAAACCCCAAACAATAACACTAATAACACTAACAACAAAAACAATAATAATAATATGCTTTTTACTTTCCCACCATAAACTGTCTGGCAGGACAACTCATAACAGGAAAGCTAAGCATTTATGTTTAACTTATTTCAGAGTGTTGTAGAACTAAGTGCCTAACATGTCACATTTCAGCTTATAGAATATCTGTGTATTACAACACAAGGATTGCAAACTGCACCTGTATCTAAATAGTCCTGAGGCATCTGTCCAAGTTAAAACACCAATTCAGTTTTCACTATCATGTCAAAAGTTTCTATATTAATTCTCTTTAAAACTTAATGAGATCAGCACCTCCACAGTTTTTACATTTCATAACAGGAGTAAATAATTAATCTGTATTTCAGACTTTGAGTGTGTGTGAGAATTTTTAACTACATAAAAGTAGAATCGTTTATTTTTGAGTGATTTGCTTATTCAGGAGAATTTACTTTCACCTGTGTAATCAGAGAACAGAAAAACATGGTATAAGGGGAAAACATAGTTAGAAACAGTTACCAACACAATACATGATGATGAAGCACTAGAAAAATAACAATGGCTTTCATCTTTTAAAATGCAAAATATTTTGTCTTATGATCCCATTATCTCCACAGTAGGCCACCCTGCTAGCCCTTCACTTTGATTGTTTCAGGTTTGGGTTTCCATTTTAATGAGGGTAAGAAACCGCAGCTCTGGCTTCCTTGGCGCGGAGCTTCAGGGCCGCAGCACCGCTGCTGATCACTGTCGCTGCATCACGGGTTATGAAACTGAAAGAAAAACCTCTTAAAAACCTGGTGATTTCTTTTATATATGGTCACTTTGGGGTCTTCTGTCACACAAAGGCCAAAACTATTGTAAGGGCCAGAGCAGCAATTGACTCTTTTATCTTTTATTCTACTATCACTTTATAGTTGGAGGGGTTTTTTAATTTTCATTGAAAAACCCCAAGTCTTTCTCATGGGTTCTGTGCTTCTCCCTTTAGCCAAGGAAAGCTTGAAAAAAGCACGTCCCTTGACAGACTTCATTTTAAGTTCTCAGCAAGCGTCACATCAATATTTAACCTGGTCTCCCCAAGGGCCAGCTCTAGCCTGCCTGGTCCATGCCTGCCCTCGCTGCTGCTGCTCAGACACAGCAATGGACAGACATACAGACAACTCCGATGGGCCCTAGGAACCAGTTCAGAAAGCGAGGAGACGTGGGCAGCCCTGGCTTGCTTCCTGCAGGACTCACATTACCTTGCTCATGAGCAGCAATTGTGCCCTGTTAAAACTGAGAGAAAAAGTCATTTGATCATATCCATATGATGCTGCAGTGTAATTTCCCTGCTGTGGCAATACCTCCTGCTCCCCACCGCCCCATCTTTTCTTGACCAGCCCCGTCTCCCTGCCAGTTCAGCAGAAGAGCGCATGTGGCTGGGCTCTGGCCAACCTGGGATGAGCTGGGTGCCCAGCTGGGACCCCACGGCTTTCTGAGCCGGAGGTTCAAACTAGGTTACGCGGCCAGAGCATCCAGGCAGTGTAGGATGAGCACATGCTGCTCCTCAGCAGTGAAAAATCAAACCCATGTCTTGGAAGGCTGCACCGGCCAAAATAGATCTGTAATGCTGCCTCTCACTGGGGCTGCTGCTGGAGATATCCCCCTGCCCTGGTGCTTCCAAGCCACACAGCCCTCCAATGCTGCCAACACCAGTCTCCCAGTGCTGAGCTTGCCTGGCCAGGCTGAGCTGCCAGGACCAGGCCTAACAGAGAGAGTAAGAGCTCAATTAATAGAACCATATAATAGTTTGAGTTGGAAGGGACCTTCAAAGGTCATCTAGTCCAACCCCCCTGCAATGAGCAGGGACATCTTCAACTAGATCAGGTTGCCCAGAGCCCCATCCAGCCTGGCCTGGAATGTCTCCAGGGATGGGGCATCTACCACCTCTCAGGCAACCTGGGCCAGTGTTTCACCACCCTCATTGTAAAAAATTTCTTCCTCGTGTCTGACCTGAATCTTCCCTCATTTAGTTTAAAACCCTTACCCCCTGTCCTGTTGCAACAGGCACTGTTAAAAAGTCTGTCCCCACCTTTCTTATAGTCCCCTTTTAAATACTGAAAGGCTGCAATAAGGTCTCCCAGAGAGAGAATGCAGGAGTGGGAATGGTCCCAGCCTCTTTACTGGATGACCAAGCCTCAGAAGCTACACAGGTCTTGACTTGCAACCATTTTCTGACGAGCTTACTTCATTTGTAAGCCCATAGCACTTTAAAAGCAAGCAAATAAGCAAAAAGCACAAGAAGTAAAAATTCAATGCCGTCTCACTATAAATCTGGAGAGGGTTTCTGTTTGTTTACATTGTCAAGTAATAAGAACCTGATGTAGGTTTTATTTTTGAAAAAAAGTGGAATGGGAGCTTATTTAGAACAGGAGACATTTGTTGGTATGTCAGCTTAAGCGCTGATGGCCTTGTGCTGCAGTCTCTAGGCTCCAAATACGAAAATGAATCACATTAGCCCGCAATAACATTTCCCAGTGTTTCGAGAGTTCTCGTTTCAACACATACGTGTATGTATGTAGCAATGATCTTTGTTGTGCTGCCTCGGATTACATCATATTTTTCCATATGTACGCTCGGCGACAGCACATACGTAGGCTTTGGGCTAAATGTATAATGAGCAGGAAATTCCCTTTAATGTCAAAATAAGACCAAAAAAAAAAAAGTGGAAAGGTCATTTAGAGAAAAAAAAAATAGAAATAAAAACAACACAACAATAATAAATACGACTTTCGGTGCCGAGCGAGTCTCGCTGTCACCGAGATCAGCCCACCGAGGCAGACACCCAGGCAACATCCAGATAATCTTATTATTTGCATGACATTAGCCATGAGGCCGAGGTGGGGGTTGGGCGGGGGGAGGAGGGGGTTCGCGGAGCTGCAACCACCACCACCAACAAACGCGGCGGCTCCCTACAACCGGCCGGAACCCCACTCCAGCGCTGTGGAGGTACGAGCCGAGGTTGCGGGGGCGCCGGCCCCGGGCCCCGCTGTGCTGGGGGGCGGCGGGCAGGAGCGGTCGCAGGGGCTGGGCCCGGTGCGGCGAGGGTTTTCTTTTTTGCGTGCGCAGCTACTCGTCGCCGTGCGGTAGCGGCGCGGCGGGGCACTGCGGAGCGCGGTAATGATGTCAACTTGTTATTTACTTTCCAACCCCGAATGACTGAGCAGGGCGAAAGGAGAATCAATCAGCCGCCGGGTGACCCTCCAGGCGGAAAAAAAAACACACGCCGCGGAGGGGGAGGGGAAAGCACATGGAGCCCGGGCCGCGTTGCATCATCCGCCCGGCGCGGAGCTGCGCGCTGCTACCGCCGCCCGTGGGGGTGGGGAGGGGGGGAACGGAACGGGCACCACGGAGGCTGCAGAGAAGCGGTGCGTCTGTCCGCGGGTGCTGCATTCCCACCGGCGGGCAATAAAGCCCGTTTTCTGCTGATTCACAGCTATGGAGGCCGCGTCAGCCCCACCAACCCCCCCAGTGCCCCGGGGGGTGCTGCCCGCAGCCCGGCCTGTGCATCCCCGGCGGCCCCAGGGAGAGCAGCGGGGACCGGGAAGCACCCATTGTGGCGGGCCGGGGAGCGCCCCGGGGAGCGGAGCGTGGCCCCGTGTGGGTCATTGCACCCTGTGCGAAACAAAACGTCATAGTAACCGATAATAACGATGCGCTCCTCGTGTTTTATGTGCGTGAGGCAACGTGCCTCCAGGTCCGTGTCGGGTGGGCTCTGCAGGGGCCTTTCCGTGCACCCCCACCAGCCTCGAGCTTAAATAAATAACAATAATAATAATAGTAATGGTTACAGGCGCTGCCAAGCGGGCCGGCAGCAGCGTGTGCCAGGGCCCGGGTGGCTGCCGCGGGCGCTGTACGTGCGTGGGGGAGGGCGGCCGTGGGCAACGCGTGTCCCCAGCCGCGCGGGGCGGCTCTGCTGCTGGCTGCCGGCCTCGCACAAGGTTAACGCCGCCGCGCTGCTCGGCGGGGTGGGGGAAGGGTGCAGGTTGTCCTCCGTGTGCGTGGGGGTGTGTGTGTGCGTGCTTGGTTTGTCACTGGGTTTCTGTTACGGATTGGGGGGGCGTGAAAGCACAACAATACTGAAAATAACGCGTGGAAGCGAGCGGCAGGAGTTACCTGAGGGCACCCCGAGGGGCGTTGGCGGCGCTGGGGACACCCGCTGTGTCTCGAGTTGCGTGTCCCCGTGTGCCTGGGGGTGCGCGGGACTCAGGTGGGGGAGGGCGCGGCAGGTTCGACCACCCCCCCCCCCCCCCCCCCCCCCCCAACTCCCGGTCTCTCTTCACCCCACCGGACTCCGCCGCTCGACCCGGTGTCCCACCCCCCACCTTCCACCCACCCTTCCCTCCCTCCCGCCCGGCAGTGGCGGCGGCGGCGGGCCCCGGGTGCGGCCGGTTCCCCCTCAGCGCCGCGCTCCCGCCGCCGCCGTGCGCCCGCACCGGCCCAACCATCGTGTGTCCCCCCCCACCCCCACCCCGCCGGCTGAGCCGTGCCGAGCGGCGGCACCTCCTGACCGCCATTCCGCCCCAAAACTTTCCGTTTTCCCCTTCCCACTCTCCGGGACTTCCTTGTGCCGCCTGTGCGCGCGGAGGGGGAGGAGGAGGCGTGTGCGGCGGCGGCGGCGAGGGGGGATTTACAGTCTCCTCGCAGGCTGGCCGGGACCCCGGGGGAAGAGGAGTTGCACCATGCGCGGCAAGTGAGGGGAAAGTCTCCGCCAGCGCCGCCCGCAGAAGTTGAGGCTTTCCCCCCGCCGCCCGCGGGAGCTGTGCCTTTAACGCCCGCTGAGCGAGGTGAGTTTCCGAGGCGGATTATTCATCCTGGGGACTCTCTCTTCTTTTTTTTTTTTTCTTGGTGTGTGTGTGTGTTTTCCTCTCTCTTACGCGCGGAGAGGTGACAAACGTCCTTCCCCGATGCAGCCCCCCGAACCCAGCCCGCCGCCCCCCACGTCCCCTCTGCAGCCTGCCCTGGCTCGGCGGGCTGACCCGCCCGGGGAGGGGGGGTGGGGAGGAGAAATGGGGGGGGGGTCGCTCAGCCGATGTCTGTTATGACGAAGTTTTGTGGTTTTTTTGAACCGGGGCGTTTTGGGGGCTATTTGGGTTTGTTTCGCGGGAGCGCTGGGCCGAGGTGATGTGTTCAGGGCTGCCGTCTGGGTGCTGGGTGCGATTTCGTCTGCCCCCCCGAGCGGGGCGAGAACCCACTGACCCACCCCAGGGTGGGGAGGGCAGTTTGTGGAGCGGCTCCCTAGTCCTGAGATAGTATTCTAATGCATCATTTTTTCCTTAAAAAAAAAAAATTACTCGGTGGGGGGAAAAATGCGAGGTATTCACGCTCAAGTGTGGAGTTTGCAGAGCCCGGGTGGGGGAGGGGATCTCATTCATCGCCAGGGCTTGAATCAGCAGCGGGCGGAGGGGCCGGTCGCTCCCGTACATGGAAGTTTACTTCCAAGTAGGTAAACAAGTTAATCCCCCCCCCTCGCCCCCCATCTTCCCCCAACACCCCGGTGATGTGCGGTGCTGCCCGGCCCGTTAGCGGGGCTGGAGGCTGATGGAGGGGGCGGGGGTGCTGCCGGGGGAGCCCCGGGGGTGGCACTGGGCGCTGCGGGGGGAGCGGGGTTGCAGACCTGTTGCACACCGGTTCGCTCCGGGCCCGGCTTGCCCGGTGTCTGTGCAGTTTCCGCAAGAGGGACGGCCGTGCATTGGGGCGCTGGGTGCAGCCACCCTTGGGGCGGGAAGCCGGTGGACACCTTTTCCCTCAGCTGCTGTCAGCTCGCCCAGCCTTGTTCCCCATTTTGTGGTGCTGGTTTAATCTTCGGCGGTCGGTCTGATGTTTCGGTTCGGTGCGGTGCGAGGATAAATATTGGTGTGATGTAAAGGGAGTGACCCTTGACCTATTTAATTATATGTTGTTGGGTTCTCAAGTAGACATCCTGCACGGCACAAAAAGGGGGGAGGGGGGAGCTGAACACCACAAAGCCACACCCTAAAAGTTAGGCTTGCATAGTAATTTTTCAAAGTCGGTATTTAGACTGAATAAAGGTTTTCCTTTATGTTGCCTTAACATGTCTCTTGCTGTTCTCCACGAGGATTTGTACGGTGTTTTTCCCTTCTCGATGCTCAAGTCTTAAAGTGTATATGCTGGTGGGGGAGGGGAAATGTTGTGTTTGGTGGAGCTCATCGTGTGTTTCACGAGAAAAAGAAAATATTGCAGCATAATGTTGCAGAAAACTGAAACACTCCATTGAAAAGCACACTCCTCAAGTGAAGATTTGTATAAAATGGAGTGTAAAATTAAAATGTCAAGACTGGTATTTTAGGCTAATAGTATGAAAATAAATATATTGTGCCAGAGGGAAATCTGATTGTAGGTAATAAATACAAGGTCTTTACTCATGACAAATATAATGTAATATCTTTCTTGCTTAGCCCATCTATTAGCAATTCTTTAACTGAGACTACTTGTGTGGCATATACAAGATTTAACATCATATATTATACCTTGCCTACCATGTGGTTGCACATGCTGGATTTAGGCCTCTTCCTGTCGTATAGTCAGTGTGCTGTCAGATACAGAGACACAGGGCAGGTTTTGAAGTAAATATATTCATTCTGTGATAGCAGATGTTGTTGGCAAGGGAGCAGGGTTGTCCTAGTGTGTTTTGGCACCTTTTTTTTTTTTTTTAATTATAGATAATTGCAACATCTCAACGACACAGATAGTAAAAAAGGGAAGCTTTCCAGCAGAAGGTTTGTAGAGGGGGTGGGAGGAAAAAGGAAAGTGAGAGGAGGCTATTACATTAAAAGTACGTTAAACCTTTCTTGGGCTACATGCAATAATGGTAAAACTGGTGGAGATTTGAGCCGAGCTGTTGTAGTCATCTCGGTTTAACACCTTCAGCAAGCTAGGCAACAACCAAGGTTGTTTTCCCTCCCCCTAAGATGAAAAAGTGTGTTTCAGAAGCAAAGAGGACTAAAAACTACACATACGTGGAAACACTGTCAACTACACAGCTGTCCAAGTCTCATACGACAAAAAAAACCCCAACCCTGTGCAGATAAGTTATCATCTGAATGCATCCTCTGTCCTTCCCCCACCCAATTAAGTAAGACAATTCCAGTGTCGTTTGCCATGCTGCTGCTGTGAGTTGTGCTACTTGTTCTTCTTTTCAGTGGGTGGCAAGTATCCTCCGCAATAAGAGTATCAAAATTGCAAAAATAAGTTAAATTTTTGATAGGGAAGGGGGACATGTCTGTGCCTGGAATTGTCAGGCTTCTGCCCCACCAGTTTGCCCAGTTTGGTCCTGTCATGGATTTAGAGGTGGGTTTTTCCGATTTCTGGGGCCAGAAGTAAACCTGTTGTCCACTTGCTGTATCTCATGGGCTGTTGCCTCCTGGAAGAGGTTCCTGAGCGGAGACTCCTCTGGCCGTGGCAGTCATTGAAAGCCTTACATCCCTGAGCTAGGAAGGAGTAGAGAATGTCCTTCAGCACGGACGGGATGTTGTTTCTCAGTAGCTAAGTCAGCAGTGCAATGTGCCTGGGATTTAGTAATATGCTGGGTTCAGTTCATTGTGGAAACGGGTCTGGAAGACCTGACCCAGGGCTTTAGCCTGGCGATTGCTGTAGATAGCGGGTGGGTGAGCGCCGCTTCAGTGCCACGAACTCTTGGTGTTTTCTGTTGGATACTGCTACAGTCTAGTGCTAGAATCCATGCTGTAGTCGGTATTGAACCAACTTTGTTTGTATTTTAGTGGTGCCAAGGGGCCCTCATTTGAATTGGGACCATTTTGGGAATATTGTACGTGACAGTTCTTGCCCTGAAAAAGTTGTAATGTGAGTAAGTGAGGGAGACAAAAAGCCAGGAGGGTAAATGGTGGAAAAAACTGACTCAGGGGAAGAGCAGCTGGTTGTGGTGCCTTATCTGCGGGACAACAGCGTGACCTCAGCTGGTAGGAGAGAGGAGGATTGTTAACACCTGGCAGCGCTGCTGCCGATAAATCTGGCTGCTCTGTGCAGAGAGGGTGTGGGCATCCCCTTCACAACATGCGATCTGTACCCTCCATTCTCTTCACTGTTAGCTTGTTTAATTCCTATTATTATTTTTGATGATGAACACCAGCCTGCCTGTAAAACAATCGAGGTTTTGTAACTCTTGAGGGCAGATTATTTTTTTCATAATCTTCATTATGAGGCAAGATGGAAGTAATTTTGTAAACTTTTTTTCAGTTGCTAAATTAAACTCCATTCCCTCTTCCCCTCCCCCTCTTGCCTATTTTTAGTTAGGAGGAAATAGCTGACCTCTTTACAGCAAGAACCCAGACCCCCTGGGTGCCATTTATAGGTTTCTACCAAATGGCCTACTTGGACGAGTTGGTTGAAATTAAACAAAAACATTATTCCTATGTAGAGTCATAGTTCCAGCAGCCTTCCTGTCAATACAAAATCTGTCATTTTAATGATACTGAAACAAATGTCCAAAGTTGAAAAATGGGGTTTAGGTCCTTTTTCTTTTCTTTGGTAGACAAGATGATATTTTAAGTTTGGTATTGTTTACTGAGTGGGTTTGTTTTTTTGGCTGTTTGTTTTTGGTGGCAGTCTGGTCATTAGTAAAATGGAATTTCATTTGAAAATGACTGATGGTATTTTGTTTTACAAATACAAGAACTTCCTGAAGTTAGGACTATGTAAAAATTAGGCGGAATCAAAGAAGGATGTTCAGCCTCTTAAGACAAGGTCATAGTTTCTTGCCAGTTTTCTTTGTGTGTAGAGATTGATCCTAAACAGAGATTTATAAATAATAGTTACTAATATTTAGTAATTCCATGGAAATACAAAAAAATTGCTTCAGTAAGCTTAACTGATAGTTTAAGTATGGATACAAGGCTGGTTTTGAAGGTTAAGGAGCACAGGCATTTTGCATCACTTTTCTCGTGCATGTTTGTATTTAGTTTAAGTGATATTGGTGCCTTAAAAATATTGGACTCTTGCAGCAGGTATGGGATTTCTTCATTTGTTGTGGGAGGAGAGGAGAGTATATGGCTGGACGTGCAGCCTGTATGTTGCCTCTGTAATCCTCTGTCCAGGTCCCAGCCACCAGTCCCTTTCTTATGCTGAGTTAATAGTATGACTTCAGAAGGAAAAGAGGCTTGGGGTCAGGCGCTTCTGATGATTTGGCTTCCATTTTTTATGATCTTGTTGACTTTATGTAATAAAAGGGGCATCACAGTGTTTAGCCTCATTTCTTGACCTTCTCTATTTGTAGTGTGGCCAATCAATATATGACCTCTTGTCCTATTTAAATTGGAGTGCATGTGAAGATTCATAATTTTGTATGAAGTTACAACGGGATTTTACACCGGGAACGCAATATCCATGCAATACAAAATCATAATGGCAGTACTGCAGTATGAAGAAGCAATTATTTTCATGTTTTAGCTAAGTGCATTGTATAAATACAGTTCGGCTTGGGTGTTGGATCTTACTCATTTTGTTGTGAGAAGCTACATAGTACGCTACACACGTGGACAAAACCGTGTTTCTTGATGCTTAGATGACGTGGCTCTTGGCCTGTTTATGAACAGACAAGTAGCACTAACAGTGTATAATAATTGCGTGTATATATATAGTCGTGAGAATGCTTTTGTTTAATTAAGTGCTCAGTTTTATTGACTCTTTGCCATTGGAGGGTGAAACAAGGCTTTTTAAGAAGCGGTGTTTGCCATTAATATGTAACGGTCGCTCTATACCTCACTCCACTGCTGTTTAAAACATGATTGCATTCACTGACCCAAATTTCAGTTAAGCTTCTAATTCTTGGTTACGTTTTAACCTCTTACTACTATGTAGTAGGTTTAAAATGCATTTTGTTACATAAAATCGCAATTTTACTAGGTGGAAAGATGTGGTAACATCAAATGTGGGTTTTATTTTTTTTTTTCCTATGGAAACACAACTTTCCCATACCTGCAATAAATTATTGATGGAGCAGAGAAGCAACGTTTTTCCCTTGGGCATTAAAGATACTTGGAAAATATCCCTTGACGTTATCTTCAAGAAAACAAAGAGGATTTTCTTTTGGTGGATAGATTCCCTTTGTCATTCTGCAGAATAATACAGTTGTTGTGCTCCTTTTTGAAGGCAGCAAACTGCACTGGGTGTGCAACTTTGACTTCTGCTGTATTTTGCTGTGTAGCACCATTAGCTTTTCATTAATCTTGTACCATTGAATGGAAACTGCAGAATATTCTCTGCAGTGCAAGAGCAAAGCCAACTGTTTACGATTTATATTTCTGAACAGAATAATCATGTTATAATAGCATGGCTGAAAGGATGCTGTTGCATTGTTACGATGAACATGTAAACCACTGTTGTTACGTTTCATGCTTAGAAGTGTCCACTGATGAGTTTGTGCCAATTTGAACACAGCCCAGTAGCCTACAGGAAAATCATTGAAAAGACTTTCTTCCAAAAGAATTGACCTTCACAGTAGGCAGCATGAGATTTCTAGAAAGTGAAGTAAAAATCCAGATTTTTTTTTTTGTGAATCCATATATGTTGGTAACTTACATTTAGGAGTTGTGTAACCATTTTCGGTGTTGTTCTGCAGCTGCAAGTCAGTTGTTGTCTATGCCAGTGAGTTCAGTCTGGTTGCCACTGGCAGAGGGTATGTGTGTGTCCAGAGACCCATTAGTATTAAGACTTCTGTTACCAGATAGTCTCAGTTGGGGTTGTTAACCAGTAATCCGTTTCACAAATATTAATTGTTTAAAATAATCTGTGCTAATTGTCGTGTGTCTGAGTTTGTGCGCCTGTGCTCATATGTACATATAAGTGTATATACATATATACGTCTGGAGATAGCATTAAGGTAGTCTGAGAAGTAACTCTGGAGACAAAAAGGGGTTACCCTGAGGTCGGAGCACGGTGATGGAGTGTGATGGACAGGCTGTCAAACTCTGAACTGGGACGTGCTTGGGTTTCTGGCTCCAGTCAGCAGCACTGGAGGTGGTGCAGAGGCAGTGGAATGAATGTGGGACTGGGCCAGGCTGGTTGTCAGGTTTTGGGAGAAGGCAGAGGTGCAGCACCCTTTAATTACATGCTTGCTGAAATGTGGCAAAGTCAGGAGTGGATGCTGTGCTTGCACATCTGACTGAGCATAATGCGACCAGGAGGTGACAACTGGGGTACCATGTGTGGCTGAGGGATGCATTTAAACTTCAAAATGATAGTATCTTTCATTTTTTCCTTTGTAATTCTGTTCAGTTTTTGTTTGCTTTTAGGAATGAAATTTAAAACCTGATTTCAACAGAGATATCGAAGTGAAATTACCCTCTTCCCGAGCATTCTCCCCAGATAGGGCTGAGCTTTGCTGACGGGTTAGGACAGGGAATCCAAGCACAGACAGTGCCTGTTCATACTGTGGGGATTAGTTTCCAAGGATATCTATCTCGTGCTTTTTACAGTCACAAAACAAACTTAACTCTTCTCATGCCCATTTACATGCATACATGAATTAGATCTCTAGCAATTAATTTGGCTACAGAATTTATTGAAACACACCAAAACTCTTCTCATTTTTATACAGAAGGTGTTGGTAGTGCTGCCAGTTATATACATTCAGCTCTCTTTTAGTTGGGGCTTAACTTTGCTGGTTTTGTTGTTGTTTGTTTTTTTTTTTATTTTTGTTTTACGTTTTGGACTGAATTTTGTCCTTTTTTTTAACATAAAAGTGTCTGTAGTTTTATGTTTTTAGTACAGTTTACTTTTTAATTTCTTGGCTTTTAAACTAAAATAATGTAATCTGGAAGGCACAGATAAAAGGCACATCCAAGGATTATTCTAATGAGGAACACATCTTACTTCCTATCCGAGTTCTCAAAAGTGAAAGTAAAGACCAGAAGCAGGTACATTTTTAATAACATGGCATGGTGTTTGGGAGACAGATTTTGTGTCATTCTGTGAAAGATATTAATGGTTGGTTTATTTCCATTTTGACTATTAATGTTTTTGGAGGGGTTGCTGGTGTTATAACTCATTAACAATGCTCATGTGTATTTGTAGGAATCTGGTTTTGTATTAAAAAACACAAATATGCGTGGCTCTGTTCTTCTGCTTGTATCAATAAGTACCTTACATAACCAGTTAATTCAAATGAGCCAATTAGTTTAAAAGTAGTGCATGACAGTGTATCGTAAAAATTCATCCAGCTTCACTCTCAGAGGATTTTATGTACTTGGAAAAAAACATAAGCCAAGCTGAAAGGATGGCCCTAAATATGACATTAGAGTGGAAGGGAAGAACCTATTTATTGCATGCAGCTTAAATTTACTAAACCATTAACATAATGATGACTCTCACTGCTGATGAATTAAATCAGCTTTTCTGGGAGATGGCCATCATTTCTTTACTACCTAGTCTGGTAATGCTGGGTAGAGGTGAGGTAAAAAATTGAATGTAGCTTAGGCCCTGATGGGCAGTTTACAAGAAGGAGGAAGAAAAGTGTGAGTAGATTACCTCAAAAGCTACGCCACACTGATTTTAACTTGCTGACTGTCAAGTAGCCAATGAAAATTTTTTAGGAATTTTCTGAACTGTATTTTTTTTTTCTTGGCTAAGATGACATGCCTTCAAAATACTTACTCCTGTGCATTTCCTGTGTTATGATGGCAGTATATATGATATGTGGGCTTTTTCTAGTTTGTTAGTGATATTTTGCGGTTACAGCAGTGGCTTTTGTGTCTGTTTTTTCTAATGTTTTGCATGTTTGCATGCATATAGGCTTACTGCTGGATTTAATTTTTTATTTAAAATTTTGCTTAGGGTAGGCAATATATTCTTCATGGTATCTATTACTTTAACAACAGCATGTATTTTGGGTTAAAAACCACTTGAAACGTGGAAGGGTTCTGTGTTCTGTAATGACAACATGTTAAATGCAATTATACATTGTCAATTTGATCATACTCAGTGAATGGTGGCTTTGTAGATGAGGTGTGTTGTGCATAGCAGGTGTTCATGGACATGGAGTACAGTGTAAAATAAATTTGATTTCCTCTTACTAAAAATATATAGTGACCTGTATTCTGTATATATTTACAAAGTGTTCAGGTAATTACAGTGAACACTTTTGTAGTTGTTTGCTCCTATTTTCACATTGCCGTGAGATTAGTTTGAAGTACAACTATTTTCCCTTTTTTTAAGTAAATTTGAACATATATCTATTAAAAGAAAATAATCTGTTCCTTAACATCTTTAAAAGGCAACTAGTAGGGCACAACTTTCCACAGCTGGATACTTTAGTGGAATGTAAAGGATTTATCTGCCTACCATCCTACGGAACTACTATGAAGATCTTATTAATGACTGTTTTTGAAGAATTTTGAAGATCAAAACACATTGTAAATTTATTTTGTTGCTATTTTATTAAGAAGTATTAATGTAAAATTCTGCTTACTGAAAGCACAATCCTATTTTCCATCATATTATAAATTAGGATAGTTATGAAAAAATTTTATCTCCCCTTTGATGGTGAGTTTAGAGTTAGAAGTAATGATTGCTTTAATTTGTTAATCTTTTGTTAATCTGTTAATTAGTTTTTTGGCTAAACAGAGTTGAGTTTAGGGTATTAGATTGTGTCTGAACAATCCTCTGTTGGGTTTTTCCAGCCTTTTTGTAATCACATTTAAACTTTGTTTTTTTAAACTTCCCCCTCCTCCCAGCGAAAACCATTGGAGTTTCCAGTGAATTTAAGAGGTTTCATTTTAGTGAATATTTTCTGCATTTTGTAGTTTTTCTTTCTGTCAGCTCTGCAATACACAGGTAAGGCCAGCAAGGACAGAGTTGATAATACACTTGTGTTCTGAACGTTCAACAAATCCTCTTAAAGCTGGGACCTGATATTGCAAAATGTATTTGGCGTGTGCAGGAGACTTCTAGGATCAGGCCTTATATGATGGCAGCACAGATTCTTGACTGATTAAGCCTGTTTTAAAGCAGCTGATCGTGTGTGTGATTTTAGCTTTAGTCCTGACAGTCGGTATTCTTGTAACGAAACAGAGACTATGGTGTCCCTCTCCTCTCCCATAGCCCACATAAGTAGTCTTCCTTCATCTGACAGGGGTGTCAAACTCATTGTCACCGGGGGCCACATCAGCCTCATGGTGGCCTTCAAAGGGCCGAATGTAATTTTAGGACTGTAGAAATGTAGGAGATGTAGGAGTAGTTACTAGTTACACCTCTATAGCTCAGCTTCCACGATTTTGAATACTGTTCTTATCTGAATTCTCACAGTGTCCTTTGAAGTTTCTGTAGCTGACAAACATGAAGTCAAGATTTAGAGCCCCATTTCTTTAAAATGTGCAGGAGTTGTGTTGACTGTGCTGAAATTTGCTTAGGCTTAATGTTTTGCAGTATAAAGCCAAAGGCTTAGAAGTTTGGGATTGCAAACACATGCTCTGAAGAGTGACTGTGACCACCTTAGGTGGACAGTTGGAACCTGTGACTTTTTTCAGTCAAGTGTCCTTAGTTTTCATAGGCCAGCCCACATCACAAGGTCTAAGAAACCCTAGCAGCAGCCACCTATAAAGAAACTGGCAAGCAGTGGCAGAATGCTCTCATCATTGCCTGTCTAGGTCATGTATAGTCTTAAAACTATTCCACCAGCTATGACCTGTCATATAAAAAGCCCACAACATTAGGTTCGGCACCTGATGATTGTCTTTCACATTAGGGTTGAGAGTGGCTGTACCCTCTGTGGAGACCACGTGCCAGCCTTCCCGCGCAGGGACAGGTATGCCCACACGTTTTACATTGGCCAGAGGCTGGAGCTATACATTCTCTGACCCGTTCTGGGATGGATCTCATCAGTCTGGGCCTCATCACTCTGAACAGACCTCAGGGCCAAGCCAGCTGCCTGGCTTCTGCCAGCTAAGCCAAGCCTTCTACAGGTACGGGTCCTCCAGATGGCTTGGGTGACACCAAGGAGGAAGTTGGAAGGCATAGTGCAACTGCAAATTAGATGCTGGCCATATAGATACATATAAAGGTTTCACTGGTCCTAAATACAAAAAATCCCTAGAAGGGGAATGTCTGTGTGCTGGTGATGTGGTGTATGTGTTTTAATTTAATTTGCCGTTTTTCTTGGGAGTAGTTGCTCTTTGTGTGTCAACAGTAGATATTATGCAGAGGGAACATTAAATTTATTTTTCTAACCTTAAAAAATTTTCGGACTCAAACGTTTTTCATTTGATGACTCAGACATTTCTACAAATAGTTGCTTTATATAAATGTATAATTATTTATGCTGTTAACATTGTCTTGATTGTTATTTTTGTCTTTGGAAATACATACGGTTATTTCTCTGGTGTCTCAAGTGGAAGCGAATGTCTTGCCAGCCTATTTAATGTGCTAACGTATGTGAGAAAATATGGCCTGTGGCCTGAAACATCATTTATGTATTTGCCAATTGCCTCAGTCTTTTAATTTCTGTTTGTATGCATTACATTTGGTTAGGTTGAATTTATTATTGATTTCAACTGTTTGCAAATATTCTGCTGACAGACCGTTTGCTTGTGTCTCCTTTGAACCAGCATTTTACCCTCATTAGTCTATGGATGTGTTCTTTTGAGTGTTAGCCAAATGCATTCATAAAACCAGCAAAATTAGAAGAAAAAGTAGGAGAGCTGTGTGACCTGTTATTTGTAAACAACGTTACAAAACTGCCTTTCAGTGTTTCACTCCATGTTATGCTATTTATTTTTTTCTTCAAGTTTTCCTTTTTTATTCTCTCAGGCTTTCTGAGCTTTCCGTTATACACAGCCATTTGCTTATGTGTTTTAATAGCTTTTTTGTTGTAGTTTTTGTTTTGGTACATTCTTGTTTGGTTTGTTTTTGAAGACCAAGGCTACTAGGTAAATAAAGACAGTAATATTTACCAGTTCTCAAATTCTGTACTTTCAAACTGTGCCTTGCAAGCTGCTAGGGGACATAGGAACTGGTTTTTTAGAGATTAGTGGAGGTAAAAAAAAAAGGAAGTCCGTTGTCATTCTGTTCGGATTCACTGTAAGAGGTATCTTTATAGGTCCAAAATTTTAAATAGATTAAAAGCCACTGATCTAATTATTATATATTGTAAACTTAAGGATGTAATGATATATATTTTTATGACTTACTGCTTTGTGGGTGTATATATCATTATGCGAGTAATCTTTGTTTTCACCAAAGGTAATTTATACCAACATTTAATTTTGACTTCATATTTGTTGTATTGTGTAGATTTTTATGAAAATATCCCTTCTCTTTTGTAAGCTGTGATCGGTATTCTCTGATAGAACACAGATCTGGCTGATCTTTAGTTGCACAAAGAATGATCTAGAGAGGAACATTTTGATTCCCTTAGTTTGTGTTTGTCAGGTCTGTCACATAGAAAGCCTGCTCAACTTATTTTAATTTTCCTTTTTTGGGGGTCTAGTTTGGTTTTAGACTCCAGACATTAATATGATACCATTACATTTCAGTAAATCCTAATTCTTGCATCTTAAAATGTCAATGATTTTGTTACTTGATGTTACCACGTTGCTGTTCTCTGCCCAAGAGCATCCCTGGGTGTGCATTGGTATCAGGAGGGGTGAGATGGAGGGGGTGTGGATGGAGAGGGTGGGAGGTAAAACAGGCTCTGGCTGTTTGCGCATTCCAGGCAACTGTAGATCTGCTCTCTTTGAGGCCTGAAATATTTTCCTTTTCACTATCAGTCTTACAAATCTGGGGTATTTGGGCACACTGCCAATAAAAATAAATAGTGATATGTTAATCTCTTAGTTGGAAATGTAATAAACTCAATTTTACCTTTTTGTGTGTGTGCATAAGAATAAAGATTAACAGCACTTTGTAATTAGAATGTGACATTTTTAGAAGTACTGAAAATTATGACCATTGCTATATTTTCTTCAAGAATTGCCTATAAAAGGACAAAGTAAATTTGACTCTTTCCTTCTTGCTAGTTTGTTCCAAAGGGAGAGTCACATAATAAAAATATTTTTGCTAACCAGATTTTCTGTTTTCAGCATGACAACCTTTGGCTCAAGGAGCTGACAGTGGGTCCCTCTTCCTGATTTCTATGTAATGCATGCGTGTACCTGCATTTTTTTCATTTATTTTGAGGTGGGTTTGTAGTCTGCTTTGTAGTCTCTCATTTGATTGTTCTGATTTCCAGCACTCGTGTTTCAGAGTTCTGATGAAATCAGATACATAAGCCATCCACCTACGTGCCTTTTTTTGTTTTTTTTGAGTATTGGAGATTATTTCCTGCAGACTGCACTAAAATACAGACTGAGCAGGCAGGCAGATGAATAATGATTTCTTCCAGGTTCTGCATAATGTAATGAACAGACTTTCTGTTTATTATTATTTATTATCAGTGTTTGTGTACATGTGACTTCCTTTCCTGAAGCTCGCTTTCTTGGGCTTCTTAAAGCTATATGCTATGCGTGCCCTTGTTGCTTTTTTTCCAAGTGGTGTAGTAATGCCACTTTGTCACTCCAGCAACTTGCTTTGTGACTGGGACTTGAGGTGGGTCGACTTGTTATTGTTTCTGCTTTCTAAACAGTATTTGTTGCCCTCCAGAAATATTGGCGTGTAATTATGACACCAAAAACCAAGACAGTCGCTCTGAGATAACAGCTGTTACCTTCAGTCTTAAAAGACCATCCTAGCACACGCATTGCAAAAGGTAATTCAGACTATATGTTTTTTTTTCCAAAGGCAGTTAATTGCTTAAAACTTTCTTGCGTAGCTGTGACTGTCTGATCAGCATTTGGAGGCATTAAACCATTTTTTGAAAAGTGGTAGGCTACTTCAGCTGGACCACCAGCAACTTGGATAAACACATGGTACTATCCCTCTCCTGACTACATGTTTAGGAGCAAAGCACAGCTCTTATCATGTAGCGACCTGGATCTGAAGCCAGAGGTTGTTTGGGGTTGCTGTCAGGTGAGATCAGACTGAGTTTAACCTAAATGGCAGTAAACACTAAGGTTGCCCACACCTCATTATTTCTGTGCTTTTATGACAGACACTCAAGACTGTTTGTGTACTGGCTATGGCTCATGCTGATTATGTTGTTGTTAATGTGCGTCTCTAGCATGTGGACTAACTGGGTGCTTTAAGGCCAACGTTTTCTAATATAGATACCCAAATAAGTGGCTTGGTTTTCCAGAAGCTTTGATTATGTGTAGCTCGAAGTGAAATCAGAGGAATTAGTGGCTGCTTAGTGCCTGGTTAAGTAATTACTGTTAATGGCGATTCTAAATACAGGGGTACATCATAACATTCTGACAACAGATCACCACCCTCTTTTTCCCCCAAAGGTAAATAAAAGTAGTACTGTAAAATGTACTTTTAAAAGATCCTACCAAGCGACTGCTGCCAGACTGTTTATAGATTTTATTTTTTTTTTCTTTCCATTTTCATATGTTTCTTGAAAGGGCAAAATTTGGTCCTAATCCTCAGAAGCAGCTCCTCATATTTAAAATACAGGTGACTCTGTGAAGGTGGTGTATGATTTGTATTGAAGTTAGGGGATCTTTACTGTAAATTGGTAACAAGTTTGTTTCCCATATGTGTTTAGTTTTATTTAATTTAACATTTGATGTAGTGGGAAGATGTACTATTCTGTAGTGGTGGTTTGATCTAGTGTTTATTACAAATATTTCCTACCTTGAAAATAATGAAAACATGTTTTGTGGTTGAAGTAGTAGAAACTGGGAACCTAGTTCTTTTTTTCAACAAACAAAAACCCCAAGGAAACAAGAAGATGAAGTGTAATGACCTAATCACCCACCCCCCAAAAAAACCCCAAACAAACCAAATAGTTCTCAAAATGAAACAGACGTACATATTAATTGTGTGTATGAATATCTAGAAATAAGTAGTATCAAATGATGTACTGAATAAGAATTGTATACAAATTGCACAGAGTCTTGGAGGTTTGGGGGGTGTATGTGTGTTTGTGTTTTGTTTTGTGTTTTTTTTCCATTAGTAGCTTAGAGCTATCTGAATGTTAGTTGAGGAGAGTTTAGTGAAAGCTACGTATTACATGCAATTTGATGTGAAGAACAAAATGTGATTAACTGTTCCTGTCCACAGAGGAATTTAGGACCCACAAGATAGTAACTTAGACTTCCTTCTCATTTCTTTCTCTTTTTGTTTAGGGTGAGAATCTGAACCTGTATGAGGCATACTCTAGGCTGTTTAAATATCAACAGTTAATTTCAAACCACAGAAACTATGAAATGAAATTTTAGACAATATGTTTGAAGTTTCGATTGTCATCTTTTTTCCTAGTTGACAGCAGTCTTTGACAGCTAGTCACACTGTAACAAGTTTGCACTGTTGACCTAGCAAAACAGTCTGGGGTTAATTGTTCAACACTACAGATACTACCTTATTACTTTCTTTAGAATTGTTAATTAGCACTTATGATTTTTATGTTGCACAAAATTTTGTAGGAATCTTAGTTATGAATCTGGCTGATACAGTAAAAAAACCCCACCAAAAACAAACAAACGAACAAACAAAACTGAACAGTAGGGCCCTGTCACAGGAACATGCAGCTGGTGATGGAAACAGGACACTTCAGTACCTAATTTATTTCCTCAACCCAAGCCGATTAATGAGTAATATGTGCGTTCACGTAGTTGTACCGGCATCTAACTTTGTATCTGTATGAGTCTCCGCTCAAATTAGGAGGGAACCTCACCTCCCCGCATTATATGAAAACACAAAGACAGTTTGTAGTGTACCAGCAAGCTACTGTTTCAAGAGACCTTTCACAGGTAGGACTAAGCTAGAGAAAAGGAACATAATTTGGTTTTTGCAGGAGAAACACCTCACCCAACTGACAGATATTTTTTTGTAGTTGTTGGTGTCTTGCAATTTCTGTTTCAAAAAGGTTTCTCTCATTACTGGTTTCACAGTTTTTGAACCTGATAGTTTCAAAGCCTATTCTAGGCTGGCCTGCTTCCTGTGAAGAGCGATGTTCAGTGAGCTGTTTGTCTGTGCCACATCACACTAGAGAGAAACAAATTGTGTTTTGATACTGCAGATCTTGCTTCACTTACTAGATTCTATGTTCCTTTGGGGGCTGGAGGAGGGAGCAAGAGAGAGTGAAGCAAACAAGAGTGCTGTTATGGTGTAGTTTTATTGGCGAGAGGGGCATGCGTGCCAGCTTTCTCCAGGTTTGATCTTGGGGATTCTTGCAGTGGTAGGTCTGGTTTAGGCTGGTAGCAAACCAGTAGCTCAAAGAGGTGGTGGTCTCTTGGGAGGCAAGCATTTACACCAGGCCAGTTTTCAACCTCGAATTGACAAGTGGCCTTTCTGAGAGAGGACACTGGTTTTACAAGTGGTCATAAATGGCTACAAATTGTCATGTTGACAAATCTTAAAAAAAAAAAAAAAAAAAAAAAAAATTAAAAAAAAATGAAAATAAAGAAGAAAAAAAAAAACCAAAAAACCCAAACAATAACCCAACCCTCAGCATCCCTCACCAAACCAAAATTGAGCAGATGACAGACTTTTTAACTGAGCACCAAGGGTTTTCTTAGGACATAGGTGCTTACATTTTGAGTTGATTCTCAATTGTCAACTTGATGTGTGTAGGAGGTAAAGTGAACTTTTCGTGAAAAACATTCTTATAAGAATAGTTGCTATTCATGGTTCTTCTGGTACATTTACGTGTATGTTTAGGGAGAAGGGAGATGACATTATTAGTGTTTTCAAGTCTTCTAAACCAAAGAATTGCCTCACTTTTTTTAAGCAATGAATCTTTAGATCATATCCAGTTGTTTGGCTGCTGGAAAGATATACTTTTTCCCATAAATATAGTTTTCTTATTTTACAAAACTGTAGTTTTATCATTATAATTGCAAGCATTATAATTAAAAGGCTGGTGATAAAAAGAGTATATAAAGGAATTGATTATGCCTACTAGTACAAGATCAAAATTAGGCCAAAATGCTGATGTTCTTCATCATGCTTCCTTATATAGACATGTACACTGTTACCCCAGTTGTTTCTGTAATAGTTTGCAGATCATTTCAAGTGTTGTATGATTGCCAGTGCCGCACAGGTTGGTTACGATAGAAAAAGGAGCTGTTTTTAGAAACATGAACTGATCTTTGTACCAATTACAAATATGTCTCTTTCCTCCTTGAACTTACCTGAACGTAGAAGTAAACTTAATAAAGCCATTTCCGCCCCCCAATATCTGGCTTTCCAGTTCTTGAACATTAAAACCAAAGCGCTGATAGCTGTGTTTAAGTTGAATCTTAAAGAGTTTGACTTAAAAAGAAAAAAAAAAAAAAAAGAGAGAGAGACTTCCCTTCCAAATGTATTTATGTACTTGAAGAATATTTTCTGTGAAATATGTGTTTTTACTGTAGGCAAGACATTTACTTCAGGTGGGATGTGACCATTAAATACGTATTAAATATTTATGCATGTGCTTAATTGCATACACAATATTTTCATGGACATAAACAGCGATCTCATGTGCAGAAAGTTTAGTGTGTTTGTGTATGTTTAGGACTTGGCTTTCATTGCTAGTTTATAATCTCTAAGAATTTCCTGTCTGGAGCAGAAATGTTTTAAAATCCATCTTACTTCTGGTTTGTAGGTTTTAAATACAATACCCATTAACTAAAAGCTTTCAGTGGGCAGTGAACAAGTAGTTGCTGGGCCTTCTGGTTCATCTTTGTGGCTCGTGTTTTATCTTTGTTGGTGTACCTCCAGTCCCCTCTCAGCAAAAACCGGGTGAAGGGATATTTGACTGATGCCCTCAATGCTTCTAAGGAAGAACAAGTCTGTGAGGCTTCTATGTAAATAACATGGCATTTAGTAATGAGAAAGTTAGCAACTCTGTTAATTGCCCCTGAGACTTACCTATGTAGAATTGTTCTTTGAAAGTTTCTTTCAAGTAATCTCCATATCTAGCAGTCTGGATTTTATATATCCACTAGCAATGCAAACTCATTCTGCAATGAAAAGCAAAAAAATGCATATTCCAAACACTGTCTAGTCACTGTTAGTTCCTCCTGGTTTGGTCCTTAGTGAAGTTAATGCTTTCCTTCTGAGCTGAAGGAGGCCTGTCACCAAGGGAATGAAATAAATTATAGTGGTATTCAAAGGATAAAATAAAAAAAACAGGTGTGCAGATCACAGATGAAACTTTAGTCAGATGAAGGAAACAGTTGTAAATATTCAGTCTAGGTCACAGTGTAGGAAAAGGGAACTCGTGTAGTCCCCAGACAGTGTATAGATAAGGGTTTGAGTGGTTTATAAATATTTGGGGTACTTTCTCCTTCTTGCGTTAAACACAGGATTTTTTCAAAGTCTTTCTTTCTAAGGTAGGGAATAGACTTCATTTACCAAGTCGTTTTGCAAAACACTGCAGATGTTTTTCATATTGTTAAGATACATTGCTTGCCGTATTTTCCAAAATTTCTCTGAGCTCAGCATGTTTGGCTCTGTCTCTCATGGGACTGTCCCTGTAGACTGTGGGGGTGTCAAACTCATTTTCACCGGGGGCCACATCAGCCTGGCAGTTGCCTTCTAAGGGCTGAATGTAATTTTAAGACTCTATCAGTGTAACTACTCCTACATTTTTACAGTCCTAAAATTACATTTGGCCCTTCAAAGGCAACTGTGAGGCTGATCTGACCCCTGGTGAAAATGAGTTTGATACCCCTGCTGTAGCGGGGTCCAGCAGACCTGTCCTGGCAGAAGCCACATTCAGGAGGTGCTGGGCGTTGTGGGCCACCTCTCAGTGTCACAGCTGGCTCCTCACAGCCCAGCATGTAAAGAATGTAGACATGTTGGCATGCACGGATCTCCTCTGACTCAGATAAAACATGTTCTGGGGCAGTGTAACACGTTTGATGGAGCCTCTATGCTTCTCTCCAAAGAGCACAAGGAAGACGATTTTATCAGGGTGTTTGCAGTGGCGAAACATGTATGTTGGGAGATGTTTTGGAAAGCCAGGGAGGAGTTTTAACAGCAATGTGATCGGGCAGCAAAACCAAATTAGCTTCGCAGGGCCATGTGGCTGTTGAAATATTACTGTCAAATAGCTTCCTGCTGGTGGGCGGCGAGGGCTGGTGTGCGCCCTGCGGGGGTTGGAGGTGTCACACCTTGCGGGGACACACGGCCTTCTCCACTCAGTAGGGACTGAGCGGAGGTGTCCCCCTCCACTTCCACTCCCTGGCAAGGGCCATCCCTCGGCTGTGGCTGTTCTTTGATGCAATTAGTTTTTATTGACTGAGACGACCTTAATAGGTTTCATTTACGTTCCTTGCTTTTATTGCAGTTTAGCCCTCTAAATACCCAGGAGACTCCTAAAATAACAAAGATACTATTAATTAGAAGCTAAAAGGAAAGTAAGGTTTAAAACAATGCTACTTTTTTTTTTTCCTTTAAAGACACATATGTATTTAAAACCTTCCATCTTGGAGCTGTACAACAGCTAAAATTTTTGACAAGTGATAGCTGAGGCTACGAAAAAAAAAGAAATCTGTGTAATTATCTTCCCCCCACCCTTCTCTTTTTGTTTATTTTGCATATCTGGGACACTGCTGTCACAGTCAGTTTCATCACAGTCCTCCAAGGCCACTGTTTTTCCCATCCAGTCTGCAGGATGTTTTACCCAATAGTGAGGATATTTTTTAAATAGTAAGAATAATATGAGATGATTTTCAAATCCATAAAAGCAAACATAAGAATTAGGACTGATTTGCCCTCTGCAACTATTCTGCCCCACTTGTTTGACATTGGGCAGATTTCACGTTGGTGGTATCTCTTAAAATGGGGAAAAAGGGAGAAAGAAAAAGTAGCAATAGATACATGAAAGACCTTATAGCTAAAAGCCTAATGTGTAATAGAATATTTTTTTTTGCCATTTGTGCAATCAGCAACAAAAGAATAAAGGCAGTACATTGGATGAGAAGCTAAACTCTGCTGTTGTGAGATGAAAATTTATCTGGTTTATTGTACTTTTAAAGATATATTGTTTGTTTTTCTGCTTATGAGTGCATGCCAGATTATTGTTTACTGGTTACCATTCTAGTCCAAATCAGAACTGAAGTTGGCAGAACATAAAGGAAATTTCAAGACAGCTAAATATGATTGCCCAGAGCTTCATTTACTGTATATTTTTGTAACATCAAAATTACAATAGATCGAGGAACAGGCATATTAGGGTCACCAGCACAATATGGTATTCAGTTCAAATAACTCTTTTTTTTTAGTAGATTCATCCTATTTAAAATCTCAGTATTACTGCCTTTAAAATTAAAAATCCAATTGTCTATTAAAAATAGAACTGTTTAGAGTGGAATACTAGTATGGACTTCTCTGAAACTTGTTTCTTGCCCATTGTTTTGAATTTACAGTTTCTGCACAGCCAGTACTCAGTTAACCAGTGATAGAAACTGAGTAGCCAAAGATGAAGTCCAGAGGACAATGACCATTTCTTACTCCTCAGTGAAGAAGTATGTATAAAGCACCATGCTTTTCTCTTGTGACATGGCCTGGCTGGCTATGGGAAATGTCATGTTATTTAGGTGTTTTGCTCAGCTGACAAGTATAGTAATTTTGCCAGAACTTAAGTTGTACTGCCTGAACGTAAGAGTATGAAAAGTTTGAGAGGAAAAAGAAGCTGAAGTCATCAATTTGTGTGCCCATGGCATATTAATGGGTATTGACTAGAATGATTTCTGCCTGATCTCAGCACTTGCCAGCAGAAAACAGAGTTTGTGTGGTGAAAATGAAATGGTAGGTCAGTCCAGAAACAGTCCTTGGGCAGTACAGATGAGCTTGGGGATCCTGAGTTGGTATGTACCACCTGCCTAAGTGTTGCTGGGGTTTTCCTAAGAAACAAAATTTGCGTGGTTTGCATTCACAGAGTCGTAGAATATCTCAGGTTGGAAGTGGCCTGTAAAGATCATAAAGTCTGAATCTCTGCTCCTCGCAGGGCTACCTAAAAATAAAGCATAACACTAAGAGCATCATCCAGATGCTCCTTGAACTCTGACAGGCTTAGTGCCATGACCACTTCCCTGGGGAGCCTGTTCAGTGACCAACCACCCACTCAGTGAAGAACCTTTTCCTAATGTGCAATGTGTCATTGTCTGTCCATCCTTCCCATAGTAGAACGCTTGGCTCTATTAAACATCAGCCATGTTCAACAGAGTAATGCACTCAAAGGTCAGGGTTTCCTACAGGTGTTGTGGCAATTAGTGGTGGGGAGATGAAGGAGACCAAAGTCATGCCGGTCCCTCCCAAGATGGAAAAAATGCAGGTCCTGCTTCATTCTGTGGGGCAGCAGCCAACTTTGCAGTTGGGAACGTGCATGCTGCCTGGCCAGGCAGCGTGTGGCATCATTGTCTGGGTCGTAGCAGAAGTTTGTGAGGCTCTTCAGCAAACATAGGATATGGAAGCATAAAAAAGATTCCTTTAGTTCTGCTGCTTAAAGAACAACATATTTATTTGTTATGTGGGCTGCAGGCTGGTGTGAACTTAATTCAAAGGCTATTGCAAATGCCTATTTGCAGAAGGGGTATGAACTTTTTTTAAAAAACGCCTTTGACTGTAGTTGTGAAATTCAGCATCAGTGTAGCATCAGTGAACTGGCTGTTTTAAGCCCATGTAGTCATGTTTCTAGAGACTAGATTTTTACAAATGAGAGATATTTTTAGATGGATGAAATGAGTGTATACCACATGCTAGGGTATGAAGCAGCTTTCTAAGTTGTAAGTTTAAAGCCGCCTGTTTACAATATGATGTTTTGAGATCTAATGGTCTACAGTATTTGTCATGTAGTATGTCATCATGGAAATGTAACAGAGTTCTAAATGTCTGCAGAATTGTTGTGCTGAAGTGAAGGATCATCAGATAAATTTATTGTTCACCGAGCAACCAGAAAAATTTATGACGATAATTAAGATTTCTTGTGTAGTTAATTTCTGTAACACTTGCGCGAGGACTTCTTGTTACTAAGCTATGTACAAGAACATGTATAAATTCCTTTGAGATATTGGTGTGTCATGTGCAATACATAAAGACTTCTGAGTTTTTCGACCACATTTCCAGCCTAACCTGCAATAGGAATGTGGATTTTCTTCACATTTTTATTTTGCTTGTTTTCTATTATGGCCTGTCTGACATTTCAAAATATAGTTTGTATATGACAAAATACTTGCCTCCATCAGTATGTACATTTTTTGAAATTAATTGTGGTATGGTTCTCATCCATATTGGTCTTAAGAGAACAAACCACATCCTGGGGTGCATCAAACACAGCATAACCAGTTGGTCAGAAGAGCTAATTGTTCCTCTGTTTTCAGTTTAAGAAGGATGTGAAGGCCCTTGAATGGATCCAGAGGAGGGCAAGAAAGCTGGTGAAAAAGGCTGGCAGGAATGTCCTGTGAGGAGCAGCTGAGGACTTCAGGCGTGTCTAGTTAGGAGAAAAGGAGACTGAGGGGTGACCTCATGGCTCTGCAGCTTCCTGAGGAGGGGAAGTGGAGAGGGAGGTGTGGAGCTCTGCTCCCTGGGGTCCAGTGGTAGAACGTGTGGGAATGGCTTAAAGCTGCACTGGGGGGGGTTAGGTTGGACATGAGGAAGCATCTCTTTACCCAGAGGTTGGCTGAACACTGGAAGAGGCTTCCAAGAGAGTGGTCAATGTCCCAAGCCTGTCAGTGTTTAAGAGGCATTTGGACAATGCTCTTAGTAACATGCTTCAACTGTTGGTCAGCCCCGAATTGGTGAGGCAGTTGGGCTAGATGATGGTTGTAGGTCCCTTCCAACTGGGATTATTCTATTTTTCAGCTGTGAAGCTCCTGTTAATTTTGTTACTAGACCTGTAGAGCTTAGTATCTTATAGATCAGGCTGAACATATATCCTATAACCATGCAAACCATAGAAGAAAATAAAAGCATAACCAGGCGTTTCTTTGGACTGGGACCTGATAGAAGGCCTGCTTTGAGCCTGGGGGTGTGACAGTTCAGGCATTTTGGAACATCCACTCTTGGCAGTCACGTCAAAGAGTTTGTTACAGTCTGATCTCGATATTGTTTTCCAGGCATAAGAAGCTTTATGCTTCGGTAATGACGACAGTGTAAAAAAACATGTGATAACGTAGTACCGCCTGTGTAGATGGGGCTATTCTGCTTGAGGTGCTGCTCTGTGGTGTGGTTTTTTTTTGTTTGTTTGTGGTTTTTTTTTAATTCAGTTGTAATCTATTTAAAGCTTGGTCCATTTACCTGTCCCCTTGCTGTAAGCTAGCAAGTATCAAGTTGTTTTTGAATGGCCTTATATTGGCTTAAAAAACACTTCTCTAGTAATGAGGTGCTTATTCTTAGCAGTGATTGCAGAAAATGTAATGACATTGAATATACGACTTTGTGCTGAATGGGGAAAAAGGGTTTGTGAAATGACAGTAAATTCAACAATTGAGCAGCTATTTTTGTTCCATTTCAAGTATAATAAGCAGTACATTGGTTGGATGTGATCCATGGATGGAATGGTTAAAACTTGAACGCCTCCCTTCACCTGCTTTTGCTCTCTATCCATTTCTCTGAGGAATTATTAACAGGTGCTGAAGGCACAAATGCTGCATGGCCCTGAACTCTCAATGCACAAAGAAAAGATCAAAGATCAAACATATTTTAAAAAAAAAAAAAAAGGAAAAGAAAGAAGAGAACCGGTGAACTTGGAATTCATTGTGATTGAGGACTAATCTGACAATACTTACTAGATTTTAAGTGAGAATGAAGTATAACTGTTAACAGTCTGGTTAGCTGTTGTTTTACAATCTGTTTTTCATGCCCTGCAACAGGGAGGACACTAGCAGAATGAGAAGGGATCAAGAAGCTATTTTAATAAAACGTTAAGCACTGTTGAGAGAAGTATGTCTGGGGGTGCTGCACTCAGAAAGAGATACAGACAATCTTCTAAAATAAGTAAAACTAGTTCCCCACCCCCTTCTTTTTTTCTTTTTTTTTTCACATCAGTGCTCATCCCATCCTCCACATCATGTTTGTTAGGCTGAAGATTTTGAAGAGATAACATTTGCTTTCTCTCCTTATCAATATCTCTATCCCATCTGTGTTGACATTTTAGCTTTATGAGGGAGAATGCTTTATGTAAAGTTTCCATTAGCCTGCAAAACATTAAATTAAGTGTTGAAAACATGAAGGTTTTTTGTGAGTGAAGCAGAGCAAGCCACTGAGATGATCAAAATTATGTAAAGTTGGTTTTTTTTTTTAGTTATGTAGAGAAATTGGCCTACCGCTCACTTTCCTTTGCTTTCCTTCTCTTTACCTTTGTTCAGAAAATGAAATAAACTGAACAAAGGCCAAGTTCTTAATAACACAAGAGAAAGCATAACTATAATTTGTAGTTGGGAATACTGTGAGTAGCATATGTGGCCGTACATTCCTTTGGCAAGATGTTATTCACATTTTCCTTGAGCATATAATTATGTATCATTGCTTAATAAAGAGAGAACTTCTTTGTCAAACATTTCCCTGTAGTGTTAAGCTTTTAAACTGCATATTGTAATAGAATGTTTTGGAGTGTATCAGAAGATTCAACTGCATTTTTTTTCTGATGGGAGATAACATTGCTACAGCATTAATAGTAGTCTAAAATAGGTAAAGTGTAATATGCAATAGTGTATATGTGCATAAGTAGTACAGGAATATAAATGAAATCTGTCTTGACTTGCATGCATAATAACATTTTTCCACCTTGTTTACAAAATGAAAGAATATCTGTCTCTGGTAGAAAATTCCATGTTTAAAGCAGTCTCCCACTATCCTTTGAAGTGTTAAATCCTCCTAGGTTTCATTTTTTTTGGCACAAGAGTAGTGGATACTTAAGAAGCCAACAACATTAGCTTGCACAGGAGCATTCCTGTCTTATTTTTGTTTCTAGGTCTGTTTCCTGTGTTGGGGGAAGGGGAATGAGAGCACAGCTGCTCCCAAAGTTCAAGACGAAGCTGTTTCTTTAGTGTGTTTTAAGCCTTGGTCACAGTTTCTTACTGGAAGTCTTTAAATGAGCTTTAGTCTGATCTTCAATTACTCTTTTATAGGCATGAAATCCCCCTTCTCCTCCCCTCTTTTACCCCACCCTCCATCCCAGTCCCCAGCAACTAAACCCACTCACTAGTAAAACAAAACTCCTGATTATCTGCAAAATAAATATCCGAGAGAGCCCTCAGAAGCAGAGCATTTCAATGTACTTGTTTCTGAGACCAAGTAGATAATTGGTTCAGCATCAGCTTGACAGAGTGATCAATTGATATTTGTTCAGAGATTTTGATTTCCCTTGTTTTTGAAATGATGATGCTTGCCAGCACAAAAGATGGGCTACTTTGGATACCAAAGCTGATCCATTTGAACCTTTATTTTTCAGATAAGCTGAGCATCACAGAGAAGGGGAGATGAATTTTCTGCCTGGTTATTTGTGGTACTTCCAGTAATTCAAATGGAAAAGTAACTGCCCATTCCTCTCTTACATTTCCTTATACATATTTTAAACAAAGTCTTCTGTCTGAATTTTGGTATACAGATTCCCTGATCAGAAACTTTTCTAGTTTTTTCATATTTTGCAAACAGATTAAAGCACCTCCTTCTTCTCTTTGTCCAGTTAACATTTTTATTGGTCTGTGTTGCAGTCACGTGTGTGTAAAAGGAATAAACTAAGCCTGCAGTGGGAAGAATATTGGTGTTGCAGTTATTTTCTTTCCTGCACTGGCAGGACTTTCTGTTGAGGAACCTTTGCTTATATAGACTAAAATGTTTGGGTGAGAAGGATATGAACATTTTGTTGATTGTGTTTGATTTTCCTACTTGAGGGAAGCCAGAGGCATATAGACTGGGACAATGGGTACATAGATGGAAGTCCAGTTTCCAGTATGGTTGTTTTAAAATCTGAAGGTAGTTTAATCTAAAAAGAGCTGACAAAGGAGTAATGTTGGACTCTCGCTGTTTATTTACAGAAGTCTTGGCATACCAGGAAGATAGTAGAAACCTGGATGAATGCCAGTGTTGTACACTAGGTAACTGAGGTAGTTATAAGTCCAGATTCTGATCCAGGTAAGATGATGGAATAGCTGGTGTAGGACTTGATTAATAAAGGGCAGAGGAGAATTGCAGGTTATTGCTAAGGCTTGTCAGCATGAGTTTGTTAAAAATAGTTCTTGTTACACTACTACTCTTAGAATGTTTTCGAGGTGCTTATAGCTTAGGCTGTTGACAATGAAGTGGTGTGAAAATACACATTTAGACAGCTGTAGGGTCAGTCCCTTGGTGCTATTTGGCATTTTCATGAAGAAACAAGCAATGCATGGTGAGAAGGATGCAGGGTAGCTGAATCGGACCTAAAGGAGGATTTGAGGTCCTTGAGTATCTGGGTGTACCAGAGGGTTATCAGTCTTCCGCACCTGAACTTTTTTTTTAATCTGTGACCTTGTGAAAATAATGACTTACAAAGGTTATAGATGATTCAAAGATGGAACAAATAATAGTGGAACAAATGGCTGAGTGACTGTACTTGTCTGACTGGGCAAAACAAGATCATTGCTTTAATATAGGCAATGTAACATTGTGCACCCAGAGGCAAAGACATGGGACTTCTTTTTAGAGCAATAGTCACCATCCTGTGTAAAACATCTGTGGCCAGAGTGCTGACATGATCTCTGGGTACCTAAGCTGGGAAGTTGGGAAGCGAGATGATACTCTGGCGCTGAGAGGACTAAGGCTGGATTGTTTTTTTTAGTGTCCATAAGTAAAGCAGAAAATAGATGAAGTTTCAAAGAAGAGCCACAAGAATGATTAAAGGGTGGAAACAAGCCTTAAGTAAAAAGGTTCTTTGAGTTTAAGGTATTGAGCTTAACAAAAAGCTAAAAGGTATTCTCTTTGAGCCTTCATAATGTATGAACCTCTCAGCTTCTGGTGTTTAATTCTGACTGGGAGGATAATGGAGCCCCTCTATTCTGATTCCAGTTCTGTCATGTCTTGACAGTTTTAAAAGCTTCACAAATTTTATATATAATAAGGGCTTAAGAGTATTCAGCAAAGTAGTTAAATATAATTACCTGATTTTATAGATGGAGAAACTGGAATAAAGTCACATGCTTTAGTTCTGCCTCTGGATTTTTTTATGGAATACATTTACATGAATCTCAGGGTTGGGGTATTTTCTAATTGTGTTGTCCATTGAAATAGTTCTGTGAACTTTACAAATTATGGGTAATGAAGTTACTTTTTTTTTTTTGTTTTTTTAAGAGAATTTTCATTTGTTGTATGAACTCTGATCTTGAGTAACTGTATTAGTACCTGCAATCCTAAAACTGAAATTCAGTGGAAAGTAAGATGAAAGTGAAAGCCATGGGGTTTGGTAGTTATAACTGCACAATATGAACAGTAGCATGCATAATGAAAAATATATGGAAATGCTTTATTTAATAATCCAGTGATATGCCTACATACCAATACATGGGTTACTTGGAAAAATCAAACAGGTGAGACTTGTATGGACTATAGCAGATTATGGAGAAAGACTGCGAAGTCAAGGAATGTGTGATAGAGGGAAGCATATTGGAAATATACTCAGAATAAGTAGTTTTGCTCATAACTTTTCAAAATGCATCCTCTTATTTATAATGGAATCATTATAACATCCAGTATATTTATATGTATGTATATATGTATCTCAGTATATTTATACGTATGTATATATATATATATATGTATTTGTCTATGTTATTTCTGTGGAAATCTTTTCTCCCTGTATTAAGAAATGCCATATGCTGATGCTGGAGAAAAGTTTTATTGCTGTTTCTTACCATTAAAATATATATTAAAGAAGAAGTAATGCAACCCCTAAATTATCATTGTAGATTTTGCATAAATGTTCATTATGCACTGTCTTTTCCCGTATAAGCAAGAGGCAAATAATGAACTAAATAAGGCAGTACACAATATAGTGTTTTCAAAGAAAGTGCTGATGGTTACATAAAGTAGGAGAAATATAAGTGAAACCCCAAAATGTGAAGAAAATAATGCCTGGAACCAAAGGAACAAGGCATGGAAATAAGATCTGAAAATTCACGTGTAAGCAGTTTTCATATTAGTACGTACATACATACATACATACATATATATATATATATTTATCTAAACAGAGTTTGACTAATCCTTCTCAATTTGAATTTTCTCAAGGATATCTGAGTACTTGCCATCCTATGTCAAATGAATTATTTTTCAGGTATAAACTTGTCAGCAGATGTTCCAATGATCCAGTCTGCTTCCACCCTCATGATATGATGGGGTGTGGTGCTT
Source organism: Nesoenas mayeri (assembly GCF_963082525.1). NCBI lineage: Eukaryota > Metazoa > Chordata > Aves > Columbiformes > Columbidae > Nesoenas > Nesoenas mayeri. The sequence goes on from NC_137541.1 coordinate 101,919,845, forward strand.
CAAAACTTGGCAACTCTATACCTGGGAAGAGTGAATCAACTTTAATTAGGTCAGTCTTTTAATGTCAAAACCCTCAAGCCTTCCACTGCCCCGACAGATGCATGGCAAGAAATTAAACCCACTAATCCCAGTGCTGTGTATATATGGTGAACTCTTAGAACTTAAGTGTTGTGAGAGCTGTAAAACCAGAATAATTTGTGATACCGACAAATAAATAATGCCAGGTTCTGCTTTCAGCCTCCTTTGAACTCTTAACAACTGAGCAAAAAAGTTCCAAGCAAATTACAAATTGTAATAGTCTTTAAAATAATAAGAATATCGAGATCACATCTTTATAAAAAGTGTTCGGCAGATGATCCAGTTCAGTGGTGAAGTTCGAGGGTTCAGCCCTGCAGCCTGACAGAGAAGTTGTGACTGATTAAACCCGAACGGCCTCAGCTACCGTGTCAGAATTCTGTCATTGCTCAGAGCCTTTCTAACTCATGCCAGGTGGAACAAGGCTTCCTTTTTCTTTTCTAGCAGTTGTTACTTTAAAAAACAACCCCCAAATACGAATTGTACAGTAATGTTGTTTGATGTGATCAACAGGGAAAATTTTCTCCCTCTTGTACTCGTGTATAGATGGTGGATGAATGGGGAATGGATATGCCGATGTGTAGAAGTTGTTTAGGACTTGACTGAATTTTGCTTTAGGTGTTGTGTGTGTTGTGCACTTGTCACAATAGTCAGTGTTCATTGCTATTACAGGTAATAGAGGTGGAACATGAAAATATATTTATGGCTGTGGTTGCACAAGTCTGTTCTAAAATGCCATATTCATAATACTTCTAAGTTAATATGGCTTCTTTTTTTTTTTTTCCCCACTCAGGAGTATTTTTTTATACCTGAACAATAAGCAAAGCCCCACAGACTTTTAAATTGAGTGATACTTTGGAAGTTCCATAGAGTCTGTATCATTATTTGAAGGGAAGGGTGGGGAAAAAAAATCCAGAAGGGAATCTGTTATTTCTCCCCCTTTTAGTGTTCACAGACCACAGCAGAGTTTCGGGTGTAAATAATTCATTTGATGTTATATGTATTTTGAAACAAAACTTCTCGCATGCAGATATAGTTTAATGTTTACAGTTATGCTTCTATCCTACTTCTGTTGAGCGCTGACCTGTCTCTCACTCTGCATCCTTCTGCCACATGTGCACCTGGGGGAATGGAGGGCAATGGACCTTCTCAACTCTCCTATGGTTCATAGAAGTATACAAAGAAAATGGCAGGACACAGTGATACCGCATCATACGTAATTGTTGTAGTCTTCCCCCTTGGTATACTTTCTCTTCAATTTTTCTTCTTGGTGTTTTCTGGGTCAAAGTTGAGGTGTTACTCTAATTTTGCCCCTATCAGCTGCCTATCCTCATAAATGAAAGGAGCCCCATTTTTAACCACGTTATTTTCTTGAAGACCTCTATCCTAAATTGCAAGGTTCTTGAAGATTAAATAATGATTTGTTGTTCAGAATGTTATCCAGTGACTTCCTTTCCATCCTCACTTTTTTTTGGAGGAACGGGGATGGGGCCAGGGACAGTCATGCTGTTCCCCCAGCCTTTATTTTAAAATTCAAGTGTGTGGGTTGGTTTGTTCATTTGTTTTTTTAAACTAAATTCAGTCAGACACCAACCCCAGGGAATGCAAACATTTTACGTTTTTTGTCTTTTATTATTTTGTATTGAAATGTAAAGCTGTTATTTTAAATTTCAACACTAAAAGTGAGACAACCAAAATGCTTCATTTTCATTCAAACTATCTATCATAATTATAATTTTGATTACTTTGCTTGCACAATTTCTACAATATTAAGCATGTATGTTATTAATTTTAAGTAAATTATTGAAAATACAGTATTTTTGTAATATATATATATTTCAAATTCACATAATATCTCTTTGTAATTAATTTTTGCTCTTCTTCCATCAATTTTCTACAAAGTATGTTCCAAAAAAGTATGATTTCCTATATATTGACAGAAAATGTTCTTCTGTCAAAATTTCTAACCAGATGTACTTAAAATTGTTTCAGAAGCAAAATGCTTTTTCATTTTATGAGTGTTGAGTAACTACCTTGTATTTATACCAGAAAAAATAATTTAAAAAAACCCATTCCTGGCAGCAAGAGATACCACACACCCTCCATCTTTGTACCTTTTCCCAAAACCTGTTTGTGTCTGTTATGGACTGAGATTCCATGGAGCCTTTTGGTATGTTTATGAGTGCTGTAGATAAGTGTTCACAAGGAAATAAAGCTGTCCTGTGATGTCCATGTGTCCTGCATGTTAAAATGCATTGCAGAGAAGAATAGATTGGTTTGCATTATATGCTTAGCTTTCACACAGCTGTGGATGTTACTGCTGTAGGCAGCACTTTGTAAAAACCCCGACTTCTAATTTTGTTTGTCTAGTCTCATGCATGCTATTATCTGTGCCCAGTGGATTGAACAGTGAACCGTGTTAATTCTGGAAATGGCTTGAGGCTGTTCATGCTTGCTGGTTGCATAGGTGCAGTTCAGTTTTGAGGAATCACTAGGAAAATTATTCCTGCTTATTCACGAATTTGTCAGATCCTCCTAGCAGGTTGTCCCATTAAAGCATGGAGAGCTAAAATATAACAAGAGAACTTACTAAAAATTAACTTAGTGTGGCAGTGGCAAAGCATCATAAACTTCTTGCTATGGTTTTGTCTGTCTCCTTAGTCCCAAAACAGTCTCTCACATATATCCTTACTCCAGAATGCATCCCTGACGTGCAGCTGAATGTAAAGTTATATTCTGCGATGTGCTGACTGCTTCCTTTAAAGTCATTTGACTTAATATCATAAGAATCTATATGGTCATAGCAACATCTAAAATTTCCATAGGTATGACATACAAAGCTCATTTTAAATCTTGAAACTATTATTAAGCATTACATAACACAGGCCATCAGAGCCTGGCTCTTAACAGAAACCCGAAGCTCTCTGGGCTTCATAGATCCATTCAGCCCGAAATGGAGAATAACACGCCGCACATTCATCCTTGCACAGTAACAGTAATACAGGCTGAAGTGAAGCACTGCGTTTTCAGAGCTCTGGCACCTCTGAACACTAAGAGAAGTGTCACTGGCGGAACAGCTTTAAGTGCTTCTGAAGAACTCCATCTTTCCAATCTTTCGATCTGCCTGTAAAAAAGGCTACTGTATGTGGTCGTGTGCAGCTATCCAAGAGATCTTTTAGCCGTTTTATGCTTATATCGAATTGTTTTCAATCTTTGAAGGCAGAAATGAGCTGAGTAAAATGCTAAGCACACTAAAATGTCGTCCATGGAAGTCAGTCGTACCCTCTTGGTGAATTATCTGGTGTTGCTTTTTTGCAGAAGCCGGCAGTATTGCCATGGTACAAGATGCTTCAGGCTTCCCATGAATTTCAGCCATCCTTACAGATGGAGCGAGAAGGGTGAAGGTGCCTCTGATTTAGCTATTATGTCTCATAACAGACAGCCAGTCTAAGCTACTTGGTAAAATGTAGTTCTTACACTTTCACTCTTATGAAAAGTAAGTTTCTTAATTTCTGCTCCATTCTCCTCTACCCATCTGATCCTTACTTCCTTAGGCCTGTCTATAGGCCTCTATGCCTTAGACAGGCATAGGAGAGTAGATAAACAAGCCTTGGACCTGTGTTACGCCTCACCTCCATTTTCCAAATCTAGAAAGGAGGAGAAGTTGACCTTATATCATCTGTCCGTCATCTGAAAAAAAAGGGTGCTTGGGTAGACTTTGCCATAGCAGGAGGAGCAGAAATGGTTTGAGAGGCAAGAGGTGCATGTAGGTGTCATTAGCTGCTGATCCAAGCTGCAGGCAAATGTAAGGTTGGCAAAACAGGTACCTGGTGAGAAATTAGGGGTGTAACAGGGAGCTGTGCTGTGCTGCTGCGTAGCTGGAGCGCAATTGCAGCAGGAAGGAAGGTGGCTGCAGCCCTGTGCCCGCGGTGTGTGCTGCAGACCCACAGGAACAGTTCAAAAATCAGAAAGGTTTAGAAGAAAACCCAACGGTGTTTGTACAAAAAGAGGCTAATTTTTAAGTCAAACGCTTCTGATTTTTGGATAGAGTTAGTACTACAAGGGAAAGACTTGTGCACATGCTTAGTGGTAAGCACATCTTTTAGTGTCTTTTAGTGTTTTAACAAATCTGATTTTTTTTACATATGATTGGTTTGTTCACTAGGGACAAGTATTGCATTTCAGTTTGGTTAAGACAGTAAAGATACCTGATCTGCTGAGGTAACATGATGCTGTTACGATCTGCTCCTTCTACCTTTAGAATGATCAGTCAGTTACTTTTTTCATTAAGATAGGTATGTTTCACAGTTAGAGCAGGGTTTTCAGCTCTAGACAAATCAAGAAATAGACATAATTTAAAAAAAACCCAAACAAACAAACTGAAAAAAACCAGCATTTGTGCTTGATATTTTAAAGTCCAGTTATTATTATTTTTTTTTTTAAGAAGAAAAGCCTTTCAGAAGCAGGGTACTCAGGATTTTCATTGGAAATGGTATACAACTTTTCTGAAATTAGCACTCTATAGCAGTGGTACCTAAAATTTTGAGGCATTTGGACTGTTTTAGGCAAATACTTCTAAATTCATACAGGCTACTGGAATTTATAAAATCTGTCAGTCTAATAGAAGCTCCTCATTTATCTTATCCATTGGACCCAAACTAAGGTCATTTGATAAAACAAATCTCTTGTTTCTAGTCCACTCTGATCTTACAAAAATTTGAGACTTGGCCCCCCAGGCTTCTCCCAGTTAGTACTTCATTATGAAAGATAGCTATCATTTTGGAAGAGACCATGTATGTGAAACTCAATGGAAAAAGGAACTATTTAGAGCCTATACGATAAGAATGAAAACCTCTGTAGTGATGGAAAGGATTTTCACAGCAGTGACAGTGCAGCAGCGGTAATATCTTAATATATGTCGAGATAATATTCACAATTAAACCACTTTAAAAATGATTGTGTGAGAAGTTTTGCTTCTGCTGCTCGTGCTGATTTGTGATCTGAAGTTATGCCAATATATGTGTGAAAAACAAACCCCCGAATTACCACAGTTTTGGTTTTGGTTTTGTTGTTTTTTTTCTGAATAAAATGAGCCAGACTTAATGAGTCCTGCTGGTGAGCACTGGACTGTCCACAGCCTTAGCCCTGTGGGCTTGAACTGCGTGTCTTTGTGCTGCCTGAGACGCTGATGTGCACAGGGGTGTGATGCCAGAGCCCAGCCTGGTCCAGCACGTGCCGTGACACTCACGCAGGCTGCCGGGTGGCCCTGGGGACACTCGCATGTGCATGTTTGGAGGGGCAGGAACCACGTGGGTGACCTTCATTAAAACATTCCACGGTGTGTTTTGTAAATCCTTTTTAAACCTCTACAGAAGTGAGTCTACAAAGCTGTATGGCACAATGATAGGACAACCAAATGATAAACAACTATCTTAAAAAAGAAGAACAACAACAAAACAAAAAACCCCAAAACCAAAATTGGCACTGGGAAGACTGGGGCTCTGGAAACCCACACGGGCTTCAGCTTATTTTTATAGCTAAAACTTTCGGCAATCTCTACCGAATCTGAAGCTGTGTTTCACTAGGAAGACAATACAGAGCCTCCCAGCTCTAGTAAAAGTGGAGGCTACACACCTTCCTACTATCTCCAGAAAAGATATGGATCGTGTTTTAATAAAAAAAATAGCAGGATGATTCACATAAGCTGTTTTCCTGCATCCTTGGGAGGCCATTTACCAATGCTGAGCTCTAGTTATGTGCCAGTTATGTTACCCATTTAACTCCCATTTTCCTTTTTTTTTGGGTGGATAATTTAGCAACAAGATATCTCAGTGAAAATAAGACAGAAAAAATTCTCAATGAAAACAGGAATGAAGACATTTCCTGAACAGTACTATGATCTCAACTATTGTTAAGACTACAAAAGGCACTTTTTTTTTACCACTCTCCTTCAATAAGAAGTGCTCTATGACACCAGGCAGTGTCTTTTAACTGGTAATGCAGTTTTGTTTCAGAGCTCTGCTCATTCTGTAAGGTTTTCCTCATGCTGTTAAAAGAACAGATTTGCAGGTGTGGGCAGTATAATTTTTTCCCTTGCTACTCTAAAATTTAATGTCTCTCACTTCCATAGTTAAGAACCTTTTGTCCAGGAAAAAAATGCCCTATCAGCGTCCCAGAAGATAAAATAGAAATAAGCCCAATTGCGGTTCTCTGCTTTGAAGTGAATCCAAGGAAGTTTCTGATGCAAGTCATTAATAATAGATGTTTTAGAAATATTTGGGAAGAATACTTTTTTTGACCAACGAGAAATAAAACCCAGAGGAGACCTCCTATAGCAGAAGCTGCCTGACCAAACTTGACAATTAATTGATCTACACCTAATGTGAAGGATTAATTAAATTTTGATATAATTATGTTGTCAAGGGATATAAAATCAGTGATCAAAGGTGTGCAAGTGACTTTTAAAAATTAAATTATTAGCTCCACTCATTTTTTAGAGATAAAGTTCAAAGCATAATTTAGTCACTTGTACTGTTTTATTACAATTAGAAGGTTAATTACAGCATTTCCTTCTATTGAGATAATGTAGTCAGCTGCCTTCCCTTCCAGGTGTTACATCATCTAAAAAATCAGTTCCTTGTCCCTCACAAATTTGCTCTATTTGCCTCGTGTACATGGCAGGGTTATTTTTGCTGTTGCAGAGAAGCTTTATATGTCTCCAAAGAGTGATCCATGAAAAGCTCGCCTGCTGCAGAAGAAGCCACCTAGGACAAAGCAATGGGAATCTCTGGACCACAGAAGGTCTGGTCTCTGATCTGGGGTAGAAGGAGCACCAACCTCCCCAGCCATGTCAGTGCAAGTTTAGACGTGTCTTGTAAGTACAGGCAGGGTTTATGGGCTTCAGAGGAACACCTGCCTGAGATTAAGTACATGGAGTTTGGGTAATCCAGATTGCTTGCTTGGGGTTGAGGGTTGGGTAGGTATAATCCAGTTTAACCCTATTTTACGTGCTAGTATGTGTGTAAGGAGAAGAGGAGACCTAACCGCAGTTAACCTAGGACTGCGGCAGTGAATGGAGGAAACGCAGATAGTGATCACAGAGCCTTCCTCCCTCCAACTCTGCCCTTTTTCATGCATCACTCAAGACTTGCAGGATTTGAGGTGCCAGCAGGTTTTAGAAACGTGACTGGTTACTCTGAAAGGCTGGGGTGTTGTGTGCAAGTGCGTCCCTCCTCTGGTTGGGACTCTGAGACAGAGTCACCAGCCTTTCAGAAGGGGAGTAGCTGAAGCCCATTCTGCAGTTGCTAATTCCTGGACAGCTCTGCAGTCCTTAGCAATTTGGCTTGGACCAGAGGTGGTTCGTTCTCAGTTTGTGATTTCATGTTACCTGCTGCCGCTGTAGGCTGGTACCAAAAGGGACATCCTTGTGCCTGTCTTCTTGATGACTTTAACACACAAGCCCTAGTGATCACACGACATGATGGAGAGTCTCATTGGAAGAATTGTTAGAACAGAATGTGATTCAGTGTGTGCGTGAGATAGAGTAGTTTTCTCTTGGATGGACTTTTCCTCTCCATGCCCACTGCCCTGTGCTGCAGCCACGGGATCACGGGCTCTGAGGTAAGTGAGGAGGTGCCCAGCAACCAGGAGAGCACCTGTCTCTGTGGTGCCAATCTCCAGCTAACTGAGGCAGATGCAAACTGAAAATCTCTTGCTTTTCAGTTCTTAAACTCCACAGCCGCATCTTTTCTCTGTGAGCTCTGTTTTTCCCTTTGTGTTTGAGGTGGTCGGTTAACCTAGCTGAAATAGCCTTCTGCTACCCAGCGTGGTTTGGATTTTAGAGCATTTGTTCATCTTCAGCCGTGGGATTTTGTAATATTTTGGGTTTGGGCTGCTAGCTTGAAAGACACTCTGCAGTGTATTTCTCAGTGTTTTAACCCGAGCGAGTCATTTCAGGTTAGGTGGACTTCCTCTTCTGTTCCTCAGCTTTCATCTCCATCCCACGCTGTGGACTTTCCCTGGGGACTGTAGGGTGGTGTTGCAGGTGTTTGCCCACAGTGCTCTGTGTGGCCTCACCAGAGCTCCTCATCTCCCTCAGTGGGTCCTTTTCTCCTGCAGAAAGCCATGAGACAGAGTGATAGAAAGGCCCAGTCAGTTTTCCCCCCCGAGTTCCCAAGGCAAAAGACTGGGCTATGTGTCTAATATAGCTCACTGATAATGATGCTTTAGATCTATTATTTATTTTTCTAGGACCTTTTAAGTAAAGGCCAGTGTGAGTATTTGGTATACTGTGTTAGCCTATATTTTGTCTAATATGGAACTTCTTTGTTTTTGCAGAATGTGCTGTGAATACTTAATCTTCGTTTTTCCCTTCTGCCCTTTTAGTGTGTTAGGGGGAGCGGGAAGACACAAGCTCATACTTCTATGTAATGTTTTTGAGCAGCTTTTATTTCTTTTTCTTGTTATTTGAAGTACGTATCTGAGAGAATGGAAGGTACTTTATTTTTCCTGCAAGCTGTTTGAATGATTAGCCAGTGGTGTTTTTTGTACACACACACAAATGCACACACAGAGTACGTCTATGCACACACTCACATAAAAACAAATGTATATAAGCACCCTAAACCAAACTCTTTAAAAAACTTGTTTTATTCAGTATTTTCTTCCTGATTCGCTTTCTAAAAATAGTAGCCTCAAAGGTATTAACCCATTTGCTGCATTCTCATCCAATACAACATATGCCTAAGTGTTAGGGTGTCAGCCTGCCCTATTTCCTGTTCTCAGAAGCGTTCTTCACACCTACAACATTCTTCCATTTTTCATACCAGAAATATTTGCTTCAGTCTTAAACCTTTGCCAAGTCACTGTTGACCCATGTTTCTGTAATGTTTTATTTACAGTGTAGTTCTTTCTTTTGATATGAAATGTCAACATGTGCACTGAACGGGTTAATTTATTTGGAGAAAGTAATGACATTACTAGGCCGTCAGCTGAGAATATGGTTTAACGTAATCCTTACCTGCTATGGTTATGCTGGAAGTAATTTGCAGCTTGTTGTAATGAAAACAGTATATTGAACTGAATTAAAGATTATCTCTGGTACAGGGAGGAATTTTACCACATAAAAAACTTACCACGTGGAGGCTTTTCCCCCTTTTTTTCCTTTTTTTCTTGTGAGACTGAACTGAATATTGCAATAATCAGAAGGCTATTGCCTCAAATAGTAAGTTGAGGCAGTTGGGGGGGAGTGCATTAACTCTTACTGTGACACATTCCTGTTTCAGTATATCCGCTAATGCTATTGCACAGGTTTTGACCTTATAAATATTTGATAAATAGTACATAGTGCTGCTTTACATCACCTAATCATATTGCAACCAGCTGTGTGCAGAGAAATTCATAAATGGGTCCTCCATCTGAAGGGTAGTTGAAGAAACTGTCCGGTATACAGGTACCTGTTTTGCTCTGGCAAACTGCACAGATTACATAGCGCCTTTTTAATTTAATTAGTCCCTCTGGTAGGCTGAAAAGCTGAGCTTGTAGTACCTCAATGCTTGTGACAAAACAATGGTGTTTAGGAGAAGGTAGAAAATGCTGAATGTGTAGTCATTATTTGTAATTGCCTCTGGTGGTATTGGCATAAACATCTAGTTTTTCCACTCTTTTTTTGTTATGCATTGATGGTTTTCCCCTTTTCCTGAATAACTGTTAATGGGCCTTTCTTAAGTTTCCTTCCCTTCATCTTCCTTGATCATCAGACTGTATTGAGAGAAACTGTTTTAGGTGTTTCATCTTTTACATCTTCGTCCTGAGGCATTATAGGGTGTTATTCAGTGGCAGTCAGTTAGTGACTATGGTAGGTGCTATATTCTATTCCTTATAATGGTTAAGCACGCTACAAGAAAGATCTTTTTAAATTAGCACAGTTTGTTGGTAACATCCTTGTTTTGTTAACTTTTGACCTCTTGCTCTCCAATTTGTAGAGGAATATGCATGTATGTTCTACTTCACGTGTGAGGGGGCATCAGGAGTGGCTGATGCGTGCGCTCCCACTGTGAGGCTCAGCGGGGAAAGGGTGACTGGAGGATGGTTCATTTCAGTGGCCTTCAGGCAATGGACAAACAGCTCTTGGGCAGCCACCGGCAGCAGCTGCCCAAGGCTCTCTGACCTTGTTGCTCTCACAAGAAGAAAGTAAGTGCAACAGGCTCACAAATAATTTCACTAACAATTAATTTCTCTGTCACTCATGATTTGCTTTGCACTTCTGATGCAGTATTACCCTTATGTGATAAGGCACTTATCTTGTACCTCTTTTTGAGCTACAGGAAAATGATACTGTTGTCCCTTGCTAGAAAGTGAGTTTGTGTTCACAGCAAGTACTGCATTTGCTTATTGTATGTTATGTAAGGTCTCCTTTGAACTTGATATGTGTGATATCTCACAGGAACACTGGAATATTGTTATTTTTCAGAATGCACCATCAGCCAATGCAAATAATGTCAGTTCTCAAAATCCCAGTTTATAGGAATATAGTACTTTCTGAGATGTGCTATTTTAAAAATGATGATGAAGCGGTGACACAAATCAATAAAGTTAGGGGATTTTCAAAGTGGAGACAAGTCTGAAACATCTCACTCTTCCTGTTGTGCACTGGTAGTGGCTTCTGCTCAAACCTTAGTTTAGTCGTCAGTTCTAATTCTTCTGAATTTATCTGACAGATTTATCTCTGTCAACCACAGAATTTGTATGCCATCTCATACTTTAGTTTCTGGTGTCTGTACTTAACTGATTTGTTCCCTATCTGCCTAGTCTATCTTTTCATTTTTGGTGAAATGAGTTTATCTTGTTTTTATGATTAAATGGAGTTGCTGTGGAATCAGATCTGGATCCTTTATTACTTTTTAGCATTGTTCCTTGGAAACTTGATAATATCTTGCAAATTAGGGTACCATCTCAAAGGCAATAAATCCTGCATAGGTTTTTAAATATCCCTTTTTTTTTTAAATATCCCTTCTTTTTTTACTTCTAGATTCTTACTGAAGCCGAATTATATTATTCCAAACTTCGCTGAATGTGAATTGCTCTGCTGTTGTGTACTAGTAACTAAGCATTTGCCATGCTAGGACAGAATTATTTTGTCTCGAAGACTTTATAGTCAGAGTATGATTTCATGACTGTCAGTTCAATAATGGCTTTTTATTAATGATATTTAGAATAGAATAGAATAATTTTGGTTGGAAGAGACCCTCAAGATCAAGTCCAACCATATTTAAATATTTATCATCTCTCAAAACAGTTATGAAAAAGCAAGGGAAATACTTTTCTAGACAAATTCAAATCCATGTCTATTGTGCCTCTGTTTGTCTTTCAACTACATGACTTATACCTTTTTGTTATTTGTTTTTTGTTATTTTGTTATTTGATGGGCTATAAAATTCAATTTTGTGTCTGATGCATTGAAAACGTGCAGCATGTACATATATTTTGTTACTGCTGATAATTGGATTAGAGTTTTACCAGTAATACTTGCTTCTAAGAGTTTATGGTATAGATCCGTTTGCATTTATGAAATACTTGATGTTTCTGACTGAGAATTGTTCAGAGTATGTATGTATGTTTTTCCCCTCTGTCATGACTTCTGCATACCTTACAACCTTACTCCTGTGAGCAGCCTGCATTAAGAAAGAATTATTTTGACAGTCTCAGCTCTGAGATGTTTCTTGACATTTCTCAATATTTTTGTCCAGTGGAGCTCTTATTGCTGCTGACAATGAGACACTGAAGTGGAGGCACTACAGAGAGCTCATTGACCTAATGTCAGGTGCCTTTGGACACAATGCATTTTCAGATATATGATGTGGTTGCCTCTGAAAGGAGAGATTTAATTCAGTGACTGAAAAGGACCATTTCTTCAGCAAATCAAGCGTGCTTCAGTGATGCTTACTTGAAATTTACACTTTTGATGGAAGCTAAAAACACTGAGCAGGAATAATCATTCCTGTTGGCAAGAAACAGGAAATCAAGGTGATGAACTAAAAGAGACTGTTAAGAAGTTAGACCAAAAAGAAGGTGTGTATTTAGGGAGGAAATGGGAATGAAAATAGGAGTAAACAGAGCTACAAAGGAAAGAAATTCCTGCAAGAAGACAGTGGTCCCAGGAGTATTTCCCAGTCATGAGGTGATGGGCACGTTCATATACCAGCTACCTCCTGACCTGTATTAGATGGTAACTAAACAGGCACCAACTCTTCAACCTAGATTTCCATAGTGAGGAGACCCTGGGGAAAGTTCTGTAGCTTTTGTGAGCGCGGTTGTTCCCTGGTGCTGGGAATGTATGGAAAAGCACCTTCTGCTGCTGTCTGAAAGAGTGACAGGAATACTTCACCGAACCTCTTCCTCCAGAGCTCTAGAGAGGTCAGGAGGCAAGGCGCGCTTTGGCACGGCAATTGCTGTTTAGCTGCCTGCGGTTGCTGCTATGGATTGTTGGCCCAAAGGGGAGTCACCACACAATAAACAAAACGTGCCCATGCTGGGCCAGCACTAGCAAAGTGAAAATCAGAGGAGTACAGAGAAGCAAGTAAATTAAGAATTACTTTTACTCCTCTAAGGGATCTAAGATAGTTTGACCTCTGTACACAAGGAAGCTTCCAGCAGTTACTGAAAGCAGATTTGACAGCACCCTTTCATACAATTAAATCAGAACTTCCCAGTGTCATATAGTGAAACTGGAGCTTAAAGTTGGGACACGTGGTAATTTTTCACTTGTTGAGCTTCCTAAAAATAAATGTGGTTTTATTACCTTTGTTTTTAATGTAAATTTCAGTAGCTTGAATACAGATTTTCAAATTAATAGTAGTTCATAATAAGCATCATTCTTTTAAGTATTTTTTTGTCTCTAATCTCCGTTTTAAAATGACCAAGATTGATGTAAGATGCTGTCCTGTTTTTGTCTGGGATAGAGTTAATTTTTTTCCTAGTAGCTGATATAGTGCTGTGTTTTAGTATGAGAATAATGTTGAGAACTCATTGATCTTTTAGTTGTTGCTAAGTAGTTCTTACACTAAGTCAAGGACTTTTCAGCTTCCATGCTTTGCCAGTGAGGAGATGCACAAGAAACAGGCCAAAGGAATCTTGCACACCATACGTTGTGATGTTCAGTACATAAGCTGCGGGAAGGCTGGTCAGGGGCTGCTGCTTGGAGATGGCTGGGCATGGGTTAGTGCGTGATGAGCAACGGCATCGTGCATCACTGCTTTTGTATTGTTGTTATTATTAGTATTATCGCTTCCTTTTCTGTCCTATTAAACTGTGTTTATCTCAATCCATGAGTTTTACTTGTTTGCGATTATCTCCCCATCCCATTGAGAAGGAGGGGGTGAGGAGACAGCCGTGTGTGCCATTGAGCTGCATGCTGGGTGAAACCACGGCAACTGGTGCTTTCCTGCTGCTGCCGCATCCCTCGCTGCAACAGCAGATGTACCACTTGGAGAGTCAGGACTGTGGGCAGCAAATGCCTCTTGTGCAGTTTTCTTTAGTAATCACAATTTACGGTGGCCTAAGGTTTACTCTAATTTATACCCCTAGGAAATGTTTCTTAGATAGTGCAATGTAGTTAAAATTGGTGGCCCAGGGAATGTCCGTGCTGGCTTCCACATGTTCCTGTCCCCACTGCTCGGGAATGATGGGGGCGGGAGAAGGCTGCCTTGTCAGTTTTGTTCAAGGTGAGTGTTCCCGGGCTTTAGAAGGGTTGTCTTGCAGATAGAAGAGTTTTCAGCTGCCTACTTGCCTTAGAAATCTGTCCATTTTATATCATTTGGACTCCATGTTGGAATCAGGTCATATTTTAGTTTGTGCCCCAACAGGCTAGCAATTTCAGTATGCCTGCTTCACATTAGTGTGTTGACTATATATATATGTAGGCTCTCACTGTTCTGGAATCATGTGCTGGTGGTCCATCACGAGCTGCTAATTGGAGAGATTGGTAGAAAAACCTCACGTGTGTATTTCAGTGTCCAAGATTCCCTGAACCTTTGGTGTATAATTCATTACCAAAACAACTGAGAGTTTGCACTCAAAATGACAGGATAATATTATACTGTCTTTGTGAAGTCTTGTACTAGGAAAAGAATAAACAAAGGACTAAAGGGCTGGAAGAGGAAAACACCTCCTCCGTTTCTCTACCATGGCTTGTTTTGGTTCCTTTTTATGTTAAGATCAAGAAAATTACTCTCTAACTGACAATATCTAGCTGCTTCTTTTAATTTATAGCGTATAGTATGGCTAAATATAGGAATGCACGTGCAATATTTATGCTGCTGTGAGACAAAGATGCGCTCTTAACTCAACCTGATCTGAAAATAATAAAAGGTGAAACTTGAAAGCAGTGGCACTCTGCAGCAGCTCTGGAGAGGAGAGGGATTTAGCTGACATAGCCTTGATGCAATACCGATGAAAATGCACAGAAAACTGAGCATCAGAGATCGCAGGGAATTCTCCATTTCTAGTTGCCCAGTAAGATCTTAAGCACAGTACATGCACTCTTTGAGGTGAAGCAGATCTCCTTGTTATTTTAAAACTGATTATAGTTGCAAATATAATGTCACATGGTAAATCCATCACTTTAATAGGGGGGTTTCTTTCTTTGGTTTGCTTTTTGCAGGAGTGGTTAGGGTTTCTGCTTGTGTGTTCAAGTCAAGTCACCCACTCGTTCGTTCAAAGTGGACAGGGTCAACATGACTGTTAGACTGCAAAGATTTTCATAAAGGTTGTTTTGCCGACATGCACAAATACTTCCTGCAAAGGATAAAATAGCTGAAGATAGAAAAAAAAAAATCTAATTTCCTTGGAACTTAATGGGATAGAAATTTTAAACCCATGATTAAAATTTCTATCTTCCTCTGTTTCTAAGCATTTTGCTTGCTTATTTTTTTAGAGTCTTTGAGAGGAGGCAACTTAGAAGATAGGAATCAAAGCTGAAAAAATTATTAAAACAATACACTAAAAATATTCAAAGGCTTTAAAATAAGTAATTTTAGTGGGGAAAAAAAACCCCAAACATATCATTGGTAATTGCTTTTACTTCAATAAGCTTCCCTTGAAAAGTTTCAGTGTTCTGTATGTTGAAATGAGTGTGGGCATCCTGCAGTGAAGCAATTTGGAACGGAGTCTTTCTGCTCTTCCCGATCTCAACAGAATTTACCAGAAAACGGTACATTGACTTGTCTTTTTTACTATCTTTTGCTAATTGTCAGCATTCCAACATTGACTTGGTATCTGAGATTGGGTGGAATTGACTCAGAGCAGCTTCTGGCCAGTAGTCTCTAGTGCAGGTGAAATTGAAAATCTCTCCTTTTTAAAGTGTGTAAGTATCTTAAGTTATTTACCAATGTTTTCAGTGAAGTTAATACCTGTAAGAGATCATTTGGTGTTAATTACACTGAACTGTAGCTCTTTCGGTTGTGTTATTGTTATATTGACATTTAGGATAATTGTGATGTGTACTGCCATTAGCATGCTTGGTCATCAGGAAGACATAGAGGTCCTGAAGTAAATAGTATCTTGCATACTTTTTCTGTTGCTCTAACTAGATAACAACCTTTTATGGTCCATATTTGTTTTAATAAATGTTTGACCCATATGTCAGGTAACCACAAACCAAAAACCTAATCCTGCGAACACCAAAGCATGTGTGAAACTTGCTCACATAAGCATTTTTACTGCCATGGGGATTGCTGAGGTGAATAGCAATTCATTTGCATTTGTAGTAAGAAATCCATGAGCGGCATCATTGGCTCTTGGAAGTGTGAAGGTGTCTGACAATTATGCTTTAAAATATATTTTATCTTTATATAAAGAATTACTTCAGGAGAAAGCACTCCAATGTGCCTTATCAGAAACCATAAGAATTCTCCAAACTGTTTCTTTTCAAAGCCTTTCAGAAGTCTTGCTATGCAGACTATGCCTCTCCTCATGGCTGGACTAATTTTCAGAAGTTCTGACAGGGCTGTTTAGTCTGACGTGCACCACAGTAGTCTATTAAATAAAATATACATAGATTGAAAATCCTAAGAAATTACCTTTTAAAAATATTTTATTTCTTTATCAGTAGGTCCTACATGAATAGTGTAAAATTGTATTTTAAAAATATTTATTCCTCCACACCACTATTTTCTGCTTTTCATTAGATTAGCCTAGTTTAATACTTGGGCTCTTGTGCACTAACAAAAAATCCTGCACCATGTGACTGGAACTGTATCAGCAGGTATTTAGGTGCAAGCAGTTCATATTAGGAGTTACTCAGTTTCCAAGTAATGCAAATGTTTCTACTGATCTTTCAACAAAGCTGTAACTCTGTATCTCAACATCCAGCTTTATGTATTAAGTAACTGGTGCTCTGTACTATGGATACTTCCTGATACTTACAGTATATTTCCCTCTAGTCAGCGGTGATGTGTTCCTAAGTGGTTAGATCTACACAATGTAGAGGTTCGGCATGGTTGGGTTTTGAACTCCCAATGTGGGCAACCTTGCCAAACATCACCTGTGATATTAATTTAATTTATAATACTGAATATTTTTGCTGGGATGTCATGAATGTCCTAAAAAAGGTGGGAGACCTAGTTTATAGTCCGCTGCTCAGTGTCTGAGTGACCAGCTGATTGTACGAAATCGTAATTGCCTGTGCTGTTGCTTTGATGCAAAATGCAAGACAGTAAACCAAAGGCAGTAATTCTGGTCTTGTGTGTTTTGCTTTTGATCTTCTGAACAAATTTAAATTTACTGTAAATTGATCAAAGTTAAGCCAAAAGTATTACTGAAGTGATGCCCATAGGAAACCTGGTAAAATACCACATGTATTATCTTTTGAGTGTTCCTCCTGTAGTTTCTTGCTTCCTTTTTATGGCCATTAACTAGACAGTATAGTTTCTGGTTTGCAGGTTATTATCCCACCTGACATTTGAATATGCTGAGTCCTTATTCTATGTCATACCTGTGCTTTGCTTTCTCTAACATCATCACAAAATTTCATTCAGCAATATACGTTCTTCACTGTCTATTAGAAAGGGCTGTGCTGTAAATAAACATACGTGTTGGAGCTTTAGATTCCCTGAATTTAAAGGGCGTTAGGCTCTTTAACGTAGGCACAAGGTCTGTGTTGGGCCTATGCTTTTTTTTTTTCCTTCCTCTGATAGTTTTGATATATAAAATTCTAAAGATTAAAAAGTGAAGTGGTTAGGTCAGTCAGAAGGGGCAAGTAGGACTTTATATTAAAAATGGAAGTATTGACCGTAATTGAATCTGTTCAAGTGTGTGATTTTTAAAAAACGCTTGCGTGCTAACATCAAAACTAAACAATGCTCAGATATAGATAATTCAGTATTGAAAGAACAAGCACCATAAAGCAGTAATGCAAACTTTCTTAATTTAGTCTCATAACGGTGTATCACCCCTGGCTAGTTTGGGTAAATTACTGTAAATCACTTTAATTCTTGTCCTTCCTGATAATACCATACCACATTGTCAATTTGAAACACTGCCTGCTCATTTTTACTTGCAAACTGTAATGTTTCTCTTACCATGTATACATTCAAAGATTTCAGTATGTATTTGTATGCGTGCAAACTACATGCCTTATTTGCGATTGTATCTTGGCATATGTATTTTCCAACTAGGAATGCGAGTGGATTTGGCTGGTAGGACTTTACAAGAGGTACATGCATTTGTATTCAAATAATATTTGAAATCTTGAAATCATGCTGGTTTTCTGCATGGTGATTCCATATTAGAAATAAAAAATACAGTTTTGTTTTACCAGATTTATGGACTCTGAAATTTTAGTATAGGAATATTGTTTATGTAGATCCCAGCTGCAAAAACATCAGGAGATAGTTGTCCTGGTTTTCAGGCGACTTTTTGTCAGAATGAGTCAAGCATGCATTCAGTCAAAAGTGTATTTTATATTCTATGTGTCATAGACCAACAACCTAACCAGAATTGTGCCTGAGATTCAGTGAAGCATAACCTTTTCCCTTATCAAAACCAAAAGGGCCAAACTGATACATTCCTGTCTAGCTAACAAGCGTGCGTGGCACAGAGGACAGAAATCCACCTTCACAGCCTGGGGCAGATTGCGCTACTGCAACTTAATGCAGTGCTGGCTGTTACTGCAGCTTCAGATGAGGTGGGTCGTCATCAGCCCTGGCATAACGGGCTATGTGACGGCATTTTCATCCCTTCAGTTGTAAAGTAAAAGATGTGCTTGAGGCACCTCAGAGTTATTTTTTCCCTGCTGCTGTGCAGTTAGCTAGGTGTGAAGAATATCTACCCCTCGTTGTAACTGAGTTGGCTCAGCTGGCCAGCAGTAACATGCTAGGTCATGTCAATTCATTTCTTCCTGGTCCGTACCTGCCTTCAGTGGTGCATGAAAGTGCTCTGAAAGTGTACCTATCTACAAGGTGTCTATATATTTCATCTGTAGAAGTGGTGTTGTGAATTATATTAGTCTACAGTTTCTATGAGTTAATGGTTGAGGCTTTGCACAACTGTGCTCTTTCATTTTAGTGTAGCACTATTATTAACATTGCCTTTGACACCACAAGGTACTAGTCGAAGTCATCCCATCTGCCTTAGATATTTGTGGTCTTTTTTCCCTTACAAGTAATACGTTCATCTGTGGAGGACATCTCATATCGCAGATCTAAATGGGAAATAGTTGAGGCATACATGTGATGATGGGTAAAAAAGAGAAACCAAGTTCAAGTGTAACTAGGATATCTATTTTCTGAGAAGAAGGGGTAGCATGTTGCTTGACTAGAGCGCTTGCTTGATTTACCAAAATACTCCTATGTCATAGCTCAGAGGATACTGCTGGCTCTGCTAGTTGCTTGGAAGAAAAAGTATGTTTTGGAATGCAACTGCAAAGCATGCACAACATTTCTGAGACAATTAAGATATCCTGAGCTTTAACAGAGAGTAATTCATGTTCTGTCTAGTTCTGATAACGTTCGTGTTCTGGGAAAACTTTTCGGAAAGACAGGTTATTAGTAGCATTGGGAGTACTTGATTGTGATTGTAGATACTAGCATCAGTGTCCATTTCACAACACACTACCTTGAGTAGGAGCTACCAGGCTTCTTGCTTGGTACCAGTCAGGTCCTTTGTTCATCGTTATTCTTTGAATTTGCGCTCCTGCATATTTAGATTTTTTTTGGTCTTTTTATTGTGAGCTGTCAGTTTCAGTTTTATCTGAATTCTAGAGCAAGAAGAGCATCCAAATTATAAATTCAGAATCCTTTTCAGGAGAAGATATCAGTGTAAACACGAGCGTTGGTAGAAGTTGTTATAATTAGGCAGCTTTCGCTCTGGCAACTAAGAGTGACTACATGTGGGAGGAGTTGGCCTAACACCTAGAAACTTGTCTAGATGGCATCACTACAAAAAGGCACTTTCGGTGTCAGCTGAAGACATGAAGATGTGAGGAGTGAGGAGGTCACTCCCATGTCAGGGTGGGCGGAGATTTGGCCTTTCTGGGTGTCTTCTCCTGTAACTCCTCAGCAGGCTAATGCAATTACACACCCATAACCATTGATTTAGAAATGGTTTTTGAGTGCAGGCGCAGGCATTTGGTAACAGGAGTACCTTTGTTGCTCTGCACTGTAGAGTTCATCTGTTTGCCCCTAGTGTTTGGAGGTGTATGTTTAGGATGGAGAATCAGAAAGTCTCAGACAGGTCGTGCTAGTCTATATCTCGATATGCAAATATTTAAAATGAGAAGAATGTCTGTTAACATCATAGGATGTTATGCAGAAGATGTAATGGTTGTAGCAGTCTGAATGAGGTAAAGTGCTGTAATAATGCCACTAAGATGTCTCTAAGCCACTGGTATGGTGCAGCTGTGAAAAAGGCCAGTGTGGCTCTATGATGCACTAGACATGATGTTTTTCTAGAGCAAGGGAAAAATACTAATAGCATTTCACAAAGCCTTCTCGAGACCTCATTTAGAATATTGTGTCCAACACTTTTCCCTTACAGTGAACAGAAAAATGGACTTAAATTGGAATAAGTGCAGACAGACTACTAGGCTAGTCAGAACTACAGAGTATTAATCTTTCAAAGAGCGAACTGGAAAGCTTTTGTGATTTAGCTTAGACAAACGAAAGTGGAGAAGGGATAAAGTTATTATTTTGTAAATAAATTTAGGACTGTTTCAGCTAAAGTATAACCGTTTTTTCTGGTATTAATATTATAAATTGGTCCTGAATGAATTTAGACAAGAAATTATAAGAACTTTCCTCACCATTTCTTCTGAACAGGACAGTGGGGCAAAGAACCTGTACAGTTTAAAGCCTAAGTTTACTAAACTGCACAGCTGATTCTATTCTGGAGTGACTATAGAAAGTTATGAGACAAATCTTCGGATTTGGAGTATTGAGGTCTCTAAGGAGTCTGAAGGGAGGCTGAAATTGTTTGTTTTCATTACATTTATTTGTCAGTAAGAGTGTGCTTCAGCATTTCCAGTGGTTGCTTGTGGATAAGTATGTTTTTTCTGCTCATCTCCCAAACTCTTTAATAACAATTTATTTTACTTGTCCCCTCTTCTATCCCCCATCTTCTCACATTCACCATGGAACTGATAACAGAATCTGCGATCAGGAATGAATGACTTCCCCTGGGGAGACAGAGGATAAAATAGACATTATAATTCCTTTTTGTTGTGTGATGCATGGTGCACTTCTTGTGATCATTTAGGAGAAGTTGTTACCTGGCAATTGTTAAAAAAATAGACAGCTATTGCAAAGATACAGGATATAGACAGAGCCCTCAAGCTCCCTCTCTCCCTCTACAGTATTCTGTAATTATAGCCTTTCCTACAGCTATTTTGCCTTTTGTAAGGTATTGAGAAGCATTTTGTGATGTTTAAGGCACACGGAGCAGATATACTGTGGAAGCTTCAGAACTGCACATTCATCGTGTGGTCGTCCGCAGTTGCACATCAGCCCCGAAGGGACCATCCTGTGTCTCTGAACTGCAGAGGCACATGTGGAAATGCCGTGTCGGTGATCCAGACGAGGTGTCGTGTCCTTTCTGCTACTCAGACTTCACTGCGGAGAAGTTTTTCTGTCGTGTTGTCTGAAGGATGTATGTATTTGTCTCCTCCTACGCCCCAGAAGGTTTGTTTTCATCAAGTGGTGCCTTGCTGTTTGGTTGTCCCTCTGCCTTTGCGTTTTGCAGCATTTCTGTGAGAAAATGGATTTCCAGGGAAACTGGAGTATCGTTAGACCTCAGATTGAAAGGGGAAACACAGGAGGAAAATGAGATGTGAAATTCTTTCTCAGGCTCTAAGTTTGGTTTTGAATTGAGTAACCAGAATGTGGTCAGGAAGTGGAGGATGATAAAGAGCAGTGCTTCCATTAGGTTGTCTTGTTATTCAGCAGGCCGTGCAGCCTGGGAGACATGTAGTGTTTATAGCGCATTCATGGCATAGCTGCTTCCTGGTAAGTGTGCAGCAGGAAAAAGTGGTGTTCTTAAATTAGTAAGTGAAAAAGCAGATGGTAGAGGATGGACTGCAGCTTTCTAGATTTTATTCTGGACATGATTTAAAGAGGAAGTTTCTTTTCAGCGTTTCATTGGGAGGTCAGATCAAAAAGTAAAATCTAATTTATTGGACTTTTTAGGCTCAGGCTATATTGTGCCACCAAACATTCACTTGACTGTGAAAATGGCTCTATGCTTTAGGTGACTATTGTCATAATAAAAATTGATTATGATAGGGAATGACTGTAATGTAAACCTGAATATTTATAAAATGTGTTGTTAGGCAGTGGAGAGCTCTTAAGAAAGCAAACTAGTTAAGTAAGATATTATTCCTGCTTCTACTGATAACTTGCCGTGTGGTTTTTACACATTATTTGAAAAGGAGACAATTTTTAATAGCTCATGAATGTTATAATTGGGGCTAGCTGAACATCACTTTTATTTTCTCCCATAAAACGACTGTAACTCTAATTTAGGATGATTTCTGATTCAGAAATCAGTTAAGTTCAGAAGAGTGTACTTTAACTTTGACTAAATTTAATAGCCAATCTTTCAAAAATTGTAGGCACAATATTTATAGTATAATAGACAGTCACAAAACGGTATGTGATTTATAATTTACTTTGAGATCAAACACAGAAAACATTCTAGGGAATACATTTTAATGGAAGTGGCTTATACTGTAGTGAATTTCTTTCCTATTCAACACCTTCGAGGTTGTCAATCTGGGGGGAAAAAAAATGCACTGAGACCTTGTCTTTCATGGACAATGGCATGACAGCAACTGCTCTGTTTATATTTAAACTATCAGATTATCTCTAATACTTTCAGATGGTCTGAAGCAAACTTCTAGTAATGCCCTTCATGATGAGTTCCTATAATTAAGGGTTCCTGAAACTACCAGGCCTGCAGCACTTCCTCATTCCTGTAGCTTTCTGGAGTGTGAAGCTCAAGGATCAAAGAAATGTTAACTATGTTGGCTTTAGGCTGTACAAAGTATAAACCCAGATCACTTGTTTGCTGAGAAGTTCTAGGACTTGTCTATGTAAGCAAGTTAACTAGCATCACTCAGGTTATTAAGTGCTGTAGCGATCACACTAAAATCCTCTTTTTCTAGTAAGAAGAATGTTTCGAGGTGAGCTGGGCTTCTTTTGGATGAAGGTTGTTAAGCTAAAAACCTATTTATTACAAAAAACAAAACCGCAAACAACAAAAACAACCAAGAAACAAAAAAACCCACCACCAACAAAAAAAACCACCCAGCAAAAACGAAACACACGCATGCACCAAAAAAACAAACCAAAAAACCAAACCAACCAACAAACCAAAACACACCAAACAAAACCCCCCAACAAACTACCAGACCCCTTTGTGGGGGATTTAAACTAGTACAGTGTGTGATTCTTTCACCATTATACTGGTAAATTTCTGTGCTGGGAAATCATTAGATAGTAAGAATCTTTATTTTCCTTCAGTCTTGCAGTTTTTGGGGAGGCACAGGCACTTATGAAGTGTAGATAGGGTGAGGCTTGGCTTCACATGGGTAATTTGTGGGGGAAAATGACAGACTTTCATTTGGAAATGATTCTCTTGACCTTTCTGGCAAGGAAGTATGTGTGGGTGAATGAAGTGTCTTTTTCATCTCACTGGTGATGGAAAGTAGAATGTAAACACCGCAGTAGAAGGGATGCCAGGAGCTTGTGAGCAGGAAGAGAAAATAAACAGATGACAAGGTTTCCCTAAAGTGAGTGGACACAAATACTGAAATTCATTTTATGGCTTTTGGTCGGTTTACCAGTGTTTTGCTCATGTTGTTGGGTTTGGTTGTTGTTTTGTTTGGGTGGTTTTTTTTTTTGTTTATTTTTAAAATCGGCATCAATCTACTACTAATAGTTATAGATATTTACGTTACTGTTATCCTAACAAGCAAACAAATGCAAACATGCTGATGAATAGGAGAGACTCCAAATACCATTTTATGAGAAATGTTTAGGATGACCAGTGATAACTGGCTTCTCTGAGTTACAGCCATTGGATTGTTTAGGTTTCGAAGCCTAGTTCCAAGGGCACGATTCATATTGACAGTCCTCCTTCCATGCAGTGTGGCAGAGGTGGATTTGCAGGGTCAGGCCATACTAGTGGCAAGAGCCAGGATAAATGAATCTCCTTCTGCCTTTCACACCAGCAGGCAGTGTACAAAATTAGAGAACAAGAAATAGTACAACCTTAAATATATTTGTGTGACTGACTGAGACCCCTTTGGAAGCCGTAAGAATAAATACTATCTTATGTTATCATGACACGTACCTTTCAGTGTTGAGTGCATATCAGCAAGATACAAGTATTTCGAATGTTTTTATTTCCCTGTTGCATTGGGGTTCAAATAAAGATAATTAGATACCACTTTCAGCAATAAAGTGTACTTACCACAGTGTGGCTTAATAGAGGAGTGATTTATTTGTAAATACTGCGTTCATTGATGATATTGCATTTATAGTTAATGTTTACATATCAGATGCAAAAAAAAGGTTGTTGGAAGACTGCCTTGTCATAGTGTACATAAATATTATCCATCATTTCTTATTTAAATATGAAAAGTAACTTCAGTCTACTGTATTTCAGATAAATTGAGAGTTATTTGTTCTTCTTAGTTTCAATGCTGGAAGAATCAAGATGCAATAGAAATTCCACTTCAGCAGACGCTTTCTAGCGCTGAGTCATTCATTCATTGGTACTTGTTAAGTAAAGCATGTTGTTATTAAATGGCTACTCAGTAATACAGTAGCAGCATAGAAGGAATATGTGCTTTCTTCACTGAGTCCGCATCATTTCAGCAGAGGTTGAGTTTTTTAAATCAGGAAGATTCAGTTGCACACATTTTGTTACAGGCTGTGGGGATCTTAGAGCTTACACCGCCAGGCTGTATGTGAATATTTCCCCCCGAGGAGAGACTCCCTCCTTTCCCCAGTCAGCAATCACCTCTGCTCCCTCACATGTGCTTGCGAACCCAGCACACATGCACCACTCAGCCTCCTGAGTCCTTCAGTGCATGGCGCATTGAGGATTCAGGAACAGAGCCCATTAGTTGTTTGGGAGGAGTAGGATTTTGGACAGCAGCAGAGCACAAAGGTAGACAAGAAAGAACTGAGACAGCTGTTGTCACCATGAAGGGTTGGGATTGCATTTGATGGAAGAGAAGCCTGGATCTGTGGCTCTGTTAGAGAAAAGGAGTGATGTGACCGACTACTGTCTTATCATCATGAGAAGGGGAAGTGTAGTGGCTCAGAAGAAAAAGTGGAGAAAAAGCTGTGTGGTTTTTTGCACTATTTAGAAATAGTACGATTGGGAAAGAACTGCAGGTCTTAAGCAGAGGGAAGTTTATGAGCACATGAAACAAAATGGAATGTGAAGTGTGCCGTGAATATGTGACACTGTGTGTATTTAAATGAGGTGGGGCTGGAAGAAGAGAGAATAATACTGAGAATAAGCTCGGGATAACAATTAACAACGGGTCTGGTTTTAAATCTAGTGTGACTCTTCTAGATTTTTATTTTTCCAGAACTATTGTCTTCTGGGAAATCAGCATATGGGTTACATCAAACAAGTTTAGAAATCCTAGGAAACTCATTGCAAAGATAACGTGGAAGATTAATCTGAAGTTTTCACTTACATCTATTTAGCATTTTACTTTATATTCACCTCTGATACACCAGTCCTGAACTGTATTAAAACAAAGGAAAAGTTCCTGCAGCATTTGCAGCACATGTGGTTTGTGCCACCAAGGTACTGATTATACTGTGCAGAAAGGCGATTGCATTCTTCACCATTTGAAACTTGAGTTGTATTTCAGTGAGGAAATTA
The DNA here is from genome assembly GCF_963082525.1 of Nesoenas mayeri. Classification (NCBI taxonomy): domain Eukaryota; kingdom Metazoa; phylum Chordata; class Aves; order Columbiformes; family Columbidae; genus Nesoenas; species Nesoenas mayeri. The sequence continues at coordinate 101,945,315 of NC_137541.1, forward strand.
TGGGGAAGAGACAAACATGGGGAGATGAAAGGAAGAGGAGGAGCTGTGTGAGATAGGAGATGGTATAAAATATGGGAAAAGAAAGAATAAGGTAGAAGGCCAGATTAGTGGGAGGGCAGACAGGTTTAGGATACTGATATGTAAATCCACGTTAGAAACATTCTGATGGCTAGCTGTTAGTTTTCCTTGTTTTCAAAAAAGCTGGGATCACCTAACCTATACTAATCCCTATTAAGGCTTGTGTTACCCCTTCCAAATATGCCTGTTACAAATAAGCGTGAAGTCATGAGGTAATCCAAAGAACTATTTTTGTGTATTCAAAGGTGGGAAGAATGTTCTTAAAGAAATTCTCATCACATTTTAATTTATTATGTACTTGTGACTTCTGTTTGTGTTGATTTCCTTCCCTATTGTTACCAAGCCAAATATTGAAACTCTTCTAAAAATAAGACTTATGCAATAAATCAGCCGTCTTTTAATTCACTTTGTTATTTCACATCTTGAGGGCATCAGTCTCTCCTAACTTGTTTGCCATTGATACCAAACTGAGTGGGGAAGTGGACACTTCAGAAGGTAGAGTCACTCTGTGGGAAGACCTGCATAGGCTGGAAGAGTGGGCTAACAAGAACCTTATGAAGTTCAACAAGGACAAGTGTAATGTCTTGCACTTGGGAAGACATAATCCAGGAGTGCAGCATAGGCTGGGATCTACTGGGCTGGGGAGCAGCTCTGTGGAAAGGGACCTGGGTGTCCTGGTGGACAACAAGCTCAGTATGAGTGACCAGTGTGCTGCTGTGGCAAAGAAAGCCAACAGGATGCAGGGCTGCATCAACAGGGGCATCACCAGCAGAGACAAAGAAGTTATTATCCCACTCTACTCAGCACTCATCAGGCCACACCTGGAAAGCTGTGTTTGGTTTCAGCCCTTGCTATACAAAAAAAAGAGGTGGACAGACTGGAGAAGGTCCAGAGAAAGGCCACAAAGATGACCAAAAGACTGGGAAGCCATCATATGAGGAAAGACTGAGAGATCTCTGCTTGTTCAGCCTTGAGAAAAGACTTAGGGGAGACTTCATCACCATGTTCCAGTATTCAAGGGGTGGCTAGAAAGAAGATGGAAATTCCTTTTTTACAAGGGGTCTCATGGAAAAGACAAGGAGCAGTGGGTACAAGTTACTCCTGGGGAGATTCCGATTGGAAAAGAAGGAAATTCCAAGGCAGAAAATTTTCACAATGGGAACAATCAGCCATTGGAATGATCTCTGCAGGGGAGTGGTGGATTCCCCAATATCGAACACTTTTAAGATTCAGCTGGACAGGGTGCTGGGCCAGCTTGTCTAGACCGTGCTTTTGCCAGGAATGGTTGGAGCAGATGATCTGTGGCCCCTTCCAACCTGGTATTCTGTGAATTTGTAATTGTGTAAAATAACCCTAAATTAATTCTTAACCCTTTTGAGCTCCTCCCCCACAGAAAGGGGGAGTGTTTGAGGAAAGACAGGAGGATGCCTTTGGTTGATTCATACTTTCTGGGAAAAATAGGTGCAGGTATGCTGTGATTTACTTTTCTTCCAGTGGAATAAAGATAAGCACACTTATCCTTGGTAAATAGTGCCAAGAAAACCCTGTTCTTAATTTAAAACCCTTCCTCCCTCCTCCCCCCAATACTTAATATATTTGACTGAATGAAGGGCTGTTTTGTCTTCAGAAAGAATGGCTTAAGGACATACTAATAACTCTGTTAACTGAAATGTAGAGTGAGTTTAGATTGAGATTTAGACTCTATTTTGGTTCTTTGTAGGTTGTTTTTTTTGTTTGGTTGGTTGGTTGGTTTGGTTTGGTTTTTTTTTAAATTTAGGAGTAGATAGTATTAATCTAATATGAAGACTGAAGTACCTACAGTCTACAAGGCCTTCCTACAGCGGCCTTGACATCTAAATATATAGATGCCTGTGTTTTTCAGTAGCAAGGGATTTAAGTGCCTAAAATTCTACTTCTGTGCAGACAGCACTGCTGGTTTGGATTGTCTCCTGCCCAAGTCCTTCTGGGATCCTGAAATTAAGTGTTCCTGCTGATTAGCCCTTGTACAGATTTCTTTAACGCCCATCATTGGAAGTGAGTTCAGCACAAAGTGTAGCTTATGGCACACTAATCACAAAGACTCTGTGGGAACCAGGAAGGGAAATGTGGAAAAGCTAGAGAGCTGGTTGTTGAGAATAAACCTGAAAATTGCCAGGGCAAGGGGCAGGGGCAGGAGGTTGAGTGGGGGAGTCAAGCAGTGGGAAAAACACTGGAAGGTGAAAAGTAGTGTGGAAGAGCCAGCAGATCTGTGAAGGGGAGAGAAAGCTGAGAGATGGTGCCGAGCTTAAAAGGAAAAGTGAGGACATGAGGGCTGGAAGCTCATGGGAAATGGGCTTCTGCTTGCAGGGAGCAATGTGTCATATGAAGTTGGTGAGAACGAAGCAGTTACTGTAAAGAGGCAGGACTGAGATCAGAAATAGGAGACTGAGCCTGATGATAATGAGCGTGACAGGGGTGGTGACACATTTCCTTGGGACTGACACTGGCACAGCTTGGATGAGAAGGAGAGGTGGCCAAGTTGTGAGGGAGACTCTGGGTGTCTGTGCTGAACAAGGTGGAGCTTCTCCTCTTCGCTACTTACTGTCTGCAAAAGGGCTGGAAGTTAAACCAAGCTCAGAAAGCTGTCTTGTTGTTAGAGTTACAAAGAACAAGCACTGCAAAGATGGGAAGGTGAAGAATTAAGGTTGTCTAGAATATGTTAACTGGGCTCCATTGGACATACACTTTATGCTATGGTTTTAAATTATAATATCTCAGAATCATATGGTCTTTTCAACTGGAGCAGAAGTGTATGAAGAGTGTGCAGCAAGGGAGACAGGTCTTTGAAAACTCGCTTTCATTTGCTGTAGAAACTTCACGACAGGTAGTGAATGGGGAAGCGTGCCGCAAGAAAGATGCGCTGCCTAGTTATGGCAAACAAAGAGAACTTCCCCAGGATATTAGTTTAAAGTATTGTATAAGGCTAGCTACTCTGATAAATGAATTTTAGGAATCTCTGGTTGAAGGCTAAAGTCTGTAATGCTTCTGATCCAAAGTTTCATTCTTTAAGTTCATAGACTATGGGGACCATACGACATGCTTCGTAAGGACTGTAATGCAATCTGTTGTTACCCTGACAGCACCAAAGAGGAACTCTGTGTTGGAACCAGCATTTCTGTCTTCCCGGTGCTGTTCCGAAACAACACAGAATAACCTGGAGTAGATAAAGTGTAGAGCTGAGCTGTGACCATATGTAATTGAGTTAACATGCAGATTTTCAGGTACTCTCTTCTAGCTACTGTGTTCACTGAATGAGGTTTTGGCCCTGTAGAAAAAAATTGCACATTATGACCTAATAAAAACCAAGTCAGACTAGATATGAGCAAGGGGGCACACTTAACTCAAAATCTTTAAAAAATAAAAATTGGGAATTCTGAAGTCTTTACCTTAAAAATGTGTTAGTTTCTACCCCATCAGATACCATTGTTATTTTGAGATTTTAGAGTTGTTGAGGATGTAGATGTTAATATATAGCTTGCCTTTTGGTTGGTGTTGGTTTTTTTTAATAGCATGTTTTCTTTGTATTTATCCTGGGAAAATCTGGATGCACAATGTGCAAAGGAAACTTAAAAACCGGGAAGCATAGTTACAGTCAGATTTTTAATTTCCCTTGACTTCTGGTGAAATCTTTGAAAACCCATACCTTGCTTACTTTTCCAATTTATATATTTACTTGCATGATGGAGGTGATGATTTTATTTTATTTTTTTTTTTAATCCAATATAATAGTAATTTTATTTTAGGTGAACTAATTCCATTTTATCTGTTTATATTCTGAGCATGGTCAAAAGTGAGGCTGGGATTACTATTTAAAGAGACTACTTTCAGTGGCTGTGTCCTACCAAATGTCTTGCTTTTCTACTCTGTTATTGTTAGATGGGCTGCTCTAAATTAGATGGTCTAATTCTGGAAAATTTGAATATGTGCAGATGGGCTTCTGTGTCAGCAAAGCCACACTTACTTAATTGGAGCTCCATATGTCTGCAAAAATCAATTCCATATGGTTGAATAGCACATTATGAAAATGTTTCTCTAATTCATACTAGTGCCAGAAGAAAGTAGACTAACTTATATTGTTGAGCTCTTCCTTACCTAAGTGACAGTGCACCTGTACACAAACCTTCCGTCAATTTTAAAGTGGTAATTGAATACATAGGATTTTCTTGTCACATGTTAACAGTTTTAAGGTAGCTTAAATCTGTGGCTAACAAGGCCTTAACTGTGTTGCTGTCGCTATACTCCTAAGGCAAGTGATGAAATGTACCTAAATCATACAATCTCACCTTCTACTAGGTCAAATGTACATGAGGTTTCTCACAGAAAACGCTTTTATTTGAGGTTGTGCTGGGTGTAATGTATATATATACATACATATATACACACACACGTGTGTGTGTAGAACTGGTCAAATAAAACCCAGTATTTTTGCAGGGGAAAAACAACTTTGAGTTTGCTTCTGGTCAAGCAAACTGATGGGAAATAATCCTGTTAGAAAAGCTGGAGATTTGAATTTTTAAATTGCTGACAATTTGGGCCCTAAGAGTTAATATAATCAAGAGATGAAATTATGAGGAGTTATGTAAATTAATGTTGTCTTTATTTTTTTATTATACACAGGTACCTAAGGATAAAACTGGCCTGAAGGAAAAATCTGGGGGAAACTGGGGAGCTTGACTGTTCTTGCACCTGAGTAAGTGAATGCTTAGCTGGAAATCAACTTTACAAAGTGTTGAAACTGTTAAATATTTTTCAGCATCTCTGTTGCTAATCGCAGGTCTGTAACTTGAGACAGTACCTTGGCTTTTGAATTGAAAAAGACTAGGAGTACTAGAGCTAGCTAAAGGAATGTTACATAGAGCCTTCAGTGCTTAGTGATAGGTTTGCTTTTTATTACTGCCCTTAGAGCCTCCATAAATTCAAATGTGGATTATATGCAGGTTTTCTCAGCATTTTGGTGTTTTGCCTTGCCAGTTTTTTGAGACTAATTTCTGAGTCTGAATGACTTCTCCATTTCTTAAAGTTGAATTTGATCTTGCTGGTTTGTGATGATAATGAGGCACTGAGATTGAGCAGGACTGAAGTTGGAAAAAGGGGCCAGTTTAAGTATGAGGTCACCAGAGGATGAAGGCTGAGAAGATGACCTTGTGGTGGCTTAATATGGTTGTCTTGGAAAGGGTGAACACTCATTTCATGTTGTTTGAGACAAGAACTGTTGGGTTTGCTTCCATTAAAATCGTTGGATTTGCTTACATTAAAATAGGACAGGGACAGCTTTTCTTCATCAGTTTTGATGGTGCATGTGGCAGACATTTCTAGGCATCTGATGGTCCCCAGTCCCAAACCCAATCTCGACAGGTTTCTGAAAAGGGAAGAAGAATATTTTTTAGTTATCCACCTGCCTTCCTTTCCTGGCAATTCAAGCATTACTCTGGTTACAATAAGTCATTTTACATGTCAAAAAGGTACTTTGTTGTATTATTCAATGTGTTTATTTATTCATACGTATTCATATATGAAATGCATGTAATATTAACAAGCAGATAGTATAGTATTGCATGAAACTTCTTTCTACTGGTAACATATTTGTAATAATGGGCAAATTAATTGCGTTTTTTGAAACAATTGCCAGAGCTGGAGCATTTCTTCCTGCTGGCATTTATCACGCTAAAAGAATTATGTTTAGTTTTTCAGTAAGTTCAATATCCTTACTGGTATCTACATTAAATTTTACAAACTCTACTTATCAGCTGAGAGTCTCTTGATTTAATCTGGTATAAACTTGTTATCAGTGCATTTTATTCCAGATCTCTGCTGTGGTTTAATCATGTTTTTGTACTGAACGCATTAACTTAAAAATTGATATCTGTCATGTCACTGCGTAAAAAATATATTTCATTTTGCTTTGTTTATCTCTTTGTGATAGAGGAGTAGACAAAAAAGTCTCTCATTGCTTTTGGTATTAAAGAGAATTAAATATGGAACTTAAAAATACACTCGGCTTAGTGAGTTATACACACATAAGACTATTCATTCAGAAACACGTTGTGGCAGCATTTATTATAGCATTATCATTCTTTGATTTGTATGTTAGGGAGTGAGTCACAAATAATGCCTGAAACTGTATTATAAGTAACTGGTTGCTTTCCTGTGCATTTGCAGTTCTCATTGAAGTTCTGGTTCTTGCAAATATCGTGCCATGTCATACTTGCACTCATTGTACGTGGGGTTAGGAGTTAGTTCTGTGGACTAGTGAACAGGTGAAAGGTTTATTAAAGAGGTTCAGTATTCTTAAATGATACTGGCATGTTTTGAAATCAAAATTGGCTCAACAGCTCTGTTTTAAATCCAGCAGGGACCTTCAAGAGAGGTTTTTGCCTTGTTTCTTTTAACTTCTGTACTAACACACAGCAAATGTTTTCATTTATTTCCTGTGTTATCAGTCCTACTCTGCATATTTTACTCTATTGCCTTTGACAGTGATGAAAGACAGGTATTTCCTGACCTTTTGTCTTTTGGGTGCTACATGAGCTCAGCTGTTCAATTCAGGAATATTTTCTTCTCCTGTCTTGTTCCCATTTCTTCATTTAGAATGCCGCACTAGAAATCCCACGTGCAATTGCAATATTTTTGGGATTATAGTTTAAATTTTGTTATTGTGAACATGAGGCAGGAGCTCGCCTGTGCAAAAGAAAGGTGGTCATTCTGCTGGGCTTGAGGATTTGTAGAGGTAGTGACTTCTGCCTTGCCAAAGCAACCATGTCAGTGTTATGTTACTTTTTACTTGCAAAATTGTCCTTAATTGCTTGTTTGAGGAAGGCCAAAGTCAAGAACAATTGAACTAAGAGATGGGGATAATCCAATTAAATTGTGTAGTCTATTTCTTTATGAATATAGGATTGATCTGTACTCTAATTTAGGTGTTTTATCCAGTGTATTATTTGCCAGTTATTGTAGTTACTTCATCAGCTACAGATTTTCTCATTCAGACTTGAAATTGAGTGCCCTGGGGCAAGATTTTCTCAGTTAAGCATGGAAATGGCCTGGCCTTGTTTTTGAGAGCATCCTGCACGTAGCTGTTGTTGTGCCTGGTGTTGCGGAAAGACCAGCGGGTTTGTGCAGATCTGTGTCTGGGTTTGAGGCAAGATAAAACACATCCTTGACGCAACTTTCGGTGTACCGTGGTGTGTTCTTTTTCAGTAATCAGGGGGTCATAGTCCCTGCCGTAATTGGAGGCTCAAGTGAAGCCAGCTGGCTCTGTTGCTGCGGTCCGTCGATACTCTAGGATGAAGCTCTTCAGCTTCTTTTAGCAGTTAATTTCAGGGAGATGGTTATTATTTTTGTAGATCATAAGTGTATAACTTCTGACACTTTTAAAAGATACCACAGACTCTGGTGTTTGTAGTCTGGAAGCCTCTGGGGGTTTAAAACTCTTTCTCTACAGTGTCTTTCTTACAGAGATCAATTAAGTTTCTAATTAGAGTTGTATCAACTTAGCATCTACTGAAATCCTAAAAAAGCTGATGTTTGAGAAAATTTTAGAAGGTTTTTTAATCTTATGAGAAATTTTTGATTGAGGATTTTGTTTGGGTTTTTTTTTTTTTAGTATTTTTGAGAGGGGTTCTTTGTTGTCCTGGAAGTGGTGTTTGAGTAATGGAAAGTTCCAGTAGCTGAAATTTTAATAAAAGGGAACAAACCAAATTTATTTAAACAATTTTAATTATTAAAGTAGCTTGTTCCCAGACATCTAACGGAACTGTAGTTGCAACCATTCCCAATGCTTTCTGTCTTTGAAAGACAACTTACTTTGATCAGACCTAAAATGTTGATGAAATTTAATCACAAAATTGTTTTTCCCAAAGCAAAGTGTTGCAACCTTTCAAAGGTGTTTGGAAAATTGTACATCACTAAATATGAAAGGTACCGAAGTCCCGTGACTGGCCTCAGCATTAAAATATATAGTCACTTCTGCTTTATGAGGCTGTAAACTGGATAATTCATCACTAGTGGGGATCTGGAGGTAGACATAGGCTTTTGAAGAACAATACGTTATATTACAAATTCCTTTGGAGGGGGAGTGTTTGTTTTTAGGGATTCCTGGAGAGTGGAAGCCTGCTATGTTGGTATTGTGTGTGTAATAAATCATGTACTTTGCCTAGGTTGTTGTTTTTTTTTTCTCAAAGGTCTAAGACCATTCAAACATTCTGTCATAACAAGAATAACAAGTAGTATCCTCTCTGCAAACACAGAACAGGGGGGAAAATTATTATTATTTTTTAAAGTGTAATATTCTCACTAGCTATATAAATAGATTGTAGTGTCCCACAATTCACGTGAACAGCAATACAACTGTGTTGCTGTTGTCTAACTAAATAACAAGAGATGAGAAGAAAAGAGGGGATGACAAGGGGGATATATATCGGAGATTGGCATTGTGTTATGAATGAATTTCCACTGTGGTTTTATTGGGGGGAGGAGCTCCTTATAGGAGGCTTCATCTGTTTGCTGCTCTTCGATATTTAGAAAGCATCTTTAGTGATCCTTTTTTCCAAACCAGCTCATGCAGTAACTGGCAAAACAGAAGCAATTAGCAGTGTAATCTCAAAGGGAATCTCAAGCTTCACTTTAAGTGCAATGATTAAATCCACTAAAATGATAACCATTGCTGCCAAGAACTCCTGTAATTGGTCACTAATGTATTTTGTTGTAGCAGTCGATAACTACTAGATTTCATGCATGTAATTAGTAATGCATATACGTTTGGTCAGTAAAATTGAAAATCCTAATAACTGAGGCTTGAGAGGGTGGGAAGGAGCATAGAGCTGGTGAACTGAAATAGCGCTCTGTTGATAGTACCTAACCAGAACTGTATGCTTCAATAAAACAAGTGTCCTACTGTGCTGGAATACAAATGGGCTGTCTGTGGCAGGATATAGCAAAGACGTTGGCAGAGAGGGATTTGAAAGCTTCTGGCATAATGTAATTGAGTTGGCCATTTCTTTAAAGATACAGCAAATTGTTTGCTGTGGCGTTCATCATCATAAGGAAGGTCAGACAGCTTGCTAAACATATGATACTCATAATAAAAAAATAAAACGGTGACGCTTATATTTAAGTACAAATCATGTTACCATATTTGTAAAAGCTGTGGAAATGAATGGGAATATTTTTGGTGGCACAGAGGCATTAGTAATCTAAGTAAGGCTGTAATTCAAGAGGAGAAGAGTCAGTCAGGGAAAAGACCCCCAGAGGAATTCAGCTAGTGAGCAACATATGATCCCCCTGACTTGAAAGGATAGTAGGTGTTTTGGCAGGAGTATTGCTGACTCTCTCTTTTGATCACTTCAGGGAAGATAAGCTTGCATGATCCTATTTTTTCGCTTTTAAGAAAACAAAGGAAAAAAATAACAAAGAAGGAGGACTTAAGGAAATCTTTAAAAAGAGACAAAATCTAAGCTGAAGCGTTGCTGATTTGGTTAGTCAGTTATGCTGTGACAGAACAAGATGATGCAACAAGCGGTAGCATATCTGAACTGTTAAATGAAATGGTCAGTATTGGTACACTGGGAAACCCCTCTCCAGTCACATCCAGAACACTGAATGTAAATCGCGGGATGACAGGGGCTTTGGGCCACGCAGTGATGCCTCTGCAAATGAGTAGCTGTTTGCTTTTAGGTCCTAACACATTCAGGAGACTGGCATTTTGATTTCTTGCACCACTGCACCACTGATAGGGTTGGAAATGGGAATCAAAATAATTAGATTGGATATATAGATCCCAGCAAACCAGCTAAGAAAGCAGCTGGGTTGGGGAGGGCTGCTCTGAATTCTAAAATGTGCTGGTGCTTTTTCTATGAGAGGGTGAGGGTGGAAGGAGTAAACTAGAGTGCAGATGCTTGCCATTTATATTCAAAGCATGTAACAAAATAATTGAATATATGCTTCCTCCTATTAAAGCCTGTTAAAATCACTAATAAAATACATTAGCATTATATTAAAAAGAGAGCACAAATTCTCAGGTAATATATCTTAGTTACAGTATGCACAGTGTCTGGATAGGCAGAGCGGGAAGTGACCCTTTCCGCCATCTAAGGCATTTCTCCTTGCTGGTACAGGAGTGTTTCCATCAGTGCGTTTTCTGTTATTTTGTCCAGCAGTAGCTTTGCAGTATTCCCTTTGGCCGTTTTTTCACAGGCCAACAGTAGTTCCCCTCCAAAAAGCCTTTCCTGCTAGTCACTCAATATTTTCCATTAAAACAAACAAAACACAAAAAACTCAAAACAAAACAACAAAAAAACCCCTTCCATTTATTCCTTCTTGAGTTTCCGTATCTGATAGAAAATTTCTTCCTTTTTCTGCTGTGCAAATTCCTCCTTTAGATATTTGTAAACTATTAGTATTACCCCACTTTCTAATTTCCCCACTTTGTCATTTTGCACCTGTTCACATTTCTGTCTCAGACTTTATTCAAAAGGCAGTTCTTCAAGTTTTTGCTTTTTAGAGACTCTATTTAACCAGGAAAGTCAGGAGGGCAGGTCCTCCTAAATTTATAGAGGATGTATGTTTTCTCTGTTTGCATGTTTTCTGATGCTTTTCTTTTTTCTTTAAAATTCTACTGTGTAGATTCCCAGGTGATTTTAGATGTCAGGTATTTTTATTGTGCTCTTCAGGTCATTATTTCACGTTATGCTGCTCGATTGTAAAGATAATGATGAGGAATGGCAAAGTGATGTCTTTTTGTTTTGGTCTCTTCAAGCCCATAATATCTAAAGCTCCTTCAGAAGTTGGCATTTGTGTATTCTGAGGGGCGCTGGGCCCATATTGTACAGCTTGCACAGAAGTATGCCATTCACTGATGTGATGTTTTGGTGAAAGATTACAAGACTGACAAAATGTGTATTTGCTATTTACATGGAATGGATGATATCTACCTAGTGCGGAGGTGTAATGTGGAGGAGCACTCCTCATACCTGAAGCTGAAAGTGTTTGGACTTAGTCGGGAGAGGTCTTGGCAGTTCTGGAGGAGCTCATCTTTCTGGTAGGAAACTGATAAAATCCAATCTGTTTTGCCAAATAGAGACTGAAATTGTGAGTTGGTCGTTGCCTGGTAGTAAGTGTGTGAAGATTTATGATACGAAAAGGTTCTTTTGTTTGGAAGTCATGCAAATAGAGAGATGTAGTGGAAATAAGCAAAAGGTAGAATTCAAACAGGAAACAGACTTTGTTATTCCTCCAATATTCATATCTATTTTAAAGCTGGAAAATAGTTGAAATTGAAATGAGGAATTGTCCCTTAGCTGAAATTTTTACATCATGTTCAGATGAATTTCTAAAATACAGATTTCTTTCAATGTTTCAAGGTTTCATGCCACACAGGAATTGCATGTTTGAGTTTCAGAACTTGTGTTATTGAGGAAAGCCAGTTAGATAATGTACTGGTCTCTTTTTGTCTTCATGCTTATGAAGGTCTTCAGTTAAGGTTAGGGCTTTCATACATGCAGATTATTTAGCTGAGATGATGTTCATATGTTTGTGGAGGACAGTTGCAACACAGCAGTTATTGTGCAAGAAACTGAAAAAATAGTTCAGTGGTTTGCCCTGCTCCAAATTGTGCCTCTCTGATGCCTTCTGCCCAGTGCTGGTGGTAGGGCAGATATAACATACAGCGCACTTAGGAGCCTAATAGGGACTGACGTTCAAAGTTTATTTGAATGCTTGGGACTGATGTTTTATAGAGAGAATTCAGAAAGAAAAGTTATTTTAGTTTTTAATAATTTTTTCTTTGACCTCTATCTGCAATAAAATTGGCTGGCAGTATCACAGCTCGTCTAAACACAACATTTTATTAATGGCAATAATTCTACAGAAGAACAAATGGAGTTTGGGAGAAAAGAAGACATGAAAGAATTGTAGCTTTTTTAGATGAATAACTTGCTGAATGTGAATGAAGGCAAATGCCACTGACTTGAACAAAGAAATCAAATTAAATACCTTGCGCAGGTTCCATAATGTCTATCTAAGAGGACTGCAACACTTGATCCTCCATGTTTTGACTACTGCCATTCAGTCAACAGTATAGCAGTGTATTTTACACAAGCTGGAAAAAAAACCACAAGTGTGTTACACAGGTAATATTTTCTATACTGTGTTAGAGCGTGAAATGCTATTAAATATTTCCTGCTTAATGTATAAATAGCCTCTGATATGAATTCTAGGTAATGGAAACACCTTACATATTTTACTACCACAGCATAGCATTTGTTTTGTTTAGGAGACCTGCAGATGGCTTTAATCTTCTATTTTAAGATATTAAAATCATATGATATAAACAGCAGGATGTGCCACATAACTAACCTGATTGTGCTGTAACTCAGAACAAGCTGAGCTGCTTCTTCCTTATCAGGAAGACTTTTCTATGCTTGTTGTTGTCTTATCCTTGGTTATTGGAACCACATTTATGTCCTTCTTCTACAGTAATCTTCAGAACTAATTATGTTCAGTGAATATCTTACCCCTTGCAACTTTTCACTACTAGTGCATGTTATATGGGATGACTTCTTTTGCTGTACAGCTAATGAACTGAGCTCCCCATTGTTCTGTGTTGTACTTGCTTTTGAAGGCCATCTGAAAATGGATAAGAATATTAAAATTATTTTGCATTTTCTGATCTCTTATGCCAACATGTGAAAACATGGTGAGTGGACTCCTCTTGTAAGATAGTATACAATCAAGGAAATTTTTAGATTAGTTTTAAACTGGTGGAGAAGTTTTCATTTGCACACAAACTTATGTGTAAAGTGATTCATATCATCAGTTATAAAAATAAATACCATGGCTGTGTAGCACTCAGATTTACTAAAGGCTGTGGTGGTGTGTTTTTGTATTTTTGAAACAAACCCCATTATTTTTATGTGATCTCAAAGGATTGTGTGTTTGAAAATTGCTTTGTTACTGTAGCAAGTTTTTCAGGCTTTCAAAGTATTATTTCTTAAATTAATAATACCATTCTGCTACCCATATATTGTTTGTAAAATTTGGCTTGTTAGGAAATGGTAAGTGACAGCACTGACATCTTAGCTCCCTACACCTTGGGAAGGGCTTCCCTTGTTTTCTTTTTCTGTGCCCCTCTCCAAGAACAAAAGCAATATGAAAATGCAGATGTTGAAAGGCATGAAAATGTGTTTAAAGTATTTTCCTTCTGTCTTGGAACAATGGTTGCTGACAGCAGAAGGCTTGCTTGTTAGTTAAAATTAGATTTGAATCATCAGTGTAATAGCAGTAGGAAATTGTAGGATGGAAGGGTGCCAGGAAGCTGATCCATAATACATCTGCCCTTTCAGTGCACGTAAGGTGGGCCCTAAGGGACTTCAGCTGGCTCCTCAGTTGAGCGAGTTTGCCGCATATGACGAGTCACAGTTACAATTTTAAGCATCCTGAAAGCAAAATACTTTGTACCTGGGCAAAAACCACTTAGGGTGGGATACCCAGCACGGGCACAAGCAGAACAATGCAAGATGGCCGTTACAACTTTGCCTTCCTGTTACTTCCTTACATCACATTTAATTGGGCCCACACTCATTCCCTCTCACTGTTTTTCTGGACTAGGGTTCGAGGGGGGAAGTCTGTGTCTTGGGGCTTGATTTATTGGGTTTTATGGTTGTAAAAACACTGCAAAATTTTCATGAGCTAGCTTTGGGTAAATTAGAGAACGATGCTGCTCTGAAGCTGCATCAGAGTCAGCATCATTCTGCCTTATTCTGTTTCTCCTCGGCTGTTTTAAGGCAGTCCGGTACCCAATGGCTTCCTTGCTGTGATTATCCATTGGCTTTGCAGTAACCCAGTCTGTGGAAGATGATGACCTCTCTATGCACCTTAAAACCATTCACAGAAATGGTTGTAATTCTGCTGATGCAGAATGCAGCTGCCTATTTAAATCTCTTTTTCTTGCAGAGGGGCTGGTTATGTCTCTGCTGTGTGTGGGTTTCTATTTCATTTCTGGTGTGGTTTTTACACTATTTTCATAAGCAGCTTGGTTCCTGATTACTTCAGGGAGTGCTTTTGCATGATATAATGGTAATGATATCAGCTGAAGTGCTAAAGCTACTAGTCCTCTAATTTAAATTAGTGCTAGTCAGAGATGGGAAAGCTGAAGGCAGGATGGTGCATGGGAGAGGGCTCTGCTTTTGGAAATTATTTAGTTTGCTCTCATAACAAAATAAGAATTTTCTGACCTTCAGGTCATGTGGCTATTCTTGTTCTGGGTGGCAGAGTGGAATCAAAGTGGTTGTGAAGGAACGATCAAGGAGGAATTTTAGTTTAAGTGTTTAATGATGTTTAGTGCATTACTGTTCTCTTCATCAGTGCTATGAAGGCAATCAGACATATTTTAAAATAAATCTACATAAATAACTGGCTTATAATAATGCAGCATTGGTTTATAACTTTTTATATCATTTGTTTACATCTACTACATTTAACACTCTCTCCATTGTATGTGTGTATGTATCCATCTATCTGTATATATATGGAGTTTATATATATAATGTTTATTTATTTTAGGGAGACATAAGCAGTTTTACAGCTGGACTGTATTGTTTATAGGTATTATGTAATTGTTGGAAAATATTTGGAAGACACAGGACCACCATAGTTTCATGACTGTGGTATAGCAAACTTGATTGTCCCCAAGAGAACATGGAGTGTTACCTGAGCATGAAAGGCCACCTTGAGTTGACCTGCTTGTGTGCTCAGCTTAGAGACTGCAATCTGTACTCCTGCACGTGTACCAACTAGAAGAACAGTGAATTATATAGAAGACTTTGCTGAAGGTTACTGATGTATTTGTTTTTGAAAAAATGGAAAGGGATTGATATACTTTTTTTTCCCTGGTAGAATGATGTCAGGTAGGCTTCAGGTCACCCAGATGATGGTGGTTTGCACAGGTCCATTGGTGGCTGCTCCTACTCTCTGTTTCCAGAAATGTAATTCAAGTTTTCTTTTCTGTACACTGAGTCCCTTATTTATTGTTCCATCTTTGCTGATTAATTTAAGTGCTTGTCCTCTTTGTGATCTCCTGTGTCATATTTGTAGACAGTTGTTTGCCACCTTTCTCAAGACAAGGTCAAGAGCCATTCCCTGAAAAAGTCCAGATACTTGTGTCATGTAGAGCCTTTTTGTAAATGTTCTTCCTGTTTGTCTTGTAGGTGTCTATAAAAGTACGGAAGTCTAACCTAGAATATTAAGGTTTTTATGGCCTTACTACTTACATTCTAGCTCAACTCAGTGCATTATGATATTGCATATACTCTTAATCATACTGTTAGCCAGTATCATCTTTAAACATATTCCGTGTCCCCTGGGCGTCTACCTACCATCTGTTACTTTATCCCATTAGATTTCCAGCAGATTTCCCATTTTCTCTTCAGCATACTGTGCTGAAAAAGCCCTCCGTATAGTTTCCCTTATTGATCTCCCAGTTCGGTCTTAATTACACAGCTAATCAGATTATGGCGACTCTTTCTATTTCTCACCTCCCTGTGCTTTCCAGTTTGAACAAAATCTTACACTGGGAGCTGATTCTCTTAATTTCTGCACACAGGTACTTATGTTTGTGCAGGATGAGTATACAAGATTCTTCTAAACACAGTTTTCTGTTGCATTTGCTGCATGGTGAAAGTAAAAGACTTAGGTGGAGCTGAATTCTTCACAACTTAAGGAGCCTCTTGGCCTCTGCTTCCTCCTGTGAGGCCATGGGAACCCGACTCTTTGCAGATGGCTTGAGCTGATTTGGATGCAGCAGCTCCAGAAGGGCTGGTCCTGCCCTGCCTCCCCTCTCCTTCTCCTTGACCCAGGCTCCCAAGGTGCTGTCAGCTCTCTCTTGCCCCTGTGCAGTGCTGAAAAATAGTTTTATTTGCAAGGTGAGCCCTGTCCCCGACACACGGCAACAGTAGGGTCTTAAAAAGCTTAGGCTGGCTGTTAATACACAACGCTGAGTCACTGCTGAAACGTTTTACTTTGCTGCGTACCTTTTCAAAGCAGACCATTGCCAGAGCCGTCCTGCCTAGAAGGGGCTATAAATCGCCGTCCTGGGCCACTGAATGACGAGCGGCTCAGCCGCTTGTGCGGATCAGCGAGGTAGGCACGCGTGGAGAATTGCCTCAGCAGGTGTTTGCAGCCACCCTGCCTCCGCTCGAGCATGGCCACACAGCATCGCCTTCCTGCAGGAAGGCTCTCCAGGCAGAGAAAGCGGCTTTCTGTTAAAACCTGTGAGAAACTTAGTATTCTGGGAACATGTGTGAGTATTATTTACAAACACTGGCAGTCTTATCACCAGATGACTGATGTCAGTAAACTCCCTCATGACAACTTTGTTGCTACGTTAATAGAAATACCTCAGCAGCCTGAAGTTCGGACATGGTGAGAGTTCCATACAACTGAGAGATCATCTTTAGTGTTAACTGGGATTAACCAGAATTCCTACATTGTGATCAATTGTTTTACAGGGCAGGAAGGGGTGCCTTAATTTGCTGCTCATTTTTTGTAATGCTGGACAAAAGCTTGCCTGATAAAACTGCATGTTTTCATGGCTAATGAGCTCAGCCAGTCCTTGGTTTCTGTCCATGTACTACAGGAACTAAACCGTATGGAATATTACTGTGGAATATTTAGGTCCATTTATAAATACAAAGATTCATGTGTACAAATTGGCTTCAGTCTTAATTGATTTAGAATACTTGATTAGACAACACAGCTGAGCCAACGTAACTCTTGCTGCCGCCAAGAGAGGTGGTTCAGCCCTCGCTTTTGTCTTCCCTCCCTTCTGGCCATATGGTGCTTGTCTGACTCCTCACTCTACCGCTGAACTCCATCCTTCCTGGAAGAGATCAAACCATTTTATCTGGTGTGATGTTATCAAACAGGTGTGAGGAATTGTGTGCTTCCCTTCTGAAAACTGCATTTCAGCACGAGGGTTGCAAATCTAGTGAGGAAACCTCCAGTGCCAAGGGGTGTGAGCTAGATCAGCACGGGTCATTTCTACTTACTGTTTTGATCAAGAAAAGGAGTAGTCTGGTTTTATATATATCTCCTGTGATATATTTTTAGTTGTTACCACCTGCACATGATATAATAGTCCTGTGCCAAGAAAAAAAAAAAAGAGAATGGCATTTCTAGCACAGATGGCATGATTGATAGTGCTGTGGGTTTACATACTTTGAATTTTAGTGCAGTGAGGAAACTGTCTACTCTTAAACTTACAGTATCCTGCATTCCAAAATATAAGATATTAAAAAATGCCTTGGCACATGTATACTTGGCAGAAAAACAAGACTCTACTTTACCCAGTAAAAATCGAGGGTCACAGAATGAAAATCTTCTTCCCAGTTAAGCATGTTAAGCGTGTTTCAGTAGTTCTGGTGACTGATGAGCGCATCACGTGTTTGACATATGCGTGCTCTACTTGTGTTTATTTGGACATTTTGCCTTACTGGGGTTTTGTAAAGCTAGTGAGAGTCACCTCTGGCGTCCTGCCATCCTTTACAGTAGTCCCATTGCAATGCATCGTGCAAAGTAGTGTAGTAACTTTGGGAAGCAGAATTATGAGTGATGGGTTTGGTACCATCTTGATTTAACAGCAGCCTTAGCAAGCAAGTGTAAAAGTGCAAATGCTAAGATTGCAGGGGTAAACCTAATGCTTGTGCTCAAGAACTGCAGCAGCCACTAAGGCAAGAAATGTCCTAGCTAGTGTTGCCTGAGTTGAGTTACTACTGTTTGTCCAGCATGGGAGCAGCAGTGAGTGGTGTCAGGAGCTTGGAGAGGTGGTAGAAACAGGGAGGTTATGGCAGGATTTTGCCTCCGGCTGGAGGAAGCAAGTGAGAGGAGATGCTTTGGGTTTTCACAGCTGGAGTGCGGTTTTCTGATAGTTAGGGTCCCCACAGTCTTAATAGCATTTTCGTTTATATGTCATCTCCTTGGCTGTTTTACTGTTCTCTGTAGAGAAAGGAAACTTACTAAGCGTAGTGCTAAAACTACATACTATTGACAGCAGTCCTAGTTTTGGGGTTCTTGGCCATTGGCATTGCTTGACGATATCTCTTAAAGCCTACCTAAATGAGTACCGTAGGTAGCAGGATTGTACTGCTGTTTGTTGCCAATCGGCCACTGGAAAGAGATGTCCGAGTTTGATGTAATGAATTAAACGTGCCTTTGCACCAGCAGAGCCAAGCCAGGTGGGTCTGCCAGACCCTCTGTCGGTCAAGCTGAGCCCGAGGCATGGGGACTTTGGTGGCTTCAGGGAATCGCTTGTTCATGAAGCCTCTGGGTGGAAAAGGAGCTCAGCACACTCACACCAGCCAAGCAGAAGCCGTCAGAAGTGGCCAAACGGGGGCATGTGTCCCCCAACAGCTGGGCCTCCTTTAGGTTTGGCTGGGTGAGCCAGCAGAGCTGCCCGACAGCTGGGGGTTGGCTGGAGCCCCATGCCATGGTGAAATGAAGAGCCAGGGCTGGGCAGGCAGCGTGTATGGGGTAGTGGGGGATTTTAGCAGACGGTTTTTAGTAGTCTCTGCCGCTGAAACTTGAGAATTGTTTTCCCCAGCAGCTTTGAGCGTAGCTAAGTCTGAGCACATTTTGCATGGGACTGAAAAGGCATCTCCCTGCGCCCAGAGCTTCTCACTGCCAAATTTCAAAACACTGCTGCAAAATGGGGAGGTTTATGAAAATGACAAGAAAGGGGATTATAATAGAAAACAGAAGTAAACGTAAGTATAAGTGGTGATTATAATAGAAAATGGAAGCAAATGTAAGTGTAGGTGTAATGGCTTCTTGTGTTACATGTGGGGACAGCACTTTATATTCTCAAGCGATGAGCGGCTTCGAATATCCAGGTTTGTACAGTGTAGAGTTAGTGTGCTCTGTGGTTTTGACAGTCTGGTCCCCTAACACAGTATTTGAGAGAGGTTACTTAGAGCTTACAAAAATTACATCGTGTGTGTGTGTGTGTGCATACAGGTGCACGTATACCTGTGTGTGTGTCTGTGACTGCTGACTGCACATTAAACACGCTTTCTTCCCACGCTGATCCCGAGTTTTGGAGGCATTTTCACAGCGTGCATGATGCGGTATCTTAGACCCACAGGTTCTGCAAAAGCAAAGTATTTTTCAACAGAGGCAGTTAATTTTTGGAAATGCAAACCAGGGTCTGTAATGTGGGATCAGCAGCTGAGGTAGGACAGGCGCTGGCCGTGCTTAGGGATGTGTTTGCATCCCAGCCACCTCATCCCTCCCCTCCCCTGGCCCCGTCTGTGCACTGAATCATACCAGGCAAGTACAGCAATGGCTGTGGTTGTACCTGTTGGTGGGTGATGGGTTGGTTTTCCCCTCCGGTGGCTGCAGGCACGGAAGAGAACAGCAGCTTATCGAGCGCTTCAATCTGGTTTGCAGAGTGTAACAGCTGATGAGAAAATGGCTGCCTTGTTTTCCAGAGCTGTCCCAGGGCTGACCGCACAAGAGAAAATGAGGATCTGAGCTTGAGAAATCTCTCAGCACTTTCCCGGGCCATTTAGCATTTATAAATACACTTGCAAGGAGCCTTTTCTCTTTCCAGGTAGCTGCCTGGCTTTAGTCCTTGCAGATGTAGCAGGCAGCTCTGTGGCTCAGGCTGCTCTGCCTCAAGGGTGGCTCCTTCGAAGGAGGGATGGGAAGGAGCCATCCCAGACCCTTATTAACGCTCCTTGGGAACCTTTCCCACATAGGGATGCATACGTCTGTGTCTCTGTATATACATACGTATGCATAAATGTACGAGGTGAGATTTTTCGGCTTGAGATTAGTCTTCTAAGGTGCTGGCACTGTAATCACTCGCTTTTTAAGTATCATATTAATGAGGCGTTGTTTTCTAAAGTATTCAGTGCTTCTAAAAATGACTTTCTTCATTTTCTCCGCTTTTGAGTGACATAACATTGCATTATAAGCAGGTGTCATGCCATGTGAAATAGAAATGCATAGAACCGTTACATTGAAGTTATCTCTAGACCAAGAAGCTTTTAATATTAATGCAGAAATGATCTGCATAAACCAATTCCCTCTGAATAACCCACTACAAAATTCGCTGCTGTTCAAGTGAATTATCCCATTATTAGGTGGGATAATCAAAACATTTTTTAGCAGATTTTACTAGATTTTTTGCAGCAGTTTTTCCCCTTCGTTCTTCAAAGGATCTCAATGCTTAAATTAATTAGTTCTCTCAGCATCCTGTTGAAAAAGGTGGAAATTGTGTAACGAATTCTAAACTCTAAAAGAGCAAGAAAGTTACTTTTTTTGGAATGTCATGGGAAGTCTTTTAAAAAAGAGTGATTAGCTCCTTTGGGATTTGGACCTTTAACATAAATGACTGTTTTATAAACTCTGGTAGATTTAGCTGTGGTGGTTTAAGATGTGACAGTTATCTGTTGTACTCATCAGCTGGGCTTAATCCTTCATCGACTGCTCAAGCAAATGCGAGCCAGCCTGTCAGTTCCCGTGGCTCATGTAACCCCTGCTGCTTGGTAGGTTGTGCAGGGGGGGTCTCCCTCAGCCAGGCTCCTAATCATCCCTATCTGCTCCTAGTAATAAGGGAGAGGACAAAAGAGAAGAGTAGAAAACAAAACCCAAGCAAACAAAAAAACCAAGCAAAGCCAGGCATGTTGACTTTAGCTTTGGGCATCCCTACCAGCTTCCAAGCATTGTTTCGAAAGTGTTGTTTTCAGGTAGCTACGAGCAATATCAATATTTTGGCACTGATGTACCTTGGTTTCTGAGGGCTCTTTTCTTCCCTTGAATAGACTTTTCCTCCTCTTCCCTGTCATTTCTTTAACACAATAATGCAATAAGCCTTTTCTACAGAATCTTGACCCATGCAGTCCAAATAAGTCAACCGCAAAAGGTAGCGTACTCCATTTTGTAATGAAGAGCTGTAGAGAGGGAGAGATGTTTTGGCTCCCTTTTTCTCAGTTAAGCATAGCACTGAACAACCTGTGCTAAACCTTGTGCAGTTCTGTGAATGCTGCATGCACACCAGAGTGCCTGTGGAGCCGATTGCCTCTTCCAGAGGTTGGCTGCGCTGCTTCCGTGTCACTGCAAGCCCAGGGAAGATGCTTTGCAGAGATCACTGTAGCTGTACCAATATCAAACAGAAGATGTGTTCCTGGGAATCAAACCCTCACTATGCTTCCTTTGTATTTGCTAAAGATGTCCAGATAATGTTGGGTTTTTTTCATATTGACGGGAAAAAAAAAGATTTTCAAGGAACTACACATTCAAATTGTGTGTGTATCAAAGGAATAGGAAGGACACTATTTGCAGGACGTATTACAGTTTGCTTCACATTTCTTTTTCTGCCACTGTCATTTCTCTTTTAACAACTGGAACAGAGGAGTCTGAAAATGGAACTGGAAAGAAAGCTGCAGGTTTTGTTTTGAAAAGCCCTTTGGAAAGAATACCTGTTTCACACCGCTGTGCCAGCATGGGAGCTGGCAGAGCTGCTTCTTCCCTCGGAGCCAGGCTCCACTGCAGCGCTTTTTGGAGCAGCCTTGTTACCCGACTGCCTGCTTTCATTATGTCCCTTGGTTTGGATGGGACCTGCAAAGTCTGTGACAACAAGAATTTGGGCAGAGGGCGGCAGTCTAATCAGGTGACTGTACGAGGTATCCACTTTAAAACAAAGAACAAATCACCGCATTGAAAATGCTGAGCAATGTTTGTTTATTGGCTGTAACAGTGCTGCATAGTGTGGGGTTATGTACAGAAGCCCAAGTTGGCGGGGTTAGCAGAACAGGGCAGCTTTTTTAAGGGCATTACTTTACCTGAGCCGGTTTTACTTTGCTACAGGAGAAATTAAATAACGTGGAACGTAATGTGTCTTGCAGTATTCAAGCTAGTATGAGTATCTCCCTCGCAGTGTGGCCTGGAGACATATGCATTGTTTTGCTATACTTTCCATCTGCCAGAATACATCCATCCTGTATCTCTGATTTTATTCTTAAATTATAACTTCTGTGGGCAAGGATTATCTTGTCTCTTTTTTCATCTGCTTTTTTTCTACATTTTGATATCATCTTGCATATAAGACGCATGGTTAGGATTCCTGGGCAGCAGCTTAATACAAATAATGATACATTATTATTGATCAAGGCTTCCTGTTTCCTGCTATATCTTGAAAACAGCAGGCTGGTTTGGATGTTTCTGAGCTTTTTTATACTGATCTTTATCAGTTTGTAATTCTGAAGAGAAGAATAAGTAATTCAGAGGAGGCTAGGAGGTTTTGTTTATCTTTTAAAAAATGTTGCAACAGAGTGGTTTGAGCATTAGGCCCATCTAATGTAAATCCAAATATTTTAAAAATAGAAAACTTACGAGATAATGTTATTGATGTTCTGTCATGCCAAATAAATATTTCAGTGGACTAATAATGTGGAGCTGCTTTGGAGAGATCTCTGCTGGCATTTTTGTTACACGGTGTGAAGGCCAGGTTGCTGATGTTAGGCCCCAAACCTGACCTGCTGTAAAATGTTTAAAATTCTGCATTCTTCTTGTTCTAAAAATGGAACAGCTTTCACAGTCTTTTTATTCTCGTATAAGTTCTCCATTTCCACACAATCAAACCCAGAAATCAGCTGCTTGCTTTGCTGGGCCGACATGCACGCTGCTTTATTTTTCAATTTCACCAGTAATAGGCTTTTTCCAGATTGTAATGGTGCTGCATTGACATAATTATGTTACTCCTTTATTCACACCAAAAAAATCTAGTGAAGGCTCTCTGCGGATTCCACTGTCTTTACAGTGGGATTATGGAAATGAATAAAATTATTCAGATTAATAGCTTTGATTTCTCAGCACTTTATTCTAGTTTTTCTTGAAACAGAATACACATTTACACTACTATTTCAGAATGTATTGAATCTCCTGCCTGATATATACCCCCTCTGACTTCTGTGTTAGCTGGGCTTTCAAGTGACAGTATGTAGCCTGCATTCCAGCTTCCATAGAGGGGGAAAAGAGAAAAATTGTCTTGAAGACCTTTAAACCCTCTCCAAGAGTATAGTATTACTGTATTTTCAGTAATACTGAAAGTCAGAGTGCCTTTGCACGCCTACCTGAATACAAAACAAATGTATTTAGATTGCAAGGATTTGTTGGAGAATGTGCTTGTGAGCACCAAAGATGAAGCCCCTCATAGGAAGGAAATTTCACTATCCCCTCTCCTGCACTTCTGAAATGTTGAAATGAGAGAGTCTAAAGTGTATGTAGAGGAGCAAAATTCACAAGGATGTTGACACCTCCAATACTCAACAGAATTTGTCTTAGATAATGTTCTCACACAAATGGATTTTCTTACTAACGTTACCAAGTAAATTCCATAGCGATGCCCATGTGTGCATAGGGCTCCATGAGGCCTAAGCAGTTGGCAAATAATATATAGAATCATTTCAGTTGGAAAAAGCCCTCAGGATCATCGAGTCCAACCATAACCTAACTCTAGCACTAAACCATGTCCCTAAGAATCTCGTCTTAACACCTTTTAAACACCGCCAGGGATAGATTTGCTTTGATTTCAAATAGCAGCTCTTGACTGAGAGCCCCAGAGACAGAGCTTGCTTTCAAGTTTGAACTCTACTCTCTCTATAAACCGATGGCAAAAAAAAACCCCAGATCAAATTATAAAAAGCATATGTCATTTGTTTTGGTTTATTTTTCTCTCTTTTTCGTTACGGGCTTTTCAGTTGTTCTTCATTTGGTATGCCTGCGTGTCACGTTCTTCAGTTGAGCTTTGGAGACGGACAGCACATGCCCGACGTTGCGTTGCTGCCTCAGTTTGCAGTTCCGTTCGCTGTCCCCTGGAAGCGTGGCTGCCCTTTCTGGCTTAGTCCACACCATGGGGCTCTGCTGATGAGGAGTGGACTGGAAAGAGGGGAAAGGACCCTCCTTGGGGCCAGAAAAATGCTGGCAGAGGCCCTGTCTGCCAAACTGTGGGTACTTCTATCGTTGCACCTGGTGTAGTTTGGGAAGGTGATGGGTCTTTGATGGTGAAGAAACATTTTCAGCTTGTATGCACAGCACCTCCGCCAGGCCAGAAGGGGCTTTCTAATAGAGACAGGTCCTCAGATCTGGAGGTTTGACCTACTTTAAGAAGTCTGCTCACCAGAATTTAAGCTAAAGCAAGTGTGTTATTTGTCCTTGCCTCATCCATTTTGCCAGTGAGGTACCATCTGTCTTTCATCATTTGCTTTGGTGAGAGCTGCTTTGCACTGCTGGTATCAGTCCCAGGCTAAAGGTTATTAACACCTTTTGGTCCCAGCAGTATATCCACATTAGCATTGTGTTACTGGCAGCAGGTAGCTGAAGGCTTTTTGATTCATATGGTTGAGGTTTCAGACAGGATTAGGCTTTATTACATTGTTTGTGTACAGGTATAAAAAGTTTTATTTCAAAATGTACTCTAAGTAAAAAGAGACCAGTTTTGTTGTAATGTAGCTACTCATGGTGCTTTATCAATGTACATGCTTGGGAGAGGTTTTATTTGCTGGTACTTCTTTTAGCACTGAACCTATGAATTGTATTTTTTCTGGAGCATAGAGTTTTAAACTAAGGACACATGAGCAAGTTACTGTGGACTAATAAGCTATTTCATGTTGAGGAAAGAGTGCTAAATTAATTTGCACTGCTTTTTATGTGCTATGAGCTTAGGACATCTGCATATATACGCAAGATATAGTAGTAGGATGTCTACAGAACCTCAGTTACTAAGCCTTAAAATGCAGTTCTGTCGTGAGATCCAACTTAGGGAGTCATACTGCAGTCAGTGATAATCACAACTGTACCCATGCGCTAAGGGCAAAGAATATACAATTTCCCAGTTGTGATAGGGAGCATAATAAA
This sequence comes from Nesoenas mayeri, assembly GCF_963082525.1. NCBI lineage: Eukaryota > Metazoa > Chordata > Aves > Columbiformes > Columbidae > Nesoenas > Nesoenas mayeri. Next base: position 101,970,338 of record NC_137541.1, read on the forward strand.
ATATATAATCATGGATGTTCTGAGGAAAGGTATCTACCTGACTTACTGATATAGTCGGCAATTAAAAAGTTGCTTTTATCAGTAAATTGGACAAATTCGATCTGGAGCACAGAAAGTGTGGAGCGCAATAATGTTGTCACTAGAATCAGTTTTCACATTAAGATTCAGAGACCTGGATTTGGATGTCAGATTCACCAGTGAAAATCTGGAATGGCTTAATCTGTTTGATTCTCCCCAGACATGCTTCGCTGGAGGCGAGTGCAGCCACAGCCAAACCCACTCCAGGCTAAATTGTTCACCTGTTTATTCACCTATGCACGTGTTCATCTGCTCACCCACTGACACAATTTCCTATGAAGACAAAAGACGAGTACATTTTATAAAAACTTGGAGATCTTGAAATTTATAACTTTTGACAGCTATGACAAATAAGCAGCGATATCCATTACTAGTCCACAGAGTTCTCTAGTATCCTTTCTTTATGTAATTTCTTACAGTAATTTAAAAAAAGTCAGTCTTCTTTTCACTTGTTATTCATTATTCATGGCATTAATACAAGTTCCCTGCTTGGATTTTATTTTCATTGAGCTCTTGGATATTTTAACGCAGTACCTGTGCTTGATTCGTTTCCTTACTGTAGGTGTTTTTGTGCTTTTTCCCCCGTGTGTTTTCCAGTTTTATCATCTGGAAATATTATTAAAGATATTATGTACCTTTTCTGCATCCAAAGACGTGGTGCATCTGTTGACCTTCAGGGCATATGGCTGGGGCCATCTGGTTTTCAAGGGAAGTGGGGGTCGGTGAGGAATGGGGAAAGATTTAAGGCAGAAGGAGATACTGAGTTACTTATTATTTGATTAAGGTTTTGTTTTGTCAGAGGATAAGACTGATTGATACTTTGTTACAGTGTTTGACTTTTTGTATTCTTTGTTTTTTCTTGGGTTCATTTTTTTTATTGTTGTTTTGAAGTGGTGCTGTGCTGGGGACACTTTGTCTGCATGTGCCTAGGTGTGTCAAAACAATCAAAACAACGTGGCCCCGAACTGCTGTGAAGTGTTGACCAGAGCTGCTGTTATAGTCTATTAGTACCAGGATTAAATGATGTTTCGGACAGCACTCCCAGGCTGTGTTCATCTCTCAGTTGGAGAAAATGTTAGAGGCCAGTGAGGAATTAGCAGGACAAAGGACCAACCTCATTTGCACCTGAGGGAATTAGTACCTGGGACATGTTTGTGTTCTGGAAAAACACTTTCCCTCCAGTTTTTCTGAAAGAAACTGGTAGTCTTTTTTTAGTGGATCCTTAGCACATGTCTAGGAGATACCACATCATTTCTGATCTTGTCTTTCCAGAATAAAGGAACCTGACAAACATGCATGGGTCTCACTGGGGGTTGGAGGCAGAGCAGGAAAAACAGAAATGTCCTCAGCTCTTGGTGTTCCCAGTTTCCAATAAGGCCACAGAGATGGCTGTTCAGTGGTTTTGATGCATAGTTTAATGTTAAAACCTTCACTTTCTTTTCCTTTTTTCTCTTGTGCCATTAAGAAGCCATTAGTTGGCGATATAGGCTATAAATTGTTAATTTTTCTTTTTATTTTGTCCGTGTATGTCATATATCATGAAATACACTGCAGCACATAAAAAGCTATGATTTTCATGTGCTAAAAGCTGTTACAATTCCATTAACCAAAGTCTTATATATGAACTGGAACTATGGTACACACTTTTTTAGCAGGAGAAGGAAAAATTCTTTTAGGTAAATTTACAGGATTTGTTTCAACTGAAAACAAGAAACAGCTTGGTTGTAAGAGAAAAGTGTAAACTCACATGTTAGAAATAATCTCTAAATTAACAAAGAGCTAATTTAAATTAAAACAGAATTTCCCTCATTAAATTCTCATGTCTTTTTATGTCTGAGTGATCTGTTTAAAACCCAGAACAGCCATGCTTAGAGGAGGTGGGGTGGGGGGAACTGTAGGGGAGGTTTTCATCCCAGTGCTTCCCCTCACTGTATAATCTTCCGTAACTGACCCCCTATAAAACAAAATCTTCCCCAGTGAAACAGCTCCTGTCTACACACACGTCTTCTGATAACTTGTAGCAAACCAACCCTCTGGGCTACAAGTATGAGCATATGATAATTTCATTGTATACTCTTTTGTTTAATAATGTCCACAACACTTATTAAATACTCAATATGTTGCCAATCTTCCCAAATTATTTTTTTCTCCATCTTTGTCAACTGTATTTTAGGAGGACATAAGCCAGATGAGTAATACATTTTCCTTACAAATAAATTGGTATGAATGGAGAGGAAAGAGCAGAAGAAGAATGCACCTTTGTAATGCTTGTTTAGCACTGCCTGAATTTGGAGAAGTACACAAATAGAGGGGGGGAAAAAACCCCTAACTTTGTGAGGAAAGAGAAAACTAACTAACCAGGCTAGGAAAGTTTGCTTAATCATTTGTGATTTCCTGGGATATTTCTTATTAAGTGTTTTATCAGTGTGATGTGTCATTCCAGTCTTGCTCCTATGCCTTTTCTCCCTCTTTTCAATAACCTGTAAATTTGAGAGTGAGGCAAAAGAGTTTTTAGAAGTGTGGTGTGCATGCTAAAAGCTTGCTTTGATGTTTTCCTTGTAACCTAATAAAAGTGTTGCAGAGATTTACCTAAATAAAACTTTTTGACTGACCTGTCTCACTTTTATTTTTTTTGGAGAAGGGTTTAAACTTGATTTTGTTGGCTGTTGTGGAACAACAGAGAAGAAAGAGTTAGCAGGCTCTTGTCTCTGCCTTGAGATTTCTGATGGCCATGATCAAAAGCCTTTCACACAAAGCCAGGCATGGACTCACAGAAATTCCACCGAATTCCACCCAGGGCTCATAGCTGCCCAAGTCAGAAAGCTTTCAAGACTGTGTAGCTTTTCTTAGGAAAACATGTTAAAACATAAAACATCTGTCAGGAGAGCTCTTTGTTTTGGAAAGCTTCTTGAAGCACACCTTGGAATTTCCTTCCGTGGTGATGGTGGTGGTGGTGGGCTTTGCGTTGTAAATGCGAACTAACCAGGAATGGTGTCACCTGAGTGCAGCATCTCAGAGGGGAGTGGGGGTGTTCCAGAGACTGGGCTTTCACGGAGGTTCTTTGTGCCATAAAACATCAACTGAATACACTATAATTACGAGGTTTGCTTTTTTGAAAACCATACAGTAAAAGCAGACACAATAAGAACATGAACAAGCAAGGAGTCATGTGTTCAGGAAAGCATACAATATAAAAAGTTTAACACTTTAAATTTTATTTTTAAAAAAGTGAAAGCCCATGCTCAAGATTAAGTTGTTTGGCTTTCATTCTGTGGACCACGTCCTCACATTCTTGGTGTTTTAATGTGCTGTGTTCCTATGTGCTGCTTTTTTATTCATGCAAAAATGCTTATGGAATTGTAAATTAAATTATTTTTTGGCTCAGACATTAACTAGATCATTAACTAAATTCCGAGGGTAGAGCCAAACCTTATCCTGGCTGCCTCTGTGATGTTAATGGAACTACAACAGGTGTGGTGGCAGAAACTTTTTACATGGAAAATCTTGATTACTTTGGTTAGCCATAACAGAGAAAGTCTGTTTGACTTTCAAATTCAGAATGAATTTGCAAGATGTGAATCTTGAATAACACTGGTAGGCTGAACAGATTTGGTGACAAGTCACTGGAGTCCCTTAACTGTAGCCATTCTTCCCACTCATTTTTTAAGGCATATCAGAAGGAACAAAATGGCTTAAAATTCTATTTGAGTTTAAGAAGTTGGGTTTTTGATTTTCTTTTTGTTTTCCTAATTAGAATAGCACATTTTGAGTTTCTTACCAAAACAACACTTTTATAGAAAATGTTAATGTTTTCCAAAGTTCTGAAGAAGAATCTGAAGAACTTTAGTGAAGTAGTTTGATGGATATTTGTAAGAAACATTTTCCCAGAAGAGGCAGCATGAAAAGAAACATGAAGATTACTATTTGAAAACATACTAAGTTATCGAGGGCACAAGCATGCAAATAAGATAAAGGAGGTTAGAGAAAAACTATGAAGGCCTTAAAAATGAAAAAAAAAAACCTTGTTTTTAAGGTGATAGTGTGATTTAGTGGTAAGTGACTTAATGTGATGCATACACTTTATGATTAATAAGAGTTGCACGCAGGTTGAACAGGTTGCCCAAAGAACCTGTGGATGCCCCATCACTGGAAGTGTTCAGGGTGAGGCTGGATGGGGCTTGGAGTAACCTGGTCTATTGGAAAAACTCTCTCCCCATGGTGGGGTGTGAGATTATATGGAAGGTCCCTTCCAAACCATTCTGTGATTTTAATTAAGATTCTACAGAAAAACAAAGATACGTACATAAATGTGGAGAGTTTTCTAGATGGAGATCTGAGATAACAGATAGGTTAAAGATAATGCTATCAAGGGTTACAAGTCTGTGTGACAAGATGGCTGCGATGTTGATAGTACTTGACAAAAGTAGCAGGGTGGCAAGAAGAGCCGGAGAGCAAGGGAGGAAGAGTATTGTGTGCTCAAAATTATTCTGGAGTTGGCAGCCAAAAGTCCTGATCACATCACAGATGGATGAGGATTCTGGTCTTAAGTGAAGAAGAGGCAAGTCTGGAGCACAGAGTATCTATTCATAAGTGATAATTAAAATCACTTTTGAATGAGATTCCCTTGTCAGTGTAGAACAAGAGGAGTCAAGGACAGAGCTCTGTAGAATCCCCAAATGATGTATAAAATACAATTAACCATCAATAGGAACATTTAAACCAAAAAGTAAGTCCACATACTTCAAGAAGAAAAGTATGAAATGACCCATTTCTTTTTTCAGTTCAAATCATAGTTATATACAACACTCATTTTTCAGTCAATGGTTTGGTTTGGTTTTGGTTTTTTTTTGTGTGTGGTTTTTTGTTGTTGTTGTTTGGTTTGTTTTGTGGGGAGTTTTTTGGTTTTTTTTTTTTGGTTGGTTTGTTTGTGTGTTGTGTGTTTTTTGTTTTTGTTTTTTACAGTACAGTTGAATTTCTAAAGTAGATAAAGCAGTATGCTGGAGTACTCGAGGAAGTGCTAGAAGTTGGAGTAAAAATCTCTGCACCTTCTGAGATGCATTTTACATCTGCAGTGTATGTTGATTGCAAAGGAAAAAACTGTCGTTTTACCATTTATTGAATTTCAATGATACACTGAATTGAATTAAATCTCCATTAAACAGGAAGGAATATTGAGCTAACCAGTATATTTACACGAGAAGTTCCATTAAACCCCACAGGTACTAACAGTGAGTAAAGTGAACTGTATAAACATGGAGGCACTTTCATTTGGATTTTCAGGGTGATGTTGCCTAACTCTTTTTTGTTTGAAAAAAAATATTTAAATACATACTCGCATTTACACACGTACACGGAAAGGCCAAGTAGAAGACCGTGTTTCTAGTCTTTTAGCTGTATCCCTGTTACTTATTAACGTAGGGTCTTTTGGGTGGGATCATCTCACCTCACTTCTTGGGTTAGAGAGATGTCAGGTAACAGAGATGCCCGTCTGTCCCAAGCCACCCCTGACCCCAGCGTGGGTGCTTTTCCAGACGTGCCCATCTCCTGACTTTGAGAGGAGCTGTGTTGGGACCCATGTCTGTATTGTACCTACTACGAAGACATCATGCCAGCTGTTAGCTTCTGCTACATTTCACCGACCTAAATGATTGACTCCTGATTGTTTCTTATGTAGTTTAAAATATAGCTGAGCTTGCATTCATTTTATACGTACTTTTAATCAGCAATGCCTGCTGGCCAAGGGTTTATTTGTCATAACTGATCTCTTATGATCTTTCTGAAATTAACCTGCTGTAAGGTATTTGCTAAGAGAAGAAAACCAAGGTACATTTTGAGGCAGAGAGAATACACTGAAGTAAAAACACGGGTTCACAGTCAAAAGAGATCCCAAAGCAAACAATACTGGAAGGGTGTTGAGTGAGGTCAGTGTACTCCTGGGAGGAGCTGGGTAGCTCTAGGCATGTTTATAACTAATTTTTGAAATAGTACAAGTGTAGCTCACATTATAAATAACCATATGTTCATTAAATAACTGAAGAAGGAAAATCTGGGAAAAGTTTGTCCAGACATTTATAACTTTTTTTAAAGGGCAGTTGATTTTTTCCATATGATTTTCAGACTAAGAAACTATTTTCATCTCTTGAGACTGCTCATTGTTTTTGAGAGCTGCAGTAAAAGGAAAGAGCAAAGTTATGATCCAGCCTTAAATGCAAAACATGAAAACGTTTGAGATTTAAGCTGACTGTTGGTTGCTTGCTGAAGCTTCTACTTTATAGCAGAGGTCAGTGGCAAAGTTTCATTGAAAACTTAATTTAGCTTTTTTTCCTGAAGTCTAAAGTAATTGTTGAATGCCTGAACAGAGAAAGGAGAGTACGTGTTCTGCCTGCCAAACTGAAGAGGAGTTGTTCAATATGTATTATGCAATTCATCCTCATCATAAAGAATATACTTTTTCTCTATTTTCAATTTTGTATTCAACCATAATATAGATGTATACAAAAAAGGATAAGCTTTATATGAGGAGTGTACAGTGAGAGAGAATTCATAAAGTAACAGCATGAGTAGTTCACAGCGGAAAAAAAACGGGATACAGATTACTCTGCAGACACTATTGTAAATGTCAAGTAGAATTTGACAGCTGGTAGGTTGGAGACATAATTAAAAAAAAAATTTCATACGTGTACAGGCTGCCTTTTAGCATGAAGAATTGGCACACAGCGCAATAAGAAGGTGAGTGGCATATGGGGGATTAAGGCAGCTGAGTTCTGTGGAAACTGGAGGCAAACAAACAGGCCTTCGAACAAAGACAACTGTACTGGTAGCACTGGTGGGTATGTATTTGTCGATTCACGGCATAGCCATCTACACTAGTTAAAGGAAGGTTTGTCTCGTGCAGCTTTCCATCCCGGCCAGAGCCTCTGTAATACAGAAAAGAAGAAGGTGTCAGAGGAAAACTGTCTGGAGAAGGAGCAAAGATGTCCATTTAACAGACTGGTCCCTGTAACAGTCTGTTTTGATGAGAGAAATAAGGTCTCTGTACGCTGAGCTAAATTGTTAGACTTTATGGTCCATTGGGTTAAATAAAGGTGTTTAGGGGTGATGCAGTTTTAAGCAAAAAATTAGTTTTTCTGTCAAACATAGCTTTTAAAAAATTACTTTGTGTTTAGACAGCTCCTAAAGTGTTCACAGAAAATGAACGTTTGAAGTTGGAATACTTGTTCTCTTTAAATATTATTTCTGTATATTTTTGGCTTCAGTTTAGATTACAAATACAATGACACTTGGCTGTGACCCTATAGAAGGAGAGATTAGTTTGGTAATGTAAACTATTTTGGGAACTGAGCTATGCATTTATTTATGTGTCTTTGTCTTTAGCCTCTTGGTTGGATTTCTCTGGATGCTTTCATTGTAGTTGTACTTAGTGCTTGATTTTTTTAAGACATGCTTTTTAATCAACGTTTTGCAAGTCTAGCAGTATTGCTTGACACAATGTGTCCACTCCAGATTATTGCTGCATCATGAAGAGATTCTGCTGAATCACAGGTCAATATCAATCTCTTAAAAAGAAAATATTTGAATTTTTACTATAAATGGTACAGATTTTCTTTGCAATTTAATATGACGTCCAAAATTATGATCTGTAAGTTCAGTTAAGTCCTGAGCAAAACCAGGACCTGTTATGACCTGAATTTATTATTTTCATTGATCTAATGACAATGATATTCAAACACTAATTGCTGCTGGAGTTTTAGAGAAATTCATCAACTCAACTGTGAGAAGACTCTAACTATGCACCTGGACCTGGCCAAGGTAGTAAACACACATTTGACAACTGTAGCCTTTCCAGCAGGTAAAGGGCTTTTCTTCATTTCTGCTTATCAATTTAATGAATAGCTTAAAAATGAGAAGCTGCTTGGGAGATTACTAGGCAGGAAAGCCCCTACTTTCTCCCAGTGAGTAATTTCATTAGAAAACTAAGAAAGAGAGGCCGAAATCTATTTGCTTTAAAATCTTGGAAGACATGGAGACCAGAAATAGTCAATTAATTTCGCTAGTTATAGATAAATCCTCTTGTACGTGTTGAATTGGTTCAAAATGCAGAAGTGTTTATTAAATACCATGCACGTTTTACATAAACTTTTATTAACTGGTAAAATATTGTTTCAGAAGCTCTTATTGTTTTTAAAAGATGGACTTTAAAAACCTACTTTAATCGAAGTTTAATTTCCTGTACATAAGAAGGGGCCACTCAGGGAGCAATCGTCATCTCTGGAGGTGTTTAAGAGATGCATAGATGAGGTTCTTAGGGACACAGTTTAGTGACAGTATTAGGTTAGGGTTGGACTCATGGAATCATAGGATCATTTTGGTTGGAAGGGACCCTCAGGATCATTGAGACCAACCATAACCTAACTCTAGCACTAAACTGTGTCCCTAAGAACCTCGTCTAAATGCCTTTTAAACAGATTCTATGACCTTGAGGGTCTTTTCCACAAAACGGTTCTCTTATTATATTCTAGCTAAATGGTGTGCAAAACCAGTAACTATGGGTTAGCGCACATTATTCCATAGGTGTGTATACAACACAGCTTCATGATAAGCATACTGTAACACTGAGTTGGTGTAGAGATTGTATTTCGTTATATACTAATCAGTGTGTACTAAGAAATTTTGAAAAAAATAGCACTCAAGTATCAGTGTTGTAAATGGTCGTGCAGCACCAGGACCTTTTTGGCCAAGATCCACAAAACACACGTGGGGTGTTGGCTGAAGTGCGGCGGGTGAGCTCTGGCAGGGGCAGATAACAGCGGCCGGGCACTGTTTGCAGCCCGTGGGAAGGAGGTTGCGCTGGACACACAGCGAAAGCTCAGGACACAGAACGCAGCCTAGAGCAGGTCTGGCTGCAGCCACCCCTGCTGCCGTCCCTTCTGCTGTCCACCTTTTCACACCCAGAGGTGCCCTGTCCCTCCTTCTCCGCTGGATTTGGCAACGTAGCTCTGGCACAGCACCATCGCTTCTCTGGCTTGGGACCCACAGGTTGTCTGGCCTTCCTTGAGGCTAAGCAATTCCAGGGCAGGGACTGAAGAAACTAAAATAAAGCCCAGGTTTGTTTGGTGTTGGTTTGCTGTTCTTTCTGCGATTCGTAAGTGTGGACTATATGCTGTATGGAATATGTTTTCTGCATCATTTTGAGGGAGGTGCTAGCTGGAGGACACTTCCTGCAGCTTGAAGGAAGTCTTGGTGAGACAAAAAAATGAAATAAGCTATAATTTAGATAGAACATATATCCATTCACGTTACCAAGAGGTTTTGGGGAAAAGTACTCTTTTAGCTTCTTGCAAAATCGAATTTCAGCTAAATGCTTCAGAAAGTATATCAAGAATAAATTACTTAGTGTTTTTCAAATTATCTGTTCCTCATTACTCAGTTGTTAATTATACATTGCATGGGTTAAAGTTGAATTAGTGTGTTTTATAAATGCCACATCTTTAAACATTAAATATAAGAGGACGCTCAGAACAGAGGAATGTAAAGCATACACGGAGTCTTGTATTTCTATGTCTGTGGCTTGATGGTGTCATCATCATTGTTAATTTATTTATTGAACCCCCTGAAATCATTGCTGTTGGACTTGCAATTTCATTTCTTCACCTAGTATGAAGTTTAAAGTGCTTCTTAAAAGGCAGGAAAGGCCAAGAGAGCTGGATTGTTCAGCCTTGAGAAAAGGAGGCTTAGGGGATACCTCATCACCGTGTTCCAGCGTTTAAAGAAGGTGGTGACTCCCTTTTTCGAAGGAGTCACATGGAAAAGATGAAGGGTAATGGGTACAAGTTACTCCTGCGGAGATTCTGATTGGACACGAGGGAAATTTTTCATGATAAGAACAATCAGCCATTGGAATGATCTTCCCAGGGAAGTGGTGGATTCCCCAGCATCAGACACTTTTAAGATTCAGCTGGACAGGGTGTTGGGCCAGCTTGTCTAGACTGTGCTTTTGCCAAGAAAGATTGGACCAGATGATCCTTGTGGCCCCTTCCAACCTGATATTCTATGATTCTAGATTAAATACTGGAGTATTTAATCAGAAAGGTGGAGTTGTTGAAGAAACTTGCAAACTGTGTCTCCTTTTCCCCGGGTAGATCTGAGTGTAAGCATGGTGGCAGGGTAGTGTGGGGAAATATCATACCCCTTCATGTAAATCATATATTTTTCAGGGAGTTTCCACTTAGGATTGCTCTCAATACCCTATTGATTCATTGCAGGACAGGAAAAGAATGAAAAACTACATAACTTGTGGCCAGTTTAGAGTTTCTAAAAAAATTCCTCAAATTATTGGAAACATAAGTCCTCCTAAATGTTTTGCACTGAGCAGAATTCAGATAGTATTTGTTAAATGTCTTCTTTTGTTTATCTTTCCCTTTTGCAATCACATAGTAAAAGTTTCAGAAATGGTTTAATGCAGTCAAATTTTCCCTGTAAACTGAGTACTTTAAATATGTTGGTGCTGAGAGTTTTTCTGAGTCCCTGAAATGTGTGAAGATGGGGTGTGTAGGAAGGAATGGAGGAGGTGTCTGTTGTTTGCTGTTACAATGTAATGGATCTCTGAGGTTAATCTGGATTCCCCTGCACATTTCTGTGTAGGTATCCTGTGTTCACGAGTCTGTGTGCACCTTTGGTAGCACATATTGTAAAATACAGAAAATTATTCTACTCTAAAGAGATCTCTTTTCCTCCTGCCTTATCCATTCTGCCTTGTGCAACAATTGCCTAAGCCTAATTCCCTTTTACACGGTCTTGATTAACCACCATGCTGAGTCTAGGGCTGTCAGAAGAACTAAAGGGTATTTAACTATTCAGCAACAATAAAGTAGAAGACAGTGCAGCAGCAGCAGCTGTAACGTAAGACATTGACACTTCATCTAGAAAACGTAAGAATTGTTAAGTAATAAACCAGCAATTCTGCCCTCCCCAGTTTGAAGGAAATTCATAGAAGTCTGGAGACTGTTGGAAGAATGTGAGCGATGGGCTTGTCCTCAGGATCACGGCGTAGTTTGCATGTGTTCTTGGACGCAATGCCAAGTGATTACACTCACATGAAAAGAACACTATTTTACCAGAGGCACAATATTCCTAAAGCCAGATTTTCAAAAAGTGAGAACGTGCATGAGCTTTTCTCTGGTTAATTTTTCAGTGGGTCTATCACCTCTACAAATTGTACTGTTGTAGATGTATGTGAAGGTTTCGCATTTGTTGAATAAATGAAAATCCCCAGTTCTCATGCACAGCTTCAATGTGCAAATTCATTGTAGAACTGTTTGTGTGTTTCTTTGGTTTTGGATTTGGGCCAGGTTCAAAATAAGGAGTTGAATGCTAGAATCTTTTTCATACTTGGAACAAGAAATACAAAAATTAAGGGCAGGGTTGTGTTCAACTAACAGAGTTAAGATGTTTTGTCCCAGAACGTTACGATGATACCTGCCACAAATCTACAGCAGGATTTTTCTCTGTGGTCTTAAATGGCAAGGAATACTTGTGAATGTTCCACTAAAACAGATCCTGGAGTGTCTTGATACTGGAACCCCCACAGGTCCCAGAGCTGTAGTCCCTTGGGAGTTGGGAGAGTACCATTGTGTCCTTGCTTTGTTCATACATTCTTCATTAGATACCTACTTTTGCCATGGTTAAAGAAGAGATACTGGCTATAGTGGATGTTTGACTTGATGTACTAAGTCTGGTTTTATGGTCTTTTAATTTTAAATTTGTATTTTAAATTATTTCATATATTGTGTATATTATGCAGAATTGTGTTTTGTGGAAAATGTATACATAAATTTTAAAACACTTGAAAAGAATGACTTATGTAAATTGGAAAACAAACACATTTCTTTGAGTATGAGACCAAGTTACATTTTGTCTATACTGAACTTTAAGAAACATCTTTACAGCATATGATTCTTAAACCAAAAAATAACAAGAATCTTGTTTGGATTTTTGCTGGTATGTTTTACTTCAGCATTAGGGGCAGCAGCAGCCTCTCCTGGAGCTGTATGTTTCTGTCTTTAATATGCAAGAGCTTGGATGTGATAGCATTTATTTACTAATGAATGTAGAAAACACCAGTGTGCTGATGTCTAAGGGTTTTTGGTTTTATTTAGATGTGTTCATATTCAGTATTAAACAGTGGCTGGATTTTTTTCCCTTGTTTGGGGGGAGGGGAGTAGGGTAGAAGATATAGGAAAAAAAATCCAGTAGCTAGTTCTCATTTTTTTAAATTATTATGCTTATCTTCTTTTTAAAAAATAGCCCTCCTTACAGATTAAGGCTCCTCAGAGCAGAGTGCAGATGACAGAACAAACGGATGCTGTCCTTTCCTGTAAAACAGTTTACTGCCCTGCCTTTCTACCTCATGAGTAGATGTTGTAATCTTTTATTCTCAGTTGTGTTAATTTTTTGGAGTTTTTAGGAACATGGATGGAAGGCAGATCACACCAGGGTTAAACCGGATCAGATCGTGTAGTTACCAAGCAGAGCAGAAAGAGAGTGAGTTTATGGGAAAAATCAATTGTTGGTATGCTGAGTACAAATTAAAGCCAGCTTGTCACACTATTTATTTAAGAGGTGAACTTTACTGTGACTGGGGAATAGATCACGAACCTAAATAATGTCATTGTTTTACTCATTAGAGCTGGAGCAACGAAGTAAACAATATTTCAGTAGCACAGCTGCCTGGCTGTGCATGGTCTCTTCAGAATGCGGTAGTGCTGTTAGAAAAAAATAAGTTACTTTAAATTAATTCTTTGTTGCTTCCACAACTAGACCTTAATTAATTGGTATGTGATCAGGGTAGTGCAGGCCAGTTGCTAAATCTCTAGAGTGGCTGATATCTGTCCTGTCCTGTGCTGCCCGGTCCTTTAATATTTATACATGTCTGCATGGGTTTTTTTAAACTGATACTGGGGGATTTCACAAGCAATGTCTGGTCATAGAACAATGTATATAAACCTCTAAATTTCATTTGTATTGGATAGCTTTTTCAGGACAGTGATAAAATGAGTTTCTCAACAATATCATTTGTTTAATAACAGTCACTAAATGCACAGAAGCACTTGATTCTATGTAGAAATACCATATCATGATAGAAATATGTCTCCCAATGCTGTGCATTTCAGTTTGATTATTATTGCATTTATTGAATGGTTAAAGTCACTCAGCCTTTGGCCTTGAGCCGCTGTAGGATGCCTCAGGTGGTAAGTAAATTGCCTACAAATGCGCTGCTTGTCATGTCTTATTGCTTAATTTATTCTTTGGAATAAGTTTAGCCTCATAATAGGCAGGCACATCACGAAGCAAAAAAGCATTAGACAGGGACAAAATATTAGCCTTGTAAAGCCCTTCCCAGCATTAAGTCACTTATCTTTCATAGAAGGTAATAAATATCAAAATTAATGGCATGCTTCCGCTTTAAAGAATTTTGCGGAATGTTTGCATCTGTCAGCAGACTCCTAATGAAGTGCCCCTTTGCCAGCCCTGTGGTGAGTCTGTTTTGCCATCTGATGATAATATTTGAGCCCCCTTTTTATGGGGAGGAGGAAATGAAGTGCTTTGGTGGAGGGATGCCTGCACCTGAAAAATCACCAGTGAATTAGAACATACTCATCACCTGTAATGGTAATGACAGTCTGGAGTGCATTTTGAGAGTCATAGAGTCAATACAATGCAATTTTTTGGTGGCTTATATTTAACATCGTATTTCTGAAACGTCACGTTCCTCTTTTGGAACCAAGGTACTTTTTCCATCTGAAAACATACTCCTCAGTTACATAATTTTTAATAGCTCAGCAGGTTATGAAAAAATAAAGGAGAAACAACAAAATTATTTCACTTCTGCATAATTAACTTCAATCAGGGTTTATGTTGCTGGAACCTCATAACAGTATTACTTAGTGATAGCCACCTTGATATGTTGCTCGTCTTACATTGTTTTTATTATGTTACAGTATATCTTACTATTGTTTGGTGTATGACTTCAGGTTATAGAATGAACTATCACTTTGGATGGCACAAAATTATTTATTAGTTGGCTCTTTATTGAGATTGTAGGCTATTATATCTCACTACATTCAATAAAGTCGAAATGTATTTGTAGGTCTGTATCTCTGGTGGTTTCTATGGATGATGGATTCAGTCTTGTTAAACAGTTTGATTTCTTTAACAAATATTTTAATACCTTAAGCCCAGAATGGCAAAGCTTAGTACTTAAGTGTCGTTTGGCCCCGAAGCCTGGACTACTAGAACATGCAGTCTAAATGAATAAGACAGTGTGATGGCCCTTGAAACGTGGTAGAAAATCTTTAAATTTGATGATGAACTGGAACACATCAAATTTCCAAATTCAGCTTGCTTTTTGGTAGTCCTCATTTCATAGCATGAAATCCTGAATGACTTTTTATCTTGTAAAGATGTGAGTTGGTAGGACCTGAACCTAAATGAGTTTATGGACTAATTTCCAGCCTTAAAATGTGGCAAATATAATTGTACTACTTTATTTGTTCCATTTTCAGTCTTTCTTCACAAGTCCGTCCTGTCTGCCTTTCACACAAACAACATATTCATGTTAGCCTGTTTGAGAATAAATGAAAAGGTTGTGTCACTTGCAGTCCTTTTTGTTTGGTATTTGTGGTGTGTTTCGAAGGGGGGATCCATTGGGTGTATGTGGAGCGGTGACTTTTGTATGGAGCATTTTCCATATGCCATTAGCAAGCACAGATAAATCTAATCATACCACTCCAAAAATACAGAAGGCTGTGCAGAATACTAATAAAGTGAATCATGAATTTTTAAGCTCTCACAAGAGGCTCAAAAAATAAATTTATTAATCACCATGTTATGACAATATAACACTTTGAAAGACTTTTACTTGGGTGAACAGTATAAGATAGTGGTTTAATGTCAATACTCAGAGGCAATAGCCTCCATAAAGCAGTTCTGGCTCAGTAACGAGTTTGCCGTTAGTTAATCACTTCGGGATCACTCAGATTTTCTCATATGTTCATCTTCTGCTTAACTTGATGCACGCACATGTACATACGCACTCAGCGTGTGAAACCCTGCCTTGAATTTGTTAGAGGTTTTTGTTAGCTCTGCTCACCTGTGGTAAGAAATGAAACCAGTTTTAGCTGTTTAGTAAGGAAAACTGATGTTGGGACATTTCTCCAGGCCTTCCCGCAGTTTTCCTTCTACCTAGAGGGAGACAGTAGTGTTCCCACACTTTGATATGAAAGGTTCAGGTAGAGTTTTAGTGTATCAAAGAACTAAGACCCATGGCATATGCCTCCAGAAATCTTGGTTCTGCAGCCCGTGGGCACAGAAACATGAGCATGGTTCTGCAATACCCGCTTCTGACATGAAAGCTACTCCATCACTCAAGTAAATCCTGAGCCATCTTGCTGTGGAAAGCTGGTAATTTATTCATTTTTACCTTTTTTTTTTTTCCCTTGCACATTCTCTCTGCAAAAAATATGATGGACGGAAAATGGTAGCAATGCAATTGGTATTTCTTTATGAAAAATGGCATAGAAGCAGCAATATGCACAAGCACCATGCTTACTAGAACTGCAGTAAAAAAAACATTCCCTATGAGCATAATATTTAGGGCTTCAAAATAGGTTAACATAGTAAGTGGCAATAAACGTATTTAAAGAAGTGAAGGATAAATGTAAAATAAATGTTGTGGTGTCTTAGTCAAAATTAGATTTCGCACAGTATAGTGAGGCAGAATTGTGAAGTCTGAGAGATGGGTTTCCATTTGCTGCTAATGTTCAGCTCTCGTGCTAGATTTTCTTCCCTGAAAGAAAAATATGAGTTCTCTAGAATAATCCAGCTTTTCATTTTATTTTGCAGCCTTGTCTAAGCAGATGAATCTGATAATTCCTTAAACGGGAAATTTGCCAGCTGAGAGAAACCTAGAGGGCAGCAAATGGGCGGTGATGACAGAATGTCTTGAATGCTGAGAATGTTGTTTTGATTGCAGATTGTTTAAAAATATATTTGTCTAGTGGAAGGTAAAATGTTACACAGACAGATAACACAGGAGATTTCCTAGGCATTACACACACACACGCACACACAAACACAGTATTTGTTTGGTGGTGGGTTTTTTTGTTTGGTTTTGGTTTTGTGTGGTTGTTTTTTTTTTCTGTAGGCTTAACCTAGATAAATTAAATTCCAAAAGCTCACGTTTAAAAAAAAAGGGGGGGCGGGGGGGCAGGACACAAAGCAGTGAAATCAAAGCAGCTCTGCCTTAAGGCTGCAGAGATTTCCTTATCTTATCCTGCTGTTTCTAGGTATTGCAAAACATATGGCTCAGCTCGAGGGGCAGTCCCCACACAGTGGGAGACGCTGCATCCCGTCTGTGCTGCAGCAACTGGAGGTGCAATAACAAGGTGAACTGAGGACGCCAAGATGACTGTGTTTAAACTCACTGCTGGTTTACTGAGGTGGTGTTTGGGGTGGAGGGGTCAGGCGTTTGTTTGGGGTGCATTTTTTTAGCTACCATATTGATGTGCCTTGACTTCTGCAAAGGTCTGAGCATGCTTACTGCTGGAGAGGTAATTGTTTTGAGGAAACTTGACAGCATGAATCAGGAATAGCAATTTTAGGATTTTAGATATTAGGGGGGAAAAAAGAAAAGGAAAAAAAACCCACAACATAAGAACGAGGGCAGTTCTCTGTGTGTCATACATTTTATTCCGGCAGCAGCTGAATTGGCTGAATAGGCTTCTGTCCCCCACTGTTCACAGCAGTTCAGTATTGCTCCCATGAGATTTAATTGATCTTGTAGTCACTCTCTAACCTGATCTGTTCACTGTAATCTAGGTTAGTCTAAACTCTTTCTAACACCAGCTCTCGGAGCTCTTTTAATCAGAATCATTTTGACATAAGCAGTTATTCCACAGATACTGAGGGGCAGTGATGTTCAGCAGGAATGTAAGGGAAGAGTGATTACGAGAAGCAGGGGAATAAGGCTGCACCAGTGCAGCTTCAGTCAGAACAAGAAGCATTACTGCAGCCTGAAATTGCACACTATAGGGGATAGAATGGGGAATGTAGCTAGACTTACTGCTACCCTGATGAAATTTAAGTTTTTAATACCTGTCTTCCAAAATTTCCAAACAGAGCTTATAAGCCTCTTAGCCTATGCCTCATAATTTTCCCAAATAATTTCAAAGGGTAGGGCAAAGAAATGTCTGTACCTTGCATATGGCTAAAACACTTACATGTAAAATAAGCAAACTCTGTAAACTGAGAAGCAGAAAGACTCTTAATGATCTGGTTTTTGTTCCCGCCACCATTGCTATAATTCCTTAGCTTCAGTGAATCTTCTGCTATTAGGTCCTTTTTTTCCAGCTAATGTAATAGAAGAAAACCACTCATTGTAATGAAGACTGAGTATTCATACAACCCAGCTTTAGGCATCAGCATCCATATACATATACTTAAACTGGAATCAAAGTAAAGTGCCATGAATATCCCTGACATGTTCTATCATGAAATGAAAAAGTTCTGCTTCATTTAATATAGCACAATAAAAGCAGATATCTTTCTGTGCAAATACTTGTTCTCACTTTCCATATCTTCTCAATTTGCAGGAGAGTTTAGTTTCCAAGATGAAAAGACTGACATGGTTTCCAGAACTGCAGGCTGCTTCCCTTTTGTTTTGATGTCAATGGTAATTGCATTTCTCAGACCCTGGGAAAAATCACCTTTTAATGCTGAGTACAAGTCATATTACACACTGGCTGATTAAAATTCAGTGCTATAAAATTTCCATGAAGGTGCAGTGTTATGTTAGGACATACACATATATATACGAATTGAAGACGTCTGCATTTTAATTTGGATTATTGTCCTGATTTGTATGGCTTTCAGCTGTTCTTAATTTCTCGGTTTAGCATTTGAAATAAGAGAGCTACTACTTATCGAACAGGACTAGAATAATTTATTAAATAAAAGTAGTGTACACCTAAGCATTAAATACTACGAGACCATTCATGATGCTGAAAGTAGTAAGAAGTACTTCCGTTCTTTCACTTTTAATCTCTTTGGTCCTTGCAGCCTTTCAAGAACTTATGTTTGGAGCAACATAATCAGGACCTTTGAGTTCTCATGTTGGAGTAGCAAGGCCAAAGAAGCTTCAGGAAAAACAAACATAGTTTAGCTTTGCAGTCTTCCGCATTTCCAAAGTCCGTCTCCCTGCTTAGCAAGTTTAACTAATTAGTTGAATTTTCAAGCTTTGGTGTGGTTTTGCATTTTTGTTTGTTTAAGTTGTGACACTTGATTAAGATTTTTTTTTAATGACTTTGAAATGTACTTTACATCTTTACTGTGTCTGAACATACCATGAGATTGAGAATATAAACTATGTATTGACTAAACATTTAAATAGTCATTTGTTAATGCTAAGATCTTGACTACTCTTACTGTGTGTCCCTTCAATAAAGTATAGACTAGGGAGTCATTAAAAATCTCTGAGTTTTATTAGCTAAAATACCTCTTAAAGTAGATGGAAAAATGAAACCAAACCAAAGATGGTTAGATCATACCATCTATGGTATCAGAATTGCGTTAAAGTATAGAACATCACATATATTGAGAGATAATGCTGTATTCAAATTAATTAAAGCAATCTTGTTATACAAACTTTTCCCACGTATGGTAGTAAAAAGAGGTGAATTTGGCCTCAGTGTAGACATATAGACACCCATTTACTCCTGTGAGGCATGTGATGATGAGACAACTAGTATCAGCCATCAGGTTAATCAGATTAACTAATCAACTGGACCAAAATTTAGAGAAGATACTTACTGCATGCAGATGATAATTTTGAAATTATTTTCTGGAATTTAACTACTGATGACTCTTAGAGTATCTTAGAGTATTAAAAAGTTCCAGCGTGGTATAATATCTAGGTTACTGGCCAGCTCGAAGGATTGGGTTCCTCAGACTGAGAAGGTGCCAGGCCAGTGGTTATTACCACAGAGTCTGTATGACATCTGTTGGAGGGATTTTTGGCTTCATGTTTTGAAAAACTCATGTTTTTCACAGTCCTGTTTACTGCAGATAATTTTTTTTTCCATTTAATGTATTTCTCTAGCCAGTATTCTCAGCTGCATTTTTGATATCCAGACAATATAACTTCTTACTGTATATCATGCATTTTAATTGGGAGGTATTACAAGTCACATATTTAAACTGTAATTTAAGTAGTTTTTATTCCTATGTCTCTACATATGGTTTAGGTAAAAGGAAAAGATAATGCTGAAAAGTAATCTGCAGTATAAAAAAAACATTCTGCATCTTTAGTCATCAGTCTTAAGCATTGTTATAGTTACTTAACCAGCATAAACTTTGTATGATCAGAAAGAACATCTCCTGTTCTCTCTCTTTAAGACCTTTGGTCTGTCTTAATTGAATATGCGTCTTTGTGCCCTTATGTTTCTTATTAAGTTTCTTGTGTGAAAAGCACAACAAGCATGTGTAGTTTTAATATGCAGAGTTTATTATAATGGGATCATAAGATAATTAAAGTTGGTAGGGACCTCAGGAGGTCTCTAGTTCAACACCTGACTCAAAGCAGGACCAGCTCTGGGATTAGACCAGGCTCTTCTGGAATTGGCCCAGTCAGGACTTGAAAAGTCCAAAGATCATAGAATCAGAATAATTTCAGTTGGAAAAAACCTTTAAGACCATTGAGTCCAACCGTTAACCTCACACTGCCAAGTCCACCACTAAACCATGTCCCTAGGTGCTACCTCTACACGTCTTTTAAACCCCTCCAGGGATGGTGACTCCACCACTTCCTTGGGCAGTCTGTTTCAATGCCTGACAGCACTTTCGGAAGGAGTTTTACCTAATATCCAATTGAAACCTCCTCTGGTGCAACTTGAGGCCATTTCTTCTCATCTTGTCATTTGCTACTTGGGAGAAGAGACCAACCCCCTCCATGCTACAACCTCCTTTCAGGTAGTTGCAGACAGCGATCAGGTCTCCCCTCAGCCTCCTTTTCTCCAAGCTGAACAGCCCCAGTTCCCTCAGCTGCTGCTCATCAGACTTGTGCTCCAGACCCTTCACCAGCTTCGTCACCCTCCTCTGAATTCTCTAGTTCTTCCAACTAGAAGCACTAGATGTCCTCCTTATGACGAGAGGCCCAAAACTGAACACAGGATTCAAGGTGCAGCCTCACGAGGGCTGAGTACAGGGGACGATCATGTCCCTGGTCCTGCTGGCTACGCTATTCCTGATACGCACCAGGATACTGTTGGCCTTTTTGGCCACCTGGGCCACCCTTGAACAGATCAAAGCTCCTGCTCAACCTGTTGTCATCTGTAAGCTTACTGAAGGTGCACGCAATCCCCTCCTCCATATTGTTGATAAAGAGATTAAACAGAACTGGCCTCAGTACTGAGCCCTGGGGAACACCACTCTTGACCAGCTGCCAACTGCATGTAGAAGTAGGAAATATACAAAACAGTGGAGATGAAGCTGGGAAGGAAGGTCTGGCTTTGAATGACAGAGATTGGCTGGCTGATGCGCAAGCATCAGTGTCCTGGGATGAATTTTCCAGTTTCAGGCTGGAGGGAAGGAGTGGGTGGAGAGTGCATGTGAAACTGAGATTTCTGCTCCTGGGTTCACATGAAGAGATCTCCAACAGCTCAGTAGTTAATAACCTGCTAGGTACTTTACCAGACACGGTGAAAACCTGTGATTGCCTTTTTTTACAAAATCAAGTCTGGCAATGTCTGAGTACCTGCCGTTCCTTCACTCTTTTCTGAGATGGATGGTTGGACTGTGATCAAGGGAAGTGCTGACTGAATCTTGTCTTGCTGCTGCTTGATTAACAAGCTAAACCAGTTTGTTTCTGATCCCTGAATAGCTGTATTTAAATTATCTTATTCATTGTTAAATAGTTAAGTATAGCCTTTGGAATTGAACTCATACTGATGGTCATCTTCCCAGCTAAAAGGATGAGGCCATAGTTTAACTTGCAATATTATTTTTAAGCAAATGAATGAATGTCGACTGTCAGGTTTACAACAAACATATTAGGCTCATATTGAAGCAGTACAAGGAGTAATTTCTTCTTATTGTTTTGTGACATGAAGATTTTCTCTGTCCACAATGAGAGTATCCAGGGGAAATAAGCAGATGAAACAATGGTACCAGTCCAGCTGGGTTCTGATGATTCCAAGCGAGAATATGGATTAGTGACCACAGTATAACAAGTGTAAAAGAGGGACGCCCTCTTTTTTCTGTATTCTCAAACTGGCCATTACCAACTTTGTCCCTTTTTATTGTCTGTCCCACAACTTGTTACAAAGGAAGCATAACAGTATAACATCTTAGAGTAATTTTTTTTATCGTTTAAAAGAACTTGATGAGAATTCAGCATTTTCATAATTACTTCATTTCAATAGTGTGACACATTTTGGGAAGACTTTGTCTGCAGTCGTCAAAATTTCAGCCCCTGCAGAGGTTCACTTATTGGAACCTGTTTAGAAATAGAAGCTGCAGGGATACAACGATAAAATAGTTTCTGTTACAACATTAGAAAACTCCGGCTAAGAAATTAAATATTTTTTGTACTTTGTGAAAAGTCTCTAGCAGCTTGCAAAGTGCATAGTTCTGTGGCAGCATGATGTTCAAATCATGACTATTTGCATATAGTTCAAAGATTTTAAAAATGTCTTTTGTCACCTGTCATTCAGAAGGATGTACAAAAAGTAAGTAGCATGGAGAAATTTTGGCTTGAAAGCTATAGCCAGGCCATCATTAGGAAGGAAACCCTGAAAACTATCCTCTTATCCAAACTTCCAAAAATTTCACAGTATCACAGTATCACAGTATGTTCTGGATTGGAAGGGACCTCAAAAGATCATCTAGTCCAATCCCCCTGCTGGAGCAGGAACGCCTAAGTGAGGTTGCACAGGAACTTGTCCAGGTGGGTCTTGAATGTCTCCAGAGAAGGAGACTCCACAACCTCCCTGGGCAGCCTGTTCCAGTGCTCTGTCACCCTTACTGAGAAGAAGTTTTTTCTCAATTTCTCAATTTCTCAATCTCAATTTCTCAAATCTCAATCTCAAATTTCTCAAATCTCAAATTCTCAAATTTCTCAATCTCAATTTCTGAATGTCTGGAAAATTTCCAAAGGCTCTTTCAATGTTTGCGTGTTTCCCTGTTATTTTTTGGCATTGTACAGTTCCATAACGCATATATTTTGTTTCCATTATCTGCCTGGTAGCACCAGCATTTTATACGTAGTGGTCTAATCAAACAAATAGCATTGTTCATTACTAGGAAGAGATTAACGTATTCTATGTCTGGTTTTCTCTCTGCTTTAAATAATGCTGATTTTTTTCTTTGCAAAGATGTACCGCATAAGGAACAAACAAAAATGTTGGCTTAAGAAATACTATTAGTAGAACGGGTCCACAGTACCAGTGATTCAGTCATCTGTCAGCCTAATAAATGGATTAGTGTAAGAGGTGTTCCAGTGGTGAAATGCAGCCCATAGGGCTTCCAGCTAATTATGTTTAAGTTGTTTAGTACTGCTGGGAAGCAGCATCCAGGCAATTACTGAAATCTTTGATGCAGTGTGCACTATTAGAGTGTGTGTTCAGAAACTCATTACCCTTTTCGTGCTTGTGCTGGATGGATTCTAGGAAGCCGACATGAAACAGAGAGCAGGAATCAATAACTAGAAAGACATTTTAGTTAGCTTCTCATCCATTTCCTGATTCAGCAGCTTCTAGCCTAGAGTGTTTCATACAATTGCTGTAAAGTAAGGGGAAAATGCAACTTAAATATATTAATTACCACATATATGCATCTGATGATAGTGACGTGTAGCTGAAGTTCCACACGAGATCAAGTTACAAAAGGCTCTTTGGGGACAAGCCGCTCCCCAGATCCCCTGTGGCATGTCCAAAGTGCTTGCCATCTCTGCTGTAGTAAATTAATTGTAGTTATTTCTCTTAAAGCCTGACCTTGCAACAGTTATTTATGCCTCCGCAACGTCAAGATTATGTCACCACAGTGCCAGTTGTATCCCACCTTCAAAATTTCTTGGAAACTGCAGCTAATCCAAAACAAAGCTGATGATATTGGCTACACACATTAAACCTTGTTTAAGAAAATTGCACCAGCTCTGTCTTTGCCGTGGGCTGCAGTTCACATTACTGATTCACCTTGAGAAAACTGTACACACTCTGCATCGTCCAGATGTGGGAAACAACAAATCCTTCTACGTTGTGCTCTGCAGTTGGGTACCCCCAAGGTGTGCATGCTGAAAGCAATGCGGTATTTGCGCAACCGGGGACCAAAGACTTGAAGGTTCATTTCTTAGGTTAGAATGACAGATCTTCTGGGGGCAAAAGGTACATGAATTAAACTAAATTGGGTGGCTTTCTTTTTAAGCTTGCACTTTTAAATCGTTTAATGGTGATTGTTAGGGCAATGCATTTCTTCTTTGCTGTTTCTCCTCTGCTTTTGCCTGAGGTAGAGCTAAATAGACGAACGGGAGGATTACAGTTCGGTGCTTCTGAAGCAGATCGTTCTTTATCATCTACCTGCAGTATCACAGATTTAATAATTAAGCGCTTTTCTTTATGTTTCTGTCACAGCAGTCCTAGACATGCTGTGCTTTTTGTTTCATGTTTTATAAAGTTCAGCAGAAATCTTATGAGTTCACATCAAGAGAGAAGGATTTTTATTTTTTTTTTTAATCTGGACTTGTTAATTAGAAAAGTAGCATTCCGTTTGCCTAAGGGTTGGGAAAATAAATGTTGTGCTACATGATCCATGTGTATCTTTCTCATAAAAACTTATCAGAATTGCTGTGTTGGATGCTACAGCACCCATGAATCCATGTACTGTAAAAAATCGTCTCTACAGTACTAAGCATTTTGAGAATTGGTACCTGCCTTGGTTACTGACAGCTCAGCTTCCCATGAATTCGTTATCACTACTGAAAGTACTTGCATATCAAATAATGATAGATAGCTCGTGTATCTCCTGCCTCTGAAACTATTATGCATGATAGGGAGAATATCTACTACATTGAAATACACAGGTGAAGCAGAAAAATCTAGAACTGTTGAAGTGTCTGTGCAGGCAAAGCATTGACTGTGGTAAATATTTTTTGAGAATCGATGCTGTAACTGTGGCTTCTGGTCTGGCTCTAAGACTGGTTGTATTAAGTTACTGTTCAGGATGGTAAGAGTTAATTGATCTCTGGAGGAGCCTGCATAAAGGGGGTGGCAGGATATGGCCAGATTAATGAGACTGTACTTCTGAAACTCCTAATTTCATGACGTCTGCTAGCTTTGAGAGACTTAGTTAAGAAGAAACATGAAAAGAGTTTCCACTTGTAGTTTTGTGTTCCCTCCAGACACTGGCTTCAAAGTGGCAGCCCGGGCCCTGTGAGCTGCACCTGAAAGACTGCCATGTTCTGGGGAGAGGCTCTCAAGTCCAAGTATTTTAAGTTTTTCTGCGAAGACAGGGGTTATTTCTAAGGTTTTTCTATTGCTTCGGCTCAGATTTTACCATGGGAAAACTTTTTGCACTAGTACTATAATGAATATTTATTTCAAAGCTGACTCTGGTTTCTGACTGACTCATTAATTTGTTTCCTTCATCAAATCTGACCATTCGTCTATGGTAGATATAAAATAAAAAAAACTTTCCTAACTTCCTTTAGAGGAGGTGGCTACAGGGGAAAGACAAATACACAAGTACCCAGAGAGGAAATTTTTTATCATAGCAAGCCGTTGAATTCTATTTATTTTCTGTATAAGACCTTAGGGCAAATACATTAATATGCAGGCATTGTGTGGGCTTTTCTGAACGGAGATTGAAGTTCCAGTGCACAGGTGCTCTGTGGAAACATGACAGAGAACCCCAGCACGTTGTGTTGTGTTGAAAATAGAGGTCCGGGTTGTGGCTCCACACGACTGCAGTGTTATCCATGATCTTTGTGCCTGCTAATTGCAGGTCATGCCCCAAGGGTGGCCACAGCTGCGGTCATACCTCTGTGATTATGTTTATGTATGATGTTAATCTATAAAGAAACTAAAACCCCGGCGCATCAGCAGAAGTTTTGCAAATGTTGGAATGTTTTTTTCACTCATACGTACACACTTTTTAGGAAGTCCTTTCGAAAATACATTTTAAGTTATTTTTTTTGCAGAAGGGTGGCGTAATTATTGATGTCCTATTGGAACCTTCCATATAGTCCTGCTTAACTACAATCCCCCAGCGGTTATTTTAAAATATTAAGGCTGTTTATCAATTTGAAAGAAAGCAAAATATTGATGTTGTGCACTAGGTATCCTGTACTTTTTTCCCCAGAGATATAGGGAAATCCCTCAAAAATGCTTTTGTAGTTCAGTGTCAGTTGAAGATGGCCTGTTTATCATTTAAACTCCTCTGTGTCTTTAAAAGCCAGAAAGGAGACGAATAATAAACTAGTCACCCAATTAATGTTTGTTTTTTTTTTTTTCTATTATGGAACAGTGTAAAGAGACGTGTGATAGAACAGAGTAGTAATGTTAACTGGTTTGGTTTCTCCTCATCTATGTTGTCTAGTGAAAATAAAACAACTTACTGGAAACTAGGCAGAAATAGTATTTAAACATAAATCAGACTGGAAAAATCATAGAATCATTCTGATTGGAAGAGACCCTCAAGGTCATCAAGTCCAACCATAACCTAACTCTGCCACTAAACTACATCCCTAGAAGCCTCATCTATATGCTTTTTAAACACCTCCAGGGATGGTGACTCAACCACTTCCTCTAAATCTATTTAGAGAAATTTAGCAGGATTTACAAGAACATCTTCCTAAATGATGTGACTAATTACTCTGGATTTAAATCAAGAGTAAATTTACTGTACTATTTAGGTGTTCTTACCCCTAGACACCTGCACAGCTGATAACTTCAAGTCCCTCCTATAAATCCGGCCCCCAGTTTCAGTTTCCTAAAGTTATGCAGGTGCCTGCAAAAGGAAATCTATGTATGAAGCAGTGGATAAATACAGTGTTTCATCTGTGGCACCAAATTCAGGCTTCCTTTAAGTGACTGTGACTTTATTGACCTCTTGATGTAAGTGGTGCTGTGTGGCTTGGCAGCTACCATGCTTGTGCTCAGCCATGTCCCAACTGGGGGTGGGGTGAAAGGCAGCTTTGGCGTTCTTCAGCTGAATTTGCACTTCTGATGTAAGCAGGGATTTTTGTATCGACTGTGTGCAAGTTGGATGTCAGTGTTTTCCATGGTTTTGCTTCAGGGAGGTTGTGTCTGATGGAGCAGCTGAGATATACAGAGATCGATGGACCTATTTACATCGTTTGGCTGACTTTTGTCTTTTCCAGAGTAGTGCGGCATCCAAAGTCATACCATATGGACCAGATTTACAATCAGTGAATATGAATGAAATTTTTGAACTCTTATTTTTGCTTGATATTTAAACATGTTTAAATTTACTGGCAGCTTGGCAGCCCAAAGCGTCGCAACAGCACTAACGCTAGCTAAGTTGGCACTTCCAATATTTTTCCGTATCTTTGCTTAAGGGACAAAATCTTTATGGTTGTTAACTATGAGAGCAGCTCAGTGTAACATTTAGGCAATTTCTTTTTTTTCTTATTTCCTTTTTTCCTCCCACTCCCCCCAGAGTAGGGCTGCGCTGTAGGAACAGAGCTAGAGTTGTGATGCTACGGGGTCATGGTAGCACCTGGATTTTCACTGAGGTGAGGAGCTGCTTGTCTGACCTGCTGAAATACCCTACTAGGAAGCATTTTCTGCCCAGAAAGCTTACTGCCTGCTGGGGTGGACTGGCAAACAGTTAATATCACGAAGCACTGTTTTTCATTGTTCTACGTCTGTGGAGCAGAGGCACAGATTTAGGGAGCAGCAGTGGCATTGCCTGATGTCAGTCATCTCACTAATGCCTCGAATGACTCGAATGTGAAGAGAGCTCCTGCTACCGCTGTCCCGTGACTGAGACCTTTCAGCTCATGGAGGAAAGAACTGGCTTCCTAAATTAGAAGCCAGAATATTATTTGTGGCAGAATGTAGTCTACCTGTCTTTAGAAGGAAGGTTGTAATTCTCTGACTCCACATACGGCTTGAACACGCACCTGCTCTCTCACTGTATGTGTGTGTTAGATGCACAGGTGTGTCACTAAGTATGTGCCAGCACCAGCAGCTTGGCGTGCACACTGTTCACCATCATCCAGTGCTTTAGTTACAAAGCTAAACAATCATTTCAGATCATAATATATTTAATTTATGACCAGCAAGGGGTGACTGTATCACCTGGTCTTCCTTTTTCCATATTGCAAACTTTGCCTGTCTGTATGTAACCCAGTAACTTGCATATGACTGCGGAATAACTTGTATTTTTACAAAAATTCATATTCTAGAAAAGTTACACTAAAACTTGATATCAACAAATGGAGAATCTCTGCATTCTCCTTTGGATAGCTGTGCTCTAATGGTTAGTCACAGGTGGTGCAAAGCATGTGCTTTATTTCTCATTTGAATTTAGCATCAGCTTCCAGATGCTGATTGGTTTTATGCATACCCTTCTTTTCAATATTCACAAGCCAGCCAGTACTTAGTACTTTCTCCCTATGAAAACACTTAGGTGCTGTAATCAAATCGTCTGTCTTTATTTGTTTCCCATAAACTGTACAAGTTGAACTCTTAAATATTTCATATTAAAGTATTTTTACAGTGCTCTAATCACTTTCGCAACTTCTCTTCGCATAGAATTTATTTCAAAGCTTATATTAGCACTTATGTCTGCATGAAATTAGATTTTAAGAAATCATTTTATTGTTGATTAAAACCTTATGGGTAGGTTCATCTGGTAGAATGACAAATTATTACACCCATCCACATGTATGCTCTCACCCAATTGTGAGGGAAATCCGTGTAACTTTTCCGTGTCACTGACACTTATGGATAATTAATAATAAAGAAATAATTTCTTTTAATTTCTGATTTGTCTCTTTCGCCTTGCTTCATTCTTGAAAATCATTTATTTACTTGGCCCTAGTCTTTCAACAAAAAAAACCCTTTTGGTAGAGAGTCAGTATCGATGTATTTACCAATTAGTTATCTGGCAAGGTAAGCAAAGCCAGTCTTAACCACAGGACTTGATCAGCTCTTCCAGCTGGTGTTGCCGGTGCTGCCCCTACTGACACCTCCTGCCTGCTCTGCATTGGCTTGGGAAGACGAGCGGCCTTGACGTGATCCTGTCACCAATAAAAGCTCCAATGATCCACTATATAAGATGCACAAACAGAAAAGATGAAAACGTGGCCTAACCATGAGTATAATAATTGGCAAAAAGAACTAGTACAATTTCTTCAATAAAAATACTTCCATCTACACAATATGAGTATCTGATATTTTACAGTGTCCTTTAAACTCCATGAATCTTGCAGCAGCCTTCAGCACAGATGAGCCAGTTATTTTCCTGGTATTTGTCATCAGAGCAGCCTCAGTATGTGTTAGTTACTGTTGCACAGCATATTGTATTGAATAGAGATAATTTTAATATAATAATACTCTTAACAGTTTTCCCATAAGACATAGAGAATTTGTAACAGAAAAATCCTCTAATTGTTGCTTGGATTTTCAGATTTTATATTTACACAGTTACGATTCTTGAGCATGTTATATTTTCCATCAATATAACATGCTCTACAGAAAAATGAGATGGGATACAATTCAAAAATAAGATGGAGAGATGACAACAGTCATGTCAGAATGCCATCTGAGAATTAGATTGGTAATTATAATGTATAGGTAGCCAGGGAGGTTCATATGCATTCAGTAGACCAACTCAGAAAAACTATGGAGTTCTATGATGCTTGCATAGGCATTTCTTGTCCCTTGTGTAGTGATTCACCTCTGATTAGAATAGGTATAACTCTTTCGCAGGTCAGTAGTTGTGTTTGGTTAGATAGTGTATTTGTCTCACAGTGATGTAAACGAGAACATGCTGTAGTACTGCAGACTGAGAATTAGAGCTGGATTTATGAAAGCTTCTCCTGATGATGTGTTTAAATATGTTATTTATTAAATTGATTATATCATAAAATGCTCCTTAATGTATAGTTTTTAAAGCTGTTAGATGTTTGTGTGGAAGAGTATAATTAATTTTAAAAGTCTCCAATGAATATCTCATTTCACTTTACAGCATTTAATTATTAGATTACATAGACAAAAACTGAGCATAGGGCTTAAGGCTTGCAATGCAGGAGTAGGAAACTATTGTAGATAGATGGTGGTTGAATGGCAGAGGAAATAGGAGATAAGGCTTTACTTATCATGCTTAATGGTAGGCATGGAGAAGTCTGCAAATAGGTTTATTTTTGCAATAGAATGCCAGACTATCTTGCATCTTCGAATTTTGTAAATGCTTTCCTTTAGACTTTCCTCCCTCAACATGCGGGAAGGTAATTTCTTTGGCCTGCTTACTTCTTTTTGCACAGAAGTGATACTCACTCAGTCAGTCCCCAGCAGGAGCTTTCTCAGGGAGCCCTTTTGGGTGCCCTGCGCTGCTCTGGGACAACTCGCTGGTGTTTCTGCCCTGTTTTCTGCAGCGGGTCTGGATGAGTTGTTTGCTGGTGTTGCACTTGACCAAAGAGGCTGAAAAATGTTGAGCCATGCTCAATGTATGTTGGGACTCTTTTGGGTTCCTGAAAAAGTGCTGGGCTTTGCAAAGCCCTTGAAAGCTGTGAGTTGCTGGGGCTGGCCCTTGCCTCTTTGATTCCCTCTCTGATGGGTGGTGGGTTTTTTTTGTCCAAAGCTCCTAAATTGGGAAATAGTACCTTAGCAAATGCTCAAAGCAAAAGGATTCAAATCCCGTTGTTTTGATGAGGTGATGGAAACTGGCTGATGAGTACCTTTGTCTCTCATTGCAGCCCTCTCAGCTGTCAGATGCGGTGATCTCCATGGTAACTCCAACCCCCAGACTCTTGACAGCAGCCTGCGAGGAGCAGCATTCAGCAGCTCGAGGGTCTCACGACCAGGTAAGCCAAAAGTAATCAGCAAACAGGAGACTACCACAAGAACGTGGTTTGCTATCCAGCTGCCTTTCAGGTTTTTCCCTGGTGAAGCCACAGGTACGGTTAGTTCCTGGGCATATACGTGATGATGTACTTGGACCGCTGCTGTCATATCCCTTATGAGGAAAGGCTGAGTGAGCTGGGTCTCTTTAGCTTGGAGGAGACTGAGGGGTGACCTCATTAATGTCTACAGATATATAAAGGGTGAGCGTCACAAGGATGGAGCCAGGCTATTCTTGTTGACAACCAATGATAGGACAAGGGGAAATGGGTTCAAACTGGAACACAGGAGGTTCCACTTAAATTTGAGAAGAAACTTCTCCACAGTGAGGGTGACAGAGCACTGGAACAGGCTGCCCAGGGGGTTATGGAGTCTCCTTCTCTGAAGACATTCAAAACCCAGCTGGACACATTCCTGTGTAACCTCATCTAGGTGTTCCTGCTCCGGCAGGGGGATTGGACTGGATGATCTTTGGAGGTCCCTTCCATTCCCTAACATTCTGTGATTTAAGGCTGTGGCAGTCTAGCTCTCTCAAATAGAGACATTTGGCAAAAGGTCTACCTTTATTCAGGGTTTTTTTCAAGGTTACAGATTGAAGAGCCACAATGTAACAAAGCAAAGAAGCACTGTATGGTTCTTTAGGTGTCTTCAGCATTAAGTAATTGCTATGCTAGGAAATAACCCCAGAACCCATCAGTGATAAAATCTGTCTTACCACAGTACGTACACCGCTGTCAGCACTGCCTGGTCACTAACATTAGGCCTGAGCTCTCCTACTCTCCTGGAATGGACCAGAGGTTGTTTCTGTGTTCATGTAACACTCACTGGTTCTCTGCAGCCTTTGCAGATTGCTGCTGTGCTCTTTTCACACAACTTTCTGAATACCTCACTGTGCTAATAACAGCATGTGGGGCATTCTGGTTAACACCTTAACACCTTTTTTGGTGACTTATGGAGAAACCATGAAAGAAAAACAAGATCTTTGCCATCTTTGGAAAACAGTGCGGCGGCTATACACCTGTAATCACTATTCCAGTATCACTAATGCTGTGAACAAAAGTAGCATCTCTGGTGCCATGCACTTAAGTGTGTGGGGATTCTTATTACTCCTTCTTGTCATAAGATTTCACTGGCATTTGTATTGAATTGTTTCTGTGCCACAAAGATGGTATTTATTTTTTAAGTCCTTGTCTTTTATGCACCCTTTTCCGGGTATTACCTGCATTATTTCTTTCTTGCTTGCTACGTAAGTCCGCTTGGCTGCAATACACTGTCCTTGTCTTACAAAGCAATCCATATTACTCTGAATAACTGCTCTGCTACCTTTATTAACCAATCCAACATTTTTTTGTGCCATAACTACCATCAACAATATTTACTTTTGTATCGTTCATGGTACTCTTAGATAATGTTGAGCTAGTACTGGATGATTTTGTTGGGGTAATGTCAAACACTCTTCTTCAATTATTATTTCTTGTTAACAGCTACTGTTTTCTATCTGTGTCTTAATCACTGTCAATGGTACTGATAATAATTTCCTAACTCTGAATGTTGTGTGGCTGTAAGCTAAATACTGTTCAAGAGTCTGCATGTTTCACCCATGGAATAACTTGTACTGACCACAGTTTGTAGCTTTATCAGATGATTAAATCAACCTTTCTGTTTTACTGACCATGTTTCTATAAAATGATGTTGAATGACATCGGTTTTATTTGTGTCATTTCCCAGTGAATTTATCCTTTATCAGTTTGCTGGTTCTTTTGCTTGAGATTAATAATGGCTTAGAGCTCTGTAATTACTGAGATCATACCACCAACCATCTTCAAATATTGCCAGGAGATGGTAGCAGTCTTACTGAATTTCTCTGGTGTTCCAAAATGTATTGAAAATTAGCATCATTGAAATTAAACTCTCGCAAACACTTTTAAGACTCTAAGGCACAAATTTTCTGGGTGTGCTTTTTAAAGTTGTCTTTCAACATTCTTTTTGGTTACTAATGGCCTCCTTATCTGTAAAAATGCCTTTTTTCTACTTACAAATAAGAAAACATATGTTATTTTGGGGAGATTTTTTGCATAGCGTGTTTGTATTCTTTTAAAATATGAATCAGAAATTGGAGGCCCTCTGCTTTCTAGTCTTTTTTCCTTTAGGCGCAAATTCCCTATTCACGTTAATTTCTAGATGAGTTTGTTGGGGGTTTTTTAGTTGCGATGTATATTTCAATCTAATTACACCCCTAACCCAGAACTATAGTGTGATTTTATTTTTTTTGGCAGAGGTTGCCTTTTTTGAACTCTTTAATAGTGGTGTTTGGTCCCTGGTGGCAGTGGGATAAGGAGAGCCCTTCCACATTTTCATTTCTGTTCATTTTCTTATAGTTTACTGGGCTAATGAACTTCCGTGCTTGTGCTTAACTAAACTTTTTATATTGAATGCACAGTTCCGGAGTGTAATTATCATTTTGGTGTTAGAAAGAACAAAAAAAAATCAGGAGCGCCTGATGTGTTACTACTGCCTGCATGGTATTTCTGTCTCACACCTCTCAGATGGATGGATGTTCCTTCATAGTTCTTTTCACATTTTACAAATACAAACTTAAGTAGCACGTCATCCAGTTCTCTGATAGGGTTTAGTGGTGTTCCATCTCATAGTAACACTGGGACTTTCATCTCCACAAGAAAATGTCTCTAACCAGTCTAGGGTGAACACAGAGCCAAGAAAGGCAGAAAATGTAATGTTTCAAAGAAAGAAGCTCCAGGAAAATTTCATGTAACTTCCTGGCGTCAAATGCAGCAGAAACTCCCTGTTGGAATTTGTTACTAGGAGCACCAGTGCAAATCTGCTTGGCTGGTTCTGTAATGGCTGCTTATCTGCACCAGTATGAGGAAACCCAAAAGCAGAGAAAAACATTTGGATTTTACAAAGTTAGTAGTTATTTTTAGTGGATCATCCCTTGTGCCTGGGAATGGACCACAGAAGTTTCTTGAGTCCTGTGTTTTGCTGGTTTAGTTACCCAAGGAAGGGCAACAATTTTTACATGGTGAGTGTCAGAGCACTTTCGGACTTTCCACTAGGTAGACATGAGACTTATTTCAACAAGTTAGTAAAAGCTTTTGAAAATTATGGCCAAAATCACTATCAAGACTAATAAAAGTATGTTTTAACAAAATATGGGCAAGTTAATTTTGTCTCATGCATTCTTACTGTTATTGTTATCATTGATATGATGGGGGTGACAATGACAAGAGGCCGACTGTATCAAGATCATGTGTGATATATTGTATGAATACAGAGAGAATTATAGTATCTTGACTAGAAAACCTTAGAGTGTAAAAAGCAAGGTGAAACAGAAATGAGGCAAAATTAGATGTGAGAATGGGAAGAATTCGGGCAGTTCATTTAGAAACAGTAGGAGTGTGCACTTGATACTTAGGAAGAAACTGATCACCCTTTACTAGGTTGATGTTTATTGTATGAATTAGTTACTTTGAATTTAAGAATGAGTTGGGTAGGATGTAAGTGGAAGATTTTTAAAATAGATCATCTGATATGCTGAACAGGTTTCTGTTGTTCAATGAGCCCGAAATGGTGCAGTTTGAGAATGTCCCAAGTGAAAAGTGATGGCGCGGGTTGTGGCTCTCTTTGGTAGAAGTGCACAGGCGTAGATTAGCATAAGAAAATGTTAAAGATTCTTTTTGAAAAGTATTTCCAGAACAGTGTTTTTTCAAAAACATTTCAGAAGCATTCATTTGATGTGATAAGGATATTTTGTTATATATAGGTCTGCATTGAAATGGTTGATTTTGATGAAATGTGTGTCTTATTTCTACATAAGAAGAACATTGCATTTTATATAAGAAAAGTGAAAGAAGCTATCACCTAAGAGTTGGCTTCCAAGTGCCTGAGTTTGAAAAATAGTATAGTACACCTGTCCATACTTTTTCCTTAGCAACTTTTATAATTCTTTTATAGTTATTGATTTTAATGATTTGTTTTAATTTATTTAGAACTTTATCAATGGTCTTACACAGGCAGAGAGAAGCTTTCTGTGTGGTAACAACAGATGCTGTTGGCACTAGATCCCACCAAATCATTTTGTTAGTCAGTTAGATTTATGAACTAGAAAAATCAAACTCCTTTTAAACAGTATCCTTTATAATACAATTCTTGGTTTCAGTTAATAAACTGTATTGATTTTGATTTCCAAAATTGTTTTTCAAGTATTGTTAAAAAATAATACGGCACCTGTTGGCCTACACATGAACTATTTCCGTTGACTACTCAGCATTCATTGCTCATAGTGTTTTTTAAAATACACATATTTTTAAACAGTGTAAGAATAAACATTATTTAAATTTGCAGCTCTTCAGAGGCTAAAGCGGAGTTTTATTTGTATATTCTCTGATGCTTCTCCTGCTACGTGGTGAATCACAGTTAACTGACCTCTGGTTTTATTAATGAAATATTACTCAATCAGTATTTTTTGACCTTTTAGCCAAGTCAGAAGAAAGTATATCTAGCTAGAACATGAACTTGTCTATTAGGTAACAATTTTTATGCCTCTACGTTACTCTTGAGAGATAAGGAAACTACTATGCAAGGCATGGCCAGCTTCTGAGATACTTGCTTTGAGCCCTTTTGATAGGGTAGTATTTTAAACTGCTTCTAGTGGAATAAGATTATTGTTCTTTAAAGAAAAAAAAAAAGGTTTTTTTCTTTAACACAGCTAAGGTTCCAAGGAAGGTTTTGGTGAATTGAAGAGAGGCTTGAGGATGTGAGCATTTCAAAATAAAATGGTAAAATGCATGATATTTTGATTTTTAGACTGAGGTGATTATTTAAGGCATCACTCAGACCTTTTAGGACTGGGCTGTGCCAGTCCTGTGTTGTCTGTCCTTTGATTTGTAGAGCACACAAGGACACCACATTCACCGCGCCAAGCAGTGGGAAGTGTTAGTAATAGATATGCAGAGTGGAGAAAGACAATTTTGGTTGTAATTGTTAATTACTGTATATTTAGCTGGAGTGCCAGATGAAGCGAAAGGTGCATATCTCCATGAGGCGTGAGTGAAATCAGGTTTAGAAACTGGCCGCTGCTCAGAAGTGTTGGAGCTGTGGCGGGGTGGGTGAGCACAGAGCTCAGCACTGCCCCGGGCTGCTCCTGTCAGTTCGCTCCCCAGAGACTTCACACAGACGAATGACTCTTCTTCACCCACCTGAGGTTTGCTTAACCTGGCTGGGGAGAACTGCAGAAATTTGCCCAGGTCAGTGAGTTCAGTTCACGCCGTCGCACCCTTGGAAAATTCAGGTACGTCGTTGTACACATGCTGCGCAAACACTGCGTGCGTAGCACGTTGCAGAGACATCGTATGTTCTGCAAACTACCTGTAACGAGGGATTATGTATGGGTAGGAAATCTGCTGCTTCCCAAACAGACTTAGGACAGTTTTCCTCTGAAGAATAGGGTTTTCTGCTTTGTAAAAGGCTGGTTCACATGATGCTTTTGTTGTAAACTGAATTCTTCTGTCACGTTACACTGTAGAAATGGAATTACTACAGGCAGTCTAGTTAAATATACTCCTAAATATCCGAACATCTCATACAGTTGTCCCACACAGAAACAGAACACGTAATATAATTGCGATTTCAGTAAGTTGTGTCTCTATAAATTAAGGGTTGAAGATGTATAGGATGTATATTGTTGTTTACGTATTTGTTTGAGTTGTTCTCACCCAAACTGCTTTGATTCAGTGGAAGATTAATATTATTTATGGATAATCATACTATTATATAGATAGTATATACTAAAGATTTGTGCCCAGTATACAGATTAACATCAGTTAATTTCAGGAGAGTTTCCATCTTCAGGCAGCCTGTGAGTATTTTCACATGATATTTTACTCTCCAGTCTTCACTCTGAATACTGCAAATGAAAATAAATAAAATAATTATTTTTCTCAAAAGTTTACTTGTCTATAGTAATGACAGCTAAGATGTAATTCTTTGATGTGAACTGGTGAGGTTTCAGGTATAATTAATCAAATTCGAATTACAAGTATGTCATCACTGATAATACATTTTTACTCATGCACCAAGGTCACAGGTTCACATTAGGATTTGTAATGCGGTACCTTGGCCAAAGCTTTTATTTCATAACTGTTCATTACACTGACTTAGTAAAGTTGTTGTAATGGTGTAGTTGGAGAGCTGGAGAAAAGAGAGCTCAGACAGTCACTTGCTCTGGTTGAGCTGTAAGGGACAGCAAACTCCAGCGAAGGAGCAGAGTTAACAGTTCTATGTTGGTGTAACTATTTGCACAGGATTTCTCAAAACAGTTGTATTGACTTGGGCAAAGCCCATTCCCTTTGAATAACCCACGTTGCATTCAGACCTTCAGACCTGAGGTGGCTTCCCAGGGCTTTGTAGTGTCATATCTTCTCCTAATAAAGATTTCAGGAGGTTGGGTTAACGTGGCTGCTGCCTGCTCAGAAAATTCATGTAGAATAGGAAAGACACTCTTCCAAACAATTTCACTGTTGTAATAAAACAAATGTGTTTGTAAATTTTGTTATATCTGAGATGATTAACATTTATTTATTGGTTATTCTGTGGGCTGCAACATAAATTAGCAAGCATCCAAAATTTCTGTTACATGAATTGTGTTTATTGTCAACTTAAATCCATTTAAATAAGCTTACTTAAACTGATGCATGCACAAATTAATTTCCCTTTTATCTAGCCTACTTCCAGTTCTAATAAACGGAATAATCAATCATAGGAGCCGCCTTCTATAACATGATTGTGTATTGCTGATAAAGCAAATGTAAAATAATTTCTCACCAGTCGTTGCTGTTGCCCCCATAATCAAGGTCACTGGATATAATGATTGTTCTTAATCATTTTTACGTTCCTTAACAGAAAATAGAAAGAAAAAAACCAACTTCTTCTTGCATGTTTAAAGAATGATTACATTCAACATTGTAAAACTAACTGAAAAAGTATAAAGTATTTTTAATTCTCCACTACATAGAAAAGACGCCAGTCTGACTCAAAAGGGCAACAATAATGTGTTTTGAAGAGTTTGTACTGTAGGGATCTACCCACAACCTTGTCAGTAATAGATGGTCTGAGGCCACCAGCACCTTTCTTACTGATTCCAGTGAGTCCAGGTCTCTGGCTAAGCATTTTCTCTCTGTGTTGAAATATAAAGTGCCAAAGTCTGAGATTAGCTTCACGGAAGATAATGGAATACAAAACAAACCAGCCGCAATTAAAGCTTCCCTTTAGGTTACTGTTTGAGAGCCTCCTTAATACATTAGCTACATCACATACCTTTTTCCCACATGGAACTGGAACTGGCCTGCAAGTGAAATAACATTTTTATGCTGAACTATTTACACTATATATTAATTGTCTATGATCTTTTAATTATACACATATGTACTATATCACACATTTAATAACTTCTGTCTAGATAGGCGATTATGAAGAATATAGACTATGTGAAAGATCGACTTGCTGTTGGTTTCAAGTAGTATTTTACACCTTCTCAGCTGCAGTATTTTAGGAGCATTTTACAGCTTGCCTTTACCAACCAATTCTTCCTTCTGCAATTGCAAAAGGCATTAAAGCAAGCTTGTGTTCTAGCTGATTTATCTAAAACCTTGTGTTCAGAATATGTCCCATTAAGTGTAGCTGACAAGATTAGAAAAACAGCAATCTGTCCTAAGAAGTGTTCCTACCATGCTAGCTAATGGCAATTTCTGTACTGCTAGTTCAGAAATACTATTACAGATCAAGGTATAGCAAGGAGTTGCTTTGAAATGGTGTGTAGGTGTATCCTGAGCACTCAGATGCTGCTTCTGGTATTTTAGCTTAAGGATCCTGCTGCTGTTTCTGCCTCTTCTGCTCAACACAGATAGCAAAACAAAATTAGTTTGAAGAAATCTTGGTGTAATTCAAGAGTGGCTGCTGCCTTTTATACAGGAATTGAATCATATGGTCCATTGTGTGGTTTAACCCAAGCTAGCAATGCAACCATGATAGCCACTTGCTCACCCCGTTTTCCACCCCCCCAACAGGGGAGAGAATCAAAAGGGAAGAGAGAAACTTGGATTGAGATAAACACAGTTTAATAAAATAACAAAATACTAATACACTACTAATATATCTATCTATCTATCTGTCTATCTATCTATCTTTCTATCTATATATAATAGAAATAAAATATACTCAAGGCAATTCCTTGTGAACTCCATTCACAACTGAGCAGCTGGTCCCAGCAAGCCACACCTGGTCCCACAGCTGATCCCAGAGAGAGAAAAATAGAGGAAAAAGGCAGAAAAGCCCAGAGGCCTCTGTGAAATGGCAAAAGGCCGAGCTAAATGTCCCAACCAAAACCTCCCCCGCTATCCCCAGAGAGAGAGAGAACGGAAGAGGAGAGCAAGAAACCAGAAGGCCCCACTCTTAAATCTGGAGCATGATGCTAATGGGATGGAATACTCTCATTGACGAGTCTGGATGTCAGTCAAGCTCTGCCCCATCCGTGCCCCACTTCCTCGATACCTCACACCTGTGGGCAGAGCACTCAGAGTGTCCTTGACGCTCAGACCAGAGCAATTAAAACATTAACTCTATCCCAGAGTGTTATCTACTTCTTCTCAAACACAGTCCAAATAATGACCATGCTAGCTATGAAAAAGAAAGGTTTGTAACTGCATGAAGAAAATTAGCCCATTTTCAGTCAAACCACCAGCACACCTGTAAACTCAAACTAGACTTTAGCATGTTAATCATCTTCTCTTATTAATAATAAGTTCAATGTTAGAGACTTGCTTAATACTAGAATGTCTTATGTCTGTAGAGAAATGAAATGGAGAAAATATGCCTATTTGTCGTTTGAGCTTTCAAGTTATAAACTTTTTTCCAAAAAAGACTTGACATTAATACATTTTGACATTGAGATGAGTCTTTTCCTCTGTATTAAAAATTTAGCATCATCATGCAAAAATAATATTCCTTTTACTGGCACAAAAGAAGGGTGTAGTGCACCTTCTTGAATAAATATTGTAATTTGGCCTTAAACGAAACAGTGTCTCCTTGTGACTTACGTGATTCCATTCCATGAACAGATATATTAAACATCTTGGGTCATTTGAGGTTAATCATTTGCTTCAAAATGTTTGTTGACCTCAAATTTAAATGAATCCCACGTTTTCAAAATGCGTTACTTTAGGTTTTAGCACAGTGACCTCATTTTACACTGCCAGTTTCATGATTTTTTTGCACATTCTTTATTTTTTGAGCCAAAAGTTCATCTGTGATAAAATATGACTGAGACTAAACTTCGTGTCTGATATGCCAGGAGGTCTTTCCAACCATGTTTTCCCAAAGCATTGCTTCAGACCATTCCAGATTATACAATATCATTCCAATATTTTTTGTTCATTTCATTCTTTTTAACAACTCTAGATTTATGTCAAACTATCATAGTGGGATGCTTTGAGTGGGTACATCTCTATTTAGTAGTAAACTGGAGAAGCCATTTTGCCTTTTTATGCATGCATTCAATTTCTCTCTAGATACTGATAGATCTTGGCAAATTTTCTGCCTAATACTAAGTCCAAATATTTTAAATTCATCCTGATCAGATAATAATTTGGAAGTGGTTTAATATCTAGAGTCTTTGCAAGCTCAAAGACTGAAAATTCTCCCCATAAGTAAATATCTAAAATGATGCAAAGATCATTAAAGAAGAGTAAGAATGCCAGTTTTAAATAAAATAACCCAAGATCAGAGGACACAAGCTCTCCGTAGTGACGTGAATCTGCAAGGGATGGCAAGCGGGATGAGGAGAAGCAGTTGAGTCGGAGAGGTTGAATGGGAGGGAGGACAAAATGTTCTGGCAACCCCAGCTGGGAGGCTGGATCCCTGGGATCCTCTGAGTTTCTCCACTTCATCGATGCTTGATTAGCTAGTGTGGCCAAAATCAAAAAATGAGGGAAAATTTGGTATCTATCTGAGGTAGATTAAGCTTATTATTATTGCCTGTTACCAATATTGTGATAGTTATAAATACAAATTTGCCAACTGATGGTTTTTTCCTATAAACTTAACCATCTTTCCTTTACATTAACTTTTCCGTCAATGTTTTAAGAATTTACAAAATCTCTTTCCATAGAATTTCTCCTTCTCACGCAATGGTTATTTCAGTAATTCCCCACAGCTTTCATGGTGCTATGTCTCTCAGAGCTCTCTCTTCTTATCCTCTTTGCCTGTCCCGTAGTCAGTGTCTGCTCTCACCCTCCATACAGTGCTGTGCATAAAGCCTGTCTTAACTTTGCTCAAGGTTTTTTGAACTCTGGCCTCCTCACATATGTTGTTCTCATGACTCTTAAGTCAGTTTTGGTTTAAGATTTGACAGGAGAGTGAATTTTAAGAATTCATTGCTACGTAATGGTCTGCATCATTATATTATGTTTTGGGTTCCTAAAATTTTGACACAAATATATTGGAGATGAAAGAGATTGCATTTGTATTGATTTAAAATGTTATTGCTATGCAGTGGAAGAACTGCATGTCCCTTTGAAAGGGAGAGCAAAATAGGAGTGGCCTTGTTTTTGCAGGGTTGGAGGAAATAAAATTTCTGGTACTGCAGTGTGTTCATTATTACTGGAGTTGGTGTGCTGATGAAACATTTCAGGTATATGGTTTTTGCTATTGCTTTGTCCCAGTTACTCTAGTTGACCACTAAACTCAGCCCCAGGACTCGTTTACATAATTTTAATTGTACTTTTCAGTAGATTTAGAGAGAGTTCACACACCAGGTTTTATTAATCAAGTGGTTTCTTCTAGAAACTTGCATCATTCCCTTTATTGTAGTTGTTTGTCTTGAGAAATTACCAGAAGCCGTAAATGGGGGATTTAGCTAAAAACTTTGTGAAGATGGCGGGTCTCGATCTCTCTCCTGTGAAGGTGTTACCTGGGAAGGCAGATGCTGAGCTGTTTACCACAGTCAGACGTGACGGCTCCATTCTAAATTAAATCTACCCGCGCTGGTTAGCATGGATCTAATCAAATCACTTGCACCATCTGATCTGGGCCTGTCGCCTTTCATTATCCAAGCTCATTTAAACTGCTTTAAACTAGGACCGAACTGATAAAACAGATAAATTCATGCATCTGTGATCACATTTTCCTACTGTTGTGTTTTGTATCATCTGAGCCTAAAGACTAGGGGTAAAAAACCCTAAAACCAATGACAATTTATTGCGTACTATGTCTTGTCATCTGAATAGTTCTTTTAATTTAGCCACTCTTAGTTTTGTTTTGAACAATGTAGAATGCCTTTTTGTTAACATGTACAGTTTCTAACTGATATAGCATATAAAAATTAACATTCTCCCCTTAGAAATTACCTCTGTTCCTTCTAGATCATAAATAATATATAAGAAGTTATCTGTTTATTATTTACAAAGCATAGTGACTTTTTAACAGTTGCAAACAACAGTTATTTCCTTCTCTCATAATTAATAGGCTTTTCAGTCGAGTATTGGAATAAAAACAGTCACTGTTATGCTTCCCCTATCCCCATTTCATCCATCAAGATCTGGACAGGCTGGAAAGTTGGGCGGTGAAAAACTTAATGAAATATAACAAGGGAAAGGGTGGAGGCTTGCATCTGGGCAGGAACAACCCCGGGTTCTAGCATAAGTTGGGAAATGATCTGTTAGAGCAGCGTAGGGGAAAGGGACTTGGGGGTCCTGGTGGACAGCAGGATGACCATGAGCCAGCACTGTGCCCTTGTGGCCAGGAAGGCCAATGGCATCCTGGGATGTATTAGAAGGGAGGTGGTTAGTAGATGGAGAGAGGTTCTCCTTCCCCTCTACTCTGCCCTGGTGAGACCACATCTGGAATATTGTGTCCAGTTCTGGGCCCCTCAGTTCCAGGACAGGGAACTGATGGAGAGAGTCCAGCGTAGGGCAACAAAGAAGATGAAGGGAGTGGAGCATCTTCCTTATGAGGAAAGGCTGAGGGAGCTGGGGCACTTTAGCTTGGAGAAGACTGAGGGGTGACCTCATTAATGTTTATAAATATGTAAAGGGTGAGTGTCACAAGGATGGAGCCAGACTATTCTTGGTGACAACCAATGACAGGACAAGGGGAAATGGGTTCAAATTGGAACACAGGAGGTTCCACTGAAATACGAGAAGGAACTTCTTCACGGTGAGTGTGCCAGAACACTGGAACAGGCTGCCCAGGGGGGTTGTGGAGTCTCCTTCTCTGGAGACATTCAAAACCCGCCTGGACACATTCCTGTGTAACCTCATCTAGGTGTTCCTGCTCCGGCAGGGGGATTGGACTGGATGATCTTTGAAGGTCCCTTCCAATCCCTGACATTCTGTGATTCTG
Source organism: Nesoenas mayeri (assembly GCF_963082525.1). Lineage (NCBI taxonomy): Eukaryota > Metazoa > Chordata > Aves > Columbiformes > Columbidae > Nesoenas > Nesoenas mayeri. The sequence goes on from NC_137541.1 coordinate 102,012,961, forward strand.
TGACATGATGATGTCACAGAGGTTCCTTCCATTCCCTGACATTATGTGATTCTGTAAATGTTAAGAAAACAGACCTGGGAGCAAAAGGGAACTGGGTTATCAGTAGAATTCTTATGAACTTCTGACTTCACATACATTTTATAAAAGCTATCATTATTAGTTTTGGTTTCCTCATAAATGGCATTTGATTGTCTGTAATCCTCAAGTTTGAATTCTGCTTTTGCATTTCTGTCACCTGCAATACCTTTGGTCTGGCAACTGAGGAAATGAGACTGTTGAAGGCAAAATAGCCACCAGGACTTGATTCCTGATTGGTTTTGCAGGCATTTGTAATGCTTGCTCATCCAATTAGTTAACCATTACGTAAAGTCGGCCTACTAAGCTGAAATGGAGGTAAAAGGATGTGGTCAAGACTTAAGATGTGGTTAGTTACTGTGTGCAGTGCAGATGTCACTGGGTTTTGCAGCACCCCAGGGCTCAGGGAGGGATGAGAGGGGGCATCATTTTCCCGAGTTGGCTTAAACAACAACTGATATTATTTACCTCTTGAAACTGGCAGAACAGTGGAAGTATTTCCAAATGCATAAAGATTTGGGAAGGAGGAACAACTGAAAAATTAAGTGTTGTATGCTTTGCTTAATGGTGCATCATCTTTTGAAATAGTAGAATGGGGTATTGAATGTACTGAAATAAACCATTATTTCTCTTGTATTTAAAGGATTTTTTTATGTTAAAGGCTAAATTATGCCTTCTAACTTGCATGCAGATTCTGGAGCATAGCAGCATAGCTGTTTCGCATATGAGTATCTTCACTGTATGCTGAGAACCGGTGCTGGTGCACATGGTAACAAGTGAGCATTTGCTGCGTATTTTATGTTTAGCTGGAGTCTGAACTGAAAAAAGACAATCAGGTGTAACTTACCTTCTCTGTACAACAGTCGAATGGTTGAATAAGTTTTGGTCAGATACAGCTGTTGGTTTCTATCTATGGCAACCACACTACAAAAAGGAGTATTGGGGTACTGCCCCCGGAGATCTAAGCTAATTTCGCTTTGACACACCTTAGTAGCAGTGATACGTATGAAAAAAAAATCGGCAGGTTGATTTTGGGATTCCCAGAGTCAATTTTATTCCCACTGACTCTGGGAATGATATGAAAAGCAAGATAAAATCCTTAGTTGGTAATGCTGTTTGTTCTCATGGCTCTGCAGGCTGTACAGCCAGAAGCGCAGCACCGCACCAGTGGGGCCACAGTGCTGTACTGATTCTGTGGAGTTGTCCCACTCCCCAAGTGTCCTGCAGCCTCTCGGGGTCATTCAGGCTTTCTGCTTGGCCATCAGGCATTCCTAGAGGTTTCAATAAGGAAGAAATTGCAGGTCACATGAATACAATTCTTGTACAGTTGAACTCAGTGATCTTACAGGTGTTTTCAAACCTAAAAGGTTCTGCGATTTTATGTAGTAGTTTTAGCTCCAGCCCTTCTACTGCCTACATAACCTGGCACAATTGAGTTTGAATTTTTGTATATTTTTTTATGCGACAAATATTTCCAGATTTAACCATTCACTTTTTTAAATGGTAGCAGTAAGAAGTGGCTGATACCAAAACGAGGCAGATGACAGTGATCTCCTTCCTTCCTTCCTTCCTTCCTTCCTTCCTTCCTTCCTTCCTTCCTTCCTTCCTTCCTCCCTCCCTCCCTCCCTCCCTCCCTCCCTCCCTCCCTCCCTCCCTCCCTCCCTCCCTCCCTCCCTCCTTCCCTCCTTCCCTCCTACTGTTACAAATCTAATTAATGCTACTTGGTATAGAGGAAGTCAGGTGTTGATTTCACCACATACTGTAAATGTTGCCAGGTTTAGTCAACTGTGTCTTGGAAATAGAAAACTGCAAGATTTCAGCCACGCCAACGTAAAGTTTACCTTCATTCTGAATGCCCCACACCCTGAAAGGAAATGGGGAAATTATGAAAGTGTAACAAAGAAACTGTGAAAGACAAGAATAATCATGAGAGGTGATGTAAGAAAGAGCAAGCTGAGAAAGGGGGGAAGGCGTCCCTCCCTTAGAGCTTCAGGCAATGAGGCTCCACAAGTCCCCCGGGATCACTGTCGTTCCCCTGCTTCACCTGAGAGGCATGAAGTCTCATCCTTTAATAACTACAGTGGGTTTAGTCAAGAGCTTTAGCTGCAAGTTCTTTGGGAAAGAGGCTTTGCCTTTGCATTCCCGTCAGATGGACTTGCCGTATTGTGCAGCAGTTAAAAAATAACCTCTGTTATAATGCCAGTGATGAAAACAAGGGGAGCAAAAAAGGCAAGGATGTGTGTTTCTGCAATTGCTGAAAAATGGGTTATACTTCTAGCGCTTCGTTCTCTTCCACTAAGAAAGTGCTTCTGCTTTTATTTTGTTGTTTTTCTGGAAGATGAATAGAGGGAATAGGGCTATAAGCAGCTGTAAAGGGAGTTTTTAGTTGTCTAAGTACATGCACAAATTAGATTTCCCCTCCCCTGCTTCTTCTGGATATCTGCCAGTTAATAATTTGAATTAACAGGAAGCTGGAAGGTTGGGAGTGTGATGAAATTCAATCAACCTTGAATTCAAAGTCAGGGTTGGGTTTTTTTGTTGTTGTGATGATGATGTGTCTTGAAGGATATTTTTAGAGGGAAGGTATGTGTTGGTTTATATTCTTTTATAAGTTTTCATAGAATCATAGAATGTCCAGAGTTGAAAGGCACCCACAGGGATCATCGAGTCCAACTCCTGTCCCTGCATGTGACAACCCCACAGTCCATTATCAGGTTTACATTATCATCTTGGGTTTTATTTCATTTTTTATGTAAGTTTTGTCCAGTCAATTACCACAAAACACTGGTGAGGCTGATGAATCCTGAGTGAACTCTTATAAAGCACTTTACAATGGGCTGTCAGGGGAAAGATTAAGTTGTATTTCCCAAGGTTGCAAAGTTGGAATTGACAATCAAATGTAATCTTCAGGAATCAGTCTTCAGTCTGAACTGCTTAGTTTCTCTCATTATTTTGAATTATAAAACATACTTTATTAGGACAATGTGGAGTAAGCTTGAAATATTTTCTCTTTATTTCAATGTTCAATTGATTGTTTTATTTTCAAGCATGTTGTGGTTCCAAATAAATGTAGTAATTTTCAGTACTACAAGCATTTTTTTTTTTCTCTGGCACTAAAGTGGCTTAGGGATTATACAAGACAAAACATAGGACTATATAGCAAAGGAGTATCTCTGGATTATACCATTTCTCTCTATGGATGCAGGTGGCTGTTAATAAATTTTGGAATAGTTCTGAGCTTTTAAGGCAAGGGGGATTGTGTAGTGTATGAAAACAAATACGTGTCTTTTTAACACATGTTTTTAAGCTAACATAAACAGACTTTAACAATTTGTAATTAATTGCTGGGTTTACTGTGAATGCCATTTACCATACGACTCCACTTGTAAGGATGGTCAAACGACAGCTAAACTACAGTCAAACTGTAGCTAAAGAAAGATTGTAAAATGCAAGTGAAATTCTTTTTAAAAAGGGCTTTTTCTCTTTAGTAATGTATAGAAAAATAATTTGGTGAGTGCATAGGTCTCTTAATGTATCACACAATTTTTTGGTTTAGTTGTAAGATACGAGTTCCACCTGCATTGCTGCCTCTGCACCACATAAACTCTTGTGCAGAGACATGTTCAGTGGCAGGACCGGTGCTGTAGGGGGTTTTTATCCATTTTTTTTTATCAGTTGCTGCTGTTCGTATTAAGGTCGCACCTGATGTAGCGCTCAGACGTACCGAGGGGTGACACCAGGGCTGCGGGGTGCTCATCCACTGCCAGTGTGGGCTGGAGGTTTGTGGCAGCAACTTGTCCTGAGTGTGAGTAGCCAGGGCTGGGGGAGCAGCTGGTGCAGCACCTCAGGGTCCTTCCCTGCAGGCTGGGTCCAAAGCCTGTGAGAGCTCAGGAGGAAGAGTGAGACCCACATCTGCTTCCAGGCTGCAAGTTGAGGTGCTCCTAGAGCACATTTCTGGGGCATGTGCTGCATTCTGCCTTTAGCTCTAGTTTCTACAGCTAAGCCAACTGAAGAAAAATTGTCTGTGCTTCCAGTAATAGTCTCTTGCCATCTTTATGGACACAATTCAGCTACCCAAGAGTGGCATTTCTTCTTTTAGTTTGTTCAGGGGCATTTATTTCCCTTAGTTTTGAGGTCAGAGAAATTAATATAAGGTATCATATAGTCATAGAATGTCCTGAGTTGGAAGGGACCCACAGGGATCATGGAGTCCAGCTCCCCACAGTTCACACCATGTGTCTGAGGGCGTTGTCCAGTCTCCTCTTGAACACTGCCAGGCTTGGGGCCGTGACACCTCCCTGGGGAGCCTGTTCCAGTGCTCCACCACCCTCTGGGGGAAGAACCTTTTCCTCATGGCCAACCTAAACCTCCCCTGGCACATCCTCCTGCCATTCTCTTGGGTTCTGTCATTGGTCACTAAGGAGAAGAGATCAGCACCTGCCCGTCCTCCTCCCCTTGTGAGGAAGCTGTAGCCACCATGAGGTCTCCCCTCAGTCTCCTTTTCTCCAGGCTGAACAAACCGAGTGGCTTTAGCCGCTCCTTATACGTCTTCCTCTCTAAACCCTTCACCAACTTCATGGCCCTCTTCTGGACACTCTCCAGTAGCTGTGTGACTGTATTGAGCACCAGACTTGCTTTTAAAGCTGTAGAGAGTTTTGAATATGAGGAAGGAAAATGTCAGTTCTCTGAAAAGTATAGACCAAGAAGTTTAATACTGAAAGGTGTAATTTGAGCTTAAGACACCCAGAGCAGGTTTTTCTCAAGTCCCTAATGGAGAGAGAAAATAATGTTCCTTGGGGAATTTTGTTATAACACTGTACTAAAATTATGAAGTTATTCCAAGTGAGACAAAAAAAAGGCACATTACATCTTTTTTGTTGTGTGTCCTGTGGCTTTTATGCATACTGTCACTTTTTTGTTATATTTGCAGCTCCATAAAATGTTTCTTGTCTTCTATGTATAAGCCTGTTTGAAACCAACATGTTCTTCATCCTTATCATCAACAACTTGAAGTTGTTGTATGTTGATGTAGTGCCCAGAAGTGGAGCAAAATATGAAAACCAGTTTAGCAAGTGCCCAGAGTCATTGTGATACAGAAGTTGTTATTTGCTGGTTTAGTTACAGGTCCAAATCCACAAGCCTTTTCTGTCATGTGTCAAAACCCCTGTCGATGTGTAGTTGGGTTTCAGTTAACGGCCTGGAGCTACACAGTAATCAGCCAAAAAGGGCCGCTGAAGCGCCAGGGACATTTTTAAAATTCCTCCCCCGTAACTAATATTCTTGGGCAAATAAAGAGTCATCTCTGCTTTCGTACAATGGGCGCCACCTTCTCTGTGGTCTCCCAAACTGCAGTTGTGCTTTGCTGTGCTCTAGGATCTCAGTAGTGTGAAAGGAGCATTCAGAGGCTATGAGCATCCTGACCACATCAAAATTGTTGGTTTGCTTCATGCACTAACACCATTTATGTCCATTTACATGGGTTGCTGTGCAGGTGGTAAATTACCCATTTTGTTAAGTAGCAAACTATATGAATAACTGGTTATCCTCAGAAAGGAGTGTAATTTGTGATATGGTTTCTGTTGGGTTTCCTAGAGGTAGCTGGTTATTATGTTTCAATCATACAGTTTTAATAATGGTGAGGTCAAAATATTTGGATCTGGATTATTTTTTCTTATTAGTCCCAAGACTATGTGAAGACAGCTTCAAGGGAATATTTTGAAAGAGTTTGTTCAGAAATGCTGAATATCAATAGTATCTCCAATATAATTTCAGAAATGGGTAATACTGCTGAGTGTTTGCTGTCAAAATATGGAGCTGGGTCAAAAGCAGCAATCCTGAATGCAAATGGCTTGTCACATTTCCCTTCAGAAGCAGCAGATAACTAGAACGAACTGAGACTGCAGACGGTATATTCTTTATGACACAAATTGAACTCTTGCCAATGACGAATGTCAAGGTACATTGTGAAAATAAAATGATGCAGTGCTAGCTAAAGTGCATGACATAACTATGAATAGATGTACCCATGTGCACGACACAGCTCCCACCTTTCTTTGCTTGGAGAGAACAGTTTCACACGTACCAAGGTCGCCAGAGTGGTTGTATCCTGCAAAGCTCATGTCATGCGTGAAAGTACATAAAGACCATCTGGGAACTATAAAAATAGCCTGTCCTGACTAGATGATTTGTGTGGTGGCCAAGGACTGATACGCTCATTCAGGAAATGGCAAAACAATGTCAAGCTTGGTGGGAAATACCCAGGCTCCTTTTCATCCTTGGGAATGGCCTGGTCTCTCATGGAACAAAATCCTCAAGGAGACTTTGGACGACATGGTTTCTGAACACTCTGAAAGAGAGCCCGTGTGAACTGAAGTGGTTCAGTGCAGGCAGTGGAAATGTTACAATTCTTCTTAATATTTTGAGATTTCAGGTTTGGTGTTTCTGCAACAGATTGAGAGCAGTAGTAGAACTTAACTCATATCTGAAGAATTCATTTAAAAGTTTTTAAACTTTTAGAAGTTTTTTTTTTTTAAGTTTTTCAATGAAATTCTGTCAAATTTGTCATACAAGTTGCTACATTGTGCCACGTGCCAGTCAGCTTTATTCAGCCATCTTGTAGATGGTTTATGTTGTGATCTTGTGTGAAGATGGTTTCTGAAGCAAGAATGAAACTTTTTAATTGACCTGCAGGAGTGCATTGACCAGACTCTTTTCTTTTTTAAAGCCCAGTCCAGGAAGAATTATTTTAAACCAACAGAAATAGCCATAAACAGTGAAACTCAATGGCAACCTTTCCATGCAGGAGAACAGATAGAGATATTAATGACTGGTTTTCTGACAAGCATTTCTGTGTCACAGGTGGCACAATAGCAGCTGTTGAGCACAATCTTAATGAGGTATCATACCTAAACGACTAATGTTTCAGTCCTTAACCTGAACACTCTAACCTATGACAAGTCTGTCTCCGAGTTTTTATTGTTAATGGATATGCTGGATAAAGCTATTGAGGTTCTCCAGGCACTATTTTAGATGCTGTCAGGAAGCCTAGAGATGCTGTTAAGAGAATAGTTGTAAATCACCTCCTTGATCTGGTTTGTTGAACACTGAGCATCTCATTATCTTCATACATTTGTTACATCAAAACTGCCATTTTATATCGAAGAGAAAGTGTTAGCATGAAGGACCTGGATGGTATTCTATTGAATACTTTGTGGGTCCTCTAATGGCCATTCTGCCTCTGATTTATATTACCTATCAGAAGAGTGGTGTGTGCAGGTAAGAGAGTCTGATTTGTCATGTTATTTGCGTAAAAACTAACCACATCTGTGTTACCTATCACACTTACGGCTGAACTTGGATTGAGAGCGGAGATTCAACAGGTCCACGCCACTGGGTCCCCAGGGCCTGCAGTAGCAAATTTTGCCTGTAAACTGTTCTCTGCCATTGCCACCTGAGTTGGTCAGCCCGTTAGCTTACCCTGGATTCAGGCAAAATTTAAGAAGATATATGGGAATTAGGAACAGCTGAGGAATTTAGACTTTAGAGAGAATTTGATTTCTGAGTTAACACAAAGTTAGAGATGTGCTTGCAGCATTTTGTTCTCCTGTGTGGTTCTTTTATATGACAATTGTATGAAGAGGTATGATATGCTTCTTTCAAACAGGGAAGAAGAGCACAGCGGATATACACTTGGGACCATGAATAACTTCTTTCCTACTTTTCCAGAGGTGTGAGAGTATTTAGTGTGCAAGACTGTCTTCTTTGTGCAAATGGCTTGGTCTTATATCTGAATGAAGACAAAGTCTCCAGAGTAGTGCATTCACATCTAATGTTAGTAATATCTCAGATCTTGTCTTGGGAATATTTACTTACAATATAGTTTTTTGTTCTTCTGTGTGTTATTCCTTACTTCTGAAAGTGGCATGAGCAAGTGTCCTGCTTATACCTAAAGAATACAGATGATTTCTTGAAATGACAAAAATGTCATGTTACCTTAAAAGTATATTTACAGGCACCAGTTCTGGTCGTGTCAAACCCATTTATTTCACTTGCTGAATACAGGTCTTTTTTCATGTGTGATCTTAGGGAGAGAGGGAAATTAATGTTGGGTTTTTTTCCAGGTTTTTTAGCACCATTGAGTGGTTTCAGTGGTATGGGTTTTCAGGAGCTGTGAAATCTCTGGAATACAGACAGCACAGAATTGGTTGCCCAACTTCTTTGTTTTATAGCCTCACCTGTAATCAAAGTAAGTGGTGTTTCCTAAATGCCATTAGAGCTTAATATTAAACAGCAGGAACTAAATAGGAACCCATTTCTTTGCTCTTGGAATGGAGCTTCGCTTCAGCTGGCACTCTCACCCGTTTCGGCTCTTCCTTGGCTGCTTCCCACAACTTGGCATCTTCCTCTTCTTCACTGTGCATGCGTCCTTGCTCTTCCACTGAAGCTTTTCTTCCACCTCCCCAGAAGGGTAGGATGCCGTCCTGCCCATCAGCTCTCTTGCTATGCAGTTTGCCACTGGTTCCCTGAATTTAAGCTCCACAGTTCAAACTCTGCTCAGACCTTGCCACATGCAGAAGTTCACGATGCCTCTTCTCTGGCTCAGCTGGCTGGTTCCAGAGGAGCTTGGGGAATGGTTTTGCCTTTGCAGAAGAAAAGGTGACTGCTACGGCAACTGGTTTCAGGAGTGGCCATATCAGTTAGTAGCCTTTGCAACTTTGATTTTAACAACCACCCATGATAAGGTGACTCAATGAGCTCCTCTGTCTCTATAGTGATTTGTCTGTTATATGGTGAATAGAGTGCTTATAGACATCGAGTGTAAATGGTTTACCCCTTCAGCTTCACCTCATAGGCGTTCCAGCAACTTGGTTTTAAATGACTTCACATGAGCATGGAATTTACAGAAAAGTATCCTTGTAAGCAAAAAGCATCCCTGTAAAAAATGTAAATAGAAGTTTTGCACTTCACTTTAGATAAACCAATTGCCCCAATTTAAAAATAAAGCTGCTGCAACTGAGTATTTGTTTCAAAGAGTGATTATAAGAATTGATCTATTGAGACATGCTGTTATTCTCTCACTGGTTAGCACACATGAAGTAAAACAATTTTAAGGGATTCATTTACTGTTAATAGATGTCCATTGCATCTTAGCTACTCTGTAAGTCTTACAGAGTGTTTTTAAAATTTAACAATATAGGGAACTGGACCATATATAGTGATGAAGTAACAACACTGTGTGCATTCACAGGGCTGTTTGATTCATTAGAATTATTTTGAAGTCACTGCTTCATTTGTTACTTACTTCTCCCTCCATGCTGGTAGAAATTTATTTGACTTCTTGTCCCCAGGCTTCTCTTTCCTCCACCTTTCCATGATCTTTGCAGTCAAAAATATGCAACTAAGTTGAGAGATCAGTCATCTGGAGATGCTTTAGCACTTGAACCTTCACCCGGAGCGTGTCAGCCACCCCTGCACTAATTGAGAGGTGCTCTCTGGAAGTTCACTGGTGAGGATGGATGGAGGGATGGATGGAGCTCTGCTGGTTGCTGCTGCTGTGATGGCAGAGAGGATCAGTAAGAGCTGAAAGCCAGGTTAGCACAGGGCTGGGGGTAAAAGTGAATAGCTGACACACGAGTGGATGCTTTTCTGGTCTTTTTTTAATACGCTCTGTCAGAAGGATTACTCAAAATCTCTCAAGAGCCATTCTTATGTAGTAACGCTGCTGGCAGGTTATGTTATGGTATAACCTGAGGTGGAACTGGAAGGACTGTGGTTAGCTTTGCTTTTCAAGAAACAGTAGAAATGATTTTGTGCTTGTTACTGAGAGTTGAAATGATCAGAGAGGTTAGAGATGTGAATTTGCGAAACATGTGCTTTGCATTTATGTCTGTCACGGATGCATTGTGGTCCTTCACTGTGGAAGAGAATGGATGTGGTGACTTACGAGCATAATGGTTAAACCACTGCTGACATCTAAAGAGAACCTGAGAAACCCCGTGTAACAGTCAAACCTATGCAGAAGCTTCTAAGATGTATTTAGTTAATGTTTAAGAGCACTTCAAAAATACAGAGCAAATAAAAGTCATTAATGGTGACATGGTTAACTCCTGAGGTAGGATACCCATCTCTTTATGTGAGAAGGGTCATTTGTTTGTGTGTAAAACTATGCTTTTCTTTGGCTGTTATTATCATTATTGACTGTATAAAAACACTCCATGTTGCATTTTGATTTATTTTCCTGCTTTTTGTATTGCAATCCTTCCAAAAGGAATTCAATTTTTATTACTAATAATAACCAGTTTTCTTTGTCAGTGAGATGTGCCTAAATTATTACCCCTCTGCCCCTCACCCCGTCCCCCCCCCCAAAAAAAAAAAAAAAAAAAAAGAAAAGAAGTCCAAATTGCTTCTTGATTTTGGATGTATGATAAGTGTTGTAAGGCTTGTGCCTATGTCAGGTCTTGAAATAAGGAAGCTGAGAGTTTAAGTTAAAAAAAGAAGAGACATGCAATTATCCTTTTACTGTTTAGCTCACATAAAGTAAAACAATTGTAAGGGGTTCATTTATTATAAACAGATATCCATTGCATCCTAGTGACTACATGTCCTACAGAGTATTTTACAATTTTTGATAATTGTGGAGGACTTGCACATATGTCTGAATTTTAAGTATCAGCAGTTAAAGAGTAAAATTCCTTAACAAAATATCTTTGGCAGTATTTTTTTCTTTTTGTTAAAGATAAAAAAAACCTATTACCGTATCAGGTAACAGTGATATATTAGTCTGAAATGTGGAATTGGTCGAACCTTTTCCTCTCTTTAAGATATTTTCACAAGATATTTGATTGGAAGGAGGATCATCTGCATCAGTGTATTTCATGGGGAAAAATTTATTTAGAATCTGTGGGATTATATGCATTCTTAAACATCAGGTTAAATTTTAAGACATCTATTAATGAAGGAGAGAAAGGAATAATATTTTGCATCATTCTGAAAGTCTTAGGAGTAAATCCTTGCTTCCTTTGCAGGTGGTAGGGTTTAGAATGGCTTTTCTCAAGCTCCAGATCAGCTCTTTACCAGTTTGTAGTGAATAAAAATTTAAACAATGGTTCTTCACTGATACATTTTATTTGATCACCTTTTTTCTGCTTTATAGTACCAAAATATTGCTCAGTGACAGCCGAAAAGGCTTAAAAATGTACCTTCTCAAAACACGGCATTTTAAAAGTGACATTGACCAGAAGAGGTTTTGTTGCTTTTCTGTCTTTGAACCTAGTCCCTGAGAATGAGCATGCATTGGACAATGTGTGTTTGTGTGCATTTCTGATGTTTGAAGGAGTTGACTCAATATTAGCCATTTATTAAGAGCTAAAAATTTCTGCAGTTTTCAAATTAAATTTGACCCAAGTAAAATAAAGGTCCTTATAAGCAAACAGCGATGCTATTTAAGCCTATTCTTAACTGAGAAAACACAAATTGGAGAGGAAGAAAAATCTACTTTCTATTGAAATAAAAGTCCTTTTCAAAAAATAATTCCCTAACCTAGCTAAGTCTCATAATTGAATGCTTGAAGGAAAAATCCTTAACTCATAAAAATAATAAAAGTAATATGTTAACAAATACAGCTACAAGGCATTAAAGATCAAATGGCATAAATGTGCAGGAATAAACCACTGGTAAAAATCAGTATGAAGGACAGTAGAGAAATTTCAGAATCAGTGTTATCTTTCGGCTGTACTAATTTTCCCCGTGAAATACTTGTTGGGAGGACAGACTGTTCTCTGCTATCTGGAGAGAGATGAAACACCTGAAACTACCATCTCGGTGGCCCCTCAGCCATGTAGCCGTGTTGCCCTTCGCCTTTCCCCATCCCTGCCCCATCCCTCGCCCTTTCATCTGCACCAACATGTGTCCGCTTTCCCTTCTATAGAAACACTTGGAGCTCCTGTCACCCAAGTAGGAAGCAAAGTTCGTGCAAGGAAAATATTTTGATAATTCAATTACAGGCCTCCAACAAACCTGTGCAGAGCGTAAACAAGTAGTGTTTTCAGGAGGTTTTATTTTAGTCAGATTTGTGTGGATTTTTACTGTGACAGAAAAGGCGCTTTTCCATGAGAGCAACCTCTCTGCCAAATGTCAAGTCCCTGCTCTGAAGCGTGGAAGCACTAGAGATTCTCACTGAAACAGCTCTATAAATATCGGCAAAACTGAGTTTTTCCCACCTTCACTCTGAAACGAGTGAACTATTTTTGCCTGTGCCTTCCAGAGAAAATTCTGCCTGAAGCAAGCACTCACCATGGAGCTTTACAGTCCAAATAGTTAAAATTGAGTCTAATTATAAGTGATAATATAAGCTTATAATGCGTCACACTTAAATATAGGTGTTGATGTCTGCTTCTTGCATAATACTACAAAGGCTCCTGAGTTTCTTTGGAAATAAGAGACCAAAATTATCTTCCCTTAATGAGGAAATGTAAAACATAAGTAAAAAATAGCAAAGAGTGAAAAAGTTAATGAAAATTCATCTTTGGGTAAGCAATACCTGGATGCTCGTACTTACTGGGCATATTTTTCATTGATGCTGAAAAATTTGCAAAGTATATGGTTCATGATTCAGCTGCAAGATACCTTCAATAAGCAAGGGATCATGACGAGGGGTTATAGGGCTCTGTTTTCTTTCCCCGGTGAGTCTCCTTTCTTTGTTCCATAGAGTGTTTGTTTCAGCAGCCTGTAACTGCGTGTGAAGTGTGCAAAATGCAAGTTTGAACCCGCTAATTCTTAAGAGAATACATTAATCTTCAGCCTCTTAAATCTCTTATACCACTTACACTGCCATCTTTCCTGTGTTTTTGTTGTTGTTGTTTCTGTTTGTTGATTTGGTTTGGTTTGGTTTGGTTTGTTTGTTCGTTTGTTTTTTTCAACTAAAAATACTGAGTCAGTTCTCTACAGCCAAAGATATAAGTTGTAGCCTGGATTTTGAGGGGAAATTTGAAGGAATGAATCCCAGTCTCAGACAGGGTCTAATCCACGGCTACAGGAAAACACATAAATCTTTGAGACAGGCCCATAACTTTGCCCATTCTTTGTAGAGGGAATTATGTAGCCAGCCAGACTTTGAGAATTATGTTCCAGGTGCTGGATGACTAAAATACTCACTTGGTTACAGCATCCTTAGAAGATCAAGTTGACATGACAGCATGGAGTGTTACCCCATCTACCTGCATTCATGTCTTTTCCAAATAAAAATTCTTTTCCAAATAAAACTAGTAAAGAGGACAATGAGTGAAACTGTTCTAATTTGGAAAAATTACTTCTTTTCAATTAACACCATTACCAATGTTCATTTGAAAGCCGTATGGAGGTTTTACATCTTTATAACACTAGAGTAATTTCTCTTTGTATGAACTACAAGAAACCAATAATCTGGGCTGGATGAACGGGAGCGCAGCCAGTTGGTCAGAGGAAGGGATTGTCCCCCTCTGTGTGGCATTTGTCAGACCCCATCTAGATACTGTGTCCAGTACTGGGACCTGGCACAGGGAAGATCAGGACAAACAGGGAGGAGCTTGTGGGGACTCCAAGGTGGTGGGGCTGGAGCATTTGCCCTGTGAGGAGGGGTGGAGAAGCTGGGACACCCTGGAGAAGGGATGTCTTCAGGGGTACCTAACAGCCCCCCAGCACCTACAAGGGAATATTGAGGAGACCGAGCTGGGCTCCTCACAGCGGTGGAGGGTGAGAGACAACAGGTGCAAGTTGCAGAAGGTTGAGGCTGGGATAAGGAGAAACCTTTTCCTGTGTGTTCCCATGGAGAGGGGGCAGTGGAGCAGGTTGGACTGGGAGGCTGTGCCATCTCCATCCTTGGAGGGCTTCAAGCCCTGACTGGTCCAAACCCTGAGCAGCCGATCTGACCCCAGAGCTGGTCCTGCTTTGGGCAGGGGGTTGGACTAGAGACTTCCTGAGGTCCCTTCCAGCCCGTGACCCTCAAGCCTAAAGGCACCCAAAATCCTACTGACTTTCAGTGGCTTTTATAATATTTTTGTAATAGCAAACATATGATTGACAACTTCAACCCTTCTGATCAACCCTGGCTTCCCTAGAGTTCTTCTTGGAGAGAAGGTCAAAAACTTAAAACCTTTTAATTATCTGATGAAACAGTTCTTGTCTAGGGATTAAAACCTTTAAAAGATTCTGAAATCCTGTATATATGGATTTAAGGCTTCAGTTCTCTGTATCTGTAGTTTTTAAAGAAGAGGAGTGCATTTTATTTAACCTGAGCTGTCTAATAACTGTGTTGTAAAAATCTTCCCTGAGAAGTATTCAGCTGATTTTTTTAAATGAATATCTTAGATTATGTCGTGTCAGTCTCTGACTCCCCAAGGATTTTTAAGTTCATCTTAGTTTCTAGGCTGTTTAGGTTAAAACGGTAGGTTAAAAAGCTTTCCTCTTCGTGTTGCCCTTTAATGTATAGGCTTTGCTATTTATACTAGGGCTGTGTAGGACTTCATGGTGCTGCTGCAAGAAATGTGATGCTTTATCTTTCAGTATTGTACATTCCTCACTCATCTACAAATGGAAAAAAAAATACCTAGTGAGAACTGGCAAGTTGCTCTTGAAATACTGTCTGAATACACAAACCTTACAAAGTGCTGCTGCCTAAGTCTCCTGCTATCCCTAGACTGGAGGAAGCAGCAAAATACCATATTGAAATGTACCAAAAATTGATAGAAGATTGGGAGCGGGAGAAACCTTTGTACATTTTGTAGCTCCATACATGGACAGTGATGAGTTTGTAAAAAATGGTCAAACGCCCTCCAGCTAAAGAGGAGAAGCATGAACTATTCCACCGGTCTTACCGGTAAGACAGAAAATCAGGAAAACCTAAAATAACGGAGGGACTGCCTTACCCATGATGGGTACTTTCAGCATGCAAAGGAAGGAGAACAGGTGAAAAGACAGATAATATGTGTGACAGTGTTGTACAACTTGGATCATATTAATGGATGTGCTCTCCGTGAATTTTTCTTTGCCATTTGCAGTCTGAATATAGAGTATACAGAGGAAAGATGAAAGAAATAAAGAAAAAACAGTATCTGAAGTTGGTGCTCGAGGTGATTTTCATAGAACAGAGATTTCTCAGTCTTAATTCTTCGTATTGATTTTTATGGGAAGTTTTTCTATGAAATATTTAGCAATGTGAATGCAGAGAAGTAACTTAGAAATAAGCTTTTACTCCAGTGGTTGCTTAGAAGTTTCTGCAGGCATCCTTTACAAGCAAATTATATCTCTCCATCCTTTTTTCTTCCCGACCACCTCCCAACAAGGAAAGTAACATTATACCTTCCATAAAAACTGAGGCATTTAGTGACCTTTTTCCAGAGCTAAAACCAATATAAACCAGGACTAAACTTAGTAAAGCTAGTGTTTTAAAAAAAAAAAAGGCCAACAAATTTCCACTAAGAGCTAAATGTTGGAGGTAGAAATACACAGCAGGGAAATAGTCTGAATTTATGTATTATTTTTCTGTTCTTCTGTTGTGCTATCCTATATGATCTTTGTCCTTACGACATTTAACATTGACATTCTCTTGGGATTATTCAAGGAAAAACATTAAGTATTTGTAGCCATAGTTAATGTATTTATAAATAGCTCATAATAGGATCTGCCATAATAAAAGTTTAAAATAGTTTCCATTATATTTATTTGTTTTCACATATTCTAAAATTTACAAAATAGTTGGTTTGGGGGGTGAACTTTTCCATGTCGTTAGTCTGAAAAGTATTTTTATCATCTTTAACTTGGAGTATAATCCTTTCGGCTATTTTGGAATTATAAGCAAATGGGAAAAATGCTTTTTCCCTTTGTACAGTAATGATAATAATAATAAAAATAAATAAGATCCTCAGCTACACTTTTAACAATACTACGGGGAAAACAAGTTAAGGTTGAAATACGTGGTAAGATCTACTGCCTTTGCTTCCTCTGAGGGGAAAAAATAAAAATAAAGATATGGTGGAAAAATAACGTCAGACTGTTGCTAGTAACATCTGCTGAGAAAAGAATGAAGCCCCACCCCCTTAATTACGTTGCTTCTCATTCCCTTTGCTCGAGGCCATCCAGATGTGAACCGCTGGGGTCCCGGCTTGTCTCTGGACCTCGGCAGCTCCTTAGAGCGGCTCTCACTCACTGGGTGGCCATGCGATCCCAACTGGAAAGGGGTCAGGGATGTCCCCATCCTCTTCTCAAGTGCAATGGATAATGCTGGTGCTTCTCCCATCTGCTGCTTCTAGGGCCCTGCAGCCTGCACAGCTAAAAAAATATATAGGGTTTTTTATAGCCCAGGGAACGCTCCTGTTGGTTTATATCATCTTATACATAGGGTTGGTTTTGCCACACAAGCTGCATGTGTTGTCGTGAGACAGTAGTACCAGAATGGCTTTCACATTTAGTCTTTCTCTTAACCACACTTGTGTCAAGCCGCCTTAAAAGATACTAAAATAGCATGAAATTCAAATGTACACGGAACTGAAACTCAGGTTTTACAGTGTATCTGGGCCTTGTGGGTGGGAAGGAGTAGCACACAAACCGACAGGTATGTGGACAAACAGGCCCTTCCCCATGGCATCCCTGCGGTGTTTGCGCTGCTGCCTTTTGCCTGGAGAGCATCGCCCTGTGACTCTGGGACAGGAGAATGAAATACAAGATTACAGGGCTGAAAACGTCTCAAACCCCTTCACTCTTACTGCACGTCACGACCCCAGTCTTGGCGGTGGTTATGCCACACACCTGCCATGCCTGTCCAGGAGGTGTTGGCTGGTGGAGATACCTACCCGTGTAGCTGGCACGAGTACCATTGCAACCAGTAAGGTGAATAATGATGTGGTGTTATTTAAAATGAGAGTTCACCCTCAGGGTGGTGTAGGTACTGGTTATGTAAGGAATGTGGTAAAAACCACACACGAATGTTTTATCCTTGTCTTGCTCTTCAAAAATAAGGCGCATAAGCAAGACACAGCCTGATTCTGCAGCCTAGTTACAGCATTCAGATGCGTTGGGAAAAATCAGGATTTTAGCCCCTGCTGCCAGAGTTGCACTGTTTTAAACACCAAACTTGCAGGATAAAAATCAGGAATAATCCAAAAAGCTGTATTCAGATATTCCATCTTTCAGCAAGGCTGTGTCTCACTTGTCGTGCCAGGCCCATCACTCTTGTGTTCCTTGCTATGGCGTTGCCTCTTTTAAAATGGGCATCATGCCTGCTAACCCCTGCTGCCCGTGAAGCAGGTGGCTCAGAGCCTTATGGAGGTTTTTGGAAGCTCCTTTTCTGTCCCAGTTGCATGGTGTCACCTCAAAGGTGATTATTTTATCTACTGGACCTTGGCCTGTCTCATCACAGTTGAATGTCTGTGTCCATTCTTACAGGCAAGCTTAGGACTCAGGTACCTCATGTTGAAGTTTTAATGGGTCTTTATTGTTAGGCGTTGGAGAAATTGTAGACAGCTGAAAAAGAAACTGTGCCTTATTCTATAATATTTGGAGGAATGTTAATTCCAAAAGTTCGGCTGTGTAATTTTACTCACGTCTGAGGTCAGAGAAGGAAAACGAAACAGGTACAACCAGTTCTGGTAGGAATTCATCTCATCACATTCCTTTGACCTCAGTACTCCGTGAATGTGAAGCACTGATTAAAAATCTAGAAGCTAAAGTTTGCTCCTTTTGGTTTTATTGAGGTTTTAGCAAAAATCCAGGAAAATTAAGTGAAAAGTTAACTTTGAGATAGTATTAATACACTGTCCCTCTTGCGAGAAATATAAGAAAAGCAAATATACACAGAGTGATTGTGCCATCTTTTTAAAGTTGCAATCTTCCTTAACTTTTGAGTGTGTAGCTCTACTCATGAGATTTAAAACACATTTCCTATTGCATTGCGTACATGGAAACGCACACAGACAAGTAACCACACAATCAGACAATCATGTTTTTTGGCCTAATTGCTTTGAAATGAGTGGACAAATGCTATTGTCCCCTAGTTTGTCCTAATTGCCATTTTGTGCTCATGTAAGGAAGAAAACTCTGGTGCTGTTTAGTGGCAGCATTCCCAATTGACTTCAGTTGTTCCAAGAGTGATGAGGTATCTTGATTCTCAGACTAAATCCAATCATGTGTTTTGATTTCTCAAGCCTCTGCAATTCCTTCCTTTTCTACTTTAAAACAATTAATTTAATTTCATTTGCAAGCTCTAGAAATAATATCAACCTTTACTCTCTCATCAGTCTTATTTTTGGCTTCCTGGAGCTTTCTGTACAATATACTTCTGTGAACATTATTTTTGTTGTGTTTTTTGTGGGTTTTTTTTTTTAAAGAACTTAATTGAAGTTGGCTGTTCTTAGAACTAAGCTATAAAAGAGGTATAACACAATTGCACTAATTAAGAAGAGCGGTTGGTTTTGTTTGCTTTCTTTTCCCTTAGCAAATTGCCAAAAAGGAAAGATCAATACGGGAAAACCCATTTCACTCTTCAGCAAAGGGAGCTGGAAACGATCCACTTGAATCTTAGAACTGAAATGCTGGAGGCTGATGTAATTAAGTAAACCAGCTGAGAACTGAAAAATAACCTGATCAAACTAAGTGATTATACGTATGAAAGAACGAATGCACAGTTCTGCATCTTTTGATGGAAGCAGAGTTTGCTGGGAACTTGATGATGAAAGGCTTGGTTTTTGTTGACAATCAGTTATTTTGTGCTGGAAATTGTTGATTAATTGAAAAATGTTTGAATATCACTTAGAAATTGCTGGAATATCGCTTGCTGCCCTCTTTTTTTCTTTAAATAAATAGATGTGGGTTTGGTTCTAAATGGCTTTTCAGTTTGAAATGTAATTTATAATTTAAAGTGGTATTCATGCAGAAATAAAACTTTCTGCAGTGATGTCCACCAAAGTGTTTAATTGGTCAAGTTATTTTTATTAATGTTTTTGCATTAGGTTTGATTTTTTTTTTTAATGTTTTCGTGTTTTACTGAGTACTGTACCATTTTGGCAGTATTTTTGCCAGGACAGGATAACCATGTTGTGAATTTATTGCAGATTTTTAAAAGGATAAATACAGTAGCCACGGTTAGGCTTTAAAAAGAGATTCATCAGTTCAAAACCATGCCTTTATGAGTATTACATAGTAAACTGACCTTCTCCATTAACAAAGTTTTTATTTTATTTAAATTAAATCCCTGTTTTTGTCAGATTTGCCCACATAGCATTTGTTTCTTCAAGAGTGACATCTTCGAGACAGAATTGCAGGTTCATTGATCACTGCCACATGTGTATAGTTGTCATTACCTTCTCTTGATTGGCACCAGATTTTCAATACTGGTATGGTTGAGTTCAGGGATTAATTGTGTGAGATACCCTAAGATGTCAGGGTCTAAGCTAAACCTTTTTATAGCCTTACCATTTTTCCTGGAGCACTTGGATACGAATGCGGTTAATACTTCTTTCCATCAGAGCGTGGTCTTACAGGCAGCAGTGAGATGGGGATCAGCTGGAGCTCCCTGGATTTGTTTTACTTTAGTGTGGCCTTTTAAAAATCAGCAGAAGGCCAGTGTAAAGACATAGACTTAAAAACAAAGTGAGCCAGCCTTAATATGTGGTAATGCGGGTTCTGACAAGCCTATTGCCTTTTCTCTTTGAGGTCCCTGTCCTTATTGAGGTGCTATAAATGTCGGTTGACAGAGCTGTGAGACAGCAAATACTGTACAGCACAATAACCAGTCTCATAGGAGGTTACCCTGTTCTGCAGAATCTCAGCTTCCATCTCCACAAAACAACAAATTTGTTATTGTGTTTGTGAAGTAAACCTCAAATATTAAGATACAAGTGATGCAAAGACATCACACAAAGTGTCTGTAAAGAGCCTAGGGCAATAGCTGTGAGAGGTCTCAGTTGCCTCATTTTTGTCATTAAATAGTCTGGATGACCTGTGGTGATAACTTAGAGAATGAGGATAGTTGACTATTTGCCTCCTCGTTATGAAAGGCCAGAGAGCTACAGTGCATGTCTTACTGTGAGCACATCTTTATTTGCTTTCTTAAGTGCATGATCTCTAGAAGGGGCCACTGTTTGTATTGTGTCAGTCCTTACAAGGAGGAGTCTGAAAGTTGTGCATGCACAAGCTGCATTTTGAACAAGGCTCGCTGTTATGCTGGTGACGGGCATAGGTGGAGTTCGGGAAGAACCATCCTGCATGCTCTGCGCCTTGTAATCAGCAGGAACGCAATGGTCTCACTCCCTTGTCAGGATGCTTGTAAAGAAGAGATGTTTTACTCTTTAGCTTCATGAAATGGCAGGAGAGACTGCAAGGGGAGAGAGGGCCGAGTGTGCTCTTTTCCTCTCCAGAAGCTGGGTTTTGGCATTTGGGGAAAGCATTGCACTGGAGTTCCTCCGGGAGGAGAGGCAGGTGTGGTGGAAGCCAGGCCTGAGGAATGCGATGGCGTGGGCCAGGCAGAGCCCTGGGGAAGAGCTGCTGGCTGCCAGCTCTGTGCTGGCTCCGTCCTAAGACGCAGCCTAGAAATACGGAAGCGTAGGGCTCATTGAAGGATTCTGATTAAAGTATTTTTCAACAGTAAATACTGAGATGGAGGAAAGTGACTCGTTTTGTGAGAAGTGGCTTCTGGCTTTGGGAAATGTTGTTTTTCATTAAGCTACAGAGCGTATGCAAAACAGTAACACGTTGATTTGGCTATGCTGTCACGGTGCCTTCCTGGAGTCTATTTTAGTTGTCGTGTTTACATTCTCTTCTCTGAGATGGGGAGAATGTAGTGGATCCTGAGAGACGTGGTTTGATGCATGGAGCCATCATGGACGAGAAAATTGGAGCAGAAGTACGTGAGCTCTGGTTCCATGTGGCCAGGCATCAATTTGATAACATTAAATATTTGGAAGGATGATGAGGTTCCATAACTGGAATGTTTTCATTTTTATTAAATCTCTCATTTTGCATTTTTTCTTCTCCAAAAAGGTTATACAAGTTCTCTTTGCCCCCCATCATTTTAATTACAATCTTGTTGTCATTAAAACTTTGATTGGGAAAAGACATTTTGGCCTAGTCTTGTCAAATGAGGAGGTCAATAGTGCAGCCCCTCCAGAAGATAGATAAAAATTTGTGGGTTTGAGGTTTGTTTGTTAGGGTTTGGGGTTTTTTTTGAGGTGAGGGTGTTTATTTAACAATAATGACCCCCAAAAAATCCTCCCCAGAAGTTGATGACTGCTCACCACTCAGTTAAAGCTGACTGGAGCTTGCAGGTTTCTTCAGAGGGTAGGACAAGGGCCGGACCATCCAGCTGATGAGTTTCTGTCAGCCAGGGCTGGATGCAGAAATGGGAATTGCTCAGCTTCCTATTTAGGTTTCAGGTTTAGATTTTAGTTTAGGTGTTTTCCCTAGATGTCTGGCCTCTTTCCGCCTTCCTGAGGGGAAGATTGGACTGGTAACTCGCAGTCCCTGTGGATGGCAATGCTGCTTCAAGTAGCAAATGTAAGCTCATTCCCAAAATAGCCTTGGCTCTCTCCTGCCCTGGGGTTAGCCTGCAGGTCAGGACATGGCCCTAGAAGACCCTGTGAGGATGATTTAGGAGAGAGGCAGAGGAGTTTTTTTAAGATGCTATTTCAAAGTTTAAAAAGTTATATTCCCTTGATTCTTCAGCCAGATCTCCCTTATTTATGGCAACCTAATATATTCCAGAAGAAAGAAGAACAATCCTTAAGTAAGAGGATGAGAAATAAATAAACTATTCTTGGTCGACCTGGCTAGTCCTGTGCTGAACCACGGCTGTACGTGAGGCTGCCTTCTCCAGAGATACTTGCACGGCCCATTAGCACGATTCCCAGTGTTTCAGGAAGATTTAATTTGAGAAGAGTGGTATGTCGGTGCTCAGAGCCAAATGGGGTCTGTCGGTGTACTCCAGGAAACCAGCTGCCCTGGTTGCCCAGAGCACAGAGGAATGGGCTGCAAGGTTTGGCTTTGCTGGACCCAGCTCAACTCCAGCGGAACGACTTAGTTCAGCAAGAGCCAAACACAACGGTGGTGTATGTGAGCTAATAACACAGCTTTTTACCTCTGTATGGGAAGCATTTCTGCAAGCCTGTTCCAGCAGAACTGAGAGCTGAGTGTTTATTTAAAATAAGCGTTAAATTTAATTTTGCGTGATCTTGACAACCCATCCACTGGGGGAGGATTGAATGTTTAGGGCCCTTTATACTTGAGGAATTCTTAGTGGGCTCTGCTCACATGTTTGGATGTTCTCAAATATCTTCAGGATCACAAGGCAAATTCTTAAGGCGAGGTTGAAGTAAATAGAACTTTCCATTATGTGTAATTGGGTACAGGAAAAAGTGTTGCAAGTAAAGAAAGCTCAAACACATGTTTGAATGCTTTTAGTAAATCCTTTTGACATTGTGAAGAATTAAGATGTTATTGCTGGTTTAAATGTGAAATGTCTTAGAAGGCACATCAGTGTTGTTTATGAGCTATAATTTATTTCTTTTAAAAAAACTATTAATCTAGGTAATACCTATCTCCACTAACTAAAGGAGACCATCAATTAGCAGAAATAAATCTATCACAATGTTAACTAAAGGTTTCTGTGATTTTCTACAGAAGTTTGCATTTCTACATTAAAAAAAAAAAAATCGTATTGGGGGCGGGGGGCAGTTGTTCCATATGAATCAGACTTGGAGATACACAAAAGATAAGTATGTTCCTCTCCTCCCCACCATGTCTTCTGTAGCCTCTTTTGTTTGGGATGTTTATCTGCGGAGAAGAATGAAATCAAAAAGAGCGTTAATGAAATTGAGTATGGTCTTTCATAGCTCAGCCAAATTTCTAATGAATAGATTTCTCTGGGGCAAAGCCAAGATCTGTGTATCGTTTTGGATGGGTAATAGCTTCATAGTTGTGGATCTGATTGCTGCACTGGCATCTGTGGGAGGGAAGAAACCTTAAATGTATGAGTGGGGATCATCTGGTTATTTATGGCATGGTAACAATGTGTATAAAGATATGATCCGACACATATGTCACAGTAATTCCTGTTGAAATGCATTGTAAATCAAGCCACTCGGTGTGCTTGGGATTCTGATACAAAGGTAGCTGCTGTGGAGATTTTTCTGGGGCTGTCAGGCTATTTATTTTGCAGTCAGGCTGATTTTCTCTGGTTTTAATTTATTTAAGAAAAGTCTTCTTTAGCAAAACAAACAAAAATCGACACTCCTCCTTTGCCTTCCCTTTCCCAAAGCAACCCTCTGTATGTGGGAAACAGAATGTTATTGTCTTAAATTAGCAGGATGCATCCAGAAACAGCATTTGTAGTTTCTTGATTTTTTTTTTAATAAAGTTCATTTTACCACAAAGTACGTCATTGCTGAAACTGAATTTTTGTAAGAGGTTTCATCTTTACCAACTTTCCTACCACCAAATACTGAAACTGCTATTTTTAAAATGCTTTTAGAAGTGTTATGTCGGGTGGTTTTTTTTAAACCCACAGCTATCAGAGTTTCTTGATTTATTGTTATCGTGGCCAGAGCAGCGACACGGGTGTATTTTAGGTACTCAGACAGGGATGAAAATGGCTGTAATTGTTGCCATGAATGTCTGCCTTGTTCTTCATTGTATGGTGATGATTGTGCAAAAAGAGGCAGAGGGATTTATTAATTATTCAGAAACAAGTCTGTTTATCTGGAAGTACATGTGAAGTTGTACTGAATGTGCTGCTTTCACTGCCTGCAGTTGCTAACCTCGGTCACTAAAGCCCTTAGGGCTCCCAGTGCTTCCAGTCTCTGGAGCCTGCGGCACAGGAACTTGAGCCCATTATACAGATGGGGGATTGAGGAGAAAAGAGACCAAACGACTTCCCAGGGCAGTATGTGACAGGTGTGACAGGACTGGATGGTGGATACAGCTGATGTTGTCCTCGGCCACACTATTAGCAGAAAGCGATCACATACTTCCAGCTTTCACAGAATGGTTTGGGTTGGAAGGGACCTCTGGAGACCATCCAGTCCAACCCACCTGCTAAAGCAGGGTCGCCAGAGCAGATCACACAGGAATGTGTCCAGGTGGGTTTGAATGTCTCCAGAGAAGGAGACTCCACAACCTCTCTGGGCAGCCTGTTGCAGGGCTCTGGCACCCTCAGAGTAAAGAAGTTTCTCCTCACGTTTAGATGGAAGCTCATCATCGTTTCCAAAGTGGATGAAATTTTCCCCCCTGGGACTTCAAGATTTTCAGTATTTTGTTTCTCATTGTTCTCTGTGAGGTGTAAACTATAATAATAAATCAACTATAATAATAAAGACTAGAAAACTCGAGGAAGATGTCTCCCAAATCAGCAAGCTATAGTTCCTCATGGTAAATCTGCGTTGAAGCCGTTGGTGAAATACAGCAGCCCAGGAGAATAAAAGGCTTCCCAGAGTTCGAAAGACCTCCATTTACATAAATATGCAGAGACATCTGCTACAGTCATGAGTGACCTGCTGGTTTAAATCATCAGCAGGGGAGACTTGTAGTCGATCAGCATTCCCTGCAGTAGCAGGTGCTACTTTAGGCAACAGGAATTACTGAAGAGGTTTTCGATGAACAAAGACCTTTTTGCTTGCCAAGAAGAGACAGGCGGGAAACTGAAACAAACAGCACACGCCCCCCGTCTCTCACTTGTAGTAACGTGACAAGGGCGTAGGAAGTGCTTCTGCGTCCAAATCTTTATGTCATTAGCTACAGGTATGGTGTGGCTGACAAAGCTGCAAAGTTTATGTCTGAGAAGTACTTACAGCTTTGCAAACCAAACTGCTTAAGTCAGGTTCCCAAACAAATTAATCAAGATGGAATGGAAAATGTTCAAAACACATTTATCACCTAAAAGCCCAGTATTTTTATTATCAGAGTATATGCCCAAAATAATAATGTAAAACTGTCATACTAAAGGTTACAATTGCTTAAATGAATAATTGAAGTTTAATTCGTGCTTACCGTTAATCAGCAGAGACATTATAACGTTATAACTTTATATAATACCACAAGATTTTATTCCTTGTTGGCACAAGGTATATGGCATTTTCTCTCTCCCCCTCCCCACAATTAAATTTGTAATCCTGTCTTAAATTTAGGGTTTTTTCTATTTTACGTAACTTTATTTACATTCTCTGCATAACATGGTTTTGTAAGGAAATAATCTGTCTTTTCAGTGGATGAACTACTGGACAGAAAAACAGATTACAAATTTGGGGCTGGGAAAAGGTTATGATTTGGTGTGTTATATGTGACTGTAATTGCCAGCAGTTCTCAAAAGAAAATGCTCACACTTAAAAAGGAGCATCCAAAGAACCTGTAGTAAAGCCACAAAAGTAGAAGTGTTGACATTTGGAAGGGCTTCCAAGATATAAAATGTTCCTTCTGACTCTCTCATATATGTTAAATACTGCTCTTTAATTATAATAAAAGGTACAGTACAGCTTGAATACTTGATTCTCAACATTTAAAGGGTTCCTTACATTGGGATGTAATGGCTCTTTAAATCTTTAAACATCTTATCAATTTCCAGCTCTATTTTGATAGCAGATTTAACACTAAACTGAGATAAAACAAAACCTGTTCTTTTCTTTCCTTTTGAACAGAGCGTGGATCACACTTCTCGTAAACCTCATCATATTGAGGTTGGGCTAAGATGAGCATAACCAGTGACGAAGTGAATTTCTTGGTGTATCGCTATCTCCAGGAATCGGGTAAATTTCCTGTCTTTCCTCACAATTTCAGGTCATAGCCGAAATGGGAAAATTGGTTTTTTGCATGGTGTTGCTTTAGGAATGTTACATTGAGTGTTTCAGACTGACAAACTCGGACTAAGTGTTTCTTGCACAAACCTTTATTTCCTTGAAGTTGTGGTCTTGAGCACAATAAAAGTGCAAACATATGCAGATAGAAACTAAACATTGCAGTTAGGCAAAACAAGGAAATAAATAACATGTTAACAAATGTTTTTGTAGAGTTATATTATCTCAGTCATACTCATTTTTGGCAGCATAAGCACAAAGTACATGGATTTCGAGTCTTCTTTCTTAGCTACTTGAAATAGTTCTGTCAGATACTTTTAAAGAGGAGTTGTCTGCACTGGTTTTATATTGGCTATAAATGGAAATTTGGGTGCAAACGTCTGATGTTTTAGAACATTATTAGGGTAATTAGGTATGTAAACTCAGCTGTGCAAGTGTCAGTGTGGCTCTGTCTTAGTATCACTTCCACCTATCTGTTTTCATAAGGTCTTTATGGGGCTTTTCCTTATAGAAGGAAGGCTTCATCTTCCCTTAATAAAAAAACAAAAAAAGAAACTTTAATGTCTATTTTATTTTCATAGTCTTGATTCCATTCTTTGACTGCAAGAAGTAGAAGCTTTTTTCACTAGCTGAAAATATTCTGCTACTGCAGAAATGGTAGGGGAGCTGAGAAACATTGACAAAAGATTTGTAGCCAGGATCCCAGTTGACTTGGTAGTTGCCCTGTGTTCTGGCTTGGTAAAAGTAGAATTGGCTAAAAATATTCGGTGTTTCATATGCTGAAACAACACCACCAACAAATCTGTGAAAAATACATGTCTTCTTATCAGAAGACTTGAAGTCAGTTGTAGCGTAAGTCATCCAGACTTGAGAGATGTCTTGGACAGGGAACCACAGAAAGTCCCAGCACATAGAAGATACTGGGTTAGCCTGTTTCTGTTCGTCATTATGACTATGATTCATTAGATACATGATTTTCATTTGTTTCTTCTACTTCCAAGACTATTTCAATCCCAGGAACCCAAATCCCTATGCAAGGAATCTCCACTGAAATTGAGAAGATGATTTATAATACTTTTTCAGGTTTTTATCTTTTAAAACAGCACTTTGAGAGTCCAGTTGTGGCCTGTGTTAGTAGCCGTTTTCTCACTTTGTATTCTCTCTAAAAGTGGAGCTTATAAAATTTGGTCTGTAACAGTTCTGCCACACAGTCACGTGAAAGAAAATTAGGAACCAAGAACGCCAAAATTTCATCCAGACAAAGTTTATTTTTAAAAATAAGCTATAGGATACCACACTGGAAAGGGCTTGTAAACATTAGAGCAGTGTGTAGATGGACATAATCAAAGCCTAAAGAATCCTGAAATTGTTTTACATGCTTATATTTGCACTGTAGGAGATTCTACAGAACAGTCTTTTAATACCGTAACTTTTCCTGATGTTAAAAAAGAAAGCCAGCCTTTTTTATACCTCTTGGTAGATCAGTGAGTGGGTTAGTGTTGTGTATTTATTCAGAAGGTGCCTTTACAAAGTCAGTTAAGAATGGTGGTATCAGCCATATGTCATGAGAAAGTTCTTCTAGGTAAACCCTCTCCCACAAGCAAGCAAGCAAGCAAGCAATTTTGCCATTTAAAGGGAGAACTTCACATACCAATTCTCATATTAAGTCCAAATTTTACCGCTCTTATCTTCTTATGTAAAGGGCCAAGTGTTTTTCTTACTTAATGCACACAAACTAAAGGCATTCACAAAAACATTGTATTTCCACTGTTTATGTTGTATTTTACCCATGTAAAAGAGTAGAAGCTGAAGTTAAATATTTGAAGAAATACTCTAATATGCTTCAAACTGAGTATATTGAAACCTAGATGCTAGGTATGGATTTAGTAGATATACCTGACAGTTTGCTAGTAATTCCATTCAGCAAATAAGAGCTATAAGCAATGATGAAATCCACTAATCTATTTTAAAAGCTTCTTACATTTAGTTTGAATCCTTTTCGTACTGTCATTGTTTTTTCCTGATAAATTTTTATATCTGTATTTTCAGATAAAGTAGAGTAATAAGGCAGAAATTGCTACACAGTATCTCACCTTTCCACCTGCTAGTATAATGCCATAAGAGGTGACAGCAGATGAAAGATGTTTAATCGATAGCTTTCAAAATAATGCATGCCAAATTTGGAGGGCTAGTGTTTAAGCACAGTTTAAGTTCAAACCCCTACATCTTAAAGAGTTTGCTGAAAATCAGATTATTACATTGATTATTTATTAACATTCGCTGAACCCAAAGCTCCTAAAAATGATATCAAACACAGCCATAAAGGTTGCTTACAAGACCATACGTAAGTTCAATTGTTTGGGGTCTTTTTTTCGGGTATGTTTCCTTTAATCTTATGCTGTAAAACTTCTGGACTTTCTCATACGATGTAGGCAAATAGCGGGAGGAAGAGAAACATGACAAAAGAAAATACAGATGGCAGAACAACTATGTAAAAAGTAAACTGTCCCTATAATATTTCAAGTATTTTGTGACTGCAAGGCACAGAGGCACTTGAGATTATTTGAGACATTATAGCAAAGATACTGCTGGGTGCTTTACGCTTCATTATGAAAATGCTGGCAGGTCATTCTAGTAGAAGTTCAGATCTTCTAAAATTGAAGTTAGAAGTGAAATCCAGTAATTATATTTTCTCCTTAAGCGTCTGTCAGACTAGCAAATTTACATAGGAGAGTATTAATAGAGTTGAACTGTCTAAACCATTATTTTTGCTTTTTAACAAATCTTGGCATACCACGGGGAGTTCCGGTGAACTGGAAAAAGCAAATGTTGTGCCAGAATTTTTAAAGGTTAAACAAGATGGTCCAGGTAACTATAGGTCAAGCAAAGTCAGTGGAAGGTTGAAACTAGATACTTCCAGCAAAATATGAAGAGATGACAGCATGCCTAATGCCAGCCAGCAAGTTTTTATGGATAATAGGTCTTGTCAAACAAACTTGATACTGCTTTTTCCAAGGTCACAAATGAAGCTGACAAAGATAACCGTGCTGTGACAATAATATACTTAGACTACTTTCTGACATTTACTTAGCCTTGCTGACACTGTGGTTAAAAAACAAAACAAAAGAACAGTATGTGAAATCAGCATAATTCAGGGTTATCAGATGGATTAAAAAAGGGTTAATGGAAGCACCTTGAAAAGTGATTCAAGTTGGGGGTTATTCATCTCACATGTTGCTTCTAGTGGGAACTAACAGGAATCTGTTCTTGGCATAATACTGCTCAATAGCTTTATCAGTTACCTGGAAGGAAATATAAAATGATTCTCTAGTACATTTGCAGATGGAATTAAATGGCAAGTTGTGGCACTCAGTGAGTTATCCTGACTGGTCGTGTGGTTGAACAGAAGAAAATATGGGCAGGGAGGTGGCTTTGAGCTGCCCAATGCTGGAGAAACTTGCCTAATCTGGGGCAGCACAGGCAAATCCCTCCAGTACAAGACAGGACTTGGACAAATTAAGGCTCTAATTGCTTAGCTGTATTAAAATACATAAGTAAATAATTGCCTGTTCACAGAGGTGACCGTCCCAGGGCATATCTATGCCCACAAAAGCAAAGCAGTCAGGCATGGTTTCCATTAGGCTCCATGGCTCGATGGCATAGGAATTCTACCAGGTAAGGTGGCTGACTACCACTGTAGGACCATGAATGCCTGCCTTCTTGAGGTATAAAGAAATCAAGTGTTTAATTTCAGTTTAAGATTGTTACTTTCTATCCAAAGGTCAAGTCCTGTGATGTTCATTTTGCTCCTTTTTGAATATGAGCTTTTTGGTGCACAATTTAAAGTGGCTCAGTCCTTAGAAGTGCCAAGTACCTCCAAGCATTGTTTATCCCCGGAATCGAACTTTTAAATGTCAGGTTATGTTTATTTGCAGATGTCTTGATTTAAACACTACTTTTAAGAGAAAATGTTTGCCTCAGTTACTAAAATCAGGCTTAGGTTATGTCTATGCTATGAGTGTACTACCAGTGTGGAGATGGGAGCACACAAAATATTTCTGTAGTTGTACCAACAAAGCGGGTTCATTGACAAAAGTGAAGCAAGCTATACCAAAGAAGTTCTGGCATCCAAATTACATTGGTTCAGGTTTGCACCTCTTCAAACTCCTGAGAAGCATCATTTTTTTTGCTACCTTCACTGCTGATGTAGTCTTTCTACTGGTTTTATTCAGAGTTTTCCCATTCTGCTTTGTCTGCCCGAAAGAGAAACAGATAATTATTTGTCTTTTGGAATGAAGGTCAGAGTGGAACAATGCAATGAGAGTAATAACGATTCCAAGTAAAATTGAAAAGGGGTGAGGGGGGATGGCAAAACCAAGGGAAATCAAATCTCTCACATACCTTTTAATCTAAAATGTGCTGCCATCTGTTGTGAATGACAAATCTTGTCATAGGGCCACCTGCTACAATAAATCACCTTCCTGGCCCAGCCCAACACGTCAATTCAGTTATTGAAGCTTTTCCAAATTTGGTGGGTTTGATGCATTGATCAATTTAATTGCGTTCCTTTTCTAGCACTTAGATGCGTGTTGCAGTATAGAATCCTTATCTGAAAATCAGCTCCCCAGCAGTCTGTGGTTTACACTACTCTGTAGTAGGGCATTTATTGTCGTGGATATCTGGCAATGACGTTTTAGAGTTACGGTTGTGTAACAGTTTCCATTTTTGCTCATATTCTTACTGTTCAGTTTTAATTTTTCCATGTTTTATGATGTACACTTGATAAACTGTTCCTCAGTGTGCAATCTGTACCGTGTCCAAGACAATAAAAACACTGGCTGGATGCTTTTGCTGGGAAGATGTCAGTGAAATTTTTAGCTGCTGACTTGGGACAATTTACTGTTATACTTTAATGTTATCATTTGTTTTCTCCCCAACTGTACAAAATAAGGCAGCTAGTAACGTAGTTGTTTCCTATGTGTAGCTTCAGGATGACAGCAGCGTGTTGGCCTGTTTGGTTTATGGTTGACAAATTTTCCTTATTTTCCTAAATGATCAGCTTTTCTCTCAGGTTTTAAGCATGGGCTCAAGGGCACATACAGCATGAAGTGTTTCTGTGAATCACAGCACAAAATCCTTTGCAGAGTGAGGCACATACAAACATGGGCCTTTCCTTGTCACCACACCCAGGGCATCTTACTCTTGTTCTGCCTTTGAGAATTATGAGAGAATGCAAAATCTGCATATTCTGAAGCTGTTGGGATTTTGTCATTGTGATGTTGCACAACTAGGTACTAGTAGTTGGAATAGTACTGGATTACAATTTTTCCAATACTATGTTTACACCTTTTTGAAAAAGAAGCAGCGAAATTTAAAGTAAAATATCTTCTTTGTGACTCATTCTCTTTTTTAATGAAGAAATTTTATACAAAATGTAAGTAACACAATTTGCTTGGGTAAGTTCTCATGCAGTAGGGTATGACTGAAGATGAATATTCTGTTCTTTAGAAATTGTACCTTATGCAATGGTATTTATTTACATAAGACTATGTAACTTTTCTCTGAAGTCCGTATTTTTTCTGCCTGTGAGGTACGTTTAGAGGATTTTGAAAAACTGTGTATGGCACAGAGTTCCTGAGTCATAGATGAGAAAAGTGCATGTTGAAAATAATTCACATGAAGTATAGCATGAAATATTGGTGTATATATAGGTCAGCTAAATTTGCTTCAAAGCTAACTGCTTCCTTTGCGTAGGAAGGCTGCTGCTGGGTAGAAGGGGAATGTACAATGCATAAGCTTTGCTTAAATTACTAAAATCTACACCTTGAAAAATAATTCATTATAAGAAGGAAGCGCTTGGTCAATAAAAGCAGTTGTCCAATGTGACAGTAAAAGCAACAGTGTGCGCTGAGACTGGAGTCAGTAGATAATTATTTTTGTTTGTTTGTATGTTTTCTTCCAATTTGGATCATTAGGATCGCAGGGGAGTTCAGTTTGGATGATACCTCAGGGGATGACAGAAGCAGAGAATAGTTCAGGTTGGCAGGGACCTTTGGAGATCAACGAGTCCAACTCCCCATTCACGGCAGCATAAGCTGCAGTAGGTTGCTCAGGGCCATCTCCAGTCAGGTTTTGAATATCTCCAAGGATGGAGAATCCACAACCTCCCTGAACCATCTGTTCCAATACTTATTCACCCTCACATTAAAAAAGTGGTTTATTTTGTTTCAATGGAATCCATGTGTATTTTGGTTTGTACCCATTGCCTTTGCTCCTTGTCACTGAGCACCACTGAGAAGAGCCTGACTCTGTCCTCTTCACACCCCCTCAGGTGTTTATACACTTGGATTAGGTCCCACGTGAACCCTCTTTTCTCCAGTCCAGCTCTCTCAGCCCCTCTTTGTATGGCAGCTGCTCCAGTCCGGTGAGCATCTTCATGGTCTTTTCTCTGGACTCACTCCAGTATGTCCCAGTCTCTCTTGTACTGGGAAGCCCAGAACTGGACCCAGTACTCCAGGTGTGTCTCACCAGGGCCAACAGAGGGGGAGGATGCCCTCCCTCAACCTGCTGACAACGCTCAGGATGCTGTTGGCTTTTCTTGCTGCAAGGGCATATTCCTGGCTCACATTCAACTAGTCCAGTCCCCTACTGATAATTGGGGAGCCTCACAGATCCTTTAAAGAACCTATACATAAAGGTGCTGTTAGACTCCATAGTCACTGGGATGCTTTTGAAGCCGTGTATATAGCTATGTTCTAATAGTAAGGATGGAGACCTTGCGTTTGCTGAGGGGAAGAATGCACCCTTCAAATTACATCCTGCCAGCCAAAGGTAAAACACACATTTTAGTGTTGTTTCAGTAACAATCTGTGGCTGCGTTTTTTGTGTGTATGTACATGGTATCACAGTATCACAGTATGTTTGGGATTGGAAGGGACCTCAAAAGATCATCTAGTCCAATCCCCCTGCTGGAGCAGGAACGCCTAGGTGAGGTCGCACAGGAACATGTCCAGGTGGGTTTTGAATGTCTCCAGAGAAGGAGACTGGCTCTTGGCCCACATGTGTTCTGCCTACGGTGTAGAGTAATTGGAGCTCGTACCAAACTTGGCCACACTGATACTAAGACACTTGTGTATTTGCTTAGCATCTATTTGCTCAGGTACTTCTGTGCTACTGTAACTCGATGCTGAACAGGTATTACAGAGTAAATAAAACGCTACACTTTTTCAGGAAATACATAAAAAACGGGTGTTTAAACCTGGATTTGAATTTTTTTTGCCTCAGTATTGCTGTTTGAAAGTGAGGTTAATGCTGCATACAGTACCTCACAGCAGACCGTAAAAGGTTTTAGTCCTAAAATATGTTGAAATCCTCTGAGAAAAGAGTGTTGCAGGTGTGCTGGGACATCATTTGACGTTATTCAAAGTACTATTTGTGAATTTATAGTTGAATATATGTAGGTGAATATGTACATCTAAATGCAGTATGAAGAAGATGCTGACTGTATTACTTAGGAACTGGTATTAAGGCTGAAGGCAGGGTTTCTTTCACCTTTTTAGCTGTACAATGGCTAGGCTTTGGAGCAATACAAAATCCATCTTTTAATCTCATGTTTCAGCACAGATCTGATTTGTGAGCGTGCAGCCCTATTCATTTATATGATGTGTTATCCTCTTTAGGGCCAGCCTACTCAATTAAAACAAAATGGCTTAAGCTTATGATCCAAATCTCTGATATATTGGAAGTTGGATATAGAACTAACATTTGTGACCTTCCAAAAATTATTTGAGATAAACAAAAGCCACAGTGTTGTTCTAGGAGTGGAATATGCATTATAGCGATTCTTGGATAAGAGTGCTTGAGAAATTGGACAAAACCAGGTTTGGTTAAATAAAAATGTTTCCTATAAGTCACCCCAGAATGAACATTCCTATCTAATGAGAAACCATCTGTAACTATATATATTGCATGTAAAGAAACTTAATATATATAACTTCCCCCAGCATAATATGTAAATAGTAAAAAGTGTACTATCAAAAGAGTTTATAAAAGATTTGAATAAACTGCTGCTCTTTTTTTTTTTTTTTCCTGTCTCCTCTACTTTCTGTACTTATTTTAAACTAGGGAGGAAGTGACTCTATGATTCCAGAAACAGTGAGACTGACTCTGAATTGAAATGATACTTCATAGTTGGAGGATGGATGACTGCTGGAAAGACAAATCCATTTCTCAAATAAGGACTGTGTTATTATGCACAGTTTCTCTCTCTGCTAGTAAACATTTATTCTCTTTGCAAATACTAAGTACATTTTAAGAAAATCAGGGTCATCATTAGAAGACAACAAGCTTTATTGGGCTGTAGTTCCAAAATCATTTTTTTAAGACTTATCAAAGCTACAGACCTTGGCAAGGACGAATCTGATAGGTTAAAGGTAAATACTTCTCCAGTTGCCTTTAAAGATAAGCAAATTGGCTTCTAAGCCAACGGCACCTCTATCATGGGAAATAATGTGTGAGTCAAAACCACACAGTGTACTTGTTTTGTAGAGCAGTGAATACGTACTTGCAGTATTTGGTGGTCGGCTTCCCAAAATACAGATTCCACAGTGGAGAGGAAAAGATGCCTTTACAGCCATACTTGGTTCTGGTTATATTTTAGAAAATAATGTATTAAGTTATAAGAGGGCTTTTTAGTTTTTAGTATGCATTCATATGCACAGACTTAAAGTTTTTTAACCACATATCTGTGCTATATATATATATATCTATAAACGATAGTTTCAGATGTTTTGTGGTGCAGTTCAAGAGATCCTTTTCAAAATTTCTTTCTTGGTGTCTTTTACCCCTGTTGCATAACAACAGCAATATAAATGCCATATAAGAAAGGTAATACTTGGTTCAGAATTTTGCAAATTCCTGCAAAGGAAAAAAATACGCTATCTTGTTCTTTTGCCATTTGCAAAACCCTACTTACTTGGTATTTCCTGCTAAGTCTTTTCACAGTTTTCTAAATTCGGATATTTTAATTTTTCTTTGGCCTGAAAGTTGCCGTACAGCATTGAATCTCAAACACAGAGGAAACCTGGTGATTTTTTAAGCTACGCAAACAATTACACCTTTGCAAATTTATTCCATAGCACGGATTTTGGTTCAGATCACTTTGTGTCCTGTTTTCTGAAGCTTGCATAAATGCAATATTATAGGAGCATTAAGAAAATAGAGTGTTAGGTGGAAGGAAGGTACCTATGGGTCACGATGGCTTTGCTAGTAAAACCAGTGAAGTGCTACACATTTATCGATTTCCTGCTTTTCTTCATGATTCTCCAGGCGCAGCGGAAGCAGCTGTATCTGACAGCTTGGCAAGTTCTGCTAATAACCCGCACGCCGGGGACGTTCTGCCTGCACAGCCAGGGCACTTACAAATCACCCCTCCTCACTCCCAACCAGCCCCATTGCTCCTTTAGGACTCTGTTTGTTGTCACCATCATCAGAAACCATCCTGGTGTTGGAGTTCCTGGATGCCCACTGAGTGTCAGCTGTGGTGTCCTACTTGTCACGGCTTATATAGTTCTGTATTAGAACTGACAGAAGAACATAGCTTATGGGAAAGCAATTAAAAAAACCAAACATGAAGTATGTATGACTGTGAAAGTCTCTTCCATAAATGTGAGCACGATGCACATCTCTTTGGATTTTTAGTTCCATGGACACTGCTAAAAGATAACAATATCCTGTTAATTTAGAGGGAAATTTTCTTTTTTTTTTTTTACCTTACCCTGGCCTTTGTAAGTTATTCCAAACCTCACCCATGGTTGCGTTAAATTTCTACATCTGTGTTGACCTTTATTCGCCATTGTCAGTCTAATTTACAGAGAGTGAATGAAAAAGGGGATTATTTCAGACCTTGTTTTCAAAAGGTTTTCTCTAAGTTCCTCTTTCCATTGCTTGTGTTCTGTTTTCTGTCTGTATCGTATTTCTCTTTGTTAATTTGCAGTTCTCAGAAAGGCTTAAACAGTGAGTGCCAAGTACTGCTCATCAAAAGATCATTTCCAAGTTGTATTCATCTTCTCCAACATACTTTCCTGCATGAAAAAGAAAAAAAAACCTGCCAAATATTATTTGGCACATAATAAAATAATTTTGGGTAGGAGACATTTGCTCTGAGCTCTTGGCAGAAGGTGAACAGGTCAGATATCCAAGAAAAAAGGGTGTAACATTTAATATTAGTGAATAATCACTTCTACAAAACTCCAGGTAACCGGGCACACTATAATTTGGTAACATGACAGAAGCTGCAGCTGGGGATCCTTTCTTCATATTTCCCAGGGACTGTGAAAGAGCTTGTAATACAGGACACATTTCCCAGGGTTCTGGAAATAATTTTAATCATTCAGCAATCCTAATCTTGAAACAAATGTACAAGGCCTATTGTTCATCTGATTTTTCTAAAAATACATTTCTACTGCAGTTCTTATTTTAAATTGCTAATCCGTGTCCTTGTTAAGCCCTTTATGTAATTGCAAAGGTAAGTCTTCAAAAACTAGCAGACACTGCCAAAAACAGAGAGGCACTCTAGGATGTATTACCGAGAAAGAAAAAGCTCAGCTAGGGGAGGAATCTCAGTCTGCTGTGAATAATAAACAAGATGTGGTGTAGGATTTTTGCGCACCTATTTTTTTAACTATTTGTAGAATCTTATCTGTGGCTTGAGGCACCAGACTCTCATTAACTGCAACCGAACGTGTTTTGGAGATACCGATGTCCTTTTTGAGAAATCTGCATATGTACATGGGGGGATTATTACCATGTTTTTATGGATACATAATTACATTTAGACAGAAATGTAAGGAGGTGCAAGGATAGGGGTCCATGTTACGTTTGCAATTCTCACTCGGTGCAGCATGTACAAGGGGAAATGAAAGACTGTGAAATGGCAGCTGCCATCATGTACAGTGAAGAACATCATTATATTCTCTTGGGCAATGGACACAAAATTATGTCGTTTACCTCAGGAACTAGATTAGTGTGTGTTAGGCCCAGAATTATGAAAATACAGTTTCTCCAAGTTAAACTGTTTGCTTCTGGTTTTGCAGCCAGAAATTGAATTCAAATGTTCCCTTAGTGTTCCGTGTCCCTTGCTTCTCTGAACTGGTAAATCTAGAGCTATGAAAGTCTTGAGTTAGTATTAATTGCTGTTTGTACATCATTAGTATTTGGAGAAACTACTTTATTAATGGTCCTATTTCACTGTTCTTTAGTGGAATTTCTTGAAACCGCAGTGGTGAGGCCCTCATTTATTTTGGATCACCACATTGCACCACTGTTCCCTTCTCGCCTTCCTGCTTAGGTGGCACTCCCCAGACCCGGATGTCTAACTTGGGAAGATGTTTTTGCACTGGTTGCTTCTGGTTCCTTTGGCAAACAGCTGTGCGGGCAGTTTGGAGTTACTTAACTTTAGGAACACGGTAAAGCGGCCAAAGGGACTGTGTGGAGACATCTTTTCCTCCTGTGTGTGACTTTCTTTTGACTCATTACGCTGCGGAATGTTTCTACATGACGTGTCTAAATCTGCCAGGATTTTTGCCAATTTCCCCATTTATGGTTATAAAGATGAATTTCTCTTACCCCCTCACGATCATCTTTTTTTTCCCTGCAGCCAGCACAGCTGTATCAGCTCTTATGTGCCTTCCATTCTTGCGTGAATTTTACATCAGTCAAAGTCTCAGCAGAAACACCGGCTACAATACCGCCTTAAGAAAGCAGGCACTCGTGCAGCCAGAAAACTCAAGATTGCCAGTGGATCCCATTACAGCAATTGCAGGTTGGCTCTACTGAGCCAGAAGTTTTAATCATTTCTAAATCCTTGCCCATTTTTGTATCCTGTACCTGCCAAATACTTTCGAAGAGAACAGTATGTTGCTTCAGAGATGAGGGTTGGAAGAGCTGGTATTGAGAATTTCCAAAAAGAAAGGCAACACAATGTCAGAGAAATCAATGAAATAAGAAGTGTTGATTTTTTCCACCTGGAGGTGATTAAATTCTTACAGAAAAAGAAGGGGTTGTCAGGTAGTTTATGCCTCCTTACTTATTTTTTTCTCTCTTTTGATTGAGAGAATCACTAATTTAGTGATTTCCAGAAATTAAACCTAAGATCACTGGATTTTAAAACCTCAAGCTGGACTGCTTGTGTTAAAGAAACAGGAAAATTTATTAAAGGAAATGACATAGACCTCCATATGAAATCTTGCTATTTTCCAGGACAGAAGGCCACATGGGACACTAGTTATACAAAAATTTGTAGGAATGTGTTGTTACTTGTACTCAGTGTTGGGATAGAAGCTCCTCATCATAATGATGCCTGAGATGTGTGTAAAAGGGAATTTGATGTTCATAATTCTTTCTTCTCTGTTTCATTCAACAGTAACAAGTGTTTCAGTGAAGAATTTTATGGTATGAATAATTAAACAGAATAATTTGCAAATAATTTAGACAGATCTGTTTTTTTAAAAGAATTATTTGAACAGTATACTAGCTAGATTTACCAGAGAAAACTAGGTCCAGTTAGTGTTCATTAGATGGCTTAAGCGTTGCTAATCAGAGCACCCCCCCCAGGTAACTCCTGAATAACCAGCAAAGGCTGAAACACTTCATCAGTCTTTGCTTCCACAGACCTCTCTCTGTCATTCCCTTCACCTGTACAAACGCAGCGGCAGGCGCCGTAGCTGTTGCAATTTCGGATTGCGATTTAAACAAGACTGCTTTTTACGGTGCCGAAGGGATGGGGAAATGAAAGGAGCGCTTAGCGAACGTCAGTCAGCTGGATCCGTGCTTGCCGGGTGAGCTGGCATGGGGAATACTTAGCAGCGCCCCAGTTACGTGCTTGAAAGGAAGAATACTTCGCTCCCCAAAGAGGTGAGACGCGTCTCTGGAGAAGACAAGGTATTCCCCTGGCTGCCCAGAGCCCGTTGCTATGCCTGCATCTGTTGAGCATTTCTGCTGTGAGCCAGGCAAATTGCAAACAATTAAAACTGCGTAGCCTGTATATCAAACAAGTGCACAAAGAGCAGCGTTATGTTCATGAAATAAAAACTAGTAATTTTGTGATCGATGATAAATCTCATTTTAAGGGGAGGCCATTTTTAAGTGAAAAAGGAGCAGCCAAGGCAAAAAGAAAAATCTAATCGTCTCCATTTTTGCAGTTACAGCAAAATCTATCAGTGAAATTTTGCAAAACACAGCCCTACCTGTGCATTTTTGGCACTGTCTACGGCAAGAATTTCCGGATTTCCAAGGGGCGTATGAGCCACTGAGGGTATATACAGCCCCCACGATGTGGAGAAAGATACGGCACAGAACCAGGACCTCTTACCACTGTCAGTACAAAAAAGTGCAAGAATCTCAGTTTTCAAGTCAAAAACACTTGCATGACAATTTAGGGGTTTGGAGGGGTGTCATTTAAGTAATTTTTTCTGCATTCATTACTTCTTCTATGCTTTTAAAATCTCTTAAGACCAACTATTCCACAGCTGATAGATCACCTCCCTTTAAGGTGATCATACCAAGTTCTGCAGTGTTCATTTGGTATTTTATTTCATGTGTGATAATGTATTTACATTGTGCATATTTTCACCATTTATGTCTTCCAATCTGTTTTGATGTAGAAAAACCTGGAAGGCATTCTCTCAAACCTGCTGAAAGGTGCCATTTAAGGCACTGGTCATGTCATGGCACCAGTTACTGTCCAGTTCAGTGGTACAAAACCAGTTCAGCGTGTGGCCATGCTCTCTCCTCTTCTGCCCTTTGTGTTCATGTCTTCTTAAAAGCTCAGTCTCATTGCATGCGTCCTTGAAGGGCTTACTACATTAAATTTAGTTTATTGGTGCTATTTGCATAGAAATCTCTGTTTTATAGAGTGATTCTTACAGTCACTGAAATGACAGAATTTATGAGAAATAACACATGCAGACATAGATTTGCAACTTTCATTCATTTCACTGCTACTACAGCACTTTTAGGTTGGGTCTGATATAATTCCATGTCAACCCTGCTGCATCCTTTCTGCAGCTTCCCCTGCGCAGTGACATGTGGTTTTATGAACTTAGAAGTAGGGAAAGTTAACATTTGTAACACAAACAAACAAACTTGCCTTTGCTTAATAGAAATCACCTTTTTGTAAGGCTGAACTATAGAGCTGCAACGCTGCTATATAATTCAGTGTACTCACATGCAGAGCCCTAGAGAGGCCTGATGACATCTGGTAACTACAAAAACAAAGCATCAGTGTTATCAGAAACCTGACATGAGTGCGGCTTCATTCAGGATTTTGTTAACTGTGTGTCTTACTTTTAAAACCAGTCTACTTTCATGGGAGCCTTGTAGAAATGCTACAGTAGTATGAGAAGACAGGAGGTAATCAACTATGGGTTGGTGGGCTTGTTTCTGTTGTGTTTGTTTTTCTTTTAAGTACAATTGTTTGGGAGGATTTTTCCAAGAGGCGTGGGGAGCATGGTGTCCAGCAGCACCCTCTTAAGCAGTTTTGCTCCACCGATTTTCAGTATTTGGATCTTAGCATAAGATTTTAGGAAAGTTTGTCACAGCTGCTGGAGACGTGCAAGTGAGATTGCTCTTCAGTGACACTGTAGCCAGGGGTGTTGTGTTTCCTCATCTTAGAGGTGCTTTGGCAATAATTTGTTAGCATCAAGAGAAACAGTAAAATAACAAGATCCCTTGCAGTAACACAACAGGGCTTTGTGCTGAGAAGTTCCTTCTCTCACATGCAGTGAGGTGTGTTGCTCTTTGGGGATGTGACAACTCAATACTGGACAGAGGTTCCCTGTGTGCCACTGTCATCTGTCTGCTGGCAAAGAAGGGACTTGACATATGCCAGCAGCCAACTAAAGAGTCTGCAAGATGCCAAGTGCAATAATGAGAGGTACAGAATCATAGTTAAAATTAAGCCTTCTGTAGATCCATAGTAATTATTTTCTGCTTTTTTACATTTTCTGTCAGTGTCAGTTGCTGGTTTTATGCCATCCAACTTTTGACTGAATCGGAGACCATGTTAACAGTTTCCTGAGCTGCCAGCTGACAGGCTAGCTGCTGGCTTTTTTAGAAGTCAACTTCAGTGCTTTGAGACAACAGCTTAATTATCTCATTCTTCTCCATTCTTCAGTAGATGTGGTGATTTATCCAGCACGCATTTTAAAGTCTATTCCTTTTCCATAAGGTGGTGGTGGTGGTGTTGATTAATTTAAATACACATAATATAAATTAAGTGGGACCTGGTTCTCTAATTCTGGTTAGTTGTATGCCATGTATTTATATATACACAGAGATTTCAGTGTTTGGTGATCAATCCCTAGAACTCTCAGACACAGGCTGCGTGTGCTCGATGCTTGATTTCTTCATCCTTGTGGTACCCAATGGTGTTCTTAGGTGTCCTAAAAAACTAATAACAAGGGAAAAACACTGCCCTGCAGATCTTACAGCTTATTTTGGATGCAGCAGGAGGTCCAGCAGCTCATAAACTAGACCAGGACATAAAGAGCAATACAGGATAAGAATTGGACCAGGGATTGGATAAATGATACTGCAGTTTTTCAAGTGTTTTTTCCTGTGCTTTACTTCTCTGCCATGTAATACTACATAATTCTTCTCATAGGTGGACCTGACACTTTTGAAAAAGTACCAAAAGCATCCCCAAAAACTCTGGGAGTGCCATGAAGGGAAGGTAGTGTTGTGAAAGGAGAGGACAGAGGCTGTTACCAGGAACAGGAGAAAAACAGTGGTAAAATAAAATGTGTAGGGGGAGAGAAGCACAGAGAAATAGTTTCAAATGTGGGAGGCATTCTGTTTCTCGGGCTTGTTTTTGCTATCTATCTACAATCATAATTGAGCTAGCTGCAAAAAAAAAGGATCCCAAAAACAATTTGAGTGAGAGAGAGAGAAAGCATTGCTGTGGAGCGAGCCCAAAATCCCATCCTCCAGCCCACACACAATTGGACATTGCAGTGATACGGGGGAAATCCCTTAACGGACAAAACTATAAATGAAACTACTGTTGACAGGGGGAAGAGGCACAGCTATATTTAACGGAAGTATTTTCATCTGAGAGCCGCTTTCTTTTTTCTTTTTTCCTTTATTTTTTTCTTCTCTTGTCTGGTCGGTGGAGGCTGCGAGGGCTCTTCCTGTTTGAGACAGTGCATGGGTGGTTTCCCCAAGGCTTTTAATGTTAGATTAATGCTCTGGAGACAGTGTGGTGATAAATGGGTTCCTACAGTTATATCTACATCCTGTTCCCCCATCCCCCTCCCGCATCTGCCCCTGCTACGTTCATTTCGCTCCATGGCGCTCGCCTTCGGGCCCAGCAACAGTTCTGAGCAGCTTCAGCCAGCGTTTAAGGCACCACTCTTGAAAATTTCTCCACCAAAACTCTCTAATTTTCAGTGCCATCACCTTCATTACCCCCTTTTTCTCAGACAATGACAGAAATGAAACGGGGAAGAGAAAATCTTCTGACTAAAGGACAGTCCACCACACTGGCTTGTCATCTGCTCCTTGGCAGATCCCGGTTAATTATTTTTGCTATTAGTCTTCACCTTCAGAAAACAGGTTTACAGGAGCGGCCCTTTAGGTTTTTTCATGTTTTAATGGCAGTGCTCTGCATGTCATACTGTACTTAACAATAAATAAGCAGAAGGTTTCAAATCTCTTCCCTGGTACGAGGGAATGGCTCTCCTGTGTCAGCTGCATCTATGCCTTGATTTTATACAACTTGCACGCTGATAGGGATTTAAGTATTTATCTTTAGAAAACACCCAGACTAAAATGCAGCAAGGGGAAATGCAGATTTGAGGCACTTCTTTTTAGCTGGACTTGCCCCAGTGGCTATTCCTAATTTTGTGCGTGTGTGCGTGGTTTTGTTTTCAGTTAGTGCAGTTCTCTGGTTATTTTTTGCTGCGTGCATTTCCATTCCTATAAGGCTTCCCCTATACGTACAGGGCAGGGGGATGGGCGGCGGCAGGGTGGTCAGGATGGCTCTGGTTAACCTCCCCGGCTCTGTGCAGCCCACGTCCTTCTGCTTACGCGGCAGCGTCTCTCAGATCTCTGAGCGAGATTATTTTTAGACCGTGAAGCGAAGGTGTATCTGGCTCTGGTGCATTGAGATTTCGTGTCATGGCTTCCTTTTCCTGCTCTCAGGTTTCTCCCACTCGGCCTTCACCTTCGGTATCGAGAGCCACATCAGCCAGTCCAACATCAACGGAACGCTAGTGCCACCTGCCGCACTCATCTCCATCCTCCAGAAGGGGCTCCAGTATGTGGAGGCTGAAATCAGCATCAACGAAGTAAGTACCCCCATCACCTCCACCAGCACTGCCACCACCACTGCCACCTCTGACTGGCACACCGGGGCTTGCCAAACAACACTTCCCAATGGCCCAGAGACTCAAGCCATCAACTTTCTCTTGATCTGATTTCATTTTGTTCCTCATACTTTGCCCCAGCCCCAGCAGAGATCTGAAAAGCTCTGAGATAGAACTGTATTTCAATTTTCAGCTATGGCATTGAGGTCTCCTTTGCACTACTTAAATTGATTTGGTTTATGGTGTTTCCACTACCCCAGTCAACAGATCTGGGGTGCACAGATTCTTGCAGCAGGCATGTCTCTGTGTTTACAGCCTTGTGTTTTCAAGGTCACAGCAGAATTTGGCAGGAAAAGCCTGCAGTGTAGGTTAAATCTTCACTCCCTGACACCTGCTAGCGGGCCCACCTGCTTGCAAGCCATGAGCAAACGTCCACAGAGGTCACTAGAGACATTCTCTCTGATTTCAGTGACTTTGGCTCAGATCACGTAAGACCAGGCATCCATCCTCTCATGTGCATAGCGAAGTGGTTGTGTGTAAATTCTGACCCTGGCTGGGGCACTGCCTGTGGGGGCTGGATGAGCAGCCACAATGTGCCTCTGTTGTCCTTGACCTGCCAGGGGAAAGAAAGAGGACATGCCAGCATTTTTGCCCTGCCAACCTTAAAGGCATGATGCTTTGAGAGGGAGTGAAGCATGGCAGATAAAGAAGTACAACATTACAAAATATTTACCATAGATATTCATAATTGACAAAGATCTGTGATAAATATTAATACATAAAAAGCTATTGCTTTTTCCTCTTAAGCTGAATGTAACGTGTGAAACATCATGGGTGAGAACAAAGGAATATAAAATAGAGAAAAGGTTGTGTTGTTTGCCATGTGTAATATTGGAAACTGATTTGTTTTTATCACTAATGTTCTGTGTGGTTTTCTTTTTATGACCCAATACCACGTTTAGGGTTTGTGCACATTATTTTTTAAATGTGGCAAGGACTTTTGCCACTCATGCCAGGCTGCTCTTTGATGCAGTTGTGATA
Source organism: Nesoenas mayeri (assembly GCF_963082525.1). Lineage (NCBI taxonomy): Eukaryota > Metazoa > Chordata > Aves > Columbiformes > Columbidae > Nesoenas > Nesoenas mayeri. The sequence continues at coordinate 102,057,245 of NC_137541.1, forward strand.
ACAAACCAGTGTTAGGAGTCTGTCCCAATTCGCTGCTACTTAACGTTTTTCCCTGTGCCTGAAATTGGAGCTACACAGTTAGAAACTTTCAGCCATGAGCAGCACCCATCAGCTCAGGTCGTATGACAACTATAAGGGTCTGCTCCTCCACATCCAGCTTCAGAATTGGCCTCAGTTCAGAGAATGATCCAAAAATATGTGTGTTGTCACCATTAAGATTTGTGTTGCTGTCATCATATTCCTTAAGAGCGGCAAGTAATCAGTGAGTCCATAAACTAATGTGTATAAAATTGAAGTGTTGTTTGTGATCTGTGAAGGGCCAGTCATGGAAGGAGTCCAGCGAGCAGTTTTAAAGTTAAAAACATAAGATGCCAAAATCCTCTGGCAAATGTTTTTTTCATTGCGCAGCAAGGACTTGAGCCAGGATTCAAATAAATGTTTGTAGAGACATTTACATAAGAAATGTTGAGGAGAAAGAGAGCTTATATTTTTCTTCTCTAATAACTTTTTCCTCCCTTTTCTTTCTCATGAAGAAACAAATGTGTATTATCTTAATATTGTAACTGTAAGCAGTAATTCAATGAATAGTCCAACAGAAGCCTACTGGTCAGCCAGACGGCTATTTTTCTGTATTAGTTATTATTGTCTATTGAAAATTATATTGTTTCCCAGCCACTTCATCTATCCATAGCCTAATCTTAGCTACTGTTCCTCAAACAAAATTTTTCACTGGGTCTTGATTATTTCAAAGAATTAAAGGGAATTTGCAGAAGATCAGTAAAATAGCTCTTTATGGCGGCTCCTAAAACCTTTTTCCTATATTTAAGGTAATAGGAAAGTGAAAGTGAAGGAAAGCTAATTAGATGTAGCAGTTGTTGACCTGAGTCTATATTACATCTTAAAAAACAGCCCTTAAAGGTTAAGTCAACTGGTTGTTAAACATGAAGCCTAATTTACAGAAATCAAAATAAAAGCCATAACTATTAAGAATAAAACGAGCAGAGTAAAGGAAAAATAATGGTAAAGCTGTCTTGTACAATCAGCTACAACTGGTGGTGCTGGGCTGATGAATGCTGTGTAAGAAATCACTGAATTTGTGCATACATCTTGTTTTGGCTGAGGTTCAGTATTCATCAGCGGCTTCCATTCCTATGTCAGTGCAAGTGCAGGAAGACAAACAATTCAACCAAAGGCTATTTGCCTTTGTTATGGCTTTAGCCATGACTCTTTTTTTGTCCAAATACAAACCAGAGAAAAACTTTTCTGTCGTTAATCAGACATTTCTTTTCCAAAGCATATTTTTTTTGCATCTGTAAAGAGTTTATATGCCTGAATTTTCTATAAAATTCCAATAAATTACTTATTCCCTGTACAGATTTCGGAGTGGAACATGAGTACCACCACCACAGGCCTGAGAGAAAGAGAAGGTCTGTAGTAATGTGGCACTGTTGATTAAGTCAAAGTGCAGTATCTCCAGACAAACTAGTCTTGCTTCTTTATATTATTACCTCTTTGCCGACCTCAATGGTAAAGACCCTAAACTGAAAATTTCTCTTCTGCTCCTTTTCCTGGCAGGATGGTACAGTGTTTGACGGCAGGCCGATAGAGTCACTGTCTCTGATAGACGCGGTGATGCCTGATGTCGTCCAGACCCGGCAGCAAGCGTTCAGAGAGAAACTAGCTCAGCAACAAGCCAGCGCGGCGGCAGCAGCGGCAGCAACGGCAGCGACAGCGGGAGCAACGACGACTGCTGTTTCCCAGCAGAACACACCAAAGAACGGAGAAGCCACTGTGAACGGAGAGGAGAATGGGGCACATGCAATAAGTAAGCCGACCCTTTGGCAGCTGCTTTGCCACTGTCGGGCAGTTTGAGTTGCAATAATATTCTCGTACTTAGTTGGTGTCTGCAAGGCGGTAGAACTCAGGGGAATCACTTCAGGAGGGTGAGGCGTTTCTAGAAAGGCTACTGAGTAAAAATCATGTTTCACATCACAGTGCTGTGTTTCACTGGTGTCCTCTCTGAATCCAAAAGCTTCAGATATCTTCAGAATTGCAAGTTGAAGACAGTATCAAGAAGTGGAGCTGTATGCTCTCTCCTTGGAGCAGGCTGACTAGATGTCATTAATATTACCAGCCTTATGGGTGCTTTCGGATATTTGATAAAAGTGGGAAAAGCTGTAGCCACAGTTGATGATTTGGGGCAGGCTAGCAGGGAGACGAGTTGAGAGTCTGGGACCTACAAGCCATTTCTGTTTAAATGAAGCATGGCCAGAGCATAGCCTTGAGTGCTAACTACCCTGTGATCATCCATAGCCTTGGCATGGTCCTTGACATGGTTTGGACTACAGCAGCTATCCAATCTTGTACAGCATGGCCAAGCACAGGATCATTCATAGCTTTACTGGCATGGCCATTGGCGCAGTTTGGACTGTATCAGATATCCACCTGTTCTTGAACAGCATGGCCATGCACAGAATAGAGTCGTGTGTGCCAAGGGCAACTCCCAGCTGACAGCGTGGATGCAGCCAACCTGTCCTGAAGGTACAGAGCAAAGAGTTCCTCACCTTTTTACTTAAGAACACATGCTTGGTCATACAGTACAGTGAAGGTCCTACCTTCCTGAGATTTCTTTAGTCTGTGGGAACAGCCACTTCTCCAGAGCTCTGAATTCACCTTTGGTTATTGGTGATGGCAGGAGATTGCACTTGTATCCGAGACACCTGAAGTCAGGTATATAAAACAAGAAGTGGACATAACTGCTTGTGTAACTGGATCTTACCAGCACTGTGGGGCAGATATGATTAATGGTTCTGGTTTCTCTGTGCAAGGTGTATTAGGGCACTGGTGAACTTCTGAAATAAGACCTTAATGCACAGGTGTCAAACACCTGGCCCGCTGGCCGGATCCAGTGCGCCTCCTTGGTTTATCCAGCTTGGCACTTTGTTTCCTGAGCTCCTGGTCCCCAGGCTCCTGCCAGCGCCGGTCACCTGTGCAGCATGTGTGACACACCTTGCGCTGCAGGAGCAGGAGAGCAATGTTTAAATGAGTTTTATGTCCCTGCATTACAGAATTGTCATTGCAATAAAGTTGCAAATAGAGAAGACACCTTTTGGGATTTCTCTGTGCACAGAACAAATGGGCCTTGCAGAAGAGAGCACAGCACAGTTTATAAAATAACTTTGTTCTGTTTGATTTTCTCTGAGGTATTTATAATTTTACCAGCTGTATATTTCATTATTACGTGATGCCGGTGTTTCCCGCTTCTGCTCGGGCTGAGAGGAATATTTCAAGTTGCTCGAGTGAAGTGTGGAGGAGTAGTGTGCTGTAATTTTCATGACATTTCTGATTAGAAGTTGTGTTCAACCATCTGGAGGATGGGGAAGGTCAGAGAGGAGAGAAATACCAAAAAAGCTAAAGGCTACTTATGAGCACCTGGATGTTTTATCCCTTTTTAGTTAATATGTAATTGCAGTTATTGAGTGGAAAATATTTAGTTTCCACTAGTGTTACTGAAACTGGTGAAACTAGTGCTATTGAGTTGTCGTGGAGTGGAAAGAAGCCACACACCATTTCTGATTCTATTCTGAAATCCTTTTACTTCCTTGTTACCCTCAAAACCAATTTTACATCTAGTAGATTATTACAAATATTTGCTTTTGTTAATTAAAACCAAATCTAGCATTCCAAAATGCAAGACATAAATCTATTTGATTTAGTTTATATAGACCTTTTAAAACAGGACTGTATAAATGTAATTTTAGGACTGTATAAATAGTCCTAAAATTACAGTTGGCTCTTTGAAGGCAACTGTGAGGCTGATGTGACCCCTGGTGAAAATGGGTTTGACACCCCTGCCTCATTGCCTTCTGAGGAAATTCTAGAGGAACGTGCATGGCAGGTTTTGTAGGAAGCCCCAACAGCTCCTTGGCTTAGACAAGTAACAGATCAGAACTATAGTCTGATTTTATTTGTTCTGCAAATCTGAATGCATTCCTCTGTGGGTCAGTTGGAAAAATGCGTTCAAACCAGGTTTTTCTGCAGAGAATTCTAGTTAGACAGGATAGTTTCCCCCCATAAAATGACAGTTATTTAAATTACATTTTTCATTTGAGAAGGCAATTATAAAAATTTTTTTTTAAGTTTGTAAATATTAATCTGTTTTTAGACTATGGATTGCTTATGTTTTACTTCCAACTGACCCTTTTTTTAAAAAAATTATCTCATTTCATATGTGAAGGGGTGCAAAGACAAATGAAAGGACTTTTAAATATATCAAATACTGACATTTTGTTTGTCAACACTTTCCTTCAACAGTAATGTCTTCCTGTCTCGAGACCAAAAAGAACAAATTCTTAAGGCAGAAAACTGATTATCGGTTCATCACTAATACAGAGCTTCTCAGACTTATTTCCTTCTGAGCTGAAGAAACACATATATTGTATTAATAAAAGGAAAGCCTTGCAGATCGGGTCAGATATGTGACCACACTCTAAGCCTTGATTTCTCAGATCTATCATTTTATTATTAAAAAAGTAGTAGTTCTTGCAGCATTTTTTATTAGAAGGATTTTCACGAACAGTTGCAGACCTGTCTTGGAGTGTTGAGGAGAAGCCCTGTACGACTGAATGTCATCTAATAGCTCTGTCTGGAGCAGGATGCAAGAACATGACGCTGTGTCAACAAGTGAGTTACTCCACCAGACAGCAAATTTCGAAGCATTCCAGTGGCTAAGCAGCCTACCAGGCAGACAGGTTAACCGAGCAATGGCAGTGGGAAAACAGAAAGTCCTGGCCAGCTGGCACGTGTTGTTGGCAGCTGCAGGTGTGCCAGTTGGGCATCCTGAGTGGAGAGGTGAGGTCTGCAGCTTCAGGAGAAAGAGACTTTGGAGAGAAGCTGCTGAGAAATCCAGGGACAGCCAACTCTCTGATGTGTGTGACTCCCTTGCCTTCAAAGGACGATAACCTTTGTGCCTGAGGCATTTGGAGGCTCTCAGCAAGGTGGCGGGGCACGACTGCAGATGAGGATTGTACGTGGGAGATGCACAGAGAACTGCAGGACTGGCATTCTCACCCTTGAACAGACCTGCTTACATGAACTCCAGGAGAACTGTAATTATCAGAAACCATGAGAAATAACAGGTCTAGCTCCTAATTTAGTGCACAAGTCTGCTTAACACTCTTACAATTGTATTTCCTTCTCTCGTGATAAAGTTAGAAAAATACAGTTACGTGAATGAGATAACAAAAGGGTCATGCCCTTTCATTGCTTATGCGGGCTAAACTAAGTATTCCGCCTTACCTTGTCACTGTGTTCAGAGAGTCTCTTTAGTCTAGGAGAGACTCAGATGAAAGATCCAGCAAAAGCTTAGATTAGGACCAAAGTTTTAGGGTAGGATCAGACAAAAGTTTAGGATAGGACATAACATGGCTTAGCTAAGGACAAAAGGTTTGGGATAGATAAGACAAAAGTTTAGGATAGAACATAAGAAGGGTAAGGTGAAAGCTGGGATACCTACTGGGTCGACAAGACTGCTGGTACGAAAGGTGTGAGAAGCTTCCCAAACCTTCATTTTCACTGTTGTTGGATTCCACAGAACTGGTGTATAGGGATAGTGTTGACTAGTGTGCTAGTCCTTAATCAAAACCTGGGAGTCACTTGTGTATCAGCCTGTCATGAAAAAGCAGATGTGGGGAGTGAATAAGAGAGATGCCTTTGGGAAGTTACCTAGTTTGCATTTATTCTGACATGGGTTCTCCATGAGACCATAAGTCTTCCAAAAAAAGCATTAATATATTTAATATAATATGACATGTTTTTGTGTATGTTATAATTAATATAATACGATAGGGTGATTTGATTTAAGAAAGAGAGAGACAGGAAAAAATCTAACAATAACAACAGCTTAGGGCAGATTCAAATAATAAATAAATAAAATTGCTACCTTCTCATGCTGCTTCCTGAGTAGTGATTTCAGCTTTGAGTCACTTTAAAAATTAGTAAAAAAAAATTTAAAATTCGCATGTCGAAATGGAGCCAACCTTTGGATTGTCTTCCAACTCAAATATTTTTAGTGTCATTTGTTTCATTATATTTGCAAGGATTGGCTTGGGTTTAAGAAAAATAAAGCTCTGGAAAAAAGGCTGAGCCCAGTTCCTTTATTACAGCCCTACAGCTGTAAAGAACAACTTCATTGAAAGGCCTGTCAAAGATTTAAGTAGAAAAACACATTTCCTGAGAAAAGACAGGGCAAGCACTGGTAAGATCTTAAAAATATATCTTTTTTAATTTGGAGGAAATAGAGAGAGAGTTAATATTACTCATGGGTACATTAGAATTATATTTTTTTAAAAGACTTAGTCATAATAGTTTGGGGGAATATGACTTTTAATTTCCAGTTATTTCGGATTTTTAATATGTGTGAGGAAAAAAATCATAATATAGCATAGACTTAACCAAAGATCTTCTGACCTGTAGAAAGTGGTTTGTGTTAACATTTGGTCAGAGCCCTCCACTATGTGACCTTCAGCCTTAAGTTTTTCACTCATGAGGGTCTGTTTGCCTTAGTAGAACTGTCCTCTCTTTCAGAGACCCCCTCAAAGGCGTTCTTCGTGCAGATGAGGTCTCAAATGAGAGCTTTCTGCTCTGAAGATACTTTTTTAAAAAAAAACTAAGCCTATTCTTGAGTGTTACTGCATCTTACCTACTTATCCTCATTCCCCATGCACACATTGTAGCTGCATCCATAGGAAAGGTGCATTTTCAGATGAGATCAGGGCTCACAGAAGCTCGTGCTGCAGTTTTTTGTTGTTATCGTAATTTTATCTGTTTTATATTGGTAGTGTCTGTCTGAATCTGAGAAGAGCCTGAAGCGGTCTCACAAAAGCATGAACTGTCCTGTTTGTTCAATGGGCCATTTTAAGTTTTGCGTTTAACAGTAACACTCTAAATACGAATGTTCCTGGCTATGATAAAAACAGGAAGAAAACACATATAATGTGAACATTTGCGCATGATTTCTGAAAGACTTCTCGTCTTTCTGTCCCTTTTCTTCTGAACCATCAAAGTTGTAGGGTCAAAATGATTACTGGAAGACAATAAAAAGTAATCCCACAGATAATTCATTGCTCCCAGAGGCCAGTCAGTCTTGCATATACTAATGCAGGTATCAGCTGGTCAAGGTGCCTTCTCACAGCATTACTCTTTGTGGGGTTTTTCACAGCAGTTAGTAACATTCAAAGTCTGTATCCAGGTTCCTCCATCGGGCCATATACAATGGAAATATAGTTCTAAGCATCAGATGGCCTTGCTCTGGCAGCACCTCATGACTCAGGGACCTTGGAGTAACGCTGCTTCCAAGCTGTCATTTGGTTTTACTTCAGAGTGAAAAACAGCTCTGCCTTTAGAGCCAGGCAGGTAACAGTGGGATTGTGTGTGGTAAGAGCAGCATCTCGTTTAAATTTGTGAAATAAAACACTTGACAGATCTTACTTTCTGATTTACCCCCAGCTTCCAGCTCACGCTGTGAGCAGGCCACAGATGAATATGTAGCCATTACCATGCTGCTGGTTTTCTTATGAAAATACGCTTTAAACCTGGCGATTCTGTGCCGTGCTGAGAAATAAAGGATTGCGAGCTCTATATTTGTGTCTTCTGGTGGATTTTAATAGTGCTTCACTCTTCGTTGCCCTAATTTCTCAGACTATCATATCAAAGTTCCCAGCTGCTAGTGTCAGGCTAAATATCAAGTACTACTATATCCTAACAGAATTAATTTTAGTAGTTATATACATAGGGAGTTATCAAGGGCAATGCTTAATGTAGGGACTCAGCATAGGTGTAGATTTTACAAACAGGCATATGTTTAGTTTTATGCAACAAGTCTGTAGGTAATAAATGTAGTTAAAAATATAGGTATTTTTAATTAGAAATGTGAACTGTGAAACTAGTTAGTTGTTTCCTAATTTTGCTACTCAGTGCTTTGCAGCTCATTGAATTGCATGTAAATTACCTGCAAATTACATTTCATCTGTGATGTAGTTATGGGACTGACTAGTCAATGTGATGCCTGACCAAATACGCAGTGAGAAATACTACTTGTGTGACTTGGTATGAATTAGGCAGAGTAAAACAGGGTATTTGGAAGCCTGGATGGGATGGAAATCTGGAGATCTCCCTTCCAATGTCAGTTGTGCAGCATCCCAGTCTGTTCTGCCGGTCGATGGGCAGTAGCTCAGCAGAGCTCAAGTATTGGGACAGATGGCTGGTTTTAAATGCCATAAACATGTGGCAATAAGGAAGCATAATTATTCCACCTGCGAACCTGTGGATCTCCATGTGTGGTGAAAGAGTGACTAACTAAAAGACTTAACCCAGAATGAGAACTTGGATTTTGATCAGTCGGAGCAGATTGGCCGTCCAAGTCGTTGGTGAGGTAGGAGGAGGCTGCCAGCCCTCCCCTCACACCTGTGCCTTCTGCAAAATGGGCCACACTGCTCCAGGTGACATCTGGCTGCTGGTTCAGTGCCTTACCTGGCCTTGGTCGCAGAGGGTAATCATCTTGTGCTGCTGCCAGGAAGCGTAGTTTGAGCTGAATGAGGAGGATTTATACAGAAGCAATGAAAATCTGGAGTGAAAACGTTCGTGTTGCAAATTGGAATGAATTGTGGCCACTAAGAGAAATTCATCATTTCAAATTCACTTTTTTTTTTTTTTTCCCTTAAGGAAATAAAGGAGCTTTGTAAAAACAAGGTTACTTAGACTGCAGTCTAAAGAATCCCAGAATTACAGTGTACAGGTTAAGTGTATCTATGGTACCTTTAGATGTAGCATGATACCATAAAGAAGGTGACCCTTCAGTATTTCCCTGCCATGCTCAGGGAATGAGGCCTTTACTCAGTATATTCTTCATCTATGAGTAACCCACATACTGCTTACAGGACAGTGTTTAAGAAAATTACTGTGCTATATGTTACGTTTTCACAAGAACATCATAAAACTTTTCTCAGATATGGCAATCTCCCATTTTAATAGATCTTTAAGTCATTTTTAATTATGCCAACTCTACTGAAATAAATACTATTTTTTTAAAAAACGCTGCATGGGTTTACACAGAATGTTTTGGAAAGCTCTGCATTTTGAACTAGCATAGGGGAGAAAATAGAGTAATATGGTCAGTGACACAACACAGAATATTATTTATAGCATATATGTTGCTGTAAGCTTTAGGCTGTGGCTAGCCAGCTGTTTTTAAAGCAGACCTAACAGCATCTTGCAAACTACTTACTCTGGTATATCTCCTTACAGATAATCATTCAAAGCCAATGGAAATCGACGGGGATGTTGAAATTCCTCCTAACAAAGCAACAGTCCTTCGGGGCCATGAATCAGAGGTGTTCATCTGTGCCTGGAACCCTGTCAGTGACCTGCTAGCATCTGGGTAAGACCATGACTAAAACCAGCTGCTGCAATTACAGTGTATTTAGAGATGCAAGAACCTGCGGGTATATAGTAAAAATGAATGAGTATTCGCTTTACTGTTTTTTGAGCCCACAACTGTTTTTTTTCAGCAGTACTTTCTGTACCTGTGTAGGAGTTAAATAATTATAAGCTGACGCAGGATATGAAGCATTTGCACATTTAAGATGTGCACTCTATGGCCCTGAATACACAGATATATATATATTTAAAGGTTTTTTAAATAACTATGGATAATTCTCCAACTGTTTGAAGTTCGTGTAGTCTACTCGTACTTCTCTTAGTTAATGGTTCACATTGAGGTCTCAGAAAGTCTTTGGCTTTCAGCTTTTGGGTTTAAGTACAGAGACTCTAAAATAGAGTTCTCTTTGGCTACGTCTGCATTGGCATGGTGAAGCACAAATGGGAGCAGATCTGTAAGGCAGAACTATTGAGAGAGGACCTTATGTCACTAGTGTTTGTATTGGAGAGGACACTTCAGGCTGGACTTAGTTTTGTCTGATGCACTGGTCACCAGGGCTTGATTTAGTTTGTTGTCATTGAAAAGGAGCCAGCTTGTGTTCTCTAGGACTGCTCAGCAAGGACAAACAAAGCGTGGTAAGTGGGACAGTCAGGAGGCTGACTTACAAAAAGCGCTTTTGATCCAAGCAAAAATGCTAATGTAAACATACCCCTGGAGCTATATAGAGACGCTGTTGGAATCTGTCTTCATGCTTAAACTTTAAAATGAAGGCTGAATTTCTGAAGTCTAACTGGGAACATGGAGGAAAAGTTATATAAGTTAGAGGAGATAAATGTGTCTTCAGCACTGAGTTGCTTAGCAGTAGAACACATTTCTTACACAGAAAAGGAGAGTCCTTATTTTATTTCCAACTTTTTGCAAGATCATCAGAATAATTTTCTTATCTTTGTTGACTTAATACATGAAAACAAGGAATTAGGGTGCAAATGGGAAAGAACAGATAGGGAAAATAAATACCAGATTAGATAAACAGCACAAGATCTCTAAGAGAGTGAAGACAGAAGTTTCCAAATAATAATTTTATACAACAAACTGGATTTTTAGAAAACATACTCTTGATGAATATTCTTCATTTCTGGAATGTCCAGGCCTGGCAGTACTTCTAGCATCTGTAGCACTAAGTATCTTCGTTTATTAATTTAAAATGGATATAGTGGTAGAATTTGCAAAAGCTGTATATAGGGGTTTTGGTTTAAAATCTTTGGGTTTCAGCTCTTTTTTTCCATAGGCTCAGTGGGTCTTCTCCTTTGTGGTAGGATCCCTGGGTGCTGCCATGATACAGACAAGAGCAGTAATAGCAGCCACACTCCTGTGCCGTGTGTTTGCTCTGTTTTCTGCTGACAGTATTCCTTTACCCACTCAAGTTTTCTAGTGTCTCGGGCAATATTGCTTGGCAGTATTACTTATCCCTAGCAAATGATTATTATTAAGAAGGGAAGTCCTGATCAGTAAGGTCAGTCTCCAGTTAAAATAGGCAAGTATAAAACAGTTATTTCACACAGATTGTCTTCAGCATACAGTTGAGTGAGCTGTAAAAAGAGATTTATTTAATGTCTAAATAAATAAAAATTGAGATTGACAAATGTGGTAGAACTGTAGTATACTAGATTCATTAATCATGCTGGCTCAAATCTGAGAGGAAGTTTTAGAGGAAGAATAAATTAATCAGGGGAAGGCAAAGAATCTATGATGTACAAGCAGTGTTACTGCCTGCGTAATGATTTGTAAATCAGCATGAAATGATCCTGAATGAACATGCTTCTGTACTACCCCTCTAACTTTTCAATGTATGCCTAAATGCTTTGACTAACCATAGGTATTAAATCATAGCCTAACAGTGAAGAAAACCTCAAAAACTAAGAAGAATTTAGTTAACCTCATTATATTGTTTTCATGGTTGTTTCTTATTAAAGCTGAAAATCTTGAAAAGGTTTCAGAAAACCTGGAAGAGCTTTACCATAGCGGGGACAAACTTCATTAGAATTTCATGGGCTGTCTTGAGATCAATAGCTCTCATATTTAGGATAATTCAAATGAAAGGACTGTACAATGAATCTCCTTTAGCCCTGTCATTCTAAACAATATACTTTTTAATAGTGAACTTATCCATTATGGTATTTATTTGAATTCTACGCAGAACAGTCTGCAGGTGATCAGTTAGCACACCCGTATTATTATCTGAAGGAAAACCGATGGGGAGAAAGGATGCCATACCGAATTATTCTTTAGGGACAACCGCTGGTGCCTAAGATGAAGGTGCTGCTTTATTCTGGAGAATATCTGCTCAGCTGAAATTAGGCATCTACTCAAGTCCTCTGTCCCTCTGCAGGTACCTACATCTCTCAACTCATGATGTAGGGAGTGAAGACTCCCAAGTGCAGGTGCTGCGACCTCATCTGTTGGCTTCAGCCCTGGTAACCACATCCTGGTACCTGACTCGTCTCTGCCAGCGCCTCCCTGGTGTTCACAGCCATAGTGCGTGTAGTTGAAACTCTGGACCGTTTAATAAACCAGAGCATGTACTGCAGTGATGGAGGAAACCGTAGGTGCTTTAACTTCACTGCGGGGTGCTAAGCACCAGTAGATGGATCCTGAGACAGTGATGTCTTACACAGCTTCACGTAAACCTGGGCAATGATAATTAGTCAGATGTCTGAGATAGAGGAGTACCATCTCAATACCCCTTCAATTAAACTTTACCCTTCAGTGTAATAAGTCTTTCTTAATAAGCTTTGCTACTGATTTTGGAACCAGGTAGATACGTGCATGGTTAGAAAGTACAGCCAGGTGCTGTGTCTGATGCAGACTAAGGGCAATGCAATGAAAATGCAAATAATGTAGAACCACATGCATCTTGATCAGATTTTAGCTTGCTCACAAGAAACAAAGCATGTGATGAAGTTAGCCTTCACATCACGCAGCAGTGCGTGCCTGACAAAGCTTGCATGACTGAAATGGCATAGAAGGCACAGAAGAAAATGAAACCCAGGGAAGAGAGTTGAGTGTCTGATTGTGCTTCTGCACAAAGAAGCATATGAGGTGTCTGGTACAATAATAGTGCGAGCTACCATCTCCAGGTAAACTGTATATTATGGCACCAATTAAATGAGGGGGAGAAACTCCCTGAGATGTACAGAATGCTGCAGTTTGTCCTTTACAAAGTAATGCTTCAAAAAACAAAACTACAGTTAGTCTGATCTGTAAAGAACGAATTGTTAGATTCTATAATAGCCATATTTTGCTGCCCAGTCTCTCTCATCTCTTTTCCCATCTGCCTGATTGTACCCATCTGTTGCCTTCTTAAAAAATACATATAAAAACCTGACTATTAAATAAAGGAAATAACACATTTGTTCTCTTTATAAAGTGCCTTTCACAATTAAATTTCAATTCATGGAAAAGTATTTTCTTCAAGCCTTGTTATACAAGCAATATTTTTTCTAACAGCGGCAGTTTAGACAGCAACCTGATGTAATCTTCAAAGGACTAAAAGAATGATGCAGGTTTATGACCTAATCTGAAGCAAGCTGTATGAGGGGATTTGTTTGCAGAATGAATTACCCAAAACTAGAGGATTGGTTTCCAGTTTTAGTGTGTATCCCACTGATAGAAAGGGATTTTGGTATTGGATATCCCATCTAGTCAATTGCTGTGACTTTCTAGAGTGTGAAGGATAGCACGAGCATATATACTTTCTGGACTATGCAAAGGGCTATTTAAAAAAAAAAAAAAAAAAAAAGAAAGAAAGATTAAAAAAGGCAGTGGAGACATAGCCAAAATATGATGAAATAGCCAAAAACATTTATTCTGCAGCTCTTCTTCCTCCTCCACCACACCCATAACTCTTGAAGTGGAGGATGGTGGAGTCTAGAGATACCAGTGAAGGCTTTCAAAGCCATGACTGTCACCCGATGCTTATGAGAAGAATGCTTAGATGTTACTATGATCAGAAGCATTATAATAGTGCAGTAAAGTGCATACATACATCCTTGTAAGAAGATTGGCTTTATGAAGGAAATCAACACTGAAGAATGAATAATTGTATAGTGTTTTGCACAGGTAAAAAAAAAATATATATATATATATGCTTGGCTAAATTGCAAGATTTGGCCATTCTGGGCCATAATTTCAATTTTGCTCCTAAAAACTGATTGCTCTCCTCTTCAAAGACCTATTTCTTCCATGAGATATATTTCAATATCTAAGTTGTAATTTTATGGTGCATGTAAAATCTTACAGATGGTTGTATTCCCTGGGTAGTGCAGAAACCCACTACAGCTATGTCCACATTAGTAAACTAACCATGCCTGGGAGTATTCCTGAGCACTGAGGCCAGCTGGCACAGAAGGGCCGGTGGCTGTGCTAGCAAACTGTCCTGGCTGCCAAACAATCTGTACACTGGGAATTGTCTCTGGACTATTATAACCACCAAACCATGCCCAGGAGTTACTCAGAGAGAACATCAGGGCCCCGAGCAAGAGTGTTAATTAAAACAGGCCAGAGGAATAACCTGTCAGTTTGCTAGCGTAGGTGATCATGGTCCAGTGACCCAGACTGTTCCTGGACATGCTTGAATTTCCCAGTACGGAAGTGGCTGGACTGTGAATGTCAAGGTTACCAGGGCCTTGAACTCCAAAAGCTTTACCATGTCGATTTAGGATGCACGTTCAAGGGCCGTTTCCAAGAGCGTGCTCTGCTCTGTTACATCCAGCCGTGCCCTTCAAGGAATTCTCATAGCTGTGAAGCAAAGGGACCTGGCTTTATTCCCAAAACCCAACAGTAGGTTTCTTTGCTCATCTTTGCTGATCTCTACCATCCTCTTTCACACAGGGTAAGTTTGGCACTGTGCACTTTTGCGCTGCCTAGCCAGCAAAATAATCTGCTGTAAAAGCTGTTTTCCAAGATCTGTCCATTATGGCTGCATCTCTCAGAAGTGAGAAAGAATACTTCTAGGCCATCTCCTGTCATCATCTCTGGATTTTGTATAATGCTTTGAGTTACTGTATTCCTCACATCAGTGGTTTAAGATCCATCATGAATTACCTCTCTGAATAATTCTTTTGAATTACCAGGTTGAGGGACTTGATTTCACAAACCCAACCCCCTAGTCAGTGCCAGGTGTCAATTCTGCCAACTGTAAGTGCTTATTCATTAGCAGGTCACTTCATTTGGGCCAGTTTCCCAATTGCATCAAATCCATTAACACAGGGGTATCAGACTCATTGTCACTACTGTAATGTAACTACTCCTACATTTATACAGTCCTGAAACTACTCTTGCCCCTTTGGAGGCACCACGAGGCTGATGTGGCCCCTGGTGACGAGTTTAACAGCCCTGCATTAGTGCAATGTGGTCAGCTATTAGGTGAGGTCTACTTGAATAACATGTTGCAGGTAGCAATGTTGTAGAATCAGTTGGACAGACAGACATCTCCCTCTGGGTACCCCTGAGGCATTTCCCACTGCTGACTTGCTGGGAAGCAGAAGCACTCACTTTAAGAGACCTGCTTTATGAAGGACAAGTTAGGTGTGTAAATTATGAGGAGTTTCATTCCCTTTATGCTTTTAACAATCTCTTTTAAAATAAAATCATGACCAATCTAACTTGTTTGAGCCAGAAGTGTTAAACACAAATTAGTAATATTGCATATCAAAATAACAGTGATTATAAGACTTGCAGCTGAAGGTTAGAAATACCAAGGGTCAACAACCATCTTGTGAACTTCTTTACCCAACTGCAGCTGTTTTAACCTGCTGACGGTTACAAAGTGAGAATGTTATATGTCACAAATAAATTCTGCAAGCGTTTGCCTACCTTGATTCATTAATATACCAGGACTGGAGAGCATGAAATAAAATCATTTCAGAACTAGCCTTCCTCAAACTTGGCAGTACTCTACCATAGTGCAGAACAGTATACCTATTACGCAAGTGTCCATGACGTGCATGTTGGAATGAGCTGCTTTATCATGCAGATCGAAATGCTTCTGTGGGCTAAGGAGATTAAATATCTTTCTGAATTGTGCTTGAACTATGGTCCTCTAATAAGACAGGGTTCACTGAATCATTCAACAGAAATCAGAATAGTTTCCAGAGCAGAGAATACTTTTTTTTTCCCCAGCAACAAAAGGGGAGACACACAAATAGCCCTGCCACACACTGGTAGATTTATAAAGCCTCTCTGCAGGGACACATAATAGCTTATGTAGCCTTAGGAAGAAGAAAATGGAAAAACAAAATTAAAATACTGGAAAGTAAGATTGCCCAAGCATCGCCAGAAAACCGACTAAATAAAACTGTTGAAAAACAAAACATAACCCTTTTAGAACTAGCAAATAGGATATTGTGTTTGATAGCCAAGTGGCTGACTATTTTATTCACAGGGTCCAGTAACAAACTGGATTATTACAACAAGGGCAGGACTAGCCCAGAATCCTGTATAGTAGAGAAGCCAGCACTGAAGGAATTTCCTACTTAGCATGTTAACCAGTAACCCAAGCCTGTGAAAGACTTATGTTCTCATTATTGTAAATTATCACAACTAAAAATGTTCCTTAACTTCTGAGCCTCATTATGGACTTCATTAGTTTTCTAGCCAAATGTGCAAAATTGTTATTCAGTTTTCCAGACCTCTGAAGGAATAAGGAATTATATTAGAGTCACAGCTCTGTATGGTGGCAAAAATTATCCTAATTAAATCTATTTCTTAATCACTGAAGTGAAAGATTTGTGCAAAAAAATAAAGAATGGCTGTACAGCCATAGCTTGTGGTTAGGCTGGAAAGCCCTGGCGAGCTGTCACATCTCAGCTTGACCCAAAGGGTTGAGAGAGATGATGGCACGTTCCCCAGGTGTGTCATGACCCAGCAGAGCTCAGCCACCAATACAGGCAGAGAGGTTTTTGCTTTTATGGTTGAGCTATTGTTCATGTAAAAAATGTCTAAAATATTGGTAAAATAATACGCAAAGATCAATTAAGTTTGATACATGATTGGTCAATATTTGCACTCGAAGATGTGTGAAGTGTTTAAAATTTGACCAGTACTTTCAGTGTAAATAATTAAAATCTTTTATTGGTAGATCAGAAGAAAAATTAATTTGCTCTTGTGATGGATTTCCTTTTCAGTAAAACATGACTTGTCAAAGCAAAAATGGATCTCAGATCTTTAGTCTTTGAATAAAGACTTTTTCTTCTTGTTAGTGTATAGGAAAGGAAATTTTAGTCATTACTTTTTAAAAAAAGGAAAAGCTAACATATCAGGTACATCAACAATGACGTTTCATCTTGACTGCATGAATTCTTGAAATATAAGAGAGAACCTAATTCTCTTCCAGGATTCTGCTTACTGCATGTAAATGAAAGTTACCCTCTGAGCAAAACAAGCAATCCAGGGTAGTTTGATTGTTTTGGTTGTTGTTGTTATTGATTGCTTTAAAAAAAGCAGGGGTGGAGGGGGGAGCATGAGACAAATCCCAGTAAACTAGAAGGCATAATATCTTCCACCCCATTGCAAATTGATTTCTGATCTCAGAGGCATTTTTCATTGGAAGAAAGATTTATACAAAGTGAAAATAAATCTATTATTTACAACCAGATTATGATAAACTCTACACTTCCTCCTCAAAACTTACTCTAGACAAACTCAGGGTTTCAGTCTGCAATAAAAACTTCTCCCTAGAAAATATTCGGTCGATAAAATAGATTAAAATCTTGATGTGGTCTCTGTCTTGATGGCTGTCTGTCACCAAGAAAAAATATTATGTCAGCAGGTCTTTTTGCCACCTTTTTGGACAATGTGAGCTAAGCAGCCAAAGCTACAGACAGCAAAGGACACTGTAAACAAGACAAAATGAATTTATAGTACCTTTCTGTTTTCCTGATCTTTAGGTTCTGTGGGTTGATTTAAAGCTGAGAGGCTGTTTCACAAGCAGCAGAGGTTATGTGCACAGTGTGCTCCTGCAGCCCAGAAGGCCAGTTGTATCTTGGGCTGCATCAAAAGGAGCGTGGCCAGCAGGTTGAGGGAGGTGATTCTGCCCCTCTGCTCTGATCTAGTGAGACCCCACCTGGAGTCCTGTGTCCAGCTCTGGAGCCCTCAGCACAGGAAAGACACGGACCTGTTGGAAAGGGGCCAGAGGAGGCCACAAAAATGATCAGAGGGTTGGACCAGCTCTGCTGTGAGGACAGGCTCTCAGCCTCTCTCTTCTTCTCTTCCCCATAGAGATGGGGTTGTTCAGCCTGGAGAAGAGAAGGCGCCAGGGAGACCTTTTTGCGGCCTTTCAGTGCTTAAAAGTGACCTATAAGAAAGATGGGGACAGACAAAAGTAACAGGACATTTTTTTAAAAGTATAGGGAGTGCTGGAAGGGCAGAATTGGAAAGAAAAATCACATTTTAAAGGCTGTGACGTTCTCTCAATGAAAACAGAAATAGAGGTTTTTGCATTGTTTGCTGGATTGGCACCAAAGGACTTTTCACCTCTGCACAATTGCTTTTATAGATCCGGAGACTCAACAGCCAGAATATGGAATCTCAATGAGAACAGCAACAGCGGCTCCACTCAACTAGTTTTGAGGCACTGCATAAGAGAAGGAGGACATGATGTCCCCAGCAATAAGGACGTGACTTCATTGGACTGGAATGTAAGCTAACTTCTAAGCCTGTGCATGGTTTTTAACTGTCTAAATTTAATTCAGAGGCAATTACAGCTGCTGCTCCGTATCTTTTATATCTGAGGTGGCCAGAAGCTCTGTCCTAACCTACTGACCTCTTGTTTCAAATATTCATAATAGGCTGAACTTTCCCCTACATGCTATAATTTTCCAGGGCTGTTGCCATCTCCAAGCTTAATAATGATGTATTTATAACTCTATTTTGGGAACATGGATAAAAATAAACTTAGCTAACTTTAAGAATGAAGATTGAACAAGCAATCTATGTAGTAATGAAGCCTGATTAATAATGTACTTGTATCTCATAGTTACTTTATTTTGGCCTGTAAGGAGATACAAGCACCAGCAAAGCTTTTTCTGAGGTTGGACTATCAAGACCCTCTCTCATTTGGATTATGATGTGCATAGCAAAACATGTTCGCATCATTGTCTTTACGTTGGTAGGAGCATGTGTAGTCTTTCTCTCTTTACCTACCCACCTTCTGGGTGGAACTGTCTTGTCTGATCCCTTTTTTTACTTTAATCCTGCAAAACCTTCTATCTCAGATAATGTTGTCCTGCACAGAGAAGACTGAAGTGAGCAGAAAGGACAGGGATTGTTGACAATCCCCAGTGTCTGGTTAGTGTCTTTGGGCAGCTTTAAGGCTGCTTCATGTCTCCTTTGTGCCACCAAGCACTGTAAAAAGAACTTAAAAGACCTTGCAGGAACCTTAATTAATTTTGAGATCACTTGCATTCTGTCTGTTTTGCTGATATTAGTATGGACAGACTGATCACATCAGTGTTGTTTTTGTAGGAAAGCAGATTAAAAATTAAGTACCAGAAAGGATTCTCATCAGTTACATACAGTCTCAGCTGCTGGCCAGACACCAAGATTTGATTAATCTTTACTGCATTATTGTCCTTCAGGTGAGCTAGGTAATTCATGGAAGTGAAAGATAAGGTTACTGCACAAAGCAGCTTCCCCTGTGTATTTTATATTTGACACAATGAAAGAAGTACAAAAAGCAGAGCTAGGTTAAAAAAGCAAATAAAGATAAAACCCGATAAATATTCATTACATGTTTCCTGTGGATATCACAGTGAAGAAAAATAGTAGGGAGAAACTAAACTGAGGAGTAGGAAAAGAGTAATTGAAAGAGTAAAGGTGCAGAACAGTTATGAAAGTTGTCTAAAACACAGCAGGCATCCTCTTGTATTTCATGTAGCAGTTCCTTCCCTTTCCAAACTTCACTGGTCACTGATACTTCATTTGCATTGTACCAGTACTTAATGTAAGGAAATTTTCCTAATTTAAACACTTGAAGTGCTTCCAACTAACTTTGAGTTTTCCAGAGAATGTGAATTACCACCAACAAATTTCGATAAACTGTACATCTAGTCCCTGAGCTTTCCTTCCCTTTTCTCTTTATGTTCTTACCAGTTTTGTTCTCATCAGTGGTCCAGATAAGTGTCTATCGCAGTGAAGTTGGCTTAGGTTTTGAGATTTATCCCCCTACATCATTGTATATTTGAATTAAATCTACAACTGCTCTGACTCACTGTTTTGGGAGGGTTGGAGTAGACATATGTTTTAAAGGATTATTTTATGCTTTTTCGTATTTTCTATTCATTATGATAGAAATTCCATCTGCCTTTATTGTATATTTAGAACCACATTATTAATACTATTTCACTGTGAAATTTTCACACTGATGATATTAAATTGGTTCTCTGGTTTTTGTGTTTTATAATAAAAAGAGTTATTTCTAGGGGCCGTGTTTAGATCATGTCCTTTGGCACCAAGGTGATGATTCATTTCCCTTAGATTTAACCATCTAAACTAGTCATCTAGACTCCCTCTAAGTCAACATTACAATTACAGTTCCTGGGCTTTTTTTCTTCTGATTGGGACCCATGAATCTATCTTTTCTCAGGCTGTCCATCATCGTACTGTGCCTCTGAGCATCTGTGTTCAGACAAGTAGGAAGCAACTTTTTGGTGGCAGATGACATTCAAGGTGTTAACCGTGAGTGTAGATGGCTTAGATGTTTAGGTCCTTCCTTCAGGTAGAGGTGCCTGAATTTCACTGCACTGGGATTTAGTCAGGATTTAGATGATCTGTTGATGTTTTATAGGCTCTTTATATCTAAGAAGTAGTATCTGTTTGTTATCTGGGAGAATCCCATAGGATTTGTTATATCTTGTTTTCTTTTTCTAATCTTTTTGATTAAATGAATTTTATCTGATGGTGTAGCCCAGTATTTAATAGTATGTTAGAGGGTTTTATTTCCTCTTTGCTGTCTGCAGTAATAACCTTTCATTTAAATCATGGTATAGTCTGTCTCAGTATGTGGACTCAGATTTCTCATAAATCACAATGAGAAAAGAAAAGCAAAGCAAAGGGAAAGAAAAGAGAAGAGAAGAAAAAGGCTTGGTTGAAACAGATTTCATCTGGTATTGACCTTTGCCATTTATATCTATCCCAACAGAGTGATGGAACACTATTGGCTACAGGCTCATATGATGGTTTTGCAAGAATATGGACAGAAGATGGTAAGTCAAACAACATTAATTATTCGTAAGCATTGAACAGCAGTGAACTGTAATTTAGCTAATTTGCAAACAAATTGTAATATTAACCTTTTCTTTTTTGCAGGTAACCTTGCAAGCACCTTAGGTCAACATAAAGGTCCAATATTTGCCCTGAAATGGAACAAAAAGGGGAATTATATTTTAAGTGCTGGTGTTGATAAAGTGAGTTTAAAAATACGTTATTCTAACATAAATATGCTGACTCAGTGAACTTGTGAATTTCTTCTCCTCTAGGCATCCTGGAGAGTTGACTTTTCTTTAATGTGCTTTAGTGCATGTTGATTACATTTTTGAGGCTGCATAAATGTGTACTATTTTTATGTAAAAGATTTTATTTAAAAAAAAACCCAAAACAACTCAATTTGCCCCCATGTATAATTGGGTCTTAAATGTGTCTCAGTTAAGGAAAGATCTGCTTCCAGTACTTAGGTTTGGAGTTTGATCAACTAGCTATTTCCAAGAAGGAAGTGATCTTAAAGATACTGCACCTTTTAGCTCATCTAGTTATTGAAACACTTTTATTTGGATAAAATATATACGGCTTCCTAAGCAAATATGCAAAAACAATGGTAGTTCTGAACTCAAAATCAAGCAAAACATAGTCACAACTGAGTGCGTATTAAAGATTAAAATGAACAGATGACTGTTGATGATTAGTGCAAATCCATTAAAACTGAAAAGGGAAAGGGCACAGCATTTATCTTGCCTAACTTTCAACATCTAAAAATTAGATGTGTATGTCATCCTTGGCTTCCTTTCTAAAATTTGAAGAGTAAAATGGCACTTCCAAATGATGGGTTGCACTGTGTTACAGTGAGCTGACAGAGGGAGCCCAGGAAAACTAGCTCAGGCTTGTACCTCTCATTTGTAGGCCAGATGAATCTCTGTATTTTCACATACTTGTGAAAACAGAAGCTTAGGTTTTTTATTCCTTTTAATACTGGCTTATATTCAGCTGCGCTTGTCTCCCAGTGGTAGTTCCTTTATTCCGGCAAACTTATGTTCCCAATAACATCAGTCATTCTTTAGATGATCCATTATCAGCAAGGTGAGGCATCCTTAATTTATTTTCTGGAAGCATGTACTCCCAATAAATTGACAGTTCACTCAGAAGGTGGTATTGAACTCTACAGGGGAGTTGCTTACATGGGCTGTGGGTATGGATTAAACCTGTAGTAAGCAAATTGCACATAAGTCTGTCCCACCACAATGGCATGACGTGATATGTACTGAGCTGCTAGATAAACATTTCACTTGGTGGTTTAATTGTCAGAAATGTAGCATCACATAGTTCTGGAATAGAATTCAACTTGTGTCTTTGAAAAGAGGAAGATGTCTTCTTTGAAAAAGACAACTGAAACAGCTGGAACAAAATGCTTATTAAAAATGTGTATGTGTAGTACTGTCTTCTAGCATTATTCAGAGAGAATATGCCTGTTCTTAGTAGTTATATTACTTCCTCTGTAGGTGTGATACTTCTTTATCTACACGTAGATAATTATTTTGCAATATTTGGAAGTGATTTCTGGTTTTTTGGCTGTTTGGCACACAATCAATAATTTTATCAGTCCATCTTTTAGAATTGCTCCTCAGTGAGGGCGCTGCTCTCTGTTTTCTCTGAGTTGAACAGTCACTAATCTTTTTTTCCCCTCTTCCTTTGGATGCAGACGACAATAATTTGGGATGCTCACACAGGAGAAGCTAAACAGCAGTTTCCTTTCCATTCAGGTAATTTTTGCATAATTACTGTTAGTAAAGTGAAATGCCGTTTTTAATTTTGTCAATACAATTTATCCTTTAGTAAGATACTATCTGCCAGAGAGAAGTTCAAACCAAGTTTTTTGTGCTTGAACTATCCTGAGTATCATGGCTGGTGAGTTTATTTTTTTCAGAAAGATGAGGTTCTGTGAGAATCAGCTTTGAAAGTCAGAGTGATTCAAGGAGAGAATTTATACAGCAGCTGTACATACCTAGCTGAATGATTCTGTCCTTATCTACGTGTACCAAGTGGTGATTTATGAAGAGATTTTTTGATGGAGGTGTCTGGGATCTCTTCCACTCTTTCTGCTTCTGTTGCAATGAAGCTGACTTTAGACAGAAGCAGATGGAACTCACATGCCACTTGCATTCACCACTGCAAGCATGAAGGTCCTCAGGAATTTCTTGGCTTTTAATTTTGACTTGAAGTTCTTTAGTATCTGCTTTCTCTAATTACCAGAATTCAGTTGTCAGCCATGAGCTTCAAAACCTTGATGAACCAAAACCTTATTTGTATGGTCATTTGTAGAGCTGGTCTGCTCCAGGGAGACAGGAGATGTCACAGATACTAAGTAATCAGTGATGTAATCTTAAGTTCACTTGAGACCAGACTTGTAAGATGATGACTGAATTTGTGATCCAAACTGGATAAGTTGTCATAGTGAAGATTTTTTAAGTGGCATAGCCAAACTGAGTATAAAACTACCAAAACATTCCAGATTCTGATACTAGAAATATTCATCTTCCTGTGTATTCACTCTATTTTTAAATACAGCAGGCTTTCACAAGGTGCTCATTGGTGTTTAAAACCACGTTTTACTACTGATTTTGAAACATAACATTAACATGCTTTTCAGCTCAATTTCTAGTTGTTCTCATTCTCACATTTTCACTGATGTTAATATCATGCAGTAGCAATTGAAATAGTTATTCAACAGAACACAAAAAGTACGTCCATGCACACAGCAGATCCATACTCTGCATTTTTGTCACTCATCTCGCTTATTAATGCAGCTGTCAGTTTGGAGGTATCAGTGTCTGCTGACAGATTTTTTCATTGTGGCATGCATGTATTTATCATAACTGTTTCATCAAGGCAAACTTTGTACTGTATAGTGATGTAGTTAATGAGACTCTTAAGCCTTGTGACCTCCAGCTATTGATGTAAGTAGTTGCAGATACAGAACTTGGTTAGCCCTTCAGAGTCATGTTCACTGACATGTATCTGTCTTAGCAGTGATGAGAATCAAGGACGTATCACTCCATTCCCCTCTTATCAAGATGAAACTTAACTACGTCTCTCAATGCAATATGCCCATGTCCATCTGCATTAATACATTTTTTTAAAAAAAATTCTTATTACATATGCTGTTTGGACCATAAGGCATAAATGAAGTGGAGATGTTGAGAGGCTTTTATTTTTAGTAGTAGTATTAGTAATAGTAGTAGTAGTAGCAGTAGTACTAGTATTTCAAATGTATTTTCAAAGTGAAGTAAAGCAGTTAGTCATTAAGAAAGTTATCTATAGGCCAAAAGTGTATGTCCTACAAAAAACCCCTGAAAATCAACTGTAGTCTTTGTCCTCACATGAGTCTAAAGCCACAAAGACCTCACCTTGTCCTCTTTGCATCACTTCTTCACCAGAACAAACTAACAACAAAGTCCTTTCCATATCTGAAATCTGAAAACCTTGTCTACACAAGAATTAAAAGGTGGCATTTTAACAATTAAAAGTCTAGTCTAGACAGAGTACAGTTTCTTTAACACATACTTGTGTGGGATACTTACTTGCATACTTCTTTGAAATCTGGAGACAGTTGGCCTGGGAATAACATATTTTTTTCACTCTCAGCTGCTTTCCAGTAGCTTGTTTAGTTTACACTCATATGGACAAAACTATCCTCTTAAAATACATAATGAAGACTCCTTTGTCTAGGTCTTGAAGACCTCTTTATCATTGATGTTCCCATGTAACTTTAAGGTTTTATGATTGAAATATGTAAGTATGTGGATAAGTAGCTTCTAGGGTTTCATTATTCTTTGCAAAACTATGAGTCATCACAGGGCATTTGATCAAATTGTGTATTCACAAAGCTTATATCTTTAAAATGGAGTGAAATAATCCAATCTTCCTGTCTGCTGATAGATGTGGACTGATCTCTATGCATGCAGGAACAAATTGGTTAAGTGAAACCATAAGAGGTATTTGTATGACCCAACTTCTAAGTGCTCTGAGTCGCTCCCTGCAGACACTTAACTGTATCCTCTTCTGAGCTTCTAATTCTGAATCACACCTAAATCAGTTCAGAAAAAAACGTAAATTATAATTGCTGTAACACTTTTATTGTGTTTTATTTTAGCTGCTTTTATTAAATGACATTCTGATTGTTTTTATGCAGTTGGCTGGTGTCCTGTGTTTTTGATGACACTTTGGCGATTAGATTACTTGCATCGAAAACCACGTTTGGTTGGTTTTTCCAGACCATTTTATTTAGTTACTTATCCAGTAAGCATATGATTAAATACACCAATAAATGAATTGGTATTAATTATCAACACTCAGTGATTCAAATTATGCTGCAATGCAAATCTGTCGCTTTAGGTGCCAATAGCTCTCAGAAGATTACTTTTCAACTCATACATATCATACTAGATATTAACCCTGAAGGCGTATTGCTGTTAATGGAGACAGATTTTTGTTTGCTCTGAAACAGTAATACAAAGGTTTCAACATAAAAATAAGACAATCAGTTAAAGCAAAAAAATCCTTTACTGTTTCCTGATCCCCATTCATGTTCATTGGAAAACTCAGAATTAACCTGCATTTCCTTTCTGTTTCTGCAATGTAGAAATTCCTTACCTGTCACACAGGCTTATTGAACATTTTCATTAATATTCTAAAAAAAAGCCTGCATATAAACAGTTTCAGCCCTCCATTCTCATTTAGAGAGCTGCCTGATGATTTGGAAGGTGACATGGATCAATCTCATTTTGCAGTTCCTAAAAAATTATAACAGCAACAAATGTACTTAATGTAGTAAGCTTGGCAGAACACAAATCTTTTCACCTCTGTATTACAACAGTATTTTTCTGAACGTATTTGAATAAGGCAGTTTTTGTTTAATGATAAACTTGTATTGTTGCCAGAAAGAGATGCAACTTTGCTTCCTATATGATTTTCTCGTTCTGAAATACATACTTCTCACAGGAGCGTGCTGAGAGCAGAGATTTCTATATTTTAGCAAGTCTTATGTCATCCTCTGGAGGGCAGCTAAGCTCTTTTCTGAGCAAAAAACCAAGCAGCAGTCATAGAAATACAAGCAAGCTGTATGTTAGGAGTTCCCTCATACTCCTGTGCATGCAGTCACATGCTGTAAAAGTTTTGTTGTTGTTTTTTCCAGACTTTTTGCAAAGCGTGTGTGTTGCACACAGGCACCAGTTACGTGTCCGTGTGCTGTCTGTGTGCAAAGCTTCATTAGTTCAGTCCTAGTTAATGCCAAACCCTCTACAGAAACTCATCCTCTTGTTTCAGATCTACTTGATCAATGACTCTCTCTTAAATCAATCCTCACCCAAATTAAACTGAACGTAGGTATTACTAATCCCCGTGTCTGCACAGAACGGTGCATTTTTATCAGTGCCTGCATAAAGCTGGTGCAAGGGGCAATGGCCGCCTGCTGCTTCTCCCTCCCGTGTTGTGTCTGGCATTCACAGCAACATTTTTCTAAACCAGCTGAAATCATCTGTTTTTTCTGAGCTAGTTTTCTTCCAGGTTCTTGGCTGAGCTGGCTTACAGAGGAACAAATGGTAGAGATGGCCCAAGAGATGCAGGGAGGGTGGAGACAGATTGATTTGCCCCCCTCTTATGTAGCTTAACCCAGAAAATGCACATAAATAGACACCATTCAGAGCATCCGCTGCAAGAGAAAAGATAATTTGTGCCCTTCAGACAGCCCCTGTCATCCCTGTGACTGGTAGTAGGCTAAGAAGTAGCTTTTAGTCTGTTTGATCCAGATGGGTGAGGAAAAAGGAGGAAAAAGGTTTGGGATAGCTGTTTCTGTGCCTCATTCCCTGATGTTCCTTCCATCGTTTGTTCTTCACAGCTCCTGCTCTGGATGTGGACTGGCAGAACAACACTACTTTTGCCTCCTGCAGCACTGACATGTGCATTCATGTATGCAGACTTGGCTGTGATCGTCCCGTTAAAACCTTTCAAGGACACACGGTAAGTTTAAGATGTCCAAAATGTTAGTGGTAAGTCACCGCAGCATGGTGCGATGATGGCAGATGGTGTTTGCAGAGTGTGTTCTAGCTCCAGAGGTGTTATATAGCATTGCTTCCCGGAAAACAGGTCCTTCAGGAGTGACTCACTGCCTGTGAGAAGGGATAAACTGTTCTAAATCACCGTACAACACCAAACCTGCAGCTGAGACAGTGAGACTGTTTATGTGTAGCATGAGCTGCAGACTAAGGGCACATTAATAAATAAGATTTTATTTTCCACTGGGTTAATTTCCTTTAGTAAATGAGAATTATGAATAAGGAGAGAACAATTCACCTCCAGCCATGGTTCAGTTTTAGAATCAATTTAATCTAATAAGATCCCTTTAAGAAGTATTGCCCCACCTCTTTTCCTGATAGTAGTTAATGATCATCAAAGGCCAGTTTTTCTAGCTTTTGTTCGTGAGAAAACTGCTATTGTATACCGACCTGTAATTTAGATGCTAACTTCAAGAACTTGCTGTCTCCCCATGGAGGAAAATCTTTATCTAGTCTATGGTTAAACTGATGTTAAACTGATATTTGTGACATTCCTACCAACAGACTGGTGCTTTTTGTGATTATATGAAATGCACCATTTTGCACATGATCCAAATTTTTACTTCAAATATCTGTACAGTTCTTTTTAATTATGACCAAAACATGTAAAATGGATAAAGCAAAATTTAATCATATTCCAGGATTATTTTCACTGAGACCGTGAGCTAAACTATGTTTTTTAACAAACAATCTTCCCTTTTTTATGAAATGCTTTTTTTCCCCCCATATCTATGACTCTCAAAAAAGCACAGAAGACTTACTGATAACCAAGGGTAGGCTTAGGCTTACAAAGTAGGCTTAGTTAATTACAAAGTGCTATAAGAACTGATGGACAAAGCATTGTAAACTATTCAATATTCGTCCGAGATTTCATGCACACCTACACCTTTGTTAAGAGAGACCAGCATTATTGTAGACTTGCAATCCTAAGAATTATAAGCTCCACAAAACTTTACATGCCACCCGTACTTTCTATTGAATCCGAAATCTACGGAATACTAACCCTAAGAAATATCTCAATTTAAAAAATAAGTTATTGCTGTATCATCAATGTGTCTGGTTTAAAGGTTTACTTAAATCCTAGCACATGAAGAAAGAGTATGAGAGACTTTGTGCCAGAACACTTGCCAGAGCACTGATTGTGTGTATTGTTCACAAACACAAAATGGTTACCGTTCCTAAATGACACTTGAACAGCGTGTTACAGGAGCGGCGCTGCTTTTGTTCACCCATAAAGCAACCAGGGCTGTAATTTGTTGGTTGAACTTGTTGCATGCATAAACCCTGAGTGCCCTCTGCTGGGAGCCCAGTACAGTGCACGTACCCAAAATATTTACTTAAACTCACTCTTAATTTCAGAACGAGGTTAATGCAATCAAATGGGACCCATCCGGCATGCTACTAGCATCTTGCTCCGATGATATGACATTAAAGGTAATATAATTTCTATTCCTGCTGTTGAAAAAGTAAAGTTAAAAATTATGTCTATTTTTTAATCTTCTCCAGAATGATGGTACTTTATCACTTAAAACTCTGCATGAACAATAGTTTCATTTTGTCCCATATTTCTTAAAGCAAATCTGAAAGAATTTAGTGAAGCAGAGAAAGAGTAGAAGCCACTGGGAAAATTGAGATGTCCTGTCCACATAAGAGTTAAGTGACTGATATGTCACTGTCACAGAATAGGCATAGTTAAATATACGCATATATATACAATGCTTGCCTGTCAACAGAAGCACAATCCTTGTACTAAGAAGCAGTCTGTTGGTTGCATTTTGAAAAGAATATAAAAATAAAGAGTTTTCTTTCTCTTTGGAGTATTTTTTCTTAAAATATTTTCATTGGAGCTGTTTGATTCTTAATTTTTTTTAGTAGCCTTAAACTAAGCAATGGGACACGACATATGTATTCAGAGCCCACCAAAATCCTGAATTACTCCCTGAAGATGCCTGTGTGAAATGGAGCAGCAAAACTCGTAGATGATATCTAAGGGAACGTCAGTGTTACAGATGTTTGCTCCTCATAAATAGCACGAGTTCTGCACAGGTCCACTCTGTCTTTGCCACAAAACCACTTGAGTTTTCAGCCCTCTGGATTCTAGAGGTATTATTCTGAACTGTTCACAGATCTGAAGATTTATAGAAAATAGGGTTAGGAGAGGCTGAAAGAGAGCGCCTTGCCTGTTATGCTGCCACCAGGCAATATTATGGTAACCAGTATTGCTCTGCTTAAACATCCCGGTGCAGTGGTAGCACAGATTTTTAGTGTGCAGTGACATGCTGTGTTTTAAAAACCACGGTGGCTCAGTGTTGTTGGTGCCAGTTCAAATTTCTGGCCACTGAATTTAAGGGTTTGCTCTCCTCAGCCTTGCTTGTTTTTAAAATTGCTTTTCAGGCAATTATTATTATTCTTTCTCCTTTGGAAATCAGTCCTCTCTTGCTTCTTTTTTTTTTTTCTTTTTTTTGGAGTTCTTGGTATTTTGCTACAACTTGGAACGCGTTGCCTGTTAGCTGTAGAACATGGCTAAGCTTTGTGTAACCTTTCCAAAAGCAGACTCAGGTATGCTGCTGAAAATTCAGCATAAAAGCGCATCTTTTCCCTTATAGTGCAGAATAACAAGTGAGTTAAATCATTACTACATTTTTGGTATCTCTCTGAAACTGACTGACCCAATTTGAGTTATTTTCCCTGCTGCGAATTAGCTTCATCTTGTTTCTCAGCTGAAGAAAAGATCTACTAAATTACTTGTCATCTCTATTGAACCTATTCTTTATCTCACGCTGAAGTGTTTGGCCATGTAACAGTGTAGAAATAACTGATCTTGTTCCGTTGTCTTTGCTGTTAAAAGCATCAGGAAAACAAAGAGTTTGGAGGGAAAGGAAAATTTGATGTGGTTCTTGACTGGTGTAAGATAAGGTTCCAAGCAGTTATTGAATCTTTATTTTCATTTTTTTAAAGATGATTGCTGTTGCAATGTGTGACTTAAACTTCAAGTTAGACTTCTCTAAATAGAGTAACTTAAAACTTCTGTATGAAAATGCAGATGCAGGCAGTACAGCAACAGCAACAACTTAGTTCTTATCTGTTGAATAAATGCTATTGAATGTGTGGCTCTTTCCTCTAATGGGGTTATTCTCACATGTGTCCATTGTAGGTGCCAAACTGCTGCATTAATAAATTTGGTATGTTTATGTATATGTATGTGTGTCAAGATCGTAAAGAAACAAATGGTAAGAAAAATATAGACTAGAAATAATTCAGATTAGAAGAGGTGAGTAACGTAGCAATTTCTCCCCTTCGTTATTACTCTGACTTAGATTTGGAGTATGAAGCAAGATACCTGTGTACATGATCTTCAGGCTCACAGCAAAGAGATTTATACTATCAAATGGAGTCCTACAGGACCAGGCACCAGCAACCCAAACTCCAACATCATGTTAGCAAGGTAAAAATATACCTCTTGCTTACCAAGAAAAGGATTCTCTTTCTGACATATAATTCACCTTGCTGTCAGTCTTCCTGCAGACAATTCCAGTAAAAAGTACTTGTGTTTGTAAATCAGGGGGATGGGAACAAAGGGAAATGAATCATATTTGAAAAAGGAAGTAGAAAAAGAAAGGAAGTTGAGTTATGTGATATTTACGTTTTCAGCTGCCTTAAGAAAATAACCATATATTTGGCATTGCAACTTCACATCCAGCATCTGGTTCTTATGAATGAAAGTACTTAATGAGGCAGATGGCAGCCAGTGGGAATGTGTTCCAGCCAGGGCCATGCAGCTCACCTGGGCAGATATTGACAGTTCTTATAGCCTTGTTAACTAACACAGAAAAGCTTGGATAGTCTTTAAAATTCCATTTGAAGATCTGTTCAGAATTCTTCTTTGAGTTTACAAAATATGTTTAATTGTAGAATGCCAATTGATGTTACTGCCATGGGATTATCAAATAAGTTCATGATGTATTCAGTTTGGGGGAGGAGTTGTATCAAAGCTGGTTTATTTATTTTACTCCTTAATCTGGAAGTAGACAGGGAAGAAGAACTTAGTTTTCTTGGAATTATTATTTTAATATTATTTTTAATACCAATTATTTCTCTTGCCTAAGCCCACAGTTTGGGACTTAGATGGATTGTAGCAAAAAAAACCAGCCCTGAAACAAAGTGAAAAGAACCACAGTTATAGAGAATTACAGAATACTAATTCACTAAATAATGCAAAACCATTAGGAGTCAGATTTCTCTGGAACCATTTACCCTGTTAATGACAATATACATTTTACTTTCCTGAATAATATCAGGTGGAATCTCAAAAAGCAGGAGCCTGGCCCTTTTAGGGCTAGTGATCTGATCCTTTATACAGCACCCTGAGATAAACTCAAAGGTTCCACATACAAGAATTTGGTTCTGTAGAAATAGTTCTTGTCAAGGCTGTGGTGGATGTTAGCTTTTCTGTTTGAAACTTTATCTCTTGCTTAGCCAAAGAAAAACCCCTGTGTTATTATCTTAAAACGCTTACGGTATCCAGCTACAAACTGATTGACGCTCACATTAAGGCCTGCTTGTGTTTGAATGCTTCTTGCAGCGCTTCGTTTGATTCCACTGTTCGGCTGTGGGACGTTGACCGAGGCGTCTGCATCCACACGTTAACAAAACATCAAGAGCCTGTCTACAGCGTAGCTTTTAGTCCCGACGGAAAATATCTAGCCAGTGGGTCCTTTGACAAATGTGTCCATATATGGAATACTCAGGTACTGTTTTGCTCAATGTGAAGCACATCTGGTTCAGGTGACACATTAATAGCAAAAGCTTAAATGGAAAATCTGTGTACCTCTGTATCATAAGACCCGCCAGCCAAGGTGAACCCGATTGTGTTGGCTGATACAAATCCCAGCAGAACAGTTGAGTCACTCAGGTGGGGTGAGGTGACTGTCCTGAACATTTCTGCTTGGGCTTCTTTGTATGCTAAAACACCAAGCATACCTGAAAATAGGTACGTTGTGTTGTACCATCAGCTTTATGAAGCAAAGGTGCGGATTGATTCTTAGAAATAAGTGATACTTTTATTTAGTAACAAACTGAGTTCAGTGATAAGTCCGATGCACCTGGCTTATAGTTTGTGATGAGGGGATGACAGAGGGTTTACAGGCTGAGGACTGGGGATATTCTGGAGAAAAGTGGGACATCATAGCTCCACAGATTTAATTCTGGATACTGATGCCTCATAGCCTGACTTAACAACGTATTTTAGAGAAGACCACCTCAGCCTAACTCCCCAGGCCTTTACTGTTACGGAATTGACAAAACCAGATGTCTGTGAGTCTTTGCTTTCTGGAGAAACCTGTTTCTCTTCATATCAAAGACTGGTTTCCTCACTTCAGGACCTTATGGAGATGACCATAGCTGGGTGATCTGAATAGATCCCCACACACCACTCTTTTCTTTTTAATGTAGGGCCACATGACAGAGAAGAAGGGGGGTGGAACTTCTGTGTCAAATGTTTGCATGCTGTTTTGCTTTGCAGAGTGGAACTCTAGTACATAGCTACCGAGGCACCGGGGGCATCTTTGAAGTCTGCTGGAATGCTAGAGGAGACAAAGTGGGAGCAAGCGCATCAGATGGATCGGTAAGGAGCTTTACACATGGTAAATGTTGGGTGGAGGTGACTCTTCCGGAGTGTGTCAGCAAACAACATGCATGCCATGCTGCCTTCTCTGGACAGAGCTGAAGGCACAGGAAGCTCGAGACAGAAACAAGTAGTTCTGTTTATTAAAAACACTTCTGCTTTGGAAGGTTTTGAATACTAGGCGGTGCTGTTCCTTTTGAAATGAAGAATGCTTGTGGAATAGGTGAATATTACTGAAGATGGGAATGACTTTTAAATACCTATTTGATACGAACAACAGTAGTTGTTTGTTAGTAGTTATTTATCTCATCTGTCAGTTTTTAATGAAGATCAGGTCACCACAGTCAGCTCTCTAATACACAACTGTCCTGGGCCTTTCTGAGTTCTACCCCACATAAGTTGTTTCTCCTTTAATAGTTCCTAAAAGAGGAAGTTTTCAGCTTGATGCCCAAAGATTTCATTGCATGGTAAAGGAGAAATATTGCTCTAGAGATACTCATCGTTCATTACTATTTTTGCTGTTAATCTTACTTTTTAAAAATTTCAGTTGTATTATGATCAGCTTGTGAAGGACACACAGATGTTACAACACATTCTACAGCTTTTTAAAATAGCTCCTCTACATGGCTGGCTGGCATAAGTACTTTAGAGCAGTATTTTCAACTGGTTTTAACAAAGGGAACGCTGATGACATGATTCAGTTGCTTGAGTTTAGTTGTGCCATTTGAGATGGTGTCAAGCTGCTCCAAGGGGGAGCGTGTCCTCTCTAGGTCCTCTGTCACATACCTGCCAGGCCTGTGCATCTATGTTGGATGTATTTCAGAAATGGAAGTGGCCACTCTGTTCAGGCAAATTAACAGAGCCCCTAGTTGTATCTGGGATGTGCCACCAGGATGGCTGTAACCCAATGAAAGCTCAGCTAAATGTTAAATGTGTGGTTTTCACTTGGGTTTTCTCCCCTGTCGGGCTGTTCCCTTGCTTGTGTACACGTAACCAGGTACTTGAGACAGGCTGATCTGAAGCTGGGGAGTGTAACATACAGCTGGCTGATCAGCCTCTGCGCTTCCTCATCACCTTCACCGAGGAAGTGGCAGGAAGATGTTCCAGGGGAGGTTTAGGTTGGCCATGAGGAAAAGGTTCTTCCCCCAGAGGGTGGTGGAGCACTGGAACAGGCTCCCCAGGGAGGTGTCACGGCCCCAAGCCTGGCAGTGTTCAAGAAGAGACTGGACACTGCCCTCAGACACATGGTGTGAACTGTGGGGTTGTCATATACAGGGACAGGAGTTGGACTCCATGATCCTTGTGGGTCCCTTCCAACTCAGGACATTCTATGATTCTATGAAATGGTTCTTAATGCTGAGTCTTTTCTTTCCAGGTTTGTGTTCTAGACCTGCGGAAGTAAAAGTGAAATGTTTTAGAAGAAATTTCAAATGGACCAGCAGTGAATGTGTGGGGAGAAGCACTCTTCAAAACTATTCTTAACAGCTCCAGAACTGTACGAACTTGAACAATGTTAGAGTGTACCGTGAAAACAACTCTCCCTGGCCACAGGTGTCTAGTATTTTGTCCGTAACCTTCATCAAGGAGTAAAAACACGGTCACTTCAGAGGGGGAGGGAATGGTTTCCACCTGGAACATTCAGCCTTGGAAGCATGAAGCCACCAGCTAGGCATTGCACTGTTTGGTTTGCGTCTGAGAACTTGCTCTGATGGCTGGGAAAAAAAAAAAGAAAAAAAAGAAAAAAAAAAAAAAAAGCTGTGCCAAAAAAAAAAATAAAAACAAAAAAACAGGAAAAAAAAAAAAGAAAAATGCTGTGATAAACCAAAAGGGAAAAAAAAATCCTCCTCCATGTGGTGTTGTATTTTTTCCTTCCAATTTGGACACTACAGTTGCTCTCCCAAAGGACGTTCAAAGACCAGTTTGTACTGATGAAATGCTCAACTTTGTAATCACAACACTTTCTATTTTCTAGACTACTTTTTTTGTTCAGTGGTTTTTCTATCAGCTGGAATATTACAGCCTGGAAGATCCCAGGCTTAGGATGAAACCTTTGTTTTCCTTTTATTTCTCCCTTCCACTCCCAGCTTCTCCTTCCTTTTTTTCCTCCTCTTTCTTCTTGCCCCTTTTTGTTTTCTTTTTTTCCCTGTATGCCCATAGTAGATGCAGCCAGGTGGACATGACAATGAAAATTTTTGACAGACTGCTTCTCCTCTCTTCTCTCTCTTCTTTTTCCTTTCTTTCTCTCCTTTTAAAAGAAAAGAAAATCCTCTATGGTTCAGATCTTAGCGTCTCAAGGGCACTTTCAGCAAATTGTGTAATAAGTGCTTTATATAAGAATGCAGTGCTGGGGAAGATTTTTACAGGAGAAAGATGACTTTTAACAGAAAGAACCCAGTGTATTTTTGGAAAAAAAATATTTTTTATGTTAAACAGTTTTAAAAGCCTAAAATGGCCACCAAATGTAGACCAGGTGTGTAATTCAAGCAAAAAGAGTGACGCAGAGTCCAAGGAACATGAAAGGTGCAGTATCCTTTTTCTCTTCTCTCTCAAAGTGCTGTAAGAAGAAAATGCCATTTGATACAATCAATGCCAGTCCTTTCCTTAGAGTCCTCTTCCAGCAGCCAGCCACTTGCATAGTCTCACTTCATTCTTGTGGCTGTTTGGTGATGTACACTTATTCGAAGGGATTCATAAGGTTGAGACTATAAACATAGCATTCATTTTCTTGAGGCCATATTTTCGTTTATCCTTAGGAAGCAGGAGAAAATGATTACGTATCTTCTTTCCTCTAGCAGTAGTTTGAACGTCAAACAGGACATGGGTTTGGCTGCCCGTGGCCCTGCTGAGCAGTGCTGTCCTCCGCTGTTCATCCCACTCAGCTCTTTCTCCTCCAGTAAGTCACTGGGATTTTACCACTGACTTAATGGGACCAGTTGGACCAAGATTTATTGCCTGCATCTGTCACCTTGTTGAAGAGCAGACTTTGCCAAGCTCCTGTCCATCCATGGTTGGCACACATCTGGAAGCCGGCTCTTCCGTGGCATCGGGCGGCACGTGGTGCTGCCCTTGTGCTCAGCCTACGTGTCCTGCCTGCTACAAGGAAAGTTCTGGATCTGCACTTGGAGGCTTCACGGTCAGCCCAGGCAGGTTTAGCCATGAGGGTGTCCTCAGTGCAGTGCTCAGAAGACAACATAGAACTCTCCGTTAGGTGAGGACTGATAAAAGACATATAAATTATATCTCAACATATATACTGCTATCAAGTTCCAGTGGGTGAAGTGATCAGAATGACAATAAAGACGGGAAGCACCACCTATCCACTTTGGACATGATTTCCTCTGCAAGCAAGACACCTGCAGGGATGCCTCCTGATGACGACATTGAGAGCAAATGGTGGATGCAAAGAAGGATGCATGGGCAGAGTTTACTGAAGCTGCTGTAAACTATGGGGGAACCTTGGGGTGGTGGCAGCCGTTATTTAGACAAATCCTTAGAACTGGCTGAATCAAACAAGTGTCCTCTCCTGGCCCACAGGCTAGAGGAAAGAAAAACAAGCAGAGAACTCCCTTGACATCGTGTGGTACCTTCCTGCCCAAAGTCTCTGTTTCTGTAATGCAAGATCTTCCCTTTGTTTTGACCACAGCTGCTAAAGGGATTTGATCTGAGCAAAACCAAAACCAGAGCCCTAGTGCTGAACTGGTGGTGCAAGACCCACCATTCATCATCGTGGCATCATCATGGAATCTGTAGCTCATTTATTCTCCTGTGTTTTCCTCTCTTTACACTTGCATCTGCACAGTGTCTTAATCCTTCCGGTGGAACTAACCACTGCCAGCTTCAGCTGCATTTCTTAGAGATACACATTTGGAAACAAGAACTCAAGAATGAAAATAAATAATTCCTAAAAAAGTTACTCAGTCCTGAGGTGAAAACAGTTATGAGGGATTTTGTTTATTACAGAGAGTTAGGCTTGTTCATAATTTATATCAAAGAATTGGACACTGGAAAGTATCAAGGTTTATTTTTAGTGTTAAATGCATTTATGTGTTGGTTTTAGTTTTCTGCTCCAAGAGCATGGGCTGTAGATGATTACCTGGCAGTTTTGCACTGTTTTATAATAACCACGTGCACCTACTCATTTAAGTTACTACTTTTTTTAAAAAAGTACTTGTTCAAAGAGAGACTTGAATTTGAATACAAAGGTTTAATGTGGTTTTATAAAGCATGGTTGGATTGATGACTTGGTTACAACCATTGCACATACACGGTTAACTTCCTAAGCTGCTTTTGGGTGGCACTTCTGAGAATTAACATGCAGAAGCCCCCCTTCTGCAGGTGGAGGAGGGCAGTGGGATGGGCCCTGGCCTCACTCTGTCCCTGGAGTGACACCCTCATGGGCCAGACCGTGGGCTTCAGAGAGATGAGGTTGCTCAGGCCAAGCGCAGCGATGGCCATGTGGCCGCCTGGCTACGTAGCCCATGTCTCGTGGTTGTTCCCGCCATAGCTACTGTAGATAACTCAGCAGTGTCCATGGTGCCTGTTTCTTTTTCCTTTTTCAATATTGTCAGAACACCGCGTTTCCTCTGCCCACCTGCATGGAGGTAAGAAGCCGAAAATCAGTTGGCTGGCGAAGACTGTGTGAAAGAAGCTGCTGGTCCAGGGAGTTTCTATACAGACCATCAGATGTGAAAGCAGCGTATATGAAAAGCTAAGAAAATTGACCTTTCTTCCCTTCCCCAAGACCCTAGAGACTGGAAGATCCTCAAAAATACTGTAGTAGGTCGTTATCAGCCAAGGGCAGCTAGGAAGGAAGGCAGAAGATGTAGCTGCAGAGGCTAATCCTAGCCTAGCGCGCTGCTTGCTCTAGGAGGTGCGCAACGGGGAGAGAGGAGAGGGCCTGTTCCATGCTGGACTTAAGGTGGATGTCTAAGCCCAGACCTGCCGAACTGCCCACAGGGAAGCTCTTGGTTTCCCCCTCTGCTGTGGCAGCATCCCCTGGGCTAGTGATGCCGTTCTGTGGGCTAGTGATGCCGTTCTGCAGCTCCCTGCACCAGAACCACATGCAGCAACAGGCCAGCAAACTTGAGACTGGTTTTTTTCATAACAATATTTTTTGACAATTCTGTTTCTAGTTCTTTCTAACAGAAGAGAAATTGAAGAAACTAAATGACCAAACAGAATTGTGAAACCATCGAGAGGCTGACTGGATTTTTGTCATTGCTGGCTGTCTGGAACTGGCCTGGAAATGAAAATAAAAAACCGCTCGACTCTGTGGGTTAGAAGGATACTGAATCTTTTATGTAGAAAACACTGGGTCCCTTATGGGGCACTAAAGGGCCTGATTTACAGGGTTATACACACATTAACCCCATGCTACATCTTAGAAATTTCCTTTTAATTTGTTTAATAAAAAAAGAAAAAATAGATAATTTTAGAGCCAAGTGAAGTGCACTTTGTCAAATGTAAGGGTCTGCTTTGTTTTTGGGTTTCTTTTTTCTTTTTCCCTTTTTAATTTTTCCTCCTTTTTTTTCCCTCCTTTTGCCTTTTTAAAAGATGTGGTTCTTTGTCAGTTGCAGAAATGTTCTTTCAGCCACTCACTGAAATTCTGAATTCTGGCTTCTGCAGTTTTTATTGTCTGTGTCAGACTTGCAGCCAGACTTGGTTCTCATTTCAGCATTTCCCAGGTTCTGTTGAAACAACATCAACCCTTATTTTGTTTCTTCCCCACCCACACTTTCTTCAAATTCACCTTGTGTATTGTAGCTCATTTGTTTTAAGGAGAGAATCAACAGATCATATTCAGTGTCTTGAATAAATTGCTATATTTTGATATTAGAGAATTCTGTGCGTGTTGTTCCTTATTCTTTCCTGGCTGTTTTGCATCCAGCTTAAGAGCTGGGCTTGGGTGACTTAAGTTGTAACATGTTGTCATGATCTGAAGGTGTATAAAGGCCATAGAGGCTTTATCCTCTAGTTTTTATTGCAGATTACCTGGGGAGATTCCAATTGGACACAAGAGGTGAATTTTTCACAGTGAGAGCAGTTAGCCATTGGAATGATCTTCCCAGGGAAGTGGTGGATTCTCCAGCATCAGACACTTTTAAGATTCAGCTGGACAGGGTGCTGGGCCAGCTCATCTAGACTGTGCTTTTGCCAAGAAACATTGGACCAAACGATCCTTGTGGCCCCTTCCAACCTGGTACTCTATGATTCTATAAAATACCACAAAAATCACCACTAGCAAGTATACCTGTGATTAAGAAAGCAAATATATATGCATATCAAGCTATTACAAAGTATTATCAGTAAGCAATCGTACAGCCACAATCAGTAGCTGTGGTTAATTATGGCAGCAATAAATTATAGCAGCAAAGTATATATATAACGTTACAGGTTATGACAAAGTTACTGCTAGTGAAGCAAACTTATCAATACAGCAGATACAACAGATGACTTACGTGTGTGTACATGGCAGCAAGTGCATTTCACAAGGGGACAAACCACCCCGGAGTGGAGGACAACCTGATCGCAGAGAGGAACCCAACCATCCCAGAGGTGTGAGGACAATCCAAACCGGCCCTAGATACTGGCTCAGGGCGGGGAACAATAAAACAACAGGCAGAGTCTCCCTTTGATGATGATTCGTGTCACAGAGTTTTGAGTCAGCCAGGCAGCCCCAGCAAACGTCCGAGGTCTTGTAGAAAGTTCACACAGACCTTTTTAAGAAAGGGAAAGTACATGCAGCATGGGAAGTTCTTACAGAAAGCGGCTCTACTTTGGATAAAAATTAAAAGTCGTTTTTTATATCAGAAACACATAAGAGGCTGTAGGACACCAGAACTTCTAGCAGCTGATCTGATGCTGTTCTGTTTTTTTACCTGGGACAGCCAATACATGATGTACATGATGACTTTTATTCTCTGAACAATTTTTATTTTGGGGCGCTTTTCCCGTTCTTGCAGATAGAACAGCCCATGGCAGTTACCGTTTCTTGCTTTCTGATGATATTTTCCCCTTTTTCCAATATATTTTTCACTTTTCAGACAATAAGTTGCCGTCACAGCTCCTTGGTTTTGCACTTACTGAGGGTACCACAGGCTGTCTCCCCGGCTTCAAGGTGCCCAGCTGTGCTTCCAAGGCTGTGCTTCTCAGGGATGCTTCTGCTGCCTGGGCTCGCAGCTCCCAGGCTTGCACGCATTTTCTCCATCAGTTTTTCAGCAGACATCATCTTCTGCTCAGTGTTTTTCCCTTCTAACCAAGCCACCTTTATGGCTGCTCACATCACGTGTGTATTGTTCAGATTTATTTTCTTCCGATGATGCATTTATTGGAAATTCCTCATTTTAAAAAGAGAAAAAAAAATTAAGGACCAGGCATTAACTTCTACAGCTGGAAAGGAACAAATCTGAGTAAGATTGGTCGAGGTACTTTTTAAAAAGTTCACTCAAAAGTTTCTCCAGATAAAATAAATTTGACTCTAGGCAGATCAAGATAAGCTGTTGGTTTTTCTTTAAGCCGTGAAGGCCTTAAATTCAACCTCATTTAAGCAGTTGGAGGTTTCTGAAGAAATGGAGAATATTCCAGCTTGTGCGATGGGTTTTTAGTTCTCTTTCTGTTTAGGGCATTGTTAGAGGTTTCCAGAAAAAGGGGTGCCCTGTCCCCCAGCAGCTGCACTGGCACAGGAAAGGGAGGTTCCCCGCCGGCAGGAGCTCCCGTGGGCACCATCTCACAGCTCCTCGCTCCCCATGGGGCTCACGGCACTGACACCTCGAAGGGTACAGCGGGGGCTGGTTTAGCTTTAATGGGGTGAATGGTGTGTGGGTTTTCACTGGGTTTTATTCCATTAAATGGTACCCGTGCTATTCAGTGGGGGATTTGACGCGAAACGTGCGATTTTTGCTTTCTGACATGTCTCACGCTGACCATTCACCTAAGCTAAGGCTGAAAGATTGTGAAAAGCCTTCAAAAGGAATTAGTGCTCAGATGAAACACATGTCACATCATCTAGTTTTTAGGTATTTAAGGACCTAGAGCCTTAAGTTAGGATTGATAAAGAACATTCAGGGAGAGCCAAGTGCTAGAAAAGCCAGTATGCTGATGATCAGCACTTAACCACTTCATCAAATACTCACAAAAAGAGAAAGTAAGGCCTTTTCATGCCACTTGTCTCAGTTTGTGCTCTGAAATGTGCACATCATTAATGTACAATTACTCCCCTGTAACTGTACAAGTTGCAAGCAGCAGGACAAACACATTTGTTCAGCTCTCATGAGACCAGGAACCAAAATAAATCAAAATAAAGAACGTGAGAGCTAAGGAGGCAGCCATGGCGGGGGCAGACCTTCATAGGCAGCACTATATAGAAGCTCTTGTTTGACGTGCTTCTTAACGCCATGCAATGGGCCTATTTTTAGTCACGACATTGCCAGGCAGGTTTCAAGAAAATACATGACTGCCAAACTAAAACTGTAGTTTAGTCTACCTTTATTTATCCCATAAATACTTACTTAGCCTGTAAAGTATTTGACAACTGCCACTGGAAGCATTGAGCAGTCATAAACACTTGCTTCTCACTTCTGTCAGCGTGCGATATAATAAAAGGGTATTTATTACATCTCTTCTGGGAAGATGCAATATTGCAGTGTCTCACTCAAAACCACTTACTTCCCTGCCATCTTTCTGTGTATCATTTCCCATCACGGGAAGGATCAGCTTCGTCTATTAAGAGCGCATGATCCGAGAAGTAATTTTTAAAGCTTTGAAGTCTCTTAAGTGAAGAAATGACTCACTTGGCAAGGCATTTGTCATTCTTGCTGACTCCTTTCCCAACAGGAAGGAAGATCTTTGCTTCCTTAGAGATAGTTTTTTTCTATTTCCTTTTGAATATATTCATAAATCCAAAAGAATACAAACCCTAGTGACCACAGGAAAGCAGCTATATCCTCTTGTCCTGCTGCGAGGTCTAACATCTTCTGACTTCACAAAAGAAGCCTTGACTCCACCATGGAGATCAGGGGTGTCAAACTAATATAGGAATAGTTACATTTATACATTTTATAACTATTCCTATATTAATACAGTCCTAAAATGACTTTTGGCCCTTTGAAGGCAACCGCCAGGCTGATGTGGCCCCCGGTGAACATGAGTTTGACACCCCTGATGTAAATCATTAGTATCTATGTCAATACAAAGATCAAGAAAGCACCATCTCTTTCCAAATCCCTCCCAGTAAATACTGGGATAAAGTTGGCATCATCGTCCTTTGCAGGTATAGTTCAGCACAGTAAGAAATGCACAATATCAGGACAGGATTTAGATGCAGAGCGCTGCCATTCTGCAGCTCCAAAACTCAAAATTATCTCACTAAGCTTCTGAGAACGAGTGGTGTCAAGTGAGCATCATGACCCTACATGCTCTGTGGCAGCTCCTGAAAAACTCTGAATATTTTCTTTGAGGGCAAGAGAGAAAGGTCAAACCTCAGAAGGGTTTTTGAGACTTTCTGCAGTCCTGACAGCTGCGGTGTCCTGAAAGACATGTTGAGTCCCTACACAGAATATCATCAGTGAGGACACTTGGGGTGGATCACAGACTCCTGAGTATAACAGATATCTGATGGGAAAAGGCCACAGTGTGATGTTGCCACCTCTCAAGTCCTGGACTTAAAGCTGCTTCTTAAAGCTTCTTTCCCAGACACCAGTTTGGAGAGAATCATGAGAAATGCCTGCGCAATAAAGCAACCTTGTCTACTCATCCACCCACTTGCCTCCTTCACGGAGGATGACAGCGGTGGGGAGCCTGTGGTTCCGTCAGCTCACACAGACACCCTTTTTTTTTGATATCCACATTAAAGCTCCAAATCTCATTACTTGATCAAGGAATGCAGGTCAAAGCAATTAAATAAGTAAACAAATGAATAAATAAATAGATAGTGAAACCTTTGTAATCTACTGACATTTAGAATGGCATTCCTACTTGGGCCTGCTTCAGTAGAGAGACATTGCTGAAGACTGGAATTAGACCTGTAAAAATCTTTTTACAGACAAGAAACATCGGCTTGTGACACAGAAAATCCCAGATCAGGTAGGCAGAATGGTTAAAAAATGAGTCTGCAAAATATCCATAGATTCTGGTGTATTTCTCCATATGCAAATTTGGAAACTGAAGGTGTTGTTGGTATGGGAATAAACACCATTTCTCCTCACTGCAGAAGTTCCACCAGCCCTCCTGAGACTGATGAAGCTCACAGAAGATCAGCTGCATGTGGCATTGCAGATTCCTTACAACAACAAAATTCTATCAGCACAAACCAGCACATTTCTGCCTGTTTTCTTCTTTCTGCAGCGTCAATGAAGCGAGCAGAAATTATCAGCACTCAGGTGGGGAGAGAGGGACTAGTCTATGTGCAAGCCAACAACGTGTCCCACAGCTTTCCCCACCAAACCTTACACAAAATTTACTTAAAACAAACTAACAAAACCAAAACAAACAAAAAACAAACCAAAACAAAACAAACAACCCAAGCACAATAACCCTGATCTATTTCTCGAACCAAATCTATTCCAGTAGAAACTGAACTCACAGCAGCACCTCTAGCAGAGAAGAAATAATTTCATCTTATCAGGTATTATGACTTGGTCACTCCTTTCCACATTCTGACCTACAAAAGCTCTGGTGCTCATGCTTCCTTCAGTAGAAGGGTGACCTGATGGGTTCCCAAACTGAAATTTGTTTAAGAGAATGAAGAACAACTTGCTTTCTGCTCTACTGTTTTGACCTAATTCATTAATACTGTCTTTCTCCTTGCTGTGCCCTGTATGTTTTGGGTTGGAGAAAGTATTATTGCCCAGCAAGAGCTGCATGTCTGGATTCTTTTCTAAGATGGACTTCCCTTTGGACTTACTTCTCCCAAGCAAATATCCTACAGTAGCCTCTTGGAGGCCCATGTAATAGATTATTGTGTGAGTTGGCTGAAATAAACCAAAACCAACCAAAGACCCCAAGTGTCATTTGAAAATGGCCCTGGAAAAAAAAACGCTGAGAAGAAAAAGCAATGGCAGTTTAATGAGAAAATGTCGCTGAAATTTTTGATGGTGTTTTTGAAGGATATTTGGGGGCAGTAACGAACTGCATGTTGAAATTTTATTTCAATGAAAATTTAGGTTTTGGTAAACAGAAGATTTGTTTATCATTTCAGTACTATCTTCAGGGGATCTTCCTGGGTTTTTTTCATGGTTTTGGTTTTGTCTTTTTTTAATAAAAGGCATTAACATCTCGATGGGGAACCACCAAAGAAGTTCTAAAACGAAACAAAAAAATTTATACTTTACCCATTCTCAGAAGCGATGAAGCTACAGTGTTACAACTTAAGGATTACTTATATGTGAGGACAGTCTGGGAGAGATGGGGTTGTTCAGCCTGGAGAAGAGAAGGCTCCGGGGAGACCTTATTGCAGCCTTTCAGTTCTTAAAAGGGGGTTATAAGAAAGATGGGGACAGAATTTTTATCAGGGCCTGTTGAAACAGAACCAGGGCTAATGGTTTTAAACTAAAGGAGGGGAGATTCAGGCCAGACATGAGGAAGAAATTTTTTACAATGAGGGTGGTGAAACACTGGCCCAGGTTGCCCAGAGAGGTGGTAGATGCCCCATCCCTGGAGACATTCCAGGCCAGGCTGGCCCAGTGAAGACTTGATTTCAGGAGCAGGGTGGAGGGGCGCCAAGAGGTAGAGGAGGGACTGGTGTAGCAGCAGGGGCAGCAGTAGCATGGGCACTTGCATATCCCACCACCCCGCTCCCCATAAAACACATCGAGAAGAGAGGAACTATTATCAAGTCCTACAACTGCCTTTGTGTCTTCAGTTCACCCACTCGTGCCTTTCACAGGTTTCTAGTTATTCAACATCAGCCTCGTTACCACTTATGTCCTAGAGCTCACTAGCGTCAGAACCCAGCAAACAAAGGAGAAAGGCCTCTATTACATTTACAGATACTAATTTTAAAAGTCCTTTGTCTTTAGCAAAATGTATTTTGGTAATGCAGATGAGATTTTCTTTTTCCCTTTTAAATTCAGACAGTATGTTGAAGGAATCTGGGTCTACCGGCTTTCAGACTATAAAACCCCTGGGAAATAGGGAACAAGGCTCCTTATCTCACCCTCGCTGTGCTGCTCTGGGTGTAATTGCATTCCTAGGGGGTGGCTGGCTGCCTGACACGGGGCGTTAGCAGAGCCGGGTGTTACCCAGAGCGCTGGGCATGGCTGGGGAAATGCCTCTGGTCCTTGGCAAGTCGAGTCTGGTGCCTGAGGTGGGGGCTGGTGAGAAGAACGCTGCGCTCCCCGTCACATGGAGCCGCATGACCAGGGGCAGGGTGGGAGGAGGCCTGTTCATTGCCACATCAAATGTGGAGCTCAGTTGAGCGCTTTAGCTTCAGCAGAGACTTGTGTTGTTGTCTTTTTCTTTCTTTTTCCTGAAGGAAATTCACTCAAGATCTGCTGCA
This sequence comes from Nesoenas mayeri, assembly GCF_963082525.1. Lineage (NCBI taxonomy): Eukaryota > Metazoa > Chordata > Aves > Columbiformes > Columbidae > Nesoenas > Nesoenas mayeri. Next base: position 102,102,175 of record NC_137541.1, read on the forward strand.
GCCAGCAACGCAGGAGCAGATGCTCTCACGTGGCTACAGCTGCAATGAATGGCTGCCAGTGTTTCCGTGCTGTCCTGAGCCTTGGTGCCCTCTGAGGGGACCAAGGACCTCTGAGGGCTGCAAGGACAACCCAGCCCACACAGCTGGTTCCTTACATGGCGCAAAAATTCCCCACCGCACTGTTTTAAACACACGTCTTTAAAAACGTACCTTTTTAATAACCATGATAAATGAGGTTGTGTTTGGTTCTACACATTTTCAAGATTTTCCAGGAGGCTCTTAGATGTGTTAGTGGGTGGGCACCTCCCAGAGGCAGCTGGAGAGCTAAAATTCAAGGCCTCCGTTTACCCTCTGTGTCCCTCTTGGCTACGGTGTGTGAAAGTGTTCTGTAGGTCACAGGAGGCAGAGGAAAGCTGGTGAAAAACTAGATTAGAACAAGGCTTTGCTGACAAACGTTGTCTTTATCAGCACACATGCCATCGTCCCACTCTCCAGAGGGAGGGAACCCATCGTAATCTGTCGTGGCTCTCCTCTACCTCTTAAGACCCAGGTTATTTCCCACAGAAGTGGGGGCAGAGGCTGCCTGAAAATCATCCCAATATGACACCAGGGCACAGAGAGAGACCCACAGTCCCCTTGGATGCTGCCACACACAACAGGACAAAGCCACAGGCAATAGTGAGCTGCCAGCCGCCCCAGCTCAAGGCCTTGGCTTTGCAAAGAGACAAATAGCCCCTAGGGAGACCCCTGGAATCTTAAGAGGCTTCCTACCACCCCAAAGCACAATGACCCCCAGCATCCAAGAGATGAAGGAGCAGCACGAAGTCTTCTCCTCACTTTCATTGCTGCTTGGTTTCCACCATGTTGCTGCCAATCAACCCTGGTGAAGTAACGAAGCTTGATGAAAAGCTTGTGATAAGACCCCCTCCCTCCTGATGTTACACAGAGAAGAGGGGTCTTGAAGGCTGTCCTGGGCTTGCTTTAACTTTAGATCTTCTCATTTATAAATGGATGATAGAGTCCCTTCACACATTGTATGGCTTTTTCCAGTGGATGCTTAGGGGGATTTCATGGCTGTTTTCCTATTGTATTCAGGTGACAAAATTACTTTATGGGTGGTTTTGGCATACTTTTTTTTTTCCAAATGACTGGTATTCTCAGAATTACTATTATTTTCATGCAAATAATACTTTTATCTTTGGAGAAGAAGAGAATAGCCCATTTCTTTTATTCAAGCTTCCCAGAGCAAATTTAACTATTCTAAGTTTTTGTTTAGATCAAGATGATACCATACTCAAATTTGTAAATATGAATGACAGGATGATTTTCATTCAGAGGGCTTATAAAGACACACTCTAACATGCGTGGCTGTTAGAAATAATAGTTTCTAACCACAGCGTACTAACACCTCCAGTTCAAGTTCCTCTCTGGAGATGACAGCCATTGTGTGACACACAGCAGAACCACCTGCTCCCTCATTTTCCTGGGTAAACTCAGTCTCCAGATCCCTCCAAAGGCTCAGACTGGAAAATGCTCAGTGCATGCTCCCAGCTCAGAAACAATAACACAAGATGCTTTGACATCCATTAGTCTGTGCCCAACACCTGACCAAAAGACCTAACGGGGTGAGGGTGAGAGCCCAGATCACAGGAGGCTTTGAATCACAGACTGGTTGAGGTGGGAAGGGACTTCTGGAGGTCACCTGGAGCCAGTTGCCCAGGACAGTCACACAGACACTAGACATCAGGCCCAGGCACTTCCAGTTCTTGCCTCCCACAGCATCTCCTCCAAAATAGACACCTGCATTTTGCGAACCAAATTAAGGCTACAAACTTTTCAGAGAAGCCAATGCAGTGCCACCAGATGACAACAGGTTTCAATCTCCCACTAATGTAAAACTGGATTCATACCAGCACTGTGAGAACTGAAGCTCTTCTTGACTGACCCTCAAATGTTTTTTAGAACAAAGCCACCAGCTCTAGCCACCAGGTTTTTAACTTGTTTAACCAAACAAAATGGAAATAAGAATTCAAACCAGCCCTGTACAGCTTCCTGTGTAAAAGCCGCGTGCTTCTTAAAGAAGGTTTTCCATTAAAAAGTAGTAGGAGAAACTCCAAGCTGGATGGAGAGCTCATGTCTGATGGGGAGAAAAGCAGTCATTCAGACTATTTCTCTATACCTCCGCTAAGGAACTGCAAAATACTATGTGTTATCCAACAAAATCTCAAGCAGCAACAGATCACATAATGCTTTACAGGGACTAAAATAAATTTCGGTGATCATTCTGACTAAAGGAGCTCTGGCACCTTTTTGTGGCTGAGACTTTCTGTCTCCAAAATCCCAATCTTATCTGCAAATTGCCCAGGATATATCCCTCACTCAGCATCATAAGGTATTTTCAGTTCAGTGGGATTGGTCATGTCAGCAGCTAATTTGCTTCAGAGTGAGAAAAGAGAAAGCTTGGACACTTCCACTCTGAAGTATTTGTCTCCTCAACCTACACCAGTAAATCTCTGCTGGGAATTCTCCCTCATTACCCTCACTCCGTAGTAACATCATTTAGCATGCTCACTGTGAACCCCCACACCTGCTGGCATTCCCATGTCCTACACATTTATGCTTTCACCGCACCATGCAGCTTTCTGGCCTGTACACAGACAAACCCCAGTCTCTGACACCATGGATTTGTTTTATATTAGTACAGCTTCCTAGATGCATTATAGTTTGTTTGGGTTTTTTTTTTTTCTGAAAATAAGAGTGTGATAGTCATTTGGGCACAAAAGGTACCTTCTGAAATATAGATAACTAACAGATATAACTTTTTCTAGTAAGTCTTTAAGACAGTATTTCATTTTTTTCCTCTCATTCTGCTTGTAAAAGGTACTTAAAAGAAAAAATGAGATAAATGTAGTCTCAGCCACACAGTCCTGCAGAAGCAAATATCACTAACAATATTAGTAACAATTATAGTAATCTCTATGACATGGTAAATGATATCATTAACTAATGCTGCAATAAATACAGCTGGCCTGACCCTGCCTTATCCATATTAACTTGTGAAAACACACAAGTATGAGACACTGAAGGAGCCCATCAAATTTATTTTGTTTTGTTATCAGCTAACCATTTCACAAAATAATCACTCCCTCAAAACACACAGAAGCCTGAACTAATTTCCAGGGCTCAAAAACTCCCTAATCCTGAGTACATTCTAATGGAGATTTAGAGCTGAGCTTTCTATGAATACCTCTGAGACATTAATGTTTCTATATTCATTAGAAACACAGGCTTTCCTGTGTGTGGACACCACCTTTGAGTCTCACTGATGTTTCCATCCGATTGTGTTTGACCCAATTCACATGGCCCCATTGGCTGCAGCAGGGAGCCAGCAAGGTGACCCATCCCTTCGGCCTTTCAACCCTCACCCTAATGATACCATCAACAGCAAAACATCTTCTCAGGGCTTTCAATTACACAGCACACACAAAGCCACCCCTGCCCATGCTGGTCCTTTCTGTAGATGGAGTCATGCAGGTTCCCAGCCCAGCCAGGTCCTGGCGGTACCACACATTTAAAGACACCAAGCAGGAGCAATAGTCAGGTAGGGTAACCCTAATTCTAAACCATGGGGCTGTCAAGGGCCTGGGGATGGCTGCAGTGGTTCTCTTTCCACATAAAATGGTTCCATTTATTTTCTAGGACTCTTTAAATCTTGTACAGTGCAAGCACACAGAAGCTGGAGACAGCTAGAAAGACACCCATTCTTGTTAGCTATGTGGAAGAAAGTGCTTTAGTTTGCTTTGGGCTTTTGTTTTGGATGTAAACTCAAATGCGACTGTCACTTGGGGAATTTTCTCAGCCTTTTGAAAACTTCACCTACAAGTCCCCTAATGAGTTCAGCTCTCTGAATGTTTCAGAGTTTGCTTATAGAGGTGCAACGGGAGAACCACCTTTCCATCCAGCTCACACTGTATCCCAGGGAATATAAACCGCCCAGGAAAACAGACTCAGATGCATCCCTGGATTTGACTGTGCTCCCTATTTTTCTCTCAGTAAGACTGCATCTGCTTCAGCTGCCAGCTTCAGTGTCCACACAGACGCACGCCTGATCCTTAAAGGACGAGCAAGCCAGACATCATCTGATCTGCCTTAAAATTACATTAGCTGCTGTGTGGTTTGGTGATTTCCATCTGGGATTACTGCAAACTTGAGGAATCCATGAACATTAAGAAAATCAGAGAACTTTTCATCACGAATACACAAGGACAGCAAGAATTGCAAGTCAAGTACTGACTGTACTGTATGGATGGGGGGAGTCACATTTCATATTTCATTTTCTAGCTTTCATTTTCTAGCTTTCTCCATATATTTGGTCTACAAGACCAGAGGAAGGGTTTAATGAGAGGTGTAGTTAGGATTTTGGAATTTGGACATATGGTGGACTTCATAAATGCAGAGCTTTGGTATGCAAGAAGTCTGCCTATTCAAGTGGTTTATGATTTTACTAGTGCTCATATTTCAGCTTTGCAATTAGCCTGAACATGTGGCCAGATAAAATAATAATTAAATGTATGAGACTGGCAGGTCAAATACATCCTTTTCCATCAACAGAGAACAGCGAGGAGTGTTTAAAGAAGTATTACAGGATATGAGAGGACACTTTTCCTGGAAGTTTTCATTTTATCTCTGAGGGCTTAAAAATAAGTTTGGGTGAACACAGAGAACACTTACTGTGTATAGAACACTTACTGTGTATGGTTGGATTTGATAAGCTGGCTGGGACACAAGGAGGGTGTTAAATAGAGACAATTCAGCTGCACTGTCCTGTATATGTAGAAACCCTTTTTATGAGATTCCACTGCAGCAATTTTATTTCGGTGCATGGATTCAAATACTTTTTTAAATTTACTTTTTTTTTTTTTCCCTTCAATAAATTCAGAAAGGCTTTGTTGTGCATTAATATGCCTGAAATAAGCTAAAATTGACAATCGCTGTACTCTCACAACAGTGCTTTAGCTATATGTATTTTATTAGACAATAGCTGGTCTTGTTCCCTATTTACTTCTCCCCTGAGTCACACCTTGCTATTCCAGAGAAACAGCTGCATCCCTGCTTGTGACCTGAAGAGCTGTGTGAGCAGGGAATAGAGCCTCTCCCACACACAGTGTAGGATGGGGGCCACGGACTTCGACTGCACCTATGGACTTCAGTATTGACAAGATCTCTCCTCTATCAACCCAAGCCACGTTTGAAACATGCCTTAGAAAACAAATATTCAGGCCAGAGACAAGCATTTCCCACATTCAGCAGAGCCACCTGCCAGCACCCTCCTAAAAATGAGCATATTTGAAGCGATCATAGGCTGGAAATGTAGATGCTGGAATTAACACGCTACGATGTCTACACAGATACAAATTGTCATTGAAATAAAAACTAGGATTTTTTTTCTACGTGCTGATAAGCACAAGGTTCCTCTCAGCAAAGAGTGGATGGCACAATTAAGAAGGCAGTGTTTAGGTTGGTGTTACAGCTAAACTGTCCAGACCATGGTGTCTATAGCGTGTCCTCGCTGACCCTTGGAGCACACAGGGTTTCCCCCAAAATGACGCCAGCTGCAGGAGCCTGAGGCTGCCCTGTGATGTGCATGCAGCAAGCATGGGCAGCGGGGGCAGTGGGGAAATGCACCTCCAAAGTTCGCTCCTGATGGGGAGAGGTGGACACCCCCTGCAGCACTTGGAGAACACACTGCTTCACTAAACTGTGGAATGGTTAGGCAAGAATGAGGTCAGGGGGGAGCAGAAATCAAGTATGGTCACGGTTACACATGAGCAGAACCAGCTATGGCCAGCTATGGCCCCATTTTAAACTGTGGAGGAATGCTTCATGTGCATCCACCAGAAGCTAGGAACAGCAGGTAAGGAAACTCTCCTCACACCTACTTCTCTGTAGTTAAAAAAGAGTGCTAATTTGCTCTTCAATGCCCTGTATCACTTTCTCAGTGCATCAGAATTAGGTTAGTTGTCTGTCTTAAGATCTCTGAGAAGTCCTAATTTTTCCTTATGACACCCCAATAGATTAGTAATACACAGACCCACCACACGCATCCCAAGGACCATCTGGAAAGAACAAGAAGAGGAGGGGAGCAAAGCGCGGCTCTTGCAGGAGGCTGTCCCAGCACAGGGCTGCCCCAGAACCAGCAGCCCCCCAGCACCCCTCAGGGGATGCTCATGGCCTGTAGGGGCCAGGGCTGGGGCATCATGTCTGCCCCTGTCCGACGTGTACCCTGGAGCAGCAAAATAATGGAGGGATTTGTTATCCAGTCCTCTGGCAGGGCATCTTGCTACAACCTGTCACCTCCCATGTGCTTTCGTGTCACATGCTTATTCCTGTGAAGCCAAGAGCCTGTTTACCTGGTTTTAGGGTTTTGCAGCTTGGCCCACACCCTAGCACCTAAAAAGGTTTACCAACAATTCCACCTCCACTTTCTGTTGCTCTTTTTTGAAACCTGTTGTGGTGAGTATTGCACAGAAAATGTGGTCTCTATTTCAAAAGGGTCGATATAATCTGCTCCCAAGTCCCCGTACTTTCTCTTCATACTTAGCTAGGAGACAAATGGCTGTGACGAAAAGAAAAGATCTGGTGATCTGCCAGTACTTTTGACAACTAGAACAGCAATATAAAGCTATAAACCCACAAAGGTTTCTATAGGACACAATGTAGAAGATTTGCTACAAACCAACCACAGGTCTGTAATGATCTGCCTGAATTACTATCTGATTGTTGTTTAACACCTTTGTATCAAACAATTAGTTTAAGAAGGCAATTTATTTTTAAAGGCAAATCAATATTGTTCTGTACAGTTTCTGCTGATCTTGTGTCTCTAATCACCCTGGGACTCCCCTTAGTAATACACCAGCTTAAGCTTCACATTATCATTGCACCATTCTGTCAGCTGCTCTTTAACAATATATTTATTTCTTCTACAATAGCTGGAACTGAACTGGGTTGGAAAAGAAAGGTGTGGACAGCCAGTGAAGTTCAGCCAAAGTGGGTGTGAAAAGCATTTGAAAAATAGGGTTTGTTTTATGCCTGGCCCTGGCCTCAGGCTGCAGTGAGGGAGGGAGGTAACCTGGGCTCAAGTGGCTTCCACCGTGCCATCCATCAAACTGTATTGTAAACAGCTTCCAGTGAAACCAGACTTAAATCGTACTACTTCTACCTTTGATATGAAAGCTTGAGGTAGACATGATCATCATTTTTTCCTAACTTTCAACCAATCCGGGAAATTGTTTGGCTATAGGTACTTAGGGCACTGCACCAAAAAGAGGCACATATCTGGGAAAATAAAGAGAATGGATGTAATATCTCTTCGTTCAGGAGATGAAAACGTAAAATAGAGCACACCTCAGGGAAAGGACTATTGATTCTACTTATTCTGTTTTTTCCTGAGCACTCAGATCATCTAGGGTTTTTTTTTTTGCAAATGTTATCTCTTAATGCACCTGCCACTAACAGTCATAATCCTGTTAGACAAGTACATACAAGAATCAAACCAAATTCATACTAAAAAAAATAGTTTGAAGGGTTATTTGTGTTTGAACCAGGAGTGAACAGGAACCATTATTTCTGAAGTGTTTATGAGGTTTAGCCTGGGCTTCATTCTTTTTTTAAAAAAAGCCTTTCACTTCCCTAGATAAAACCAAACTCAAAATTCATATAAACAAGCTAAAAGAAGACTATGTCAGTGAGATTCTACACAAACAAAATATTTCTACTTATGTCAAAGTCTGCTGTCACTGATGTTTTACTAGTACCAATGCTGGAAATGGTGTCCCATAAATCCTAGAGCTGTAATTCTCAGGGAGGAATTTTATGCTGAGCAAGGTAAGCAAGGCAACACATTTAAAAACCCAACATATTAATAGTCCATTTATTTCAACAAAAGACTCTTCTACCACATGGAGGTTACAAGAGAGATTAAAACAAGATGGATGAAAACAAATTGTAAGTAACAGGTCTTTGCAGAGATATACTCCTGCTAGAAAAGGATCAGGGCTTTATACCTGTTAACACTTCTTCTATAAGGCGAATGAAGACATAAACCATAATATCTGTCCGTCTCACATGCTCTCGCTCTCACACACACACAAGTTATAGGAAATTACATCAAGACAATGGGCACAAACCTAATTCCAGAGTACGCAACTGTTCACCCAGTGACATGGTTTTACAAGTCTTGACAACGTGAGAAGTGGGATCCAGCTCTGCGCTTATAAACTACCAGCCCTGGTAGATGGGAGAGCTCCTAGCTAATCTCTCATCACTACTAGTGTTACCTTCAGACAACATGCTTATGGCCTCGTCAGTCTGCTGGCTGTCAGTTGACGGTATCTTCTTTGGATCATGGATGCTGGTTTGGTAGTTCACTGGGGAGGGATAGGCGTTTTCACCCACAGTTGATGAGGACAGTGATTCCCACGGTATTTCGCTTTTTCGCCATTTCAGGTCCACTCTGCATCCCGTCCAGCCATAGAATGCTAACGTGAAGAGGAAGCCTTGCATCGGATTAAGAACTCCCTAGGAAGGAAAAGTGCAACAGGAGTTATACCAGCAAGGCTCTGTTTCCAACTGTGGCAGAACACCTTCCACGTATTAACAACTCCCCTTTCACTGAACAATACCTGTTTTTCAAAATATGCTATTTGCATACAAATTAAAATGTATGTTGTTCCCATTGTGACACAAACAAACCAGAGTGAAATGCCACAGCCTGTTGTTCCAATATGCTGAGCCCATTCTAGTGAACAGTAATCACTAAATGGTTTTCTAGCACGAATTTTAGCTGGTCAGTCTTTGTGTATTTTTAACTTTCCCCACGAGCTCTAGACTTTTTAATTCATAAAAGCAAACATTATATTTTTTTACTAGAAGCCAAGTGAAATACATGAGAGTAGACACTACCATAAACAGTCAAGTTTTTTAAAATAGCAGGAATTGATCTGTCTGGAATTGCTGCAGATTCCTGAGTCATTGAAATTGTCCATCCAAGTGGGATAGCAAAATGGGAAGAGTCACCAAAAAATAAAATCCCAAGTGATTTACAAAAAAATTATCTCTGTTTCCAGTGCCATGGGATGCTTGGCAAGTAAATGGCTTTAGCCGTTTCAGTTTTTCTCATGAGAAAAGAGCAAATTATTTTTGCATTCCGTTTAAAAAGTAGCTCAGTTCCTAGACCTGACCTCTTGCTCTCCAGGTGAGCAAGGGCAAGGTCCCTGTCACATCAATGTGTTCGCTCCTTGTCAGAGCGGGATGTTGTATCAAATCAGTTGCATCACTTAACCCTTCAATACAAAGCTACTCAAGGGCTTAACTACACAAAGCGTGCTCAGGCCTCACAAGTATTTAACAGCTTCAGAATAAACTCACTTGGAAAAGGACCTGCAGTATCACCTCTGAAAAATCCCTTCTCAAATATTACAATAGGAGAAAAGAGGGTAGGCTACAGTAAGAGGCCAGCATCTTACAGCTATTTTTGTTGCGTTGCTTTCAAGATTTTTCATGTATTTGTCCCCAAATAATTACCCCAAAGTCACTATATAAGATGCAATTATTCTTTATAATAAAGAAAACACTAGTTAAAAACAGAGAATTACCAAAAAATGCCCATTTTATTGGGTAATCTTCAGGAATTGTGAGCTAAAGCTTTGTAGCTTGCATTACGGCAGATGTTAGCAAGGTTAGACTAGAAATCTGTAGTGGTCTGTTCCGGATCTTAAAATGGGAAGCAATCGCTCATGGAGAGACTGCATACTTCAGTTAATGGGAGAAAAAGTTTGCCTTTTGTACATTTTTGGCAAAGTTTATTTGTGAAAAGCACTCCCAGTGACTGCCTCTTCCTCTCTCTTACTTTCTGCTTTGCTTTCTCGATTTTCAGAGTGTTTATACCCCCCAAAATCATAAACCACCCACTACACTGGTGCTGCTCCACCATCTCATAAAAGTAATTTCTAAGACTAAGCAATGTCACAGCTGACCTACCATTACGACCCACGTGATCAGAGCAGCACTTCTGATGTTTTTCAGGGGCATGTCATTGATATCTGGCTGCATTTCAAGGTAGAACAAAAGGCTCTCATTGATGATATTGGATGACCAGCTATTGCAGGAATAAAGAAGGGGAAGAGAACAAGACAGTTATATATATATATGTATATGCAAAATATGCTTTACTTTCAAATTATAGAAATTAGGATCACTAGTAAGGAGAGTGAGATTTATTTTAATGGTTAAGTCTCAATCTAAAGGGACCAGTAGGTGTCTGAGTTCAAAAACCAGACACCTGCCAGCGCAGGCCTAGAGAAAGAAATCAATATAACAAACAACAACCTAATCATTTGAGCTTGCTGCAGAACAGTAAATTGCAGGATAAAACTGGGACAATAAACAGCTGTGACCCATAACAGGAACATCATGCATGCTGACTTCTTTTGCTTGTGTCTTAAAAGGATAGTGCTCACAGATAAGGAAACTAAATACATGCTTGGGTGTTGTAAAAGGCTGCAGAAACTCTAGCTGGAGTTGGAATTTCAGGGTTAGGTTACAGCAGTCTTTCAAAATGTGCATTAAAAAACCCTACAACACAAAAGCAAAGCTGACTTTAAAATCCTTGAGAATGCCATCAACTGTTTGGAATAAAGGTAATTTCTGTTTCCAAAGAAGGATTAGCATAACCCAACCTCATCCTGTGAAAGAAACTGAGGATATTCTACACTAAATAAAGGTTATAGTAAATGGCTATATCTTCCTTCTTATGATTTACAAACAGTCAGACAAGCATTTCTTTATAGTTCTACTGCAGTATCGGAAAGGAAATCATCAGCATTCATGCTATACTTTCTAAAGGGTTTTATACATATCCATTCTGCAATTATTTTTTAACACAGTGCAAAATGTCTTGCTATGCCCTCCCTGCAGACATCTCTTCTACCCCATGTTGCCCCAACCTGCTGTCTTTGACTAACTCATCTCATTTTTGACCGCTGAGATGGAATGGTATCTTCCCCAAGCTTCTGAGATGGGACTGTCTCAGCTTTTTCCCTGCTGCAAACTTTGAAACAGTTTTAATACTCTACAGCTTATTTTTCATCAGAAGAACAAAACCAAACACTAAAGCTGCGTTTATTTATTTTCCTTTTTTTAACAGGAAAGCCCAGAATGTGACCGAACAGAAATAAACATATGTCCCCACTGTGTCCTTGGGGAACTGATCCTTTCCTTCATGCTTGCTCCCAGACCAGCAAGCTGGCCACCATTCCTTAGGTTGCAATGCACTTCTGTGGTGCCTCTGGGTTCCACAATAAGGCTCACTCTTTCCACAGCCCTGGAGGCCTGGCTAAATCTCTGCTCCTGATTATTTCAACAGTTTCCAGGAAGCCATGCTGCAGGCTTGTCCGCTGCTGTCTCTCTCACCTCTCCTGCTGGCTACCCCACCCTTCGCACTAGAAACTTCTCTCCTGAGCCAAGTGCATTTTGTTATTCACCAAGAAAAGATCATCATTTCCCTCCAGAGCACCTCAGTATACAGCAGCCTGGAGAAGACAAAATGGCAGTCTTTCTCCCTGCTCAGCCTTTTAAAGCAATGTAATATGCATTAATCACAGAATCATAGAATCATTTTGGTTGGAAAACCATGTCCAAACCATGTCCCTAAGAACCTCATCTATGCGTCTTTTAAATACCTCCAGGGATGGTGATTCCACCACTTCTCTGGGCAGCCTGTTCCAATGCCTGACAACCCTTTCTGTGAAGGAATTTTTCCTCATATCCAATCTGAACCTCCCCTGGCACAACTTGAGACTGTTTCCTCTTGTTCCATTACTTTCTACTTGGGAGAAGAGACCAACCCCCTCCATGCTACAACCTCCTTTCAGGTAGTTGTAGAGAGCGATAAGGTCTCCCCTCAGCCTCCTCTTCTCCAAACTAAATAACCCACCTGTGTATAAAAAAGATAAGTAGTTGTAGAAACTGTGAAGTTTGTCCAAGCCATTTCACTACTCCAGGACCTTTTCCTTCCCCCCCATCACTTGTGTCACCCATGCAGGTAGTAAACATTTCACTGCAGTGACCACTTCTCGCCAGGTCATTGCACAGACCCTTGTAGAGTGGATCATCACCCCTTCTGGTGCCTTTATTGCTGTCTGATAATCATGAGAATGCAGCAAAAAATCCTCCAAAAACAGGCCCTATTTCAGCTCAGTTTTGCTGTGTGTATCCAGTACATCTGGTTACAGTCACCACTCCACTGGATGGTGCTGCTGGAGCAGAGGTGCAGTGATTTGGGGATGGGGTGGGCACCCACCCTCCTTCTCCACTTCCTTTGCTCCCTCCCTTCTCTCCTCCCTATCTCTTTCCTTTCCTACCCCAAAGTACTTTTTTCATGGAGGAAGATGAAATATTAAAAAAAAGGAAAAAAAAACCATTAAATGATCCCCAGTTTCACACACAATCATACAGAGATTTCTTTTCTGGCACATAACCCTGTATTGCCAGATGGTATCCATGCTCTTTTCACACTCTTGGGACCTGCAGACCACAGAGGTGGCTGCATCATAGTCAGGGCCATGAAGGCAATCTTAGAAGCGTATTTGTTGTAGGCTTTCAATGGTGTGTTTGATGACAAGAGGCTCTGAGAAATCTTGAGTACAGAAAGCCATATAGCAGACCACAGTGCTGGGGAGCTGTTGTTCCAGATAGCTCTAGGCTGTGGGCAAATATTATTTTTGGTTTTGGCTATTGTTTCTTGTGGTTATTGTTTTTCTGTTGGTTAAACATCATTCCCTCACAGACTTGTGATGCTACATGAGTGATTCAGCTAGTTGGTGAAGTAGTTTAGAACTACTTCCTTCTTAGACACCTTCCCTTCCAAGCATAAAGACGAACAAATGAAGCAACCCATCAGATTCTACTTTTGTCCCCAACCCTCTCTAGCTGGGAAAACGGTAGTTTAAACAAAAATAATGCACCTCTTACCAAATAACGAATACCAGCATAATTTTGAAGAAGCGGATCTGGATCTCTGTCCCCAGACGTCTCTCATTTTCTGTGTAAATCCCTTGTCTCCCCTTCAGTAAGGAGGCAACTGGAAAGTATACAATGATGTTCATTAATAAACATGCTCCTTGTTAGTTATAGGCACAAGGATCCAGAAAAGAGATGTCTGTAAAGGCGGAACAAAGGAATGGATGGATTTGTCTCCAGCAGCAGTTCAGAAGCTGGAAGGACCATCATCAAGGAATCTCATATATAGCCCAACACTAAAGGAAAAGAAGTGCATCTATTATGGATTCCTAAAATGAGTGATATCCCACTAGCTGTTTTTTCTTCTCTCAATCCCACTGAAAATAGAAAATATTATAGTCCACGTACTTTTCTTCTATAACAAAAGGTAGTGTTTACAACTTCTATGTAAAGTGTGATATCATGATAGATTTATTATGTGATGTTTAGACTAAAATAGAATACATTCTATCCTATTATGCACATTTCATTGTGCAATTGATACAGCATTGGCTACACCTCTAAATCTCGAAGGTGTATTTTCAGCAAAAATAGACAGTTATGCCACCTTGCAAGATATCACAAGGAACACACATGTGTACAAACACAGATACACTCAGTGTGTATTTTCCCATAAAAAGAGCAACTTTTTATAGGAACAACTTTTTAAAGGAACAGTTGTTCCTTTGAAAATGAGTATTACAGAGGGACACAGGATGGATGAGATGAAGACTGAACTGAGAATACAGTTCAGTTACTGAGACAGTTCAGTCTTCATCTGAGTACAAATTCTGTTGCTGTTTTTAAATATTCAATGTGTAGATGATGAGTATGAATTCAGGTACTGCAAACATCTAGCACTGATCACATTACATGCAAAGAATGCACTGAATCTGTGGCCTTTTTTCAGTCTCATTTCTTCAAAGAACTGGATAATAAATTAAATGGGAACATCAAGGTCTCATCTGAATTGTGAACAATTCCCATTTGTTTCATAATCTCAGAATCAGAAGTAACAAAATTCTGATCATACTTTATTATTTTTTTAGCTCCATGGATGCCAAGAATTTAAATCAACTACCATATCTCACCAACACTATCCTTAAACCAGAATAAATTACATTCCAAAATCCAGATCAGTACTGAGACTACAGTAAAGCATCCACTATACACTGCCTTATACACATCAAATCAAGAGTAATTGAGTAACATAGAAACACCTTTGCCAATCTGCAGTAAAGATTTATAACAGCATAATTTGAGTACGTCATCAGAGTGTGTCTCTAGGGCAAATTTCCCTTCTAGATGGTATCTTCAATTCAGTAGGCAATTCCCTCCCACCCTTCGCTGTATCTTTATGATTTAATGAGGAGCTATCCCACATCATTGAATACCCAGGCATGATGTTTTACAGTCTTGTTATGTTGTTAAATAACACATACTGATCCATGCTGGCCATTAGGAACATACCTGCTGATACTGTCCTCCTAAACAGGATTGGGTTCACCACCAGCACTAGCAGCAGGGGGACATAGGTTGTGACATAATGTGGGATTGCATGCTCCAAGCCATTTTCACAGCTGAGAAAAAAAAAATCATTAACAGCTTATACATTTTTTTTCCACGTGATAGTTCTGGCTATTTCATATACATCATCTTTATCTTTAATAAATAAATAAATAAATAAAGGAATTAAGCAAACAGATGCTAAACTTTTGGTTCACAGACCTTCATGACCAGATCATACGGGACACAAAGTTGATTTTTAGTTTGCGCTGTCTGTGCATTTTTTTTTCAAATTTAATGGAACAAATACAAAGCTAAAACAAGGAGTAGGAGAACAGTGGCTCATAGCAGCAGCTATATCACAGTGCTGCAGCATGTCCAAGTGCCTGGCATACTTCTTCAGACCCCCCTGCAACCCAGGCAGGTATTTCTAGAATACTCACTCAGTGGGATGCACTTGTCAGAGACCAAAAAAGCCCAGCATTTGGATTCCTGTCTCTAAAGATGACTGAAAGCCATTCAAATGGCCAGAGACCACTAGGATTTTGCAGTCTGTCCCTAGTGCCCTGCTTACCTGGAGAGAGAAGGGTAGTAGAGCAGCGCGATTCCCTCCACGCAGAGCAGCACCGCGAGGCCCCACGTCATCATGTGGTACAGCACAATCGTACTGCAGGCACCAAACAGGACAGGCGTAATTAACAATACCAAACTTTCTTACTTTCCACATTGCAAAACAAAAATAGGGCCCTCACTGAAACAGACATATGAAATGGTGCAGAACAAACACTGACAGGACAATAAACTAAGGACAGCAGGTGGGGTGGGAGGCTGTTCAAGCATGCACACAGAAGTCCTGTGTCCTCCAGCCTGTACGGTGGAAAGTCTTTTTAGCAGGGCATGTTACGACAGGAAAAGGGGTAATGGTTTTAAACTAGAAGAGCAGAGATTTGGGTTAGACATGAGAACGAAATTTTTTACAGTGAGGGTGGTGAAACACTGGCCCAGGTTGCCCAGAGAGGTGGTAGATGCCCCGTCCCTGGAGACATTCCAGGCCAGGCTGGATGAGGCTCTGAGCAACCTGATCTAGTTGAAGATGTCCCTGCTCATTGCAGGGGGTTGGACTAGATGTCCTTTGAAGGTCCCTTCCAATCTAAACTGTTCTATGATTCTATGATTATCTCCAAATGTCCAGAAGGAACCCCTGCATCCTTCATTTGTCCCACAGAGAGCAAATTATGGGATTCAAACTTGAGAATGGAGCCTAGCAGTCAAATAAACCATGCTTCTATAATTTGCAGAGACTTATGTTTAACTTTCAGAGTTGAATAATGCTCCCGTCTGTGTGTGTAGGAAGTCTTCTGTTGTTTACTCTGATCTCAGGATAAAGCCTAAATACATGTGATTTTTTTTTTTTTTCTGGTCAATAGGGATGGGGAAAGGAAGTAGGTCCCAGTTGTGTCAGACTAGAAATATGGGACTTCACAAGATCAAGTTTATGCTCCACAGGCTGAAGTTAACTCAAAAATCCCCACATTGATAACTTCTTCTGAATGAACCATGTGTCCAGTACCTGATTGCTCAGTATCATCTGGGAAGAGAGTCACTTAATTCCATGGTTAGTAGTAGCAACTGAAGGTCATTTTGCCCTTCTAACAACCAACTTAGAAACACCTTATATTTTCTGTTCGGCATTAAAGCATGGTACTTCTTAAAGGGTTTAGCTGCTTTTGTTGCAGGCATTGCAGAAAAATATATAGTAAGTATGTATCATTCTTAAAAACTTTACAAACATGATCAGAAGTGTAATAATGACAACACTGAGAAGTGGATAAAACAGAAAATCTGAGAAAAAAAAATGGAGAATGAGCTATATGAAATTCAGCATTTAGCCCCTCCCACTTTTTTGTTTTCAGGATAACACTTCTTTTTTGCCAGAAGAATCAGTTTCAGGTACAGAGTAGGGACAAAAGTAGTTATCTCATTGCAATAAAGTTTATAGAGCCTGATCTGCTCCCTATTTTTCCAAAGGTTAAATGAATTCATTTACATTTAAATTCCAGTTGGACATAAACGATCAATATCTGAGCATTGCACTGGCAATTTAAACACTTAGCACACCACCCATCCATAGCATTACCTGGTAACTGTATCAACATCAGATGTTTGTAAAAGCTTCACTTGTACATTTATATAGTTGCAAACATGGACATACAGTGTTGGAAGAAAAAAAGCAAATTCAGAGTGTTAACTCTGGTACCTCAGTCCAGCTGATCTTCTTATCACCAAGTAAGAATCAACAGCGTAGCAAAACAACCACCAGAAGCCAGCACTGTACAACAGCTGGATCCACATCTGCATGGGAAAAAAAAAAGCCAAATGTTACAGCTGCTTCTCAAGTACCACTGGGGACAGGGGAGGGACTCCAGCCTTTAGCCTGGTGATTTGTTCTTTAAAAGTGTGCATTTTCCAGCTGAGGTTATAAAGTATGAAATCTTACTCAAAATCACAGGAACAGCTTTGCTGTAGTCAACAGGTCAAGCCATAGGGAAATTGAACAGCGTTTGCTTTAACAGCTTATTCTGTTGTTCAGAAAACCTGTTATTTACTTCTCCAGTCCTAATGCTCAATGTTGTAAGCAAAGCCTAAAGAAATGTATATGGTGAGGATGTTTTAATTTTAGGTTAAAATTTTAGTAGTTTCTCAGTAGCTGAGGTCAGTCATCATCACAGGGTGCCTGTGTATCCTGGGTTCTGCATGTGATGGGCATTTTCTCCATGCACAAGAACCCAATTCAAGGAACATTTATTGAGGGGAAAAAAAAAAAAAAAGATCGTTAACAAAAGTATCACTTACCCTCTGGAAAAATTATTGATAGTGAACTCCCTGACTGATTTCTTCAATAATAATCCAAAGGAAAAAGGTTTAAGTTGATTTAAATTCCACAGCGCTCATGAGCTGACCCTATGCATTTTTCTCACGAGCCTATATGAGATAAGGGAACTTTCTTTGCTGCTGTTTCTAAATTCCACATTTCTTC
Organism: Nesoenas mayeri; assembly: GCF_963082525.1. Taxonomy (NCBI): domain Eukaryota; kingdom Metazoa; phylum Chordata; class Aves; order Columbiformes; family Columbidae; genus Nesoenas; species Nesoenas mayeri. Next base: position 102,119,774 of record NC_137541.1, read on the forward strand.
TCCATAGGAACTGTCTCTTTGTAATAGTCTGGAACTATTTTAATATTGAGATTACCTTGCCTCTGAGCTCTCTTTCACTTCTTATCTGAATATCCTTTATCACAGATCCATAGTAGCATCATTTTACAGCTGGAAACCAACATAGTTGTTACTGAGCCAAATGTCAGTGAATAGCAATCTACCATTCCTTCTTCCAAAAGGCAAATCAAGCTGGGAAATATTTCCTTTCACCATGGGTGTAGACCCTGCTTCTAGTCATTTGCGGTGTGAATTATTCAGTATTTAATTCAAACACCATGATATTTTCCTAGTGCACAGGAGCCAGAAAAGAAAATTCCAGTCTTCCTTCTAAGACACTTTATCCATAGTACTCAGTGTGTAACTTCATCTGTACTTTCACATATTTGCTGCAATTGAAAATGCGCAATTTCCTATACACAAACACACACATACAGAAATAAACTGCAAGGTCTTTCCACCCAGAAAATTCAACATAGACAATACTATATCCAAAAATAGTATAAATCAGATGCACTTAAAATCTTCATGTGCTACCTCACTTTTTAGCAAAATGACACATCTTGCTACAGTGCCCGAGAGGTTACTCCCCTGCAAACCAGAGGGTGTTATTCAAAGGAAATGCCTGAAGGCCTCACTGTTTGGAGTTTGTATTGGCTTGTGGTTAAGTGAAATAAAACAACAGTATTAAAGGAAAAATAAAATAGAATCAGAAACATTTTATTAACTCACATGGGAATATGTGAGGGGAAGTGAGTTGAAGGAGGGTTATTTTTCATTCCAATATTATTAAACCTAAATTTAGCAAATTACTCAAATTACAGCACTTTGCTGGAGCACAAGAAAGACAAAATAAAAATTGTGGTAGACCACTATGCTGCTCACCATCTAACCTGAGATCCAAACAAAAAACAGTCTGCATACTATATCTTTGTCACTGCTTAAAATACTATTTTTTGCTGAGGGCCAGAAAGTGAAATATAAAACATGGGGAAACATGTTTGGGGGTTTTTTTGTTTTCTTTTGTTTTGTGTTAATAGGATATTCTTGCTACAAGTTTTCTCTTCCTCAAAGAAAGAAAATCAATATTTGCATCTAATAAGCATAACTTAAATATCATGACAGAATTGAGAATCAATAGATGTATAAAACTGGTAGCTGCTTCTATAGCACAACACTGTCATGTCTGAAATTGTCATTATATAGGCATATAAGGTACAGTGAGTTGCACTTTGGCACGTGTTGTTTTATTTTAAAACTATTGGAGCTGAGTAATTTTGTTTATGTGTAGTATATCCTATTCTATATTACAAACTTCGAATTGTGAAGCTAATACAGTTATTGCTCATGTATTAATTCACTAGGCACCCTCTGTTCCTATTGAATTTGGGTAAAGTGATGATCTGTCTTATTTGTCATTCTCCATGTTTTGGTAAAAATCATGGCCTTTTTCTCTTGTACAGTAAACTCCAATCACCTTTCTCACACAGTACTATGATTGTAATATGTCAAATTGAGTTTTAATCTGCACTGTTGGAATTCATTTACATTTTCTTATTCTTGCTTTTTAATCCAGAAGATACTTTATTAGATGTAGCCAGATGCAGTCATTGGATGCCCATATAAGCAGCAACCTGAGCTGTAATCCTACATGGCAGGGACAGACTTTCTGCCAGCAGCTTTCCGTCTTTGGGAATATTTCTCCTGCAATCCCTCTGTGTTGCAAACACACACCCTCACTGCAAAAGCTCATTTGTGCTGCCCGAGTTGCTGGTTTCGGTTGGTCCCCACTGCCACCACCGCACAGGCTGTGATTTCGGGCAGAGGAGGTAGGCAGATACCCGGGAGCTGCTGGGGCACTAGTGATGCTGTGCCCACTATAAACCAAACCGCTGGTTCCCCAGCTCGTTCAGAAATGTCTATACCCTTGAGCCTCCATACCCCTGACCTTGCTACAGGTGTGCCCTCCGCTATCCCAGCACTCTTGAGACAAGTGAGCACTACAAAATGCTTGAGACGAGTCTGATCCACTTTGCCCTGTGCCCTCATGTGCACTCTGCAGCATCCAGCACCCTGCAGCATCGCCCAACCTGCCCACCCTGATCTGGATTTTCGGAAGGAAGCATGAATGCACTTGCAAGGGTGTGGCAGAGGCTAAACCATCATATCCAGGCTCTGACTCACAGCCCGATTTCCTCTCAGGCACTGTGGTTTGCCTTTCTGACTCCCCAGGTGGAGGGATTGTTAACTGGGGCAGGAGGAAGGAGAGACGATCTCAGTACCTACCGCGCTCCCCACGCAGAAAGCAGAAGGCCACATGTCGGTCCCGTTCACCACAGAAATGTTAGCTATGAAGCTTGGGAAGCCCAGCCATATACTTGATCTGAAGATTATACCTAAAGAAAAAAAAAATCTATTAATGCTTTGAATCTGCTGGCATGATTTTAGTCACATGCTTCTCCCCGGCCACATATTTTACATCGTGGCCCAGATTTTGTGCATCCACAGTAAGGCTATGGCTGCAGAGGAGTACAGCAGGAAGAACTGTGCCATTTAAACATCGGTGTCATTGCTCAGGGAAAGTGGCCTCAAGAGTCTGACACTGCTTAGACTTGAAATCTTATGTAGATTAAAGTCTCACTTACTTTCAGATACTGTCACACACATCCTTAAAATAAATTGGGTAGCATTTAACAGATTGACATAAACAGTAACTATTGATTTACAATTTTACCAGCATATATTCATATGTTGTTTATTTCTCTATAATCCCTCATTGCAGAAAAAAATGTATTTCTTACTTTTCCCTGCCTTCATTTTTGCAAGCAGCTCTTTTCCTCTCTGTCACAGGACTAAACAAAACGGGACTTTTAAAAATTAACTTAGATTTTTTTAGTGAAATTTTCTGGTTTGCTTGAAATAGGCATTAAGGCACCAACATATAGCAGAACAAAACCAGGACCTTTCCCACCAAGAAAGAATGGCTTCCCACCCACCAAGTGAGTCTAATTCAAAGACAATGATGGACAAATAGTTTGAGTTTGCCAGTGAAAGAGGAAGGGAGAAAAATAAGTTTATCTATTGCTAGCCTCATCTGACTGAAAGAACCTTTTCCAGTTGAATGCATGTGTTTTTTCCATATGTCTCTTTCTTTATTTCCCGTTCTATTGTTTGGTTTCATATTGGTACTTATTATGTACCGTGAGAAAACCTGGCTAGGTGTGAAAGAGGAAAAGACCTGAAATCCCACTTCCTCCTCAGGCAGTGAGAGAGACCCACAAAACAACACGATTTCTGTTATCTAATGTGAGGGAAAGAATGCTATTGTAGAAACAAACTCACCCTGTATTTTCACAGCATGTCTCATGGTGATTTATCCCTAATTTAGCAGTAAATGCCATAAACTGACAGGACAGAATTAGATACATTAGTTTCATTTTGACTCATGAGCTTTGTTTTATTGTCTGTTGTTTTATTCCTCCAATCTATCAGGCAGGGGTTGGGCAGCAGGTTGTCCTTGATAAGGGAGCTTCGCTCACATTTCAGAAGCCTGTGTCCAGTGTGGCCTGTGTACAGCTGCAATTCAAATTTGTTTGCTCTCGATGTCATGTGCCCAGAGAAGCAGCTGGCACATGAATAAGGTGGCAAGCTTTGTTTTAAAAACATATAGGAAGTATTTTTCAAATGTAGTCCAAGGATCAGCTAAGCGTTTGATGTCAGCTTTAGTTTTTAAATGAGCTGCCTCGCCTCCACTTTCATGCCTTATTCTGAGAACCACCCAAAGTTCTGGATTTTATTTGTTTAAAAACAGAGATTTTGGTGCAGATTTGCCGAGAGCTTTTATTTCTAGAATATCACTATTAAACAAGACCTTTCTCCCCCAAAAGCCCGTCATTTTCTGATCTCAGTCCAAATCTTTCTGCAAATACATACGTTTCTCTCAGAAATCTCTGTTGTCCACTCACCAGCTTCATTTGGCCATGGTACCTCAGAGCAATAAGAGCCTGCTACAGCAAGGGTGAGGTACATAACTTACCTAAGCCACCAAGGATGTCACAAATGGAGATAAGGAGAAGGATGGTGGAAGAGGAGGAGGCTTTGAGCATCTTCCGTGGGGTCTGTCCCTTCTTTGGCAGGAGCTGCAGGATGGTCAGTAGCAGACTGACAGAGGCGCTGCCAATGCAAACTCCGCAGAAGACTTCAGGCTGGAAGTTCACCACCAGCTGTGTGGCTGCATCCCGGTTCGGGCAGCAGTAGGTTTCTAACCTGGGAGAAGCCATGAAGCACCCAGCTGGTTGAGGGGCCCTACGAGCAGAAGAAAACGCTGCCGCTTTCCCAAGGCAGCGTTCACTTTTTCTTCACCCTTCCCATTAGTCCATGGTGGTGAGAATCACGCGATTGATGGATCATGTGCTCCGGCGGCTGCTGCTGCTGGAAGTAAATCCCCTAGAGCTGCCTTTCTCAGCCTCTCCTACCAAGGAGATCAGATCCGAACAAGAAAACACAGTGTAATCTGAAACATGCCCCATGCTTGCTCAGAGCCATTGGCAACACTTCACTCACATATTTCTGCTTGCACAGTGCATGATACAGGAAGACTTAAACTCACCAGAGCAGTGAAGGTGGTTTAAAATAAATATGGATGCAGATACCAAAGGAGAAGCATTACATTTTAATTGTGTTTCCCTTTAGTCCCATCCCACACAGCACCCTTTAATTACTGCAAATGATTTTAAAAGATGAGTCCAGACACAGGCAATCCCAGCCTTTGCAGGGAGGAACAGGACTACGAAACCACACCCTAACCTAAATCTAAATTTTGGTGATCCAACCCACCCATCCTTGTAATTAAAATTAGAAACATGATATCCTATCACTGCAGAAAGATATTACATTTAGGAAGACAATATTAACTTCATCCTATTTCAACCACAAGCACAAAAATCTTCTCTTTAGTCTGTACTGTATGTGTTGGATCAGCATGACATGGAAAATTCCAGGACTTTTGATTTCTTGAGAATATTTATTTAGTTATTTATTTCGTAAGGGTTTAATATGAAAACACGAATTTGACCTGCAATATTTGTTTGTACTTCATAAGCTAGACAATATCCTTTAAGTCAGGGGTCCTACTAGGCACAGGAGTAAATCCTCACAACCATAAACACAAAAATTACCTCTCCCCTTTCAGCTGAGTTTCAAACTCCTTGCACCCGCCCTCACCTCCAGAAAACTTGTTTGTAGGAACATGCTCAGGAAATACAGAAGGGCGCACTGCCAACATACTTGAAATGAACTGGATGTTAAATAACACAGTCATGGATTTTATAATTAGTCCTTATAAGAACAAATGACCAAGCATTTTTTACTTTTTTTTTCCAATGGCTCAGCTTATAATATTAGCAGAAATCACAACAGCCTGATGAATGACAGTGGGACATTTTGTGTGCAGGGGTTATAAAACAGAGGCTTCAGTAAACAGCCATCAGTCCTGAGTAAAACAGTACCTGTGGAATTCTTCATTACACAGGACACCCCATACACTTGACCCCAGCACAAGAACAAACACTACAAAGCCCACCAGTCTGCTGACTGCTGGTGGGGCAGTGCAGCCTCTTGTTGCGGGATGGCTGCAGTAGGGCTTAGGTGGCAGCTGGAGCGCAGGCACCTCCTGCGTCCTCCCAGCCTGCACCCAGGGGACTGCCCAGTGCTGAGCTCCACCTGCCTCACCTGAGGAATCATAGAATCACAGAGTAGTTTTGGTTGGAAGGGACCTTCAAAGGGCATCTAGTCCAACCCCCCTGCAATGAGAAGGGACATCTTCAACTAGGTCAGGTTGCTCAGATGGATGTCAGCTTGCAGATTCAGGCTCCTACACACAAGTGCCTATACATCAACAAGGTGTCTGAATTCTGTAATTGGAATTTAGGCACAAACATCAAAGACTCTGAAATCCAGGCAGCTGATTTTGAAGCTGAATGTTACCTGGACACTTTTGCTGCTTTCCAGCACACGGAGATTTACCTGCTCCATGGATGAGGACAGGTAAGTGATCTGGACATTGCAAACCTATGTTTTGTTACTACCATGAATACAAAAAATATACTGAGGGCAGCAAGGCTGTGAACCAGATTGCCCTGCTCCAGAAATACAAACTCTTGTTGAGGTAAAGGAGGATACCTATGCTCTGTTGTGAATATAGGGCTGGGACTCCTCAGACTTCATTCCACCTCTGCTGGAGCAGCAGTGCATGGAGTTGCCACCTCTCTGTCAAGAAACTGCATTGCAGTCTACCTGGCTACTAAAGAGCAAAAATTACACCTCCACAGAGGCAGATCATTATTTAAAATAAAGCCATCATGTACCACATATACAATGCAAATACATATAAATTAAAATAAAATATGTTTGCTCTCATTTGAAGGTAAATGTATATTGTCTGGCTTAGAACAGCAAAACTTTCAGATTATTAGACAGAAAGATAAATTGTTGAATAGAAGCCTTTCAATTCCACTAACAGTTTCTAAAGTTGTTAGCCTCACTACTCCTGTTGCCATTTTCCTTCCTTCAAAAATCTGAAAAGCACGTCAAGTTGTTATCCTGACAGTTTTCTAGTTTGCTCCTGTGGATTTATCCTTTCATTATTTTAACTTCTCCCTCATTTTTATTCAGCTACTTCAAAGGTATTTTCATTCCTCAGTTGTAGTCTTATATTCTGTATCCTTCTCTCCACAATTTTGCCAGTGGTGCACCCTATTTTTATTGCTTTACTTCTCTGAGGGGAAAATTACTTTTTAACCTCTTCTTCTGGGTCCTTTCCCTCCTGCTCTCCCAGGATTTGATTACACAGTCACTTACAGAGAGAGTAAGTGATTTTTATTAGAAGCAAAGCATATGACCCGTAGCATACAAAAAGAATATAAAGTGACTCATGCGTGAATGGAAACCTGCCATGATACAAGTAAATGTGTCTTTACATGTGAACAACTGAGGCTGAATGGGAGATAGATCTGCCAAACTCATGTGCCACCCAGTATCTCAACTGGTAAGACCTAGATGGTCTCTGGCCCTTGTTGCTAGGCTCAGAGTATAAGGTCAGAATAGTCAAAGGAAATCAAAGCTGGTTTGGCAATCTTACACCTGAGATTCATTTGGCTTCTCGCGATTATGAAAGTAAGAGGATAAAAGCTGGGGAAAAAAGGCGAAGGAAACAGAAAAGTTATGAAAGAAAGTTAGAAAAGAGTTACTTTGCCTTGTTAAGGAACACTATTTAGTATTCACTAAAACCCACATCATTCTACAGACCCTAATTCTCTTCCCGCTGAAATTATTGACATAGTTCCCATTGCTGCCAGTGGCACAAAACAGACCCACAAATACAGCGTGCCTCTCATTTTGTACCAAGGCAGGATCTCAATTAAGCAAATGGTGTAAGTTGGAGACAACCATTAGCACACATACAAGAAACATTAAACCCCCCCCCCGGTATTGCAAATAGTAATCAATCGAACACAAAGCATTAAGTACATTACACAACACTGAAAATTCCAGCCTTGGTCTTGTGCATTGGCAATGGTGTGATCAAGAATGAGAAAAACACTGTGTCCCTTGCAAGGACAACGGGCATGTACTCCATACACGCAGCTTCTAGAAATACCTACTCGTGCCCTCCTTGGACCTGGGACGTACTGTTTCCGTCCAGTCCATGTTCATCATTAAGATGAAACACTGGCTTGCCTGCTTCTAAGGGAAAGCAACAGGTTTACGAAAATATGACAGGCATGCATTTCTGCTGTTAAGGAGTGTACTACAGCTTGTGCTTGTGTGTGCACTTACAGACACTTTAATCACTCTCTTAATTAAATCTGGGACTATAGCACTGGTTTACAAAGGCGAAGGAAATTTATGGAGATAGAGACAGAGGAGAATTTATTTTTGTTTGCATGTACTCATGTTTGCAATGCATCATTGCCTGAATTTACAGCTCTCAGTTAAGATCACAGAATCACAGAATCATTTTGGTTGGAAAAGACCCTCAGGATCATTGAGTCCAACCATCAACCCAACACCATCACTAAACCATGTCCCAAAGAACCTCATGTCTGTGTTTGTCTTAGCTACTTTACAAAAATAAAAACTATATTTTGTCAATGGTTCCTGATATCATAGTCTTTTACACATTACCTGACACAGCATTTCCCAAACTGGTGAAAGCTGCGTTTGTCTTCAAGCTAAATGGATGCACTAAAACCAGTTATGAACTCCCCAGCAGATCCTGCAATGCATTCTTAAAGGCCTTGACTTTTAAATCTTCTATAGTCTAAGCATTGTGCTTAATTCTATCCACACAGAGCTCCTGCAATTAGATATACTTTGGAAGAAACTATATGTCCTTCCCATATTTATCCGTACCAATTTTTAAAGCTAATTTTAAACTGGCTTTTCACTCAATGTACAACTGAAATAAACATGGAAATCCACACCCCTTATTTTCAATTTTTTTTTGTAAATTTAGGCAGTAATATTGGAACCATAGTGATATTCAAAGTGTAACATCTGTCATTATTATAACAGCTACAGACTACATTAAAAACAAAACTGGAAGAAAACCAAAGGTATTGCTTCCTTTCCCTCAGTGATTTGAATATAATTACAGAGTTGTAAATCATTAATTCACATTTAAGGATGGTGAACATTAATTTAAAATTATAAGAATGAATATATCTCCTTTGCATAAAAATAATGCTTGAGCTTTTTGTTTCCTTTAAGAATAAAAAACTTAAATACATGAAATGAGTGTGCATTCAAACGGCTTGATAATTGTGAATGGTGCGTGTTACACATATTTTACTGACTTGTTATATACCTTCTCCTGGGAAATGTTATCCCACCTGACTTTTGTTAAGAAACGAACACAAATTATTGAAACTGTGTCTATTATGGATTTAAATTATTAAACAAGGTTTATATGGCCAAAGTACAAAGTAACTAAGTAGAAAAATGCATCTATAAGCTGGATAAAACAATTTTTGCTTAGAGATTGGAAGAACAAATTCCCTGATGCCAATGCTAAGAACGTTACAGTCTCTGAACCTGCAATAAGACAGATTTTGTGGCCATGTTTCTGGACAAATTCCACTATTAATTATTGCCATCACTATATTAGTTTCCAGAACAAAAAGATACCTCCTATTCAGCATACATGTAATACAGAGACCTTGTCCCACACCTTCACAGTCTACATGAGATACAGTTTGCATAGGGACTGCCTGATGAAAAAAATACTGTGAAAAGAAATAATATTATCCTCTCCACACACATTGATATTGAAAATTGGATCTTAATTTTTATAAATGTGCAGAGGGTACTCTGCTCTACAAAGATGTTGAATGTCTATCCTGTTCTCAGTAGCTTCCAAAGGTATCCTAGGCCCCACTACTTCTGCACTTTTAGAGGTTACATTACTTGGTTTCCCTCCAGAGAAATTAGGTGGGATATGCTTATATCCTTGTTATGGTTGCTGGACTGTGGGATCTTGTTAAATTATATCTCCCACCACCCAGAAGTTATATTTTCAAAGCCCGTTAGCACTGGAAAATTATCACATAAAACCTCTATTCCCAGGCCAGTCTATGTAACCAAACCAAAATACATTATAGCACTAATTTCAAAGCTCTTATAATGCAAGAAATCTCCAAGGCTCTGTTAATTAAATTGCTAAAAATGTCAGTGTACTGTGGCCAGTGAGATGGTCTCGTTGAATGCTGAAACCAAGTATTGAAGGGAATTCTGACAAAGTGTGCAGCCACCACAGGGACCAGTCAATGCTCCCCTTTGAAGTCCCATGAGCACCACTGGGTTTCTTCCCTCTCCAGCAGCTGCATGGCCAGCAGTCAGCTCTGCAGCATCTTGGGATGGGGTGAAGGAAAGCTGCCACCTTCTGCTTTACAAATTGTTGTCTGGTAGCTTCTGAAATGAGCAGACAGCCCACAAGCATGCCTTAGCTGGCTCACAGAATCAAGAGGAAACTCAACAATAACAGCAGACACATTATAGTGCAGGAAGCACTTAAGATCCACTCTTGATTTTTCTGTTCCTCAAGACTGAAGATCATGACTTCATTGTCAGAGGTGGGCTTAGAATCATAGAATCATTTTGGTTGGAAGAGACCCTCAAGATCATTGAGTCCAACGATAGCCTAATTCTAGCACTAAACCATGTCCCTAAGAACCTCCTCTATAAGTCTTTTAAACACCTTCAGGGATGGCGACTCCACCACTTCCCTGGGCAGCCTGTTCCAGTGCTTCACAGTCCAGAGTGGACAGAGTAATGAGGCTAACCCCTCAGCATCTGAAGTAGTTTACTGGATATACTCTTCAGGCGGGTAACATGGCTGCACTATACATTTATATTAAAGCTTGGCTGCCTCAGCTATTGCCATTGGTCAGCTTCCTGGGAGCGTGACTCCAAGAAAACAGCTGATCCTAAAACAGCTTCAGAAAAATGCAGTGTTCTGAAAGAAATCCTCTGTGTACCTTTAATACTACATAATTCAGTCTTTCAAAAGAAAGTAACCTTTGGAATTGTAACAGGATCTGTGTTATTACAGAAGATGTGCAATAAAACCACCCCCAACCCCGAAGCTGTTTCCTCAGGATGTTACTAACAATGTCCCACTGACACGAGTACACTCTGCACTGTAGACAAAATTCACACTAGCAAAGCAGCTACCTCCCACAGCAGCCTTCTCCTTTCGAAATCTAACACAAACCAGGAAAAGCTAATCTGAAATGCTGGCACTTTTTCTCACTTGTATGACTTGGTAGGATTCCCTTAAACTTCCCATCAACTGCAAACTGTTCTGCCTTGGTCTTCTGAGAGAGAAGACCACAACTACAATATAAGGTGGCATAGGAGCCTATGGGGTGGTGTCATGCACAGAAAGAACTTCTGCCCCTGTGGACTCCTGGGCATGCTCAGTCACCAAATTCGTGTAATATCACAGGTCTGGCACTGCTGGACCATAGTCTCTTGTGCATAGCTGATGCTTTAGGGCAAACTGCTACAGCATTACTAAAACAAACAAACAAAACCATTTACTTCATGCTGTCATGCTGCATGCATGGTTAGATGGACTCTCACAAGATGCTACATTCTATGACCAACACCTGGACACAATTCATATTCTGTGTATCCAAGCAGAGAGTAGAAAGGTCATTTTGTAATAAAGGAATTGTGTCTATTTATAGAATGCACTGAGAGATTTATTTACACATTGCTGATAGGCAGAAAAAAGGAAGGTCTGTTTGGGGTTAGCTAGCAAATGAAGACGAAGTCCAAGTGAAAAATACCAGATTATAAGGGTTTTGTCTGCTCTCATGCATATTCTAGCCTCTTGCTATTTATCTACCCTTTTCAAAGCCTTCACAGCATTCTCTGCAAAAAGAGCATTTGAAACCCTCCCTTTGGCATTTTCCCTGATCATCCTTGCTCCAGTGATCATCTTCATCAAGCACAGAATTTAGATGTAACATGCTGTGGTATCAGAGTCTGAATGCCTAAAGACTGCTTGTTAGCCTCTGAGTGTATGTGACGTTGTGAGAATATGTAAGAATTGAACAAAGTTTGAATCAAAAACTTCACGGGTATAGAAATACCAGAGTATCCTAAGACATGCTATTCTTTCATGAATTTCAGCCTTATAAAAAGCCTTAGAGAACACAGAAGCTTTGTTATGTGGTCCCAAGGAACTGGAGAAGTCAACATATATTTGAGCATTTATCTGAAAGGCTAAGAACTTCTAAGGGTTTCTCCAGCACTAATTATGTGCTGATGAAGCCATATTTGCAATACAGGAGAAACAAGACACACTTGAGAAAGGTTTCTAAAATGCCTAAATCACACAGGAGACATCCAGCTGGAGTTTTTTAACATGTTATTTTTTATTCTGGGAAAATGAATAATTTGTTGAAATCAAAGTGTTTTGAAGAAGAACAGGATTATGCCGAATCCATCAGAAGAAACATGGCAGGTTTCCAAAGCAAACCCTCCTGGTTCCCAGCTATAACAGGATGTCTGTCTCTTGGGCTGCTACCCAACCTGTTTCTCCAGGTTCTCAGGACTTTCAGACTCCACAATAAACTACCAGCAGTTTGCCAGCTCTTGAATTACTTGATCAAAAAATCCATCCACTTCTGCTACAGGAACTTCTTATCACCATTTCAGTCATTTTGGTCTTTGTGATGGTTATTTTTTCAAAGACACAAGAGCTTCAAACAGGAAGGAGCTGGAAGCCACTGTGTAGCTAGAAAGCTACGATGTGATCACTGTCGCTGAAACATGGTGGGACAAATTGCACAACTGGAACACTGCACTCGGTGGCTATAAATTGTTCAGAAGGGACCAGCAAGGAAGGAAGAGTATGTGTAGTGTAAAAAAAAACAGAGCTGAAAAACTGTGATGAATGGGCTGAGAGCTTAGGGGCCAAGACAACAAAGGAGATCTCATAGCTGGTGTTTACAACAGGCTGCCTGACCAAAGGGAGGATGTCAATGGAGCGTTCTTACTTCAGCTGTGGTAAGCATCATGCTCCCAGGCTCTGATCTTGCTGGGGAGCTTCAGTCACCATGACATCTGCTGGGAGAGCAGCACAACAAGCTGTAAGCAGGCCAGGAGACTCGTGGGGTGCATGGAGGATAATTTCTTAATCTGAGTGATAGACAGCCCAACCAGAGGCGAAGCATCACTGAACATGTTGCTCACTAACACAGATGAAGTAACCAGAGATACAGAAATTGGTGGCTCCAGTGGTCACACTAGTGGAATTCACAGTCTTGAGGGATATGGGCCAGGTGAAGAGTATAGTTAGGATCTTGAATTTTAGGAGCACAAGCTTTCAATTGTTTATGGAATTAGCGGATGGCATCCCCTGGGAAACTGTCCTCAAGGAAAAGAGGAGCTGAACAGACCTGGTAGCTCTTGAAGGACATTTTTCTTAGGGAGCAAGAGCTCTTGATTCCCATGTCTAAGAAATCAGGCAAAGGCAGCAGGAGACTGGTGTGGTTCACTAAGGACCTTCTGGTCAAACTAAAGTGCAAGAAGAAAATGCACCAAGGACATGTATCCTCGGAAGGATATAGGGACACTGCCCAGATGTGTATGGATGGGATGACAAAAGCTGATGTGCAGTTGAAGCTGAATTTGGCAAGGGATGCAAAGAATAAGAAGGACTTCTACAGGCGCATTGGCCAGAAAAGGAAAATCAAAGAAAACGTACCTCCCTGATAAATGAGACAGGAAAACTCGTGACAACTGACATGGAGAAGGCTGAGGTACTCAACAAGTTTTTTTTGCCTCAGTTTTCAATGGTAATCTCTCTTTCCACATCTCTCAAGACCCTGAACCTCAAAGCAGGGAGTGAGGGAATGAAGTCCCTCGCATCATAGGAGAAGATCAGGTTCAAGACCACCTGAGGAACTTGAACAAACATAAGTCCATGGGACCTAACAAGATGCATCCCATGTCCTGAGGGATTGGCTGATGTGGTTGCCAAGCCAATCTCAATCATACCTGAAAAGTCATGGCAGTCAGGCAAAGTCCCCAGTGACTGCAAAAATGAATAATTTCATCAATTTTTAAAGGGAGTGAAAAGGAAGACCCTGGGGACTACTGACCAATCAGTCTCACCGCCATGCCCAGTAAGATCATGCAACAGATCCTCCTGGAAGAAATGTCAAAACATATAGAATACAGTGAAGTGATGTATAGACTGTTAGATGGATAAGGAATTGGCTGTATAGCCACACCTGAAGAGTTACAGTCAATGGCTCAATGTCCAAGTGGAAATGAGTAACAAGTGGTGTCCCTCAAGGTTCCATACTGGGATCAATGCTATTTAGTATCTTCACTAGTGACATAAACAGTTGAATCAAGTGCACCCTCAGCAAGTTTGCAGATGACACCAACCTAAGTGGTGTAGCTGATAATGCTTGAGGGAAGAGATGACATCCAGAGGGACCTTGACAGACTTGAGAAGTGGACCGATGTAAACCTTGTGAAGTTCAACAAGGCCAAATGGAACATCCTGCACCTTGATTGGGGCCATGCCCAATTATCAATACAGACTGGGGGATGAAGGCATTGAGAGCAGTCCTGCAGAGAAAGACTTGGGGGTACTGGTGGATGAAAAATTGGACATGACCTGGCAGTGTGCTCCTGCAACCCAGAAGGCAAATCATATCTTGGGCTGCATCAAAAAGAGCATGGCCAGCAGGTCGAGGGAGGTGATTCTGCCCCTCTACTCTGCTCTGGTGAGACCCCCCCTGGAGTCTTGTGTTCAGCTCTGGAGCCCTCAGTACAGGAAAGACATGGACCTGTTGGAGAGGGGCCAGAGGAGGCCACAAAAATCAGAGGGCTGGCACACCTCTGTTGTGAGGACAGGCTGAGAGAGTTGCGATTGTTCGGCCTGGAGAAGGCTTCAGGGAGACCTTATTGTGGCTTTCAATATGGAAAGGGGGCTTACAAGAAGGATGGAAACTTTCTACCAAGGCCTGCAGTGACATGACATAGGGCAACAGTTTTAAACTGAGAAAGGGTAGATATAGGTTAAACGTAAGGAGTAAATTATTCACAATAATAGTGGTGAGACACTGGAATAGGTTGTCCAGAGAAGTTGTGGATGCCCCATCACTGGAAGTGTTCAAGGTCAGGTTGGATGGGGTTTGTAGCAACCTGGTCTAGTGAAAGATGTCCCTGTCCATGGCAGGGGGTTGGATTAAACCATCTTTGAAGTTCCCTTCCGACTTGAACAATTTCTGTGATTATGTTATTCCCTTATGTTATTGCTAAATGTCCTATAAATACTATGTAGGATTAACTTTTGCTCCACATACAACACATGCATGCACACCCTGTAGTTTTTCAACAGATTGCTGTGCCAGTGGCACTGGGGTCTATAGAGAGCAATCTGGGAATAAGATATGCATGTCCATAACTCTTATCTTGTAATTAATTTTCACCCTGAATTCTTGAAATATTATCACTAGATTCACAGTATTCTCACACAACTCCAGCCTTCAGAAAGTTTTTTTTAAGCCCTTTATCTTGACTGTAGAGATCACACTACACATACATTCCTATCCAGCAACATGACTTCTACTGCTGGTGACTAAAATGTTATTTCTTCAGCAACTGTGGCAACTGATTACATAGAAGAAGCTGCGTTGGTAGCTAGATCATTTTAGCAAATACTTCTGAGGATGTGCACAAGTCTGCTCTGCCTTTTTGCCGGAGGTTGCAACTGCTGTAACAGAGCTGCCAGAGCAGAACATCTGCCGTGGATCAGCAGCTCCATTTCATAGCACAGCATCTTAAATTGTCGATGTAACTACGCACGCTCCTGGGCATCTATTTCCTATTTCAAATGGCTGAGGCAAAGGCACTTTGCCTCTTCAGAGAACTGTGATGTTTGGTGGTTACCTCCAGGAAAGGAGTGGTGACAAACAGCGGGAGATTGTAGAGGTTTACGTCACCTCAGTTCTTTACTCTGTGATGATGAGTCAGAAGCCTCTACTTCTTTCAAATTTCTCCGCTACTGGGGAAAAAAACAAAGCCCAGCTGGAATTGCGAGGTCCGGCACAATGAATGCCCTTGAGACTGAGGGTTAAACACCCCAATCTAGGGTCAACCTGCAGGTATCCTGCACAATTCAGTGCAGGGTGTCTTCAGGAGAAGATATGAGTTATGCAGCCACAGAGGTGAACCAGGTTGTGCCTTTACAGCATAGCTGATACTGTTTAGACGAAATCCTGCCATACAGAGATTTATTCCTAGTTTTGTTAAGTCTCAATGGCTGACGAACAGGTATGCAATCTGTGCAACAGAAAGAATGAAGGCTAAGTAAATTCTGTAGAGTAAAATTTCACTTGAAATCACTAATTAAGCTTCAAGTACCAATGTAGGAAGACAGAAGTACTGTGGAAGGAACCCAGTTTACTGTAGAAAGCTTTTTTGCTACAGGGCACGGACTTGCAAACTGAATTTGTGGGAACAATCCCTTAAGAAAGTTTGATAGCTCCTTTTGCCTGGCAGAAGGAAGCATTTGGGTAACTTTTCTGTATCACTGTGAAGTATCTTTGGTAATATTAACAGCACATCAGCCATAGCTGCATCATTCTCTCTCCCTTGTTTGAAAAAGTCTGTTATTTCCTTTGGTACATTTATGGCACTCTGATGTATCTTATCGTGCACTTCCACATTGTATTGCTAACTTTTGTATACTCAGACAACATTTGACAGGTGAGACGATGTACAGGAGAAAACAGAGGGTTTTGTCACTGAGGGTTTTGTTACAAATACAGTTATCATTGGTTATCTTACCACCCAAAAGAAAAGTAATACATTTGCCAAATCCTTTGTTCTTTATGACCATCCAGAACCTTATGGAGGCTGGCAAAAGCTGCAAAAATTCAAGTAATAAAATTATCACAATATTTTAAAAAGAGTATGAGTACAAGTCTCCAGCTGGGTTCTGAACAAGCTTCAGATCTCACAGAGAGTGAGGATATAAAAGATGTGAAGAGAAATTTTTCTGATATGACAAAAGAGAATTCCTGTTTTTCTTTTGGTCTGGCAAAACCTACATATGTCAGGGACTTTACATATAAGTCTCTTAGTTTTCCATTGGTAGCATTAAAGGAGAAAAGGCAAAAAAGAAGTGTCATTCAAAATAAAGAAGTCTGATTTCTGATCTGTCAGCTACAGGTTGAGGATCTACTTGGCAACTGTATCAGGCCATCAGGCTCTAAGCATTAGCTAGAAAACTGTTCTTCACTGAGGTCTCTTTTAATCAGGAATGTGAAAGCTTTCAGATACTGTTTCTTAAGACAATTGCTTTCCCAAGAACTACATGTCCACATCTTCCACTGATGCAAATGACAGTAGCAGAGTTGGACAGTTTTGACTTGGCTTCCTTAATGTAGAGGCTGAATCCTGGCTGTAGATGTTCCAATTTTAAAATCCGTGCTCAGTTTTCTGCATCATTCTTCAGCACTGATTTATAAGACCAAATCAAAAAGCCAGAACAGTAATGTAAATCATAAATTTCTTAGGGACAACAAAAAAATTCAAGATGTAGAAGAATGAACGTTTGGCAGTTGAATAAAAGGAGATACAAACAGAGAAGACATTTCTGGAAGCACGGTTTGCTCTTCTCATTTATTATACAAGCTATTTTATTTCAATTTTTATTTCAATGTGTATACTTGGGAACACACTGAAGTTTGAATTGTGTTTCTGGATGTTTCTTTCATCATCAGGCTCACAAACAACAAAACTGTGTACTGCAGGCCTTTAAAACTTTCAGCTATGGGTTATTGAGTAGACATGGCTGAGCGGACAACGTGGCATGTGTTATATAAACACAACTGAAGACTTTCTCAGATTCCAAGGACAACTAGAGACAGAACTTGGAGAAAACTATTTGTATTTCCCTTTATTAGTTTGTTTGTTTGTTTAATTATTTGTCTTATAAACAGCACTTGTCTATATGGTAGAAAAGAATCATAGAAGGAATCTGTCTGAGGATCTGCAAGTCACCTGAGGCCTTACATATCTTAATGGAATACATAGGTTTGGTATAAGGTTTGGACTTAGCATGATACTCACAAAAGTATGTGTAAGTTGGTGTCACTTGGGTCCCCATGCTGTGGCTCAATCTGTCTCTTAATCAGGAGGAAACAACACTTGTCCTCATCAAATATTTTTCTCCTGTATGTCCTTCTAGGATTTATGATCTCAGACACTCTCAATCCTGGAACCAAAGTTTTCTTTGGGTATTAGAAAAACATACTGTAGATAATGTTGAAAATATTATTGCCGCCTTCAGAGCAAGGCAGGAGAACCTTCTGAGGAATAAATCAGCTGAAACAGGAGTTAGAGGGTCAGACTACATAAGCAGAATGGCTTCTTTCAGAAGCAAAATATGCAAACTGTCACATATATACAAAAACTTGAAATCCCACTGCATATTCCAGGCACTTCCAAGAAACTATCACATGAGGAAGCGTTTTGAGCTTCACTAGTCCTTCAGAAACTGAAAGACAGATTTTCCCATTTCTTAGATCAAGCAGTACTTCACCTGCTTGACAGTGGAAAGCAAAGGAGGATTGCTGGTACTCAGGTACGCTACACCAAGCCTGGTCCCGATTTAAGCCACTGAAACTTCCCATAAAGCGATGCAATTAAGCTGAAGTCCATCACGAAATAAACATCTCCCTCCCAGCCCCACCATCAACTCAGTGAAGACATCACGCAACCTCAAACCCTGCGTTTATTTCCCACCCATAACATGCGATTTGCCTTAAGCTCAGCACTTCTAGTTCTCCTCCACCAAACTTTTTTGTCAGTCTTTTTGCAGCTGAACCTATGCCTGGGGCCCCGTCCCGCTGACAAGCCCGGCGTGGCGGCGCTTCTCACCCGAGGCCTCCGGCCCATTGACCCTCCGGCGCCCTGGCGGCCGGGACCGGCCCTCCCGGGGCCGCGGCCTCGCCTCACCTCAGCCAGGCCCCGCCTCGCCCCCGCCTGCCGCTAGAGGGTCTCGGAGGCAGCGAAACGGGCGGTCCGGGCGACGCCGGGCACTGCACACGCTGGGGCCCCTCCCGCCCCGCCCCACAGGTGGTGGAGACAGCACGGGGCGGGGGCAGCGGCCGGAGGGAAGCACCTCCCCCGGGTGCCCCCGCTCCCCCTCCGGTGGCTCCCGCCGCGGCTGCCCCTTGACCTGCCCTCCATGTTGCCCGGCTTCCCCCCGCCCCGTCGCCCCCACCGCTTAACCCTCCCCATCCCGGCCTCAGTCCGCAACAACGTAGCGAGGCTGGAGGAGCCCCCCCCCCGCCTCTCCTCCCTTCCCTGGCCGGCACAGCGCGGCCCCCCGCCGCCTGGCACCGCGAAGGCGGGGCGTCCCTGGCCGAGGGCAGGCCGCAGCCGCCGGCTGCCCCATCGTCCCCCGCTGCCGCGGGGCAGGACCGGCGCGGCCGCCCTCCACCTGCTCGCCGCTTTTGTTTGGGGACGGGGCGGGGGAAGGAGAGGCGCGGCTGCCCCTGTGTGTGGCGGGGCAGTACGGTGCCGGTCTGACTTGGAGCTGACGGGCACTCTCGCTGCCGCCTTTGTCTGGCGGCCGGCCCGGGGCTGCTCTCCCTTCCTCCTCCTCCTCCTCGCCCGGGGGGATCGCGCTGCGGGGCTGCCCGCTTTTGGGGAGGGGCGAACGGCTCCCCTGCTGAGCAAGCCCGCGGTGGAAAGAGCGTTTCGTTCTCTTTTCGGGGCGAGAGGGAGGGAAGGAGGGAGGGCAGGAGGCGGGGGCGCCTCGCCGCCCTGCTGCCGGCGTCCCGCGTTGCTCGGCGGCGCCTGCCCCGCCGCTAAGTTGCCGCAAGTTGGAGCCGCCCCCCCTCCGTACCCGCCGCCGGGTTGTGGCCTCGGCGTGAGACAATACCGCGGGCTGCGGAGGAGGGGGAGGAGGGGGCGGGAGGGAGCAGCCTCTCTCGCCGCCGATGGGGCCGGGCTGGACGGCGCTGCGGGGCGGGTAGGTGGCTCCGCGGGCTGCCGCCGGCTGGCGCGCACCGGGGAGCGGCCGGCAGAGGCAGGCGAGCCCCGGCCGTGACGGGCGCCGCTGGCGGCGCGGGGGCTCCATGGAAGACGTGGGGCTGCGGAGCGGACGGGAGCGGCTGGCGGGCAGCGACCCGCGGCTCGGCGCCGTGCTGGTGGAGCCGGTAGTGGTGATGGTGGAGCAGCGGGCAGCGGAGGGCTACAGGCTGGTGGAGGTGCTGCTGACCGGCGGAGCTCCCTGGGGCTTCACCCTGAAGGGCGGGCGAGAGCACGGGGAGCCCCTCATCATCACCAAGGTGAGAGGCGCCGGGGGTCGGGGAGGGGGGGTGTGGGCGGCTCCGGCCGGCTCCATTTTGGCGTGCCCGCGGCGGTGACAGCCCGGCGGGGGGCAGCGGGCCTGCTCTGGCCGCACCGCCCGCCCTCAGTGCGGGGCGCACCGCGGGGCAGGGCGGCTGCGGCGCTGCCGCCGGCCCCAGCGCAGGTGCGGCCGGGCCGGCTCCGCGGCGGCCGTTAGCGGCCGGGGAGCGGGTGCCTGCGGTTTGGTGCTGGGGCAGCCCGGCACCGCTGGGGGCAACAGGTTGGTTGTTGGGCGCAGGCAGCCTCGTAGCTCCGACCCGCTGCTTCTGGGAGCTCTTATTCCCCGTTAGAAACCCAGTGCCGTCGCTGCCGGCGCCGGTAACTGGCGGGGGGACCCCGCTGCTGCCAGCGCGGCCACGGACCCTGTGCTGGGCCCTTCCCTCCCTCCGGGCTCCTGGCGCAGAAGGGCATGGAGACTGAAACTCCCGGCTCTGAGGCTGAGTTTCCTCCGGTGCTCTTGCACTTGCAAATTAAAAATAACGAGGCTAACCTTTTGTATCTCCTTCCTTCTGCAAAGAAAGGTCTTGTGGATAGTGACTGAACCCGTGCTCCCAAGATGGGAAGACTCCTAAGCATATATGCACTTTATGCTTGTTTATTGTTTTTTCTTTTTTTCCCCTCATTGCCTTTTTTTTTTTTAATATGTCTTTGTATATTCACGGCTTTAATCTTAATGTAGTGGGTACAGCTTAAAGAAATACATCACATTTCATCACTTTTTCTAGAAGATGTTTTTCATCTTGATGTGTTTTAACTTAGGAACCCCCATCCGCAGTCATCATTGGGTTTTGCTGTTAAGACAGCTTTCTTGTTGCACAGTGAAAACACATTAAAATAGATCCATATGTAGTTGGAAAAAAAAATCCACATTAGCAAAGCACATTTTGCCAAGATCTGTAGAAAAGATATACATGCTTTGTCTATGGGTCCTGTGGATTCTGCCAGTTCCTATTATAGAAGTTCACAGAGAGTGTCAAAGGTCAACAAGTCCTGTTTCATCCACAGCAGAAATTCTTCTAATCTTGTTTTTCAGCTGGTTTCATTGTGAGTTGTCCAGTTGGTTCCCTTCTCCCACCCTTGAACCAACTGCATTATGGACTTTCCAAGTTAAGACTTTTGAAACCATCTTTTTTCCAGATCTCCTCCCTACTGCTGTTTTTCAAAGAACAACAGTCAGTGTCAGAAGATGTATATGCTGAAAAAATGACTATTTGCCTTTTACTGGTGCCATGAATCACAGAATATCAAACCTGGGAGCGATCGAGGAAAGGAGAAATGAGCTATTTACTGTGTATCTACTGGCTATCGAGTACCAAATCATATAATTCCACCTTTTTGGTAATGGCTCTTAAGTGCTACATCTACAGACTGATCAGTGATACTTATTCATAGTGTTACCTAGGTATTAAGTAACAGGCTTAAGTATTTGTGGCATGAGGATGTGGCTGTGGAATGTGGAGGGAAGTGTCTGAGGATGGGAACCTTGTAGCTTGGGTCTGTTGCAAAGGAATAATTAAGCCACAGCATTGATATCTCCTGAAACGGTGCTGCTGTCTGGAAGAGAAATCTGTGTCTACCGGTGCTGGCCTAGGAAGAAGACATGGGCTGGATCCTTGAGTCTAAATTTTAGAGTGTATTTTCATTTGCTGTTGTTGGATGCGAGTGTGTAGAACTAGTTTTGAAACCAGAGACTGGAGCTCATGTCCCACATGGCCTCAGGACTCCAATCTGCAGAATCTTCCTTTTTGCTTGGCCCACGCATCTTGGTGTTTTGTTTTGTTTGTTTGTTTTTTCTGTGTTGCTTCTAGTGGTGGAAAGCTACTGGGAAGAATAATTTAGTACCAGATGGTTGAAACAGTCCCTTCTTGCAGCAGATGTAGGGTTTATCTCTTCTCAGCAGAAGAGAGCCCTGAACTCAAGTTACCCCCTTCCAGAGTGCACATGGGGATTGCCAGGATGCCCCAGGAGAGAGGCTGCTGCTTCACCTCTGCCTCTCCTCTCCCTTCTTGGGTAGCCTGGTGACTGCGCAGGGGGATCCAAGAAAACCCATTGGACCAAATTCTTCAGGATGCCTGAAGGTGTGGAAAAATTCCCGATTTTGTGGATTCAAGCTGCTTAAGTGTGAGCTGGCTATGGAGCTCCATCTCGCTCTAGTTCAGGGTGGCCCTGGGGAAGTGGGGATGGATGACGCCAAGTGCCGCTTTTTGAGGAGAGGAATGTGACAAGGTGTTAAGGGAGTCTCAGATAGCAGCTACTTAAGGAGGATTTCTAAAATTCTGCCTGTCTCCTTGCTTACTGCTTTCTTGAAAGCAAGGTCAGCCTTTGAAGAAAGTTGCACCTTTATGTAGATGCTGGCAAGTCTGTGCTGTAAATATTTCCTGCTCTCCTTAGCATATACGGGACAACTGCCGTTACTGTCTGAAAAACAGCACCACAAAATGCTGTAATTGAAAAATTAGTGAGCGAGTGTATGTTGTTAATTTTGCAGTGCTTTCTGTGTAGCACGCCTCTTGGGTGTCAGTTTCTCCGGTTGCGTGGCTGTTTCACTTGCTGACAAGAAGGCATTTTTTTTGTAAGAGTTACCATAGCGAGAGTTCAGGGCAAGAAGAGCTGCAAATGTTACCTGGGAATTTATTAGCTGGAAGTCTAGTCAATTAAAACAAGAGTGTCCTTTGGTCCACCAAACTACCAATAATCAGGGAGGGGAAGGCATGCTAAAGAGAAGATGTGTCCAGCCTCCATGGGGGGAAATAAGCCTGTGCTCGGCCACCAGGATGTCCAAAGGGAAAGCGCTTTCCCCGGGGAGAGCTTGGCCCCGGTCACACTGCTGCTCTACCTTTGTGGGGAGTGCAGGCTTCCCTGCTTCATGATGGCATTTCTTTCTGTAACTGAAAACATATTTGGAGGAATAGTCCTGAACCAGGTAGGTGGATTATCAAGTTCACCTGCCAGGCACAGGCCTTTTTTGTTTTGTTTTATTTTTTTCTCTCTCACTTGCCCTTTCTGTTGTTGCTACAATAAGCACAGAGAAAAATGGTGCGTGATAGAGCTTGCTCGATGTCCAAACATAGCTGGTCTTCTGAAACGTGCACTACCCATGTGCAAGTGGTGTTGCTAACATTGAAGAAAAAAAGTCTTTTAACGTTGCCGTGTTGCTTAGTATTATTTTTATAATGTCCCTTTTAAAAAAAATGCTTTACATTTTTTTCTGATCTCTGCATGTATGCTAACATTCCAAACAAAATTGCCCAAAGGCAGCTTGTTCTTGCCTAATTTGACATCTTGAAAGAAAGGACTTGCTTTTTATAGCAACATGTGTGTTTCAACAGAAGGTGAAATGACAGCTTTGAGGACTTGAATTAGAAGTCTCACAAGCCTCAGTTTGTTCTTTCCTCTATTTAAAGAAACAAACTCTGAAGAGGGAGATCTTACTGGAAGTAATGAAAATGAAAAGTCAAGGTGCACAAGTGTGAATCTTGTGAAAATCTCCCATAGCTGCATTATCTTGATTACTTTTACTTTAAAATGACTCTTATCTGAGATGCGCAACTTGTAGTGTCAGTCACAGCATTGATTGTGGGTGATGGATACAAAGTCATTTTACTTCCTGTACTAACAATATCTTCAGGAACACTGAAGTTATTCAGCAGTCAACATTATCCTTATTACATTAATAAATATGAAAATGTTATAATTTATTCAAGAAAGACAGATGTATCATTTAAATAATTCCTCTTTAGTATCAGCTTTACAAGGGCCTTCAGCCATACCTCCTCAAGCTATGATCTCATTGCAAGCTAATCAAGGCTGGGCTTGGCTGGTATTTCGGCAAGATTTCCAAGTGAAACCTGGACTGTTGCAAGAAGTTTTGTTGTTGATTTAGTAGATAAAGTTCTTGTCTCCTGAATGAATCAGTGCTGAATTCATGCCCCAGCTGGAGGTGCTGTCTTTCAAGAAGAAGCTGTATCACAGAGATTCCAAATCTTTGCTTATTTCTCTTTATTTACTTGCGTTTTCCTAATGTGATCCTGTCTATGGTTAGATGTGAATTGTAATTTTTTTTAAGCTAATAATTGTTTAAATTGTATCAAGTTATATACTGCAACAATACAGGGGGAATCTTTAATGGTGCTGTATACAAATGAATCAAAAATACATTTTAAAACATAAGTACCAGTTGCCTCCCTCAAGTTAGATGTCTGAGGTGAGTTGCATTGGTCGTAGACATTAACTATTCTTAAACTTGGCTGTTAAGCTTGATGTCTATAAAACCAGCATCCTGGGAAATTACCAACCACCTCAACATAAATGCAATCATTTCTGTAAACACCTGGTTTATAAGTTATTAGAAGCCATTGTTTCATGGCTGAGAGAGTTCTAATCTAGCTCTCCATCTCCTGACAAATTTCATTCACTTCCTTCAGCTCTAGAAAGATAATACATGAAGGAGTATTCATTCTGTTTTCTATCCATATTATCTTGGTCATCAAAAACAAGCAAAATTACTGACCTATATGGGCCATAATTTGAACATGGATCTTAACCAGCAATTTTAAAAGAGTGTATCAAATCACATTCTGTATTTCATTTGAAGCCTTTATTAAGCTTCTCAAGTTATAAGAGTGGTTTATTTGGGAAAGATTGGTCTGAGTCAGACCTTTTATTTGTGCTGTTAAATTGAATATTTGAGAAATTTTAGGAAATATTTACATATTAGGATGAATGTTTTAGGATTAAAATAGTATCATGTAGCTATTTGTCCTTTTTTCCTTGTCAACTATGTTAAAATGTGAGGTTTTTTCAGTGCTACAGAAACTCTTTTGAGTGGTGTTTACCTTTGTATCTGGTTGCTGGATCTGAGGTCTCTCTTGTTGGAAGACAGGAGCTGGTTTGCTTTGATGCAAGAAGATACTATTGCTTTTTACTTTGGCAAGCTGTCTGATGAAGGGAATGCGCTCAAATTTTAGCACTTTAATGGCTGTTGAATGAGGTCTTCATTGTGACTGCTAACTTACTCGCAGAATGGAGCCCACCACACTCATATATGGTGTAAGTGGCCTGGCTGTGGAAATCTGAAGCTTAAGAGAGCTTATTTTTGGCAAGAACATTAACACTTGAAATGCCACCAGTAATGGAAATTGCATTTTAAAGCTATCTCAGATATTGCTATGTGTGATCTATATGACCTGTGCATGGAGTTAATATGAGAGGGTGAGTTAAAAGGCTTGTGACTCAAGAAGTCAAGTTACATGCTTAGAGGTCAACAGTGTGAGAGTGCAATTTAAGAAATGGTGAGTGTGCACTTCGAGTCCTGAAACTGCACTTTTCCTTTGTGCATTTCACGTTACATTTCAAGACAAAAATCCTCCTGAGGAGGAGTCAGAATGCTGTGTTTAAAACCAGAACTAAGAAACTTACAACAAGCAAGCTTCTAACTTTTGGAAATATGCATTGCTTTCAACTTGCTTGTTTTTCTCTCCTCTGCATTTCCCCTTTCCAGCTACTTATGCAAAAACTGTCAAAAATATAATGTTTTTTTGGTTTAAAACAAAATACAAAAAAAAACATGTCTGTGGAGGCTGGGAGAGGTGTGTTTTGTGGGAATAGTTACTGCAATAGGAGTTAGCTGGCTTGCCTGTTTGAATGTTTATTAGTTTAGTCTATTTAAAGGATAATTTAAACTTCTCTTCTTAGTGTCTGTTGCTATTTTTCAGTGTGAATTTTTGATTCTGGCATAGGCATTAGCATAAAAATAAAACAGCAGCAAGAGACCTCTAGTTATTGCTTGCTGTTATCCAGAAGGTTGCCAGTAATGACATTTATTACCTAGTTATTCATCATGTCCATTATGATTGTGTGGTGTGTTTATGTTTGGTGGGTGGGTTGGTTGGTTGTTGTTGTTTTTGGGGTTTTTTTTGTTTGGTTGGTTGTTGAGTTTTGGTTTGGTTTGTTTTTTCTAAGGAAAAAACAATGTGGGCTTGTGTGGTGTTCATGCATGTGCTACACAAGCTTTACTCAACAGGCTGTCTATATTTTTTTACCTGTAGACGCTGATTCATTGTGTGTTCTCCCGCTTAATGAATATTTAAAGTATGGGAGTGTGGAAAGAACAAGGCAAATAGGAAGTAAAACCTGGTCATGAATAGATTAGAGAAAACAACTGTTTAGTAGTAACCAAGCCAATATTACGTCATATATGTGAGCTTTTTTCTTCTTGAGGAGAGCCATTTGTGTTTAGTCTTCCTATGAGTTTGGAATCCATATAGAAAATACCAAATATTTGTATGGATCTAGTTTCTATGGGTCACTTTATTACAGAATTTTGAGACGGGTCACAGCTATTAAGCAGGTTTTTTTACTTGATGTGCATTTAAGACATACAGTGCTTCAAGAGTTTCCCAGAGAGGTAAAGTAAAAATTGGCACAATTATGTTGCAACTTCATCCATTTAATCTATGCAGACTTGCTTTCTGTTGTCTGTGTTTTAAGCCTATTTGATATAAGGTCAATTGAAGGTTTTTTAATACATACATAAAGAAAAATATTGATGCCTCTCTGTAAAACTTATGAAATTCTTTCTCATTTTTGCTTTTGTGATTTTTTTTTTTTGAGGGGGGAGCGAACAGGGTTGGCTTATCTTTAAGATAAGAGACAGATATGAAAGCTTTTTAATACTACGTAGCAGAATATTTTCAGTTTCTTAAAGGTTATGCAGCAGGTATGCTGTGCTGTCACCATTTCCACACCTCTTTCCCCAGAATATTATCACCACTCTGGGTAACTAAGTGCTTTTTGTTTAAATGCATTCATTCAGTGATAGAAAATGTCTACAAAGTTCAGAACTGTAACCAGTTTTTAAATTCAACTTAATGTACTTGTAGAATGTGTTTGTGCCCTTCATATATGGTTGGACTCCATGATCTTGGGGGTCTCTCCCAACCGAAATGATTCTATATATGCTTTGCCTAGCAGAAGACTTTTGGTGGTGTTCTCCTAGACTTAAGCTAGAAGTTTTAACAGAAGTAGGTATTATTGGAAAGTGATGCATAGTGTTTAAATGAGACGTGACTTAAGTGCTCTGAATTGCTTTCTGAAGGTGCCTGCCATTTGCTGCCAACTGTGTTGAGAAGCTGAGGAAACCTGTGGCTCCTCGGCGCATACCTAGATGCCTACGTAGATACCTCTAGTCAGATGAAATATACTCCATCAAGATTGTTGTCTGCGTATTTGCAATGTGTGTGGCTATACCTAAAACCGTTGGAAAAGTGTTTATTTCTCTGATTGTACTTTGTTTCTGAACATCACAGTAATTTAGCTTTTCAGTCTGATTTATCTAGCTGATCAGGGGAGAGTTGTAACGTAGGTTACAAGGACAACCACAGTGTTTGTGAAGTTCCTTCCCCTCCCTGTAAGTTAATACAGTATTCAGTCTCTAATTAATTCAGTGCATTCTTGGTAAGCACAGGTCAGGTCAGGAGGACAGATAAGAGAATGGCTTCTGCGATGCAACAAGTTATTGGGGGATCTTTTTCGTGGCCTTTGCATGTACCTGAGGGTCACTGTGGAGTACCGAACTCCCCAGGGCAGGAAGAGCTGACTAGGAAATGCTGGAAATGCAGCAAACGGGTGCTTTGAGAAACTAAATAGCTTTTGTCAGGTACACAATTCTTGGGTCAGCTCTTAAAGTGGAAACAGATGGAGTAGGGTGTTTGACGACAGAAAAGAGGTGGTTTTTTCAAAGTTATTTTGAACATGGATGAAACGGCAAAATCAACTGAAAGCTTTAAGCTGTTCAGGCAAAGGCACATTGAGCCTTCCTCTGGTTGGCACTGAGGAGAAGGCTTCATGTCCAGTGTCCTGTACTTTTCCTGCCTCACCCCTTAGAGAAAGGAAGCCTTCCCCTCTGCCACCAACCCTGCTCTCTCCTCCTTTAACTCTCCCTCCCCATTTCTAAGTTATTAGATTCTTTGAGATATTTAAACTCTTCTACTTACCTACCCACATCTGTCAACTCATGATATATCAGTTAGGAATCATGTTGTCGCATTTTTAGATACAGAATTTCTGAAGAATTGTACTTAGTGAAGAGGTTTTTTGAAGGATGTAGTGGCATGTTGTTCAAGGATGGTATGAAGGGCAAAAATAGTCACAGTGACACTAGAAGCTGGAAGTAAGGAATACATGGGGAACTCTGCTGTGGTGCTTGAGAGGCTGTATCCCTTTGGATAGCTAGTAACAGTGCCATTTCATCTGTTCTTGCAGTCATTTTTTTAGCTGAATGACCTTTTAGAAGGAAGAGGGATCCTGATCGAGGGTTCTCTTGTTATCGTGAATGTAGGTGGCCTTATCTGATGAGCTCTTTGTTCCAGGTTCTTAGCTATTCTGTCAGTCATGTTTCTGAGATCTAGACAATTTCTGTGCTCACAGCAGTCCAGTCCTTTGCTGTATGTTTGTGTCATCTACAGCAACATGGTATTTAATGTTCTTGCAATAGTGGAGGGGCAGCTCTCTCTGAGCAATTTGGCAGAGATTGTAAGAATGCTCTTGCTCATGTGTGAAGTTGGATTAAATTAGGCTTTGAAACTGTAGCATCACCTTATGAAATGAATTCAGAGTGTTGTGTTTTTTTTTTTAATGGAAGTGCATGAATTTCCTTCTAGGTTGTGCTTTTCCTTTTAAATGAAAAAGATCCAAGTGTTAGTGAAACTAACTTGACACAAAATCCAGAGGCTTTTAAGATGTCCAGACACATGAATTTTTGAGTAGCAAGGTCTTCATCCTCCATCCTTCTATTATATTATCTCTCTAGTGGACTTCCAGTCAAGTCTGAATAGCTGAAGTAGGGAAAGATCTGTCAGTGAGGAGCATGAGACTACAATAAGTTTGTTCAAAAGTGAAACACACATATTTTACTGCTGTACTTAAAACTGCAATGTCAGTACCTTTGCTTTTCAGTAAAATAGACAATTGTTCTCATAATACCTCCACAAAGCTATAAAACCAGATTATTTTTGATTTTCTCTGTTTCTTGAGCTAGAACATGCTTTGTTATATGCTTGCTTTGAAAGCTTCCAGCATAAACTATGAAACAAAGCAGTATCTCTCAGTTTTCCAAATATATCTAAGCTAGTCTGCATTCTTTAGGAAATAAAACTCTGATTCGATTCAGTGAATATTGTAAAAAAATACTGTTAGGTGGTAATAATGCTTTATTTGGAATGTGTATTTTTCAGTAATCTTTTAGGATAGTATCATAGAAACATGATTTCCTGGTAAAGGAAGCAAAACACTTCCTACACAGTATCAGTTAGTCATCATTGTGTTAATTTTGTTAAACAAATTAGAAGCAAAAATGAGTTTGTGGGTGTCTAGTTGGCTGATAACTGATGTAACAAATTCTCCACCTCCTGATGAGTATTTGGATTTTGGATAATGAAATCATTACAATTGCTTTCTTTCCTCTGCAAGTACAGATTTTGCTGATCCAGAAGAAAGGAGGACATTAGGTTGGCACTAGAGCTGTTTTCGGTTGTCTTTTTTTTTTTTTTTCTTTTTAAAGGGAATAGCAAAGTGTCCATTTCATGGTCATTCATTTAAATAAAAGAAAGATGGAAACATACTATGTTGATGTAAGGTAGTGTTTTGTTAGGTGTTTATATGTGGGAAGAATTCTAAGATGATAGCAAGGAAAACTTGAAGCTTTATGTATCTGTTAAGTATTATTAATATTTAGAATAGTTAAGATTTAAGAAAAAAGTACATTTTCAAAATCAGGTTTTATAAACAATTTGTAATCCGTTTCTTGCAGGACTGTTTTGGTGAGGTGCATTTATTTCTAAATATAAAGGCTTATGTGAAGTTAAAAAGCGTGTCTTGTTCTGAGGCTGGAAAATGTTACATACATACTGGACTCTCTTAAATGCAGCTCTAATTTCTATTTTTCAAAAAATTGGTAGGGTGAAACTTGAAAGCTCTAAGGTGGTTTTTTTTTTTCCCCCTTTTAAACTGTGTTCTCAGTATGTGCAAGAACATTTGTATTTCCTGTTCTTTTTCTTTCCCCCTGTTTTGTAAAGGGTAAACCCCAACAATTTGCTCCCTTGCTTATAAAACTTAAACTACAGTGATTTATTAGCAAAATATATTTTCTACAGTCTTTATCTTCTGGGAACTTGATGTTTTTCCTGACTGCTGGGGGAGATTGCTATCGAGAGCAGGGAAGGGAAGAGGGCTGCGCCATTCCTGACACTTTGGAGACCTGAGGAGTTTCTGTGATTGCTCAATCTGATGTTAGGGAGGGGTGTAAGGCAAGTCTTTTGTTGCTCAACTGAATTTCTTCTGGCTGATTAAGGAAATTGTCATCTTAAGAAAAAAAATAAAAGGCAGCTGTGACCTGTTATGTCAGAGGTGTAGGTGATTAAAATGTGAGGGTGGAGAGGGCATGTGGTGGTTTGGTTCCAAGAAGCCAGTGATGAGTCCGACTTTGCAAAGTTTCAGCACAGAACCCTGTGAGAAGCAAGGAACTGGAAATGTTAGTGAATTGGAAACTGAGAGATCTGGTATATTAATGACCTCCTTTGCAACAGGTTGCTTGTGTACCTGTTTGGGGTTGTATGGCATCTTTGCCTCCATGTCTGGTGCTGAACAGGACTAACAGTATTTCCCAGCTTCACAGAAGTCTCTTTCTTATGAAACAGACCTGATACAGGAACCCAGAACCCAAATATATGGAAACTCTAGGAACACACAGAGTTGTCTTAAAGGGCTGGAGCAAATTCTTCTTTGCAACAGAAAAAAATGCCTTACGCTTGTGTATCTCCAGTGTTCATAATAAATAATGTACTGAAGTGTACAATTAGATCTCTTTTCACAAAATTAAACCCAGTACCTACCCAAAATGCATAGATGCTCTCAGTGTCTCAGTAAAATAGAAGAGATGAATGGAGTGAGATGAACTGTCAGCATCTGAAAGAGAGGGGAAAAAAACCCCTATAATGTGTATTTCTTATATGAGAGGTCAACCAGACATTTGAATCTGTGAGATTTGAAACATTTGTTAGCAATAAAGTTTCATAAGGAAATATATTTTTGTAGCCAAAACACATGTCCTTGCTGACCACTTTAATTTCCTTCAGTTTCTGATCACTATGACTTACTTGCAGCTTCTTGATAGAAATATACTGTCAGTAGCTTGAGGACTGATGGTGTACTTAGGGTTCACTATCAGCCAAGGCCATAACCTAGGTACAAGTTTCAGCGGAATGAAGAGAGCACATTTGTATTTTCTTCTGACTGCAGACAAACTTAAAAACTTAATTATTTCATCTGCACATCACCAGCACTAATTGGAGGCTGTTGTTTGCTTCAATATATTGTATGGATGATTGGTACATCCACCCCACTTTTCAACCTAAAGATGTTTGGCTAGTATGGACTCTCTATCCTAAATCCAGTGCCTCAAATAGTACGTCTTTAGCAACCTAGTTCATTTTGCTGAAAGTTGACTGGGTAAGTGTTGCATGAGCAATTTAATTAGCTGATTAGAGGGAGTGGAGATGAGCAGCAGGGAGTGGCAACATCATGGTATACAGTCACACACCCCGCAGAGACTTGCAGGCTGTAGTCCAGCTGACTTCCAGTGAAAATTAATGTGAAGTATGGAAATCATTTTAGAAGATAAGACATAAGCATTTACTACTTTTGAATTTTCATTAATGAGCAGTCTGAATCCAGACCTGTACTCTTTCTTCATCTTGCGATTTCAAAAAATGTATTCAGTCTTCTTCTGAGGACAAAATGGACATAACTGTTTTTAAGATCAGAGTAAAAAGAAAACAGTTTTGCTTGTTTTATTTTTTTTGCTACCAAAAATTCTTCCATTTGAACATCTGAGAGAGCATGTTCACTAAATCAACACAATATTAAGTCATGACGCATTAGGATAGAATCACAGAATTGTAAAATGGTGTGTATTAGAAGGGACGTTAAAGATCATCTGCTTCCAACTCCCCTGCCATGGGCAGTGACACCTTGTACTAGACCAGATTGCTCAAAGCCCCATCCAACCTGGCCTTGAAATCTCCCAGAGATGGGGCATCCTCACCTTCTCTGGGCAGCCTGTTCCAGTGCCTCACCACCCTCGTGGTGAAGAATTTCTTCCTTCTATCTAGTCTAAATCTATTATCTTTTAGTTTAAAGCCATTACCTCATGTCCTGTCACTACAGGTCCTGGTAAAAAGTCCCTCTCCATCTTTCTTGTAGGCTCCGTTTAGGTACTGAAAGGCTGCTGTAAGGTCTTCCCAGATCCTTCTTTTCTCCAGGCTGAACAAGCCCAGCTCTCTCAGCCTGTCCTCACAGCAGAGCTGTTCCAGCCCTCTGATCATTTTTGTGGCCCCCTCTGGACCCTTTCCATCAGGTCTATGTCTTTCTTACGTTGGGGGCCTCGGAGCTGAACACAGTAACAATGTCTGCATGTGTTGTGGGTATCTCTTTATCTAAAGGCTTGGAATTTTCTGGGATATATGATTGATGCTGGCTGCAGTTTGTTACAGCCAGCTTTCTCCTCTGAGTTCTAGAGAAATTTCTGTGAGGATGTTTTTGTGCAGCTTGTTTTGATATTGAATACAAATTGGTTACATACCTTTTAATAACATAATCCTAGGGACTATTATTTTTTAAAAATGCTTTTGAACTTAGGGCTGTTTTCTTTTAGATTTATGATCTGTTTAACTGTTTTGTAGCAATTCCAGTGGTAATTTAACTACTTCTTGGTCACTGGAAATCTGTGTTTAGATCTAGATGGTTACAAAACATTTCAAGGAAAATTTTTCATGGACATGTTTGACTCTGTTAATAATAAGAGTGGCTTCCACCTTCTAAAATACAGTTGCAGTCAGTGTCCTGAAAAGCAGCTCCTCTCCACCCCTCAAACCCAATCAGTCTTTAGGCACTGGACAGTAATTCTTGTTTGCAGTAAAATCAATGAGAAGAAGGAGAAAGCATGCTACTTGGCTGTGAAGTCTGGCATGTTATCATGTGTGGTTGTAAGGAGTGTGGGCTAGGGTTGTATGTGTAACACTTAATTTCAGAAGCCTTAAATCATTCTACAGTGATTTGGTCTGTACATTTTATATTTTTGTAATAGGTTTTGTGTTTGTTTGCTTTAATAGTTTTTCTTAGAGAAGACGAAAGAAATGTGACATCCTAGTGATGTCCATGTAGTTTATTTCCAACTGAACTGCAATTTTCTAAACTAACAGGAGCAGCGATAGGTGGTCGTTTCCTGTGGGAGTCAACACTAGAAGGTGACCAGGGTACTTTGCCCACCAGGTTTAGGTTTCTCTGCTGCCAAAGGTATGTTCGTATTCAAAAATTCAGTCTCTAGGTTCTGGAGGGAGTGTGTTGTAGTTGCCTCTTCTTTCCAGGGCTTGGTCCCAGCCTTTCTGGATTTCCTTTAACCTGTTCCAGTTTTACTTCATTCTTACCTCAAGTCCTTATCTTGTATCATTGTCCTCATCTGAGTGGTTCTGGATTCAATTCAACAGAGAAAATCTTCTTTCTTTACCAGTTTCTCTCGCTCTGCTATTTCTACCCCTAGCTCCAGATCTGGTTTTGCCTTTTTCAGCTAGGTGCAGTTTGGCTTATGTGGCCTCCTTCCTTTTTCCTTGGCACATATCTGCTTAAAGCCCCAAGCCTACAAAATGTTCAGCATGGACCATCTCCTCACAGGACTTGCAGTTGATTGAGACTTCTGATAGCTGGATGCTTACAAAGGTGTTTAACTGGAGCAACATAAGGCATATATGCACATAGGTGACCATGTGTGCATTCTGGGTGCTGTCAGATTGCTGCTTTTACTGAAGCAGGGGTCAGTAGAGTGTTTCAAATTAGTTGGCAGGTTTTCTTTTTAACATAAACATTTGTTTGTTTGTTTCTTGGTACTGAATGAAGCATTTCAGTTGAGATTTGAGAAGACTGAAGGTTTGAGGCTAATGTGCACAATGGAAAGTTTCTGCCTAACTAATTGAAGCATGGCAAGTTCATCAACCACTGAATGAAAATAGGATCTCAGAATCATTTTGGTTGAAAGAGACCCTTAAGATGATAATGTCCAACCATAACTCTAGCACTAAACAATTTCCTCATCTATGGGAACAACTTTAATTAGTGAAGTGGCTAATATGGTTAGTTACTGAAATGAAGATGAGGACATAATACGATTTTTGTCAAACTGTGGCTTAGATACTACTTTATTAGAAAGGTTTAATATGGAAATAAGTTACATCTTTCTGTTGCTCTTATTTGTTTTGGAACTTATGGTACAATGAAAAGGAAGTCGGGAGCTTGCAGGAAGAACAGTGATTTTTGGTTTTGTATTTGAAGGTAATCAGTTTGGTTTTTTAATTCAAAGCCAGAGTACACATAACAGACTGTGACCTGAAAAAGTCTCCTGTGAATATTGGTGTGCAACAGAGCACATTGTTTTTTCTCTGCCTCTGTGACTCATGCAGCTAAGATGTCTCATCCAGCTCTGGTTTTGAAGAGTGTCTAGCAAGGTTAGTGGATGTTTTGTAGTATTTGATGACAGTTGTCCAGGTGATGATTAAATTGTAGCAAAGCACCAGAAGAATGTGTCTCCTTTCTGAGATATTCTGAGAGTTATTTCCCTTTCCGATTAGGCTGTGAGTTGAGGCAGAAGGAGAATGATGTAGTAGTTACACATTATAAAAAGCAGAACTAGCTTTAATGTCCAGTGACAGAAAAGGAATTTTCCATTCTTGAGCACATATTATTCAAAGCTTGCAGTTTTGGAAGGAAAGCAGAAACACCTTATGACCTCCAGCACATTCCAGGATTTTGGTTTTGAGGCTGTGTGTTTTGTTGGTGTGTTTTTTGTTTTTGTTGGTGGTAGTGTTTTTGTTGGTTTGTTTTGGGCTGGTTTTGTTTTTGTGACAGGTTCAGCTGCATTTTTTCCTTATTTGATTTATGTTCACAGAGCCATTTCGTGAACTGACCAGAATTCTGGTGATGGATGCCAGTTTCTTCAAGAGTAGAGTTTCAAGGTTATATAATTATAATTACATTTCAGAGTTCCTAAGTGTTAGTTGCTGGATGCTGGACCTCAATCTCAAAGCACTAGGGGAAAAAAACAGAACAAAACAACTTGCACAAAACCAACCAACCAACAACAACAAACCCCTGTAAGCTATATCTCTGTTACATCACTTTTTGTTGTAATGCAGTGCAAGTTGTACACAGGTGATGAAGGCTCTCTTAAAAGACAAGAGACTAAAATGTTTGATAGGCAACCATGTGAAGTTTAAGATGCAGTGCCATCATGAAAAAGGGAGAATGCAGTTTGGGTGTTACAAACAAAGGTGTAGTCACCATAAATAGGTGGGGTTTTTAATCTGGTGCATGGCAGTTGGCACAGGCTTCCAGTTTGTTAAGAGGATATTGAAAAATTGGGTAGGGTGCTGGAAAGTGGCATAACAGTTACTTAAAAACTGGCAAAAGAAAGTTTACTCGAGGACATCGAAACACAGACCAAAATTCAATAGATTTGCAATCTAACAAACATGAAGACTTGTGGTGTTCGAAAGAACAGTAACAGTTTCTAACCTTAAGAGCAAAATGTTTTCTGTTGCTTGGTGGGTTTTTTTGAAAGATACTTGCTTAATCTCAGTATCAATGTAACTGGAGGAAAGCAGATCAGAAATACAGCTGGATGGTGAACTGACAGATCCTTTTAGTATTTTCTCTGTTCACAGGTACTTATTTTCTGAAGAAACAGAAATTAATGTTGGGATTTCAAACCAAAAAAGCCTTGAGTTGTATGATGGCAGAGTAAATGCTAGCAAATTGTATGATCTGTAATCTGTAAAGCCGTTAATTAGTTGCAGAGGAACTGAACGGTGAAACTTTTGACTGATACCATTCAGGTTAAGTATAGGAAGAAAAGTGTTTTGTTTTGTATTGCATTGAGTTTGAAGGATACTCAGTGGAAAATATGTGGCTTTGTTGGTAGTTAAACACAGCTTCGAATCCCTGTTTTTCCATGATCATAAGATTGTTTATATAAGATATGAGATCAGATCTTACTCTGAGATAGTCCAGTATTTTCATTTATCAGTTAAACTCCAGATGACTTTTGAGATTAGAGTGGATAGTGTTGGAATTTTTTCAGTCGTGCCTTATGTTTTATCCCTGTTTTATTTTTTTGAAGGACAACAATTTCTTCAGTATTTCTGGAGATCGCTGAGACTGCTTAGATATAGGTTATAATTAAATGATTCTACTTAATGTCATATCTCTACATAATGTTTCTGTATTTTGTGTCATTTCCTGCTCTTGTCAGTGACTCTTAATCTTATGTTTAGTGTTGTGTTAGTGTTTGGAGGTAAAGCTTTCTTTGCAGGTTTTTCTCTGAGGTGTAGAAAATCCTCACATCTGCTCATTATCTTTTCAAAGGGCCCATCTTAGCAGTGAAAGTAAGCTCCTTAAAATATTTAGGGTTGAAAACAAAGTGGTATTTATTTCTTAGTTAGCAATCCCTAGTTTTCTGTTGGTGCACATCCACTTGTTTGTATCTATCAAGCATTTCATTTCAGTTTTTGAGTTCAGATTATTTCCAGATCTTAGCAAATTAGCTATATAATAATGATTATGATAAATTCCCTTTGAAAAACAGATGCCTAAAAAATGCTGACATTTGGTTCAACATCCAGGAAAAAAAAAAAGAAATCTCTCTTTGTCTGCCTTTGGCTCTGTCAGCCGTGGGATTTTTCCTGTGCCATTGTTACTGATTTATCTTCTGGTGTTCCTTGGAAAAAATTAGAAAAACACATTGCATATTGAAAACAATAGAACTGCATACATAAGGATGAGCTTGTATGTGTTGAATTGCCACCAGCTTTTTTCACCTGCAGAGCAGCTTCATCTTAACTCCTTGAAACATGTTGGCAGAGAGTTCAACTAAGATACTGCAAGTAGTGACATGGCAGTAGGAAGAAATATTTGAAGTAGACTTAATAACAGTGCAATAATGTGCTGGGTATTGCTCAAAGGCAAGCTAAACAAACATTGCTTAGGGGATTGCATAGTACAAGCAGACCATCTGTTTTTTTGAAAACTAGATATGGTTCTTGTGGTTCATGTGCACCTGATGTCAAATGTTGTCTCTCTTTTCTGCCAGCAGTATGTATTCAGAGTGGAAATACCTCTAGAGCCGTTTACTTCTTAATATTGACAAATATTAAGTAACCATTTTTGTGAGACCAGATGGCTACTATCACTTAAGCAAAATGGCCAAAAATGCGTGGAAGCAATCTGTGACATGGTAACATTCATTAGCTTGCAAGTGTTGACTCAACTTTAAGATTTGCATTGAAGTTGTTACTGGTATTAGCGTCAGACTTCATTATGGATTTGAACCTTTGTGCAACTACTTTCTGGCCTCTTGCAACTAGTTGACTATGTCTGCTGGTGGTGGCTCCACATTTTCCTAAGAATTGTCAAGTACATAAGTAACTGTGCAGCGTAAGACACGGCATTCTGAAAGATGGAAATCCCATAAGAAAACATGTGCAACACACCACGTTTTCTTGGGTGATGTGAAATGTATATCCCTTTAGCAAAACAAGATATAGCCCTTCCACGCCTATGGACAGCCCATGTGGATCATAAAATAAGCAGAAGGTTGTCCACTTTCACTTCGTTTAAGCAATGTAGTCTCTAGTCTGTCAGCTTCACATTGAAAATTAAACAAGAAATGCTTGAAGAAAATGTTTAAGTGCTTTGTTCTGTTAATATATGTTTTGAAGGTGGAAGTGTACATTTCTTCAACTTGAGTCTGAGCTGTACCACTGGAACTGGTGACAAGAAATTTCAATTTGTTCTGTTGACTCCGTTCAGATTCCTTTCTGAGCAGAATCTGCTTGCCTGCCAGGACAAAAACATGCTGCCTCAAGAATACAATAGCAAGCTTTTTGAAATTTTACGAATATGTATCTTCTTGAAGGTGAAAACCAGTTCCCTCCTCTTGAAAATGGTCGGGCATACAGCTGTGGGGTTCGGGGTGCTGCACCATGCTTCAGCGTGCTTAAGGACAGTCCCGTGAATTACTTCTGGGTGGAGAGCTGAGAGGGTGTGCAGCAGCACTGGAGGTAATGACACAAGATCACAATAGCAGCAATTTGTGGTTATCTCGGTGACTGTATCAGTTTTGTGCTCATAATTCTCACACGGCGAACTTCCTAAGGGAGCCTGTGTCACCCTGCTGTACCGCCACTGTGTCACAACCCAGCTGGAGCCAGCTTTGTGACTCCTCGTGCGTGGGAGACGTATGAAGGCACAGTTTCTGGTTGCTTTGGAGTTTCTGGGCTTCACCCTTGATGAGGAAAACATCTTTGTCTTGCCAATCAAAGAGTTTGATCAAGGACTAAACACTTGTTTTTTTCCTGATTTGCAGCAGTCGGTGTGTAATGATTGTTGCAGGAACATTTATGGGTATTCTCAGAGAGCAGCTTCTCCTTTGTTTAACATTTTAAAGTTCATACATTTAGAGAGAACTAGTATTTTCAGTGCTAAGAGAGCATACCCTGCTGGTTCACAGAGGAAAAAAATAGTTACAGAGTAGCTCTGGGAAACTTAGGAGACCAGTAATTTCAGCTGAAGTTAGGTTGCCTGGATAGATTCCTGTTCATTTAATTTAAGTGTGCATTTATGGAGTCACTGCAAGTAAGAAGAAAACTTACGTGAACCATTTTTGTTTAGCCGCATGTTCATGTGACTGGGCTAATTATATTTGGTCACAACTTAGCTTGGGTATTCTGAGCTTTTGTAAGAATTGAGTATTTGCCAGCCTTATTTAGGGGTTGGAGTTGCATTTTCCTCATGCTGCTTTAAAATTCTCGGCTGTAATTATTTGATTTCGTAAATGAAAACTGTTGTCACAGGTGAGTCTGTCAGTGACGAGCCTCTGTCGGTATTCACTGACAGGACAGTGATTCGTCTGCTTTCCAGTCCAAACCAGAAAGCCTGATAATCTAGCTGTGCTTTTGAATCAGCAACATTTCCTTTTTTATAAATATAACAAATAATGACACAGATTTGTATCAATCCATTGAGTTTTTCAAAAGCTTCTTTTTGGCATTTAAATATGTTCAAAACCATCCATATGCAAAGTTGCCATGAATGTACCATGCAGTTGAAGGATTTTTATAGAATAAGTATACTACCTTTATTTCTTTTCCTTCATCATTGGATATGTTTATCCTTGTCTCCAGAGTCAGACCTCTATTTTTTGTAGCTCCTTCGTCTGAGATAGCCATCCTATGGATATCTCTTTTATGGGTGTCGTCTTTCATTGCTGTTTTCAAAAGCCCGTTTACTCTTGCAAACAACATCTGCTACTCCTGACTATCATAGTTTTGCTTGGAGACAGCATGACCTTTCATCTCTTTCTAAAAATGCCTTACCTGTCACTGTTGACAGAATCCTTTACTTTCAAATCAAAAAGGAAATTATTTTTTTGTTAGTCGTGACTTGCTAACATTACTCATTTTATGGTAGCTACTGTATAGCTGGTTTAATGTGCTCTTTGTTTTATGGATTCATTTCCTCCTTCCTTCCCCTCACCGTCAGCATCGTGAGACAGGGATATTGCCTGGGCAGCCCTGTCTGCTGGATGTAGGAACACAGCTGTGGCAAGTGGGGACAAAGTCTACTGGACCTCGTTTCCTGTTTGTGGAAGTAGCTGGGAGTTAATAATTGAGGAATGATTCTAAGAAGCAGGAGAAGTATAGTGTAATTTTTTTTTCAATTATTATTTCACCTTTTTACTTTCCTTTTGATACAGTCTTTTAATAGTTAGCAAGTTAGGGCTCTCTGAATCATTTGTACCTGCTTTTAAGAAAAAGGTGCGATTTTACATGGCTAACTGGCTTTATTTCTGATAAGTAACTGGCCATCTCCTATTTATGGAGTCATGATAAATATGTGTTACAGATTTATCTGTTATTGATGGATATATAATACTGTGTTATAGCTCTTCTCACTATATATTTCTAAGCTCAAGTCTATCCTAATTAAGTTCTCCTCATGTCAACGTTGGTCGGTATCTCAGATGAGACTGTTCTTCTCCCTTACATTTCTAAATTCTGCTGGATTCTTGTTTGAGTGGGATGACAAGAATTACAGGAAACTTTCAGTTTCTTATTACATAGAGGATTGATGGACACAGTGCCATCATGTGTGAGTGAGAAGGGAAAGCCATTCCTTCCTAATAATTCCAGATGTTTCGTTTACTTGTCTTCTGTTGACCACTGAACTGCCATGTTTAGAGCATGGGCTAATGTGATGCAAGTGAAGCTCTTGGGCAACTCCCCAGTGCTTGCCTACGGGTCTGTGTTTATTGCTTGTGGGTGTGTGAGGGATTTTTGTATGTGTGTTGCCTTATCTGCAATGACTTTGAGCAATACAGTCATTATTGTGTGCCTCTTCACAGCCACTGCAGCTTTGACTAATGCAGGTAGTCTTGCATCATCAGTCAACTTTGATTGTTCATGCTCTTACAGATCACTTACTTAAAAAAAAAAAAACATAACCACAAAAAAACAACAAAACAAAAACCCTAACCACTTCCCCCCTCCCATCCCCCCGAGACAAAACCCCCAAACAAACAAACAAAATTCAACAGCATAGGGCATAGTGTAGATGCCAGTGAGACTCTTTTGGTCTCCTCTCTGTATTGTGAAACTGGCCTTTTTATTTCTCTCTATCGTTTTCTACTGACAGGGCTTTTAGAGAGGAAATTTAATCCCATGACAGCATAGTTTCTTTATCAAGGTTTGGTAAGAAACACTATCCAAAAAAATAAGAAACACTTTCTGGGGAATAAAAAAAAATGTATTGCTCAGGTAATTCTTCATATTGGATCCTTCAAAGAATTGTAACACAACTGTGAGACAGAAGCTACAGAAGTCTCGCACTGCTGTGTGTAACTAATGCTGTCTCTTCTGTAGGGTATAAATCGGTATAAACCATAGTACTCATGTACTTACGTGGATTACTCAGGACTGTTGTGGGGCCACTGTAGAGATTACTTTCATATGTTGTCTTCATTTTGTGAGGTGGCAAGGTGGTTTTAAATGAGAGGTTCTATGCTGCAGTGTGAGTTGCTTTAAAACACAGTGTAGTCTTGATTTGTTGAAGGTGGTTGTGCGTTTAGGGTTTTTTTCCTGACTTTTGCTGATGCTTCAGTTTGTGACTGTTATTCGTCCTTCTGTAAGAAATTATTCTGTTATGTGGGAGTTTTTTCCTCTTCCTCTGAATTTTTTTTCCTCAGACTTTACAGAATGCTTCACTGTTAATGGCAATGCAACATCTTGCAAAGTGTGTGTGTGTGTGTGTTACACACAATTCATTATTCAGGATCTGCAGAGTTTGTGGCTGTAGTTCCAAACTATTGATTTTGGCTTCACAAATCAAATACTGAGGCTCCTTTCTTGATCTCTGAAAGTTTCTGGTTTGGTTCTTGGCATTCATTAAAATAGCAGCGTTGTGATTTTGAGTGAGCAGGAAAGGCTGTGTACAAAATAAAGCTGTATAGTCCTTTAGAGAATGAGTTGAAATAAAACCTGATTTGCAGTGTGAGCGATGTGCTTGATCTCATAAACACCTGGCCAAAAGCAGTTTTAACAAGCAGCTGTATTTTTCATTCCATAAGAGCTCCTATACCTTGTATATAGGATGTGAACCTGATCCTGTTTTCTGGTTGAGGATAATTACCAGGAAAACGTGAATATGCTTTACTCTGTTTTTTTCTGTACTCTTGCATAATAACCATACATAGCCTAGTTTTTTTTTTTATAAATTATTAAGCATTCTTTAAATTATTCCTTAATCAGATAATTGGCCCTGTCTTCTTTATAGGAGGCAGCTGTTTCTCAGTAAGACAGTCCTGTTTGTTGGACTCCTGTCCAGTCGGTCCTGTCCTGGGTTCCTTGGGCAGTCCTGACTGATGGATCTTAGAAGGTTTTTTTCAGATCTGACTCTGAGGCTTGACTTTTGAGGATGGCTGGGCCCAAAACCACTTGCATACAGTAATAATGCTTTGTGTGGTTTTTCAGTATGTTCTTGTTCTGTCTGTAGTGTAGCATTACCTGGCTGAATTTGTTTTCTTCCATTTCTCTAAGTGCTTAGACACATGATTGACTTATCCAGCATTGTCCGTGTACCAACATCATTTGATTTTCTCAGGCTCTAGGAAGCTGTGTAGCTTTTGTTCTGCCTTAAAGCCATAGTTACAATGTTGTTTCCCTTATTTCAAGAAGAGTGCTGAGAGCTGTGAGTCAGCTTTCTGATATGACAAGTCTTTGGATAACTGGGGTTTTTTTTTCAAGATTATTGGAAAATAAAGGCATGTAAGGTTATGTTGTGAACTAGGTTATACTCAAGGGCCTTGATCCTGTGTTCAGGATTTGTTCAAAGAAAACACTTCTCTCTTCGAATCTCATTTTGGCAAAAGAAACCTCAGGGTAAGATTCAAGCTTCCTTTATCATCTCCTTTTTCTGTTATTTTATCACACCCTTGTTCACTTACATCTGCATGAATTCAACTGTGCTTCATTTCAGGGAAAACACCGTTAGTCCCAACATACTGTGTGGGCTTTCTGATTGGAAAATACAGCAGGCTGGCTTCTTAGCTGAGCTGTGGGTTTGATTTACTCTAAATGGGCTAATTAATTGTAAGATGCCATACTGCTGGTGTTTGTGTGCAAGGAAGCTATGCAACCTTTCTGCTGAGTTGCTTACAGTTCTTCGTTTCTGACCAATAGATTTGTTGTAGTTAAACAGATAGCTTCGGTATAAAGAAACTTGAAACAAAATGTAGAGAAACAGGCAAGACAAAAACCTGCTATTTTGTGAGCTACTTAGTTTGTGCTCAGCGTTTCTAGATCTTTTTCAAGTGTAGACCTAGCTCACATTTTTTCTACTTTGTTATTAAAGAACCAGGAAGAGATTTGTGATTTGTGCTTATGGTTGTTCTGGATAGTCTTAGTAAAGACTAGGTGATGAAGGATCTGT
This sequence comes from Nesoenas mayeri, assembly GCF_963082525.1. NCBI lineage: Eukaryota > Metazoa > Chordata > Aves > Columbiformes > Columbidae > Nesoenas > Nesoenas mayeri. The sequence continues at coordinate 102,162,830 of NC_137541.1, forward strand.
GCGGTTTAACCTTTTCACACAGAGCTTTAGCAAATGTAGTGTTCCAGTACTTTCAGAGAAACAATAGAGTGGTGGTGTCTGTTATTACTATGTTTGAGGTAAATTAGTCTATCTTAAGGGTGTAACTGTAAAAACAGTATCTTTTGATATTTGTTTGTTTTCTAGTTGTTTGAATGACAGAAGGAAATTTTCAAGAACTTTGTAACTTTTTAGTTGATGGACCCTTTCTCTTCTGTAACTGTGATAAGCAACGAAATTCTCATACTAGCAAAATTCTCATATCTGTCTGTTCAGTAGAAGACAGAAGTTTGTAATCCAGATTTATTATTCTAGCATTTTGTACCATCTGTAGACAATTAAGAAAACAAGGTAAGAAAATACTGTTTGCTTTTTGCTCTATATAAATAAGTGGAAGTGAGCATAATAGCAGCCAAAGGAAACATTCCTCCGTGATTGCAGAAAGGTTTGTCCAGAATAATAGACCTTGTTTTTTGCAAATGTTTGGTTTGCCTCAGATGTTTAACATTTTAGGTTCTTTAATGTATTTGGGTGCATACCAGGCTAGGTGTAAAATTTCAAAATCCACTGGTGGAAGTCTTCTAAGAGAAGACCACTTGCTGTGTTTGCTGATTCAGTTGCTCTATTATAGAGTTTCTTCCACTACAAGTTGAGGAAGATGGAGGAGGCCACTCAGTTAAAGTATTACTTGCATTAAGTGTTTGTGCTGGTCACCACTTTCCTGCTTTAGGAAAAGAAAAGGTTTGTACAAATGACTTGTCTTGGAGTAAAAGTCTTCTAGATCCATCTTCTAGTGGATCCACCTTTCTGTGAATACAGCCAAGTTGGGTTTGATCCACAGAAAGCCCAGCCAAGGCTGAACTGCTTCTGCTTCTCATGAAGTGATGAGGAGATTGTGAGACTGTTGTTTCCTCTGCACATTGGTAATTATTCTTGGGTTTTAATGCTGAAGTAGCTTTTGAGGCTGGGTATGAAGCTAGCTCTGTCACTCCTGTCACAGCACTACTGCTGGCTAATGAACAAATTGTTCAGAATAACAAATTCTTTAGGTTTATAAGTGTCTTCATGTAACTAGTATTACAGAAATAACAAGCACTTTGGTATGAAACTTTAAATAAACCATGCAGAACTGTATGGTAAACAGTAATGATTTTGGCCAAGAAGCGTCTGTGTCAGCACAGAAGATGGTCTGAAACATTCCTTTGTCTTGTGCATAAAATAAGGGCTTTCTTTATACTGAAAGGACAGTGTTGGTCAGCACACCTCTACAAACAGCCTTCTGCTCATGTGGTAGAAGATCAGATTTGTGAACGTAATTCAAATGATGGCATTGTCTCTCTGCCTTAGGATGTGTCTGTGACTGTCAACTAAACCAAATGCACAGCCCAGTGGGAATGTCCAGAGTTCATAAGCAAAATTATGTCTTGTCCTTAGTCCAGCCTCCACAGCCCTTAGTCCAGTCCTTCTCTATACAAGAAGGCCTCTCAAATGTTTGGTAAGCACTGTTACAGAATGACCCGCAAATCTTTGAGCCTTTTAAAAAGCTCAGCTCTAGCATCATTTCAATTAAAAGCTGCCTTCAGGAATTGTTCTACTGAGTAAGGTGGTGCTGGCATAGGTGACCTAGAAATCATGCTACAGAAACTGCTGCATGCCCTCTTTAGCCACAGTTAATGCTGGGCAAATACTGTCAAGTGATTAAATTTGCACCTTACAAGATGTAATGAGGAAATCATGCTTTAATGCAACTTAAAGTATTAAGATAAATCACAGGCAATTTAATGCCATTTTAGAGGCAACATAAATGCATTCTGCCACCTGGGTCTGTCACTTCCATAGTCGTGTCCTGGTGACAAGGACAGATTTTGCTCTCTGGAGTATGCTGCACTGAGCACGGATTCAGTCATGTAAACAGGTACAGTAATGGAAAAGCAGTGGGTAGAGGAGCATAAAACCTGTGTGTAAGAAGCTCTTGGAATGTTGACTGGTAGGAATCTTTTTAAATTTAAAGACATTATTTTGTCCAACTCTGAGTTTGGGTTCATACAGGAATAATGTTTTGAGCAAATCCATCTTGTATCAAGAAAGTTAAAGGATCTACATCTTCAGTGTCTGCAAAGAAAGCATCTGTAGCTTCTATTTTTTCACACTGAAAATAGCACTGCCTAGTAGACTGGATTTTGTTTGCAACATTACTCTGTAAATACTTTAATGGCTAGTGATGTGGGTCAGTGCTAGGATGGGTGACTTAGAAGCTGTTAGCTGGTGTGTTCTTGGTTGTCTCTTGATAAACTTCATTGCTGCTAATCTTTTAAAATTTTTCTGAAAATGAGTAACACAAATTTTGAGGTGATGTCCAGGTTTTCATGGCAGAAGTGGAGATTGTGTTGCACAGAGACTTTTTTTCTTTTCCTAGTGGCTATGCTATCTGTATGTTTTAACTCTCCAGCTCTTAGCTGTGGTCTGTCCACATCCTTTCTACCCCAGCCCCCCACTCCAACACTGGAACAGCTCAAGGTCAAGAATCTGGCTGTTAAAGGAAACTGTTTTGTTTTGCATTAAGATTAATGGAGCTTTAAACTAACCAGGAGAGAAGGATTGTTCTGCTGAAACTGTTAAACATATCCACTCTTTTCAGCAGACAGGGTTTTGTTCTCAGTAGTGCTGAAATGAGATTTTAACAGATTGCACAAGGCGTAAGGTATTCAGTGCAAGCACGTAATTTGTTTTTTAATGAAAGGTGGATTGGATACATATAAAAGTGGCAATCATGATTAAGAACTTAAGTAAACCCTAGACTATTGTATTGCTCAGTAGGGGATCATTCGGTTGGAAGTAACCTAAAATTATAGTCCTGTGCCTTTGTCTGTGTGTATGCTGTATATTAGATTACTTGAACAAAGAGATACACTGACTGTGGTTCACTTTGCCAAGTGATTTGATGGAGACATGGAGGGAGAATCCATGGAAAGGGCTCTGACCTCTCCTTGTCTATTCGAAAGGTGTAATGGATCCCACCTTTTGCTCTAAGCATCTTCAAGAGTCCTTCTGGGAGTAGTATGGCAGCTACTTAAGTGATTTTGGAACACGAAAATCTGAAAGTAAAAATCAAGCAGCGGTGTTTTGTCAGTAGCATATTTCTCATATGTGTAATCAGTCATCTTCTGATGCTTTTTCTTCCTGGTTGCCTTCCAGACACAGTTTGCTAAGCACTGCATCTGACTTGTGCAAGCATTGAGAAGCATGGCCAGCAGTGTGCCTCATGCTTTGTTTAATTCCATGTCTTGGAGGGTGCAGTACTGGAGGTAAAATACGGTGTTGCTGCTCAGTTCTGGCTCAGTCCAGTATAACTTTGGCTGACTACAGCTGGTGATAACTTGCTAGTCTTTCTGATGAATAGGAGGAGTTCACTGCTTCCATGCTGACCGCAAAAGCCTACACTGTCGTTTTTCACCAAGAGGTTACGCAGTCCAGAGATGAATTGTTCGTGTTTCCTTTCAGCCCTACACTTTCAAATTCTTGAAGCCTTTTTTAGCCAGTTCACTTGCATTTGTTACTGGCTAAAGTATTAACATATTCTGCTGTGCAGTACTTAAGAAGTGTAGTTATCTATTTTTATTTTCTCTCTGTAAGACAGATGATGACCCTAAGGGGCATAAGGCAAAGACCAACAATTGGGGGTTTCTCCTGCAGCTGGAGTTTTCTAAAGAAAATAAATCAAATCTGAATTTGTCCAGGAATGTTTGCCTTGCATTCCACACACTGAGTCAATTTATCTCAGGGGCTCTCTTTTTCCTCCTCCCCACCCTCTTTAAAGGCTTGATGACTGGAAAAAAAAAAAGGAGGGGTGTATGGTAGATGGTAGAAAGAGATTTTGTAGCCACTGGTGCCAGGAATCATCAAGGAATGCTTAAGTAGTGCCTCTTGTGACAGCATCCAGTCTATTGGAAAAGCAGCATGTGCCATCTGGCTTCGATTTTGACTTAATTAAATGCATGCAGCCATTTTTAACAACTCGGCTGAGATTCAGCTGTCTTGACATTTTGCAAAGAGCTAGAGTTCGGATTTTGTTGCGGAAGCTACAATAGCCACCTGATTTATGTTGTTTGGTTCCCTTTCAGTGTGGTCCTTGCAGTTTGCTGATATTTGAGTGACAATTCTGTTTAAATAAACTCTTAAGACTCTTGGAAGCCTGATTCAGTAGGGTTTTTCCACTCTAGATTCTAGATTTTCTCCAAACTGCAGTTATTGTGGAATTTTTTAATAGCGAAAGGAGATTCTTAAGTTCAGCCAAGTCATTTGTCTGGGAAAAAGGCAAGCTGCTTTGTTGAAAAAGTGAGGTTACTCCACTCGTATCTGTGGGGTTGTAGCTCTGAGTGGGAAGGCAGGAAGGGGAAGGTTGGGGGAAAGGAAGAGAATGCTTTCTTTGCTATTAGGCAGAGTCCTTCCTATAGCAGAGAATAGCGAAGAACTACATTTCGTGGCCAAGCAAACTGTCTTGTACTGATAAGAGCTTGTCGTTTTAGTCCTCTTATCTGCTGTTTTATCTTACACCTTTATTCTAACTTTTCTGTGCAGGTGAAAGATGTTGAAAAAAAAAAAAAATCTCTGCAGAATCCTACCATTGCAATTGTAATTTTGAAAAAGTACTCCCTTGTTCTGAGTGCTAGGAATCTTGATTTTGAGGCTTTATCATTTTGATCTTTAAGATTAAAAAAAAAAACTCAGGAGAAACCAAATTCTTAGAAATAGTAATATTTTTATTTAGCATCTAGGTGAGGTGAACAAAGACTCAGTCAAATTGCCCTTTTCAAGTTTTATCAAGTTAATGAGTGATCCTGGTGAAGTATTAATGTAGAATAAGTCTTCTCCTGTATTTCTGAAATGTCGAAATGGTCAATTTTTCTCTTTCATTCACATATAGAGGGTTACACCATTTTTTCCCATTTTTATGATTGGAATGTGTGTATTCTTGGAAAGCCTGTGCTGAAGAGGGTGTAGTTTTACAGTTAGATGTGCAGGAGTATCTAGCCCTTTTCTAGTTCTATGTTGCAATAAATGTTTTTGCTTTTTAATCTTTCTAGATCTCTTATTTTTAGCAAGTTATCCTTGGCCTGTTGCCATCCATTGTATGAATGGAATTCTACAGCTCTCATTATGAACATCAGCTTGCTTAGACCTCTTTAGCTGATTCAGTAAGTACAATATCCAGATCCCTCCTGCTCTCTCTTAACAGCTGTGCTGTGCAGGCTTGGGATAGATTTAACACTTCATTTACATACTTCTCTTTTTACCCCTCTCTCCTCCCCCCACACCCCCCCAAAAAAACCAAAAAAACAAAACAAAAAACCTCTTTAACCTATAATGGGCACTATGGCCTGCTCACTCAAGAAAGAGGCTTTATGAGCTGGTCAGGAAACATTCACATGTCGGTTTCCCTTTATCCATTCCTGTTTGAAATCAGGATTTATGGGGAAAAAAAAAAGTCATTTTGACAACCTCAGGTGTTGGTCCACTCTCTGCAGAAGAAAAATATCGTGGAGAGCTCTCAAACTTCCCCATATAACTCTGCTAAATGTGTCTTAAGCCTGGCCTTGAGAATCTTGTTCCTAATGGCGAAGAACTGCTGCAGTTCTGCTTCCATACATATTGAATTCTTGGCCTCTGCATTTAGACTGCTGAAGAAGGTTACAAATAATGTTTCTTGCAAGGGAGGCACTTACCAGTGATTACCGAGCAACATCTTCCTTCTAATGTTAATCTGATTACTGTAGGTCTAATTGACTCAAAGCAGTTGAGAATTGAGGAGCTTTAGTTTCTTACTGTCCACCTGTACGTGTAATCATCAGGATATGGAGAGGCTGGGTGTTTTGAACAGCTTGGATTGTTTGGAACGACTTTCTCAAAATCGTTTTGCTAGTATACATTACGTGTGCATTATTATTTTTATTTACTGCAAAGCTAAATAATTGAATGAAGAAGAACACAAATTTTTCCTTTTGTTGATTATGAATTGAGTACCAGAGCATGAGATTCCTTTTCCCTGGTATGAAAGCATTTAGGTTGTTTTGCTTGTGTTTATCCAAAGTCATTTTAGTAGGATTGCTGCATGGTCTCTATGGGCTTGAGGGTGGTACTAACATGCTTTTATATAATTTTAAGAAAGCGTTTGTTTACTTTGATTTTGGAGACACACCAGCAATATATACAAACAACATTCACAGTTTTACTTACCATGAAACAGGTAAGCAAGGCAATGGAAGCTGGGATGTTGGAAATGAATCTCCTTCAGGAAAGTTATCTGATTGTTCTGCCTGTTTCCTCTCTGTCCACATATTTATTTGTTTGAAGGAGAAGGAGAGAAACTTGAGCCAGAATTTGGTTGGGGTAAGAGGACAGGAAATGATTCTAGCTAGCAATTCTTGCTCGGTTGGAAGTTGGCCATAAGTTCATTTGGCACCTCCTGTGATTTAGGATTGTGGGGCATCACTTGAAGAGTGCTAAGACGCTGCAAGATAGAGAAAATCCTGAAATTGTAGCCAGGCTTTGCTGTGAGTCCCGGATCTGAGAGCAGGAGTCTGGTTTCTTACCTTCCTAATGTATGTGCATCCATGCTTGGGAGCCCTTTCCCAGCTGATGGTGTAGCAGAGGGAGCTTTGGGAGTTGACTCTACAGAAGATCTAAAAGTCGAACCTGCTGATTAGTGGCTCAGCTGTAGCGTAGGTCAAGGAGGGTGTAAAACAACTGAAACCGTCATTGCTTTGAGTGAGACTACCTCTGTACAATTCTTCTTTGGCTCTGCTTAGGTAGTCAGCTTATCATCTCTAACCTGTTACTGAGTTGACTTATGCTTCTTCATCGGCAATTTTAATTTCAGTTGCCTACTTATTCTAAGGTTTAGCAAAAATAATTGCTTTCTTTCTACTTCTCTTTTAGCAGATGATCCCTGTAGAGGAGTGAATTGGTGCTTAGTGTTTTGATGAATCACAATGCATTTTCTTGTGTACTTGAATTCTAAGTTCTCTGGATGAAGAAACAGTCTCCTTGAATTATATTCTTGTACCACATAGTAGATGGGTCTTGGTGCTTGACTAAGGCTCTAAAAGACCATGATAGTGCAAGCTTTTTATTGTTTGTACTGTGTACTGTTAACTGTGGTTCTCCATTTCCTAAACTTCGAGGGAACTGGCTTTTGAACCTGAAGACATTTTTACTATTTCAGTTTTCTATGCTTATGGTATATACAAGTATGTGCATATAGTGTGAAATGGGGTGAAAGGGCTCCTAAGGTGAAGATTATGTGAATATTTTTGTCACCCATTCACATTTTTAATTGTGAATCAAACAGTTACATAGAGGAGGGAGTTCAAATAAGCAAAGAATGTAAAAACATAAGGTTTCAAACTCTGAGAGCCTCATCCCTTCAAAAACTAAGGAAGTAAAAAAGTCATGCAGCTGACTTTTCTAGGATTATTGATCTACTTTCATCCAACATAGTGTTCTTCATACAAGAATTCAAAAGTCTTTAAACTGACTACAGTTTAAACTTTATTCAGAGAACCAGCACTTTGTCTTTTATTAAAACAACTGTGTGTTGCACTCAGAAATAAAATTAACATCTTCTGTGTGGCACAATTTACTTGGTTATTAAAACAGAAATTTAGTTGTGACTTTTGAAAGTGCTGATTGGAAGATTCAGGACACTTATGGAAAACACAAAATTAAAACTTACTTCGAAAACAGGAAAGAAAAAACCTTTTCCTCTCTACTCACCCCTTTCTCCTTTGACTGCTGGAAAAGAGAGTGTCAACACTTTAATAAACAGCAAGGAAGATTTTTTTAATAAGTTCTCTTAGGACTTTTTATTTTTGGGGTTTGCTTCAATGGGTTTTCAAGTAGAACATTTTTACCAGATTCAGTTTTATGATTTCACGGTTGTTAAGATTTTTTTTAATGACAGGAAGAATGCAGGTTTCAAATCATTAGGATGTTGTGTATTAATTATGATATGTAGCCTTTGCCAAAGAAGTGTGATGATAAATCCTGAACTGGATTTTTTTTTTTTTACACACTTGTTGTGTGGATGTGTGATGAAAAGAGCTTTTTGTAAGGAGAATATGTCTGGGAGAAGAGAGAGGTTAAAGTAAGCCAGTCTCAGTTCTTCTTAATGTTTGGAGATGTAGACCTAAGAGAAGAACGCCTCTTTTCTCCAGTGTGGGTAGGCCTTGGATTTTCTGGGTTTTGTTGACTGAAAGCTGGTCCATGACATGTAGCCAGGATGCACGAAGAGAGACTTGTTCTATGGGCAGCATGGAAAATGAACAATGCCCTTTCATAACATAGGTATGTTCCTCCTGGGCAGGCAAGTTCCGAAGGTTTAAGGTGTTTTTCACAGAACTGAGAATACTACCATCCCAGCCCTTGGGTCTTTACAGGCTGTAATATAGATAACTGCAGCATACAAAGTATCTTTGTTGCTTGTATTTACAAGGCCAAGGGCAGGACGGAAGGTACAGTTGCATCTGAAGCCATACAGCCATATACGTGTTTTTTGGGTGGGGATCTGGGCTGTAATAAACTCCTTAAGTTACTTTGCTCAGATGGCAAAGTGAAATATTTGTACAGTGGCAATAGTTGAGTGTGCATATAGTATATAGATTCCTTTTAAAATACAGGAGGGTTATGACCTCACATTCCAGAGGAGATTAGGTAGAACGCATCAGCACAAGCCATCTGTAATCAGATTCTCTGCGCAGTTTTTCTGTTAGTGCTTTTGATCCGAGATGAAGCCAGTGAGTGATGTGAAAGTCGCCTTAGCAGAGCATGAAACTTTCTAACTTCATGCGTTTGGCACACGTTCAAATGGCTCTGTGTGGGGTCAGTTGTACTTTAACCTTGAGCTTTAGGCATGCTGCTAGAGAGTCCAAGCACTTTTATTTGTCCTCTTCTTTCCTTGGTCAATAAATTCTGTCTTAAAAGTTGAAATATTTAACGGAATGACATTTTTGACATTTTTTGCACAAGTCAGATGTTAAATGTCATGCTCCAGATGACTCTTTTTTTAACCACTTCCCAAATTCAGACTACTGTTAAACCATTTCAGTTTGGGAGCTGGCCAAAATTAACTGAGGAGTTTCTTATCTAGCCTAGTCATTCTGCAAGCATTCCTTTAAAACTCTCCTTGAATCCAGAGAAATGAGCTGGTTAGATCTTGCCGTGTCTAAACTCTGCCTGCCCAGCATCTTGGGAAACTATAAATTTAATAGAAATGTACTCTAGCATTAAATTCTTTGGAAGGGATTCCATTTTGCTGTTGCTCAATGCAACAAAGAAATAGTGAATGTATCAAAACATTGCTTTCATGCCAGTTAAAGCCATAGGTATTTTCTATTTGTGTTTAATCCATATTATGAGGCAGAGCTTGATATATCTTCTGTAGCAGTATTTTGTTTGTACATGTCTTGCGCCAGAAGATATATCAAGCTCTGCCTCATAATATGGATTCCTTCAGAGAAAAACAAAACACAACTGTTCATGACTGGTGTCGTGAGGAGGTCTTCATTAGTCTAAAAGAAAACTTGCTAAATGCCAACATGTTTAGCCATTACCCTAAAATAATTCCTTAATGCTCCCATATGTTGCCAGCGTGTCCATTTAATGGAGAGGTGTTTTTGTCTCTTCAGCCACAGAACTGTTGAGGACTGTGCCTCACTTGATGGTGTTATTTTGTGTTTTTTCCTTCTACCCAGTTAGCTGATTTGGATCACTTTTTTGCTTGGCGTGCTACTTAAGTTAAATTGGTCTACAGTAAGATTTGTCCTTTGCTACATGTCTTCTCATGCCACAAAAAGCTCCTTAAAATACTCTTTTGCACTTCCATGCCCTTGACCAAGCAGACGGGCAGATTTTGAAGGCTGAAGGGTGGTTCTGTATTTTGTCTCTTCCATCTATCAGTTTGTTTAGCCTCTGGGATGTGATCATTTGCAAACAATGCACAGCATGGTACAAATTATTACCGATTTGTCAGCCACAAAACAACAGAGAGAATCTTTAACTCAAATTTTATACGTTGTAACTTTTTTCCCCAGAGACAAGCTGCATATTTGATAGGCTTAGGCAAATCTGTACATATTTCAGCACTATTAATATTGCAATGCTGTAAATATTTCAACACAATTTATACTTGACATAGTTATATAAAGATAATATTCAGTAAGTAATGCTCCAGTGTAAAAACAATGTGCTCGAAAGCAAAGGGAAGGGCCTTTATTTTAGGGTGAAAGGGCAAATCTACTGCTTCAAGTGTTCTTTAGCTGTTCTGCTCCGTAATTTTCAGACCTTAGCACCTGAGTGTTTCCCAGCGGGTCAGGCTGGGTGAGATGATTGCAAGAGCCTTCAAGTAGGCAGTAGGTCGTGTTCAAGACCTTCTGTACAGCGCCGTGTTTGCAGAAAGAGGAATGCAGCTTGTTATGGCATCACATAGGTCTTTTTGCAGCCGTGTGCCCGTGGGACCTCGGGCAGGACCCTGGGAGAGGAGGTGCTGGGTGACTGGGCCAGCAGACCCAGCTGTGGCCTTGCCTGGTGGGCCCTGCCTGCAGTTGTTGCACCCCGGCTGGTGGAGTTACCCCTGTGGTTCTCCCCCTTAGTAACAGCAGCATAAAAGCAGCCATGTCATAAATGAATTTTTGAGAGGGTGTGTTTTTATTTAGTTTTGTGATTTTTTTTTTCCCTTTTTTTTTTTTCTTATTTTTATTTTTGACTGGGAAAGTAGCTGTTACTTTTGGAAAAGCTGGTGCAGCCTTGTAGGTTAAGGGCAGTGCTCCTCTGTGAAAGGAGGCCGACTCTTTGGGTTTTGGAGTTAAACTCCTTCCACTGTGTTCTTAGAAAATTATGATGTGTTGCAAAATGGAGTTGCCTTGAAGGTGCTTTTTAAATGTATCATTCACTCTGCTGAAAATATCTGTAATGTTAAAGTTTAATAAAATGTGATTCTTTGTTTTATTATTCTTTTTGCATAGGATTTGACTATGTTCTGATAAATCTTACGTAAGATTTTGTTTAATTGCTAAATGATCTGCACTTTTTAACTTGTAATCTTGTGATAAAAGGCTCAGAGTTTTCTAAATGAGTTTGTTTTTTTTTTTCCTGGCGCTGTGCTGCTTATATTTTAGATCCTCTTGACAAGCAAAGCAACTGTTATGCTCCTTGTGCATATGTATAATTAACAAGCTGCTTGTATTGCATCCTCATCTAGATTATTGTCCTGAAGAAAAAAGATGTTTTGCTTTCGTAAAGAGAAGAATGGAGGGCTGAGGTGCAATGTAATACCAGCACGGAAGAATAGCATTACCAATTAATAACAGTATCAGGAGAAGGAGGCTTGTGTTCCTTATCACTAGACCATTTTTTAAGTTGCACAATTTTTAAAACTCAGCCAGTTTTTCCTTGTTTGCATTTGACGGGCTTTCTATAAGAATCCTGAAAATGCACATTTGGTTTAGTGTAAAGTAGGCAACGTTTTTGAGTTTTGAACTCTTAGTTTCTCATTTGTAGGGAACTTTTTCAGATTACATTTTTATAACTTTAAGCTATTCTGGTGGGTAAATCTCAGCATTTTTTAAGTACATGAACTTAGCAGTTCATTTAGTGTTTTGTGCTAAGCCTTTCGAAAATTGAAACTGAGACAGCCAGCTATAGTTCTTGATGTCAGATGATATTGCTGGCTCTGTGGTAGCAGACTGTCTGGTCCTGTACCTTTTAGAAGATCACTGTGGAGAACTATGCATGTGTAATAGCATTTATGCTCCCTGTATTGCCCTGGAGATTTGCTTACATTGAAGTAATGAATGGGGAAATCTAGTAGCCTCTAATGTAATCAACATTGTAGTGGTGATGGTAGGTAGGACTGAGAAGGTGAACTTCTGAAGCCGACAAATAGACTCTTTTTTTTTTATTCCTAGTAAGTTGATGTACAACATAGCCATGTATTGGACCCCAAAAGTGCTTCAGTCACTTTTGTTAATAACTAAACTGTCCAAATAAGAGGCCTGTTCTTTGTGTGTTGTGCTTCACTGATAAATAGGAAATATGATACTTCTATTATGAAATCAAGTACAACAGTATTTCAGAAATAGGATGTAGATATTCCTCTGGATCACAGCCTTTAAACTTAATGGAAGAACCACCATGCAGAAAAAGTTTTAAAATATGAATAGTAAAACAGTAAAGAACTCCAAGTGTGTGTACCTAAAAGACAGTACTTTCAGAAAGTTAATTCAAATTTTGAAACAGTCTTGAAATACAAATATTAACTATAGTAGATAACTGGTGAGGGAGGAGAGAGGGATTGGTGTTTGTGATGAAAAAACTATGAATAGAAGACAAAAACAAACTTGTGGTTTGGATAACCATGTGGAAAATGCAGTAAGATTTTATTTGTAAACTTGAACTGGATGATGTCCAGACAAGGAGAGACCTGTGACTGATAATTGTTATGGATATGTTGTAACTCTAAAATCTGGTGTGTAGCCAACCAGTCTCTCCAGTTTCATGTAACTAGCTAATATTTCAGAGTAAGAAAAATCCTGCTTTTTCTGTACAGAAACATAAAGGATTAGAAAATGAAGGAAAGAAGAGGTATTGTGTATTAGATACCCTGTGCTTGCTTTAACTGGTAGTGTCCATGCATTTGAGAAAGCTTCATGAATATTTTGTCTTACAGTTACTTCATACAGCTAGGAAAATAAAGTACGTAAACACAGCAGGAATCCCTGTAACTTTCCTCAAACAGTGAAATGGGAATTTTAGACCTTTTATTGCAGTTATCTAACTTCCTGCACTTCTGTCTTACTCATGCTCTGGAAAACCCCTAATATAAAAAGCCACAGTTCTTTCGCCGAGCAGCTCAAGAGGTATCAACCGCAGCCCACATTGGCACAGTGCTGTGGCTGCTGATATCTGCTATGTGGTACAGATCCTGACCAACTTAGTCTGTCACTTGCCTATTTCTGCCTTCCTGCATCTCCGAAAGAACAAATGTGTTTTTCTGCATAGCTCACTAGAAGTGGAGTGTGTTGTTCAGCTTATTGGGAAGCTGAGGGATTTGGGATGTACCCCCAGAAGGCTCATCTGCACGTCTGGAAACCAAGAATTCAGTGTAATTTTCCTCCACATTCACATAGCTGCATGTCTTTCTGATGTGTCTGTCTAGTGCTTTTCTCTTGCCAAGGTGCCTTTGACGGTACAGACCTGTGTTTCTAAAAAACTAGATGTATGTAAACAGGAGGTAGTAAGTCATCTGAACTCATACTTCTCATAGTCCTTGGCTGTTCTTGATACAGAAACTAAGAACGACATAGGAGGTAGGGATAGCTAGCTAACTAAAAAAAAAAACCCAGTGATTTTTGTACTGACCTGCTCAGTAAGAGGCTTGCAATGTGTTATTTTCAACAGCCCTCAACTTTGAGCCCTCAACTTTTTCAATATTAAAACCAAACAAAATCAAAAGCTTCAAATCTGCTTTTAGGTGTGCCATTTGTTTAACCTGATAAAAGGAGAATTGTAGTTCTTAGCAAAAAATGCCAAGGTTCATCTTCAAGAGCTGACATGACAATATTAAAAAATACATTAGCCAGTCTTTGGTTGTATAACTATGCCAAAGAAAAAACCCTGGAAGCTTACAAGTTGGTTATTAGTGTCTGACTTCTAGCTCCTAGAGTCCATATACAATTTATAGTTATCAAGTGCTTGAAATGGGTAATCCAGAAGGCTCCATGTTGATCAAAGAGTTACTTAAAGAAATGTCTGAACATGAACATCTGAACAGAGAAACAGTTTGAGTTCTTCCCTGTTCATTCAAAGAGGAGAGTCAGAGCTGCAGTGTCAAAGTGAATTTACAAACCACAAACATAGGGTGAACTCCTATTTCTTCCCACCCCTTTCTTTCTTCTTTCCTCTTTCTGAGTTGGGGACTAATTACTCTCCTTTTAAAACTAAGCCAAAGTAGGCAGAAGCAAAATGGTGCTTTCTCATCTTTTATGCTCTATCAAAGTGTTGGGATGCTTGTTCAGAAAGTGGGAGACGCATCCTTCCTCTGCCTGAAGGGTTTGAACCCTCCTGCAGCTCCTGCAGCTGGGAGGCTGGATGCTGGAACATTGTGGTGCTCCCCATAGCCTTTTTTTTGTGGACCATGACTGGGATGCTTTTGGAGGAAAGGTAAGTGGGCAGTCTTAAGTACAGAGTTCAACTCCCACTGTTTATATCAACAATAAGTAATGTAAAATGCATAAATGCCAGTGGAAGCAGGGAGAGAAACCTGCAATTACTCTTGCCCATGAATATGCTTCATCTGTCAGTTGTTTGGCTAAAAGAAATGCCTTTTCCAAAGCCCCTTCCTAATAAGTAGAGATTTAAATATATTGCTGTGTCGTTAGTATTTAAAAGATAGGAGATTTTTCATCATCTAAAACCCCAACCTATTCAGCTGTAGCCCAGTCTTCAGCATAACTACTGAGAGAACCACTCAGCGATATGCCACACTCTTCAATTGATTCTTTTTTTTCAGCATCTTAAGTACACCCACTTATTCTTCAAGCAACTATGAATGAGGAATCCTGGGAAATATTTATCAGTGGGTAAAAATGTGTTCATTCAGCCAAATTTGAGGTAACAGCCTGTTATATCTTGAAGATGGTAGCAAACTGCCTTGTTGGAGAGATTGCATAGACTAATGCACAGCCTGAAATAAGCCTGAGCTATAGATTTTAAGCTTCAGCTGGGAAGTAGTGGAGAAAACTCACTTGGATGATGGATTTTCCTAAGAATGTAAGATATTCCCCAAGTTTCTGGAAGTGATGTGGTTCAGCCCTGCCAGGTAGCTGTGTACAAGTGAAGTCTAAACCTGCACAGTTGGTGATCCATAATAAAGGCAAGCACAGGCATCTTCAGAAACCAAAGTGTTATTAGAATTACATGTCTCTGAATGCAGTTTTTATTTAAAAAAAAAAAAAGGGGAAAAAAAAGTTTTCATTATCGTGATTGAGTTTGTGATGCAACTAACGTAATGCTGATCATAGTCTTAGATCATGGATGTCAAACTCATTTTCACCAGGGGTCACACCAGCCTCACGGTTGCTTTCGAAGGGCCGAATGTAATCTTAGGACTGTATAAATGTAGTATGCAGTTTAAATATTTGAGTATTTTTCAGAAGAGTAGATTTTCTCTGCTGTTTTTAGTGGTGATAGATGTTTTTGTTGAACTTGACATGTAACAAAATCCTGTAATGCTTTGTGACCCAATGACCTTTGCAGGATGAATTCAAGATTTGCTTTGAAATTCCAGCTTCCAAGTAGGTGTTTACAAAAATACCGCTCCTTTGTGACTGAATCTCAGCCTGCATGCATAGATAGTATGCATAAAATAAAAATCAAGGGTTTTGTCTAGGGAATCCTTTGCACTTCACCATTCGAAGAATCAGGTCTGTGCTCAGAATATGCTTTTGGGGGAAGGCAGTTTGTGATGACAGGCTTGCGAATGAAAGGCAAGTTTTGAATGCAAGTACTGCCTGCTGAGAGCAGGCTCCCCAAAAGACCATGTTGCTGTTCTCTGAAGATGGTCCTAAGAATAGGCCTGTGGGAAATTGTTGGGACTGTCAAACAGTGGGTTAAAATACTGCTTTGCTCCAAGCTCTTGCATACTTCAGTGTTGGGCTTTTAAGACCTGTCTTGTCTCAAAGGAAAACAGCTGTTCAATGGCGTTCATAAATAATACAGACAGTATCTTGTGAGTTCCACAAAATACTCGGTTTCCTTAGCCGTGTTACAGACTAATTTCAGAATGTCAGTACAAGTAATCTTTAATGGCCTGTCAATTATCAAGATGTGCAAGTTCAAAATCTCCCGTGCAGTGTATTATTTAGAACAGCCAACCTCCTGGCAACACTGACATCCTAAACTGGCATGCTGAGACATGAATTTTTCATTAATACGGTTACATACTGCTCAGAGCACATGCTTCTGAGAAATCTTTATGTACACCAGCACAGGCAGCAGTGGAAGACATAAGCCGTACATATGCTGACACGCACATGTGCATGTATAGTGGTCCCACCACCAATGTGGGAAAATAGAAGTATAATTATAAGTTTTCTCCTATTGTGCAATAATTTTTGTACAAACATTCATCCCGAAATTCCACTCATACTTGAGCAACTGCTGTGTGGTGGAGTTGTGACTTGTGCTGCATGAACAGGATGTGTCTTTTAATAAGTTTATCTGCACATATGGCAGAGACTTATGCCAAACAGAAATACAGATGTTTGTCTAAGTGGTTTTGTCATATTTAAATATATACCTTCTTAATGAGGGAAAGCAACTAATTACATGAAGCTGGTGAGGGGTCTGGAGCACAATTCTGATGAGGAGCAGCTGAGGGAACTGGGGCTATTCAGCCAGGAGAAAAGGAGGCTGAGGGGAGACCTGATCGCTCCTTGCAACTACCTGAAAGGAGGTTGTAGCATGGAGGGGGTTGGTCTCTTCTCCCAGGTAGCAAGTGATAGGTTCCCTTCCAATCCCTAATATTCTGTGATTCTGTGACAAGAGGAAATGGCTTTAAGTTTCATCAGGGAAGGTTCAGATTGGATATTCGGAAACATTTCTTCATGGAAGGGGTTGTCAGGCATTGGAACAGGCTGCCCAGGGAAGTGGTGGAGTCACCATCCCTGGAGGTGTTTAACACGCAAATGTGGCACTTTAGGGACATGGTTTAATGGTGGACCTGGCAGTGTTAGGTTAATGGCTGGACTTGGATGATCTTACAGGTCTTTTCCAATCTGAATGATTCTATAATAGTTCTTTAAAACTCTTTTTTTAAGTCTTCGTAGCAGTGTGCTTGCTCTTAGAGCTAATTATTGTCAGGAACATGTTTTATACATTGAAGCCTTTGAAAAAGAACTACAAACGAAAGCTGGTTTGGAAAATGTCAATTTAGAGTAGTAAGCATACTGTAATTTCAGAATATAAGAATTCTCCTGTGCTGCATCACAACTTACTGCTAAATCTGTGCAGTGTTTTGAAGGTCCTATTTGTATGCTTTGTGTAAATTTCCATTTTTTAAAATCCATGATGATTTTAGTTTTAGCTGCTAATTCATAGTACAAGCCTATATTTTTTTAAGAAAAATGTAATGTTTTTCATTTGAGTATGAATTACATGACTCAGTATAATTATCTTATTGGTTAATTTTCTCGTATTAATCCTAGGAAGAAGTAGACCTGTAAAGTAGAGAAAAGGTGGCAAGGTACTCAGAGGGGTAGATTCCTAATTCCTGTGGTAGATTTTTCATGAGGAAGGAATTTCTTCTAATGCTCTGTGAAGATATTAAGTAAGGAATGGTATGAAGAACCTGAAATTATGAATACTTAGGTCTATTTGGAAAAAAAAAAAATTGTTCTTTTAAGAAATATTTTCTTTTGATGTTGTTGTAATCTGAACTATATGGCAACAGATTACTGATGGTTAGGGCAAGAAGGGCAGGACAACATAGTGTGAGTGATGCCTATGGGTATAAATTGCTAGAGATGTGCTCATCTCCACAGAACTGGATTTTGCTTTTTTCAGGTTCCTGACTCAGATCGGAGTTAAGAAGTTGGTGCTTAGTTATACCTACATGAATGTTTCACACCCTGCTCACATGAGCGTGGTGCCCTAGGAAACTAGATGGATACTATTTCATCTTGTCAATAAACTGCATAAAAACCCTGGTAGGCTTTTTATTAATGGGCTTTTGTTACTTTGGCATCATGAGAGGTTTATGTTGATTGTATAATATTAGCAGTCTGTCTCTGTAGGAGTAACCCACCAGTGACTGGCCATACCCATCAGCTCAGATACTGCAAGTTGACAGCGTGGAACAGCTCAGGTAAAACTGCCATGCAGCTTGCTTTGTGAACCTTGTTTGATAATTTTAGAAGCAATTTTGTTGCAGTTCCTGCCCTAGAAAAAAATATTTAATGCTGTATTTAGTGTTTGCTTTCTTCATCTTTTTAAGTTTGAATTCTGGGTGAAAGTGGAGTGGAGGAAACTCTCTTCCTTTACTGAGACATTAATAAACAAGAACAGGGAAGAAACTAAGAGCAAGGTTACCCAGACTTCTTTTGTTTCTATAATACTATGCATTTTTGTCTTCTTGACGGTTATCCCACTAGCTTCTGAATTTTTATTGTTTTAAGAAAGGTGGATTGAAATTGCATACAAAGTGCACAGCAGAAACAAGGGTTTGGTAGAGTAGCAACAGGTATCTGTGTCGATTCAGCTTGAGATACTATATACTTAGAGTCCATGGGATTGTAGAGATTATATATAATGATGAATTAAACCAGCTTTAGGGTTTGCCTGTTTTAACACTGAGGTGGCAGAGGAAGGAATAGATGGTCTTCTTATTTGAACTTGGTTTTAAATATTGGAATTGTTGAGGAAGATGGTCGCCTAGGAAGGCTTCCATTCCTTAATTTGAGTGGTCTGAGAGCCTGAATGTGGGCAAAAGTTAATGCAAAGAACAAAATCTGTTGTCACATTTTAAAACCTTCAAATTTTAGGAGGACCCTGACCCTTCTTTTGAGCTTTTTCATTTGTTTGTTTTCTTTGCAGAGGAATGGGTAAGGGAATCAACATATTTTAAAATGCAGCACCTTAGTGAGATTTTTTTTAAGTTGAGTAATACTGTAAAGGGGAGCTCTTGTTGAAGAAATTGCTATGAATTATTATGTGACGAGGTCGTTCTCTTCTCGTTAATGCTGATGTCCTCTAGATTGTTGCTTAGAGGTGTAATGTCTTCTGCTTACTCCAGTGCGTCGCAGTAGGTTCTGAAATGAATACTTCAGCAGTAACTATTGAAAATTACTTTCACTTCTGTGATAAAATCAAGTTTTCACGAGTTGATAAAAATATTCTTGCAGGAATTATTGGGGAATGTTATACTTTCTCACTGTCTGAAAAATGAACATCTGTGCTGTGACAAAAGTGGAAGGTCCCAAATAGCAGGTGTGACTGTAACCCAGTGATGGTATGAGTTTGTCAAGATAAGTGTTCTGTTAAAAATGGGCTGTTTCAGAGAAAGTATTTAAAATTGAAACCTAATACTGTTTGTACAATTCCTGTGGCTTTTGGCAGACCCTTCACAGTGCTTTCTGAAACTGACAGGTAATGAACAAGTTTTTTTCTGTTGCTCAGTCTTAATCAGTGCTACCTATGTCTAGAAGTGTTTCTTTTTTTCTGAAAATCACAGCAGTGTGTAGATATAGGCATAAATGCAACTTATTTTTTTTTTTAAGAGGTTATGTTTAGACTGACTGAATTAAATAGTTGGAATTTATTTTCAGTAAGGATTCTATTGCCATCTACTAGGTCCTTCAATGTCTTCTTTTGAGGCACGTCAAGTTCTTCACAAACTATAAGTTAATGAAACTGGACTTTTCCTTTGTAATTAATGCACAGCCATACCTATATGACCATATGGACACACTCCTTTTATTTTTTCTTCAGTAAGTCCTACCCTTTCCCTAGTTGTGCAGTGGTTTTACAGGCTCCTGGATTGTATTCAGTATGTTGTTGTCAAGGGCACATTGGCAAGCTGTGACATTATTTTCCTGGGATGGACAGGAAGGCAGAAAGATAAGCCAATCTTATTGGAAGTATATATGGTAGTTGCAAAGTAAAAAAGCCTTGAACCTTATGATCGTAAAGATTACTTTGTCAGGTCATATTTTTCCTCTTGGAAGTCTGTTCCTGTTATCAGTTTGAAAAGATAAAACACAAGTTGTTTCTATGCATAACCTCTTTTTTAACCATTCTTATCATTGTTCATAGTACCTGAAAGTACAAAAATGTAGATCTATAAAATACTTAATGTTAACTGCACAGAGTACATATATAAACAGCCTATATATATATGTTTATATCTACTCATCCATGAGTAAACTTGCACAAGCAAATACAGATAAGCTAACCCTTTCAAACTTCTCTGGTAGAAGGTTTGTTAGAATAAGTAAACTGCATATAGAGAAAGAAGTTATCTTTTGGCCTTATGACTATTTTCTTTTTTCATGGCACAGGTATGTGTTCCTTTCTTACACAGGTTATTGTGTCATTTTTGAAAAAAAAAAAAAAAAAAGATAGGAAAGTGTGTTTGAAAACAGTGTAACATATCCATGGCTTCAGATGGGTTCCTCTGGATTGGATGCTGTTAGCTTCTGTAAAATGCAAAACCCAGACTCTCAGCTAAAAATAAGTGGGAGTTATTTCTCAATAATTCTTGACTAAGACTTGTACAGCTTGTCTGGATGAATGCTGTACTAAATAACAGCAATCTAAGCTTTGCTTTGCAAATGTGAGAGCGCTTTGGCGTGAGCGAGGGATGGCATTAGAGTTCTCCAGGTTCAGGATCTGCACCGACAACAAGCTTCTTCCACTGCCTCTTGCTTCCATCATCTCCATCTTTTCCACGTTTGTCTTCTTCTTACTCCAGGTAGCCTGGTCCATTTTTGCTTTTGTCTTGTTTGGGTGCCAGCCTGTCCTTGTCAGGACTGTAAGGGCTTGGAAGCTTCCATGCCGGACTTGTGCTGCCCTGGAAGGGCTCTTGCATGGAAGGATCCCCAGAAACCTACAATTTGTACCTGTTTAGTTGCTCTGTACAGGTGGAATATATGTAGGCCTACTGGTGTGGGTCGTACAGACTGAAAGGGTCTGGACATGCTTCTATTATAAATGCTGTTTTGATAAATCTCAATGAGTTGGGAAAAGCCAGTTTTATTTAGTAGCTCTAAAATATGTCTAGCAAAGCTTAGGTACTAATATAAAGAAACCCCAAACATCCCTGACGCTAAGCATCCCCACCTTCCTTTACTTGGTACATTAGCTCTATGCTTTCAAAACATCAAGATGGTTTTTCATTTATTTTATTTTTCTTTCTACTTCGAGTATAAGTATTCAATGGTGATGAAATGTTTCCAATGTCTATTACTGAAACAATGGAATCACTTTGGAAAAAAAACTTTGGAAATAAACATCTGTCATTAAGTTTTTAAAACCTACAAATCTATGTGAAGTCTCTCTTCCTGAAACTTTTCACCTGGAAATTGTTATAATTAGTTTTTTGGGGCAAAGATTCCGTCAATTTTTAACTTGGAATACTTTAATTGGTTGTCATCAATTTGCAGAGCTTCCAATGGCCCTGTGATTTAAATAGACTAAGATACAACAACAGTATCCTCTTAAAAATACTAATTGATGATTTATAATCAGAAAGGTCTTGTCACAGCCTAATGATAGGTATTGTTTTGAATAAACTGTTAATCAGTTTATGTGTATGTATTAATTTTTAAAAACGGAAACAGTGGGTGTTTTACTATACTTCTTAAACGCTTCTAGTTTGAGGAACTCTGGAGTTAGGTTTGAGTGTGGAGTCAGTTTTTACAGCTGTAATAAATCCCCTACAAAGATGGCCTGTTATAGTGGAAGTGACAGCAGGCCCTTAATCAAAACAGTGGACACAATTATAAAAATTGAATAAATACTTAAAGAACTGGACCACGTGACAGCTTTTCAAAATTTGATACTTACTTTAAAACAAAAACAAACAAACAAAAAGGATTGCTGTGCAAATACAAGATTGCGGAGCAAATATACAAATGCTTAAATACACCAATTGAAAAGCAATTAGAAAGCATCATGATAGACTGTGTCCTATTACTGAACTCTACCCTTTAAAAAAATGTTTCCGAACCGATTTTTAAGAACGACGTGTTGACAGAAGGCAGGGCTGCTGCCAGCCTGACAGCTCATGGTCTGTGAGGTGTGATGGGGAATCCTGAGAGAGCAGCTGGCCAAGGTGGGTTTCTCTGCCTCTTCAGAGGTTCTGGGATTGTGGCTGTGAGCCATTGCCCTTGGGTCTAGGGAGAAAGAAACTGCCATTAGAAAAATACATGGCCCTGGACTAAACATTCCAAAAGCATAGTGCAGTTTGTTTTGAAGTTTAAAAATAATCTGTGGGAGAACAAGTATGGGCAAAGGCTGGTGGGTGGGAAGTGGTGCTACCAGGCAAAAGAGTAGTTCTGGCTTCTGTTCTAAGGTAGTGTCTGCCACATTTGGTGACATGCTTGCCTGCCTGATCAGAGTGCAGCAATTCCCAAGTTAGATACTGGATAGGCACAGATTTTGCAAGTTGGTAGCGCATAGTTAAGCTTTCTTTTCTCTGCGTGCTGTTCCTTCAAGTTCATGTTGAGTAGTTAATTCTGGTTGTTGAACCCACAGTTTGTGGGATGAGATGGTTTGGGGTTACAAATACCCTCCTAGGGACTTCAGGGTTTGTGTAGAATTCTTTGCGCTTAGCTGCAGACATCCTGTGTGGTTTTGGACCTTTTTTCCCTTATATGCTTCTGAGCCTGTCTGTAAAATGGGGATAGTGTTAGTTCCCTGCCAGGCATCCTTCCGACAGACTCTTTAATGTGCAAGTGCTAAATCAGAAGTGGGAGAGAAAGGATATGAAATAATATAAAATCAAATGCGTTAGCCCTGCCCAGCTTCTCATGCATGCGTGCCTGTGTGAGATGCCTTACATATGCACACCCATTCTCTTTGGACCACTTTGGTCCAGTTGCAGTCTGCACCTTTATTTGTGACCCGTGAATCTTGCTGGTGACCACAGCTCTTGCCACTCAGGCTGCCTTTGCAGAATGTATAGCAGGAGCTCAGGTCAGTTCTGTTACTTTTATGTTGATTACTCAAAGTTATCCAAACACCAGGCTTGAACTGTTGTGCTATTTCTCCTTTGTTTAACTCTGTGCAAAGCAAAATAATTAACACTTCCTACGTTTTACTTGTTCTGAAGTTCTCATACAAAGGATGTTGGTCTTTTGAAAAATGTCCATTTTAGATGCTCATAAGACAAACAACCACAGAATCATTTCTTGGCTGTATGAGAAGTGAATTATGATAAAATAGTTTATCAAGGCCGATAGCAGAATGCTGATAAATGGTGCTGTTTTTTCCTGTGTTTGTCTCTGGGTTTGGGTTTCCATCCCGTCTCCCACCCCGTCAAAGGAGAGCATGGGCAAGAAACTTGTCATTGTAAACAAAACTAGATCTCTTGTGTGACACGGCATTTCCCCAACCTGTCTCCTGCTTGTTTATACAGGTGCCTGTAGAGGAATGTGGGTATTTTAAGTAAAGTGTCAGACCTGATAAACACAGAAGTGAAGAGGTCACATTCTAGAAGTGGTGCTCCCCATCAACACGGCAGCATTTTATAGCTGCAAATATAGGTCATTGTTTTCCCTTTTGTGTGTATTACCAACAGTGGAAGAAATACAGACTTAAAATTGTCCTTTGAATGTCTTTGTGTATCTAGCTGTTGGACTTCCCCATGGCTCAGCTCTTACCCCATTTCAAGGCACTCTTGCCTTTTCATAGGAAAAATTTCACATACCAGAGTTACATGTGTGTTGTTTTTTTCAGTAATTTTTTTTTTCATCCTAATCATCATCTACATCTGCATCTTGTATCAGTGTCTCTTCCTGTTTTGTGGGTATGATATTTTATAAGCAAAAATAAATTTGGGAAGATACGAGCCTTAATGTACGTACAGTTACGAGGGCAGAAGTGTGTGGTTCCAGTGCTCCCTGATGCACAGATTCCAAAGTTTGCCTTTGCTCTTGGCCATAGGGAGGTCAGCAGGGACAGCAGAGTGAGAGCTGGAGACTGGCTAAACAGATGCTTTTTGTCAACAAACATCCTTTTCATCTCTTGAACACACTTTTTTGGTAGCGATATCAAAACCCTTGCTGAAGATAGGAGGTCATGGTGCTTACTCTCGTTAACTTAGCATAGTGAGAGGGGTATGATTTGTTAATACATATAGAAAGCATGATTTGAGGACATTTCTAGAAGTCTTCTTCACTCATCCAAGATAGGCAATGTAAATATTCATGATTTTTGGAGTTTTATGTCCTTTATTTATAAGAAAACAAGGTGCTGATTGTTTTTCTTTTCTGTGTCTCTTGTTTCCAGCTATAGCTATAAAAATGTTAAAATGTGTGCTTTATGGGTGTTCAGTTCCTGCAAGTGCTTCAGACTGAGCAGTGGGGTTGTTCAGGGTTATGTCCAGTCACATCTGCCCTTGTTGACTGTTCTTGAAAGACTTCATCCATCTGAAAGTGCATTTTCAAGGCTTTTTTTCCCCCGACTATTGACTGTTAGCTTTTCTGGGCACTTGGAATTCAGAAAGAAGTTGGATGTTAGATAAATAACGTGGACTTACATCTTAAAACTCGGGCTTAAATCTTGAACACAGCATGGCATAGTTAACTCTGTAGTTGGGTGACTGAAATACATTCATGTTTGAGGTGTGAAAAATAGTTGTGACGTTTTCAAGTGTATTTGTTAGTTCTAAAATGTTTATGTATTTTTGGTTGATATTTACACTTCTAGTGAAGGTCTGATACGATGGAAAGTTTATCAGTGGGTGAATAAATAAAAAACAATACATGGAAAGACTAGGACACAGATAAAAGAGAAAACTTGAAGGTGAAGCTGGAATGGCACTGTCCAAGTTTGTGCTGAGGAGGCAGGTTAGTATGGCAGTGTTTTTGAAGAGGTCTTTTCCTCAGGGAGTTTTTTTTGTTGTGTTCCTTTAGATATGTGCAAAGTAATGATTTTTTTTTTTTTTCATTATGACTCAATGACTTTTTAGTGTTACTGAAAAAATTGTATTTTTCCTGTCTAGTTAACATTGCCATTCCCACTTAAAAGTGCATTGTCAAGTGGAATTGCATTCATGCAGCCATTTGAGGATCTGAGGTAAAACTAGTACAGAAGATTTAAGTTTAACTTTATTCAGCTTGAGGAAACTTTTACTGTGAGTGGATTTGTGTAGCTTTTATTCTCATCAGCTTCAGCTGATATGGAGTCAAGGTATTATAGACAGACACTTCTAGTTTTCATGAGGATGGCTTTAGCTTTGTGTCTAGGTTTTCATTATTTTTAAATTTTAGTTTTGTTTTGATTTTTTTTTATTAATGTTGTTTTGGTCTCTTTGGAAAGCTTGCACTGTGTGGAATGTGTAGTCTCCCTGCTGAAATGAAAACTCAGAGGGGGTAACTGAATACTCCCTGCTGTCAGTGCATTACCAGCGTGAAGAAAAAACAAACACACTTGCTGAGAACAATGAACATTCCTTGAAACCCTAGGAGACAGATTTTTTTTTTTCTTTTTTCCTTTTTTTTTTTTTTTTTAAGACAAAAAGACCCTTTTAAGGTCTTCAGGACCAGGTGGCAGGGTCCAGGGCCTCCTCCTCATCCCTTCTCATTAGGTCGGGGACTTGCTCAGGGAATAAAGGCCGCAACTGGTTGGCATCTATATTTTGTGTCCTCCTACAAGATGGGGGGGGGAGGGTTGGTGTTTGTTTGTTGTGCTTTGTTTGGTTTTGGTGTTTTTTTTTCACCACCTCTGTTTGACTTCCCCCTGCAATTCTAGTGATTCAGCTCTGACTTTCATGAACATTTTTGCACTGCTTTTCTGACCTACTGGGCTTCACACTTCCAAATGGCATTTATTTAGTAGTAACCCAGGAATGCATCTAAACACTTGAAAGACTTGAGGAGGCTTGAGATTCATGAGTCCCCATCTACCTCTTGGTCATCTCTGCCTTGTATCAGTGTCCCCCGTATAGCAGCCACTCTGTACTTAACATCCCTGAACGTAAATCTTTTTGCTTGCATATAAGTGATTTCCACTGCTTCTCTCTGGTTTTCAGCTTTACTGTAGATTTGCCAGTGATAATTCAGTGTTCTGGTAAATTCTTGGTGTTCAGAGGACACATGAGCAGGTCAGAGGCAGGTCATAGCTTAAGAACTAGACGTATTGGGATGTAGAAACTTGCTCGGTCTTTAATTATCTGTGTTTTAATTCAGATAAGAAGTTCTGGAAATTATGTTACTTGATTAGAATTAATAGTGAGCATTTTAGAATGGCATATAAGACTAAGTAATTTTCATGGCATTCATTTTGGCTCAGATTAACAGGTCTGAAGATTTTTAAGAACATTTATCCTAAACTTATAAAAAGAGAGCTTTTATGTGGCTGCAATGAGATTGCTGTGGTGTGTGAGATCTTCCTAATGTGCTTTCATCAGGAGTTATTGCTTTATTTTACTAGGTTATTTATACTTTGGTTGTTGGTGTATCCCTAAAACCTGTACTGTGAGCTTCAGAATTCCTGAAGTTAGCTTTCCTCTGGATTTATCTTGCTGCTGATTAACTTTGGTGCCTCAGAAGGTGGAAGTTCTTTATTAAGTTTTCTGTAGTTGGGGCAATTACAAGGACTTCTTAATAGATTCACTGGCATTTAATAATGAGGAACTCAGAGATACTGTAGTCAAGGCACTATATAATGAAGACATAAATGAAAACCTTTGCTTTGAAGACTGTGTCAAATTTACATGAAGAGGTGGGATATGGATTGTGAGCAAGTGAGAGAGGAATAAAATTAAATGTGTAAGATTGAGACCGAGCAACTGAGAAGCCAGCGGCTGCGTTGACAGCAAAGTAGATAGGAAGAAACTGAGAAAGCTGAGGGCCTGAATTGCAAAGTGCTCAGCACTTACAGCTATATTTGAGATCAGTTCAAACCATGGGTACTTGTTAGTCTGGCTGATCGAGCTTTTGGGATTTGTTTTAAATTTAAAAAATGGGCAACTCCTGAGGGGTTTGTTTCCTTCATCAGGATGGGAATTGCCAAAAACTGACTCTTTGATATATCTTGTGCGTGTTTTGCCACGTTATGAATAGTTCTGTACAAATTAAGTGCATGCAAGAGATGCCTGTGGCAGTAAAATAGTCTTCCAGTGAATTTCCCTTAGTATTACTATGTTCTTCGGCAGTGTGACATGCTGTTTCTCATGCTTGGATCTCAGACCATTGTCTCTTCTAACAGAGCTCTTCATTAGCTGTATAGACTGTAGATTCTCAGATGTTTTCGTGCTATGTGCCTGATGAAAACCACTTTATTTTCTAGACCAGCTCGTTGTGCAATAGTTTGAGTTTTCATAGCATGCCAGATTTTTTTAGTTGACTTGGTGGTTAACATTATTGACTATATGGTTAATATTACTGCTTACCGTCTCTAGAGGACCATATTGTAAGATGCCTGCCCAAAGCTCTATTTGCAAGTATGATAACCTGCCCTGTATTGAATGGAGCTCAAGATCACAGATGCGTTTGACTCCCAGATTTTCTTAAGTTTCCTCCCTTCCATTTCTTTCCTGCTCTAATTGTCTTCATGTCATTACTCTTTATAGAGTTTTTAAATGCATTTAGAAAAATAATTTTAAGCTCTTAATTACTGTATGAAGCCAATATTCGAAAGCTTATTAATTTATTTTAAAAGTGTCACTGTAACCTCAGTAATTCTACCATTTGATATGCTTTAGTGTCACTGTAACCTCAGTAATTCTACCATTTGATATGCTTTTTCTTCAGATTGAAGATGGGAGCAAAGCGGCAGCTGTGGACAAGTTACTGGCTGGAGATGAAATTGTTGGCATCAATGATGTGGGCCTCTCTGGTTTCCGACAAGAAGCAATCTGTCTGGTGAAAGGTTCACATAAGACACTGAAGCTTGTAGTAAAAAGGTAAGCTTGTGCCATTCAGCTGGAAAACCAAGTTTAGTCCAGGCTGTAAGCTGCTGGGCAAATAAGTTTGCCAAGACTTGGCAAGATAATGGTTTTCATTCAGTGATATTAATGAACATATTATGCAGTGTTACCACCTTGAACACAGGCTCTTTATAGATGGAGATGTGGGGCGAGGTAGCCTATTGATCAAAGCAAAAACTGAAGCCATATATTCAATACTGTTGAGATGTGGTGATTTCTGGTTCTTCTTCCGTTCTGTCCTCCTGAAGTGCAGGGCCAGAAGCCGGCTGTCCGTCCTGCCCTGTGTCCCTGCCTTTGGTGTGCGGACACCAGGAATGATTTTTAGCAGTTTTGCTTTGCAGGCCATTTGGGCTGTGAGAAGTGGGTTACATGGGAAGCTTTTGAAAAAGTGTTTTCCCACTTGGTGAGCATATTTGAGGTCTCTTTCTTATGTGGTTTGCGTAAAGAGTACTTACAGTTAGTTATTAACAAAGGGAAATGCTGAAACTTTTTTATCAAAACAGAACCCGTTTTTGTTGGGAAACTATTTGTTTTGTCGTTTTGATTTGCAGCTTTTGAGTTCACACTTTTTTACTAACTTGAGTTAAAATTAAGTTTCATAAAATAATTTTGACCATAGTGAACAGGTGTTTTATGTTAAATCGCATAACTTCTGAAAAAAATTCAGACAAGGAGATTTGAACAACAGAATATTTCTAATTAATTTCCTACTCCAATGGGTCAGAACTTTCTGATTAATTACTTTTCTCAAATTATACCAACTGGTCTTTCATGAGAGAATTTTGTGTATCTTTGTTAGAGTCAAAAAAGAATTTTGTTGCCACACTGAAAATGCTGAGAATTGGGGTTTGACAGGTATGATGATCCAGTCTGCAACTAAAACCATTATTTGAGGCTGTCTGAATTGAGGGCGGTGTTTTGTGAAATAGCACTGGTAGGTAAGAGAGGTACAAAAGCATGGTTTTCATCTTTGCTTTAAGAAGGTGTTTTTGACAGAAGGAATTACAGGAACCTGAATCTTTTTCACAGCTGATAGTTTATATCCTCACCAATAGCTACTTTCAGAAGCTCTCACAAAATTTTTGTAACACTAAAGCTAATAAATGCAAAATAGAATGCATTCACAAGTATTATAAATCATGCTGGTGTTCAACAGTTTCAACTTGCATGGACTATTCCAGTAAAAGCATTTTTGTTAGCAGAGGTTACGTCAGCTGTTTCTGTCACAGAAAGGGAGAACTTCAGGGTTGAGAAGTTTTATAGACATTGAAGAATCTGCCAAGACAGCAAGTCTTAATTACTATGAAAAGCTTCAGACCAAGTGGAAAGGTTCCCTCTTTCTTGGTGCTTTTCAGTTTTATGACAGTAGCTTACTCAGAATCTGTGAATTCTGACCCATCTTTGGAAACGGCAGAAAGTTTAATGCTCAGATACCCTCACAAGAGATACAGCTTTGCTGTTCTTTTTGTTCACAAGTACTTCACTGTGATTTTTGGAGAACTTTCATAGAGCTAATCAAGTACTGGTTTGCTGCTGGCAGACTTGTAGCCATTCTCTGCAGGCAGCAGAGCCCCATTGCTATGCAAGCTTGTGTGCAGTTTGGTGCAAAGCTGATGGATTTTCATCAGTCCTTTCTCATCCCTCCTCTTTTTCCTTCCCTAGCACACGTGCAATGGGGAAAAGCAACCTTTCTGTTCTAGCCAAGAGGCTGAAATAGTGGCTGTTGCTAAGGAAAACATTTTTATCTTAAATTAATGAAGATTTCCATAGCTTCCAAAAGAGGCAAGAGCCTTCTGGGTCATTGGCGAGCCTGCGTAATATTAGATAGAATTTCATAAAACTTACTGAATGAAATTAGCTAGGGTTTTTGTCTGTGTTTTTTCAACTTTGCTCTTTCTGTTGGAAAGTTGCCTTAGGACATCAGTCCTTTGACGATCAGAAACCTTTTAACAGCCCGTCTCATTTTATTCTTGGCCAACTTGTTCTCATGCGCTGCTGTCTGTGTGCTGAAATAGCTTTTCTTTTCCTGTTGGAAGTTCAAGTGATGAAGGTTTTTATAAAAGTCTTGTTGCATGCTTTCTTCCAGAAGTTATGGTTTGAACAACAGTACTGTGTTGTTCTGTTTGCCCTAAATCTTAGGCTGAATTTTTATGAGTGCTTCAAACAGTCCCGTCTTTAAGCAAACCAGTTGTTTAGTCTTTGCATGAGCTCTCCTGCAGGTCTGGATTGAATTGGATCAGGGGACTGATCTGACTGCAAAATTACTTGGGGAAGAAGGTTTTCAGCTGGATAGGACCACCACATTCGGAGGCAGTTTGTGCTTTAATTAATTACAGCAATCTTGAAATGGCTGCCTTAGCGTTTTTGGACTATTTCGGTCTTCTTTAGATCCACCCTTACTGTCCTCTGGGGAGGCTGGGGATAGTCCCACAATTCCCTTTCGTTGAGTTATATATGAGATGAAGTATTGATCTGCAAGTCACAGAATCTGCTTGCCCTGCGTCCTTTGTCTAGCACTGTGATGTGTTCATTTAACATTTTATTCCCCGTGGGTGTCAGTGTAATAATCCGAAGCACGAAATAGACAAATGGTTTGAAGTTCAACAGCCCAGTCCTGAAAGGTCGGAAGAGTCTTTCTTTTCATCATGTTTGTCCTTGCTATCAGTGAAAGTTAACCTGGGAAGCCAAGTTCTAGATTTTTTTAGTTGAAAACTTTATTTTTTTTCCCCTAGGGTTGTTTGTGGTATCTATTTCTAGACCAATCCAGAAGTGAAAAGCAAACATTTTTAGAACTATCATGATGTGGATAAATTACATTTTAACAAAATTATTCTGGAAAGCAGAGAACTCCCTATTAATGTCAGTAGACTTAATCTAGAAAAATCAGGTTTCATTTATCGCTGGTGAGAAGCGGGTCCATGTGAAATTCCTCCAGATAGGTCACTCCTTCATGCAGTAACACCACATCCTTATCTTATATTGATCTAACTCTTTCTGTACCTGGGATGGGAAGCAGTAGGATATGCTGGTTTTGGTTTAGAAGTCTAATGCACCTACAGCCATGACCAAGTGAAAAAGTGTTGCCATAGTAATGTGTTTCATTCATGATAATTAACTTGTGACTGTAGCAAGAGATCTTCAAGGGGCTGGTGGTGGTCCACAGCAGTGGCTGGCTTCCACAAAATTATTTTTACCCACTATTTTTAAAGGATCTGATGCTTGACTTGCATAGGGAAAATAATATTGGTCTCTAAATAGAAGTGCCTGCAGTAATAAATACTCAGCATAAATGTGCTGGCTATCAGCATACACACTTGGTTCTATTTTTTGGAAACATTGCATAGTTGTGGTCTAAACCAAATTAGGACTATGCAACTGGCTCAACAACAAATGTGATGTTTAAGTAGCTTATGTATATTGATGGCTGAACAAGTGCAGTGTACTTCGGTCTTAGATTAAGGGGACTCAGGAGGCTTTATGTTGTTTTCTCAAGTGGGTTTGTCACAACAACACATCTTAATTATGCGCTAGTTCTTCATTGTAGTACTGAGTTGTTTCTTGAGTAGATTCCTTTTGCAGGAAAATGAGAAGGAAAGTGTGCTTAGGACACTTCCTACAGGAATTCTGTGTGAATTTCTCTTGATTTGGAAAAGATGTGTGCCTGTCTACATGTATACATATGGAAAATTGTTCTGAGTGTTGATACTGA
Organism: Nesoenas mayeri; assembly: GCF_963082525.1. Taxonomy (NCBI): domain Eukaryota; kingdom Metazoa; phylum Chordata; class Aves; order Columbiformes; family Columbidae; genus Nesoenas; species Nesoenas mayeri. The sequence goes on from NC_137541.1 coordinate 102,194,260, forward strand.
GGTGGTTACCCTATTCTGTGCAATTTAATGGTTCTGCATACACTTCTAACATAAATTCCCTTCCAGTTATTAAATAAAATCTCCTTTTCTTTGCACATGTTAGACATAAGTGTATACCACAAATCCATGAAAGTTTGGAATAGTTTTCGGCTATGAGTTCATGAGACATATTTAACTGTTAAAAATTTGCACTTCAGTTTGTGGTTTGTTAATGTTAAAAGGAGGGTGGGATTATGTGGCCTTTGGGAGTCACCCTAAGTAGTTATGTGGGGTTGTCCTGTTGGCTGCTTGAATCGTCTGTTTGTGGCAGCGGAAGCAGGTGAACGAGGAGGGGTAGCTATGGATGACTCCTCCTCAGCGTCTGCTGGTGACCAAAACCTGAGCTTTGTTTAACTCTGTAGGTACTGCCAGTGCCTGTGAATCAGCCTTAGAGTTCTGGAGTAGTTCTGGCCATGTTGTATACACATGTGAGCAGGCATGTCTTCCTTTATATAGCATTTCATTTTCATGCCTTTGTGTGGTGAAAGAGCAGGCTGCTTTTGCAATGCTGAGGAGTCCCTTGTTATAGGAGAGGGAAAGAGAGTGAGAGAAAACACACTTGCTATCAGAAGGGTGGTCTGAATGCTGAATTTTACTGTGCAGATACATGGACTATAAACACCTAGACATGGAAAGTTAGGGTAATTCTTACTTGCATGACACTTCATGAAGACAGACAGCCATTTAATTGAAGCATAGCAGAAGGAGAGTTCTTAATGAGTCTCCCGAGGGTTCTGAGATTGTACAGTACTGTCTCGGAGAGCTCAGCAGAAATTCAGGAATAAAAATCTCACAGTCATTTACAGCATTTGTATGGGCAATTGCTGAAATTTTGTCGTATTCTGGGTGGAAACATGCTCAATACCACCTGTGACCTTTCTGTAGTGAGTTTTGTGTAACTTACCAACGAAGATCTAGTTTTGCCCATTTATGATGAGTGCAACAGCTAGCTGTGTACTTCATAGCTCCTTGTGACTGCAGGAGTACTGTCAGACTTGGCAATACAAATTGTGAGATGAGGGATTTGTGTTTTCGGTACAATTATGAGATATGGATGGAGGACTGTGAATTCTGCCTCTTACCTGTGTTTGGCCACTTGGTAGTTCCAGTTTTGTAGATATCAAAATAGTTAGTAGAGTTTTGCAGATTTTAAGCAAGTATTACACATATTTAGTCCACAGTTATGGTTAAGTATTGCTCAATAAACCAAATGCATTTGCAGAGAACCACTGTTGAGTAGAAGTAAAATCTCTTTTGCTGTTAAATCTCATTCCATTGCTTCTGGAACTAGGGCTTATTACAGACAAAAAAATAACAGTGATTTCTCTCTTGTTGCCCAATAGCCATAATTCTTCTTTTTTAAAGATTGACCTTGGCCTTGACTAAGAACATATTTTTTTGTTGTTTCTTAATGCCTGTATTTTCAGCCAGACTTTGGGAAGGAGTAGGAAACCGCAGTGGGGGTTTCCAGGGCTGTATCTGCACACATGTATATTGCTGTAAAAAGTAGGCAGATGTGAAAGCCCCTCACCACCCATGTTTCTTGGAGTTGATGTGAGCATAGAACAGCAGATCTTTGGTATGCAGACTCTGCAAGCCAGTATTTGCAACAGATGCACACAGCTTTCAGATTCAAGGCTTGAATGTTTCTGTGTGGCTGCAGTTGGTGGAAGGGCTGGGCCATTAAATTCCCATTTTGGAAATTTACTGAGAAATGGGTCAGTGCTGTCAGCCCGCTCTGCATGAAGCGGGATGGCGGGTTTTCAGTGTGTGCCAGATAGGATGTCCACCACCCCTGCTCCCAGCTGGGTCTTGCAGTGGAGGAGGGAGCCAGCCATGTGTGTCAGGATGTGTGACAGGGCATTGCCAGGCCAAGGCCTCTTCTTCTCTCCTTTGGTGCTGCCACTGATCTGCCGTGGCTCACGAGTGGGACAGCAGGAGCCAAAGAAGCCACTCTGTGTGTGCTTGGTGGGGTTCCACAGAGGAGGCCGACTGGCGTGCAGTTCCCCTTCCACTTGGGTGTGCCCCCCACCTACTCCACAGGCAAACATGGGGCTGGGCGGCCACTACTGCGCTCCTCCACCTCCTTCAGCTGTGTAGTCCTGCACTGCTGATGGAAGGAGTGGACATGGCAAAAGCAAGAGCGCACATTTTCATCTTACGTTTTCAACAAATTATACCTGGGAAGTGCCCTGATGAGGACCATTTCCCCTAGCTGTCGCTTAACCAACATGGAAATTGTGTGAATCCATGTTCCCTTCACCATGGCCCTGGCAACACCACTCAGGTGTTTGGATATTTCCCATGCCAGCTGTCTTTTTGGTGGGTGTACATCTAAAAAGCACTTTTATTTATTGATTTTTCTGCCCACCTCACCTGTTTCTTAGTTACATTAGCAGGTTTTGATTCATGCTGTTAGTGACACACCAGTGGACACTTGAGGTGAACATAAGCTTCAGTCCCCCTAGCTGGCGGTGTGTTGCCCCTGGTTTCTAAGACCAAACTGTTGCCTTGTGTTTTTTTAATGTTTTTCTTGTACAATTGTCAGGACTCTCTCAGTATGTATGTTGTGAGTGACATGTTTTTATGTTGTGATGACTTTCATAATTTATTTCTTTACAAATCTAAAAAAATCTAGCCTGTAAAACTTGAGTAACAGAAAGTTAAAAATGCAACAGATGTCACCACGTTTTCCCAAGTCAGCGCTGTTAGAAAGGGCATAGACATTTCTTTGTGGGTAAAAGGAAACCTCTATAATTTGAATATGCTTATTCAAAAGGTTACTTGTGGCAATGCTATTCAGTTTTGTTAAGTAATGGCTAAAATTGGGCGATGTTGCTTTTTTTGTGGGATGGAATATGCATCAGATAGTAACAACCTGTGAGTCCTGACTGGTTTTCTAGGTTTGGGTTTGTTTTTTTTTCTTCATTCCTGCAAGCACTTGTTGAAATGGTTAATTTTGAGCATGAGTACTCTCATCCTATTTAGGGAGAGCTCTCACATGACTGAAGATGAAAAACTATACAAGTGCTTACAGGATTTAACCATAGCTTTTTACCAGGTGGTACATTGGATTTATTCTTAAAACTGCTTTCCACTGGTGAATTTCAGTGTAGGTGGTGGAAACTCTAATATGTAACCCCTCGAGTAAGAGTGGGAAGCAGGTGAGCCTTCTAAAATTTGGGTGTCTGAAGACTTACTCATGTCACATGGTAATTCATATGCAGACACAGACAATGGTTTTTTTTGTGTGTTTCATAATACTGTAGGTCACTGCAAACTCTTGACTAAAACAGAATTGCAGCCCATCCATTAAAGACCAAATAAGTAGTGGTTTTATGTTGGGAATCTTCTTTGCATTTGGAAGGCATGCTTCTGTGTATGTTGTATGTGTTTTGAAATATCAAATTGTTTGGGGTTGCTCTTAAGCACTTAAGAATGTTGGGTTTTTTAAACACTAGTCAAGAATTTTGACATGCATGTGTAGAGCTTTGGGAGAGCACTAATACTCTTGTTTCATTGCGGTGCAGTTCTCCTTGAGCTACTTTCATTTTAGGTTACATATTTCATCTCCTGAAGATTAAATGACTGATGAGATTGAGAATTTGGATGCTTCTTAAATGTTTCAGTGTCAAGTAGCCTACCATGTTCAGTATAGAGATTTTATGCTCTACTTGCTCAAATAACTACATGTAACGCACTCCAATTTGAAAAGATTATAAAAAGGTTTTAAAATTTCTGGATCAAACCCTTAACTCCAGAAGTATGACCATGTAAAAGAAGGGCAGGAATGCAAGAGTGTTGCAGCTTTAGTTACTGAATAACTGAACAAATTTACATCTTATCTCTTACACATGAAACCCATTATTTTATGGTCATTGCTGCTGAATCTGCATAATAGTGGGTCAGCTGGCAAAACAAAGTCTAGCACAGCTACTACAATGCCGAGTTATACAGCCCTTATGCTTTTAGTTCAGCTTCATGCTGAGTCCCTAGGAAGGGCAGAGTGACAAAAGCCGAGGTCTGGGGAAATTTCTTCTGGTCTGCAGTTGAAGTCAGCATCAGCTCTTTGGTCTGGCTCATGGAGCAGCCTTGCCTGCAAGTGAGCAGCCAAACTGGAGGGTGGCATATGATGGGGAAGAAAGCACTCTGGAGGATGGTAATGTCTTCAAAATCTGATCTGGCTTAGGGCATGTCAGAGCAAAAAAAGCTTACCCAAATAAAACTCGAAGCATCTCAGCTTGTAGTGGTGTTCTTTGTGGAAGTCAATAATTCGCATCATGTGGCTAGAGTGCTTTAACCAGGAATGAGGTGAAGTAAAGCTGGGCTGTCTCCTCAAATGCCCTGGGACTGAAGGAACTCTTTCCTCACTCCCGTTTTTGAATGACCTTGGACGTGGTTGGGTAAATCACAGTTGAAATTGGTGTGGGAATACACCACACCTGGGTAGAAACACCAGTTGGTATTTGAAATGTGGTTAATGAGGAAACTCAGTTCGTTTGGGACAGGTATCGAAGGATAAGCTCATAGCGGTAGGTGGCTGGGAGGCAAAACACACCCGTTGTTTCTGGCCACAAGCACAGCGGGTTTTCCACAGCCATGTGCTCCGTGGATGTGACAAGTTCCTTCTTGCTGAAGGCAGCATGTTGGGCCGGTGCAGGCAGCTGCCTGCTGCTGTGCTCCATCCTGGGCAAAGGTGCTGGTGGGGATCGTGCCCAAAGGCTGCTTTGTGTGCTCCTCCTTGCTCCTGATCTTTGCCTCAGTCAGGGTGAAACAGCCTAAAATCCCCTGGGTATTTTAAGTCCTTCTGCTGCTGTTAGCACCTGCCCTAGCAGAGGCTGCATTTTTCTTAAGCATTACTGCTGAATGAAGCCTTTTTTGTATTTATGTTGAAGGTTAATTTTTTTTAGCACCTTACTTACATAGCATGATAAATTCTAAAATCCCTGAAAGTAAACCAGAGTTTGTAGCTGGTTTTTCAATATGGAAAGCATTTTGGATGCTTCCAGATTATAAACACTAATTTAAAAAATATTTTATTATCCTATCCGTTAGAGGAATTCTGATAAATCATGGCAAAAACTGAGGTAAGAGGACGACATCAGGAGTTTAATGCTATCTAGCCATCAAAAGGTAGCGAATCTGCACAAAATAAGGATGAGGAAAATATATTTGTGTATCTTATATAATATATCATAAATCCCAAGATCAACACTTTTATCTTGGGCATCCAGATGTGCCTGTCTAGTTCCCCAAGGCAGAGCAAAGGAAAACTGTTCCAGAATATTAAAGTTTTATCATGGTCATCTATTGTGAATTTAGCAGGCTGGAAGATTGATGATTTAATTACTCATACAACTTAATACTTCTTAGTCAACAATGCATATCTTATTTATAAATGAAATTGCTGTTCTGTCCTGCTCAAGCCTGTACAGTTGGGCTGAGGTACAAGGAAAACCAGAGCAGACTCTGATGGTGAAATCCTACTTTGCCCAGGTTAATGACTGAACTCTTTAAGGGCACTAAGACTTGATAATTTATTTGCAGTTATTTGTTTTTGCAGGCCAAAGCAGGGCATTTTGCAGGTCTCTTTGGGTTTTTTTTTAACATGAAATGCGACTTACTTAGGTTGTGGGGTAGGAAGGAGCTGCTCTGCTGTGCTGCCACAAGGTAATAATGCTTCTTCCAGCGTGGCCGTTTTACCAGAGGCACTGCTGACCGTGATGCGTCATTGCTGTGTGCTCCATTTTCAGACACAGGGTGACTGGCAGATGGGAGGTCAGACCGACTGGTTACCTGACACGTGAAAAGAAAGCAAAGAGCAATGCTACAGACTCTATAGGTCTTGCTATGGTTGAGAACAAGGCAGATGATAATCATGTAGTTCTATATGTTAATTTTGGCAGGTGAGAATAGGCATTTGAGGTTGGATATGCTTCTTTGCTAAAATGACAGGGACTTGAACCTGTACCGTGTGACTCAGTAACTTGTCTTCAAAATACTGGTTCAATTTGCCATTCTAAGACATCCAAATATGAATAGGTTGCTTTTATTACTACTTTTCTATATTTTAGAGCCACTCCCTCCCTCAGAAGTCCGTAAGTTAAGGACATGGTTATATTTTGTTGTTGCTGTTGTCACGTTCTAGGTCAGTTCTCTTTTAGGGTTACTTTTTGGGAGTCACTTCCTTTTATGATAAGATACTAGAGGCTGAAAATGCAAAAACAGGAACTCCTCATGTTTTGTGTGGGGAAAAAAAATGCTACAGTTCCATTTGCTGCATCCAGAAAAATAGGCTGATGTTGTTAAAATTTGTCAGCACTTTTCTTAGAAGGGTAAAAAGAGAGTACAGGGTATTCAAATACTCAGTGCACAGAGACCAAAAACAAACAGCAAAGGCACAAACAGTTTTGATGTTTTAGCTCATTGCATTGAGGTTTTGGGTTGGGTTTGTTTTTTTTTTTTTGAATGTTTGTAATTCACTAAAAGGTGATATCAGAAAACAATCTGTTAATTTCAAGTGTCTCAGTTGGAGTGAGTCATTTTAAAGGTGCCTAAAATCCAAAAACTGCTGAGTAAACAAAGAGAAAGAACAATGAACGTGTCTCAAAGTCCATGTTCGAAAATGAAGACATCCAGAACCTCTCCTGACTGCTGAAGATCACAGTTATAGCAATTTAATATCTGAGGAGTTCTTTTAAATGTGCAAATAAGACTGCCTGACCACAGCAGATGCATTTTTATTTCTTTTTCTTCTGAATAGCTTCACGAGTCTGTTGTTTTCCTGCAAATCCTTTGCTGGTAGCGCTCTCTTGTGGCTATTATTTTAATTAAGTAACATAAAAGGTCTTTCCCACAACTTGGGTTACTAAAACAAACTAAAAAATTATCTGGGAAATCTTTCTGAGTGAAAAAGGTATGGGTGTTCCTTATGAAAGCTTTTCACCCTGAATCGCTGTTTTGTGATTCGAGGGATAGGAGAGGAAAAGGTGGAGGGGGTAACTCTTGACCTGTTCTGTTTTCAAATTTCAAAGCTATTAGCTGGTGTTTTATTTTTCAGTAAGGAGGTAAAGCCTTCTGGAAGCTCAGATTGTGGAGTGCAGGGGTTTCCTTTGAACTAGGAACATACAGTTTCCTCTTTTAAGGGAAGAGCAGTTATATTAATAAAGCATTGTTTGGTACTACATAGACTAAAGCTCATCACGATTACAAATCCAGTGTCATAGCTTTATAAGCACATCTTCACTAATACCAAGTGTGGGAAGTTGGCTGTAGGCTCCTTTTCCTTCTACACTGTAATCCAACTGCAACTAGAGTAATGATCCCAGGTTATTTACTTGGTTGTACTCTCCTGAAGAGAGGCAGGTTTACACTTGAGATAAGGCCTTGGGGAGGGGGGTCTTTGCCCTCAAAATACTTGACTGAAAAGTCTCTGTTTGATAGACTGAAATCTTTGTGTGTGGCATTTGTCTTGTCACCCACCTTCTCTGATCTTTGAATCCTATGTGTATAAGAAGCACAATAATAAATAATCCCAGTCCTTTCAGGGATATTTTTAAACTGTCAACTAGTCTTTTATAAATGCCTTCCTTGCAATTATGAGACTGTTTCAGCAAATGCAGTGTCATGCCCAGCAGTCCTTGTAGTGAAGGTAAGATGAGCTTGCTTTGTCTGTTTGCTGTTCTGGCTGACAGATCATCAGTGTCTGGTTGCAGATTAAGACTGGAAAAAAGGTTTTAAGGCCAAATTAAAAATCCTATTAGCCAAGTACATCTTGAAGTTCAAGTTTTCCTCTTCTTTAAAATTAAGGAGATACTTGCTTTTCCTCTTTTTTACCACTGTACCAATGTAATTCTAATACTTTTTCAGACAGTGGATTCAGTAGAGCTCACTATGCAATTCATTGTTCTGTTATGTAGAGTGAAGATGGACTTGCTGTGGGAAATTCAGGAAAAAAAAGTTTTTTCCACTTGGTTTTACTTCTCTGTTTTGCCAAGTAAGTCACAAAGTATGGAATAGTGTTTGTCAGCTGAACTTTGAACCCTAATTCACATAACAATAACTCCACATTTTAAAATCTCTCAGAAACAATGTTAGAAAAGTGACCTATCAAATGAAAGTCTTTCTCCAGACTGAGTGTGCATATGCACACACATGCATGTGTGTTACTGTTGATAAGCAAGGGATCACAGCAGCCCACCTTTATTCAGACTATTTCCAAAAATACCTCATTATACTAGCTTGAACGTATGTGAGAAATAAATACTGTCACCTCTATGTGAAATGCAGTCATTTTTTTGATAGAGTATTGCTGTCTGGCTGGGAAAGTTTTAGCCATACACCCTCTAACTTCCAACAAGTTCACACAGTGGAGCCATTAGACTTCTTTACAATTGTGTTATTCTGCCATATGCTATCTTATTATGTCTAGTGATATGCTAAATTTATTCCTAACATCGAAATATGCCTGCATAAAATAAGACCGCTCTTTGCCCCTTTGCCAACCTCCTCCTCACTCCTGAAGTTTGAGGATTTCTGTAAATCCACGGTACTTCCAGCATTTCCTTTGTGACTATAAGCACATCCTACTTTGACCTGTGAAAAAGCCATTCATTTTTTGTATGCAGGTCAGCCTGTTGGTAAGGTTGCTGTGGTGCATTCAGCATCTTGTGGCAATCAGTTTGCTGTGCACAGAACCAATAAAAATGTATAGTTATTGTGTGGTTAGTGTGATGAGTCAGTGAACCTAAGAAAAAACTGGTCTCTGCCCATAGGCTAGTAATACAAGAAGAAAGTTTCTCCTTCTCATTCTCCTGGGTCGATGCTTAAAGATACAGCAGAACTTACCTTTTTCATTTTCACCCAGATAAACCCTGTGCAGCCTGTTACCGTGTCCTTTACATCCTCAGGTATGACTATGATCAGCAACTGCAGCAAGCTTACATGTGCAAATCTGGCCAGCGGCAGGGGATTAATGGTATGAGTGTGGAATAAAGCTTATATTTTAAAAAAGTTAATAAAATAAATTGTCTTTTTTAAGTATTGCCCAGAATTTGTAACATTGGTCTCCCTGGGGGACAGAAGGATGTACTTGCCACCCTTCTCTGTAGGTGATGATTTCCAGTGCCTGAGTATTAAGGTTATTTATTTCTAGGGGTGTCACAGGCTGTCTCTCTTTTGGAGGAAGTGCTGCTCCCTGAAAAGACTGGCTTATTGTTTTTAATGTATAGGAAAAACATCTGTAACTCTCAAATCATATTGACAGCCCATCAGATCTTAAGAGGCCCAGGATGTTCTGGAGATTTTCTTTTAGTTTAGCTCCTAGAGCATATTTGTCATCTCATAGGTGACATTAACTTTTCAATATAGTGCCCCAGACTGGTCTGTTCACTCATGTATTTACTTAGAGGATTGCAAAAGGAAAGGGTGGAACAGCTGAAAAAAGACTAGTTTCAGCAGCATAATCTCAGTGTATTTTCCACATGCTGTGTCAAACACCTCTCCAAATTAAAAATCAAAATCCCCACTCCCTGTTCCTACTCAGGAACAGTCCTCTGGTTTCATTTCGTGGGCTTTGCTCAACTCCTCTCCACCAAGCTCTGCAGGTGATGTTCGCCAGAGTCGGTCAGTGGAGTTGCTGGTCTGACTAATCAAAACTGCTCCGGCCTCTTAGCGGGGAGCAGTAACAAGGCTCCTTTGTAAGTCTAATTATATCCCCTAATCTGGCCCAGCGGCGCGGATTAGTGCAGGAGGAGGACGGGTGGGCGGTCGCAGAGGGCTGCAGGGTCCCATGCTCTGCTCCACCAGCATCCCCTGCTTTTGCTGAGGACAAAGCCCAGATGGGTGTCACCCTGCACCCCATGCCTCTCTGCAGCTGGGGCCTCATTGCTTCTCTCGTGGCTCAATCCCGCTCCTTGCCGTGGGGGCTCACCTGCCAGCTGGGAGCCGTGCCTGGTCCCCAGGGAAGGGGTCTGGGGAGGAGGCGCTGACCGGCGCAGTGCCCGGGTAGGTACCTGTGGTTGTGCTGGAGCTGGAGGTTCCTGCCAGGCTGGCCAGGAAGCAGGACACCAGCTCCAGCAGCTCCAACAGCTCCTCACCCCTAAGACCATTGCTGGGGTGAGCAAGTGCTCTGGGTGCTTTTATCTTTGCTTGTTTGCACCTTATGAACTTGTCCATGGAGGGAGGGGAAAGCCATGCAGGGTTGTCTCAAATACATCTGATAAAAATTTCATAGTAGGATTGTTGAAGTGGAGTCAGCAGGTATGGAAGAAGGGAGGTGACTTTGAGAAGAGTGTTTTGTGGTTTGCTTGCCAGTTTGCCTTCCATTTCTGCTGCAGACCTGGCTTCAGTGTGCTTTCTGTTGCTGAGCAAAACCACTCACCTCCCAGCGGTGCCCTGCCCTGGCCTGGTCTGCAGTTACTGCTCTCTGAGAGGTCTGCAGTTACTGCTCTCTGAGAGGTCTGCAGTTACTGCTCTCTGAGAGGTCTGCAACTGGTTTTCTTGGGCCAGTTTCTTCATCCCAGTATGTATCATCAGGGCAAATGGGGTAGCAGAGTCAGTCTGTTAGTGGAACTTGAAGTGTCAAGGCCTGAGAGTTTTTAAATCTTGAGCTTTTATTGGTGCGAAAAGAAAATTCAGTGGAAAAAAGTTTCTCAGGCTGTGAACAGTTTGCTGACATGTGCAGAGGTTGCACGAGGATGCCAGGGGATTTTTACGGAACAGTGCAAGAGGAAACAAGTATGCTGATAAATGTTTGAGACCAAAATTGTCCCTCCCTGTAAATCTAAGGAGGGATCGTGGGATTTCTCCTTGGGAAGGAGAGGAATATGAAGTAGTGAGCAATCTGGAAAAAAAAAGACGACATTTAAATACACTTGTTTTACGCAGTTTTGGGAAGCGAGGGAGGGTGTTAAATGATAAATTTGGCAGAGGAGGATTTTTTTGTCACTGCCAGGCAGTTGCTGCTTCCTGCTCTTCAAGAACATATGCTGTGAAGGTGGGGTGCCAGAGCAGCGTGGGCTCAGGATGTGTTTCTCTCTCTATCTGCTTAGTGGTGAACAGACAGAGCAGCCAGTTCCATTAGAGAAATCCTTAATCTAGTGAGGCTAATGGAGCTTCCCTCCAGTGTGAGCTGCTCAGGTAGGAATTGCCTGTTGTATTTGTGAGATGAGATCCCAGAAGAGTTACGATCAGCTTCTGTGGTTTATTGTTGGTTTATAATAAAGCATAATAATACATAGCAGAATGCTGGCACTTAAAACATATCACGTTTCTCCTGACCTCACTGAACTTCAAGTAAAGCTATAAAATATTAGACTTTCATTAATCATGTGGAGCTCGTGTAGTATTCAGTGTGTCTCTTTCAGTGATCTTTTTATGTATGAAAGACATCTTTTCTGTTCCTTGAGGCTGTTTAAACTTCTGCGAGGGAGCTCTGTACCACCCTAACACTAGTGTTAAAACACTATTTTGTTTTCCAGCTGAAGAAGACTAAGTCTAGTACATAAATGCAACCAGATAAGTATTCAGTGTTAGAGCCATGTTCACTGCTTCAGCTTTAAAAATAGTGACATAGGCACAACTTGCATGTGAATATATAGTACAATTATTTGTTGTGAGATTGTCCAGAGATACCTTGCATCAGGATCCATCGTTGGTTTATGCAGGCAGAGTGCAAGGATGAATTCAGTTATTAAATTAGTCTCTTCATAGGGATGCTGATAGCCCCTGTGTTTTTTTAGCACGCAAGTTTTAGCAGCAGGAATAACTATTTGTGAATATAGCGAGAGCTTTTTTTCCTGTCTATTATCATCCATTGTAACTGATCTGACCTCAAAAAAATCATTGAAGTAGTTTCCGATTTTTCTTTGTATCCAAGCACATTTCAACTTGTATTTTTTTAGTTTTATTTTTGCCAGATTTACTTTCTTGTAAAACTTACACTTGGTGATAATTAGGGTGACTAAAGATTAAGATCTGAAGGAGGGGTCTGAGGTGGGCTGGAAGAGGAATAATCTATTGAAGGTTTGTGGTGTTATTGCTGTGAAGTGATTCTGTGATTTGACCTGGATTTCAGGTCTAACGAGGTTAAATTGGGTGTGTGTTTTGGCACATTCAGTTTCTGCAAAAGAAGCCTAAAAGCCTGCAAGAACATTATCCACTAAACAAAATCAGCTCTGCTCTGGGAATTCCAGAAATCAGAGTTGTCTGGTCAAGACTTTTAAACTTCCAACTCTTAAATGGTTTTAAGTGTTCTAAGGCTGCCATACATCTGCTCAAAATAAGGCCTGTGTTGTTTCCAGGGTATCCAAATAAAAGGAAACAGCATTGTTGCAGTTAATAGTTTAAGTAGGAGTTTGGTTTTTTTTTTTTATCAGCATAAATTTACTGAAGACTTGAGCATGTTTACACAGTGGCTGAACTGGAGTGGTTTCTTCATGTGGACCAGTGGCTCTGGGAACTGCTGCCTGAAGGGTCTGAACTACAGGGGTGGAACAAGGGATGGTCCCTTGTCCATGTCCACTGCTGATTCTCTGGATCAGGGGATGAGCTGGCTATCATGGGTGAATCTTTGGCAGAGGTATTGCCAGTTTGATATCTCCAATATCAATAGTGGCTGGGGGATGAAGGGATTGAGAGCAGCCCTGTAGATAAAGACTTGGAGGTACTGATGGATGAAAGATTGGACATCTGCTGGCAGTGTGCACTCACAGTCCAGAGGCCAGCCATATCTTGGGCTGCATCAAAAGGAATGTGGCCAGCAGGTCGAGGAAGGTGATTTTGCTCTACTCTGATCTGGTGAGACCCCACCCAAAGTCCCGTGTCCAGCTCTGGAGCCCTCAGCACAGGAAAGACACGGACCTGTTGGAGGGAGGCCAGAGAAGGCCACAAAAATGATCAGAAGAATGGAACACTTCTGCTGTGAGGGCAGGCTGAGAGAATTTGGGTTGTTCAGCCTGGAGAACAGAAGGCTCTGGGGAGACCTTATTGTGGCCTTTCAGCACTTAAAAGGGGCTTATGAGAAAGATTGGGACAGACTTTTTAGCAAGGCCTGTTGCGATAGCACAAGGAGTGATGGTTTTAAACTAAAAGATGGGAGATTCAGGCCAGACATGAGGAAGAATTTTTTTTTGCAATGAGGGTGGTGAAACACTGTCCCAGGTTGCCCAGAGAGGTGGTAGATGCCCCATCCCTGGGGACATTCCAGGCCAGGCTGGATGGGGCTCTGAGCAACCTGATCTAGTTGAAGGATCCACCTGATCCCTGCTCATTGCAGGGGGGTGGACTAGATGACCTTTGAAGGTCTCTTCCAACCCAAACTATTCTATGATATCCTTGCGTTCATTGCATTTCCTTTTCATGAACTCTTAGTTCATGTGTAAGTTTCTGGAAGAGTTTCAACGTTGTTGAGAGGAGTGAAGAAATTAAGCCCTATATTTTCAGGATTCAGACATACCTTTCCATTTCTGTGTGTGTGGTGGAGGGAGGAAGGTTTAGGCAGGGGTGGAGACCTGGACAAGTTTGTGCATCCTGTAGGTATAGTACTGTGTGCAGGGTTTAAAGGGAGATCCATCTTCTCCAGGCACAGCTGCTAGTCGCCTTGCAATAGGAGGAAGAGTATCACTGTCTCTGGATGACCCTGATACTCTGTATGAGAGACAGTGCAGGGGAAGAAAGGTCATTCTTATCCATGCATGCTTCTGTGGCCATCTCCTGTAGCTTACTCAACCACTGTGAGATAAGGATTGGCACTGTCTTGTAGGGTGGGTTGAAGTTAGGGTCCAGCTCTATGTCTGACAGAATAAAATATCAGGACGTGGAGCCAGCCTCAGCAGAGGAGACAGCTTCTTTCACTTGCCTCTGTGCAGCCCGCAGCTTTCCTCTAGGGATGGCAGGTGGTGGCTTTGCCTTTCTCAGGGTAAGCACAGATCTGCAGCCCCACCAGCTGGTAGGAGCTCTGGTTGACAGCAGTGACAACATTGTACCTGCCCATGCATATCCCCTCTACTTCAATGAAGAATCACTACACAAAATGATGGAGAGATTTGGCCTGGATTAATACAGGCATTGGAGGAGAGGAGCTCGTGCTGCAAGAAGTTGAGGGAAAATATCTGCCCTTTGCCAATGGAGAAATTGTAGATGTATGCGTAAGTGTTTCAAATTGTACTGCTTCTTGTTGTAATGCTGTTACAGCTGCAGTCAGCAGTTGGAGATTAAGAAGGGGATATAACAATTAGCTTCTCCACCTGAAACTTGAGCTGCCCTTGGGACATTAAGGAGGGAGAGGTTACCTCAGAGGGTGATTGTGCAACTCTAACCACCTTACACCTCGGGCTTCTAACACGTTAAGGCAGCTGAGATTTCACACCCACATTATGAGTTCTGTAATGTGCCGAAACTGTCTGTTTTAATCTGAAAATAGTTACTATGACAATAAAAATCCTTTTTTAAACAGTGCCATATATCACAGTGATTTACAGCTGCATAGCTATTTTCACATACTGCATTCAGTGGAAGCACTAGAAATTTTTGCTACACTTGTACATGTAGTCCAGAAGAGAGTTTGCTCACTTTCCACCTTCCTTTTATTTTTTTTTTTCATGCACCACTTTTTCCTTTCAAATCTCTGTTGTCCTTCTGAGACTGAGATGCCCCAAGGGAAAATTTCTGCACAAAAAACTTATTGAGGTCTTTATTAATGTGGAAAATATTGTAATTTTTCTACACTATTGCACTCATATTTTGTCTCAATGGTGGCTAAGCTGGAATAAATGGCTCCTGGATGCTGTATGACGTGGCTAGTATTTATTTGGAAGATTACTTGAGAATCCCAAGTGCTGTGAGAATAGGCTAAGAAGCAATGTTTGAATACTTAGCAAATGCAAGCTCTTAAATAGATGAGCAAAAATACTTCGTGTGGGCTTGTTAGTTGGTTCTACTTCTTATTCCAATGTTGTTTTCTGGCTAAAAAGGACTATATCATTTAATCGAGACCTGCAGTATTATTCTAAATATTTAATTAAATACCATTTCTGCAGTGCATCTGCTTTAGCCATTCCTTTTCATGAACAATTTTACTACATAATATATCTTCAAGGTTGCATTATCCTCTGCATTTCTATGCCACCAGTACCAGCATGGTTTCAACAGAAATTTAGAAAAAGCTTTTGGGTGGGGAAGTCTAAGTTGGGCTACAAGTTTATCATTCTATATGAATTCCTTTACTGATCCTGTTGGCTGATATTATTTTCAGTATTCCTTCTCTTAGGTCTTGCTGAACCCAAGTCACTTCTGCTGCTGTATTTGGGGTGAAAAAAAGGTTTCAGAATAGCCATAGGAAGGCCAGAATTTTAGTATTGCTCTGATGTGGAAATAATTGGAAGGTTGAGTTAGAATACTGATGCAGAAGTTCAAGAAACAGAGAACTGAGTTGTCCCTGATCGGTCTTGTAATGTTGGGATACCCTTATCTTTTTCTTAGTGGGGGGTGATTTCAATAATATGGCTTCAGACTGGACAAGACGGGTAGCAATCATTCCCTGAAGAAAACAGAAGCTGTTTGTGGCCAGTTTGCACCAGTTTTAGATTAGGTATAAAATGGTTTGTTATTAGGAGTTGGTAGTGCTTCATTCTCTGTGTGCTAACACAGCTTCTGTGTCTTAGAAGCTGGCTAAATAATTCCCACTTTAAAAGAAGGACTGGTACTGGGTTATATTTTTATGCATGGCAACTTATGCTTATGGTATTGTGTATCCAGAGGTCATTTAAACATTGAAAAGAGCTGAGTATGGTAGGTCAGTCGTACATTTGTCATAGAGTGACCAGGCTGCCAATGGCTGGTTTTTTTTCATGAAAATTCTGTTCTTTATTTTTAATTTCTCTATATGAGTTTCAATGTTGCTTGAGACTACCAACTGTTCTCTCCCTTTTAACTGTTCATCTTCTGCAGTGTGTGTCTGTGCATGTTACATGCAGTGTCTTGGATGTCTGGATTTTTCTGCCTGTGGCCAATCCAGCTGTCACCCGACCATGGGGATGTAGCAGCGGGGCTCAGCTGCCTGAGGTCGGAAAGGAGCTTTTTTCATATACCAGGCTGATTAGTTTTCATCAGTGGTTTACCCCATTCCAGTGAAGTATGTCACAGGGGATTTTGCCAAAAGAATAGATGCTAAAATGCGAAGAGCATTGTTTGTGACAAACGAGTGTGTGCTGCTGTTAATAAAGAGAAGCAGAATCTTGAAACAAAAACCCTGGTATGGCTGGAGTCTTGCCAGTAGTACTTTGAATTTGTGCATGTCAGCCCTCCTGTGTTGATTTTGGGAAAGAGTGCACAGTTGACAAGCTAACGGTAATGTTGCTGTTGATGATTTCTGATACTACAAGCTTCACCTTTAAATTCATTTTCCTAGGCTATTGAGCTGGCATACTAGTTTTTTAAATCTCATATAAGCAGTATTTTGTCAATAATGATGTGAAAGCATTTCCATTTAATATTCAACAGTTACATAATATAACAGATACTTAATATACCTAATTTTCATCCCAAATAAGGTTCTGTTAACCTCAAATAAAGTTCCATTCAGATATTTTTTTTTAATTCAGGGAGTAAGTGTGAAAGAGACATAGTGTGTGGTGTTTTTATAAAGCTCACTACAGATCTGCTTTCCTGGATAGGTGGTATGAATGCTGGCATAGAGCGTACTTTAGAAAAAGCACTTAAATTGCTGCTGTCTGGCCCAGGACAGCAGAAAGTTTGGGCATCCAAGGCTGTATCTGAGTGGAAGGCAATAGGACAGCCTTACAAAAAGGGAACCAAGCAGTTCAGCCTGTGATGCTCTAGAAAGAAGCAGGGAGAGAAATTCAGAAGTGGACTGCGGGTCAGGTTTCACTACGGCTTTGGTGTATCAGGAAGACAAAAAAGCAGTGATTGAAGTGCAAAACCATCAACCTGGAAAGGGAAGTTGTGGGCATATTTTGAAAAGCCTAAGAAGTGACTTTGCATAAATATATATACACACATCTATATGTGCATATCATATGTGTATATCTATACATACATGTGTGTTTGTATACACATATATATAACTTTAAAAAATCATCCATATTGGTTACGAATTACAGTGAAGGTTTACTTCAAAATATATTGTGGGAGCTTTTTAATTTGGGGAGGATCCTTTAACATGGGATTGTTGCGTGAACATTTTCAGGGGACTTTTTGTGGTTTTTCTTTATTGTCATATTCTTTCACACGTATGTACCACCACCCCTTCCTTTCTTCATTTTCAAAGAAATAAGGAACAAATGAAGTAGGGGAGTAACTGTTCAGGAGAAGTGTTCAACCTCAAGTTTGGATGTCTTGTCCTCCTTTTAAGATTACTTTTACCTATTTCTTGTTTTTCTATTGCATCCAAAGATATAGACAGGTATATGGAAGGCAGGAAAACACTGAAAATGACAAGGAGGAGGGGATTATATTGCACTTAACCTAAAGCTTCTTTATGGTATTTATATCAACCATTTGAGCCTAGATTAGTATAACTCATGGTTGCATTGAATTCTTGAGAGTGGTGCAAGAAGCTGTTCACATTCCTTATATAGATAGCTTTGCTGTTGGACCTTAGTGTTTTGCCAAATTGTAGATATTTTATTCCTGTGTTACTCTGGCAGATAGATCTGCTAGCAGTGACTAAATTAATGGGAAGTAATGTGAATTCTATTACCATAGTTGCCTGAGACAGAAAGCACCTGATGTCTTTGTCTGCAGAGGGCAGCACTCTATAGAAAGGGATGTTGTTTGTCTATTTGAAGGAAGGATGAGAAAAAAAAAAAAAGATAATTTGACCAAATAAGTGTTCATTCAAAAAAAAAATTTTTTTCAGATAATGATTTTATCTTTTTTTAAAAAAGTATTATTATTTTTAGAAAAAACAAACCAACAGAAAAAAAAAATCATCCTGTTCTACTTGTGAGTTCTCAGGTTAGACAGTTGGGTGAGATCTTCACAATCTGCAAAGAAAAATATATTTAACTATTTTTGGAAGGAAAACCAGTGACATTGTTATTTCTTATTATTATTTGAGGCCCTTGTGGGTTACTACGGCTTGATGGTGGTTTTCAGCTTCGTTTCCTCCTGCTCCATGGATTCAGAAGACTTAAAATATCTGAATGATGTTTTCATAAATAGAATAAGTGAATTGGTAGTTTATTTACAGTGCCTGTTACATACCCATTTAATTGTATTATATGTTGGTCTAGTGTATTTTAATCCCTTGAGCACAAGATTAGTGGAAAAAAAAAAAGACATGGCTTGGAAGCACCTTTTTTTTTTTTTCCCTCCCTAGCACATACAGATTTATAAAATATTTGTTAACTGAGTGTTAGTATGTCTGGCCTGGTGTTACTTTAAGGGAGGTGAGATGAGAAAACTGGGGACAACTAAGTAATTTAAGATTTTTAAAGGGACAAGCAAGGGCACATGTCCTGTCACTACAAATCTTGACATTTTCTCTACATGAATTGGCATGAATTAGTTTATTTGGCTTTGAAACAATCTGAGGGTGCCTTGTGAGATGTGCTGTTCAGTGTGTGCTGCGTCCGAGCGTGCTTCTTGTTTGAGAATGCTGATGAACTGTGTGTTTGACCTTTAAGCACGTGTAGGTTTCCATTTCATCTCAGTGCTGCAGCCATTCTGCATTTCCTTGGCCTGGCATCCTTGGCATGCAGGCAGCGCAGCCTTGTAGCCATTTACCTTACACCGGAATAGGGACAAATTCTTCCTTATAGTTGAGGTTTAAAATAGTTTGGAGCTCCTGCTGCCACTGTGAAAGTTTTTGGGCTATTTTTAAAAAAACAAAGCACTACTGAAAAGTCTGAGGTGCATCTTGGTGAATGGACAGGGAACTTATTTTGATAGCCGTTGTTCAGTTTAACTGCATTGACTGGTTCCCGAATTCTAGGGCTTGCAGGGAAATTGTACACTGAAACATGTGGACTGTGCTGTGACACAGTGGCCTGCAGCTTTGCATCCAAAAATGTTCTGTAGAAACTGAAGTGACTGAAAACTGAATACTTTTTTTAAAAAAGAATATTTAATATAACCGCTACAAGAATTTTAATTCAGAAAATTAGTGCTGACAGCGTGCAACAGTTCTTTGGAGATATAGCTCAGTTCTGACTGAGGCCACTGTCTCATCCTTTCTTTTAAGTTAGAAAACCTGGGAATTTGTGTGTAAACCCAGGTTTAATTTCCTGGTGCAGCTGATGCGGGTGAGCAGCAGGAAGCGTTGCGGGGCGGGGCCGGCGTGGCGCCGGAGGCGGCCGGCAGGGGGCGGTGGCGGAGCGGGAAGTCTGTGCAGCCTCGATGAGCGGGGGGGGGAACCGGGCGGGGCGGGGCCGTTCGTGACCTGGAGGCGAGTTTCTGTCCCTTCCTCCTCCCTTCCCGCCGGCAAGCTCAGCTGTCTTGAGTTATTCGCATTTAACGTGAAAAGCAATAATAAGGATCAATGTATTTCGGGCAGCGTAAAGGCATGAAATAGCACAAGACAGCTGTTACAAAGGGAAGTGGAACACCTTTCTTATGAGGAGAGACTGAGCGAGCTGGGTCTGTTCAGCCTGAAGAAGAAAAGCCTGAGAGGGGATCTTACCAATGTTTATAAATATCTCAGGGGTGGGTGTCAAGAGGACCTTTCAGTGGTGCCCAACGATAGGATGAGGGGCAGCAGGTACAGGCTGAAGCACAGGAGGTTCCATCTAAACATGAGGAGAAACTTCTTTACTTTGAAGGTGCCAGAGCACTGGAACAGGCTGCCCAGAGAGGTTGTGGAGTCTCCTTCTCTGGAGACATCAAAGACCCACCTGGACACATTCCTGTGTGATCTGCTCTGGGTGAACCTGCTTTAGCAGGTGGGTTGGGCTGGATGATCTCCAGAGGTCCCTTCCAACTCCAACCACTCTGTGATTCTATGAAGTGCCTCCTGAGCAGTCCTGGTTAAAATACCACATCAGTGTGATTCTTGGTTCATTTTCACATTTCCAAAGTTTTACCTGAAAAATCGCTGGAGGAATTGTTCATTGCCTCACTCTTGAGATGGGTCAGAGTGTCTTTGTTTGACTACGTCAGCCCTGCTTTTATGAAAAATACCCCTTTGAGCTAAAGAGAGGGGACCAGTAACAAGATGACTGACAGCCTGTTTTCTGTCTCAGAAATACTGTGCAGCCTCTGTCATGTGTAGCTGCTGCTACTTGCAGTGAAATATTTGCTGCCTTACACTGACGTGTGAGCCAGTGGTCAGGCCTTCCATCCTTGATCACTCAGCAGAGGGCTGGAACGAAATATTAACAGGCAAATAAGTCCCAGTGATTGCTTTCCACCTGCTGGCAGGTCCCCAGAACCGCCTGTCCTCCTTTTGCTTTGGGACTCCAAGAGCAAAAAGCCTGTATGTGGTAGGGTTACCATAAGGGTGCTCTTTGGTAGGTGGGAATAAAACAGAAATTCTTTTAGGGGCAGGGGAAAATACATATCTCTGTATCTGCTGGTCTTTTATCTGAATGCTACCTACAGAAATTAAGACTGTGCCAGAAAACAGAGGCAGTGGCTCATATTTGTTGATATTTCTGTTGTATACTGAGGTAGCTCTGTTACTGTATTCAATTTTCTGTCTACTTCTCATTTTTAAGATATTTTTTCTGGCTTTTGTTCTTGTTTACAGATAAATCTGCCTGTCTAGTTTAATAATTTTTCTCTCTTGGTCAAGGAGGTATATTTTCTCTCTCCCCCTTGACCCCGCCATATCCAGTCAACATCCTCAGTATTGCTGCAGCAATCTAAGCTAGTATCTCTAATCCCTATAGCCTGTGAAATTCAGAATGTCTTTCTTAATGACTTCTAAGCAGTAACTATAAAAGGACAGATTTATGCTGAAAAACTGGATTTGAAAGGTTATTTTATTGCTAAAGTATTTGCACACACATGTCATTGAGACCACTATCTAGCAGCTTGCTTTATAGTCAGTAGAAATTGTTTTCTTCCCTTTGTATCGTATCTTCAAAGCTCATCAGCATTTTCCTCCCAGCAGCTTTTGTAAATGTGCTGGTAGAAAGACACTCTCTGTGAAATGCTTTTATTAATGCTTCCATTAATGCTAGAGGTTTTCTGGGTTGTAGGTTCAGATGATCTCATTCTGTCACTCAGAATTAATACAGAGGCATTACATTAGAATATAAATGCTCAGCTTCCAGCATCTTTAGTTGCCTGTAAAATATTCCTGTCTTGAGTCTTTTAATCTTTTCTTTACAGTCCTACTTATTTGTGCAGGGTTTTAGAATCACTAGTCATGCTGTGCTCTGTTTATTGTTAGAAAAAGATGTTTCTTGAAGTGCAGGAAATAGTAAATACAATTAAATGGTGAAAATGTGGTGGAAAGCATTGTTGACTATGCACAGTAAATTAATGTTTAATCATGGTATGGACTTCAACAGAAGCAGGTATCTATGTGATTCGATCCTCCAGGTATCTCAGCAGCATTTTTAGGCTGTGCAGACTATTCTGTCTAACAAAAAAAGTACCTCTTAAAAAACATACATGTGTCCACAAATACAAAAAATGAAATAGAACTTGTAAGTTCTTGTCCACTTGTGCATCACATCACAGCTCAATCCAGTCTGTTCCTCCCCTTGCTTGGCTGCTCAGGAAGATGAAAGTGGTTGTGGATATTGTAGCACAGAAAATGCCATCTGAAAATGATGTTCATGTGGCAAGAAGCTATCTTATGAAGATCTTGAGAAGTTCCATGAGGTACAGTACTGACTTTAGAAGTGCATCCCTGCTGTTCCTTCCCAGTGATTGAATTCCTCTACCGTTTGCCAAACCCATAGCAAACCATCTCAGAAGTCCTCTTTCCCAACCTCATTTCCTCATACTCCGAATATACCTTGTATTGTGCTAGTTTTGTAGTCTTGTGTTTTCTTAGTGGTGCATCATAAAGATGTAATTGTGTCATAACAGGTAAACCTTTTTGCTGAATTGATACCTAGGAGGTCTATTGAATTTGCCTAAATAGATATTCGTGGTTTGCCAAGCTGGTATTGATACCATTAGATGTGAGCTCTGGGGGGGAAAAACCCTTCAATGTTCTGTGCAGCTGAACAGTGGAACAGATTTTTTTTTTCCATACCTGCACACAGGCTTGTAGCCCTTGGAGTATACAAGGGCTGTCTGGAGCCCAGCAATGCATGGCTGAGCAGAATCTTTTGCACTTGTTTACACCGAGAGTATTTGGGCTTTTCCACCAACCCTCTGAATTTCGTATTCTACCAAGAAAGAACAACACAGTGATGTGCTGCTTAACTGTTTTCTCTTTTGTCATGCTGAGAAGAGTAGGCTTTTGTTTATGGAAACAATTACTTCTTTTTTTTAAGTGACAGTAATGATGCTACACTTCTCAGTGAAATTATAGCTTCCCTGTAGAATTATTATTCTCCCTTTGTAGTCCTGCATGCAGAGTTTGGAAAGACAATTCACCATGGAATTCATCAGATCTTCCTGAGTGTACTGCAAAAAGCCATGTACTCAAATTTGACCTGTTTTGAAGATGCTGGGTTTATAATGAACTTTAGTTTTGTTCTCTCGGTCCAGTGGTTGATTGATAACCCAAATTTATAAAAAGGAGGAATGAGTGAAAAAAATTAGAACTGCCTTTAGAATTCAAGTTCAAAATAGGGAACACTTTCTCAGCTTAGCAAATTATTTAACCTTGCAGTAATAAGCTTCGTAAATACATAAGTGAAACACATCAGTGCATTTAAAAAACCCTGAAGAACTAAGGTACTGTAAGCCTTTGTTTACAGACTGTGACTTAGAAAGATGGGGTTTGTCTCATGTTATACCTTGTCTAATGTTGCCCAGAGGGGTGGTAGATGCCCCATCCCTGCAGACATTCCAGATCAGGCTGGACGGGGCTCTGAGCAACCTGATCTAGTTGAAGATGTCCCTGCTCATTGCAGGCAGGTTGGACTAGATGACCTTTGAAGGTCCCTTCCAACCTAAACTGTTCTGTGATTCTAAATTTTAAATTATGCTTTGACAAGGATGAGCCAAAGAGAAGGGCAGGATGAATTACCTTCAGAAAGATCCTGCTTTGTTCCCCAGTGACTGAGAGGTTCTAGACAAATGGCTCACACTCAGCACCTGCCCCCTGAAACAGAAGTAGCTGAATTCCACCCAGAAGGCTTATTAACATTGAGAGAAAAGAATGCACTTATTTAATGAGAGCCCAGAGGTGTTAGAAGCAGCAAGTCCTTAGAAGGAAGTGCAAGCTGTTGTTACTAATTCCTGAACAGAAGAAAGAGGCAGAGAAGTGTAGAGCAGTTTTTCAGAGAAGTTTACAAAGCACAAAGCTCTAACAACTTGTTGTACTTCTTAGAAGGGATATCTTCAGTTACTTAAGCATGTGCATTTGTAGATATTTTTGTAGATGTTTGGGGACTTTGAATTGCTGAACTGTTTTTGAGGTGTGCTCTTTAAAATAAAATAAATCCCAAAACAGAAACCTGGGCTGCATACCTGGGGTGCCAAACATTTCAAGAGCTGAAGCAGAACTTGGCTGGAGTTAAAATTATTAGTTGTATCACTCTTACTAACTTGTATGAAACAATGCTCATGGCTTTAATCCTTCCTGTCATTAACTCTTTTCTTCCCACCTCCTCCCATAAGCACATACCTACAGTAAAACCCTGCCAAAGCCCTACTGTACTCTTGACATGTTTTAAAAGAGTCGTAAGTCTCAGTATTACCTTTAACTGTTAAAGCTCTGGGTACGTGTCAGGTACTTTAAAATTTGTTTGCCTGTCTCCACCCCTCATAAAAACCACCCCACCCCCAAAATCAACAAATAAAAAAAGAAAAAAAAAAGTCAAGCACAGGCCTTGGAGAGTGGTGTTGATGTTTCACTGCATTTCAAACATTTTTGAAGGAATGCCTGTGTCTTTTCAAAACTGGCATGCATGTAGAAAGTTATCTCATTTGCTGTCATTTAAAGTCATTGTGCCTCTGCCCCACTTGACTACTGCCCTGGTAGATTTTTTCTTTTTTTCTTCTGCACGTCACTTTACTGAACTGTTTGCATTAAACTAATATGTTCTAACTCTTGTTTTCAGAAGAAATGACCTAGCCTGCAGGCCTCACTCCTGGCACGCGACCAAATTTACAGAAAGTCAACCTGAGACAGCCACGTCACACCTTTCCTCCTCCAGTGCCTGCTCTTCCTGGCACTCGCGCTACCATGCAAGGTGAGTCTCTGTTTAAGTTTCATGCATTCAGCTCCAACAGCAAGACAATAATAATGTAGGTTGTACACTGTTTTTTAAAACTATGAATGCAGAATGATCGTATTACATGTCTTTAGTGTTGCCTGTGCTTGAAGGGGGAGCGTGGGAAGTTTGACATATGGATGGGTGGATTTCAGAAACAATATGTGATATGTGTGTGTGATTGAAAGGTAAGGATCTAGCTCTAAAGGTGCTCAAAAGGTTGTTTCTTGTTCTGCATTTCCTCTCAGTGTCCACTGGTAAAATCCCAAACTTCTGTGAGAGAAAAGAAGCAAAATTAACATACATAAAGTGAAATAGTAAAGGGAGAAGAAATTGAAAAATACTGTTTCGGGCTATTGAAAAGTATTTTCCTGAAGGGAGGGTGCAGAATGTTTTCCTGTTAGACTTTAAGGTATTACTGGTTTTATTACTTAGACTGTCTTTCTGTAATCTGATCTCCCCTACAGCTGTGCTCTTGCTTGTGCAGAGAGGTAATAAGACCAAGGATTTTCAGTTCCTGTTTAAAGCACCTTAATATTTGTTAGGTCTCATTCAGCACTAGGGGAGAGAGGCTGGTGCCCATGCAGTTCTAGTTGTGTCTGGTTACAGGTTCTTGTTTGGTTCCTGCTCATAGGTGACATTTTTCAGCATTTTCACAAGGGTTTTTTGGTTTGTGTTGTATTTTTTTTTAATTTTGTTGCTTTTTCTTCTCTGTTCACATTGGACCATAGTTACAATGAGCATTAAAGAAAATTAGTCTGGTACGCAATCCTGATTTGTAAAGTAGGCTTGTGTTTTCTATACTTACTGCTGTACATTCCCTGTTATTACTTCTTGATGTTAATTTAACGTCATTAAAAAAGAAGAATATTGATTTTATTTTTCCTGTCACTTTTACCGCAATTTTTACAGCATTTGTTTTCTTTAGAAGCTCTCTAGTGTTCTTAAAAAAAACTTACTCACTGCCCTTGAATAAAGTAGGAATGTTGACATTTAGACAGAAAGGGTTTTAAAATGCATTTTGTAGTACTTCATTTGCAGAAGTGTTAGCACATTATATTTCTCAAATCCTCAATTATAATTGCTGCTGCTTTATACTGATTTACCGAGTTTGTATTTAAATTTCATAGAGGTGACCTGAATAAGATTTATATTGTAGATTTGAAGGCAGTAAAAGTCCTTGTACATAGAAACAAAATGTAGAAATTTCTAAAAACTTTATAGAGTTCTTGGTAGCAATGCTAACTTGAGTAATTTCTACTTTCGGTCCCCTGAGTCTTCTTTTGGAGCTATAAATCAGTGTATGCTTCCTGTTCTTCCTAATGATTGTCCTTGTAGCTTGTGAAAGTAAAATATTACAAGGCATATGTCTCAAAGTGTGATTTGATAGGAGCTAGGTGAATCACTATTTAAAAAAAAAAAAACAACAAAAAAATTGGTTCAAGGCCAGTTTGAAATGGGCTTTGGGCGGAAATTATGGGAAAGGGGAACAGAGTAGTCCTCTCCGTTCACATGTCAGAAATAGCAACAACTACTGGTAGACATCAACATTAACAAAAAGGGCAAATTTTGCTTTCTCAGATGCTCCTGAAAGATTTAGTGGCTTTAGTACAGTCTAATACCAGGGTTCCCAGGGCACTGCCATCCTGATCCCCTTGGCTGCCTGTGCTGCCCACTTGGAAGGTGATGTATTTGGGAGATCTGTCTGTCCTGGTGTTTGTTGCCTAAGATGATTTCAGAAGCAGAGTTGTCTTTGAAGGCCCAGCATTCCCCGACTGACAGCCCAAGGATTTGGGTATTTTGAGGATCCCAGTTGCAGGGGGGCAGGGAGGGTCCTTTGGACTTGCTGGTCTGCAAAAAGAGAAGGTGAGCAGCTTCGGAGATTCCCCACTTTCGAAGTGCAATTCACAAAGCCAGGAAACACCATGCACTCTAAGTCAAGCACCAAGCTGAAGGGGATGGACAGCAATCAGTAGCTGAAAGCAGCAGTATGCAAGAAGATAACAGAAATAGCCCCAGGAGGGTATGTTTCTAGCCCAAGGATCCCATGCTTGGGCTGTTTCTGGAATTTCTTGTCCTTCCTTGAGCTAAGCATCTGAGATTGGTATTCACAGCCTAAAATCTCTTCTGAATGTGCCTACCTGCATTCCCTCTGTGAATGTGAAAACTAAATGACTTGCAAATCATGGAGAGTTCAATCAGGGGAGAGAAGCTTTTGCTCTGTTTTGAGCAGGATATACCTGGATTTTGTGTGTTTGAGGCCTGGAGTACAGCTGGGCAAAACAGTCTTGGAAAAATGGCCTTACTACCTTGGTAGATACTAGATTAAGCTAAGATCTCATTCATTGATTTATCTGGGGTTTAGTGTTTCATTTTTGGTGGGGTTGGTTTGTTTGTATTTTTTTGTTTTGTTTTGTTGGGTTTGGAGTTTTTTGTGGGTTTTTTGTTTGTTTTGGGTTTGTGGGGGCTTGGTTGGTTGGTTGGGTTGAGTTTTTTGTTTTGGGGGGGTTTTGTTGGTTGTTTGGTTTGGTTTGTTGCTGTTTTGGTTTTTGTTTTGATGAGAATTTTTTCCAGCCTACTGAATTTGGACCTTTGAGAAGGTGCATGAAGCTAGAGGAAGATAGAAAGACCAGAAGAGACTGTACTAGTGTAGATGGGAGAGAGGGTAGATCCGAAGCCCATTTCTCCACAGCCACTGTATGTGTACCTTTTTAATCATATGACTTTCATTCAAAAACTATAAGGTATCGTGGGTTAGCACCAGGTCTAGGTGCCTCTCGTGCAAGGCTAGAGAGCTAGACCTTGTAAGCTTTTGGTGCCTTAATTTCCCACTGTCAGTCTTTTGCTGCCTTTTTCACAGAAGTCAAACCTTAACAGCACAGATGCAGACATTTTCCCTAGCCCACCCTAGACTGAGGATGAGTACATTTTTCCAGGAGGTGTGGATATGAACTATCTTAAGTTGGTGAAAGTTTAGACCCTGCATTTTTTTCCAGTAGGATATACTGTAATAGAAGACCTTTTTATGTTTTTTGTTTTTTTTTTTTTTTTCTTTTGTGCCCCTGGGTGTGCAGTTCAAACCAACAACCTCCTTTGCTTCGTTCTGGCTTGACAGGTGTAGGTGTGAGGCAAGTATACCTTGAGAAGGCTGCTTCAACTGAGTTTGGGGGCAGTTAGAGTCAGGTACATCGGGTCTGTAATCCCATGTTATCTGATTTGCTGAGATGTCATTTCTGGGAGGGCCCAGAAGCAGAAATTAATGCCCCAGGGTTGAGGAGGGGGGTGCCAAAGTGGCCAAGGATGGTGTTTGTAGATTATTCCCTAACTTTACCTGCCAGACTTCAACCAGCAGTGTAGATGCATTTGTGAATGTTTGTGAATCCACTCTAAAACAGCTATTGAGAGAAGGGTATCCTGGGATGCCAGCCTCAGGCAGAGAAGTGGCTTTTGGACTCTGGTCCGTGTCAGGGTTCATGGGAGGATCACCGTGCAGTTAAGGACCGCAGGAGGCCAGGCTTGGCAGTAGCACGCCATCAGAAACTTCCTGTCTGTCTTTGAAGATTTTGCTGCATCTGCTGAGTTTCCATTAGGCATTTTCTAGCGGGGCTTTCGCTCTTAAGCTGATGATCTACATGAGACTTGTAAATTGAGGCTTTCCTGCACTTCAGTCAATGCCAAGTATCTCTTTAGTGTTGAAGGCAGGGGTGAGGGGGGGGAAGTACCAGCAATACGTAGCAATATCTGGCTTACATTCTTCATTGACAAAAGAGATCCAAATAATGACCAAGACATCTTTTTTACATGAACCACAGTATCTATCTAAGAAGACAATTAAGACCTTTTTAAGTATTCCACAAGATGTTTTAAAATGTCAAAAATAATGAAAGAACAAAACACCCACAAGATGAGGCCAATGCTAGTGTATATTGTTAATAAAATACTTCTGGTAGATAAATATGAAGTATACTTTCTCTTATTTCACATAAATTGCTTTTGACCAGGTTGTATAAAAAAAGTTATGAAGGCTATAAGTAATAGACGGGTCAGGGGGGAAAGCAGTTCTCTTGTTAATACTGAATTCCAAAGAAATGTTTAGTTGACCATTCCAATATTTTTGATGGGGTGCGGGGGGAAAGGAAAAAACCCCACATGTATATCATTCTGTATTTTTTATGTGGACTGATCAAATTGCATTGCTAGCTTTCACAGGTTTCTCTACTGCATAAGATTTGATAGATGCTTCATATAATTATAGCTACAGGGAGTGGAGTAATTCTGGGATTTCTACCAAGGGGCTTTGCATGCGAGGGCAAGAATTTGAATTTGGTTTATAAAAGCAAGAGAGGCTGCTAGTGGAGTTCAAACAGGGAGATGTGATGAGAATAATTGAAAAGGCTTGTCTTCAGCATCAGTGTGTTGGATTGACAGGAGGGCGTATGCTGTGAAAGATATGAAAGAAAAAAAAACCAGAACAAAACGGATAGGGTAGGAAAACAACAGAAGCAGCAAGATTTTGAAATAGTGTCCTAGGTAAGGGATCCAGAGCAAGTACATCATCGAAGATGACATTTCTCTAGAAGAAAGAGTGGCAGAGAGGAACTGGTGGCAGTAACGATTCTTGAAGGAAGGTGAGAAGTTTAGTTTTGGCCATGCAGAGCTTATGTTGCTCTGGCATCTCCTGCTGATGGTTTCCTGTCAGTGTTTTGAAACTGGGTGGAATTGAATGATATTGAATGTTGTACGGGTGTCAACCTGAGAGTAGTTTGAAACCACACTGATAAGGTGTGTGTGAAGGCTCAGATCCACAATGGTAGCATTTGAAGCAAATGTTTTTAGTGAGCATTAGTTTAGAAATGAAAATATTACATGAATGGGCAGATTTGGATAAGCAGGACAAAGGAATAACCTTATGGGTTCAAGAAGGTCAGAGTGAGCTTACAAAAGATGAACAGGGAAGTATGTGAGTTGAACAGCTAGAAGAATTGAGTTACCTGGAAAATAAGTTGAAAAATAAGTTGGAGTTTGTCCTGGGAAAGAGGGAGCTAATGAGGCTCAAACTAAAGTTGTCTAAAAGTAAAATCAGCAAAATCAACAGTTTGCAGAAGGAGAGGGGAGCATTCAAGGAGATAAATATGTATTATTTATTGATGAACTTACAAAGGGAAGTTGGGTTAGTTACAAAAGTTTCAAGCTTTGAATCAGTGGCGGAGTATAAAGGTAAACCCCTGATTTTGTGTTCAAAATTCCAATTTTATTAGATTGTTTCTGTTGGGTAACTGCTATGCAGGTAGATCTTAATCAATGTTAGTAAAATTGGTGGCTATATATTTATAATTATGTTGTGGCATTTTTTGACTGCTATGTTTATGCTGAGGCTTTTTGTTTGCTTTCTACCATAGTTGTTCTTCTCATGACCTGTCAAACTCGTGGGATCAGTCAAGTCTACATCGCACTTCTGACCAATTCAGCTCTTTGGGAAGTATGGACAGCTGGGACCACACTCCACAAGTAGCCCAGTATGGAAGACTTTCTTCAGCAAGGTCTAATAGTAGCATTGATCATCTAGGGAGCCAAAGTAAACGGGATTCAGCCTACGGGTCTTTCTCCACAAGTTCTAGCACCCCTGACCACACTCTATCCAATGCAGACACTTCTTCGACAGAGAACATGCTATACAAAGTAGGCCACTGGGAGACGATTAAGCATGGAAACAAATCTGGCCAGTTCTTGAATGACAGTAGTGGACTAGAGGACAAACCCAGCTATTTGCCAATTACCATCCAATATGAGAACAACAGAAGTCCTAGAATAGAGGAACATCCTGATGTCAAGCTCACTAGCTCTGGAAGATCCAGTTTTGGACCTGTCTGGTATGTTCCTGATAAAAAGAAGTCATCTTCTCCTCCCCCCCCACCTCCACCTCTTCGTAGTGACAGCTTTGCTGCTACAAAAGGCCATGAGAAAGCCCATGGCCCTGCGTACTCAGAGGGTGCCAGCACGCAGCACTTTACAGCCCTGAACCGCTCTCAGCCCAGAAGTGACTGGAACTTGGAAACTGTGGAGCAGCAGCGGCGACCCTCCAGAGCATGTGACAGGAGGGTCAGCAGCTCCAATTATAAGTCTGATCTCAGTTCAGAACACACTTTTTCTTCAACTGGTGAAAGGTATAATAGTAACGCAGGAATGGTGAACAAACTGCAGTCGTCCTTGTCCAGCACTGACGTTCGGTTTGCGCAGCCCACTTACAGTTGCCACCACCAGCACCAGTACAGTGATGAAAGCACTTTTTTTCACAATGCAAGACTCTTAGCTACGCCTAAAGATCAGCAACATTATCTGGCGTATAGTGGCATTCAGGAGTTACCTACAGATCATTTTCATGGCTACAGTCCAAACCAAGCCAGTCTGCTCAACACTTCTGCTTTGAACAGTGCTGCTGAACAGAAAGTGGACAACACTGGACAGAGTCGTTATTATTGCGTGACAGCAAAACAGCCTGCTCAGGGAAGCTCAAAGCCACTACAACTCAAGGATGACAACTGGAAACCTGCAGTGGGAACTGATGCATCACTTGGACCTCACGAAAATCCCACAGTTGTCACAATGGTCCAAAAAACAAAATACTATCTACCTCAACAATCTGTTGAATCTTCACTGAAAGCATGTGACAACAGTAGTCATTACCCCATGGACAGACATGGGGATGCTAGGTGTGCTGTAGCAGAAGAAGCTAAAAAAACCAATCATATTGAAAAGTCTGGACAAAAGAAAAACTTTGAGAGCAGCTCTGAGGAAAGTGAAACTAGGTATGGTCCACAGGAGTATGTGAAGGGCTGTGTGTTTACCACTGAAAACAGGTGTGCTCAGAAAGATTTTAGGTGGGGTAAAGATGAGAGTAGCAAGATTTCTCCTCAGAAGACCCCAATGTTGCACTCTTTAGCTCAGGAAGGTAAAAAACAGTCTGACAACGGCCCAGAAGTGGTAACAGAGCAGCGACAGGCCCCATTCGACACTCACTTGTCTAAACAGGCACGAAGGAGTGATCGTTTTGCAACAACCCTGAGAAATGAGATCCAAATGAGAAGAGCAAAGCTGCAGAAAAGTAGAAGCACTGCTACGTTAGTAGGGTCATCTGAAACAGAGGAGTGCAATGAGACCTGGAAGCCAGACTCTGCAGAAAATGTCACTGCCTCCCCAGACACCAACTTTACCAACAGCTACAAAGACCACCTCAAGGAAGCACAGGCCAGGGTTCTGAGGGCAACGTCCTTCAAACGGCGGGACCTGGAGCCCAGCCACACTGAATGTGTCCCCAGGTCACCTGAGCGGAAAACTGGTAGTTACAACTCTTCGTTATTGGCTTTGGTTTCTGAAGATGTGTCTGGATTCCTCGAGGCTACACAAGCTAAACCGAACCCTACAGGGAGTGGCACTCATCACGTTCCTCGCATCGGAGCCAGGAAGAGGTTCACAGCAGAGCAAAAACTGAAGTCTTACTCTGAACCGGAGAAGATTAATGAGGTGGGGATGTCAGAAGACGAGTGCCGTGCTCATTGCCGTCCAAATACATCTGAAGAAGCCCTGGGCTCGTTTGCAGACAGGTGGAAATTCTTTGAAGAAACAAGTAAGTCTGCTTATAGGAAATTGGCACAGAAACCAGCTCCTCACAGTCTGGCTGAGGGGCAGCCTGAGAGGCCAGATAGGAAAGCTCATGGTGCACAAGAGGGAGAGGAGTCATGGTATGAGAGAAGAGGTCGGGCAGCCTCTCTTGGACTGGAAACTGCACATGCTTCGAAAGATAACGTCCACTACAGTAGCAGCAATAAGGCTGCTGATAGGATTGTGAAATCTGAGCAGCCGCAGCGCCTAGGAACCTTTGCAGAGTATCAGGCGTCGTGGAAGGAGCAGCGGAAGCCAATAGAGCCAAGGAGCTCAGGAAGGTACCATTCAGCAGATAATATCCTCGATGCAGGCCACGAACAGCATGAGAAAGCCCAGTACACCCATGAGAGGTCTAGATCATCCCCTTCTGCTGATTTCTACAAACAGGTACAAGTGTCTTTCTCATTATCCTTTAGATTGCCCAAGGCGAGGGGGGCAAGAGAGTGGTAGAAGGGGAAAGACTTAATTTTTATGAACATTGCCCCTTTAGGAATACAAAGTGGTGTGGTGTTTCCCTTTTGTCAGTAAGGGAATAATTGTTACAGGTAGCTCTCATTAGTAAAACGAAGAAGACCAAAATTGGTATTGCACAGGAACTGAGTGTAGGAAAGAGCAATTGGATCATATAATTTCATGTGTGTTGTAGCCAGATGGAAGAAAACAACCTGTTTGGTTTGATAATATCCTCTTTTTTACAGTAGAGGTATTAGGAGGATCAAAGCAATCTTTGCCCAGAGTTATCTCTTCATTGGTGTGGCTGCCTTCCCTATTGTAAGGCTTTCAGTTCTCTGAAACTATGAAGAAAAATGTTCCAAGGGAAATAATAACTACTTTTGTCCAATTCTGTTAATGGTCTAATCATTTTCCATGGATTTCCTCTTTTCTTCTGATCTCGTTTGATGGAAAAGCTACATAGGATAAAACTTCTGTCTAATAAAGTTTAGAGACTAAAAATATGCCTGTTAATGTTAAATCTACACTACAGCAGCAAATGAAGCTGCTTAGTGTTTTATTGTTCATTGGTTTGCTTGATTTAAGATATATAAATTTATTCCTTAGGGAGATGCCAAATGTCTCTTCAACTTGCAAGTAAATATGAAGTTAATTTTTAACTGAGCAGCGCCAGGGAATGGTTGGCAGGTGGCAGGGGAAGTAAACAGAGAAACCAAGTCTCTTAAGTTCTCTGTTTAAAAGATGTTATTCAAACTGCTGCAAGATTGCCTGATATAAGGCCTCATTGTGTGTTCAACCTGTGTTGAACTTCACCTTATGCAGGGAAATAATTGAGGCAATGCAGTCATATATTATTTTTTCCTTTATTTTTTTTTTTTTTTTCCCCTGTTGGTAAAAACATTGCATACATACATACACATCCACATATATATACAGGGAGTAGAACGAAAATAGCTGAAAAAGAAACCAAAATGTTCATCTCTAAAAGTTGTGAACTCTTGGTGTCTCTAAGTTTTGCAAAAATGATTTTCGAACTCTACATGCAGACTCAACTATGCAGGTAATTTACTAGAATAGAGATCCCAAGCACTGGAAATAATCACCTGGAAGTTATTTTGAAAATTAAATTAACTAAATTACTAAATAATTGCCTACCCAGCAGAAAAATCATAATCTATTCCATATATGCATTTCTGGTTTATTAGTCAGTGCCTTTAAGTTCAGTATAGGCCTCCTGGGGCAAAAAGCAGACACCTGTTTAGGCACCTGGAAAATATGGTGATAAGTGCATTGAAGATGCTTACAACTGACTGAAGTAAATAAAGATGTTGTTTCACATGTGTGATTCAGATGATTCCAGTGCTAATGTGCAATTAAATTTCCTGTAGGTTCAGTGTTTGTAATGCAAAGCCATGCTTTGGGTGTGGTTGTTTGAAGATAGTGAGATAATAAAATTCTGGAACAGCGATGTTGTGTGTTTTACTGAGAAACTGAAGTACACGCTCAGGGATTCAAAAGCTGGTGTGTACTTGCCTCTTCTAAAATGTGAGCAACTCTTCTCTAACTTCTTTGCCTCATTTTGGGTTTTTGTCTTTGCCAAATGGAAGTTGTGAAGGTTTGTATAAATGTTAAGCTCTTTCTGTAGGTCAGCAGAGCAGTAACTCGAGCACAGCCAGGTCGGCTGCGCAAGAGGTCACACAGCATTCTGTGCCGCTTAAAACCAAACAAGCTTAAGACATGCTATGCTGTTGACTTCATGTATATTCAAATAGGGCAAACCCACAAATAAGAGGTTCCATAATCATAGATTTTTTGTGAGTCTGAAACATGATGACTTGATGTCTTACATGTGCTATAAACCACTTTTAGGAAGTCTCAGTTGAAGTAAGGAGGCAAGCAGAGGATTTAAAGGAAGATGGGGAGTTTATTTTCTCTAAAGTTAATCTGGATGAAAGGAACTGCACTGTAAGGTAAGTATTTCTTAATTTCTGGCTTCAAGAGTTTTCTTATGACAACTCTGATCTGATCTTTTCCTGATCCAAACTGGAAGTTTTGCCATGATGATTTCAGACTTATTGCAATGCCCTTTTCCCTTCTTTTCCTTCTTCTCCCCACATACTTCAATGTGCGTGATAGAACTAATGTTGGGACTGAAACGTATGGGGACTCTAAGTTTGAAGAAAATGTCAAGTGTTGAGTATATTACAGTTTGTTCAGAGCCAGATGATTCTTATTAGTGTGCATGAAACGATTCAGAATTTTTTTCATATATATCAGTTACAGGAGTTTGGTGAAGGGGGGGAAAGAGGGCAGTGGGGAGGGAATGCTTGAGATTTCCCAAAAGAGTTTTCCATTATTATCCTTGGCAAAGAGAGCATGCTACTGGAACAGTAGTGCTGTAAATTGGACTTTTCTCTACTTGTGCATTTCCAGAATGCAGTACAGGAACAGAAGCCACCAAAACTTGTTTTCCCATTTGATCAGCTCTGCTTTTCTCTGTTAATTCCAGTTTTAATTAAACTACACGATATTGTCAGACCCTTTTCAAATGTATGACTGTGTGCACGATGCAGTTCAAGTCCTTAAATATTTGGCACACAGGGGAGTGCCCTCCTGCCCCGCAGTGTGCCAGAGCCGTTGCAGTGTGAGCAGCGATTTCAGCCGCCGCTCACACCGCAGCTGCTTTAAGTGGTGTGTGGTAGCTGAGCTGAGGTTGTGCACACACTGCTAGGACCAGGTTTGGTAGCTGCAGTTTTGGTAAACAGGAGTAACATACATATAAGAAAAATAATTTCTACAGGCTTTCTTTGTTTCTGAAGTGGTATTAATATCTCAAGAGGAGAAAATATGAACTGTAGCAACCGCGTACTCCAGTAGCAACCGTAAAAGCTTCTAAACATTAATATTTATTGTGGGTTTATTTGGTTGTATTTTGCATTACTTATTGCCCAGCTGAAGAGACAGACCATCTGCTATTTTTCTAATTCTTTGTAGCCCTTTGTACCTACTGTAGGGATTTCACAATGAATAGCCCGTGAGGGTGTGAACGTGTGCGCAGGGGTGCGGAGGGGAGATGGGGCTGGGGGGGAGGCAGCAGCACCATCAGCTGCGTGCAGACGTGCCTCTGTGGGCAGACAGCAGCTCTGGACAAGTGAAACGATTTCCATCCACCAGTGCTGAACCCTCGTCACAAAAGTGTGTGAATAATACTCCTACGCCAGCATTTTAGCTGTGTTTGTGCAGCACAATTCTTGCTTTATAATCACGGGATCCATGAAAATCACATGACTGGGCACCAGTTAAGCTGCAGCCTATTTTGACATACTATTTCAGATGTAGTATTTGGCCATTTCACTGCATTACAGGAGGTTTTGTAAAATGGTCTCTTTGGCAGTCCTTCCCTCAGCACTTGTGTTATGCAGAGGGCTTACATGTCTTCCATATTAAAAAACCAACTAAATAAAATCTCTCATTTGGACATTTAATTCCTGTGTTGTTAACTACCACTGCATGATGATGAATAGGTGTCCTGTGGGAAAGAATATGTATTTCCATACGCTCTTCTTTTAACAAGGCATCCTTGTTGTCAAAAGGAGCTGGACTCATCATGACATGAATTGATTTTATGGGTTTTTTGAGCTGACCTAGAGGCATTTAGTTTCCTATTTTTAAAAGCTAGCAATCTGCAGATGACTAGCAAATCTACCTAATCTGAGGCATATTCTAGAACATGAATATTAACCAAACCTGAGGTCTTCCTTGTGGTCATGTTTAACACTTCCCTTTTAAAATTTGGGTTTCGATTATGTTGCTGATGGCCCTTATTTCGTGCTGCTGAGATCTGCGTGCTGCAATTGCCTTAGTGCTGCCGAAGCCAGCGCGGCCATGCTGGGCACAGGAGCAGCCCTTGGGCATTTGTGTGGGTTGAACATGCAGGAACCCTGCTGTGGTGTCCCCAGTGCCTCCTGTGGGTGAGAGACTGTCCAGTGCTACAGTCCACCTCTGGCCTCCCCCCCTGCTACAGTTGCTGTGCCAAAAAAAGAAACAAACCAAATCAAATTTAAATAAATTTTGAAAGTTTACTGTTACAGCTTTCCTGATTATTTTCAAGAGAAACATGAGTCTCTTTAATGCACTGAGCATAGAATGAAAAAAGGTTGGACTATTATAACAACAAATGGTTAAAAACAAACGAAATGTGCTTGATAAGTGTTTGTTTTTTTTTTTTTCTCCTGGGCTTTTTGCTTCTGGTTCATTTTGCTTCAGAATTCTTTTGGCGCAAAACCTAAACTGACATTACTTCTGAAAGCTGGGATTTCTTTTAAAGTTGATGAAGATAATTTGTGAACTCCTTTCATCTTTGGGCTGTGTTTTTCCCATCTGAGGTTACTAAGTGCTTCCAATGAATTCAGGTTGTTTCATCTCCCTTTTTAGAAAAGCTACATGTTCTTCTGAATTGCAGTATTTAATAGCTTGGAGTATTATTTTTATAGGAAGAGAAAGCAGTGGTCCATAGTAACCATTATCATCTCTCATGGAAGAACTAAGCCAGTCTTATTATGAACTTACAGGCATGCAAACAGTCATCTTATGTGAGCTGAATATTTTTATACTGAGGCTTGATGCAATTTTAAATATGTTTTTTAACTTTCAGACTACTTTAAAAGTGTTACGCAAGTCGGATGATCTGTAAAACCAAAGTTGATGCTTCTTGTTCTTAAAGATATGACTCTTTCCATTTCAAATTAGTTACAAAAGCTTTTTACAGATGTAGAACCTGTCACTCTTTAAACATCTCTCCTTCTGTATTTGTCGAATGACATACGCTGGTTATATAATTAACTTCCCTATAGATGTCTCTACAATTTATAAACTGACATTTCCCCTTCAAAAGGTTGAAGATGGAAATTTGTGCTCTGGCCTGTATTCCGTGGCTTCCTGCAGGATGACACAGAACACATAAAAGTCAATGTGCATCAGAAGAGTAGTGCTTTGTGATGTAGTTCTTAAGATTGCCACCTACTAGCTGTGTTCACAGCCATTGTTCTTGTTTCTTTTCTAACAACATTTGACTTGGATCTCTACTAATTTGTTTCTGCAATGTCTATGAAAATCACATTATTTCAAAAAGTGAAAAAGGATTTATGAGAGTATAGGTTATGGAAAATCTTTCAACATTTAATAGGCGTCAAGTATGGGACCACAGCATGACTCAACTCTAATTAGACACCATAAGATGTTTCTTTTAGGTCTTTTATGCCTTACTAGTTGCTCTTCTCTCAGCTCTTGAAGACGGAGGAACAGCCTTTATCATACAAAAAACAAATAAATAGTAATTCCTTATGCCTAAATTGACCTAAATGCCGAAGTTTAATGTTCTTACCAGAACTATATAAGCAAAATATTTTCACCTTCTGACCTTTTCCTCTTGAGGAAGAAGTGGTGTAATCTTGGGCAACTGCTTCCTTACAAATCAGTGAAAAATTACTTTGGCAAACAATTCATGCATGTATTGACAAACTTCAATATTTTATGGTATGGAAGAGTTCTAATTTCTCTTCTATATATTTCACCTACAATGGTTGTCAGTTTTCGCATAAATTCTTCCTAAAAGAAAGCAATATTTCCTATCAGTTTGCTAAGTACAGAATGACCTAACAAGTATTTTGTAGGAAATAAATTGCAAAATGTGCATGATTACTTTGTCTAATGTGCAGTGTGCCAACAATTTCTAGATTCATTTTATTCGAGAGCTGGTAAAGTGAAGTGTTCTCTCTTTAAAATAATTTTAAGTATGATAAGGACTGTTATAAAGGTTTAAATGCTCTTTCTTGAGGGAGATTAGTGATTCATTTAAAGGGAGAAGAAAACATGTTTTTCATGCACCCAGAACCTGCCAGCTTGGTTGAAGTCATGCTTCAGATATCTGAATTCCTAATGATAATGAATTTACATGTGAAAATGCCTTCTTGCATGAAGTTAGAAATAAAAAAAAATGACAGTTTTACCTTCCCAGCAAGCTGTGTGCAGTTATTTGTCATCATCGGGAAGAAGCACAGGAGAGCCAACCTGCATCCTCACAGGCTCTTAGATGTTAACAAAGACTTCAAGAACTTGAGCTGCTGAAGCCCTTTCTATTTACATTAGCATTTATTTTTTCATTAAGATATGGAAATAGGCATCTATTGGACCACTTTTTTTGCCAATGATGTTACTGTGCATATCAGGCGGACTAATGGATGATGCAGTACAGTCTTGGGCTGTTTTAAAAGTTTATATTTTGTCTGAAACTGTGAAAACACTTCTGTGGCTCTTCTCATGCATATAGAGGCAAGAAAGAAGATAAAGTCCAGCAGCATCTATTCACGTGTTAAGAGTCCCCTGCCACCTTTCCTCTCCCTTAGATTTCTGTAAATACTTTTAATTAGTACAGGTTTCATTGCCATGAACCTGTGTCTTTCCAGTGTGCAGGTCTGTGTGACTGACTAATAACAGCTAAATAAATATCACACTTTGAGACACATGAATCACAGACACATGAACGAAGTTGATGGAAGTTGATTTTTAAGAACAGTCATGCTAGGGTAGGCTGAAGTTCTACTGAAGCAGGTTTCCTTTCTCTGACTAAACAGTAGCAGATGCTGGGAGAAAACAAAACCAAGGCAGACAGGGAGCTGTGCTGCTGGGTGTTCTTGCCCAGCTGCTGCTGATCTGCAGCTAAAACCTGTAAACTGAAGCATTTGTGGTGAGCAGCCCATGATAAATTTTTCTTTCAGAAAAGTGTCAAACTGGTTTTGGACCCACATTGGCTTTTGACATGCACAGCTTTTTGTGCTAATGCGTTGTGAGGAAAAGCATCTCTTCTATGGGGAGTGGGTGGGGTGTCTCTTCTGTGAAAGCTGTTGTATGGCTTTCCCCAGCCTGATTTTCTGTGTCTTTCCATGTTCCCATATGTTCCTTTTGGAGCAATGGGAGAACTGCAACAAAATTAGGGTGCACTACGAATTCATTAAGTAACATGATGTTTCCTTTATCTTGACTTTTTGTTTTTTCTGCTGTGGAGTACAGAGATGATACATTCATAGAACAGCCTGCAAAATCCAGCTTTCCCTTCCTGCATACTAATAACATCAGTTATACATCATTGTATATGTTGCTGAGGTATAGGACAAGCTATCCTGTGGATTACTTTGCATTCATTAAATCTGAATTTCATCCGTTTTATGGCCCATTCACTCAATGTTAGGATATCCTTGGCTTATGTCTTTGTTACTCAGAATAATTACCTCATGGCAGCAACTGTTGCCACCTTCTTTTTCACCCTTTTTGTAAATCATCTAGATAACCAGTTCTGTTAATCATGCAATGATGCAGCTGAGGACTTTGTCTAGTGGTGGTCAAATTTTTAAGAGCCTCTGGTGAGAACAAATATATACATACATTGTTTTATTAGGATCTTCTAAAAATCAATATAGTCATCAGGATCATTGTTTTCCTCGTATGGAGTGTCTCTTCCTAAGAACAGTAATGCATCTGAGATGTGGCTTTTCTGCATGAGCCCAAATGATTCTTTGTTGTTTTAACATGCTTGTTAGTACAGCTGCTAAATCTCTTCATGTGATTTCAAAGAATCGTAGAATACCAGGTTGACCTGTTGATTTAATTTAGATGTTAAGTTTATGGTTCTGAAATTCTACAGATTCATAATGAATATTTTTTTAACTCTTGCTCGTTTTCTCTCATTCTCTGTCTTCAACACTCTCACACCTTCCATCCCCAGACACTGCATGTGTCACTTTGTTCAAGCAGTTGCCCAAGCATCAGATGAATGGGTAGTTGCGCATCGCAGCTGCTATTTCAGTGATTTCCTAGGGGAGTTTCAGGTGATTATCATATAGTCCAGGTAACTCATGACTACCCACTTAATGGTGGACAGCATCTCAGAAGAATTCCCTCATAGACTGTTCTTTACTCACAGAGATATATGTTAATTTTCTTCTGTGACCTTATTTTCTTTGTATTCTTACTGTTGTACTTTTGGCCCTATTTTGGAGCTTCCTCATTTGGGTAAGACTTAATTCTCTGGAGTTCTTTTAATCACTGTTTTATCCAGCCTTTGGAGGGGATAGAGGGAGCGGGGAGGAAAAAGAGTGCTCCTCTGGGGTTTTTGGTAGGTGCTATGCCTCTTCTCCATGTTTCATATATTGTATCTTCTGTCTTATGTTATCTCTTAGCATTATACCATCTGGTGTGTTCCTTTTAAAAATACTCCTCTCATGTATGTAAATGCCCTTTTCAAAATTGAATGTCACAATGTGGATTCTTGATCTTTCAAGAATGATTAATCCACATACATATGGCCACTGGCACAGGGTAGCTCTTCAAGTAGCACAGTCTTGAACCAGATTCTTCCCGTACGTCAGGATCGAGACAGGAGTCAGCTGATGAATTGTCCCACTTGGAGTCTTTTCCCTCTTGTTGTCCATTTTGAAACTTTCTGATTGCTTGAGCTCGGAGACACGTGGTTCTTCCAGAGCATACCAAATGCGTTATTTTGTGATGTGGGATGGGTTGTGGTTAGATGAGAGGGCCAAACCTTGCAGGTTCCTGTCGTTGCGCTCCCACTGGTGGCTCCCAATGGTGCTGAGCCCCTCAGCTGTTAGGCGCACATCCCGCAGGTCAGTGCGATGCTCTGCTCTGGCTCACCAGCAGCTGCTGGGTCTCATTAAGCTGGTGCTGGACTGGCTCCAAAGCGTGGTTTACACTACGCTACAGTAATGTAGCCGCTTCTCCCCCAACCAATTTGCTCATTCCCCACGCCCTTGAAAGTATGGCTTCTCCTTCTACCTCTGCTCGGTGAATTTTGGAGCCCTGTTTCTAAACTTGAAGGTAGCTACCCCACCTCACATATCCCCTTTTTTCTACTTCCAGCTTCTTATTACTGAGTGAAGTTTCTTTTGCTTAGTTGCTGCTGGCACATCTGTTCTCCACTGTGCCTGCAGTGACGGCTAGGGGTATGTGAGGCCACTGTGGTCTGATAAAAGGAAGTGTTGGAAGGCAGTGGCTTCTTACGGAAGGTTTCCTCCCCTGCCCCCAAAAGTAAGTGTTTCCAAGTGTAAGAAGCTACAAGAAGTCCGAGCTGTGATTCTGAAGGTACTGAAATTGGGGGCAAGTGAGAGGGATGGCACGCAAAAAAAGTTCACAGAGAGAGAAACAGAGATAACTTTGTAAGCTTGGGTTCTTTATTGTGTTCTGGTTTGGTTTTACTGCGTTCCGTGGAAGAGGATTAGAATGAAAACTATCTAAAAACTTAAGTTTTTGTTGCACCTCTTGAAATCCAGCTGTGTTCTTGTGGCTATTTTAATGGTAACAGTTGAGTAGGGAGATCAGAGGTAGTCTAAGATATAGTCTCCAGTGGTTAAACTCATAAAAGCATCATATGCTGATGTATTGTAGATTTTATTTTCCCCTAAGTGACTTGATGAAATGCGTCTTTGGAACTAGGTGACTGATTTGTCTCCTCAGTGCAGCAGTTCACATATTTCTAATGTGTGGAGTGGCTTTACAGTGTTCTGGCACTAAAAGCTAGCCTGTGAAATCTTCACCTTCTGCTGTAAGCCCTTAGGCAGCATGGATTGTGATTTGCTGTCACGCAGGAGGCTGTTTATGCCAATAAATGTGAGTAAAGCTTTGTGCTAAAAAGTAACAGCTACAACTTCCATTTGTCTGCCTGGAACAAACAGACTTGCTACAGTCTATTAACCAGTTGTGTTGTATTAGGTAAACAGGTGAGTTTTGTTGAAGTCATTCTGTCTTGAAATCAAATAGACAGCTTTGGGAGATAGAAAACATTCAAGGGAGGGGATTAACTGGATATCAGTGCTGTATCATAATATCTGACCACTGTATGTGATTTTTACGTGCAGTTTAGGTAACATTTTGCTCTTAGAGTGGTCACCTTTAGAATTATCTTTTAATACATATTAAAGCCTTATCCACAGTTGCTCTATTAAGTCTTTAATGTGTTCTTGTAGAAGAACTGAAAGGAGCTTGAGCTTTGCCCTGATGAAGGCCGTGATGCCTTTGGTTTCTAAAGATGGAGCGTGGGGGTGGTAATTTGCTCATGCAGCATGAAAGCATTTTGTTCCTTCCCTGCAGAATCTCCTGCAAGAGACAGCGCCTGTGCACACAATGCATGCAAAAAAATTCAAGCTGGAGGGCTGTTGATCAAGACTCTTCTCCAAAATTAAAGACTTGCTTATTTGAACATTGTTCAGAAAGGAGCCTGGTAGCACGCTGATCTTTTAAAATAATTTTAAATATTTAACACTTGTGGAACTGTTGTTGCTGAAATGCCAATCGTGATTTTCACAAATGAAAGGAAAACCCCTTAAAAAATTAAAGGACTTTTTAAATCTTTTTTTTTTTTTTAATAACCAAATCCAGGCGGTGGGAGAGGGGGAAGGGAAGAGCTTTGAAGTCTCTGAGATCTTTTCCCTGAGGTCAGAAGTTTCTGATGATGTAACATACAATACAGACCAAGCCTTCACTTATCAAGGTTAAAGTTGACGGAGCTTGTATGAACTTGTCAATCATAGGAAGCAGGCAAAAACAAGCCAGCTGTTGTGAGGCATGGCTTTGAAAATC
Source organism: Nesoenas mayeri (assembly GCF_963082525.1). Taxonomy (NCBI): domain Eukaryota; kingdom Metazoa; phylum Chordata; class Aves; order Columbiformes; family Columbidae; genus Nesoenas; species Nesoenas mayeri. The sequence goes on from NC_137541.1 coordinate 102,237,366, forward strand.
CTCTGTGTTACAGTAAATGAGACGCAGAGGTTGAGACAGATTCAGTTCTGCAAGGCTTTCAAACTGACTGCCACATTTGCAAGGATGCAAAGCTCACGTATCCAGTGAATATGGGTAAACAGCTGTAAATCCTGGTAAGATTGTCTTCTCTTTAGTGTTAAAGTGTGAGAGAAATGGCTAGAGGCGTGTGCCTGAATTACCTTTTTCTGTCAGTTCTGAACAGAAATTTGTAGGATTAATTCATATAGTATTTCTTTTGTTCTCCAGTGTCTTTGAGTACAGGCTGTGTCTTCTGTCCCTGTCAGCAGAAGCTCCAGTAGCAAATTAGGAAGGATACAATGCTTGGTACAGAATTTTATTTTGCTTAGCATAACCGACTGCTCTGTTTGCTGATAGATTGGGAGAACAGGGGGAAAACATGAGTTAATTCCAGCTAGGATGCTCTGTGTGCATGTGCTCGCACACGCACGCCGTTTTTAGCAGCTTTTGTTTTCACAGTTGGCATCACGCACACTGGAATTAGAAGGCAGTGCCTTTCAAAAATATTTTGTTTTCTGGACTGAGGGCTGCAGTACCGCTGTTGTGGCTCGGGGTGCCAGGCTCGGGGTTCCTCTCGGCCAGGGGTGGTGCGAGAGCTTTTGCATCCTGTCATTTTCCTGGCCAGCCTGTTCCCTGGAGCGCAGGCTCGCACCGAGAGCTTTTCCATAGCAGCAGGAGATATTAGCTGGGAGTGTGACAGGAGTGGATGTGACTATTGGAAGCAAACGGTGAGTGTGGCTCTGAGTGAAAAGATGGCTATTGAAGTGGGTGCATATGCATGATAATTAATTTAAATAACTGGTTTGGGATTGTGGGGTTTTTTTTCCTTTAGAGATGAATTGGTGTTTGCCAGAGAAACCCAGGTGACCCAGCTATTATTCACAGTATTTCATTTTATAGCGTTTGTTACCAAATTTTTGTTCAGCTGCAAGCAGCTGGTTTTGGTAGTAACAGCAACAAGAATATAGCAACAGCATATCAGAGAAAAAAAAAGTCTAGATGTTAAAAAAAAAATCAAAGGAGCAGCAACTGGAATGCAGGATTGTTTTTTGTTCTAGTAAATTAATAAAACAGTCATTTTTCTTTGAGCTTTTTTTACCGTGACTGTGAATTCTTCATTAGCACTATTGGAAAGTATTGTCTTTTGTCTCTGCAGTGGTTGCCATTTGTGTAATATGATGGCTCTTGTTATACTGTTGGGATATTCTGATGATTGAATTCAGTGTGTAAGTACAGAACACATTATCTGGTTGACTTAAGTGAGTAAAGTCATTTTAATTTCGTGCAGGCAATCCCCTGTGTGCTAGGATAGGCACGCAATAGATAAAGCAAGTAAGAATACAGCAGTAAAGGTTATTTTTTTATCATTGATTTTTGATGTGCAGTAGAATGGAGGAGGGGCTTTTATTTTCTGAACTAAGGAAAAGAAAACATCCCTCCCTCTGCTCTTTCCCACAGGATTTCACCCTTCTGCATAAAGGCCTCTATGCTGTTTTAAGAAATTTAATTTTAATGAGATTTGATATTTATTGTGGGCCTATGCATTGTGCTGCTACCCATGACTGACTGGCCTACATTTCATCCATCAACATATATTTGCTTATGTACTGCAGAATTAGAGTGGGTCTGTTACAAATTTATGATTTGCATGGGGAGAGAGGTAACATTTTAGAAGGGGAAAGAATGTGAGCTGAAACCCTATTGCTGTATGTGTTGCTGTGCAGGCAGGACAGGAGAGATCGACAGACTGGCGAGTAGCATCTGTTATCATATTGCATTCTGTGATAAAGCCAGGTGATAAAGCAAGGGTTGTTAAGCTGGAGTGACATTTTGCTTTATCACATTGGATGCAACAACTAGGCTGTATTTAGTGTGACAGACTAAACAGATAGCTGCCATCAAAGCACAGATAATGTTAACAGTCACATTCTAAGGCAGAATTGGAAAACTAAGACTCATATCATGATAAATGGGTTGTAGTAACAATGTGGTAACAATGTTGTGCCATGGGGTATACTTTGTGAAATATCTGCTTGTTTTCAACTTTCAGTTGTCCTCTTAAGTGTATCAAGGCTCCTCTCCCTTTTTCCTCTCCCTTTTTCCTCTCCCTTTTTCCTCTCCCTTTTTCCTCTCCCTTTTTCCTCTCCCTTTTTCCTCTCCCTTTTTCCTCTCCCTTTTTCCTCTCCCTTTTTCCTCTCCCTTTTTCCTCTCCCTTTTTCCTCTCCCTTTTTCCTCTCCCTTTTTCCTCTCCCTTTTTCCTCTCCCTTTTTCCTCTCCCTTTTTCCTCTCCCTTTTTCCTCTCCCTTTTTCCTCTCCCTTTTTCCTCTCCCTTTTTCCTCTCCCTTTTTCCTCTCCCTTTTTCCTCTCCCTTTTTCCTCTCCCTTTTTCCTCTCCCTTTTTCCTCTTTCCCACTCTCATTATTCAGCATTTATTATTCTTTTTGTCTTAACACATGCTTCGGTTTTAAGACTGTTTGCTTCAGTTATGCTTCTGTGATGCTGGTTGCCATCATCTGTCTCTTCAGAGCAAAGCAATGAGCAGGTGTACTTCTTGGCAGTGACTTATGACTGTGCCTGTTCCTGAAGTGGCCATTATGGTACAGTCATCATGGTGATTAAATTATCTGTTTTCTGGAGGATCCTTTATTCTATGCATTTGTCTTTAAAGGTTCTAAGTAGTTTTGTAGTCCAAGTTCTCATTTGGTGTCATTCGACTATGCTCCCATGTGTCACTACATGGTGGGTAGTGCATGCTGTACTGGCTCAGATGCAGTGCTCATCAGAAAAATGGACCACTGGTAATATAATTGCCCTTGTATTGGATGTGAAAATTGTGGTGCTCTGGTGTCACTGCCTCCTTGGCATTACAATAGTAAAACCAGTTTGAGGGTTTCAAAACCTTTGGGGTCCTGGAGCCTCTGAAAGAAAAAGCATGTGGGACTCAGATGAGGATTTAGGTACCTGATAGAAGAAAGATGTGTGCGTGTGAGTGAAGTGCTGACTCAAGTTATAATCCATACAGGTCTTGGGCTTGGTTCAGTTGGCAAAACACAAGTGTCTGGTGAGACCTGAGATAGCCCAGAGTGTCTCACTTGGCTTCCAGCTTCCACCTCTTAGGCGAACTGATGCCTTTTAATTTTTAAAGTTTCTAAAATGGTGTAAGACACCTGTGTTTGGGTGACTAAACTGATCACCTAGTCAGTGAAACCAATGCATGATTTGCTTGTAGAGATTACATCTGGGTGAGCTGAATCTATTAGATTGCATTGACCATATCAGTATCAATTAAAATGTGGTATTAGACCTCAAACTTTGATTAAATTTTGAAAAATCTTACCCTGTGTGATCCTGTTCTAACTTTGTGGCATCCCATTGTAGTCTCAAGCAGAACTACTGGCTAAAAGATACTACTCTTTATTTGCAGACTGTTGCCGAAGTGCTTTTGGATCCTGCTGTGCCAAGTGCCAGGCAAATACACAATGAACACATAGTTTCAGCACATAAAGTTAACAGCTGAAAAAGTAGCATAAAGACAAGGGCTCTGCCTATAAACAGGGGTTTGGCATAGGCAAAGACTGTTTCACAGTTGCTTGAAGCCACATAATTATCTGGCTTGAGCCAGGTCAGTTCCTTGATCCAGTTTCTTGTGGGGCTGTACGATTCCTACTGCTATCACAATGGAGAGAGCAGGAAGACAAAGCGCACTAAGAAGGAAACTGCCTCTTCTGGAAAAATATCTGCATTTAGATCAGTTTAAAGGGACTGCAAAACTGTGGCCTTAATTATGAGGGGGCTGTTGTTATTGTAGGGTGAGGTCTCTTATGGAGGAGTCTTACTCAGGTATGAAGGCCTTTTTCCAGTGTAGCTTGTAGCTTTTGAGAAGGAATTTAAGCTAAATCAGAAACAGCCACTCCATTTGCTCTCTTTTGCCAGTAAGTTAGTGCAGGAGACGTTTCTTACATAACTGTGCTTTTATGTTTTATGGTGAAACTTTCGCACAGAGGTCAGGTCTTAAACAAACGATGCATTTTTCAAATGTTGGCTAATGCATTTTTGCAAAGCTTATCTAGTCTGGGATTTTAAAGTTGGAGCGTCTTGGGGCACTGTTTGACTTGGCCTGAAGTGTTCTCAATAAACTGGACAGATAAAAATCAGACATGCTGAGTTGATCGAAGTGACTTTCATTTACTGAGATTTAACATTCAATCAGATCATTCTACTGCTCTGTCCAGATCGAGTAAAATCCTGAGCGTGGGGCAAATGAAGGAAGTGGTTTGGGGTTGTTTTTTATGGCAACCAAAAAATGTTATCCTTCTGATAGGCATCTATATGTAATGATTCATTTTGGTAATCGCTCATTAACTACACTGGCAGGCTCCTATTAACATGTGCGTGTATGTGTATATATAGCTCTCCATAGTTTAACTTGCATGTAAGAGTTTACATTACTGTTACCTGTCTCTAGATTGTTAGAATATCCTGTTGTGTTATTGCTGTGGGATCTGTGGGTGTCCAGACTGGGGAGAGAAGGCTGATTTCCCCAGTTTAGTGTTAACTTAGCCTTTACATTTCAGTCATGAGCACATACACCCTTGAGGTGACAGAGCCAGAAGGAAATAGAGAGATGCACTTGCCCATTTGGGTAGAAAATACTCAAGTGCCATTATGGCAATAGACATTTCCACCCCCGTGGTGGTAGGTGGTGGTGTTGTGTGGCTACGGGCATTCTGTGGAAGGTGCATGGCACGGAGCAGAGCTCTTCCTGAGCTCACCCAGCTGCCTCCCTGGGACAGCTGAGCCAGCTTCTAAAGGAGAGCTTCTCGAAAACATGCAGAACTCATTTTTGTAATGAATCAATTTATTCTTTTCATTCAGAAGCATATTTTGGGTTTCTGCCCCCCACCATTTAGATTCTTACACTTAATTCCCTTTATATATCTTAAATACCCAAAGCACGTACAGTAGAAAAGGCTCCTGTTAGCCACCTGTACTAGACTCACCCTTCCTGTGTAGCACTTGATACCAACAACATAAGTCTGTTGATGAATGCTTCTTTTGCAGTTCAGGTTAAGCGGGCAATGTAAGTCATCTGCCAGTCATAAGCTGTAATGTCATCGTGTGCCCGGGATGGGGAACAATGCAGTGTGAGCTTCCACAGTTCTGTGGCATCAGGAAGGTTCTTGGATTTGGAGAGTTGTGGCGTTGTACCATGAGGATAGGTGACCTTTGGGTTTTGAAGATAACTTACGAGTCCAATGTTTTTGATCATGCCTGGTTTGTTATCTAGAATGAAAGTGGTAATTAAGTCAATTTTCTTGTTTCCAGATGACTGTTCTATCTCTCTCACTTTGTGATGTTTGGTTATAAATGAGGAGTTCCTTTCAGTGGTACCTTATCCCAGTATAATCCTATGGGCCTCATTTCTGAACCAGCTGTTATTGTGGGCATATCCTTACATGAAGCACTGAGAGATTTAAAATAGCTTAGTGGACTTCTTGGTATTGATAATAATGTAACACCTTTGCAGGTTCTTGCCACTGTGTTCTCCTGGGGCTTGAAGCTTGCTTTCTTTTCCTCCTTTCTGAACAGTAAGCTTAAATCTCTCCAAAATAATGTGATAAGCATGTTTTGCATGAGAAACCCATTCACACTGAATGCAAACTAGCCTCGATGTTAAATGTAGCCACCTTTCCTCAAATCCGTTTCCTGGCACTGCAAAATGCTTGATTAATTTTGTGGAAGCTGTCTGAAGGCACGGATGTAATATCTGAATTTTATCTCCACGTCTGCAAATGTAGCATCTCTAAATTTCTCCATGCTGTGATTCTTTATTTCCTGTTACTCTATTTTAGAAAGTGACAGGACTATTAAAGCAGTCATTGCTTTTGAGCCAGGGTAATACTGAACAAATTTAGTTACATGCTTTGGATATGTAAACATGTCAGATCGGCGGCATCCTCTGTCCTGTTTGCTTCCACCAGCACACCCCCTCCTGACGTGCATGCAGAGTTCAATGTATACTTTGCAAACTGGCTGAGGTGGTGCATGTGATTCATGTTTTTGTGACATTTTGTGCCATGCCCTTGGTTCTTCTGTGCACCTAAGTGCAGCTGTTACGCTGCCTTACATTATGGCTTATGTATGTGAAGATTAATAGGGAGGCCTGAAGAATTTTTTGTCACAGGTTAACTAGGGCAAAATTGTGCTCTGCATGTGTTATCTAGACAATGAAAAATGCTGATTTAAACACAGTGTTTTGTACTTAAGCCCAGCAGTCTTCGTTTGGTAAATATTTCCATTAAAATTAGTGGAACTATTTGTTAATACAGTCCTGGTTCTGCTTACATTGAACTCACTAGGGAAAACCAGCTGATTCTAGAGATGCCATGTAACCAAATCTGAGTAGCATTGGTCTTTCTGGCCATACATCAATTTACTTACCAAAACTGTCCTTCATCTAGTGTTAAAACAGGAGTCAATAAATACTGTTTTGTAAAGCAGAATCAACTCTGAATTTGTCAGATAACTTGAAGTTGTTTGATCCAACTATTCTTTGTTAAGTTCAATAGGAAGAGATCTGAGTTTAAACAGTATTCAGCTCCTCATTCATGTTAAATTGAAATTTTACCCATTATAATTGAATATTAAAATTTAAGAATTCACATGAGAGAGAGAGAGATTGTGTACACAACTGTGCAGGAATTAAACTCTGCAGAAGCCATCTCTCTTGGAAGCACAGTGCTATTTTATTACTGACATGTAAAAATCAGTGTGAGGTACACTTAATAAAAATCCCATATGTTAGGCAGTTAATGACAATGTCCAGGGTTTTTTTAGAACTTTCTTCTGTAAGTCCTAAAACATCACATATCGAAGGACTAAAAAACAATAATTTTGCATGTAGTTCCATTGTACAAGTGTGAAAGTAGAACCCACATCTAATCAGTTGTCTTCTCACAATACTTCACTTTAAAGATTTGTTATAATTTCATTTAAATAGTAGTGCGTAATTGCTCCAGGTTTTTTTTCTTCCTGAATTTTTAGAGGACAGTAACCTGTTACTTACTTTATGTGCTTTCATCTCAAAGTTCATTTTCATACACACTGGTGTAAACTGTCTATAGACTCATTCTCAAAAGTGATACAGTAATGTTAATAACCTATTTGCAAGGAAAATTCAAGTTAACCTCACTTTACAGATAAGCTGGGAAAGATGCCTCTTTCGCAGTCGCCTGGAAAGAAAGCTTGGGCAATGCATGTCTACAGGCTTACTGTTTCAAAATACAGAGACCAGCACTGTCAATAGCATAAATTATATTAGCAGCTCTCTGAGGCCTTTTACTTCTCTGTTGCAGCTTCTTTTCTAAACTTACAGTGTCTCTTCAGCCTCCTTTAAGCAGAGAGTAAACCTGTCTCCTCTCAGGGCTTTCAGAGGTACTTGGTTTTTTCTGCCTTCTGTTTCTTTCCCAATTTGTCTTTAGTTGATGAAAACAAATGAACTATGCGTCTTATGGCAAAGCTAGAGCTGCGAAAGCCTGTTTCCTGGCTAGAGAAATAGAGAGTGTAAAATTGGAATAAACAGAAAAATACTTCTAAGATAAGACCTTTTTGGCCATTGTCTGTCACATGTGCTGACAGGGCAAAAAAAGTTCAAGTTTAAAATAAGCCTGACTGAAAAATACTATCTTTTCTAAATTTCCTTTTCTGCCTTTTTTTTTCAGGAGATATTAATTTTCCTTTACCCATTTTTTTTAGCTTCGGCAAACATTTTGTTTGCATTCATTTCATTTTTCACCAGCTATGCAAAGATTCAATCTCCAAATTCAAAATTAAAGTTCATGGTATTCAGTTCACATTTAAAATGGCACTGAAGTGTTAAGGTTGCATGTAGAGAAGAAGCTTGTTTTCCACGCTTCATTGCTGACTCTGAAACAAAAAGAGAATTAAACTTTAGTATAGGATTCCTCTTCTCAAGACAGTTTTACTTGCTACCAGAGCAGAAAGAAACACGTTTGGCTGTGCCACACACGTCGGTGCTGGAGATGTGCTGTGCGTTTGGCTGTGCCGTGCACATTGCAGCGCCCTGGATTACCCAAAGGTTGTGTTGCATCTTGTGGCACCCCAACCCCCAATTTAGCCTGACGTGATGCTTTGACTCATCACATTAGATTAGGTACAGTGGGTGTGTCCATATATAAGAGGATGTTTTTGTGTTGTACAGTTACCATAGGTGGGAGGAGTTGATGTTAAGTGTTGGATGTGATCTCAGGGTTCAGGCTTCCCAGGTCAGTGCAGTGGCCTCACACCGGAGGAAATAAGTCAGCAGTGCACTAACAACATGTTCTTCTCTCTAGGCAAGCTGACACAGGGGCCCTGAGGGAAAACCCACGGGAGAGGAGGGATCAGCTGGACCAGCATTTAGGCCACAAGTGGAAGGCATCTGTCAGACCTTTGCATGCGCGAGAGCCTCCGGTTCTGCCTCACGAGGGCCGGGGCAGGTCTGGGACGTTGCCAAGTGATTACAGATACTCTCAGGAAAACGTGAATGAGAAGAGCAAGGATCGCAGCCTGCCTCATCCCCCCTGCTCTGAGCCACAGACCTTGAACGAGAACCACTCCTGTCTGTCCCAGGGCAAAGGAGAGGAAAACCATAGGGTAGAGCCAGCATTGCTGAACAAGAAGCGTGGACCTGCTCCTCAGAGGCCACCACCACCTACAAGAGATAAGTACAGGCGACCAGATAGTTCTGCACCATTGCTCGGCACCTCTTCTGAATCCCTGCTGGTAGTACCCAGCCGGCCCTTTCCGTCCTCATCTCCCAGCTCCACTGAAGTATTTGCCAGTCGCTCCTCTCTCTGTCAGAGTCCTGCAGCTTTCAGTGGAAAACTGAAGAGTGCTAATCCACAGCAGCTCCACCAAGCCTCATCCACGGAGAATGTTTGTCAGCACTTAGAAGAAAAAACGCACCTTAGGTCTGAGTCTGTATTATCTTCCAAATACCGGTATCTTCAAAAACCTGCCATGGAGACATCAAGGTCCCCTTCTCCTCAGTTTGCACCACAGAAGCTCACTGATAAACCTCCTGTGTCTGTACAGGATGATAACCCAGCCAGGTACTAAATGTAACTCCTGTACTATTTTATTAACATTTCTTGCCCAGTTAGACCTTATTAATGGTTGACTGTTCATTTCCTATACTAAAAGCACATTCTTTTGTTTCATTAAGTATGAGCCATCCCAGCATGTCCTAAAGAGGCCTCAGACTTGTGAGAAATTCCAGTTGGTGCCATTGAAGTCCTTTTACTGGTCTGTGGTTTCTTTTAGTTGACTGATCCTGCTCAGGTGTCCCAGCGGGTAGTTAGTAGAAAATGAAAGGGATGATTTCAAATGGATTTTCCACTGAGAGTCTGGGCAAAATCAGAAGATTCCCTGTCATCATTCCCCACCCGAGTCTGTGCATGAATACAAATCAATGTAGGGACAAAGCAGAAGTGGGAAGGGAAGCTGTATCCTTTGTGAGAACATCTGTGTTGAAAGTGTACACAGACACTGACAAATCATGACTGGTTTCATATTGCTTTTACAATGGAAGATGACACTCCAGGTAGTCAGTGGAGGAGTCCACAGCACTGCTTGTGCTGAGATGTGCTGAAGATTCAGCAGGCGAACATCAATCCTTTCCCAGGCTGGATAAACTCAATTAGACAAACTGACTGAAATCCATTGATTGCTGTGTCTGTTGTATGCTGCTAGCATCATAAAAGGTTATTCTCGCACAAGAGAACAAACTCTTCCAGGAAGCTCAGGAATCTTAGTTTTCATAAATCCTTCAGCACTATAGCTCATGGTTAAAGAATTAAAACTGCTGAGCTGAATGAATGCAGAGGTTACCTCTCTGAGCAGAAGTAGTTGGAATAGTTTTGCTCTAATGTAAATGGTTGAAAAGACTCAATCATGCAGTTCTCCGGTGTGCCTTATGACACAGAAAACATGAATCACTTCTTTTCCTAAACATGCCATGATTTTTTTCCTCTTGTAACCAGAGGAAAAATATATATTTCATCCTGCAATGTTTTTAAGATTAAGTAATAATGCAGTTTACCATGAGAAGTGCAATGTCATGTGAACCCTAGCATCTATGTGCAAAGGTAGATAACAGTGGTAACTTCCTTAATGCATTGCTTTATACATAGATAGTAAGAATGCATAGAAAGCTAATTGTATTCATCCTTCTCTTTTCACTAAGCTTTAATGTTGAAGTGAGCACTGAGGCATGCCTAATTATGTGCATGTATCTGAATGATAATACATTTAACCTTGAAAATCTTTTGTTGACATTTAAAATACTTAATCTCAGACAGTTCTTGTTTGTGCAGAATGCATTATCCTCAGTTAATAGTTACGTTATTTAATGAAATAGGTATGGCAAAAAAGGAAAGACATGCGGGCTATACCTCCAAACTTTCCATATGGTATTTACCGTATGGGGTTTATTTCATACAAGCAAAATGTCAAGTAGAGTTATCTTAATATCCAATTAATTAGATTTGGTTTATTACTTCTGTTGGCTCCTTGCATATGAGTTTTTGGACATGCCAGTTTGCGTGCTGTGGGCAGCTTGTGTTTGATGGTGTCAGCATGTAGCTGTTTACTCTTCTTTAAGAAAGGTGTCATGCTTATCAACAGGATAACCTGAGTGTATAGGGTTTCCTGCAGTGTGTTTTAGATAGAACAGTGTAATGTGGGGAAATATTGGTGTTGTACAGAACCCAGCTATTTCCAAATATGACTGTTTAGCAAAAATAAAGATTAAAAGAGTGCATCAGTAGATGTGCATCAATAAATTTCCAGTAAACATACACTCAGGTCAAGGAGTAACTGTGCTTGTGATTGGAGTCAAGCTTCATAATAGCCACATGCAGAGTTGCTGCAAATCCAAATCTCATGCCACAGTTCCACAAATGGAAACTTCAGAAATCAGGAGGATAGTGACTGCAGAAACAGAATTTCTGAGGCACCTGGTGGTGAGCTGTCCTTGCTCTGTCTGAAATCAGTTGACTTAATCATGCCTTGCATATCTGAAAATCTTTTACTAGGCTGAGAGGAATGAATGTACTCAGATTCTCAAAACAAATACCAGGCATTTTAGGTAAAGAATTGCAGCCATCTCGCTTCTCTTCCAGTTGCCCTACACACACTTATGCACGCGTCTTGTATTTCCCCCAAATTCAAAAATGTGTTCCTTTTCACAGTCTGGTGGAGTCCGAAAGGCGTGGGCTTTATTCAAAAGCCAGCAAAAGAAAGGGTCTGGAGCAGTGGCAGGGCTGCCCCTCGTGCCGCTGCAGCCAGGCAGGGAGCTGGGACTGAGTGGCAGACACAGGAGCAAGCACTTGAAAATGACAGTCTCCTTGAATGGAAACACTCCAGCAGAATGGGAGTGGTGGGAGGCATTCAGCATGGGCTGGAAAACCTGCCCAAAATTGGATTAGTATGTCAAAGCATGTCCGCAAAGCACTTGGGGAAAGTAAATACCTACTGGAAGGCTGCACATTGATTCAGAAGCAAATATACCTTTAAAATATAAGATACAACTTCTGAAAAATATGAAGTCAAGCAGAAAAGTACAGCATAATAAAGTATACGTTTATTTTTAAAGAAAGAGACACACCCACGCCTAGAGAGGAAGAGCCGTAGTATGTCTTGCTCACTTATCTGGAAGGCAGCAAACAACCCAGCCAGATGAAACTGGATATTTTAGTTAGTAGGCAATGTTCCTTTACTTGATGTAGAGCTTCCAAACCCACATTATGAGAATAATTTTAAACTTTCTGCAAACTCAAAACCACCAAACTAGATTTCAGTTTCTTGCATGGTTTACATACAGTACAGATGTTTCAGTAATGTTATTTAACATGTTATTGTCCAATTTGAAAATATAAGTTAGTCTCCTTTTTAAATAGCTTGCCATACTGAATGTCCAAGGTGACCCTTTGTGCTATGCAGTACAAAAATTTTGCTATAAACTTCCTTTAAAAAGGGAGTATCCAGAATGGTGTGTTATCCTCTTCAGTGGCTGGTTTTTTTGCTTTTAAAACTAGGACACTGTGGTGGGGTCTATTTCTTCAACTTCTGTATCTTGTGTGAAATTTTATAAATACAGTTGTTTGGTTTTTGTTTTTGTTTTTTTTTTTTTTAAATCATGTAATTAAGTTTTGAATGATTTCCAGGTTTTCCATGTGTGATTATTTGTTATTCTTGTAGCTCAGCAAAGATGTAGCCTGCAGCATGCTTCCATCTGGTCTGTTGTCTCTTCCCTTGGAAGAGCTGGGAATTGATGTGAGGGTATCACGAACTCCCCAGGCAGCTAAGCCACCTGTCAGGCCAAAAGCTGAGGCCACTGTTGGATCTGTGTGAGGCAATGAGGTTGAGCTCCGGGCATGTTTTAATCCGTATGTGTGGCAGCAAAGGGGTAAAAGTTGGTTCATCAGCACTGTCTCAAATCTGGGGCCTGGCTGCTGAGACTGGACCCTCAGGTTCATGGAAACAAAGAGAAGTCCTGTACCGTGGGTATTGTGCAAGGCTGATTTTTAAGATTACTTACAAATGAATTAATACTATGTAAAATGTGTGGGCAGAAAAGCAAACGTGTAGATTTAAGGTTTGAGATACAGTGCAAGGGATATTCTATTACCTGTATTTCTTTATCTACCTTTTTTGTATTTGGGCTTCCCCTCTGATTTGCAGTTAAGAATTGAGATGTTAGTTCTTCCATTTCTAAAGATGAATTTTCCATATTTTCCAGAATTGAAAAGATTATAGACAACAACACTACAGTGAAAATGGTTCCTATCAAGATAGTTCATTCTGAGAGCAGTGCAGAGAAGGAGAGCCGGCAAAGTCTTGCCAGTACTATGGAACCTCCTGCTTTACCCAGTGGTTTGGAAAAGGACCAAATTAAAACACTCAGCACTTCTGAGCAATCCTACTCACGATTCTGTGCCTATACCAGGCAAGGTGTAGAGCCAGAACCAGAAGCCAGAACCAAACCAGCTGACCCTCAACCAGCTGAAGAACCTGGGAGCAACTTGAAGGACAGCAGTGCTGCCCCACCAGCAGTCAGCTATGTAAAGGCCAAAGAGAAGACCCTTGAAGACTGGAAGTCAGAGGAACTAGCCAGAGAGATTGTGGGAAGAGATAAGTCTCTAGCAGACATACTGGATCCTAATGTGAAAATAAAAACAACAATGGATCTGATGGTTGGAATATTTCCTAAAGATGAACACCTCCTAGAAGAAGCTCAGCAGCGCAGGAAGCTCCTGCCAAAAGTTCCTTCTCCAAAAATTTCAGAGGACAAGTGAGTATTACTTTCCATAGGCCAGCGTTTCCTTGTAGGCTGCTGTCTGAAGTGTGTTGGTTTTCCGAGAGGACTGAAGGGGAGGATCTTCTGCCGTTGCGGTTTGGGGCTTTTCAAAGCCTTTTCCATTAGGATAGCAGTTAAGCATAATACTGCTAGTGATGCCATTAATGACAGAAAAAGAAGTGGTGTACAATATGAGAAGTTTCCCAGGACCTGGTTGCAAAGTATTTCTGTGAGAACTGAAGGAACAATTAACTTCTCCCTTTTCACAGCTATTAGGTATTTTACAAAGATCATCTGTTCTAATAACTGGATAGAGAAGGAACAGTATTTTAGCTTTTTTTATGTGATGAAAATGTATAAAGACAAAGAGGACATGAGGCATTTCATGGCAGTGAATAAGAACGAAGAAGGAAAATATTTAAATTCCATTAAATTCCATCCATGTTAGTGTCCTTTTGTTTGCTTGATACGAGTTATCAAATTAAGTTGTAGCCTTCTTGAGAAGTTTGCTTGTAATTCCATAATCAAAAAAAATAAATATGGTGTGTTATCCCACATTCAGCAGTCTTAAAGAATACTCTCTTTGACACTAGGGTCTTTGTACTACTTAGTAAAATGTAACTTCATGTTTTGTTTCCAACTGAGATATCTTGGGTCTATTTCACTCATTGTAATGGTGAGAGGTCTTCTGCACTACTTCATTTTTAGCTTTTGGTGGACACGTGCTGAGTTCATATAAATTTTCTTCACAACCAGTGTTTATTTATCCTGTTCTCGTAGATAATGGCTTTCTGTTGAACCTCCTGCTTGCTTGGTGAAATTATGGCTCTAAAAGATTGTTATTTCCTTGCAGCAATTAGAATGTCATGGCAGTTAATGAAAGTTCTGACTTTTTACCAGGAAAGAGGAGCAGAGTGCGCCGTCTGCCATCTCCCTGACAACCAATTCTACTTACTACAGCACATCTGCACCGAAGGCAGAGCTGCTGATTAAAATGAAGGACATGCAGGAGCAGCAGCAACAGCAGCAGAGTGAGGATGATTCTGAAGATGAGCTGGATCATGACTTGTCAGAAAAGAAGGTAAAATGCCTTTCTAAAAGTGTAATGGGAAGCTCTTGGTTGCATGCATTTCATTAATGGTGAATTTGCTAGGTAAACACCCCTAAATAAAAGGCATTATAGATGTACAGGATCACTTGGAAAATCTGCCTATTTTTTTTAAGGGGGGGTGGTGGTGGTAGGTGGCCAGCTGTGAATTTAGGAAATTCATATTAGGTGCTATTTGCAGCTCGATACACGTTTTAGAAGGTCCCAAGGGGAGAAGTTTTGGAGAGGTTATTTTCAAATATTGTTTTCCATTTGAGATTCTAGTGTATTTCTGTCACTTGCTATATACAAAGAACCACTAGTGCTTGTGTATCTGACTGTAACTCACAGAATCACAGGATGCTAAGGATTGGAAGGGACCTAAAAGATCATCCAGTCCAATCCCCCTGCCGGAGCAGGAACACTTAGATAAGGTTACACAGGAAGGTGTCCAGGTGAGTTTTGAATGTCTCCAGAGAAGGAGACTCCACAACCCCCATGGGCAGCCTGTTCCAGTGCTGTGTTACCCTTACTGAGAAGTTTATTCTCAAATTTAACTGGAACCTCTTGTGTTCCAGTTTGAACCCATTACCCCTTGTCCTCAGTTGGAAAGGACCTCAGAATGTCCTCAGTTGGAAAGGAGCACAAGGATCGTGTCCAGCTCCTGTCCCTGCAGGAGAGATTCCTTAGGAGATTTGTACCCCTGGTTCAGTGCAGGAGTGGGTGCCACTGCATTTGAGGGGGCTGTAGTGTTTTCTGTTACCATGCTGTTCATTTTTTTCTCCCCTCCGCTGTCTCTGCCCCTGCTGCTTCCATCACTCCCATTCAATGTGAGCTGCAGCACCGGGACCTGGCCTGTGTGCAGCAGGGGAGCTGCCCTTACCCCCTCGCCAGAGGGCCACTGAATCCAACAGCTGTACTACTTAGGCAAATTGAGGATTTCACTACATTTGGAATAATTTGGTTTTATCTAGTGCCACACATGATGGTCACGTTCATCATTTTTGCCAGAATTAGTTTCCCCCTCATTAATTATGGAGTGTATGTATGGGGGGTGGGGTGTTAAAATTAAGCCTTTCTTGTTTGCCCAACAAACTAAATACTAAAGCTTTTATAAGCAAAAGTGCCATTTATTTGTGCTGGTGTCTGTTAACAGGAAAATCATGTTCACCCTTCACATATTCCTCCCTCCATCTCCCCCCAGCTCCAGGATGCACCATTAATAGTATGAGATAAGAAGTATTTAATGAAGAGCTCTTAGCAGAGCTCCCCCATCTTCTTCTCTGAATATACATATTGTCGTAGCCACACACACTTTGCTGTTTCCTTCTCTCCCTGTTCCCCCACAAGCACTAGGATGTGAGCACTCAGTTCAGTGGGTTTTCATCTTGGATCTTGTCAGAAAATGTGTAAGGTTCACAGTAAGTGGGTCAAGGCGTCTTTATAAAACAACCAGAATATATAACTTGGTGTAGCTTTGCATACTTGGCAACAGTTTAACAAAGGATCATTAAGGACCTGAATGCTTTAATAGCACACTTTACGACTTCAATTATTTTAGAGGAGGCATACACCCAGAACATGTTCCTTGATTCCTAGAAATTGGTAATTTCTGTTATGAGATATCTTAATTGCAGTCCACTGTGAAATGATTGAATATTTGTCATTCTCTGCTCTGCAAAGCAGAAATGTGTGGTGGTTAGTTTTGTTTTGGATTTTTTTGTTGGTTTTTTTTTTTTTTTTAATTTTTTGGTTTGATTTGGTTTTTCTTTTGAAATAAGTATGGGAATTTCATATAGAGTCTTTTTTTCTTTTTTTTTTTTTTCCCTTTTATTTGAGATCATCCCCTCTATTCCCAGCTAGCAGGAATGAAATGTGTGTGTCTCATATACTGAATTTAATGTAAGTTTACCACAATTATAAAACAACAGATGTTGAAGACACTACAGGACTGTTTTTTGTAGTAAGGAAAAATCTGTATGTGGCTGAGTAGGAACTGTGCCCTTTGCCTTTAGCAAAATTTCAGCAGCTCCTGAAGAGCATAAAAATAATCTAAGAATACCAAGTTTCTTCTGCTTCTGGGCCTTGAACTTCATATGTAATGGGGTGATGAGCGGAGAGCAGATTAATTTACATGAAGCACACCGAGCAGTGAAACACCTGAGCAGGACTCTGCTGAGCTGCTTTCTGTGTTGCTAGTCAGACCAGCAGGAATTACTGGAAAAATATAAGATTTTGTTGTTTTCTTGTTTACTGATACAGAATTCACAGCTATAAATTATTCACCTGACAGTTTCAAGATATACGTTGGAGCTCTTCTGGTTCAGTGGATATAATACAGGTTTTCTGCTTGTTAGCAAAAGCTTGTAGTGAGCTCACAGTTTCTGCATCCAAAGCAATCAGTGATCACAGAATCATCATAGAATCATGGAGTAGTTTGGGTTGGAAGAGACCTTCAAAGGTCATCTAGTCCAACCCCCAGCAATGAGCAGGGACATCTTCAACTAGATCAGGTTGCTCAGAGCCCTGTCCAGCCTGGCCTGGAATAACCCAACTCTTAATAGATAAAACAGTCTTAAAGAGGGGTGAGTACTTACGGCCTTCTCACCTGCCAAAACAGCCTTTTAAAGGCTAGCTTCAGCTGCTTGGGGACAGCTAAATAGGAAACTAGTGGGAAAATTGCTTTTTTGGTTGTTTTTTAAAGAAAGAAGCCTTATGAGAGAGCTAATCTGGATTGTCACACCAGATTGGTAGACACTGAGCACTCATATGACTTATTTTTTCATTTGAGAAAGTCATAGCACAGATGCAGAAGGGAAGAATTCAAGATAGTAACATAAAGCATAACAGTATCGTATTGTGTTTCGGTCAGTGAAACAGCAGCGTTGTGCATGTGCGTGTTGAGGGAAATGAGAGTGTAGCACTGTGACCTACATAATCCAAATCAAACTGCATTTGCTTTGAGAGAAGTGGGGGAAAAAATCAAATCCTGCAGATTAATCAGTCAGCAAAGCAGGCATCTGTAGAACTGCTTACTACCTTAATCTTTTGGGCACTCAGACTAAGAGATGACCCAAATCCAGATTAACCTGGCCTGAGTATATTAAATCAAAAAGGAGAAAAACAGTTCAGATGATCTATGTGTTGAATTTCTACCTTCAAAAAGGCTGTTAAATTTTCAGGGTGTAATTGCTTCCTGTTAAGATGGCAGATGTTTTTAGTTGTTAGGTTTTTTTGTTCCCAAAGCAAATTGGCAATGACTGTTCAGTGTTGCCTGAGAGTGGTAGCTGCTATCAGTATGTTTCTTAGTAATCATGAAGGCTTGTAATCAGATTTGCATTTAGAAAGCAGAGTTCCTAAAGAATGTCATGAGTAATTTTAAAAAAAATAAAATAAAAATGAAGGGGTACTGTGAAATAATGACTATTTTAAAGGATGTAATTTTAATTTAGAAATTGCACGAGGAGATGTATATTTAGAGAACGCTTTGGAAGATTTTCTCACCTGAAATTAGCTGGATACTAAATAGGCATCTACATTTAAAATAAAGAGGCATTTTTTTAGAGTGTGATTTACCTCATGTTAGGGTAGAAGACCAGCTGAACTGACTTCCCCAACTTGTGCACACAAAAAAGCTAATAGACATGTAAGAAACAAGCCCTCTTGCCCAAATGCAGGGAGGTGGCCCAGCTAGAAGGATGGAACACAAGTCACTGAGGCAAGAGATCTGAGTTCTTAGTCTGGCTCTGCTGCTGATGCACCTGATGTGCTTTATCTAAGCCAGGGCATGTGCATCTCATGCAATGGGGGATTATAGTAGAGAAACCCTGACAAAATGCTAGTGAGGTGATATATTTGCTTGGCATAGGACAGTGACAGCTAAAGATGCTTGTTTGGTCTTTTGGTAGAGCCACTTTGCACAGCTTCACATAGGGCTGCTTTGTGCAATGCAGTAGATTTTGTTCTCGGTTCTGTGCCACAGGGATTATGATTTCCCTGTAGAAATGTTGTAAGGCAGTGTTAATGCTAAGATTTTCTGCGAGTGGAAAGACTGCTATTGGAGGGATGTTAATGTTATGCAGAAAGGAAGAAAAAGCTAGGCAGTGCCCTAGTTTCAACTGCATCATGTGGAAAATACAGGATTGTTTTCCTGGTACTGTTTATCTTCCGAAGTGTAGCTCTTCAGAAAGGTATTATGAACCTGGTATTCAGAGAGAAAAGAATGTGCTATGCTTTATGCTGCTCCATAGCAGGCTTTGAAGCTGTTCAGAGAAGAAGCAGGAATGCTTGCTGGGGCAGGGTTAAGTCCTTCATCTTTTGTCACAAAAGTAAATTGCTTTAACACAGGTCTCAAGCTGAGCATCATAGACCTACATCCTGAACCTTTGAATTCAGAGGTGTAGACTTTAGACATACACTTAGACATATATTTATTTGTAATGCATTCTTTGTCAAAGCCACATGGGAGTTTCAATGTATTAAAACACTAGGTTTCTCACATGACTTTCAGAAGCAGGGAAAGATGCAGTAGTACTAATAAATTCTCATCCCCTTTATTTTCCACAGCAAGAACTTATTGACAGCATTAGTAGGAAGCTGCAGGTTCTGAGGGAAGCACGAGAGACACTTCTGGAAGACATCCAAGCAAACAATATACTGGGAGAGGAGGTAGAGGCCATCGTGAAAGAAGTCTGCAAACCAAATGAGTTTGACAAGTTCAAGATGTTTATCGGCGACCTTGACAAAGTGGTCAACCTCCTGCTGTCACTGTCAGGTCGTCTGGCCCGAGTGGAAAATGCTCTTAATAACCTGGATGAAAATACCTCTCCAGAAGAACGGGTGAGAAAGACCAGGAATAATATCACTGCATTTAGTGACCCTGATGTTTGGGTGGGGATATTGCCTGGTTTTGTTTATCTGAATTGCACAGTTCAAGATGAGCAGTAGTGAATGGATAAATCTCATAAGGTCATTTTCTTTAGATTTCTTAAAGCTTTTCTCTTTGCCTTGCTTTTGCTTGAAATGCTAAAACTACAAGTGGCTTGGTAAGAAAAAGTGGTGGGTTTGAGTGCAGCATAGTGGAAAACAGACTTCTTAGCAAAAGTTTTAAAAAGTGGAACTACTGGGAAGAGTAGAAAAAGGAGGCAAAAATATTCTAACAGTTCAGTATGGGAAAAGGGGTGTCACTATGTGCTGTAGTGCAGAAAGCTTACAGACCTCTTTAGATTCAACAAGGATCTTGATTAAAAATCTATCAAGTTGTTAAAAAAAAAGTTTGTCATCTACTTCAGCTTCCTCCACAATGCCTAACAAGGACAAGAGCAAGAAATGACAGAAGGAAGGAGGCATTGCAAAAAGAATTTTTCGATAGCAAACATGGTTTACCCAACCAGAATAGCGCAGAGGTGATGTGGAGGAATCCCAGTAGATGTGAAAGTGTCAGGAGTATTTGAGGTGCTCTTACCTCTTGGATCCCACCTCTGCTGGCAGCACTTTGTTTAGCTCCAGATCCCATCAGGCTTTAGCTGGGAAGCAGATACCTAGTGATATAGATATGCACCGAAGGAGAGATGTAGACATGTGTGAAACTTAAAGGCTAAAATAAGTAGAGAGGGTGACAGGCATGTACATGTCAATTGAGTATAGCTTCTGCAGTTAAATGAATTTGAAGTGGGATTTTTGGCTTGTAGCTGGGAACTGAAATGCCAGCAGTCCACCTGAGTGCTGTAACAGAATTTTTTCCATGGGCTGTAGATCATGTTGTGTTTCTTCAACATGTTCCTTTGTTTCACCAATATGAACGGGTAAGTGCTGGAACTAGTTTGAAGCGTGTTTTTGCTGTTTGGCCCTGGCTGCTGCCAAACATACTTGTTTAATGGCTGTCCAGACCCCTCTCTGACTGAGGCAAAGGGAAGGTATTTGACAGCTTATTAGAGGGCAGATCAAAGCTTCTGAAACTTAAAGAAATTTAATCCTTCTTTAGACTTTTTTTTTTTTTTTTGAAACGTGGTTGCAGTTGCCTAAAGGGCTCAACGATGGGTGTGTGAGCTGGGGAAAGAGCTACCAGATTATCCGAGCATATAGGAAACACCATGTGAGAGCTGTGATAAAAATAGCTTATTACCTAGGCATGGAAAAGGAAGAAGGTGAGTAGGTGGTGTAGTAAGGGCAGTCAGAAATTGTCTGTGTGCTCTCCTGTCAAATTTAGACAGAAATCCAAATCCCTAATATATTCTAATCCCCATTCATCTTCTCATGCACTGACACCAACGTTTTGCCATAGTAATATATCTAAATGGGAGTACATCTAAAAGTGTCGATCAGAGATACTTTTCAGATGGGTCGAGTCATCAGGTACTTTGACTATAAATACAATGCATGTAGCATTACAATACGTGTGCATGTATTTGAATTTAGACTGGTGTGTGTGGCATTTTTGTTGTCCTTTGGTATTTTTATACTAATGTACCATATAAACAAAACAGAGATTACTTCCCTCCCTCGGGATCATAGCCCTAGTGATCACTGATTTTTTTTTTTTTTTTTTTCTTTTAAATGTTTTTTTTTTGGTAATTTGTTTTAAGCTGATGTTATCTTAGAAACACTGGCTTATTAGTTTTGCATTTTCTAGGAACCACCAACATCTCAGCAGGCTTTCTAAATAAACAGTCTGTCAGCAGGCAAGTAATCACTCCCAAATTAATATTTTGACTATTAGATGGTCTGTCATAGGTCTCTTTTGCCACAAAGAACAGTATCAAGTATTTCAAATTTAGCTTCTGAAAGGGGCTTCATCTGAAATAGCCACCAGCCCCCTTCCTTCCACACAGTGTCTTCTTGTGGCTTTCCTTATCAGTCCAAGCCAGAGTGTTTTGAGAACCCTAAGGCACTGACCCAGCAGTCCACAGATGTAATCAGGTGCCCAGACCCACAATACCTGTTATTACAAGTGTAGGGATGAGCACCAGGGATAGTAATTTAGGAACTGGATTTTGGGAAGTCAAAATATGGAAGGAGTTTCTCTTCATAGAATCATAGAACTATAGAATCATTTTGTTTGGAAGAGACCCTTAAGATCATCGAGTCCAACCATAACCTAACTCGGCACTAAACCATGTCCCTAAGAACCTCATCTATATGTATTTTAAACCCCCCAGGGATGGTGACTCCACTGCTTCACTGAGCAGCCTGGTCCAATGCGTCACAACTTTCTCCATGAAGAAATTATTCCTAATATCCAATCTGAACCTCCCCTGGCACAACTTGAGGCCATTTCTGTGGTTCAAAAGAGGGAACAGTTCTTGAGAGAGACTCTCAATATAAGGAGCCAAAGATTGTTCCGTCAGAGGAGCTTCAGATGGCCTGTGTTTGGCTGGGGCTTCAAAGCAATGCTAACTCAAAAAAAAAAAAAAAAATATAATAATCCCTCTGTCCTCTGTTTGGCTTTGGTTGGTTGAAAACAGTCAGGTGGAACTATCTGACATCATTTACACCTTTAGGCCTGGTAAGCCATTCATCCATTGCTCAAAGAACCTCCTCAAGAATTATGTCTTGAGCTTGCTACAGTGTTTTTGTCTTTACCCTTCAAAACAGGGTTTGTGGTGTCACTCATCTTTGACAGAGGTAAAAGCCAATTCAGGAGGTATCTCATTTACCTCCTGCCTTTCTGCATCCCACTTCTCTGAGGTATTCCCTAAACCTCCAAAAGGGCAGAGATGCTAAGGTGTCGTGCAAAGTTCATACAAAAGTAGTGTCTACTTTCCTTGATGAAGGACTAAACATTTGATTGTTCTTGTGTCTGCTGGCAATTATAGCAAATGCTTCAAAAAACAGGTATTTCATCCCAAGATTAGGCAGGTTACTCTACAACTGAGCCACCAGCTGGTTGATATATGCCCTCTTGTGTTCATCGAATTCTAATTCTTCTGCTGCTGCTTGGTGTAGACACAAGCTGCAAGGCTTGCCCTGGGGAGCAGTCTAGCCATGCTTCTGAGTTTGGGCTTGGCTGCTGGTTCCCCTGATGAATTTAGGAGGGCAGTACTTCCCTCTCTTTCCAGCAGATAGGTCTGCTTTCAACTTGCTGTGGGATTTTTGACCTCCGAAACACTAAAAGGTAGACTGAACTTTGTGTTTTCTAATAATGTGTGATTTCTGTGACTTGTCTTCCATAGGTGTCTTGAACCTCCAGTTAACCTAGGCTGTATATTTTAAGTACATTGAGAGCACAAGTCTGAAAGTGTTTCACCCCCTGAGCTTTGTGTTGTCTATAGAAGAGACACAGCACAGGATACGTGTGCAACTCTGACAGACAGATCTGTTAAAGCTTACCAATCTGTATCCCTCTTTGTCTCATACTTCCATCTTGAAAATGTTTTGTAGTTTAGAAAACCACTTTTCTGTAAATCCTTTAGGCTTATTATAGCGTGTGTGATTTAACACGAAGTCCA
This sequence comes from Nesoenas mayeri, assembly GCF_963082525.1. Classification (NCBI taxonomy): domain Eukaryota; kingdom Metazoa; phylum Chordata; class Aves; order Columbiformes; family Columbidae; genus Nesoenas; species Nesoenas mayeri. The sequence continues at coordinate 102,260,298 of NC_137541.1, forward strand.
AACGAAAAAAAATGGACACATTTATTTGAACAGACTGTGGTTTATTTGAAGACATAGGTTCTCAAAGAAAATTAATCTCTGAAGCAAAGCTACAAGTTATGGAGTGGTACCTCTTAGGGGCACTTTTTAATTAAGTTCAGAAGTCTGTACTGGAATTCTTGACGTTCAAGTAGGCCAGCTGTGCTCTGTTGCTGGCAAAAGGCGATCGCTTCTAGGCAGACATCTGAAACAGGTCAGATTCATAATGCTCCTGTTTCTTTCCAAATACAGCTAAAGGAGCATAGCTGAGAGATTCAGGTGCGGCTGGCTGCTGTGTAGGCACACAAAATTGGGTGAGATGTACCTCACCCTTCATGCTTGTACATATGTGCGAATGGCATATGGCTTTGTGTGTTCTCCATTCAGCCTTCCTTTATCCTATTTTCTCTCTTGTGAGGGCACAAAGCAGGAAGTTACAGCCCTTTTGGGAAGATTATGCTTTTTTACCTTCCTTCCTTCCTTCCTTCTTGTTGTCTTGCCCCAGCTCTTACTCATGTCTTAAGACCATACAACTTCATGTCTCATGGAGAACCCATGCAGATTGCAGCAGCACTGCCAAATACCACAGTATCATAGAATCATGTGTCCTAACACAAAAGGAGCTGTGTAAGAACAAATCACTCCATTATTTAGTGTGTTTCTGGGTTCTCTGACCACATCTGTTTCAGTGTGGAAGTTTGGTGCTGTGTATTGAAGATGCAAGACATTACTGAGTGAAGTCCTAATTTGTAGAACTTGGATGTCTCTCAAAGACAACTGTATTTTATAAAACTATTTTGAACTCTTGCATAGTAAAGTAGTCTTTGAAGTTCTTGTTGTTGAGGCCAATAGAAATTAATAGTTGCATCTTTCATTGATTCACTCCATTTTATTCCTGTTCATTAATGCATTTTATTAGAATAAACTTCAAGCGGCAATCTTATTCCACCTCTCTAAGTATTCATGAAAGTCTGTCTTTGCAGATAAAACAGATTTGAGACACTGAAGCTGTTGTCCCAACCTGGTGAACCCAGTGAATATTTAACTGTTTTTCTTTTCTCCTAAGCGGACATTGGTAGAGAAGCAGAAGCTGCTGACCCAGCAACATGAAGATGCAAAAGAACTGAAGGAAAACCTGGATCGTCGAGAGCGCATTGTCTTTGACATTTTGGCGAACTACTTGAGTGAGGAGAACTTAGCAGACTATGAGCACTTTGTAAAAATGAAGTCGGCCCTCATCATTGAGCAGCGAGAACTTGAGGACAAGATCAAGCTGGGGGAAGAGCAGCTGAAGTGTCTGACCGACAGTCTCCAACCAGAACGGCTCAAATAAGGGGACTGTGTTTGACCAAGGATGTGAAAAACAGGAAAGAAAGAAGGGATGGGGGAGTTTCCAAGAATACAAATGAGTATCTTGGCTTGTCTGAGTGTCCAGTAGAGAAACAAGTGCACAAGAGAAGAATAACTCTCTCAACAGCAATAATGCTCTCTTTCATTTCTTTGGGATGATGCATTTAATTTTTTAGAACACATTTTTATTGCTGGACTCTACAGCTGTTTCTCATTGCTTAACTTACAGACACCTCCACAGAAAAGAACAGACTCTTAACCTTTCTGCTCAGTAAGTTGAAAGTCTGTGGCAGTTGTGCATGCAAACAACAACGTTTCTTAGAATAGGTTGTACACTTTCTTTATGTTCAGATGCTGTACAGACTGCTGGGAAACCCAACAGCAATTTATGAATGCACACAAATTTAGAAGCTCTAAATTTAGTGGCTTTTTAATTTTTTTTTTTTAAGACACATTAAACAGGGGAAGCATGCATCTTATAGCTAATATATTCAGATTGCTGAAATGTAGTGTCACTCTGATCCTGTGGCATCAGACACTTTTTTGTAGTATTGTATATAGGATGGCACTTTCCCTTTCAGAAAATAACTTTATAATCGGTCTCCGTTAAACAATTCTTAAACTAGCTCGCAAATGACCTAATGGCTACCTTGCTGAAGATTTTTTTTCTTTTAAAAACTATTTTGCAAGACATAGTTCTACACCTTCTTACTGCAGTGCAAGTGATTTTCTTTACCAAGTTGTACTTGATTTAAGAAACAGGCTGGAAGGACTGTGCTGATTTTGTTCAAAACATTTCTCATCTAAATTATTTAGAGAGCTTGTTTGCTCTTCCTTGTACTTTTTATGCATGTTTTTATTCTTCCTCCCTCAAAACCACTACACTTTATGAAAATAAATGTAGGCTAAGGACACTGCTTCTGTATTTCTTCTGATTGCTCACCAATGTGATGGTCTTATATAGACAGTTAATTTATACTGCAGTTGACCTACATAATGCTGTTCGTTCTTTCGTCTTTCTCAGACTACCAAATGCAATATAAACAACTTCTGCCATGTAAATATTGTGCATTACTTGGAGCAACTCTGCTTTGTAACTGTGAACATAAGTGGGTTTTGTTTGTTTGTTTTTTCCATTGCGCAATGAGAAATGAGAGGATGGTAGTTCACAGTATCAGATTACTGGTTGTGTTCTAGGAATGCTACCATTTACTTATAACAGATTATTTCCAATAGCTCTAAAAAGAAGTGCAGTACAGCACAGTAAACCGTTACACTGACTTGCTCAGATACCTACAGAGAAATTCTGTAGTGTCTAAAGATCGATTTCTATTTTAAGATAAAGGTTTGCAGGCAAAGGATGGATGACCTTGTGTCTATGGCATTTACATTGTAATACGGAAAACATCTCATCATAGACAAACAGGTTGCCCAAGAAGAAGCCATTTTTGAGGTGCATGTGAATGCCAGTCTGTAGCTAAGCAGGTTGAAAAAGACAAGTAATTAGGGTGTTAAAAAGAGAGAGAAGATAATTTTTCTCACTATTCCTGCAGCAGCAGCAGCATTCACAAAAGATTTTCTGTCCTTCTTACCTGAATGCTCTTTGGCAGTGAGAGAACCAGAGAGGTGCTGATCAGTGAATTCCTTGCGAATTGGGGAACTGGGGAGCAAAAGTCTTGTTGATCCAGTTTCTTTACAGACAGGTGCAAATGTTAAAAGGACCGTTGCCTCTCCTCATAGTGCACTGCTTTGTATACCTGGACCAAATCTTTAATGCAATTATGTTGATGTGTGTCAGCTGAGGTCAAATGGAGCTTCCATTTTACCAGGCCTACAGCTGACCTTAGTTTCTTCCTCCCAGTTCAGAAATGTAGTGTCTGGCATCTCACAGTTATTTGCTGCTATGTTCCTAGGACAAGTGATCCCTTTGTCCTTAAACTTATCCCTTAACCACAACAAACCCCAAACTAAACAATTCCCAAATAAATTATGCTTGTCTTTTAGCTTGGAGAAAAGTGTGCATTGTTTTATCTGTGGCATTTTAAAGATTTTACATATTGTGGTTACTCTGAAATGTGTATGTGAAATGTGAATAATAATATAATTACAATGTGTTTGTATACAGTACTTTGATTTAGATCTTTCTGATAAAAGGTAGCAATATTGTGAATGCTATATGTATTATCCTTTTCACACAACAGTTGTGTAGACACCACTCTCTCTTTTTTCTCTTATTTTAAAACTGTTGAAAATCTCTCACCCTGGGAACCTGAAGGTGGGTGCCTCCCAATGTTATATGTAAATCTGTAAATAGCTATACTGTTGCTTTTCAAAAAAAATCTGGTGCTAATGTTTTGCCTTTGGCATCCTTGGGATGGCTGTTCCCTCACCTTATGTTCTCAATTCTAGATCTCCTTGTATAGTGAAAGATTTCCCCTGTGTTTCTCCAGCGGTTTGGATCCTGCAGCCCAGAGTGAAAATATGCAGTTTTCCTGCCTGACACTTACCGCTTACCTACTGACAAATGGTATTGCTTGACTTTGAGAAAATAAACTGTATATTTCAATGTAGAGTTAGTTTTTGTCTGCAGTTTTCACCATCAAAACCTCCTGTTCTACTGTGCAGTGTTAGCCTGTCAGCAGTGTGGGTGTCTTTTAAAGGCCAGGCCAGTTGGCCTGATGGTCTGGAGTAACTGGCTGTCTTTTCACAGATCATTTAACATCTTGACTAACTGATCATTCTCAAGCTCCCTGTGTAAGTAAGTACCAGAAATATGTTCATGTCTATTCCGTATCTTAAGTGTGTGACTATGAGAGGACAGAAAGGAAGATGTATTACAAGATGGATAAAATAAATCAGTTTATTGTGATTTATGGAGTATATATCAGGGAAGGAGCTCAGATTTTTTTTACTTGGGCTATTACACTGTTTTGGTTTCATCTTCATCCTGTGTTTAGAATGATACTTCATATGGGAATATCTAAAGCTACTGATACTCAAGACTTTTTCAAGAACAGATCACTGAGTGCTCCATCTCCAACAGACTTCCACAGAAACTGTTTAATTTCAGCTTCTTGGGGGCTTCTCAGGTTAACTGCAGAATCTTCTGCCTTACTGGGAAACAGTCTCAGGTGTGCACAGATTTGTAGTAAAAGTGACCATAGATAATGTTTTATGGCTTGATAAATCATCCTGGAAGTTAATTGTCTGCAAAGGTCTTTATTGTAGAAACCACCTGGGAAAAGGAAGTTAGGGAAGGAAAAATACTTGAGTATTTGCAGGATTTTTCTAAAATTCTAACTGCTTTTCACCCCTTCTCTCCCTCTGCATATACATGGATGCTCCTCTTTGTGCTGCTTTCCTGGGCACTTGGCATAATCCAGGATGGCAGCTAGAGGGAAATAACATTCTAGTTCTTACATAATGTTGGAATTGGGAAAAATGCTTTTCTTTAAACTGAGATCATGCTCTTTATTTTCTGGTTTGAGGTATTTGAGACACTCAGATTTCAAAGGAGTCAACGTTTCATGGTGTTCTTTCCTACTGAAGCTCTATAGATTAATTCTGGTCTACCTAATTGTCTCAGTTTTTACAGCCAAAGTAATCTGTTAGTAATCCAGTAGCTACCAAGGCATTATGATAGGTACACAGTAGAATAGGAAGTCCTATTTTAATGGTGTCCTGTCATTTATTGCAGAAGGTTATGGGTTTTTTCCTAATTAGGGGCTTCAGGTGTGGGGTTTTTTTACTTGCTTTTTCTACATACTTGGTTGGAACCTGCCCACGGAGTAGATGTTATGAAAATTAATAATTACATCTTGAAAATACTAGACTGTGTATTGCTAATTGTCCGCAGTGGTAAACTGGTCATCACATTCACTTACCACAGTTTGAGTCTGTAACTGAACTAATTATAATGGTCTGCAAACTTTAAGATGGGTTACCCATACGGTTTAGCAGCTCATCTCTGAAATGCTGGGTTTCATTCTCTCTACCTACTGTTTTGATAGTGTTTCTATGAATAAAGTTGTTCCATTTGAAGTAAGTTAACTTAATTGTGATTTGAGATGCCTCAGGAGAAGATCTGAATTGAAGTAAATTCAGTGTAGTTCAAGTGGCAGAAGGTAATTTCTCTCCCCAACTACAACTGCACACCTACAAGCAGAGCAGGTACGACCTTCTCAAGAAGCCAGCTGCTGCCATGGGTGGGATACCAAGAATACCTGGGCTGCTAATGTGGTGGTTTCTGGCATCTCTTCTGGGATGGTACAGGGCAAGGAGTTCTGTGCATCTCCTGCTTACTAGGTGTGAGTTGTTAACCTAAAATATGATGGTACTACTAGAGAAGAACCAGATTCCAACCACACCCCTACTTCTGTTGAAATATTTTCATTTGCTGTTTGTGATTGCCTGTCTTGACGTGGGGAAAAATTTAATTAAAGCAATTAGATTTGTGACAGAGGAGCTGAAGAATTATATACAAGGTGTTGAAAGATAGCATACTTGTTTTCAATAACCTAAATCTCTATGAATGCCACACATTACAGGTGAGAATACTCAGGAGTCCTAGATTTATTTTCACGTATTTTGACGGAGTTAGTGAGAGGGTTTTCTTAAGCAAATACTAAGCTGCAACTATGTTAAATAGACCTTACTCATTCCAAACAACTTCCCTAAGAGTAGGCAATATTAACTCTGAAGAAGCTGCTGTGTGACATGCATTACCACGAGCTCCTAGTTTGCTGCTGTTCCTTGTGATAGCATCATTTGTAGCCTCCTGACGGAGAGCATATTCTGTAAACCAGGTGATGGATGTAAACTTACCAGAGTTCTACTAAAACGTTATTTTGGTAGAGCTGTAAAGTCAAAAACCCTGAGAGGAATTAACAAAATCCTCCTGATGAAGATTGTTTCAAGCATTTAGTTTCAACATCTGTTTCACTTCCCAGCTGTCTTCTCTTCATAAAGTGTTTGTTACTGGTAAATTAGGCTTGTGTCTTTTCTAACAGCCTCAGAGAAATATAAATACAATGAGTAATTGCAGACTAAATAATAAGCAATGGGAGATTAGATTATTTATCTCAGTATCTGAATAGGGAAGCATGAGCCTGGTGAGCACCATTCATAGCCACTCCCAGGAGATACAGCCTCAGCCGCTTTCACATGCAGGTACAGTTCCTCCACAGATAAAAAGGGAGATAAAACTGACGATTGAAGTGGCCAGCGCTGACCTGAAAGAGGTGGAGCAGGTCAAGTTCTTTTTATTAGCAATGAGGTGATATAGATCTCAAGGAAGTGAAAACTAAGAAAATCTGGAAGGATCAGTGCCCTGAAGGAAGAAAAACTAAACCAGCAATAAACTGCATCAGGGCTGTGAATTTCCTGCTTTTCTCTTTCTCCATACATGATACAGCAAAACCATACTGTCTCCATATGCTGGGGTGGGCGTTTTTAATTACTGTAGTGTATTAAAACAAAACAAAACAACAACTTAAGGCATTAATGGGAACAACTTGGAATTTCAGATTCTCAAGTCTTACCGTGTGAGGAGATCATCACGCTGTTAAATGCATTCAGTGATGATGCAGCTTTTTTGCTTTGGGAGATACTGACACTAACGAGCACTCAGCATGGAGGAAGAAGTCGTCCTTTTGCCCCAGTCATCCTAAATTCTCTAAACAACCCAGTAATGAGCTGGCTTGTTCTCTGGGGTTTTGCTTACTCTTAAGAGTTTGCTTTTGGTTGAGGGCAGAGCAATATCCAATTCCTGCTTGATCTGCACCACCATCGTTTAGAAAGCCAGAAGCAAAGCAGGCATAAATATTCAGCCGAGGCATTTGGGTTTCAAAAGGGAGCAGAGGATCTTGAGTTTCTGTTCCTAGGACTGCTTGCATAGTTCATGGTAGGCAATCAGTGAATTAGGAAATGGAAATAGTCCAGGGAGAAGAAGGGTGCCCAGAATCTGCCCCACTGCCCTCTTAACCCTCCACATACATAATGGAGAATCACAGAATTGTTTTGGTTGGAAGAGACCCTCGTGATCATTGAGTCCAACCATTAACCTAACACTGATGCTAAACCATGTCCCTAACAACCTCATCTATGCTGCATTAAAAATCTGGAGGGAGGAGAGGATTAAGAAACAAATATTAAATCTGCCGATTTTAGAAGATTTTGACTAAAAGGAAAATATCTTAGTAATGAGGCTGTGAACCCAAACTTGAAGTGCTGTCTGATTGCAGTATCTATGTGCAAAGGCTCCTGAGAGTACAGCTGCACATGCACATTTCTCCTGCTTTTTTGTACACTGAGGTGCTAGGTTGCAGACACTGATATCAATATCTGTATTGAAGTCCAACCCTTCAGTGTGTATGGAGTGCTAGGTCTGGATTACCATTTAGGTACATAGCTGGTGGTCCAAATTAGAAGCCTAATTGGCCTTGATTCCCTCTATAGGCAAGCTGAGATAAAGTTTTGAAAAGAGCTTGGTTCAACTTGAGTATCTCTCCCTTCCCTACCGCCTCCTCTTTCTCTAGGAAGACAAACCTCCTCATGTAGGCATTAAAATCAGAAGTGGGATTAATCCATGCCTTAGGTGCCTAACAGTCCTCAATTCTAAAAGCCCAAGTATTGCAGTACACACCATTAGTTGTAGGTCCATTTCTCAACTGCCTGCACATGCTGAATCCTTTTAATTTGAATGTAGACTATATGCCTCTGAGGTTTGAGATCTAGGAATTCTTACAAAACTCTGCTCAGTCACTCCGTTCTCCAAATCCTCTATGTGTGTTTGAATTTATTTATAGTTCAAGAAGTAAACAAAATAGTCTTTCCTCTTATTTTTACTGTGATGAGGAGAAAAAGAACAAGGTGAGTAAGCTGTTATCACACTGGTTTTGCAAAAGGTGGAGTTATTTAGACCAGCATTTTTACATGAAGGGCAGTTCCACCACACAAAGAAGAGAGATGATTACAAAAGAGGCACAGTGGTAATGGTCACCACTTGCACAGCAAACAATGAGGAGGAAAGTTGTATAGACCAAGACTGGTAATCTGAGTGTATTCAAACAAATTGCTGTTTCATATGGTGACATGCAAAGCAATTAATCGAGCAAGTGGTGGAGATCACACGGACAGGGTGATGGAATATAGACCAGAAAGCAATAACCCTTAAAAACTGCTTGGAATCACGGTGAATGAACAGCTCATACAGATTCTGTATTCTAGGAAAAAGGTTGGAACAGTATCGTGGAAGAGAGGGGGAACATGAGGAAAGTAGTATCTTGCTATGCGTTATTACTGAAAACTTTCTAAACTTCCTAAAATATCATGTCTAATTCTACCATCCATATCCAATCAAAAAATGCTGAAAAACTGGAAAATGTGAAAAAAAGACTTCTCTAAATTATTAGAGAGTAGAGACACAATCAAAACTGTGATTTAAAGATTGCTATGTGTGTGCTACCCAGCACCATATGCAAAATGAGACTCGTTTAGCAGAGAAAGTCCTATCAAGAACCAGTGAGCACAAGACAAACACATGCAAATGAAATTCAGGTGCAAGTGTTCAGAGGTGGCAGGAGTACGGTACTGTTGTCATGAGCGGTGAGGGAAGTCTGCAGTGTGGAGCTTGGGTGTGAAGTCTCTGGGAGTTAGGAAACTCAGAATGAAAATGTTATGGTCTCCATAAACCCACCTTTCGTGTTTGAAGTTCTTACATTAAATGGTCATGTACCAAGGTGTGACTGCTTTGGTAAATACTTTTCTTGCCAACGGTTTTATAACTGGGGTCTTAAAGGAACAGAGGCAGTTATAATACGTGGCTTTTGTAGACTGACAGGTCAGGAAAATAGGTGGGAATTTGCAAGTCCTCAGCTTGCAAACTGAGCTTGAGTGCTCCAGGCTGCACGTCTCAAATGACCTTTCTTCTTCCATTACAGACCCTCTCCACACATGCGCCTACAGGAATTGCCACAAACTCTTTTCCGTATACTAATTTAGTTAGTTATTAAGTTTGCTTTTGTTTTTCCTCATATTTTCTGAGATAACATATTTTTTGTGGCCGAGTCTCCTACCAGTGCTCCAGTACTGACAAACTTGGCTGTCTTTAAAACATTTCCTGGGGCCAACATAAAGCTGATCTCACTTCACCAGCCCCTTCCAGGTGGCTGACCCCCCTTTTTGGAACTGTCTTTCGTGTGTACCGGAGCACACATCATTGGAGGATTGATGGCCTGGCATTTCCTTTGCCTTGTAATTCATAAGCTGGCTACATAGTGCTTTTGAGGGAAAGCAGGGGCAGTTTGACGCCTCTTTCGCTCCAGTGCCCAAGTAAAGGACAGACTGGTGCAAGGATTAAGAAGTAGACCTGACTTACCTTTAAGACAATGTTGCTGCAATAAAATGCTTTTGAAAAGCATCTGGCCTTCACATATTTAAGGAACATGGCCTGTCTGGACCTCTTTATGGAACTGCATCCTTCTGCTCCCCACCAGCACCCTGCTTTTGATAATAAGATAGTTCATAAGAAATCTATTTTGCTTTCTGCAGAATCCTATTTTATTTGTTCTGTCTTGCCGGAACATTTGTATCTACTTCCTACTGCATCAATCTCAACAGGGTACCAGTCAGCTGAAAGATCACAGTCATTGTTCAGCTGTGACCAGGAAGTGGGGTAAGGGTACAGAAACCTTTTTAGGGTGGCAACAAGGATCTCAAAGATCTTCTCATAGCCGAAGTCATAGCCGTGATCAGCTAATGAGCAACCAGTGATTCATATGTTTCTCCTAAAGCAGAACTTTAATAGTGCCTCATGATTTGTGCAGGAATTTGCTCTGTAAAGCTTTAAAAACCCCCATGATATGTCACCAGCTAAAATATTCTATTGATATTTTGCTGTTGTTCCCTTTAATGGGAATTTATAGGAATTTGATTTTCTTGTGACTTCTAACAGCCGTTAAGAACAAGCTGCTACGGCAGCTCCGATGAAGTGAAAAAAGCCTGGCCTTGTAACACTGCGGTGCTCTGCAGTGCAGAAACGCTTCCAGGGCGGAGAGAAACCCGAGCGTGACATGTCGATAACATCCTCCCATCAGGTGGTCTTTTCCACTACCTCTAAAATGTCAACACGTCTCAGGAAAATGTCTTTGTTAAGCTTCGAGTGACCTACTTTTGGGTATCTGGGAATAACCAGAAGGATACCCAAACCACAAGAGTGCGTCTAATTTTAGCAGCCTTTCATTTTGTGTATGCGAGTTTTTGTGTTCTGTATCTCCAGGAAAAAACATCAGTTGCTTGCTGAGCCGAAGACAAATTTTGTTCATTTTAAATCAGCCCCATGTTGAGTCATGATCACAGTGAAATAATCTCTCTTGAAATTATTGAGTCTGTAATTGCCATCTCAGTTTTCCTTCAAAAACAAGTCCTGAGCCCATTCCAAAGGTTGCTACTCTCTGAAGAAAATGTCTGAACAACCCATGCTGGAGATAATCTGGGCAGCTGTGTTCTGCTTGTTTCCATTTCCCCTTTGTTTTTAATTGACTGATAGTAAAAGTGTAGACTTCTTCATAGGAAGTTTCTGCAAGTCTTCTAGTTCAGTAATAATGGAAATCCAGGAAAAGTTCAGAACAAAAAAAAAAGTTGTAAGCATGTCAGCAGGGCGTCTGAGGACAGTGTTGGTGACACTGATGGTGGACTAAAGATCTCTGGCATTGTTTGGATAGAAAAAGCACTAAACAAGTATTTGACCATTGATTTTAGTGCTGTGCAAGACTGTTTGGAAGGAGGCAAGTCCAGACATGGGTGAATTACAGGCTTCCCAGCTTCTAATACCTAAATTGGACATTGAACACCATCTCTCTTGCTAGGAGGGGCAACATATGATGTCAAGGTCCACGGGAGTGTTAGACTAAAATGTGTTTCAATTCCTTCCACACTGGACAGAAAAAAATAGAAACAGAACTAACATAGAGGACAATAAGGACTGAGCATTTTGGACACTCATTTGGGACTTCACAAAATAGAGGAGAAATCAAAGTCAGCAAAATGCAATGACATGATGGAAGTAGCACAACAAAACTATTACCCAATTCCCTGGAGCCAGAGAACCCCCCTAACTGATGGGATCAGCCATAAGGGCTGGCTGCCATGAATGGAGTGAATGTAGTTTGGGATTGTGTTGAGTATCTGATGATGATGTGTAGTGTTTCCCTGTGGCATCCATTGAGCTTGGCAGCAGGTGCCTGTCTTCAGAGGCAAGCCTTGGGCAGTCCAACCACTACACGCTCCCAGCCTTCACCAGGCATGGCAGGACAAAGAGTGACAACCACTTTAAAAGCGAAAGTCACGCTGCTGAACAACTGAGCCCTTTGCCATGCTGTGACAAGACCACCCCTGCCCCAGGATCATGTTTAGCAACACAGGGAGGATCATGCTGTGGAGCATCCATCCCACCACTGCTGGCCACCACCATCTGCAGAGGAACAGGAGCACATCCACTTGGAGGACTCCCAACCCCCTTGCCTGGAAGCTTTCTTCCTCCTGCCTAAGGCATGGGAAATGGAGTGCAAGGGGTTTAACCTGTTCAAAAGCATTTAGGCGTTTGTTATTGCAACAACTGTAGAGTTTATCTGTGCAGTTGCTCAATGCGCAGCTGATGGCATTAGCCTCAACACTGGGGCAATGATTGCAACAAGGTCATCATGCACCCTTTGAAAACCTATTTGCATCCTTTAAGTGTCCAGTTTTCCAACATCATTTAACATAGTGTTGATAATCTATTTGTGTCGAGGGTTAAGATTGCGGGGTGACAATAAAACCCTGGCAGATGTATTGTTAACCCCCTCTTCCCCCCACTTCTCCCTTTTGCCCCTCCCTCTCCCCCCTTTCCACTCAGGACAGGCGATTGGGAGGAAAAGAAGGACAGAGAGGAGAGAGTTGGAAAAAATTAAAGATGTTTTACTAATGCTACTAATAAGAATGGAGAAAATAATACAAAATATACAAAACCAATCTTGAAAGTCTCAGCAACTGCAGAGCCGGCAGCCAAAGTCCTGGATTGGACTCTGCAGCCAACTGGAGCTGGATTCAGTCTCTCACTAGGCCTCAGTTCACAGGGACGACTAGCAAGGTCCTCTCCTAATGTCGGCCATAGGGAAAAAAGGGAAAAAAGGGCCGAGATCCTTGTGATCTCCCATTTTATATGAAATATTCACGTGAATGGAATGTTATACACAGTTGGTCAGTTGTTTCTCGTCGCCCCTCTCGTGAGATGTCCATCCATGCTTATCAATAAGTTTGCATTCCATTGCTAGGTTTTACCAAAACATGTGTCTGGTTCTCCAGGAAAATGCAGTTAATATGAAGGCTTTAGCTGACAGGCAAAATTCACTGAAAGAGAAACTTGTTTTTTAACAAAACCAGGACAATTTGTGATATGATTTTGAAGAGGCGTGGGCAAAACAGGCAGAGGGTCTGCTGCTGCTGGGCTGTGAAGCATTGTCTTGTGAGCTGTGTCATTTGGTAGAGTTGTTTGTCTCATCTCTGAATTTCCCACGTTTCAAAGGACAACTTAATTTGGCCATAAAGCTATACAGTTAGATGTTTAAGCAAATATTTTTCTCAGATTCAGGCTGTTGGTTTAAAGGCCCACACTTGGGTTCAGTGTTGGATTTGAAGAGGTGTTGTTCTGACAATCTGCTGAGGACAAGCAGCAACAAAGAGCAAGGATGCAACAACTCTAACCCACAGTTCACCGATCACAGAGGGACCAGCTGCATGCAGGGATGCTGCTGTGTTTCCTGAGAGAAGTAACCTTTGTCTCAAAACAAAAAGCAAGAAAGTGCTTGTACCTGGGCCTCCGAGCTGGTTACGGGGCTCTGTCTGCTGCCTGTTTGGTACCACTTGCTGGGCTATGTGTCTTGCACAGCATCTTGATTTCTGACTGGCGTCTTCAGCGTGGCAAAGGAAAGCAAAAATACCTTGAAACAAATATTTCCTGTTCTGTGGTATTTAACAATGAAATTGTAAACCACAGAAAGGACTGGGCTTGATCTAAAGGTCTTTGAAGTCAGCAGAACTGTTACCACTGATTTCAATGTGCTTTGGGTCAAGGCCATAGGAGGAAAAAAGCAAATGTTTTCTGCCCAAAAAAAGTATTAACCATTGGCATTCAAAGAACAATAAAGTCTGATGTGTAGAATGTGCTCCTTTAAACAAGGCAGTCAGAAATTGATTTAATTTCCGTCTACTTCCTAATAATTTGTCACTAATACACTGGCAAAGAACACACTTATAGAAGACATTATCATATGCTGAGAAGAAAAAACACTTGGTACTGTCATTTGCAGCCTATAATGCTTCCATTCCATTCTGTTTGTATTGTATTGTATTGTATTTTGCACTGATGTAGTGGTGCTTGTGCTGCTGGTTATGTTATCACAGACTAAGTGCTGTATATTTTCAGTTGATTAAAATTCACTGCACTGATAGTCTTTGACAAATATATCAAAATTACTATTTTTCTGTACAATTTACTCTTTAAAATATCACATCTTTTTTCTTTGTGACTGAGAAGAAATAGGTCAGAGATACAGAATTTGGGGGCGCAAACAACTGTTGTTCTGAGAGGGGAATGACACTCCTATTCCTTGCGTGCAGCAGCTTCATATGTAAAATCAGCAATTCGGTTTGCATGCAAATATTGTCTCATACAGTTATCAAACCAAGAAAAGGAACCTATCTCCCAGCTGCCTACTGCCCAAGGATGCTGTCCTTCTGAATCAGCAGACCCAGCACCATATAAAAAGGCTGTACTAATCTAACACATAGAATCATAGAAGCATTTTGGTTGGGAGAGACCCTCGAGATCATTGAGTCCAACTGTTAAACCAACACTGGGACTAAGAACTTCATCTATGCATCTTTTAAACACCCTTAGGTACTCCACCACTTCCCTGGGCAGCCTGTTCCAATGCCTGACAACCCTTTCCGTGAATAAATGTTTCCTAATATCCAATCTAAACCTCCCCTGGCGCAACTTGTGGACATTTCCTCTTGTCCTATCACTTGCTACTTGGGAGAAGAGACCAACCCCCTCCATGCTACAACCTCCTTTCAGGTAGTTGTAGACAGTGATCAGGTCTCCCCTCAGCCTCCTTTTCTCCAGGTTGAACATGACAACAAGCCCCTCGGGGTCTCTATGTGTTGGGGCTTTCTGTCATGCAACAGCAAAGCAGCAGGTGAGTTCACCTGTGCAACAAATTGACACCATCTATCTGTGACCAGCCACAGAGGAGATCCCATCCTGGCTAGCTGCAGAAGAAGACAGGACCATGTTCCCATGGCCAGGCTGTGTTACCTGTGGGTAAAACCAGTGAATCAGCATCAGCTGGAAGATGCAGCAAGAGAAGAGGGGAACTAGATCAAAGTCAATGCAGAAAATTAAAGGATATGGATTAAGGCCATTTTGCAGAACTTCTTTAGTGGTGGCAATGACCAGCCATGGTGTGTGTTACAGGTGAGAGGGTTTTTTCGATGAGGGCTTCCCACTTCAGAATACTTCCATGAAATAAACTTCCTGTTTTTTCAACAGTAGTTGTGGAAATGTCCTTCCACTCTAGCAGCCAGTGCATCATTTGGAGATTAGCATAGGTCACTCTAGGTTTCAAACAGGAGGAACCAGAATGGAGTTAAGAATTCTCTTACCATTTGTAAGAAACATTATTTACATTCATGGGAAAACCACAAAGCAAGGCAAACGTAACATAATAATAATAAAATGTGTTGTTTTCTTTTTTCTTTTTTCTTTTTTTAAAGCATCAGTGATAGCAAACATGGTACTGCTTGTACTGAAGTATGGGCACTGCCAAACACAGTCCAGCAAGAGAACAGTTCGGCTTGAGTTTACTCCTTGGAAAACCTCCTCCTTCTCCCATATGTTTCTTCCCACTGCAGAGCTGCACTAAATGGAGTTGCATAAATACAGGAGGAAAACTCCAACAAAGAAGAAAGGGTTATGAAATCACTTCATTGTCTTTCAGGTGAGAATTCAGTGTCCTTCAGACTGTGGGGCTGGGACATTGTGCTGGTCTTAAGCTGGAAAATCATGGAATTGCAAAGGCAGATTTTCTGAGCGTCTTACAGAAAGCTGAATTTTCCATGGAAGTTACACAGATAACTTTGTTGAGTGTTTTAGAACAATTAGAAAAAAATACATATGGTAAAGCTTTCATATTTTTATAATACGTTAATGATTAACTGACTTCCTACATCTTTGTTGACTTAGTGGGAGAGTGACAAGGAACTGTGAGGTACCTATTTGGTAGCATAACAAGTCGGACAATTTGCACGGGCATTTTTTTCCACCTCTCTTACGGAACTTGCTTCATTCAGCTGACACTGCTTCAAAGCCTTAGGCAGCTCTCAAGCAGACACAAGTAAGTCTCCTTTTTCTTTATATCACTTATTTTATGAAGTGATGATAGAGAACAGATGGAGAGAAATCTAAATATTTATTTGTTTCTTGTAAATAACATTTTCCCAAGCGGGAACTGAAGAACTAAGTTTTCAAGCATTAAATCATAGGGATATTGCTAAGAAATGACCTTCTTAATTGCTATGTTGCTCATTTCTTTTTTAAACTCACTTTCTGCTGCCAGGCTTAGATTGAACAAAAGATTTGGTTAATAAGCCATGTCCAGTGTAAACCAATAAAGCGGTATCTCAGGCTATTAAACTTTGCAAAAGCAGGATTTGAATGTAAATGTCAAAATGCATACGGTGCCTGGCAACATCTAAAGCAAAAATATTTGCTTAGTGTGAAATAACTGGAAATAAATGAATTCCTGCTTACACAGGCTGGGAAAAATAACTCTGTGCATATTTTATACAGGAGGAGTTTATCATGAGCTTTCTCTTCAAGGTGGTTACAGATTGCAGTAGAATTGCTAAAGCAAAATGTCTTTCAACAGGCAGACAGGCTGCAGACAGGGGGACTCATACTTTGCTCCTCTGTAGTTACAGTTTTAAGTGTATTTTATTTTAGCTGCGCTGTCGCTGACAAAGAAACAAGCATTTTCTCCTATCCTTTTGGAAAGCTGTCCCAACATCTACAAAAGAAAACCTCATCAGGAGGTTGCTGCGTGCAGGTTGCACGCTCCAATTCCCCGTCCCGTGGGCACTGCTGGCACAGGCAACGCCCATTTTTGGGCAGAAAACATTTGCTTTTTTCCTCCTGTGGCCTTGACCCAAAGCACATTGAAATCAGTGGTAACAGTTCTCCTGACCGGGTGCCTGGGCAGCATGTCCAGGCTGATGCTCCGGGGGTTCCAGGTGTTCCTCATCTCTCCCACAGGCACCAAGGCAGCATTAGCTTCTGTTCTTTTGGCTGGAAGGCACCACCTCCTGGGTGACATCTTCCCATGCACCAAGCCTGTGTTCAGTCCCCTCGTCTTCCTAGTCACGCATGAGCTCTCCGGGGCCTGGATGAGGTTGCCTTAGTCGCAGTTGTGGGCCCTTAGTGCCCTTTTGTCTGTGCCGAACACCCAGAGTAGGCAAGCTTTTGGGCTTCCCTCTGCCTTCTGAAGCTTCCTGAGAGGATTCCATCTCAACAGTGTATCTGCCTAGGTTTTTCAGGGGCTGTCATTCCTGGCATGTCCCTGAACTGTTCTACTTGAACTCTAAATGGAGCTCCCTTTAAGGTGGAGGCAAAATGATCTGTAGAAACTATGATGATATGGGGTCATCATGGTCCTGAGTGAAGCCTACTGTCATCGCCCTGCCTACAAGCCTGCAACATTTCCTTATTTAACATGAGGCTAAGGTGGGCTCAACCACAGAAATTTAAATTGGGGCCTAAAACACCAGTGAGGAGTATATAAAAATTGACAGTTTCTCTTCATCCTACAATCTAAGCAAATCAAACAAAATATTTTCCTGAAAGGGGCAAAGAACTTTTACACAGCTAAATTTTAATGTCGTCTTACTCGATGGAACAGGCATGAGGGTTGCTTTGGTTTACTCATTTTGAAACACAATGAGAAAGTGGTAGCAGCAGAGTTCATAACATCGGATATTGGCGTTTGGGAGGAAGGGGGTACATAAGGTGTCTTAAATCTGGAGATACTCTATAACAACTTACAAGACTTTGTGCCCTACTAGTTTGTCTTTTCTAATTGAAAATTACTATGTTAGTGACAGCTGAAATCTAGACATGAGACATCAGGGTTCAAAACTGCATGAATGTCAGGGAGACTGTGTTCAAGGAAGGGGTAATAAATGTAGCTAACTTTGTATCTAGGATAACAGGAGCCAAAGAATTGCTACACTGAGTGTTTGTTTAAATATTGAAGAAGCTAGGAATGCTGCAACTCTTGTGGCAGGGACCACAGCAAGAAGATAACCTTAGAGATACAGCCACAATTCAACCAGAGCTGCGCTGAAACAGTGATCACAGAATGATAAAAAACATTTCTTAAATTCTCTTCTAGACACATCCAAACTCCAAGGATCTAGAGCACTAGTACAGTCTTTGAGTATCATATCAAGGATCATGCAATTTGGTTAAGCCTTTCACAAATTCACATGACAGCTCCGTCTCACACTTCCCTGCAGCTTCTTTCTGTGTCCAAGATCTTCTGTTCCAGGTGTTGATGACTGGCCCATCCAGCTCTGCCTGGTGCTGCAGGTCCCAGAAGGGCAGAGATACTGCAGAGGGGCTGCTGCTGCTGCTGCTGCTGCTGCTGCTGCTGCTGCTGCTGCTGCTGCTGCTGCTGCTGCTGCTGGGGAATTTATTACGTAGCACATGCCAACCTCTGTTAAATGGCAAATTCCCTCCATGCTGCTGAAAGCTGATGCCATCTGGCCCTCAAACGATCATATGAAGTGATGCATTTAAAGACAAGTCTCGTGAGTGACAGCATGGTTGGGGGCACTCTCTTGTGCCACCTTATGAGTTGGACAACAGCACCTGACACAAGCCCTTACCCCATGAGGAAGTCTGAGATCCAGTAACCTGAAAGGCCCAATTATATTTAAATACACTGCTTGAGAAAGTATGGTAGCTTTTTTTTCCCCTGCATTTACCTGCAGGAGTTTAAGGCAGGTTGAGTTTCAGAACGCTAAACTGAAACCCAGGTGCTGCGTTTTGGTTCTCTGAATGCAACCAAAACAGCTTTTCAGAGGACACAGTATCAATTCTAGAAGTCAAAAGCATTTGCTGCCATTTAGGTTACCCCACTCTGAGAAATGATATCATAGCCTCAGGCTTTTGTCACTAGCAATTACTGGAAGTAAAATAAGTGTTGACAAAGTTTCAAGTACAGCTCTATTCCTGTTTGCTCCTGTGGTTGAGAACATCAGGAGGGGGGACGGTGGCCACGAAGAACTGACCTTTACCTCTTTGACGGCAGCACTCCATTTTAGCCTTTTTGAAGGTAAGCCTGATGCAGAGGTGACTCAAAAACCCCTCTAGGAAACCACTTGGGAGCTGAAACAGCAACTTGCTTCCAATTTTTCTCCTAGAAGCAGCCTTGCAGCTGTAGGAAATTCAACGTGTCTCCTGGGCATCCTCATCTGTTTCTTGCAGCTAAGAGGGCGAAAGTCCTTCCTCATTCTCCCCCTGACATATAAGGGCAATGGCTCAACATGCTTTTCATAAACAGGTAGTCACTATGCAATGCTTGTTTTAAATAAAAATAGGAAATAAATACTAAAAGATCCTTCAAGTTTCTGTATTTGGATGAACTCACTGGCATGTCCCATCTTTTACCATTAGCTTCTGTCTTCTCTGTGCAAATCGCCATTGAATGCTAGCAAGTTTACATTTTGCTTTTGCTCAGGTAGGGTATTTAGTTAAAAATACATTATTGAAGGAAAGATATATTAAGAGATAAAATGATAGCAAGGGACAGGTGAGAAGCCTGGAGAAGCAGCTCTCATGTTTTAGCTTCTAGACTTTCTAAAGACCATCCCCAGAAGCTGCTGGAATACTTGTTGGATTGGGCTGAATCAGTTTTAATTCAAAATGTTGATGAAATCTTTGGATACAGAGAGATGGAACCATAGCCACCTCTTAACACACTTCTCCTGCTCCTGCTTCTTTTCTTCCATATCAAGAGCTGGATGCCAGTAATGTCAACAAATTATTTAGAAGACCTTCTGTAGCTGACTGAATATGAGTTCATTTGCCTTGGGAAATTTCATATCGTGATCATGTTACATCATTGTATTATTTAGATCATACAGGTAATTTTACTATACTAACTAAATTAATTCAAAATATTTCTGTAATTACTAAAGCATGAAACCAACCAATAGATTATGCCAACCCTGTCTGTGTTAGCACAGACTGCCGTATCATCTGGGCTTTGAACTGTATTTTATCCAACGTAGCTCTGAACATGCAGGGACTGAACTTTGATGTTTTTCTCTTAGAAAGCTGGAAAGAGCACGTGCACAGGGATCAAAAGGTTTTATTAAAAAAATATGTATATATTTATTAGCTTTTTTTATGTGAATGGCAAGTTAGTGGTGGATCAAATCGTCCCTTTCCAAAGGGGATGCCTTTGTCTTTGAAATCTACTAGGATGGTCACTGTTGGTGTTCAGCATCTGCATGACCTCCCATGGATGGAGACTTGTGCTGCCTCACCACAGGATCCAACTGCCTGGCTGCTGAGGCCACAACTTGGTCCAGGCCTGTGCAGACAGCTGCTAAAGCCTGACACTGTGGGGAGCCCTGGCCATGTACATGGCCCTGTCACTCTTCTTGCTGCAAAGCTCCTTCCTTCCTTCCTTCCTTCCTTCCTTCCTTCCTTCCTTCCTTCCTTCCTTCCTTCCTTCCTTCTTCCTTCCCTCCCTCCCTCCCTCCCTCCCTCCCTTCTCTTCCTTCCCTCCCTTCTCTCCCTTCCTTTCCCTTCCTTCTCTTCCTTCTCTTCCTTCTCTTCCTTCTCTTCCTTCTCTTCCTCCTCTTCCTCCCTCCCTCCCTCCCTTCTCTTCCTTCCCTCCTTTCCCTCCCTTCTCTCCCTTCCTTTCCCTTCCTTCCCTTCCTTCCCTTCCTTCTCTTCCTTCTCTTCCTTCTCTTCCTTCTCTTCCTTCTCTTCCTCCCTCCCTCTTCTCTCCTTCCTTGAGATTCCAGAGCCTGTGAGCTGCTGAGATGGGTGAAATCCTGGATGGAGACGCCCTCTGCAGCTCACTCCAGATTTTACTTGGCATCCGCAAGAGAAATGTCTTTTTTTTTTTTTTAAATACACAATACTTCTGAAAAATAAACATATCTCGCTACATTTTGGGCGTAAATGGGTTTCTGTGATGCCCTTTACCCACTGGCAGGCACATGGCATGACCTTGGCTGGTGATGTGGCTGTATCAGCTGGTGGGATGTCCCTGTCCCATGGCATGGCTGAGACACTGTGGATGCTTCGACCTGTGGCAGTGTTCAGGCTTAGGATTTATGTCAGAAAGTTGAGACTAAATATGTTCTTATTCAAACCCTTCCCTTAAAATCAATGCTTCTGGCAAGTGATATGTATCTGATCTCATTTGTAGATACCAGCAAAACCAACAGTGTTTTTATTAATATTCATAATGATAGAGACTGGAATCAGGAACTAGGGGCTTTTGTTTGGTTGTTTGTTTAATTTGTTTCGTGGTTTTGTTGTTTTTTATTTTGTTCTTTAATTTTGACATGTTTTTATATGGCAAGCAACTTCCTGTAACTATTTCACCTTGATATTTTGTTCCTTATTTTCTTGCTGAATCTTACTACCAAGAAGTCATTAGTATAGGCTTCTGTCTGATTTTCTGAAACAGGCAAGTATGAGAACTGTAATTAAATTTCATCATCCACCTCAAAGTACTTATCTTTCACCTTGATTTTTCTCTAAGTCAGTGATACCAGCTTAGATCAAATAAACTCCAGTGGGGAGGGTGTGGAGAAATTAGTCAAAATGAATCATTTCCTACATAAGCAATTTTTGTGTGTCTAGACATTTGGTACCTCATCCAAAGCTCATCTTTGTCAGCTGCTTGTTCTCCAGTGTTTTCAGAAGTTTTATTGAATCCTTTTATACTGTGTGTTTGCTTGTTCTCCATTTTTCATGAATCTCACAGAAACCAACAAACAAAAAGAACTTTTCCTACTTTTTAGTTTTAGAATTCACTTCTGGACACCATTCCAGGTAGCTTAGCACATGAAGGTTTGATAGAGGGCTCAATAATCACAGATACAATGTCATTTAATTCTGTGAGCAGCCAAGTGGATGAATTCAATCCATGAAGACATCACACTCTGAACAGCTCTCAATGACACAGATCGCCTGCTTGCCTGTCTTTTATGACTTTGATATCAACAAGTTGTTTAAATGAACGTTTATGATGTATATGAAAAGTGTTACAGAAATACGGGCTCTGCACAAAACGGTATTTTAATATGGTTCATGTCTGGCCTCTGTGTGCTCAACTGATTTGAACAGAAGCAGAAGGGAGCCAGCGCAGGAATCCTCACATCTCACTCTTTTCTGTCTTGCTTCTTCCAGTCATCACACACATACAGAAATGACGCTATTTTGATGTGGAACTGGGACAGAAAGAAAACCATTCACAACATCCTGCGGGGCTGCTATGCTGGTAAAAACTGCTAATTAGATAGCTGGTTTATAAGTAATATAGCAGCTTGAGATAGCATTTACAAATTGGTTTCGTTTTAAGTAGATGAAAACACAGGAGGCTATTCCAGAGCAATTTCCTCCATTCAAGAAAGAATTAAATGTACATTTGCAATAATGGAGATTAATATGTCCCACAGGAAATCAGTTCTATCAGAGACACATAGATGAACTGGGAGGTCGAAATGATAAAGTTGCAGATGTTGCCGTGTTTCGCTGGCGTAAAAAAAGACTGTGTCCCATCCTCTTGGCACTGGCATCAGCTTCGGGACTGAAGTAAGTATATAGTGGGCACTGGTATGAGAAAATGGACAGTGGTTGCTTAGGGACATATTGTTATGAAGATATTTTTAATGTAAGATTTACACAGGTGGATGTTTGCAACTAGATTGTATCACCAACTGAGTATGTTAGTTTAAGATAAGTGAATTAAAAAATATTGCTTTAGTAACAAAACATAGTTGCAGATCTATCTTATTATTAGAGTGAACTTGGTACAGTATTTCTTTGGTCTTGAATGGAATGGGAGCAAGAGAAAAGGTATTTTAGATAACTCATAAAATATAAAAATCTCTAGGACCTTTCAGATCTACATAATAAACTCAAGGCCACATCTTCCTCCAATCACAGAATATTCCTATAATTGATCAGAAGGTTGTATGAAAGATGTGGGGAATTAACAGATTTTTTAAATTATTATTATTATTAGAACAAACCCCTAATTTGCACTCAGAATGTACAGTTGACAAACAAAACCTAAAATCTTTTGCTAGGCTAAATGACTGAAATATTTTCCACAACAGCATTAGGGTGATTTGAGCTGGAGAAGTTGGGCAGGTTACGAATGACTATGGTTTGCAAAGGTAAAACACTAAAGAAACCTTGGTTAAAATTTGAGGCTGGGAAAGTAATGGCAGCACATCCAGGCTCCGGCCCCTGTACAGAGAGTTATATTTCTGTTAATTCAAGTATTTCTGCTAATGCATTCATGGTTAAATAGTCTTAAAATGGTAAAAGTTCAGTGCTTGTTGTTAGACTTTGTGGCATGGGTGTGCTCACGTCTCTGAACTATGACGTTTTCTGTCTAACCCTGGTCTCAGCAGCTCTCAGTAAGGGCAGCACAAAGGCCGAAGTCTCTTCAGGTTGGGCCGCTGTGCCAAAAACGCAGCTGCCAGGAGAGGAACGCAGCTTCTGCGCTGCTCTGCAGGACCTCTGCAACAGCCAGGATCCTGAGGATTTTGTCAGTTTTAGTTTCTAGGAGCCAGTAGCCCTAAGGCTCTTGGTTATGCATAGTGTGTACAAGGACCTTTGAGCATAACGGTTAATTGCTAAGGAAGAAAATAACTTGGAAAAAGGTGTGAATTTCCCTTTTGGGAATGTAAAATTGATATTGTAATGGGAGCTAATCAGAGACCCTTTCTTCTCCTTGTGATACAATGAAATGTACAGATTTAAAACCCAAACATTTTTTTGTCTATGAGCATTAAACTTCAACAAATCACTACAGCTGGAGGAAGATGACTACCATCTTCCCACTGTACACGTTCTCTTTTTCTCCATCCTCCCATCTTCCCACTGCACACATGTTCTCTTTTTCTTTTTCACTGATAGGTTCACCTATTCATCCAATTAATAATGGCCTTTGTAATTTTATACTGTATTTTTTTCCAGTGTCTCTCTTCACATGGCAACAGTATCAGCAACAGAGTAGAGCATCTTGAGAGCATGAGCTCCTTGGCCAGTACCTCGCACCTCCAGCTGGCCACCTTTGCTCTGGGTACGGTAGGCTGGATCCTGTGCACCGTGTCCATGGGAATTGTGGAATGGAGAGTGTGGCATGTGGCCAACACCACCATCATCTCCTCTGGCATTGCCTGGGTGGGGATTTGGAAAGTCTGCTTCATCAGTTACCTGCATGTCTCGCCTGGCTATAAAGAACTGTTCTGCCATAAATTCAGTGGTTACGACTCCTCCATCCCCCAGGAAATTTATGCTGCTCAAGGTCTCCTCTTGATCGCCATGTTCATGGGCTTGCTGGGACTCACTGCCACAATATTTGCTCTGAGAAATGTTTACATGGGAATCACTCACAAAACTCTCATTACTCGTTTCTTCCTGGTGGGTGGCTTCTTCTACATATTCGCTGGTCTCTGTGTCCTCATTCCTGTGAGCTGGAACTTCTATTCTGTAACACATAACCAGAGTATTGCTTTTCCTCCTTCTTACTACATGCCCTCCAGCCCAGCAGCGCAGGAGCCTGGTGCTGCCATTCCTATTGGGATTATAGCTGTCATCCTCCTACTGCTAAGTGGGACTTTTTCTCTCTCATACAGATTTCTGGTGACCACAAACACTGTCACGAAATTCTGACAGGATAATTCCCCTCCTGTGCTGTTGCAGAACAAGAGCATAGTCAAGAGATAAGGATGGCAGCACAAGTGATATTATCATCAATGAATTGCATAATTTAGTTTTAGTCTACAGTAGCAACACTATTTTTTATGTGAATGGACAGAACTACCATTTTAATTGTCATGTATGACTAGAGGTTCATCTTAGAGATAATTGCTGTTGAGCAGCAACTGTGATTTAGTTTTACCCATTGTTCTCTTCTGTATATACAAAAGCTATTGATTAATTTATTTTTTTGTGTGTAAGATATTTACCATGCTCAAAGAGCTGACTCTGAATTAACGGTCCCATAAGAAAAATGTGAAATTACACTTGTTAAATGTGAATTTTTTTCCTTGTAGGTACTGAACTATTTTGTTTATTAATTAACTGCATCTGTAGCAAAGTATGTTTTGTGACAAGTCAAGACTTTTAATACCAATAATATGAGTGTCATCATGGTTGTGTCAAATGAGTCTTCCATGAATTGTCTTACAAAGGGCTTGCCAGTTTCCCCTCTTCCTCCAGGGCACATAAAGAGCTGTGTCTTCAATGCTTCTTATTTTCTTTCAAGCTATTTGCATTTTATGTTGCAACACATTTGCCTGTGGGCAAGGTGTGCTCTTGGTGCCTCACTGAGGCAGAGCCAAAAAGTCTGCAAATGTTTGCTTCCTCATCAGACACCTCACTGAATCCAAAGGTATTGCAAAAGACGGAAACAACTTCTACAAGTTGCTACAAAACTGTTGTCAAAATCAGCACTCTTAGTAACCAAGAATATTCAGTAAATCCTTCAGGGTGTGATTCATCTGACCTGATGTAGATACCTGTACCTAAACCGGTCACTTCAGGCTCCTTTTATAGTCAGTGCAGAGACAATCTGTATTTGTCTCTTTCCAAAATAGATGCCTGGAATGGCTGGAGGAAGACACGCTGCCTAAAAACCTGTTTCTCTTAAACCACTGTAATAACTACAGTTGCTAATCCTGGCATATAATATACAACCAAACTTGATGTAACTTCAACAAAGTTATGTGAAATTAATTTGTCATTTAAGGAGCATTTCATATGCCAATGCCATTTAAAAAAAATAAAAAGGAAAAAGAAAAAGAAAGAAAAAATAAAAATAAATAGGAAAAGGAAAAGGAAAAGGAAAAGGAAAAGGAAAAAAAAAAAAGAAAAAGAGACAAAAAAAAGTCCCAAATGCAGCAATAGGGGTAATAAAAAAATAAGATGTTGGGAGAAATAAGTAAAGAACGCTGACAAACAGATGATCTCTTGAAAACAGGTTCTTCAAAAAGTTATTACACTTTCAAATAAATGCTTCAGGATTCTAAGTAATTTAGTTTTACTCTTTTAATTGTCCTCCATTTTCTAAAATGCTCATGGATTCAGAGAAAGAAGAAAATGTAATAAAAATGTAATAATTCTTGTACATTACAAGAAAAGGTACAATGCCATCAAACCACGTCTTATTGCTTCTGGCTGTTACTACCTCAACTTGTCCTAGCAGTCCAGTTTTTCCTCCACAGCTTCCACACAGTCTTGACTCTGCTATACTGACTGTCTATACAGAATCCCTATAGCACCTTCATTTTCTCTCTGGTCTTCCAGTCTCTTCTGAAACAGCAGCTTATCTCATCATTGGTAATTTTTAATCAGCTGCAAGGGTTTATCTTTTGACTGTTTACAATGCTGTAATGCACTTTCAAGTGGTGTTTCAATGAAAGCAAGTGATTTAATAGCTTGTTTATTCTATATTGTTTCTAATTTGATTTCTACTATGCATCCTTTACAATGTTGGTAGGTTTCATTTTTAAATGTGCGAGTCAACAGAACTTATCTCTTCCCACAGCACCTACAATAATATTAGATTTTATCTTATTGTAAGGAAAAAAAAAACAATGTATCAATGTGGTTATGCCAGTATTTCCCTAAACTAATAAACCAACCATATTCCCTGGCAAGGAATTTAAACTTTTCCAGAAAATTATTGACTCTTCACCTTTTTTTTGAGTTCATGTAAGCACAGAAATGTCAATAACTCTAACTGTAATTCTCAGCTATATTCACTAAATGATTTGGTTTGGTTTACGTTTATTCTTCTGGGCTAAGAGAAAAAGCAACAAACAATGTCAGACACATGCCAAGTTTCTGCATTCCTGCCACAGCTGTTTCAACCATGGATCCTCTTGATCTGTCCTGACATGTGGCTACAAAACGCTGGTGGTGTGTCAGATGTAGGCTAGACAGTGAGGACAAAGATAAGCATGGGGTCCTGCACCTGGGGAGGAATAACCCCATGCACCAGTCCATGTTTGGGGTTGACCTGCTGGAAAGCAGCTTTACAGAGAAGGACTTGGGAGTCCAGGTGGACAAAAGGTTGACCATGAGCCAACAGCTTGCCCTTGTGGCGAAAAAGGCCGATGTATCCTGAGGTGCATAAGGAAAAGCGTGAGCAGTAGGTTGAGGGAGGTTCTCCTCCCCCTCCACTCTGCCCTGGTGAACCTGCATCTGAAGTCCTGTGTACAGGTCTGCAAACCCCAGTTTAAAAAGGACAAGAAACTACTGGAGAGCATCCAACAGTGGGCTACAAAGATGATAAGGGGTCTGAAGCTTCATTTTTATGAGGAGAGACTGAGCGAGCTGGGTCTGTTCAGCCTGGATAAGAGAAGGCTGAGAGGGGATCTTACCAATGCTTCTAAATATCTCAAGGATGGGTGTCAAGAGGATGGGACCAGACTCCTCTTGGTGGTGTCCACCCACGGGATGAGGGGCAGCGGGCACAGACTGAAGCACAGGAGGTTCCATCTAAACATGATGTCCTTTACTTGGAGGGTGACCAAGCACGGGAACAAGCTGTCCAGAGAAGTTGTGGAGTCTCCTTCTCTGGAGACACTGAAGACCCACCTGGACACATTCCTGTGTGATCTGCTCTGGGTGAACCTGCTTTAGCAGATGGGTTGGACTGGATGATCTCCAGAGGTCCCTTCCGACCCCAACCATTCTGTGATTCTGTGAAACTGCCCAGCTACACACTGGAATAGATTACCTAAGGAGATGTGTTGGTTTTTTTTAAATAATATTTTGTCAAAAATCAGTTTAAACAAATAGTGCCATGAATATGTATGAGTGAGCCTGTTTCAGGACAGACGGATGATCTAGATGAAGCTCTTGTAATCCTTTCCCACTGTACTTCTGAATTCTCTAATACAGGAATCTATCAACAGTCACATGGTCCAAATTGTATGTAGATACATGATAAAACATAGTCTGTAGTCAAACACCAGGCTATCTAAAACTCCCAGTCCTACTCTGAAAAAAAAAAGAGGAAAAAAAATATCTTATCTCAGAACAAAGGAGAGCAAAGATTCCATTGATGTCAATGGGACTGAGTCTGTCTAATCTTGATCCTTCAAGGCTGTAGGTCTCATTGAATTTTAGTGAATGTTTGTGTTCATTAATGTTTTGGTATTGGAGGGGAGTAAAACTCCTGTGCTTTTACTCCACCAGCCAGGAGGCATAGTTTCTTCGTGCATATTTTCATGACACATTTGTTTCAGAATTTGAGAAGCTAAGTTACCTTTCAGTAGGTCAGTTTGTAACCACATCAGTTGTGTTTGTACAGCTATTTTTAGGGTTGTCTGCAAAATCAGGCAGCTGAAATGATTTCAATTTAAAACTGAAAAATGCAAAACTTTTCTGGAAGGCTACTTTTCACCGAGATTACTTGAGGGAGCTGTGCTATAGCCTGGCCCAGCAACCATTTGTAGTAGCAGAGCTGAGGATGGGCAGTGAACTGTAGTGCAAAGACAGGAGTGAGTTGTTGGGGCCTTGAGCTAGAGAGATAAGGGGTAAGAACCTCTTGAGCAAATTTCACCACTGAAGAGATCATATTGCGCAGCTCCGTCTCCAGCTCCAGTGCAGACTGGGACCTGGTGCTTCCCCAGTGACAGCACCGCTCGCCTGGTGGGCTCCACCCTGTCTAGGAATGTCTCCACACTGGCCTCAGTCTACACATAAACCAGTCTTGCTTTATTTTTTTTTTTCTGAGTTGACAATAAACAAGTATCTTGTGACTCACTCACATGTCTGAATTCACTGCTGGGGGAATGGTCTGAATACCAAGGCTCCCTTTGAGTTCTGGGTATCTAGGCATAATGATAAAGCACCCATCTTTGACCTCTGTAACACACTCTTTGGCATTAATCTACCACATGATGCGTTTTGTTAACCTTATTCACACGTACCATCTGCCCCACCATCCATCCACAGCTGCAGACCAAATTGTGTATGAATATATTTTCAATATTCCTCTCAAAGATGGATACTCAAAAGTGGGTGGAGCTGGAAAGTGCCTAATAGTAAAACAAGCCGATAGCACAAAGTCAACCGAGATTTTCCCCCCAGGTGAATATGCAACTCTGACCAACATCATTTGTGCTCAGGTAAAGGAAGACGGAGGAACTGGAGACACTGTACTGCAGAGTAGATCATCAAATTAGTCAAGGCAAGTCAGTAAGCAAAATTTTTATTCAAGTCAGCAGTTTTACATGAAGACACTCTTACTGGCCAACATATTTGACTAAAAACAATGCTGGAGACAGAAAGAAGGGTCTTTGTTGTTCACATGGCTTATGGTATAGTACAATGATGAACGGGAGGGTGTTTTTCAGGAGAGAGCTATTTTTAGACCTTGGACTATTTTTCCCTTAGAATGGAAAAACTGAAATGTCACAGGCAATTTCCTGCTTTTTAGGTCATTAAAATACTTCAGGACAAAGAGCTTTTGCTTAAAAAATATAAGTCTAACTGTATAATGTTTAACAGCAAATTGTTTTCTTAAAATAGGAAACCAATGTACGTTAAATTAAAGGTTCCCAGAAGAGATACGTTCTCTGTGAAAATATACCTTTTTTGAAACTGAACTGAGATTCATTTCTTTCTTGCCAACACCTCTATTGTCAGATCCAGTATTGGCTCATAAAAACATATTTTTCAACCAACATATTCCTTTTCCGCTACTCAAATCATTTACTCTGTTTCCCTTGCTTGAGAGAGGTGAGATTTTTCAATAATTAGCACAATGTTTTGGAGTGTATTGGTTCTCCATTATTTTGTCAAAATCAACAATATGCCAGTCAAGAAAATGTAAGTGAATTTCAACAACAGGCAGAAGGGCTGAGTGAAAAGTGATGTGTTAAGTATTGAAAAAAAAGATGAACAAGAAAGCAGGAATCATGTTTCAAAGAGAAGTGAAAATGAACTGGAGAAGAGGAGATAGATGATACCAAAGGCAACGCTGCAAAAGAGCAGGGAGGGAGCTCACCATCCTCCCATCTAATTGCTCTGGCTTTGGCAAAGTCCTCCTTGATGGCACTCCCTCAGGTGGGAACCATGTCTTTTTGCAGCGCTGAGGACAGCAGGGACCCAAACGACTGAGCACAAGCAGCAGCTGCGTGTGCTGAAGCCCTCTGTGCTGCTCAGGCCAGGCAGCAAAACAAGGTACTGCACCTATTTTTTCCCCCCAATGCATCCATCCTGGGCTGTGTTTGCCTACGGCATGGCTGTCACAGTTGGCAGAGGTTTCTGGGCCGTGCCTTGTTGGGCATCACGTTCAGCTGGTCAGCATCAGGCATGCTGGGCTGGATGCTGGGCATCACCTTCTGAGTAGTGCCCAGCATGGCGTACTGACACCTCCGTCATCTCCACCAGCACTGCTCAGGTGGGAACTGGGAAACGGAGGAAACTGCAGAGTCTCCAGGGACTTTTGAATAAAGGTCTGTCACAGAGTGTGACCATGACTCAGTGAAGGCATTACCCCCTAGAAACTTTGGTTGCTCAGATGCTCATACCAGGTACTACGATCCAGGGAGCACTAGGAAAAACCCACAAGCTTTGCTCTAAGAAATATTTATAAGGGCTATGTTCAAAATACATGTATCAGCTTCTTCTAGCTGGGAGGATGCTCAAAAATGTTTGCTAGTGTATGTCTGTTTATGCCTGCAAGCTGCTATTTCTCTTCTGCAGCGTGCAGCCACCGTGCCTCGCTTCCCCTTCTCCACACACCAGCCTGGGGCGCAGGAAGCTGGAGCTGCTGCCCCAACCGGGATTACAGCCCTTGTCCTGCCGCCCGTGAGTAGGACCCTTTCTCTGTAACATAAACACGCTATTGTGCTGGATGCC
Organism: Nesoenas mayeri; assembly: GCF_963082525.1. Classification (NCBI taxonomy): domain Eukaryota; kingdom Metazoa; phylum Chordata; class Aves; order Columbiformes; family Columbidae; genus Nesoenas; species Nesoenas mayeri. The sequence continues at coordinate 102,290,905 of NC_137541.1, forward strand.
AAGGTTCCTTCTGATAACACAGGCTTCAGATGCCTGTGAGAAATGTGAGGCAGGGCTGCAGGATAAACATAGCAACCCAGTGACTTCATCTGCTCAAGGAGCTCCCTGGGTTCAGCCGTGACTCTTCCGTGGCATTCATAATTTGCTGTTTGAATTCAGGGGAACAGAAATAAACTATGCAACAAAGTATTTTAACCTGAAGAATGATTTCTTATTAACTAACTCTGAAACACCGCTATGTCTTGGTCTGTTGCTGATGAGTGTCATTTCTATGTCTTCTGCATAGATGGACTTAATTTTGTTATTTTCAGAAGTATGTGAATTCAGCATATATTTAACTGGATTTCGCCTACTGTAATCAAATGCTGTATCAATGGAATCTTTACCAAGAGGTACATAAAGGATGCTTTTTTAAATAACATCATTTTAGAGCTGACCTGCACTAGTTCACACAGAGATCATGGCCTGCACTATGCAGGAGGACAGACATGATATTTGCCATGCTTAAGGGTAGCTTAAAATATTATAACTTGTGGTAGGAATAAAATGGGATTATTGAAGTGACTGTACTTTTTAATGTAAGGGTTTCAAACTAATGGGTATAATACCCTTCTGGCAGGAAGGCACTAAGCACGTGCCAGTTCATCCTGTCTTTCTGTGAGCACAGACCATGAAAGCATAAACCCCATAAACCTATCAATGTGATTAGTTGCAAGAGCATTAATGCCTTATCTCCTTGATGCTATTTCTTAGAAATGTTTGTGTCCGCCAGAACATCTCTCTATAAATAGCTTCATTTCTAGTGATAACTCAGGAATTCTGAGACTTACATTTTGCAGCTGTCCATAGTAGACGTTGCTTGGTTTGTTAATAGTCCAGAATTCCTAAATGGTCCTGGTGGTATTTCAAGCTGATGCAGACAGTCAATGAAGTTGGTGGCAGCTTTCAGTGCCTCCAAAGTCCTTCTAGCTGCCATGCTCAGTCCAGGCCTTCAAAATTGCTGCTGTGTGCTACTCTCTCTTTTGAAAGGCTGGTCATCAACTCAGTTGAAAAAAAAATTGACATCACCTGTACCCTATGCCAGGAGGAGTTTTGTCCACAAATTTCATAAGCTGTGACATGGACATTTAAATGGCGGTCATATGAAGACCATTATTATCAGTCAGAAAAACTTGCTTCCAAGAGAAGTATTGCTTGGTTCTCAAGGACCTAGCACTGCTTTAGATAATCTGTTTTGTTAGTGAAACTTTGTATTTGCTTCAGCAAATGCAAAGTACTCTGGACTAGGTATAACCAAAATGAACCTGAGTGTGAAAAGATAGTTCAGGCTTTTAGCCTGAAATGTGCATCTGACAGGAGTCTGATCATGGAAGTTAAAGGGAATTTAGGACAGTACTCAGCCTCTTGCCTGATTGCTCTTTAATTTTAGCCTAAAAAAGCTAACCTCTGATATGCAATGTAATTGCCTAAAGACATGCTGTCAAAACTTCTTGGTTCAAGCTAAAGAAAAACTAGAGTTTGAAGAAAACTATCAGAAGTCCATACCTACTAAATTACCGCATTATTCTGTTTGCAAATCATGTTGTTTCTATAAAATCTGACAAGGAAATTGAATTCTTTTAAAATAACCTAAATTAAACCCACCCTTATCATAATGGCTACTCCAACACCTTAAGAAATTGAAAAGATTTTTTTTCTTGTCTAAACAACCAGTGCAAACTGAAAATCAAGAGTGAGACAAAAGAATACATGAGTACATGAGCAGTGAAGGACAAACCATGGGAGAGACAGGAAAAGAGCAACACTGAACAGAAGAACTATAAAAAAATGTTGTGAGGGGTAAAGGGGAAGAAATTTGGGCGAATCACTGAGGACAAAACTGTGAGTGAGAGATGCAGGAAAATGTGAATGCAGAAGAGACAAACAGAAAGGGAAAGCGGGAGGAAGGTGATTTAACAAAGATGGGGAAGAGCAGAGGATAAAATCTGGTTGGAGGTTCAGAAAATACAGGTTTTGTCTGCATAATTCAGTCTTTGACTCAGAACGTGAGAATGGATGGCTTTACTTTATTCTTTACAAAAAGAATAACTTACACAAAGAGATAACTCAGCTGAGATTTCATGGTTGACTGGGGGCCTAGCAGTCAAACCTGGAAAGCTTAGAGTTGTTACATCTGACAGTGGGGAATACAAATGACTGCAGATTTATATAACAAATATAAAATATTTTGCGGTGTACATGAGTCTTGGCAGTTCCTGTCCTCATAACAGTATTCATCTGCCTAAGCCTTTCTCAGAAATTAATTTTTGGAGTTATAGGCCTTTGTAAATGCATGCCCAACATCTTATTTTGGCTGACCGACATCTTCATCCTGAGAGGACATATCCATGTTAGTTTCAACTAATAGGTTTCTCTGTCCATTCACTGCAGTCTGATGAATTATGCTGTAAAAGGAAGTTTTAAGCCCAAAGGTGGTTTAACGCATTGTTTACACAAAATCTTAGAAATTGTGCTTAAACACTAGACAGCCAGCAGAAGGAAGGCCAAGGTAATACAGCTTTTTATAAATGCTCTCTCTGCTTAATTCAGTGCTGGTGAGTAAACAACAAAAGCAAAAAGTCCCAATGAAAAAGACCTGTTTGTCTTCTAAAGCAGAAACAGTTCACAGCAGAGTGGGTAAACTTGGTGAGACTAGCTTGTGCTTTCAAGCTTTTAGAAATTACAAACATTTTTATCAGTCCACTTTGGCACATTGGTGATGGAAGTCTGGATTAGGAACCACAAAAATGCCATTATCCAGCCCCTGTGGCAAATGACCTAATCACTGTGTGATGGCTTAGACACACAACTGTTAGGAGATGCATTCATGTCTGTGAATTACTCAGAAAAGTGTTTGCATTGCTCAGACAACACCTGGATGGCTGAACTGAGGATCAGTGATACAATACTATTCAGAGTGAGCAGTAAGCACGTAGCTGCAGATACCAGCTTGGGTTTAGGACAGGCTGCCTTTTTGCCAAATCATCACTGGGAAAAAAATTATCAGCTGACATCATAAAATGGAACCAGTTAACATTAGCTCAGAAACTGGGACTAGTCCTATAATAGACATACATCAAGATTAAATATGCTTAAAAACTCTACTAACCTTAGTTCAGCCTCTCAGAGTAACCACCTGGCAATGGGATTTTGAAAAGAAAAATCAACCCGCATGTAATTATTGATGTCTGTGCTAGTTATTTGAATCCGCTTTTCTGATCACTTGTCAAATTATTTTGCATGAATTATTTTTCCTGTTCTTTTGTTATAGGTATTTCTGATGGGCGATAAATCGCCTATCATTTTTAAAATAATCTAATTGGAATTGCTTTCCATTTGTTAGGGAGGGGTTTGTGTATAGCATTAACACTTCCTATAGAATGGAAACTGTGGTATATAGAGGACTCTTCTTTCAGCTCATCTGTGGTTGGTTTATGGTTACAGACCCTGGAAAGTCCCACATTATTTGAAATAACTCTTCTAACAGTTTTTGCCAATTATGTTACAATCCTCCTGCCTCCACAGAAATCGCTGCCAACCAAGACTGCCCTATGCCAACTGCTGCCGTGGAGATAGCGTTGATATGCTTGGGCCTCTTTGCTCTGTGGAATATCTCCAACAAAGGGCTTAAAAATATATATTTCATTTTGTCTTGTGGGAGGAATCCTAAACAACATTCCCAGCAATGCTGGTTCGCTGCCAGTAATCTTGAGTTCAATTAGTATTTAAAAATCACTGCATTACTTTTTTATCCTGAATTCAAATTCTCCTCCAACATAGGAGGAGGGTTCTTCCTCAGGAAGCTGGGGATGCTGTTTCTCTAGGTTTCACTTTTGCAACTACGCCATGCTTAAGTGAGGTCTCAATGATCTTTTGCAAATATTTTTTCATCAGGTATGTCCTACCAATAAAACAAAAGAGTCCAAATTTGGGCTTTTGCAAACAACAGAAGAAAATTCTTCTTGTCGACTCAGAACAAACCTGTCCTTGTAGGTCTGGGCTATCAATTGATTCATGGTGCTCAAATAAAGTATTTGTTACCAATAGCTGCTCTGTTTGTGTGAAATACCTTGCATTTTTAAAGTAACTTTTGCAACAAAAACCTGAGACCAGCCTCTCTTACCTTGCTGCTGGATATCTTCCATGGCAAATCTGAACATATCTAAGGCCTAGCATGGTTCTTTCAGCAATTTGTGGGAAAATCTTTATGTTTAGTTTGTCTAGCCAGTTGGTGTGTCTAGCTAGCATCTTTAAAACAAACATTTCATAAAAATCTCTCAAAACAGAATAAAAAAGAGAAGGGTATCTGTGCTTGGCAGAAGATGGAAAGGCACCTCACGTTATGCTGTTTTCAGGCTTTAATAAGCTTTGGCCTCTTACCTGTCGCTTTCATTAAAGTTATTTACATTACTCACTTAAATTTATGATATCTACAGTGTGGGTAGGCAAATTCTGTCACTTGTCACACAGGTGTTGCACCTATATAATTGGGAAGAGAAACCAGCTCTGGGTGTCCTCTAGTAAGTGCTGCCTCCCACTGCCTCCTGCAGGATTTTATCCCCTACAGAGGCCACATGTTGGCCTGACCTCACCAAATTCCAGTCTGATACCTGCAGGCATGTACAAACACTAAAAGACTGAATGCCTTTATGTCGTTTAAGTTAATGGATGGTGATATTTTTCATTTTGGACCCAGCATCTCACTACATTGTCTTTGAAAATAATTATTAATGTTGATTGACAAAGTTATAAGCTATAGCGACGTGAGGAATTGTTTAGCTATACAGCTGGTATCTACTTTCAGCTGCCGCCTTCTCTGTCAAGTTGTGCCTTTATTAAAATTAAAAAGGTCTTAAAAATGAAAGAAAGAGTAGCTGTTTGTTTTCTTTATAAACGTCTTGTTCATGTGCACGCTTTCTACCTCTTAATGTCCTAGGAAGCAAATGTCCTTTGGGAAGCAATACTTGATGCATAAACTTGTTGTGGCCCTACATTTAAAAGCACAAGAAATTTATAGGGAGTGCTCTTTACAAGAAAGGAGTGCAAATGCAGGAAATGTCCTCAAATGGGCAAATTTGACAAGACTGGGTTGAGGACGTATTGTTCACAATGACCATATCAAATATTTGCAGGTTTTTAGGCTAGCTTTACTTTCCATGGCTTAACTCATGCATATGTCCACAGTCATAACTTTGTGTTTATTTTCACTTCTCAGAATGTATGAAGATTAGAAAAATTAGAATAATCTTTGTCTCTCTGGAAAGGGATTGTGGTTTTGTGCATTGTCACTAAGATCATGTGGTTTCTTCAGGGCTGCCCTGAATGCATAGAATCATAGAATGCTAGGGATTGGAAGGGACCTCAAAAGATCATCCAGTCTAATGCCCCTGCCAGAGCAGGAACACCTAGATGAGGTTACACAGGAAGGTGTCCAGGCGGGTTTTGAATGTCTCCAGAGTAGGAGACTCCACAACCTCCCTGGGCAGCCTGTTCCAGTGCTCTGGCACCCTCACTGAGAAGAAGTTTCTTCTCAAATTTAAGTGGAACCTCTTATGTTCCAGTTTAAACCCATTACCCCTTGTCCTACCATTGGTTGTCACCGAGAAGAGCCTGGCTCCATCCTCGTGACACTCACCCTTTGTGTATTTATAAACATTAATAAGGTCACCCCTCAGTCTCCTCCAAGCTAAAGAGACCCAGGTCCCTCAGCCTTTCCTCATAAGGAAGATGCTCCACTCCCTTAATCATCTTTGTTGCCCTACGCTGGACTCTCTCCATCAGTTCCCTGTCCTTCTTGAACTGAGGAGCCCAGAACTGGACACAATATTCCAGGTGTGGTCTCACCAGGGCAGAGTAGAGGGGAAGGAGAACCTCTCTCGACCTACTAACGCCCCGCCTTGTAATACACCCCAGGATGCCATTGGCCTTCCTGGCCACAAGGGCACAGTGCTGGGCATGGTCATCCTGCTGTCCACCAGGATTCCCCGGTCCCTTTCCCCTACACTGCTCTCTAATAGGTCATTCCTCAACTTATTCTAGAACCTGAGGTTGTTCCTGCCCAGATGCAAGATTCTACATTTGCCCTTGTTATATTTCATTAAGATTTTTCCCGCCCAACTCTCCTGCCTGTCCAGGTCCCGGGGGATGGCAGCACAGCCTTCTGGTGTGTCAGCCACTCCTCCCAGCTTGGTGTCATCAGCAAACTTGCTGATAGTACACTCTAGTCCCTCATCCAAGTCATTGATGAATATATTGAGCAGTACTGGCCCCAGCACCGACCCTTGAGGCACTGCACTAGATACAGGCCTCCAACCAGACTCTGCACCATTGACCACGACTAATGCATGTACAAGGGGAACTTTTCTGCCCTGCGCAGAAAAGGGCACAAGGAACTTTAGGCAGCATGGTTGTGAGGCCATTGTACCTGCCTTGCTTGTTTTTGCAGCGAAGTCACAACCCTGGTCTTCATAATAAAGGAAAAAGGGGTAGGTTTGGGACTTACTTTTCTTTCCTTTAACTGAACTTGCAAGGGGAGGTACACAGCTGCCAACACTTCACTAAGAAAACCAGCTGGGAGTTCAGTAGGTGGGCATGAGGATGCACTTGTAATTACCCTGACATACCCAGAACATGGCAAACTTTGTTGTAAATGTGCAGATCAATGAAAAGTAACACATGTTGCATATGACTAGCACCATTGTTCTGTACTGTAGAGAGGTTTCGGTAAGTGTTAACTTGCTGCAGTTTTGAGAAAGCTAAATCAGAAGAGTCACACTAAATATGAACTAGATGAGACACCCAGTGTTTTCAGAGGGTCAGTGGGTATGGCCATTCTGTTGGTGAGGGCTCTTATGCCTTTAAAAGGGATTCATCCTCATGGGCAGCCATGGAAAGTAAGTGTCATGATCTTATCAGGATCTCTCACTCCCCTTATCTGAATGCAGAGCATTTGGAGTTTGGTTTTACAATCACAGCTTTGCCTGCACTGACCCGCTGTGCTGGTGGACATTGGGGCTTGCAGTTCTCCACAGGCCACAACTGCACTTCAGAGCTCCCATGAGGCACATCAACATCTCACTTCACTGACCACGATGTTGTGACTCCAGCTGATGGCCAGCAGTCTCAGGCGTGCACTTCTGCATCTAAAGGTTTTGCACCTACTCCTAGTTATCCTGACATACCCTGGGGGAAAGCAGTTTCCCAAAAGTCATTATCTGGGCCTTCCTTCTCAGAAAAAAGAAGACCCAGGAGGGTCAGTTCATTTGGGATGTCCCTCCAGGGTTTGTCTGGGAGCAAATGGTGACAGTAAGCCCACAGTTCCTTCCCTGAGGCATTTCTGTTTTGAACAAAAAACAGACTCAGGGTCACGAAAAGGAGTGGACAGCCTGCAGTGCTCACTTGTGAATGAGACAAAGCAGAAGCAAGGCAGGAGTATCTGCAGCGACAGAATGAAAGGTTGCCATCATATGCAAGGCTTTATATTATGGAACCAATGGTGTCAGGGGCAGTGAGCCAGTAACATGGCTTGTGAAAGACAGACACAAGGACTACGTGGGGCATGCTATGGTGGCCTGCTGAGGGGTCTGCAGTTGAGAAAGCAAAGTTTTCCTTGAAATAGAATCAAGTTAGAATAGTTTTGGCTTATGAGGAAAGGCTGAGGGAGCTGGGTCTCTTTAGTTTGGAAAAAAGGAGACTGAGGGGTGACCTTATTAATGTTTATAAATATATAAAGGGTGAGTGCCATGAGGATGGAGCCGGGCTCTTCTCGGTGGCAAACAATGATAGGACAAGGGGTAATGGGATCAAGCTGGAACACAAGAGGTTCCACTTAAATTTGAGAAAAAACTTCTTCTCAGTGAGGGTGACAGAACACTGGAACAGGCTGCCCAGGGGGGCTGTGGAGTCTCCTTCTCTGGAGACATTCAAGTCCCACCTGGACATGTTCCTGTGTGACCTCACCTAGGCGTTCCTGCTCCAGCAGGGGGATTGGACTAGATGATCTTTTGAGGTCCCTTCCAATCCCAAACATACTGTGATACTGTGATACTGTGAAGGGACCTTCAAAGGTCATCTAATCCAACCCCTAGCAATGAGCAGGGAAACCTTAAACTAGATCAGGTTGCTCAGAGCCCCGTCCAGCCTGGCCTGGAATGTTTCCAGCCATATATACAATTATTAATTGGGATGTTCAGCCCAGGAAAAATAGACAGGTCTGAGAGAAATACCTACGGAAAGGATGTAGTGTAAATCTTAGGAGCCACTGGCGTCCTCAGCACCCTCAGCTTTGATTGACCGTTCTCCCATTGAGTGCCGTGCCGTGATAAGCTCAGAACTGCAGCACTGCCGAGCTCGCTGGGGGACCGACATGGCTTCTTGCTCTCTCCACTACCCACCCCCCCAAAACAAACCAAACCAAAACAAAACAAGAAAAATATACTGAAAATTGTCAGACGGCTACCGGAGAACTGAGGGCAGCACAACCTGCCTGCGTGCCCGGAGCAGCCCGGGGGGGACGAACGGCCCTCCGTGCCGCGCTGCCGGCAGGCGGCAGGGGGCGCCCGGGTGCAGCGGCGGGGCGGGGCGGCCGCTGCCGGGGTGGGAAGCGGCTGCCGCAGCTGCGGAACGCCTGTGTTCCCGCTGGGGCACGGCGGTGCTGCTTGTGCCCGCCGCTCACAGCCCGGCGCCGAAGCCCGCCAGGAGAAGCTACGGTTCAGAGAAGGGCGACGAGGCTGTTGAGGGGTCTGGAGCACAATTCTGATGAGGAGCGGCTGAGGGAACTGGGGCTGTTCAGCCTGGAGAAAAGGAGGCTGAGGGGAGACCTGATCGCTCTCTGCAACTACCTGAAAGGAGGTTGTAGCATGGAGGGCTTGGTCTCTTCTCCCAGGTAGCAAGTGATAGGACAAGAGGAAACAGCCTCAAGTTGCACCAGGGGAGGTTCGGATTTGATATTACGAAAGATTTCTTCATTAAAATGGTTGTCAGGCATTGGAACAGGCTGCCCAGGGAAGTGGTGGAGTCACCATCCCTAGTGATGTTTAAAAGATGCGTAGATGAGGTTCTTAAGGAAATGGTTTAGTGCTAGTGTTGGGTTAAGAGTTGGACTCGATGGTCTTGTGAGTCTCTTCCAACCAAAAATGATTCTATGATTCTAAGAAGGGAGGTGGATTTAACCATTGATATCCATACCTGTGGTGGGCGTTGTAACAAAGCACTACACTGGCAGCATGCACCACGAAGAGCAAATAAATTACTTTGTGGTGGTCTCGTTCTCCCTGTTCAGGCCTGGCAGACCAGTACAGTCCACATGGGAAGGAAAGACATTAGGACATTCATGGAGAAGACATGGAAAGACATGAAGACATTCAGGCTAGACATGAAGAAGAAATTTTTTACAATGAGGGTGGTGAAACACTGGCCCAGGTTGCCTGAGAGGTGGTAGATGCCTCATCCCTGGAGACATTCCAGGCCAGGCTGGACGGGGCTCTGAGCAACCTCATCTAGTTGAAGATGTTCCTGCTTATTGCAGGGAGGTTGGACTAGATGCCCTTTGAAAGTCCCTGCCAATCCAAACTATTCCATGATTCTATGAAAGCAGCTCTTTCTTTGGCCCAGATGGAGAATGATGAAGGGAGATGTGCTTCCAACCAGCTTCTACTTCCTGGGCTACCTCTGGGTAACAAGAGGCAGACCTGATTCATTCCTAGAGAGCCTCGGCTGGAAGTCCTACCCCAAATACTCTCATTCAGAAGGCTGCCTCTCCCCACTGTCTGCAAACAGAACAGGGGGAGCCCAGAGTGCTCGTCCAGACAGAGGATGTGTTTAAGGTGACTTATTGTAACCCCCACCACACACGCCTGGAGAAGACAAGGCAGCGTGTGAGCGTGCATCAGTGGAGGTGTCCAAGAGTGACTGTCAGAAATGTTTCTCAGAAGATGCGTGGCCAAGGCGCTGGAGAGCTGGTTTTGATGCAGGACAGATGAGATAATCCCTCTACATCCGTGTAGCCCTTTTTCTCATAATTCCAGTAGTTTAATTAATACTTTCCATACCTTTTTTTTTTTTTCCTTCCCCATTCCTTGTATTGTTTAATTGAATTTTTGTAGCATATAATGCAAGGTGTATTAGTTGTATTCACGCAATAGAGGTTTTTTTCCTATAATACATAGTTTAATAAACTTGAACTGTATATTTTTTTCCTTTGAACACAGTGACATTTTTCACTACTGATGTTCACAAAGTGTCTCTTGAGGCCAAATTTAGAATCTGCAGGAAGGGAATAAAGATGCCCCTGCTTCCTTAACTTTTCTATTTTTTTTTCTGACATAGCAATACATTTTGTCCTGCTCCACTGACTTAGAAGTTCTAGGACTTCTAGAAAATCAGTTTCAGAAATTCATCTGACTCCAGTTATACAGGACTGATCCCATGAAGCGTGTTGAACCATGCGATATTGGCATGCTGTATTCAGCTGGAGCCCTCCTAGGGTGCTTGCTCTGTTCCCACACTGCACGATGCTGCTCTGGTATGGTAAAAGGATGTTAGTGTTACTTGAAAAACATATGTTCCCATACTACAAGAAAAGATACTGCTATGTGTATATCACAGGCAGAATTAAATTTACATGTAAGGTTTCCAAAGTTCTAGTTACTGTAAAGCTTAGAGGTGAGGACCAGCACCATACCATAGTGGTGTTTTAGTTTTCCTGGAAACTGCAGTTGAGTACAGCAACATGGTAGAACACTCTGCGTGCTGCAGCCTGGGCTGACCGTCACTTTTGTGATAATTTATTGATATAGCTACAAAGGATATGTTTACCTTAGGGCAACTCTTTTTTTTTTTTTTTAGTGACTAAATTATATTACCGTGCCAATAATTATGATGATTGTGAAAGACTTTTTTTCTTTCTCAGTTTTTAAGGCAGATATACAATCTTAATCTTCTGAAGAGCTTAGTTTCCTACTGATTAAGAGGTTTTTCTCATTTCTCTGTCATTTTCCTGGTGTTTGGCATTGTTTGGTAATATCTGCTCCATGGTGCTGCCACATCTCTGACAGTTCAGGGAAGCAGACATTAAAAAAAAAGTGTGCTAAGAAACACATTGTGTATCCCATGCCAAACTCTTACGAATGTTTCAGGTTGTTCGCATTTTAATCTGTCTGATGAAGTCAACCTGGAGGACGGCCTGGACAGGCAGTGATGAGATGTTTGGATTCAGTTTCAAGGCAAACCAGCGAATTACCCTTCTTATACCAGTAAAAGGAAACCGACCTGAGGAGCCTTCTGGTAAAGGCTTCCTTCCTCTGCAGAATTTATAGAAAGAAAAAAAAAATAGCTTTTTATTTAAAAATAACTTGTGGTTCTCTCACAGATGCAACTATAATAGAAAGAGCCTTGACCAGGTAGGAAACACCTGATTTTTAATATTGTTTCTACTTTTAAATCTATCATTCAAGTATGTGGGTAGCAGAGTATGACATCCACTTTAAAAATTATAAACATTCAGAAATATTTATATAATCAGATCTTACAGAACTAAGATAACACAACAGTGCAGAAATCTTAGAACTACCAAAGGCAGCTAATAAGTTGCTCTTTGCTCTACTATTTAATCACAGGCTACTTGAGCTGGTGTAATTCCACACTGATTTAAGGAAGCTGGGAGGAGAGGCCAGCGGTATAGTGAGCTGCACTCATGCTGTGCTGGGATTTTTCAAAAGATTTAAGGGTGATTGGTGCTTAACTGCTTCTGACCAGAAGCTTTTCTTTTTCTTTGACTGAAAGTCAGTATTTGATGCCTAAATCTTTACATTCTCTTCCATTTCAGCTTTCCGGTTTTTATTTAAATAAAAACCTGCAAATTCAACTGGGGTGGAAAAAGGAAACTCCTTAGCAGGTAATATTGGTAGGTAATATGAGACAGAAGGCAAAAACTAGCTATGCAAGACTTACGCTGCTCCAAAAATGAATGGTACTACACCTAATTAAACTCGGATGCTGTCATGACAACTCTCATTTGGATAAACATTACTCATAAATTGACTTTCTAATAAAGATCTACAAAGCTGGAAAGAAATTGCAATGCTGTGCAGCAAGAGGGAGTATTTGCATGTATATAAGTATGTGTTGTGCCCTGCCTAGTAGCATAAACATTTTTTCTGGCTGAAAATTTTCAGGCTTGGGCTGGGTTCCAAAATACATTGAGATGGAAAGAAGGAATTTAAAGTAACATTCATTCTGGGAAAAGATTTTAGACCTATATACAGGCAGCTTTCAGTAAATACAATTTTATGAAAGATGACACAACATGTAACGTGAAATACTGAATAAAAACAACAGACAGAATCAGGAAAAAGGTAGAACTTAGATTTTTTGCTCATAATTTTAAAAAATGGGTTGGTCACCAAAATGCAAATGCCCTGTGAGTGAGCAGCTCCATGGATATGAACAAGTAAAGTTCCTACTGAACAAGTTGCAGGACTGTGACCAACATTGCAAACACATGCAGAAGATTTTATTTTCTTACAACCAGGAAATAAAACCCCACAATCAGTTTTAGTAATTAAATTGCTTTACTTTGAATTGGCCTGTTTATAATGATAATAATTAATGCATTGGTATTTACTTCAGTGCTGCTGTAAGAATCAGTTTGTCAGTTTAGCTTTTATAATGACTTCTGAATGTTTCCTTGTAATACAAGTGATTTCCTTGGAAAAGATAGCTGGTTTCTCTCATGGTTACCATGGTGGCTTTTAACCTGCAGTACCATGGGCAAGCAAACTGGAGGCTGTGGTGTGTGAATCAGACTTCTGTCTCTGCCTCTGGCATCGTTTGAGTAGGAATATGGAAAACCTGTTTCCCTCCCAACTAGAAGTGTCTGTTGAATATTAGGTAGCGTGCTGTCTTGATTTTCACGTCAATGAAATATTCGTCCCTCTAGAAATGTGTCTTGTTCAGATGCTCATGTTCTGTGCATGTTTCACAGGAAGATTAGGAATGCTTTTCACCTTCTGCTCATGGAAGATATTTATGGAAACATTTCTCAAAGACCAGTTGGAGGTGAACACGTGAGGCAGGAGGAATGTCATTACGTCTTTTCAGGCCTGTGCCTCTCGGTCTCTGCGAGCTGGAATTTCTATTCTGCGGTAAACAATGGAAGTATCTCCTTTCCTCCTCCTTTCCGCCTGCCCTTCATCCCAGCCAGGCAGGAAACCGGGTTTGCTCCACCTCTCGGGACCCTGCACGGCTTTGTGTTGCTTGCACAGGGGATCTTTCTTCTCTTTCTCCAATAACCTGCGGAGTCTTCTGTTGAGAGAAATACTGTGATTGCGCCACCTTAGCTGTCAATCAATGGGGCATACTCGGTGCCAGCAAGAAGCTCTTTGGCTTGGAATCACATATGTATGGCTAATATTTGAGTTAGCTGTGAACAAATAAAGCTGATGGTTGGAAGTCACAGAAAGAAAACTGTTGTTTTTGTTAACTGGCTAAAATTTGCAAGGATTTGGCAATGTGATTGCCAGCTGCTCCAGCCTGCAATTGAGGTGACCTTCTCTTTGTATATAAACATTAGTCATTTACTAAAGAATGTAAAAAACAGGTGTTCAGTGTTCACTGGTAATGTGTTCTTTTAACGGGTTGCTGTAAGACACCACCTGACATAGAACAATTCCTTATATTCCTGTTGTTATTAACATAAACACACTGGTACTGTTACTTATGCAGTGCCATTGGTATGCATCATACTGAAAAGATAAACAAAATGACAGATGCCTAAGCCAGATGAAATTACTATTAACCTAATGACAGATAAAAATAAAGAAAGTGTGGCAGGATAATGTGAAAGAACACAAAAATCACTGCAAGCTACATTTGCTTTTTGTGTGTGTGTGTGTTGTGTTTTGTTTTGTTTTGTTTTGTTTTAAGAAGGCAGTTCTGCATTTTGTGGTGAATAGGGGAAGTGAAGGTTGGAGCTGCAAACTAATGGAGGGAAATTTGGCTTCAGACATGACTCTTTATAGAAAGAGTTTGAAATGCAGGAGTGCTTTATTGCACAGGGTAAGAGAAGATATTGAAGAAAAGAAATTTGCATGGAAAAAATCACAGTGATTTGTGAAAGAAGTGCATTAAGCTGTCTTCTGAAGATGTGCCCTCTGGAGAGATTTAAACTTAAACTTCCTACCAGCTCTATAACATAGCAGGACTTCTGATACTGTGGCCCTGTCTACACTCAAACCTACACATTTTGTTTAAACAACCAGGAACAGATTTCATCAGATCATTTCAAATTTATGGGTAGACAAGTCCAAATTAAGAAAGCAGTTACATAAAATACTGCTTTAAATAAATAAAATAAAAAGGAGAATGTATTATATTAATAATAGGTACACTTTTTTCTACAGAAAGTTTTAAATGTTTTTAAATGGGGAACACAGAGTCATTTGCATGTAGCTGCCTTGGCAGACAAAAGGCTTTCTAAATCAAAATCAGACCTTCCTGCCTTTCAACCCACCAAGTACCCGTTAAGACTGAGATTCACCCAGCTGGCTGCCGCCTGGTGCTGCCCCGCAGCCAGACTGCTGGGTCATGGAATCATAAAACAGCTTGGGTTGGAAGGGACTTTCAAGGGTCGTCTAGTCCACCACCCCTGCACTGAGCAGGGACATCTTCAACTAGATCAGATTGCTCAGAGCTCCATCCAGCCTGGCCTGGAATGTCTCCAGGGATGGGGCATCTACCACCTCTCTGGGCAACCTGGGCCAGTGTTTCACCACCATCATTGTAAAAAACTTCTTCTTCATGTCTAGCCTGAATCTCCCCTCTTTTAACTTAAAGCCATTACCCCTGGTCCTATTGCTACAGGCCCTGCTAAAAAGTCTGTCCCCATCTTTCTTATAAGACCCCTTTAGGAACTGAAAGGCCACATTAAGGTCTCCCTGGAGCCAGGTCATGACTTGCAGCTCAGGTCCTGCTCTCACATCCCCGATGGAGCTTTTTTGTTCCCCACCTTGCTCCTGGGGGCACAAGGCAAAGGGATGGGGGATACACAGCAGCGGGGAACATCACCTTTCTTGCATGGTGCAGGGAGCAGGCTCTTGCTCACAGGTGCTTCATTCAGTGGGATATCGCTGGAGCTGGGCCTATTCACATTGTTTAGCATGTAACAGCTGCATTAAGGAATGATTTGTTCAAGTCACACCTTCACGTGATGTGAGACATGCACGTTTCATGTATGTTGACTATACCGTGACAACAGACTGTCCTTTCTCATGGCAGTCGCAATGGGATGATGTGATTTCTGTCATCCTTGGAAAATACAGCATAGCTCTGAACTGAAGACACTGGACTTTTTTTCTCCCAGGTATAAGGGGGATGCTAAAACTGAGAATGAAGAAACTGCGGTTGCTAATTATGCTAATTACGGGCTAGCATTTAAGAATGGTAGGATCCGGTTCTGCTGAAGAAGGAGCTTGAAAAGTCAGGATAGACACGCATAAGGAAAGTGTGAAACAGTATTAGTCAGTGTAATATACAGTAATGCGCACTGGCAGTCCAACTGCAGTCAGATTGTGTGCAGATATCATCTAATTGTGTTTGGAGGATTAGTGGGATAGCTTTGAAGATATTACCAAAGCACTCCTCCTCTTCAAGACAAGTTACACGGGAATGACACATATTCAAAAAAACAATGATCCAAAGAAAAAGTAATTTGCATACATGTATAGTAGTCATAACTACATTTTTAATGTAGGAGACAGACAACAACCTAAAAGTGGCAAATTTTTTAAAAGGTTAAGTTCTTCCAAAAGAGTGAGAACGGCTCAGCTTGGGATGAGCAATCAAGCAGCACCCTAGCACAGCTAAAATATTCTTCTGCGCTTGTGACAGCTTAATTTTCTTTTTTGTCGCAAATTGTCATAGCATCCCAGCCAAAATAATTGGAATTTTTTCCATTGTGCATGAAGCATTTTTACACAATAATTCCATCTATTCTTAGCAAGATGATCTTTGGTGTGAATTCTGTCTATTGTTAGAAAGTGTTTTTGAGAAAATATGATTCTAATCTTGTGGCTTTTTGCCTTGATATGAAGAGAGTTACTACCAAATATGCAGTCATATCTTTTGTTAATAAAAAAAAAGTTACAGGATCTATTAATAGAAGAGTAATAAATAATGGTGGTGTTGGCGGGGGGGGGGGAGGATTATATGTCATTTTACTTCTAGTAAAAAGATACTCCCAAAGGGTAATGACATTAGGAAAATTAGCTGCTATTAACCTAGTTCATATACAGTCTGTCTCGTAGAAAAAAAATGCATTGGAATAACCTCTGTGGAAAGGAAAATGTCATTTATAAGTTTTTTCCAGGCAAAAGAAAAATTCTACTAAGCCCTAAAGCAAACCACTAACGTATGCTTCAAGGGGCATATTTTGTCCAATGTGGTCCTAAAACTTTGTCGTAATGTTGACAGCCACAGCAAAGAGAAACCACAATCAGAAATCTCGCATTGGAAAAGAGAATGCCACCTGAAGTGGTCATGGCTCATTTTCTAAACCTTCTTTTATTCTCACAGCAGAACACAGGACATCCTATATATGCTGACCAAGACTTAGGCAGAGCTAGTGGTCACAGAAAGCACATTCTAATAATGTATGCCAGCTGGATGGCAACAGGAAGATCCAATGGATTACTATAGCTTTCATGCACACAGTTATGTTCTGAATAGCATTGTACATTGATGCTTTCTTTTTCTTTCCTTTTTTCTTTTTTTTCTCTCTCTCATTTTTTTTTTCTCTGTATGACCTCCCTCTTGTTCTATCAAATCTGATAATGAGATTAAATCAGTGTAATCCATAATCTTCAGTTTAGGTATAGACTTAAATTCTGTCTCACCAGACACTGGTTTTGGGTTGGGTTGGGTTGGGTTGGGTTTTGTGTTGATTCAATTCCGTGTAACACTTAATGGCCTGCAGATTTGTTTTCTCCCAGTCACATCAGCAAAAGTGGTGTCTGAGATCTACAAGCGAAGGAACAGTTCAGTAGGCAGCTCACCTCTTCAGGACAGCCAGGCTTGGAAGCTGTGGGCAGGGCAGCCCCCTTTCCATCTTTCAACTGGATGTCTGCAGGATTCTGGCAACTGCTGAAAGGAAAAAGCGGCAGTCCCTCAACTTTCCCCCATGGAAATTTCCCTCTGGCAATCCCCACGTCAGAGCTTGTGAAGGAAACACAGGCCCTTGGACCTGCAGAGTTGAATGTCAGTGGCACTGGTCAGTGCCATGCTGATCATCCAGGACTGTCTCCTCAGCTTCATACTCAGTGTCGTTTTAAACCTTTCAGCTTTGGTTTTGACAGAACTTTGCATTTTTTCATTTTTGTGTCCCAAAAGCTGGAAGTGTTTAGTGAAAGAGGCAAGACACTGTGCAAAGAGAAAATCTGGTGATTAAATCAGCCGCCTCCAGCTCCGGAGAACTGGGTTGTAGCCCTGACATTACCACAAAATTCTTCATTCTTGGCGATGATGGGCAGCTGCTTCAGGCAATTCAAAGTGTGTAACTTGGATGTAAAAATCCAGAGCTTCCAAAGCAAGATGCCCACGTTGCTTGTAGAGTTAATATGGAGGAAAATACACTCACTTTTCTAGAGGGGGACAGAAAAGAAGCTCGCTCTGCTTGGAGACAGATCAAATCTTCAGCGTTATGTTGACATGACACGAGGATAAACTCAGCACAGATCTCACCAGCACCAAACTGTTCTGAGGGTACTCACCTGGACATAAGGATTTTTCTGTGCAGAAGAGGCATTAGATAAAGTAATCAATTAAAAACTAGATTTTTAACTCTGTTCCATATGGCTCTGTTTAGTGACAGAAGCTCACTGCTGGATGCTGCTCTTAACACAGTGAGCTCAGCAGATACTTTGTCTTAGGCTGTATCATTGCTATACCAAGTATAGCAATATGGTTTTTACAGTACTAGGCGTTACAGAAACTTACAGATTTTCCTGTAGGAAAGGTAAAATAAAGGAAAAGAGCCTTGATTTTACAAGTCAGATTTTAAAAGGCTCAGAGATTTCAGAATTACATTTAAAAATCCAATTACAGGGTTTTAAACACTGGAAAAAATTCCAATCAGCCAAAAGAATAATTTAAACTTTCCTTAACATTGTATGTGATCCACTGAGAATATTAATCCTTCCACATTTAAAAAATAATCTCTGGGGTCAGTTTAAATGTAAACTTGAAAAGAACTTGAGGATATCTCCATTTTAAAATCTCTCAGAGTACATGGAAGTCTTTTGTCTAGGTAATTTGCCTAGCTAGCTTTGGTGAGATGACGTTCACTAAGGGATGATGGAGGACAAAACTACAAAGGACAATCATCAAACTAATTTTGCTTATTTTTATTTCACTGTTTTAAACATTAGAAATTCTTTGCATATATCCTGCATCTAGCAATGATCTGTTACACCACTATAAAATATTGTCTTGATTTCTGAGGGCATTGGTGCCTTAAAAGAACAATATCCATCCATCTAGGTTGGCAGTGCTGTCCAGAATAAATGAAAAAGAAAACAGAAAAACCCAAAACCCAACAAAAAAGAAAGAAGGAAAAAATCCCTGAATAATATCAGTGATTGCTGTATGAGAGGAACTATTCTGTTTATGAATGTAATACTCCTATAACATTAATGTAATAGTAGTGTTTTTCTGATATGGGCATGCTGGGGAATTCTGTAAAGAATTCTGCTTTTCTGGTACAGCCTTTGGGGGTTCTGAGATTCAGTACTTCCATGGACATCCACCGCTTGTGCAACATGCACTGAAGGCTAAAATAAATCATTGAATTGTATTTTTTCCTTTGTTTCTGAAAGAAGAGACTGGCGTGGACTATTATGCGGCCCTGTTTTATAATTTCTTGGTCAGTCATCATGGTGAGTGAGGGGCAATGATCATTTCAGTCCAAGCTGAAGGAAGAAGAGATTTCTTCTTCCATAAAGCTGGGAATATCACAGAAAACACATCATGGCAAGGATGGAGGGGGGATATGATGCATCTGCATGGAGAAAACAGAAAAAAATCAGAGTTTCCTTTAGCACAACAGATTGAAGGCATCAACTGGTAACAGCACAAAGGTTCAAAATAAAAGGTAATACTTCTCAAAGTGCATAGATAAAGATCTTTGCCATATATATTGTGGATGCTAAAACAATTAGATGAATTCAATAAAGAAAAGCTCTTGGGAGATGATGAGTACAAGGATAACAGCTCTGGGCCAGAACATTCTGAGCTGGAATTCACTGGAGATTGGAAGACAGTTCTTGAAAAATATCACTATATGTCTGATTTGTCCTCATACTATTCTGGGCAGCTGGTAACAGCCACCATTAGAAACACAGTACTGGGCTGGATGGACTCTAGTTTGACCTGATACAATTATTCTCATGTTACAGAGGTTTTACAGCATGTTTCCAGTATCCAAATCACAACCAGTGTTATTGTCGTATTACTGAACTGGAATGTATACTTACTGGAACACATGTGAACTGGTATGTTTCTTTAGGTGGGAAAAAAAAAAACATTGCGGGGGGTGGTTTTGTGTTATTTCTTTCCCTAAGAGCAGGCAATGCCACAGACAATACATCTTTGGATGAAAATGAAAAATGAACTGCAATAATGTGCTTTTGTAAAACAAAATTGGGCATATTCTGCACAGCAAACATCTTGTGTTGGAATAAATATCTCTCCGATGATGTCAATGTGAGAACAAGCACTACAGTGTTGGAGTAATTGGGAGTCACGGAGCGAATGTGCTGGGGAATCCTGCAGAAAGCCTATAAATGGTAATTTATCTAGGAAGTTCTCTCTCTTTTTTTTTTTTTTTTTAAAAAAAAGCTTTATGCAGGAGAGTGAATACATTTACCATCTTTCAAATGCACACACGAGACATTCAAGCCTCCAGGCCATCCACCAGGCACTCTGTCCCAGGGGTACTCCTTGCTGTGGGGTGGCACAGCACCTGCTGGCTCTGAGGCCAGGAGGCAGAAAACTGTGTCCTCTTGGGGCTGAAATATGGTAGGCTGTGCTCACTGGGTGGATAAAACCATGCCAGCATGGCAGGTTTATTTGAAAAATCTAACAGGACAAATAACTTTCCTTTAAGTATAAAGTGAAACAAAACTCTGGAAGATAATTATTTTCCCTCCAAGTTACATTAACTAGCACTTCAAAACATCAAGCTAACGTCAACCGATTATTTTTTTTTGAGAAGTTGCCTTACAGCAACTTGTAACAAGTAACAAAAAATTTCCATTGCAGTCACTGAAGTTAGTATAATATGTGGTAAATACAGTACAAAAAGCAAATTATAATCTGTCAGTTGAAATTTATTTTTGTGTGCTAGAGTTCACAGTTCTCTCTGCTCACATCTCCACAGGTTCTCCCACCATCTTGTCCTCCAGCCTTTGGGTCAGTTCCACCCTCTTTTCCACCATACCATTTTACTTTGGGCACAGGACGAATCTGAGCTCAGACTGAATAAGTTTCTTAACAGTCTTTTTAAAATAAAAGTTAATAGCAGCGTGAATAATGAGGCAAAATGAATAATAACATGCCAGTACACAGTCATACTGCAAATGGTTTGAATCATTAAAGTGTTCTTGGTCCTCTGTGGCCAATTGCTAAGACCTGGATCGAGGAGGAAAAAACAATTGTATTCTGCCAGGAGAAGCTGTTAAATTCCTGTGAGTGGATGTGGTCCTGACTTAATTACCACTTCCAGGAGCCTATTTATAGTTGTCTGGGAAAGCACTTAAGTGAAATAGGCTTAAGTTTGCAAATAGAATAAGTGGGTGAGTATTCACAGTGAAGACAGAGATGAGAGAGAGGTGACTGTCAAGTAACCACCCCCTACCCTTTCAAGCCCTGTGGTGGGATGTTAGAGCAGGAGGTTTTTATTGACTGAATTATCTTGATGACTCATTAGATCCCTACAGAGAATTTAAAAAGTCTAAAATTTTAAATGTTGTGCAATTTATACACAGGACTTCACAAAGAGCTTCAGACTTGAAAGCTGACTGGGACAGAACGTACCACAGGAAGGCAAATGAAAAATTTCTTGTGTCTCTGTGAGAATTTATTTTAAAAACTTTTAATAATTATACACAAGCTACATTTTTTGATAGACAAAATGCTGAATCTGGGCATTTGAATGGCTGGCAAGCTGAGGTGTAGCATAAAGAATGGGATTTGTCCAGGGGAACATGGTCGGTGGGACTTCCTGAGTATGAGCACTTACACTGTTCTAAGCAAATACTGCTGACAGCTGATAAATAAGTAGAGTGAAATGTTATATTAGGAATGATAAAGAGAAATTCACATTGCTTTTCTCACAGGCCTTTTAGAGACAAATGAGTAGGTGCCATGCAATGAAGGATTAGAAAGGGATGTGGAAGTTGGATGTAAGCAGGCGTGAGCACTCAGAGGAACTGATCTATATTTAAATCTGTTGCTAGTTATTTAATATGTAACTTCAGTATATTTCGTAACTTTTCTGTTTGTAGCTAACATAGTCTTATTAAGCTGTGAAGCCTAGACGAGTATCATATCTTACTGTTTCTACATAATTCGGTTTCTTTAAAATTTTCTGTTCAATAATTCCACCTATATACTGTGTATTAAATTAATGTCATAAATGAAGAATTATTGCATGCGACAGAATGTCAAATGGGCATTATAAAAGCACATTAGGTATATATTTCAGCAGTTTATGGGCATAATTATATGAGAAAAATTAGTTGTGTATACATTTCACTGCACTGAGTATCTAAGTGCTTGATTTGCATTCATTTAAAGGCTAAACACACACTTAACACTTGAACTAAAAATACTGTAAGGCACTATTCTTTTCATGTGCCCAGATGTACTGTCCTCTTTGTGATCTACCTCATGTGTCATCTATGCATACTATGCACTATGGCAATGCAAGTCATTATGGTATTTCCCTACAAGGAAGTGAAGCATCAAACAATAGCTTGTTATTATTTATTTGCTTGGCTGGATGCAGACTGCTGACCCATAAGACTGTAACTACAGACCTTCCATGGTCCATTTAATCAGAATTACTATGAAGAAAAGAAGCAGTGGGAAAAATATCAGTTATTGCAACAGGCTTGTAGGACTACTTCTCTTTTTCTCAGATGGACTTGTTGCTGCAGAAAACATGTAAAAGACTCCAGATAAAATGCCCTTGTTTGTGAAATCTTTCAGTTACACTTCATGTTAGATTCAGACTTACTCTCTGGGCGTTTTCTGTTAGTTTGCTTGGGTTTTTAAATGTTTGTTTTGTGTGTGTGTATGTTTTGTTTGTTTCTTTCTTTTTCCCCACTGATACGAGATTTTTAGTCTATTTTCTATGTGGAAATACCCTGCCTCGAGAAAAGTATCTTATCAGACCTTCTCAGTGTGTAGAGGGAAAGACTTGCTTCTTTCATGCGTACACAAACACAGCTCCCTGCTCTGTCTCCCTCAGCAATTTTAAATTTCTGCTTTGTTTCCTGGCACCCTTCATACCTCTAGCTGAGCCAGAGAATGATCATCAAGAAACCCTTTATTCCTGGAGCCCTGGTCTTGGCTGCTGACAGCAAGTGAGGGTTGAGGGTTTACTGCTTTTCAGTTCCTCTGAAGTGGATGACTGTTGATCACCCTTCCTACTACATCCCATATCTCTCTGTGTCATCTATTAGGTCATCACTGAACCCCTATGTAAGTCACAGGGATTGGTGCTTGTCCAGTTCCCCTTCCATACCATCTCAATTGCTACCCCTACGGAATAGACAATGTCCCACCTTGTTCCACATACTTAAACCCCAGTGTCAGACCTCTCCTTTGCCCAGCTACCCTCTGAAAGAACCTGACGCCACACCAGCTTGTGGTTGCAAAGGCAGGACAGCCAGCATGGTTTCCACCATGCTGGAGGATGCTTAAATCTCTGTACAGCAGCCCAAGGAGGGCCTTTCTCCGAGACAGATTTCTCAGCAGTAAAGCAATTCAAACAGCTAACAGGCTGTCATATGCACTGCGCACATTTATTTGGTTTGGAGAGATGGGCTTTATGAGATAACCTTCTGGGTGTGTGTATATGTGTATGTGTGTACATATCTTCAGGTCCTCTCTATCAACTCTATCTACCTCTATCTCTATCTCTATCTCTATCTCTATCTCTATCTCTATCTCTATCTCTATATCTCTATCTCTATCGCTATTGCTATCTCTATCTCTGTCTCTATCTCTACCTCTATCTCTATCTCAAATTTATCTTTACATTTATATTTTTGCATACATGTGTATATGTGGTCAACAGAAGAGACCTGAAGGGAGAGAGCTAATGAGAAAAGATGTCCTAATCTCTTATGGTGTTATTCTGTTGGATATGGGAGAAGTAGCAAGCCCTAGCTTGCAGGCTGAGTGTGATAGCTGGCCATCAGGACAATGATGATGAAGGAGCCTTTGCTGTGCCATTCCAGAAGACATCTATGATCACAGAGAAGTGACAATTTCTAGTTAGGTGTGAAGAAAATATAAAGGTCCCACACAGGCTCAAAGATCTGAGAAATGGGAAATAAATAGCAAATAAGTGCTTGCAACTTGAAGATGGAGTTGTTATTATACACAGTAAGATAACAGTTCTGATTGGCTGATATTTTCTAGAAATCGTGAGAAAGAAGTGGAGTGCCAAAATGAGGTTGAGATTTTTATGCAGAATTAAGGGCTTTTCCTGTGGAAAGTAGGAAAGTTGGAACTTGTTATCTACAACTTACAGTGGAAATGTTATCTACATTTTCTATGGAAAATGCTGTGATATCAATTATGGCCTTTGGTATAAAAGCATGTGTAACAGTGAAGAGGTGTAGGTGGAATTTGTGTTTATAAACACTGAAGATGACAAGGAAGGGTACGTGAAGACAAGCTGCTTATGTAATTTTGAGTTAATGGGAATAGGTGTGCCTGAGGAATGAGTGAATATGTGAGCAATGTTTGTGGGTGGAAAAAAATTGAAGGAAAACAGGTGTGGAATGAAGGTGTGTGAAATACATAAGAATTGAGATGTGTATTATGTATATATGGAGAAGATAAAAGTGAGAAAAGGGACCGATGTAAATTCATGCAGATATACCTTTATATAAAATACATCGGCATTCATGAAGATTGCACCACAAGCATTTAATTTCCTGTGGCAGACTTCTATCTCTTCTAAGCCGAAATCTTCCATGTTGTTATCTGTTCTATACTATGCAGGTTGTCTTTGTTTGGCAGAGGGGTTTCTTTCTGCAACCCAAAATGGAAATATGCTGTGTTGCACCAGGTTCTCCATCCCTCTCTCTCCATTTGCCCTCTTGAAGCATGACAGACATTGAAGAGGAGGGAAAATAAAAGGGAGCGAGCAGTGACGCAGACTTGGGAGGGTATGGGTGGCACAAAACACACTCCAAATTAGTGGTTTGGCATGAAAACCACAGTGACTTTTTCAGTTTCTTCTCTTCTTACCTTTTCAGGTTACTCAAAAATAATCCTTAGCTCCCAAATGCTTTGTTCATTTCCTCCCAAGGAACAGGCAGAAGGATGAGGTAACATCCAAGGAAGGGTACCATTCTGGCCTGAAAAATAATTGGGAGTTCCTGTCTGGCATCTTGGCATGAGTGTGCTGCAGACAGGTGCTGCTGTTCTTGTGAGGCAACTGCTAGACTTATCATTTCCTACTGGTTAGTGCAGGCAGCTCTCTGCATAGCTGGCTGGACTCTTTTTCAACACCTTTATTCATGAATGTCAAAGAAGCTTCAGCTCCCAACTGAAGCTAACAATTTTCCTAGATACAGCCAGCCTCAAAGTTAGATCTGAAGTCTAGGACATGTTCTCATGTTTAGCCTGCAAACTTTGACCAGAGAGAATATAAGGATTTTTTTGTTTGTTTGTTCAAGATTTAGAGAGCTGTAACCTCTCATTTGCAGAAGCAACTACAGTGCACCTGAAAATCTTGGACTTGTCCTTTACATAGTAGCGTATGCATCCTCAGCTGCATTTACAATGAATCCGTGAGATCCAGGCCGCACTAGAAATACAGCTCATGTTTTACACAGAACATGTGCATCATAATTTTGCCTGAGAAACCACAGCCCAGCCAAGTCATTTTCTGGCTCTAAGCTGGAGCAATTTGCCAAAGTTAAGACAAGAATTTAGTTGAAGGGGTATGAGCTAAATGAAATGTTCCACATTCAGTCCTGTCATTTCTCCTCTTGCCCACTGCTGTGTTGAGCTCCCCACCTCCATTTGAAATCTTTTTGCTGCCTCCATGGTCAGTCCCACACTGTTTCTGCAACCTCTGTCCATAGGTTTCTTTGTTTTTCTTCACTCTCTCTTGGGACTCTGGGGACCGATAAGGAAGAACCAGCCCATGTTGGAGGGCAATGCAGCACGTATCCACAGCAGGGCTAATTAGTCTTGATGCATTATTATAGCAACTTGGCTCTCCTGCTTCCAGGTATTATGAACTAGTCCAGTGTCTTGGCGTGGTACTGTGCTGTACAGACGTTGTGCTAAGGTAATTGCTGCAAGGACATTAAAAGCAATGAAGGGTAAGTTGAGCTGTGGTGCACAGAGGACAGGTGGTTTTGTTTGTTTGGTTTTTTAAACCAAACCAAACCAAAAAAAACAATCAACCAACCAAGAAAATCCAATGTCCCAAAACATTGTTAATGTAGATCTGGGCCATTTGAGAATGTCTACCTCTGCTAAATCAAACCTCTGAAGACCTGGAAGACATACTTAAAATAACAGAAACCGCAACCACTGGAAAACAAAGGGTTCGTACCATGCCTTAGCTCTGCCCTCTTCGAAATATGCCTCAAAACCACCTGTAACACACAAGTGGCACCTTGCGCCTGGAGATACTGCTGAGCTCCTGGGACCACACAAGACAGTCTAACGTCCAGTGTTTGCTGAAGCAAGACCTCTGTTGAGATGAGCTGATCCAAATGTAAGCTGTTGTGCTTTTGAAGATCAGATCTACGACCTTCCATTTGCTAAATTCTACACCTTTAACACATCTTTAATCTACTTCACCATTGCCCTCAGAGCATCATACACTGCTTTGCTTTCATCACTAAACCCACGTTAGTCTCCTATGACACCTCACTTCTGACAACAGCCCTGGGAAGAAGACTCCAGTCTGTTATGAAACACAGGTAAAATGCCTGATCTGTCCTATTATCTATACTGCCTCTCCTCATGCACTGCTCTGTCCTTTGATAAATAATGGTCTGGGGAAAGAGGGGAATAAAAGAGAGAGAAACACCTAAGAAGTCAGGAGCAAAAGTCCTCTAATTACCTGCATTTATAACCACACTGCAGCAATTAATGTTCATGGAGCTGTACCTATAAACCATGGATGCAATTGGAACATAATTGTAATTGCAATATAATCCCTGACAGGGTATTGCCAATTTCAGGGGGCTGAGTTAGGGTTGTTTGAGAATATATTGCTAACTTCATTTCTGGTTTTCAGAAGCTTGGCCTGCATTACCTTAACTATTTACAGATTTTCAAAGGTTTAGCTGAAGTCAGCGTCCTGGGGAGGCATGGAGTACCACAGGCTACCTTTAAGTTTTGGGGAATTTAATTCTAGGTGATGGCTGGAACTCTGCATCACAGTGTCCAGCAGACTCAAGTCAAATCAGACACAGCTTCTTCCACCTCTACAGGATGAGGTTAAGGGATCAGGTTGAGTTATCAAGTGAGTTGGGTGTATAATTTTCTACCATCCATTATTCAAGCATTGACAGAGCATGATCGCTCCAACTTGTGTTATCTTCAACACCTCTCTTCCACCATCATTCCTTTTTTTCCAGCAGACCTCTGTCTCTTCCCCACACGCCTATGCACATCCAGACTGCCCAGCACCCCTGTGGCTTTTCAGATTGGCACCGTGGGACACATGACCTAGAGATGGCCAGGTATGGCTCTCCTTTTCCTCCACAGAATCACAGGATGTCAGGGATTGGAAGGGACCTCAAAAGATCATCCAGTCCAATCCCCCTGCCAGAGCAGGAACACCTAGATGAGGTTACACAGGAATGTGTCCAGGCGAGTTTTGAATGTCTCCAGAGAAGGAGACTCCACAACCTCCCTGGGCAGCCTGTTCCAGTGTTCTGTCACCCTCACTGTGGAGAAGTTTCCTCTCATATTTAAGTGGAACTTTTTGTGTTCCAGTTTGTACCCATTACCCCTTGTCCTACCATTGTTTGTCACCGAGAAGAGCCTGGCTCCATCCTTGTGACACTCACCCTTTATATAGTTATAAACATTAATGAGGTCGCCCCTCAGCCTCCTCTTCTCCCAGCTAAAGAGACCCAGCTCCCTCAGCCTTTCCTCATAAGCCAAAACTATTCTAACTTGATTCTATTTCAAGGAAAACTTTGCTTTCTCAACTATGTATCTTTGCCCCTCAGTCTCCTCCCAGCTAAAGAGACCCAGCTCCCTCAGCCTTCCCTCATAAGGGAGATGCTCCACTCCATCATATTTGTGGCTCTGCACTGGACTCTTTCAAGCAGTTCCCTGTCCTTCTGGAACTGAGGGGCCTAGAATTGGACACATTATGCTCTCCGGCCCGCAACAGGCCGTGGCAAAGCACAGGCCCCAGGGCGGGACTGGACAGGTCCCGGTGGTGCCTCCGCCACCTTCCCCCGGCCCGGGCCCAGGCCGGGCGGCTGCCGCTCTCTCTGCGCAGCCGACGTGTCTGGGTTTGGTCCCGGCCTCCGCGGCACGGGGTGCGGCCGCCCGGCCGGGCCCCGCCGGTTCCCTCCACCCCCACAGGCCGAGCTGGGCCGGGAGAAGGGGCGGGGGGCTCCTCCTGCCCCGGTCCGGCCCAGCCCTCCGCGGCGTGGGAACAGTCGGGCGGGGCGGAGGCGGGGGCCGGGCCGTGGCGGAGGGAGGGAGGGAGGGAGAGAAGATGGCCGGGGCAGGCGCCGGGCGGGAGCGGTGGGAGGCGACGGCGGGGCGCTGCTGAGCGGCGGGGCGGGGGCGCTCGGGCCGGCGGGCCGAGCTCGGGGGCTAGGAGCCGCGGCGGCGCGGGGCAGGTCCCGGGCGGGGTTAGGGAGCGCGGCGGGGCTGGTCCCGGCGCGGAGCGGGACTGGCGCGGGGGAGGATGAGCCCGGCGCGGCGCAGCCGGAGCCACCCGAGTCCCGCTCCCTGCGGGGCCGCCTGTTAGTGCTGGAGGAGGAGGAAGAGGAGGAGGCGGCGGGCGGCCGCAGCCCGGGCGGGACGGGAGCTGCCGCGGCGGCGGCAGCGGGAGGGGAGCGGGTTTCGGCCGGAGCTGGGCGGCGGCCCGGCGGCGGAGCGGCCATGCCGTGGTTGAGCGGCGGTCGTCGTCGTCGGCAGCAGCAAGTGGCGGCGGGACAGGGCGGCGGGCCGCCGGCGGGCGGGCAGCGGGGCCGGGAGAGCTCGGAGCTACCGCTGCCCGCCGGCTGGGAGGAAGCGAGGGACTTCGACGGGCGAGTCTTTTACATCGACCACAACACCCGGCAGACCTCGTGGATCGATCCCCGGGACAGGTAAGGGGCGGGAGCCGCCGGCGGACGCGGGAGATCCCCGGGGGAAGGAGGGCCCGAGCACGGTTCCCGGCTGCCAAGGGGGAGAGGGCGCGGGGAGAAGGGGACAGGGAGGCCTCTCCGTCCCCCTCGGCGGCCGGGCCGGGCCCGTCGGCGACATTTTCCCTCCTCCGTCCGTGGCCGCGGGCAGGGTGTGGACGGCGGTGCCGCTGTCGGCGGGGCGCTCTGCTGCGCTGCGCCTCGCTTCGCTTCGCCCCGGGGGCGGGAAGACGGGCCGGGGGGGCCTTGTCACACCGGCCCTCCTCGGCTGGTGCGTGTGAAGACCTGGGGAGCAGCCCCTACCCTAGCGGCAGATGAGTTTCATGCCGGTGTTAATGTTAAATTAGATCAAAAAAACCCAGGGAATTAAGGCGCCTCCCCCCCAGCCCGTGGTGGGTGCTCAAACCAAGCGTTGTCTCGGTGTGGGGGAAGATGGGGCGCACAGGGCCATAGTGCCTCTGTTTGTGCCCCTCGAATGCTGTTCTAGCCCTGCTGCAGCCGGCTGGCTCGGCCATCCTGATTTATTAGCCAGGCTGAACTAATTGGCAGCAGCAGGCTGGAGGCATGCTGAAGTAATTTGGTAGATTACCTCCTCATAAAAGATAACGCTGCGTGGAGGTAAGCAAACCGGTAAATTCCTGCAGTTAATTTGACAAATATGCGGTCTGCTACAAATTACTTGTCTGCTGCGTTGTTTCGGGATCGCGTTTTCACGTCTCGGGCCTGGCGGTGCGTGGTAAGATTGGATTAGGCCTTTTCGTTTTAATTAGGGTAAATAAATACAGACAGGGTTTACATATTTCGGTAGACTGGCGTTATAAGCAATATTTAAGCATCGTAGCTTAGAACTGGTGGGAACGTGGAGTATCTGCAGCGGGTGCTGACTGGTAAATCAGCCTCGCTTGGAAGCGTTCGCCTAAAAATTTCCATGCGGAGTTAGCGAACACAAGTGTCAGTATTGTAGGTGTCTGCAAAATAAGAAACATATGTCTCGCTGTATACTTTTCTATGTTAAACAATGTTTTTATAGTAAGTGAAAGTTGGACAAGGACAGTTTGAACCTCAGCCAGAGCTACCTTGCCAGAAGTATGCCTGGAATGTTAAGCAGGCCACAGAAACATTTAAGCATAGTCTGGGTTAAAGACTGTAGTAATTTGAGCGATTCCTGCAGTCTTGCACAAAGATACATAACTGTTTAAATAGCCTAAATATTTACCTACCAGATCACGATCTTTTTGTCCCATTATTTAGATGTAAGTATGCATGCACGTATTTTTCTGCTGAGGCATCAGATATTTGTTAGTATCCTTTAGCACATTTTTTTTACAGCATGTATACGCACTTTAATGTTCGCTTAGGTTTTAAATGTAACCAATAACATAACGTGTCTGTGGCTTCTCTGCATGTCATCCTTTCCATTAAATTTCAGAGGGTATGTGGCTTTCTCTTCTGAAATATCTTTCATACAAACAATGATGGAAAAGATTTAGCCATATACTGCAGTGTTTAAATTTGGTTACAACTCATATAGTTTTACTAAAATTATTATTTCATGTTTTGAAGAAAGAATGGAAGTGCCACATGACGCTTGAAAATTTGTCTAAATGTTTCACACCAATATTTAAACTTAGTTTTATGTTTTGCATTGGGTAAGAACAGGCTGTAGAGCAGAGACTGAGACATGTACAGTGGGGCAGATAGAAAAGATGTGATGTTTTCATGAGCATGTATCAGCACTTGCTACAGAATTCAAGTAGCAGGAGCTGGTTTTATGATTGCAGAGTTAACCTCTGGTTGAGAAATAACTGCTGTTACTTTAGTGAGATGTCTATGTTCTTCTGCATAGCAGAAAATGACCAGACTTTTTGTTTCTCCTTGCAGCTATTCACATTCCCGTGGGCAGCAGCGAAGTAGGAAGGGATCAGATTAGTTGTGTTCTGCCAAAGTTTGGGAAAGGAAGGTCAGAGCACGAGGGAAATGCTACTGAAGCTGCATTTTTGCAAACAGAAGTTGAAAAAGTGAAGGGCGGAATATCTTGTATTACTTGTACCACATGTACCTCAGCATTTTGAATTTGGCATATACTAACAGAGATCAGCCCCCCCTTTTCTGTGTTTGAGTGGTTTTGTTTCTATCCAGGAGGAACTGGACAAAACTACAGGACTTCAGGCCATGTTGCACTTGATCAGGGCTCTGAGAATCAGCACCTCCAAGCTCTCCTATGGGCAGTAGTCTCATAAGCGTCCCCACAAGCTGCTCTTTCCCTGTAGCAGGCACATAGTAGTTTGTTTTTCTTTTCAGCATTCCCCTTGAGATTTCTCAGCCTTTTGTATAGTTTGGTTAATGAATTTAATTTGAAGCAGTTACTTGATTTTAAAAAACAAAAACACCCCCTCCTCCCCCCAAATTTCCTGCACTTCCCCCTCCCACCCATTTTTCCCATTGAAGCCAAGAAGAGATGGGAGTATTAATTGGAGAAGTTGAGAAAGGAGAAATGTGTTCTATGGAGGATTTTGGCATTTGGGAAAGAGAAGGCGATGAGGGGAAGTGAGGTTAGTCAAAATAATACAGATTGAGAGGGGAAAAAGGATTCAGAATTGGTTACCTTGTGATTTCTATGGTAAGAAAAAGTGGAACAAATTAAGAAAAAAGGGAGAAGAGTGACAAAATGAGCAGATTTGAGAAGCATCTTTGGTGTCAAATCAGTGGATAGGCTGGGGAAGATATCGTGTTGATCTGTGTGAATTGTGTGTGCTGAATAGATTGTGGACACTTGTCTAGCAAATCCTGTAGATCTCAGAATGGAGTCATTCAGTGCACATTTTCATCTTGCAGCAGTAGCTGTCTTTTATCTTAATAGACTAATTTCTTCAAGGCAGTGAACTGCCTTTTTATCTTGTGTTTGCACAGTACCTGTTACATTGAGATTCTGGTCAATACCTGGGGGTTGTAAATGATCTTATAAAAGTTTGACTATGTTTGTGGTTGACATTGATGGTCCTCATGGCACCAAGGATCTTACTACTGTTGCGATTTGTTACAATACTGTGTTTTCAAGTGATTAGAGCTTAACCCAAGCTGTTTGAGTTTGGCAAAAGATTTCCAAGCTGGTGTGTCTTATTACAGTTGTTGTATGTGGAAGCTTCAACTAAAATAGAGGGTTGTTTTTTTGAACAACTCTAGAAGACAGGGAATACTTCCTTCAGCTTCTTAATGTGAGTTGTCTTGTTTGTTTGAGGTTTTAAATCATCTTGTTTTGGAATGGGAGGATTTTAAACTTTTAAGGTGTAGTGGTTTTGCATGGAGAAATCATCCATTTGGGTAAATTTGAGAGGTTTTGAAAAATCAGTGTGGGCTGGGTAAAGACTTAGGTTTTAGCAGCTGTATTTGTAAAAACTTCCCTGCAAGCTGGACTGCTGGTACATTAATTGAAATCGGGGAGTTTTCCTGTCCCGTGTCCTCATCAGCATCTTATTTCTGAGACCTAAAAGCTGCTTAATTTAAGCATAGGAGAAAAACCTTGGCCTTGTACAGAAGGTGTGTTGGAACAAGTGGGGTTGGTATTGGCAATTGACAGAGGGGGGCAAATTTCAGTAGGTTGTGGAAAGCAAAGCAATTGGAGTTTGAGGGCAGGGAGAAGGAGGATGGCATCTGAAGCCTGGGAAGAAAAAAGTAGGGGAACTGGACTGAAAACCAGTAGGGCAGGGAAAAACAGGTAAGAAGGAACCAGTCTGGTGAGGGTTCAGGTTGTGAGGATGTCAGCTCTTTTCTTGGCTCTACAGGGAACCCTGAGGGAAAAGAAGGAGTGCTGAGTTTGGATGAGGAGTCTTCAGAGTCAGAAAACATGCATGCAAGACAGCATGGACAGTCTAGGTGAAGAAGGGAAGATAGTTGGAATGTGAAATATAAGAATGGTGTGTGAAATATGAGGATGGGGGGCAGGAAGTGTAAGATGTGCTGGGAAAGGAGACTGATGAAAAATCAGAATTTTAGCCATTGGAAAGAAGCAGGAAAGGCTAATAGATTTGGAACAAGGAGTCAGTCTGAGAAAGTCATTGAGCAAATATCAGTGTTGTTAGGGGCACAGAGTAGAAATGCTTAAGTGACTAATGGGCAGAAAAGTCCAGAGGTGGTAGGGTATTTTTGCTGAACTGTTTCAGGACTCCTGATTCTCATAATTTATTTGCTTTTAGCAAATATCTGTAATTACAGAGTTTTCCTCTTCTCTCTGTGGGGCAGGACAAAGACAGTCCATTACTACTATTGTTTCCTCTGTTACAGCAAGTGGCCGAGTGACATGTTCAAATCCACATGCCGGTGTGATACTGCGCAATATGATTTTTCTTTCCCCACTTAGGTTTTATATAGGAGTAGAAGACTGCAAGTAAGAAGCTTAAATCAAAAGAATATTCATGTCAGATATTCAAAGCTAGAAGATTCCAGACTTAAGTTGCTTAACTAGTTCTTGTTTTGTATTAAGAGAGCATTTTTGTGACAAATAACTTTTCCATGTATTTTCTTGCCTTATTTCATACATGGAGAGGAGCATCTGTGAGGCTAGATCAGAGGGCTGTGAAGTGGATGAGAATTACTTCTGAAGTTTTTTGCTGAAATTGGAATATGTTCCTCTCTCTAGTGAGGGAAAGGATCTTTTGGCAGACGAGTGCATGAAATGGTTAGAGAGGTAGTAGTCGTCTTCGCCAAGATAAGATAATATCTCCTGGAGTGTTGGAATGCGTCTGTCCAGAAGACAATCAGAAGCAGCATTTAAGTTTTTCACAAATGTAATTTTTCTGGGCCTAGCATAAACCCCTGCCCAGAGAGTCACGGTGTCATTGAGTATTAGAATTCAAAATTCTTGTATTCCAAAGCATCATAAAAATGAATGCAACAGAATAGTTAGTACCAGTGTAGTTTTTGCAAGTTTGCTTCAAGCTCCTATGTGTTTTCTGACTCTTCACATCTACTGCCTTTTTGTTGTATTTAGATTATCAACTGTGTTAACACACAATTTTGTTTTGAACTAGTTATTTTTGTGGAATGGGAAAACAAAGTGATTGCTGATCATTTTTTTAAAATATTCCCTCTGAAAACATTGCGACAGCTGGACAGATTTAAATCACATACTTTAGGTAACTGTGATGCAGACTATTAATGTAAAACATAAAATGTAACCTATAGGGTACAGAAATGTGTTTTTTGAAGTGATGCTTTTAAAATGTTTAAGGAGGAACAAAACTGCTGAAGTACTATTTGGTTGTGATTTTCTAAGTTGGCTTTGTAGGCTGTCAGTGCCAAGCTCGCAAGAGATGGAGATGGTTATAAAGGAGAAAAATCAGTGAGCATGAGTCTAGAATATATGCTTGCTCACGTGAGCGAAAGAGCTGAATTTATTCAGTCCAAGAGGTGTTTAAGTGGTTTGAGTACTGCTCGTTTAGAGATGATATCAGAGACTATAGAGCTTTTTTGTGTAGTAGATTTCCAATATCTGATATTCAGAAGTTGAAACTAGAAATATGTTTTTAATGTGAGTGATATTAAATGTTGGAGTAGTTTGTGCACTCCTTTAGCTCTTGAGATAAATTATCTAATTTTTATTTTCCTGATTTAAATCAGCTAGTGCTTTAAGTCCAATTGTGTATGACCATCTATTTTTACTGGCTCCATTGCTTGATGCATCATTTGACCCACACATAATATATATATAGCTAAATATGTCTACTAAGAATTGGCAGAGTAGCCATCCTTTCATTAGGAAGTGGAGAACTTCTCTATCTGGTTGTTTCTCTTAACAGAACAAGGAAAAAATCCAATTTATCCCATCACTTGAGGCATCTGGGTCCTTGCAGTTGGATCATTTGTTCACCTCAAGTGAGCAGTAAATACAGTGGACTTGATAGAACTTATATTGAAAACATTGCATATAAAGTGGGACTTGAGGTCCAGATGTTTTGCATTTTCTGTGTGAATGTCAAGCCTGGATGCAGCCACAGCGTGGATGGGAAAGCTGTGCAGCTGTGTGACTGCTGTCCTGGCATGTGACTGGGAATACATGCTGCAGCACATGGGGTTGAGAAAGGGCTGTGGTGTCCTAAGCCTTCCTAAGCAATCTACACAGATTTATACTTCAGTTCTTGTTCAGAACAATTCAGTAACAATTATAAAGGCATGCTGTAGGTGACATTTGTTTTCGAAGTTTCACATATCTATATGTGCCATCATAAATCTACTTCTCTGCCTTTCAGAAGGAATGTACATTCTTTTTTTTTGCTTCTCTTTTCTCCATCCTGACTGGTAGGTCTTCAGACAGATATTTAACTTTATATTGTGTCCAAATTCCATTAAAGTGTTTAGGATTAAAAATGAATGTAGGCACAAACATCCTGCAATTAATATTACTTGGCATTAGGTATATTTTGTGAGCTGAGTCTTTTGATTGATTGTGATAACAAGTAAATGTTAAACATCTGATTCATAGTAAATAATTTGAATTTATTGAATTTTTTTTTCCTTGATCTCAACTCTCTGATGTAAATGTTTTTAAAAAAGTAGCTTTTAATTTCTTGACAGATTTATGTTGCCTGGAAAAAAGCAATGCCTGTAGGAAGTGAGCATTCACATTTTCGTGTAATTCAACATTGTTAAAAATGAGTGCTACATCTACAGTCATTGAGGATTATAAATGCTTTTAGTATTTTTCCAGTGTCTCACAAAATAGAGGTGGGAGGTTTTCCTTATAGTACAATGACAGTGAATTATGGTTTATGTAATTGTTTTTTACTGGTTAAAATACATATCCTTTGAAAATCTAACTTAGGTAGCATAAAACTGCAAGACCTGATGCATGTGTGCTAAAGCATCAAAACAAGTATTGAGCCACAGTAACCTCATCAACAAAACCTGTTAAGCTTCTTAACATTTTGTTAAAGTGTGAGTTTTTTTTTTGTGTGCGTGTGTAGTTTTCATCTTGAAATGGAAGTATTTTCAGCAATTAGATGAGGAATGCAGACACCTGCCCTGTTGTATTTGTGTGCATGCTAGAAAGGACTAAATCAGCACTTGTGACTTCAGCAGCTTGCAGAAATGCGATGGCTGATGTTATGAGGGCTTTTTCTTGAAGGGTTCTGTAAAATGGTATTGTCTGCCTCACGTATGAGTTGGATCTTATAAACTGAGAAACTGCGATCTGTTGGGTGTTATCAGTGCTCAAAACTGTTGGAGAAGGTACTTTCCTATTCATTGTATGTATAAATCAATGTATATCTGAGTCAGTATAGGCCTGATGGTTGTGTTTATTGTCATTAACAGTGTCAAGCACTGTTAAAAGAATATTGGGCATTTGCATTAACATATTTTCTAAAGGTTGTTGAGGGAGAAGTGTCTCATCTATTATCTGCATGTGTGAGAATGCAGGATTTGAAATGTCACAAGGCTAGGGCTGGGTGTTAAGTTCTATTGTGTGGAGAAAAGAAATCCTATTTAAGATTGCATTCTAGTGATAAGTTTAGTTTGACAGTGACATCACCATGCAAAAAAATGACTTGTAGGCAATAAAGAAGAAAAAAATAGAAACTTATCTATAGCAAAGTCCTGTTAACAAGCTTCCCAGAGGTGCCTGCTAAGTGTAATGTTGGTTTATAATTTTGTGTTGTTTACCAAAAGGTAGAGCTTTGTAAAATTTTATATGAGGCCAAACAGAAGTATTTAGTTGTTATTTTTGTGAAACAAAGTAAGATTAATGCTTTTTCTGCCTACAGTTAAAAATAGAACTTCCTGCATGTCTTATCGGCTGCAGATGTGACAGTTCACATTCACCAGCAAAGCCAGCCAGTATTGCAGCTTTTAACTAATCTTCAACTGGTTTCTGGTTCAAATAAGCTAGCTAAAGATTACATGCTCTAGGTACTTGATAGGCTGAGAGAGTTGAGGTTGTTCAGCCTGGAGAAGAGAAGGCTCTGGGGAGACCATATTGCAGCCTTTCAACACTTAAAAGGGGCCTATAAGAAAGATGGGGACAGACTTTTTAGCAGGGCCTGTCGTAACAGGACAAGGGGTAATGGTTTTAAACTATAGGAAGGAAGATTCAGGCTAGATGGGAGGAAGAAATTTTTTACAATGAGGGTGGTGAAACACTGGCCCAGGTTGCCCAGAGAGGTGGTAGATGCCCCGTCCCTGGAGACATTCCAGGCCAGGCTGAATGGGGCTCTGAGCAACCTGATTTAGTTGAAGATGTCCCTGCTCATTGCAGGGGGTTGGACTAGATGACCTTTGAAGGTCCCTTCCAACCCAAACTATTTCATGGTTCTACTTTTCCCACTTCCATGGCTGCCATGGCAGGGGCAGTATGCATGCTCAGCGAGGTTTTGCAGTGCAGCATCCTTGAGTTACTGGTGACCTGCTGCCAAAAGCATCAGTGTCCTCCATGCCAGCCACATGGTTTCACCCCTCTCTTGCACTGGTGCTGGTGCTTATCTGACCTGAGAGTAAGATGGACTACCAAAAAAACTTTGTGCAGTGTTTCATTTGTTTCTTTTTGGGGAGGGTAGTTTTCAACCGGTTTAGTTCCGTAAGCTGATTTAACCTTCAGGGCAGACGTCAATTAAGTGGCTTATGTCAATTAAGTTTAATAGAATAAGGAATTGGCTTAGGCAAAAGTGATGAGTCAGTTTAAAACCTTCTCTGAGTAAAGCCTCTTTGTGGACCACAGTCCTGACTACTGATTTTTAAAATACCCCCAGAGTAAACCAACATACCTCTAAACAAGCTTCAACATAAGTTTAAAATGAAGGATTCACTTTTCAGATTTAAGATGGATGTGTAAAAGCCAACTGAAGTCAATTATATAGGTGTCAGAGTTAGTTTTTCAGTCAAGTAGCAGCACGGAAGTAGCTGTTAAGAAGTGAGAAGGCTACCAGCAGCAGAACTGATAATGGGAACTGAGTTTGGGGTACCAGCAGCAGCTTGGGAATGCTCATGAAAGGTTTGGGGAAGTCAGTGATGAGCCTTGCCATTGCTGGCAGGGAGCAAAGTTGGTGCATAAGGGGACTGGATGTAGGAGCAGACCAATGTCTTGAGAGTGTGTCGGCAGCACGGTACCTCAGAGCTGTGTGTGAGAGGGAACTGGGTATAACATCAGCTACATGTGGGGAAGATCCTGACAGCAGAGCACCTCTGAGGAGGATCTTGGTGAGGTGTAGAAACTTGCTTCTTACTTGGAAAATGGCTTTGTCACCAGTGTTTGGAGCTATAACTCATGAAAAGATTGTGGTAGTGTGACTGAGGAATTTTTTAAGGGACCTGAATGGGTTAAGGTTGGAATTGCCATGTTGAAGAGGAGGAGGCTGTAATATTTAAATTAGATGAACAAGATTCTTGTCTGCTTATGGAGAGGAGCAAAGAGTTTGGTGTTGCATTTTTGCTTTGCTGCCAATCCTAGCCCTATTTCATGGAGATAAATCTCTCAGTTCTTAACTAGTCATTAATGGCAAGGGAATGGAGGTATAGGCTTTGTTCTGCCATGCTACAAGGGTCTTGATAATTTCTTGATTTTGTTCCAGATAGGGAAATTAATTTGGACTTTGTGCAATTAGGGTGTGCTAAAAGCATGGCGAGACATGATCTGTCACTTTTAATGGCCCGTTGAGTCGTTTGAGTCAGCCATTTAATACAGCTAGCCTCCGAGCAAGGCTTGCTCTAGATATGTTGCATGATCAAACAAGCTGGAGTATTTCTCAGTTTGTTTCTCTGCTTGTCTTTTTGTGGGTGTTTGCTAGGGTAGGAAAGGCTCTTGCATCCAGTGATGAGCTTGGTGGTCTCTCTGTGATTTGCAGGATGGAGGTGATTCTGTGCTGGGTTGTTAGCTCTTTTGCTCTTTTGGCTGAAGGAGCTGATTACCATCAAGAGCTGAATTATTAAATATCAAAAACTGAAGGGACTAGCTGTTGTTTTTTTGGTGGTTTTTTTTTTTTAAATTTGTGTCTTCAAAGACTTTTCTATTTCAGTATATGTAATTGGCAATGGGACAAAAATAAAGTACAGTGATATCAACACCCTTGAACCAGCAACAGAGAATCAAAGACTATCTTTCATAGCTTTCTGAAAGAGTTATTTTCAAGATGAAATATCTATGGAGAATCTTGTTGAAACTGTTTTGATTTGTATTATACTTAGGCTGAAGCTCTTTCACACACACAGTGGTTAGGATTCTTTATGGCAAAATGCAGAGTTTGGTACTAAAGCTGAAAATGCATAATATTTCAAAATTGATTTATTTAATCTTGGATTACAGTTTAAACAGCCAAAAATAAGACTTTAAAAAACTTTAATACACCACACATTATTAGTAAGAGTTGCTTATCTACGTTTGGGAAGGCTGCTGAAGTACTGCATAATTATCTAATACTGTAGCATAAACAGTTTGTGACACTCTTGTTAAAGGAGAATACAGTCCAAAGTTACTTGACTTGAACAGCAATTCCATGCATGCTTGAAAGGGAATTTCAGAATAAAAAGTAAACTGCCTTTTTTTTTTTTTTTTTGGCAATGTAACGTTATTATTAGATGGAGAAAGCATTGCATGTATTTGTAAATTACTGTTTAAACACTTGTGTGTCTTCTGCTTCCCCTGGATTACATCTTTTGGAGAAGAATAAGATTCACAGTATGAAAGATATGATATGGCACATACGTAAAAATCCCCGAACCCCGAACTTCAGAAGAAGTTAACCACAAAGCCTAAGAAAAATGGATGTAATGGCCATCATGGCTATTGGATCATAGATCAATTTTAATAGCATCTGAATAGTCTCTAGCACTATAATTGTTGACTAACACAAATTATTGATAGTCATCAGGTTATGAGCTAGAGAAAGCATTACTAACCTCGCCTTTATATAATAAAAAAAAAAAAAAATTGGAAATGCATGTTAAGACTGGAAATGCAATAGATAATTTGTCAAAATTCAATTAAAGAACATGCATATTTGTATTGCATATTCATATATATATTTCCAACTGTATGCATTGCACTGAGTGATGATATTAAAAAAAAAGGCATACGCTACCTTGTGTTGGTTTGCATTGTCTTATCTTTGCTTTTATGCCAGCTCATAGTTTATTCAAGGGAAAACCTAGCGGTGCTCTGGTGGTTGTGGGTGTGCTGAGATTTGTGATAAATAGGCACCATGTGCTCAAGGCTCTGCAGAGGCATTTGAATTCCACTTCTGTGTTTAATGTAGCTGTTTAGTTGGGCCAATTAAATTAAAGAATTATTTGTTTAGAAAAATGTTAGTAGTACCAGCTTGCAGAACAGATGGTTAGAAATGCTGTCTTTTGAAATGATGGTATAATTTCTCCTGTGTCTTGAGATTCCTTTGAGTAATCAAATACAGTCCTTCCCTAAATACACTTACATGTGTGAGCTTCCAGTTTCTTCCTTTGACAATGCTTCAGTGAGTTCTTTTAGGAGTACTGTGATAATTGATTGTAACCTACTTTTTAACTGCAGTTTGATTTTGATGCTTCTGTCTTGTCTGTACAGCAAAAGACATACTTTTGAGGTAAATCTCCATGTTTCACAGAGGCTTTAAAAAGTGATTTTCCTGAAAAGGAAAGCAAAAGCATTTTAGTTAAAAATGGTCAATTGTTTTTGGATTGGCTTTGTTTTCCCTCTGAACTGGTTAGCCATAAATTTGTGTTGGCTTTAGGGGAACTTTGGGAGTAAAACTCATGTCATCAAGAAGAAGAACTGTTGTGAAAAGTTTTTGATTTCGCACAGTTCTCAGCCCTTGGAGACTGCAGCTTAATGCACACATGGTACAGTATTTTAATGTACTTGTTTGTAGTCAGGACCTCAGAAAGAAGCCACTCTCTTGTTACGTGTGTTAATAAAAAGTAGCTACAACAAACTTATATAGGAGTCAAAGAAATAATGGATTTCTTAAGCCTTTTGCCTTAGTGGAGGGGAGTGTGGACGCAGGCAGAATGAGAGATTTTAGGGCTTGGCCTGATCCTTCCTTTCATGTCGTTTGTATTTAGTAGTTCTCTGCACTTTGAGAGTCTTGTGTACTGATTCAGCTGAACTACTACTTGATTTCTTGTAACACCATGTAATGCACTGAATTTAAGAAGCATTTTCTTTGATCTTAATGAATGGGTAGTTTCAACTAAGTTCCTCTGAATTGATCTGCAGTGTGGAGTACGGTTACTGTTCTTGAAGTGTGTTAGTTAAGTGCCTTCTATTCAGGAAGATGATGATGTTGAGGAAAAAAATTAACTGGTAAACTCTGCATGCTTAAGTAATATCAGAGTTGTAAGTTGGGATTTTATTGTTTTGTGTTTTTTAATAGGGTATAGCTACATTTTTTTCCCCAAGTAATAGCAAAATAAACCCTTTAGTTTTTGCTTTAAAAAGAAAAACTTTAGCTTATTTGTGGAGTGAAATGTCAAGATGTTAATGACTAGTCTGACTCTTGGATTCTGATTGATTGGTGGGACTGTCAAGATACTGTAGTTCCAGGAATTTTTTTTCTTATTGTGAAATAAGCTGATTTGTGAATTCCTGTTTGTCTTTTTTAAGTAGTTTCTATATGTGCTTATATGAAGTTTTAGAGAAGTGTTACAAATTTCTTCAGTTAAACATGACATAAGTCTTTCAGGCAAAAAGTCCTTTTAGTCCACAACCAGGTATCCAGACACAAACATATAGGAAGGAGTATCTGAATGTTTTGTACAATGTCATTTAATCATCTGGTATTTCAGCCAGCTTACCATCTACAAGGTTTCTTACAGCTATAGCCTCAGTGCTTCTGTTGATAAACATTATTCTGACCTTACAGTCTGGAAAGCTGGAGTTGAGAAATGTTTGCAGGTAATGATCTGTGGAAGATTTGCTGAGCCATGATCACTTGTGTTGTGTTTTAGTGTTGTATTTTTTATTTATTAAAAAAAGGGAAAAAAGCACAGAAGTGTTTCCTATCCTTTGCTGTGAATGTCAGTCAGAACCTCCTGATGATTTATACTAAATCTGTTCTCAGGGATTCAGGGGCATCCTAGGGAATCATCAGCTACCTTAATTTTTAATACATTTTCAGAAACAACTTGTGGGAACCTTGGCACAAATTCTGATATCCCAACTTTTTCTCTTCTAGGAGTGTGTCATGTGCTTAGAAAAAAAAAAGTCTTTTCCCAGAAAGCTATCTAAAAAAAACTTGAACATTTTGTTGAGCTTAGGTATAAACCTGTTTATATGCTAAGCCAGGTCACAGGATGTTTTTCTATGACCCAATAAAAGGCAATTCACCAGATGGTTTATATGATACAGATATATATATTTTAAACAAACAGTCATAAATTTTTTCACAATATTTTGGAAATACGACTGACTAGATAAAGTTCCAGCGATTATGGAAAACAGTCAACTTTTGTAAACTTCTCCATTCCACTCAAGTATCAAGCACCTTGTATGTAGAGCTTGTTATAGGTACAGAGTAAACTCTCTTTTACCAGAGTATGCTGTAATATTGTGTTAGATAATTGCTGGGAGTAATCTTGTAGATCTGTCCATGCCTGTTCAGAGCTTCTGTTTGGTAATAGGATGATGTAGCTGATCTTGTTCTCTGGACATCTGCCTGCTAGAAGTGAGCAGCGTCCGCTCTTCAATTTCACAGTACCTGCTAAACAACTCTAAGCTAATAATACACTTTCATTGCTGTTGACTGGGACTCAGTTTGGATCCTTGAGTTGAAGACTTTCTCCTTTGTTGGTTTCTGACTTGTATGAAGCTTTTTGGCCATTACCCAATTCTTTCAGAAATAGCATCTGAAAGAGAATATTGCTAGTGTTTTTTTCTTGTAATGGTTTACATGTAAGGGGTTCTGATTTATTTATTTATTTATTTAAATACAGCTGCATCATTTTATCCTTAAAACTTACTGCAATAAATTTCTGGAATATCTTCTGAATGCAATTATGTATTGTATGTGAACATCTGGGGTTTTTGAAGTCTTGCACATATGACCGTTTGCCTACCCTGTTCTTCAGGTACTTGTTTTATTCTTTCTGAAGTCAGTTGATAAATAAAATAAATATATATATTTTTTTTTTTTACCTTAACCACAACCATAAGTTTATTTTCTTTACATTTAGAATCTATTGAACATTTATAAAAGGCTTTTCTGTCCTGTTTAAAAAATAAATTACGCTATGTCTAAAACTTTGGTTCCATTAGGAACACCCCAAAACTGTGGAGAGTTTCCTGGCTGTGGAAATTTTCTCCCTGCCTTCCAGTCCATGAATGGTGTGCTGTAAAAAGCAAGTCTTTTGAGATCATGTGTTCATTTTTCTGTCATTGGCCTTTTATGTGTGTGCTCTGAAGCTTGTTTTTCAAAGTGGATGAAGATTTTAATACCTGTATCCAGACACTTTTAGGATGTTTCCTGTAAATTTAAAAAAAAAAAAAAGTTTTCCTGAGATGTTCTAGAGATTAATATCCTCTTTACTGTGGTGGCTGTCTCAAAATAGGAATACATAGTTTTTTTTTCTCTCCATTACTGAAGATGGTCAGATGTCCAGAATTTTTCAAGAATAAATGCCAAATAGTTGTCAGGGCACTTTGGTTAAAGAATTTCTGAGCATTTTAAGATACTATACCTGGTAGAATTTAAAGTACTTGAGTTCTGGTGGGGTTTAGGTTTTGAAGCTTTTTTAGCCTTTTTTTTTTTTTCAGGTGAGGGAAATCTGTGTTATGAATAGAATGCTAATACAGGAGATTTTCCTTGAGTCCACATTCTACTCATTTTATATAGTGTCTGTTTGCTGGCAGAGGCATGCTTTTTTTTTTTTTTTTTTTTTGGGTAAAAATAGCTTGCAGCTTATTGAAAAACAAGGCAGACCTGTGCCTCAAAATCCGAATGAAACTGCTGCTTAGATGAGGCTCTAAAGAGGGCATTTATATGTTGTGGAATGAATGGCATGCCTGCGCTAACTCCTGCAGGCCGGCTATTTCCAAGGTATCAGCCAGAGCTGTATGTGCCGTTCGCTTCCCCCTTCAGACACGAAGGTTTCTTCCTTGGCGAGCTCCTGGCCCCAGTGGGTAAAAGGGGGTGGAGGGGGGCAAGAAAAAACCGAGCAAGATAACTACATGTGTGTGTTTGCTTTTTATTTTCCACCCAAACTGTGATAGTTCGTGGGCTCCTTGTGCTTCGTGAGCTGGCGTTGTTTTTCTAATCATTGTTCTTTGAACAGTGTAGTTAGGAATTTCCTGTTCACGTTTTACTACAATGGTTTGTTTAAAATGATAGACCGCAGTCTTTTTCCTGACCTAAAACTAGATTAGCCTTGAATGTCGAAGAGAAGCTGGACAAATAAAGAGGAGAGACTGTATTTGCTTATGTCATGGGGAGAGGCCTTTTAACCATGGTCTCAGTTATATCAAATACCACAAGTCACGTTTCTTAAATATTTATTAAGAAAAATAAACATAGTAATTGTATGA
The DNA here is from genome assembly GCF_963082525.1 of Nesoenas mayeri. Classification (NCBI taxonomy): domain Eukaryota; kingdom Metazoa; phylum Chordata; class Aves; order Columbiformes; family Columbidae; genus Nesoenas; species Nesoenas mayeri. The sequence goes on from NC_137541.1 coordinate 102,335,068, forward strand.
ACTGGCATGTCTCCAAATTCCTATCTCTTTGATTCTCATGAGTGAGTTGCTTTTAATCAGGAGAAATATTTTTAATCAAGACTCTGGTATCTACTGAATTGCTGAATTCAGTGTTACCTCAGTTCTCTCCTCTCCCCTCCACCCCCCTGTTGTTACATTTATAAGATGCAACAAAATTAACCTCAGCAAAGTTCAAGTTATAGAATGTGATGACAAACTATGAGGAAATACTCAAATTGGGAATTAAACTGCCTTTTCTCAAGGCATCTGGTGCCTGTGCTAAGGAAAAAGTTCCGTAGTCTTCAGATGTATTGCCATGTTTGCTTTCAGATTTTGGGAAAAAAGTATCTCCCAAGCCCAGCAGTCTTAGATGCACAAGGAAATGCAGCGTCCCTATCATACAAGTTATGTTTATTTAGGACATGTTCGTTGTATAACACTGCTAATCTGTGTATGTAATGCACATCTGTATTGATGGAACAGTTCAGGTAATAAAGCAATTGATTTTTATCTGGGAAGAGATTAAATTTCAGTGTTTAAACACAATATATGACCTCCACTTTGGGTTTTTATTTTACAGAAAAATTACTCTGCAATGTATTGTTTTATGGTGTGGCATGAAAGCTTTATCCAATTTTGGAGGGATGGCGTATTGACCTGCCAGAGTTGGCTACTGAGATCGTTACTGACAAGTGTCAAACATGTTATACCATGCTCTTGGGTATTTTTAATGCAAGAATGTATGTGAGAATGTGCATGTGAAATTCTGATAAACCTGCTAAATGGATTTTTCAGACTGGGAGATGTCAGGTTTGTAAGATTGTGGAGTCTACAGCTGATATGATGCACAGGCATGTCATTACAAGGGTGTTGCCAGTTAAAATACTCAGCTGTTATGGTATTTCCAGCTTAGCATCTAACTTTGTTCCACCCAGCAAATAGTCACATAAATAGGACTAGCTGTGGATTTTTAAAGGAAATATTTCATGTATTTTTAAAGAAAATAACATTTGGAAGAGAAAATATTTGGGTAGCTTGCACGTGAATGTCCAGGGTAGGGCAGGGAGATGCCTTGCAGGGTACTGAGCCTGACATCCTGAAGAAGCTCGCAGTAGATGTTATGTGGAAAATGTTACCATTTATAGAGATCAGGTATTTCCGTGAGTACCAGAACTAATGAAGACTGGTTTCCTGTGGGTTTGTGTCTTATGGCTGATTGACTTCGGTGTCTGGGAAGGTGAAAGTTCTGGTGGATGCTTTTTACCTTCCATTTGGGGTATTTGCATCTACTTGCCTCCCAAGCAGATTTTCTGATACCTGATTAGGTGTAAACTTGGCCTTTTTGGTTTCTACTAGGCTTCCTACTTGTATAAACTTTCATAGGTATTTTAATTATCTAGGAGATTTCCCTAAAATTTGAGACTTACCAGTGGAATGAAAACCAAATAGACTTAGGTCTATTAATGTTGTTATTAATAGAAATCACATATCCACATTTTTATAGGAGATGGGACTAGAAGCCCTCTTTTTTAGGCCCCTGTTGTCTGCTAGCTTTTAGTAGCCAGTTCATTGAAACAGCCCAAAAACAAGTGATGCTTTTACCTAATAAGTAATAGAAATACATTTTGAGATTAGTGTGCCAGATGTTATGGTATGGACTTGAACTATTTTATATATATATATGAAATATATATATCGTTCTGTGGTGTGTGTGCAATGGATGCACTATTCCCCCTCAAATGGAACACAGCATTAGACAGACAGAAGTTTGCAGTGTAGCTGTGGTACCCTGTCAGGCTTTTAGGTTTCATTTTCTCTATGTGTCAACAGACAGTGCAACTTTCAGTAGAGATCCAGAGTCCTGCAGAAGGTTTATCAGCGAGTTCCCTGCTATTAATGTGCCTCTTGGAGCTGATAGTGGTCATTTTTTATTCGTAAGGATGAGAGATGTGTCTTGTGAAATACCGTCAAGGGTGGTAGATGCCATTGGTTTTACTGTCAAAGATTGTTCACTTTGGTTTTGACCGTCATTAAGCATATATTTTTTTCTACTTGAAAAAGCTGGAGTTCAGTAAGCTTGGGTGTGAATAAACAGGGCTTTCAATCTTCCATGTGAGTGCTTTTCATGTAGCAATATGGGTGAGTAGTTTATTCCACTAGATGAAGTAAGTGAGGTGAATAAGGTGAGTAAGCAATTTCATTATGAGACGCTCTCAGTTGTGTCTAAATGCTATGTTGCGAATTTGGCTCATGCTTTGAACTGGTTGGGAGCCAGGTGGCTGTGGTTAATTCATCACCGAACCTGAGCTAACAAGCCCTGTGTAGGTCAGGTTGTATTAGATGGAGCTTCGTGTCACACTGGAGTAGCTGGAAGCTGTAGGATAGGACAGAACTGCTTTGGGTCTGCTTGAAACATCCCATGTAGAAAAACTGTACCAGTGTTTGCGTGGAGTAATTAAATTGACTATACGAATTTACTGTAATGTTGCTTTTTTTGCAGAGATGAGTTAATGTTCTTTTTGTGCAAGTTGTAGGCAATAGTTATTTCTTGTAAGGTTGTATTTATGAAGCATAGATAAAATGTGTAGTATCATAGGATGCCTCACCAGTGTTTGTTAAATGGATTCACAACTTTCTTACCTGTTGATTTGCAATAGTATAGCATTTTGTATGTAATAAAGCTATCTTAACCAAAGATCTTTCAAATAAAGCTATGACTTCAGGAAGATTTCTAATATAATCCAACACAATGGCTACTTGAAAGGATAAGTCGAATCTTCAAAGTAGACTGTTAAATTTCTCTTTTCAAATACTTGATAGAAACAGAGAAGTGCCTTTAAGTTTTTCTTCCCAGTCTTCCAAAATCCTGCTTTAGATTCTTTGCCCTATCTCCCAGCTGTATTACTGCAATGCGTTTTCTGACCTTTTCTACTTGTTGTGAAATATCAGTCCTAAAATGTCATTTGTCTATTGTAATCATGCCTCTTCAAAGTGAGAGAGGGTATAGTTCAGTGGTACTAGTTTGCGATTTGGGAGATGAGGGTTCAGTTCTCTGCTCTGCCACTTATTTTTTTTTGTGTACTGTAGGTTTTAAACTCCTAGTATCTGGTGGTCAGGTGAGTACTAATTATGGTATTTCTTAACTTTACAGTGGTGTTCTGATTACAAATGAATAATGTGATTGTACAAATACAAATAAAACGAGTGATGTAAAGATTCAGTTATCTTTTTTTTGGCCTTGTTTGCTAACGTTTGTGCTTTTCCATTGTGAAGCACTTCCTAAAATCAGTGATACTTGAATACTTTCAGTTACAGCCTTCCAAAGGCAGAAAACCTCAGTTTCCTGCGTATTTTATTACTTATATATTTGAAATAAAGTTTTGCTGATGACATCAGGAAGAAACGTAGCAGTAAGCAAGTTTGATATGAGGACAGAATGGTGTGGTCTCTCCCTCCCTCTTCCCCCCTCTCTTTTCTACCTTGTTATCAAAGGCAGCATTAAAGAAGCATTAAAAATTGTTGGTTTATTGATCTTTGTATTACATTGTGCTTGCCAAGCACAATACGGTAAATGCAGATATGTGTTAAGCTGTGTCTTTTAGCTGTGTAACTTGAGTTGAAAATTTTATTTGTATTAGGTTGATGTGGGCAAGTAACAGGTGTCTGCCACAGTACAAAATGGTTGGTGGCTCAACCTGTCATGGTTTTATTTGGTGAAAGCAGTAGCCATAAGGTCATCAGCATACTTTGGGAATTAATAAGATGTGTGTGACTATTGACAGCTTGCAATAGGAAAAACGGTAGCTGTAAATGAGTGTCAAGTAGCCCTCCAATTTCTCCTGTGTGACACTGCATGGTAAAGCTGTCCATGTGTGTTGCTCCCGTGCCAGCCCCTGAGATGGGACCTATGCCAGGAGCTGGAGCAGCATGGTGACCAATAACAAAACCCAAGGGAATGACAGGAGGATGTGCTGGGGAAGTTCAGATTGAACGTTAATAAAAGTTCTTCGTGCAGAGGGTGGTGGAGTACTGGAACAGGCTCCCCAGGGAGGTGTCATGGCCCCAAGCCTGGCAGTGTTCAAGAAGAGACTGGACAATGCCCTCAGACATGGACTTGATGATCCTTGTGGGTCCCTTCCCACTCAGGACATTCTATGATTCTATGGTGGGGCTGGGGGGCAGCTGGCAGCATGTAGGCATTGGCTGCCATCAGCTCTGAAGGGTTGGGGTGGTGCCAGAGCTGTGAGAACGCATTTGTGTGATTCCAGGGAAGAAAGATGGAGACAGGGCTAAGAAAGGAGAGTTTTTGTTGTTTTTCGGCTGGCTAAGGATTTTGTACAGTCAAAACTTACACAGATAAAAGTGTGTGCTTAACAGCAATGTAATGGGAACAGAGTAATCTGTGCTGTTAATGGCTATGTGTATGGGAAAGCACATGTCTGACCTAGAAGGTGTGTTTGAGAATGCTTTTGTAGTTCTCTTGGAAATGGGAGATCAAAGACCTGGAGGTTCAAAACAATGGAAGAATGTGCTGGGATTAATTGTACAAAGTACACAAGAATGAGCTGTTTGTTGAGGACAAGGTGAATTCATTTTCATGGCTACTTTTGAAAGAAGCAAGAAATAAAAATAAAATTAATTTAGGGTCTTTGGCAATATTCTTTTTTCTTCTGAACATTAAAGTTTGATGGATGTTAAAAATTGCCAGAAGAACTTGTTCATGATTAGAGTATCTCATAATATCTTTAATACCTCTTAAATTTAACTGCGTGTTAGACAAGCTGCTATTGAAAATGGCATTTGTGCGATTTGTTTTACTTTTAAAAGCAATTAGAGTCTATATACAAGAGCTCTTTAAACATTTTTGTTTACTTTTTTGCTGTTCTTGGGTCACATAAAACGTTACATTGTGAAATCATTTTGGCTCAGTTGTCAATAAATTCTGTGTCATCCTTTTAAGTATTCTAGGTTTATATTATGGCAACAACAATGCCATCCTGTCCTTTGCTTCTGTCAGCATTCATTTTCTGGGAAGAAGTAAATGCTGAATAGTGTCCCTTTTATGTGTTTGCTGGAATTTTGAGAAGTGCAGATTATTTAATTGGTAGAAATGTGCTTGCGTCCCTGGGTGTCTGCCCTTAGCATTGCTGTAGTGCCACCTCAGAAAGCAGTGTGGTTTAGAGATATCTTGGATCATTGATTTGCTGCTTTGCATGTTGTGCTTTGTTTTAGAGAGTTTAGGTGTTTTGGGCTTTTTTTTTTTGTTTCGTTTTTGTTTGTTTGTTTTTTTACGGGGAAGTGACTGATGTTCTTCCCCACATCATCATTCCACTTGAGACTTTACTGGTGTCTTAAATTAGTGTATTTATTACTGCTTCTTTGTTGAGAGCAGTTAGGGGAAATTAATTGTCTCCATAAAACTAACTTTTTCAGGAATTAGAAGCATTGACTCATTGCGAGTAAGATGCATTGCTCAATATACGGCCAGAGGGAAGGTGGTGGTCCAGACCAGTCATATCTGTAAAACTTAGGCTTCCATTAAAATGTAGCACAGCAACACAGTTTAACCAGGTGTGTAGTTAGGTTCCTTGCATCAGAAGACTGTTCTGAAAAGAGCTTGAAAATGATCAGAGTCTGAAAAGCAGTGCTGCTGAATGGTGATTAAAAATACTTTGTTAATTTGGTCGAGGGGGAGTAGATATAATGCAATATGGTAGCAATTTATTCAGCTGGTGGTATCTCTATTGTAGTCTAATTAGAATTTGAGGGCAAAATTGTCAAGGAACTTCTTGAGGATGTTAAAAATTTAGGATCAGACTTTCAACTGTGATGATAAGTAGGAAAGGGATAGCCTGGAGACCTTTGTTCTTCTAACAGATTCAATCCTCAATAATTCCTTGTTGTTGTGCCACGGCAGAATTAAATCAGAAAATACAAATCCCATGAAAAAGAATCCTGTGGATTTAATACTAGGAAGAATGCAGAGTAGGGATGTATGTAAACATCTGAGTTCACTTGTGGGGAAGTAAGACCTGCAAAAGGAAGCTGGATGAAGGGTGATGGCAGAAGACAGGCTTCCCTGGCAGCAGCAGCAGTAGTCTAGGAAATGGTGAGAAAAAACTCTTCTTCAAATTAGTTGTTCAGTTGTACAGGATGGGGGAGGAAAGAGGGAGTACTCCTGTTTCTTTTTCCATGGCTGTCTTATGAAAGGCTGTGTTCTTGCTTAATGGGTAATCGTAAAAATTTTTTAGAAAGTGATACAACATGAAAATGTGTGGAGCAGAGTAAGTGCGTAAGAGTCATTACCACATTTTTCTGGGAATTTCCTATCATGCTTGTATGTGCTCTCCTGCCTTCCCGTGCACCATCATTTCCCTTTCAGTTCACTTGGGTTTCCTAATAGCCTTTGAGGGGTGGTGGTGAGTTTCTGAAGTCCTGGTCTCTTAAACAGACTTTAGTCACAAAGTTTTCAGTACACATTAGGCATCCGCTGTCTGGAATAATAATAATCGTGGCTCAGTCTGCCTCATACCTTTCTTTTACTGGACCTCCTGAAGCATTGCTCATCAACCCAACTAAGCAGGCAGGCTTACAGCACTTCTGAAATCTGTGGATATTTTTCTCTTTCGAGCTACTCAGAGATTGAATCATTAAATCTTTCAGTAATTGGAAATAGCCGCTTGTTGGGAAGACTTTGCCATCTATCTCAAATTTTTGCTGATTGACTCCTATGTCCAGGAGACAGATCTACAGTAGCTCCCAGTGTGTGTTGGACTTTTTAAACCAGTCTTAACAGATAAATGGATTAATTGGTGTTTTCCAAACATGTTATCCGTGACAAGTTCCTATCTCATTAGGTCTTAACCTTTCACGAGTAATGGAAGAAGTGTTCACATTGGGGATTACTGCTCCTGCAGGCAACAGTACCACTGCCCAGCAGTGGATGTTCAAAGGTGTGAGCCTTAATGTACTCTTAGGACACTACGAGTTGGATTAACAGCTTTTTATGAATAGTAGGAGACCTTGCTCACCTCCTACCTCCTCTACATTGGCTTTTTTTTTTCTTGTCTGATACAAAGTAAACTGATTCCATTCAGTAATTGTGGGGGGAAAAAAAAAAACCAAACCCAAAACACTACTTTCCCCTTCCCTGCTTTTTTGCGCCTTTTTTTTTTCCCTTCTTCTCCAGTTCTAGTGAGTTGAAGCCTACCTAGCTAAGCTAGCTTACTGAGTGACTGGATGAGTGTCAGAAGTGGTAGTGCTATGGAATGATGGGATTGTGCCATTTAGGGCAGCAGGGGGGATGCATTTGAAGACAACAGAAATATCTCTGGTTTGATTGTACCAAGCTGTTAATCTAGCTTCCATACAAAGCCACAGGTTGAATTTATGTAATAGCTGGTGTGAAGTGCACAGAGGGGGATAGAGCTCTGTTCCGAGTTTCAGAGCAGAGGGATGTAAAGGACAGCATCATCGGCTGGTCCCATCTTTTCCCATCCTGTTGATTAGATTGTGTCCTGTTCACACTGTTCCCAGCCAGGTCCTTCTGCTCCAGCTCCACTGTTAGTCCTTTTCCCTGTGCTTCTCCTTCTCTGTCTCTGCCTCCTCGCATCATTTATTGTTTTGTGATTGCCACCTTCTCTTCTTCCAGCACCTGTTTCCCGTGCTCCTCATCCTTCTTTATCAAGGTGTGCCTGCTTCCTTCTTTTCCTCCATGGCATTTGGGTGCTAACAGGGATTGCATTGACACTGGGAGTAGAACCTGGCTTCCTAATCTCTGTTCCCCAAATACGAGGAGCAGGGAGCAGGTTGTATTGGAAAATGTTTTCCTGGGGCTGCTCCATGCAGCTGGAGCAAACCTCCGGGTGCCCTGGCACACTGGGATTAGGTGAGTGTGTAGCCAGGATAGGTTTTGGGAAGCTGGTGCGTGTTCAGTTAATTAATTAATCTGCAAAGAACAGGGCTTCCATACTTCAGAGTTACATTGAGCGCGTGCAACAATATTCCCCCTCTTCAACTCCCTTGTGCCTTCACCAAACTTGAATATTTTATCATGGGGATAGTCAGAGACCTAAAAAATTCAGGTCCCGGTGTTAGTAGTGCTGAGATTATCTGGCAAGGCTACTGTAGAAATTCTGGCATGGAGGTGGGGAGGGACAGTGTTTTTTCCTCTGCTTCATTGTTTCAAATGGGTGAGCTGTTTTAAATGAAAGTTCTCATAAGAGATGAGAATGGGGCACACCCTCAGGAGGGAGAACTTCAGCCAGAAGCACTTCAATCAAGCAAAATTAGAAGCAATCAAAAAAATTGCCTAATGAGGCAATGCCTAATGAATCATATTAGACTTCCTAATGAATGGGTGGCACTGCATTATAGTAATGTGTAGATGATACAGCTTTGTACTACAGCAGTATTTGGATACCTGCTACTTTTTGTTTGTTGATATGCAATACTTCAAGATAAACAGTTCAGATACTTATTCTGCAATGTACATCTTTTTCAATACAAACAAACACTGCTCTTACCACTATGGAAAATATGCTCTTGGTCAACCACGAGATGTTGGGCAAGGTTGCAAGAATGACGAGCTGAAGTTTTGTGGCCTATATTATGGAGGAGGTCAATTAGATGATGACAGTGATTCCTCTGACCTTAAAATATGGACCAGGACAGCTGGGGCCACTCTGTGCTGCCGTGGTGGAAGTTAGAGGCTTCCTGCAGCTCTGGCTTCCTCGAAGGTTCAGGGCCGGGAGGGAGGGAGCTGAAACTGGCTTTTGTGGCTTTTAAACTCTCCTTCCTAGTACTGGAGCTGTTCTTGGATATGGAGGATTGCATGCTGTGCACTGAAAATATCTGCATTTACTAACTGCAAAGGAATGTGTAAATATAGAAAAATATGCAAGTGCAGAAGATTACCCCCCAAATATGTTACTGTGTGGTTCAAGGGTCCTTTGAATGAGCAATATCTGAAGGGAACCTTTGGAAGAGACACCTACAACTTCTAGAAGGACTTGTCATTTACAAATAATAATAGTACAAACCACAGAACTTGGTTTCCTGAGTTGCTGTAAATGGAAGTGTGTTGTTAACACTCCTTTTCTAACACAAATGTAGGAAGCTGGCAAAGTAGTTAATTTCAGTGCCCTAGAAAAGTTTAAAGCGAAATAATCTAAGGAAACGGAAGCCTCTATTTTTAACCTTCTCAGTCATGGGAGACAGGGAGGAAGAAGAGGAGGCCATCTACTGTTGAAGTCTCTTTATTATGTTACTGCATGCATTTAATCAAATTTCCTCTGCTGTTTCAGTGAAGAGGTACTTGTTACTTGTGGATATTCAGTTATGTTCAAATTAAGGTTAGTGTAGATTTGATGTCATGGTGTATCTTCTAAATTTTTTTTATTTTTGGGTTTGAGCAAGTTAAGATTCATTCCCCCCCCCCCCCCCCCCCCCCACTGTTACTATTAATAAAAAGTACATTATCTGGCTGGACTACTTTGGATTTTTCACAAAATATTTTTTATTGATGTATTTTAACAAAAGCACGACAGTGAAATTATGAGTAATTCATCATATTACTTACTTGGAAGTACCTCATTGATCTAGCTTGAAGCTTAAATATAGTGTATTGCACAACTACTGGCAACCGTAGAAGTTATAGTATCAAACTCAATAACTGCAACCACTTAGAAAAATTTCAGATGAACATAAATCTGTAAAACTGTCTTTTGCTTTAGGATATGTTACTAAATCACTAATATCGGTTGGGGAATACAGTGCATTAGTTTGCAAGGTCAGCATTAAGGAGGACTGTATGAGGCAAGTGTATTTGGGGATGGTAATAATACTGCGATAATTAAACTTTGGGAAAATGGGCTAAGTTTTCCTAAAAGTTTGAAAACTACTGGTTGACAAGAGAGTTGGCCTGAGTGTGGAAGCAGTTGTAAGATTTTAAGTATGTATTTTAAAGAATCTTCTTGCCAGCACCTTCATTAACATTAAATATTTGTAGCTTATGTGGATTTGTGTTCGTGACTGTTAGGTTGAGAATCAAAAGCTTAGGAATGATATAAACTAATGCGTCATAAAGAAAATAATTTGGCAACTGTATGTGTGATTTTAAAGCAAAAACAAAGAATGAGCTGTGAAGAAAATGTACAAGGTGGCAAATCGTTGCAGAACCATGACTTTTTTTTCTTTAGGTGATTATTGGGCTCTAAATAATTTATTTTACTTAGTAGGGCGGTTGTTGCTTCAGTGGTATGAAAGAAGCAAAGATTTTAGACATACAATTTCTTCTGTTAGATTTGATAGGTTTGGAAATAAAAGACACATTTCAAGCACAGATTTTTTAAATAGGTTTATTTTTAGACTACTTTTAATACCTTAAAGGTAACTATTAACTGTTTTTTGTAATACCAGTAAAATATGGAGCTTTTAAATAAGTAAGTAGATTGAGGATGTCTGTATGTGTATGCTAATATATACAGTATTCACTAATGACTTGTCCATCACCATTCTAGGCAGCTGAAAAGTGTGCCCATATGTGCTTGACTAAGGGTCTCTAACTCCTGGAAGAGCAGAAAAAACTTAAATAATGAGGTGACTGCCATAGATCACTGCTTGCAAGAAATGGAGTCTGAAACCAAAAGCATCAAAGATCCTGTCAACATATTTCCACTTCAGTTACTTAGAGCTAAGTCGAGCTTAGTAGCTCCTCAGTCAAGTGATTGAATTGATGCCCTTGGACCACGTGTGTGTGTCACATTAGTTGCGCTCTTTCGCTCCCACGTGAAGTATTGCTTTGTTAACATAGTTCAGAAACTTTAAAAGAGAAGCAGTCTGGAAAGTCTGCCTTACAAATCTGCGGCATAGTTTGGGCAGGGGTGTGCTGGAGCACAGTGTAATGCCCTCTCTGGTCGCAGGCTTCCCTCTGGGCTCACAGGTGCCCACACCATTGAGGGGGGTTTGAGGCCAGGGCTGTGGCCTTTTAAGAGGCAAAATTTCTCTGCTGTACAGGCAAAGTCAGTGCGTGACAGCCCAGTAGCACCTTAGAAGATGTTACACAGAAATGGGACACGAGTCCATCAAAATTCCAGGAATGTGATAATTTAACATGTCTGAGAAGTGCCATACATGGTACTTTTAGGAAAAACACAGAACTAGTATAACAATATTTTCAAGTGGGCTGGAGGAGGAGAAGGGGGAGCAAACCTATTCTGAAAGGTTAAATGAGAAACTCTTGTATTGAATTTCTAAAATTAGCTGGTAGTGTAGACTTTTCTGGGTGTGAGGCATTTGTTTACTGTTTTACCTCACAATTTGTTTTTAATAGGATGTATGTGAAGTCATGGGTATGTATATACTTTTGGCACTTACCTACACATTGCTTTGTTCTGAGACTTGAAAAGAATGGTTTATTGAATATATATTTTTCCAACCATTGTTTTATGCTCAGTCCAGTTGTAGTTACTTTTTCCTCCCATTGTTTGTCATTTTCTGCTTCATTTCTCTAGAAACTGTTTTTGGTAACTTTTAACATGTGTTTTCTCTTTTACTAGTATCATTGAGTAATACTTATTTGTGGAAACAGTTTCATTAAATTATTTCAGTAAAATGTAATTGAATATACTCCAAGTATAGTAAGTTTTTGCAGGATTGGGGCTTAAAATATTTTAAAACGTCGAATTACTGAAATGTTCACCAGTAGTTGTGCTGAGGTTGTTTCTGCACATAGACATGAAGTGTCTGTTCCTAATCTCATTAATCTTCAGTTTACCTCTAGGGGAATGCTAGTAAAATATAGTTTTGTTATAGCTTATTCTAAAACATTGCTTCTCTTAGACCACGGAAGTGTAAAATCCCTGTAGCATGATGTTCATTGGGATGTTTTCTAGCATAAGGAGCCTTCTCTGTATATGAGAAGCATTTTCTTCAGTTAGTAACCAGTTGCAGACCACATCAGGATGTAATTGTGTGTATACCTCAAGATTCTGGGGTTAATCTCTGTGCATCTTCAACTGCTTGCCTTCTAGTTGGCCCAAAGATTACCACTTAACCTAAGATTCTCAGTTTTGCTGACTGAGGCTTGTCTGAAGTGATTTAAAGCTATAATGTGTTCACAGAAGTGTTTTACAGTGCTTTCTTTATTGAAGAATGTTTAATTTAAGCCTCTGCCATTTGACACTTGAGTGGTATTTGGACAGATCAATAAATTGACCGTGTGTGTGTGTATGTATATATATATACACACACACATATACATATGTAGATATATATAATTATTTCTAATCCATCTAGTTGATAAAGAAGAATGATAAATTTAAGGTGGGGGGGCCTTTAGCAGTGCAGAGCCAACTGTTACAAACGTACAGAAACTTGTATTACCAAAGGCTGTTAGAATGTTTTAGAAAAATCTCTGTCATGATGTTATAATCACAGACTTCAAAATTTTGAATAAAAGTTTAGTCTAGCAAGTTCAGACTTAGGGATAACAAGCTATTCAGCAAATGGCGAGGTGAGGTTAGCAACAGAACATAACAAATGGAAATAGAGTTCTGAAGTACTTTACCTTTTTGCTTCTGTTCTACTCTAGAGATAGCCAAGATACCTTAGTAAACTAGAAATGAAATGTAATAGTGAAGAGGCAATGTAATAGTGAAGATGTGCTAATTTTTTTTTTTTATACGAAGTTTAAGTGATCCTGCCAGGAGTCTGCAGGAAGCATTCCATTACATGGTAGTGTCTTGCCGCATTTAAGACCATTTTAGTTACTGGTTATTGAGATGTAAAACTTCTTTGGATGCCTCCTTCCAACGTGGAACTTAACAGACTTGAGTTTGGAGTTTTATGTCCTGTTTTTCTTCCTCCTTGTCGGCTGGGAACACCCCTTTTCCTGCCTGCTTAATTTTCTTCCCATTTTGAGCTCCTCCCATTATTCTGGTTCATGTGCGAAGGGCTTATTATTAAGAACTTGCTGGTAAAGGTTCACAGATGCATCTTTTCACCATTACTCAGCTGGCTTCCATTAGGAAAGTACAGATGTTTCCTCCTGATGTAGTAGTTGCATACAGAAGGTGTGACCAGTGCTCAGAAGAGAACAATTTTGTGTGTATATACAGACCCTTATGCACAAGCACATCACAGAATCACAGAATGGCTGAGGTTGGAAGGAACCTCTGGAGATCATCTAGTCCAAGCCACCTGCTAAAGCAGGGTCACCCAGAGCAGATCACACAGGAATGTGTCCAGGTGGGTCTTCAAGGGGCAGCCTGTTCCAGTGTTCTGGCACCCTCAAGGTAAAGAAGGTTTTCCTCATATTCAGATGGAACCTCCTGTGCTTCAGCCTGTGCCTGTTGCCCTATCCTTGGGCACCACTGAAAAGAGTCTGGTCCCATCCTCTTGACACCCACCCTTGAGATATTTATAAACACTGATGAGATTCCCCTCTCAGCCTTTTCTTCTCCAGGCTGAACAGACCCAGCTCTCTCAGTCTCTCCTCATAAGAAAGGTGCTCTCGGCCCCTAATCATCTTGGACACTGCCCTCTGTGTAACAGTATAGCAACTCATCACCTCTCCTAGTGTCTCTTATAGGATGGTTTAGTTAACTGGTGGGCAGGATTGTGCCAAAGTAAGCCAGTCAGAATTTTGAGTTCTCAGACCAGAGGAGTAATTGTAAAACTAAGGTCACAACTGCCAAGCCATTTATTAGACAAAACTGAGCCTAGAAATATACTTTAATATGTACTGAGGACATAGAAATCTGAGAGCTATGTGACTTGCCCTTCTCTAGTAGAAGGCTACAGAGTTGTGGTTTTGAAGGATGGAAGAAATAGAGAGATAATCTTCAGGGCTGGCCTGTACTAGCAAGGACCTCAGTTACAATAACATGTAGTTGGGAAACAGTTTTATTCACAGAAACTGATGAAAAAACATTGATTCTGATTCAGTGACACTAGAAAACTAGAACATTGCTTCACTTGCTTTCTGCAAAGCTGTGCTGTGTCTGAATAGGTGTAGTGTAGTGTTAGGCTTCTGACACAGGGGGAAGAATTAAGTTTGCTTCTCAGATTCAGAAGTTCCCCATTAAATTGTCTTTATCTTTCAATTTAGGCTTTTGATTTTTATCTGGTGTGTGGTTTTTTTTTTTCTTTCTTTTTTTTTAGTCTCTCCCAATATGCAAGTCCTTAAGAAGATCGTGTAAATATTTAGAGATTTTGAGACAAAGACAGCTTTATTAGGATTGGCAAAAGAAAAGTCCTAAATATCTTGCATGTAACTCTTTCTAGCTAAAACCATTTTCAATAAAAACGTCCAATTTGACATCAGTTTAGAACTGGAGTCTCCCAATTTTTCCCTCTTAATTGTCTTATCTGACACATATTCCTGCTCTCCTTCTCGTATGGCTTATTCCAGGCCACCATATGTTATTTTGTCTGCTTTCTGGTCTAGGTGTCAAGTCACCTGCTGCCCAGACTGCCTTCCCTCAGCCAACCCCTCCAGCGACGACCTCTGCCCTACTGCTAATCTCAGGTTCTGGCCGGTGGCTTTGTACAGGTGCCTGTAACTTTGGGCTATCTGTGCATACACAAAGAAAACATATTTTCAGGCACTCATGGACAGTCTTACTTAACCCCTCTGCCCTCATTTTTTTAATTATCCTCTGTAAAAAAATAGTAAGTAGTAGAAGCAAAAGCAGATTTCTTAAAAGCACTAACATTTAACCTAGCTATGATATTTGAAGGAGGAATTTTAGGCATCTTGATGAAATGTGGTTATATTTTCAGCAATAATATTTGTGTCCTGAATTTGGATATGGATCATAGCTGCTGTTAAGAAATGGATAGCTGCTTGGAAGACTTGGCTGCTCATGTGGAACTGTTTCAGCAGTTCCTGAGCAGCCAGACAAGTTATACGAGAGCTACAGTTGGACATAGCATTTTATTTTATGTTTCAACATACTAAGCCAATATTTCATAGTTGTTTTTTTAAGAGTATGATAAAGGAAAAAACAGAAGTATATTATTTCTCTCTTGCTTGTTAGTAAGTGTTTGTTATTTCTAGAATAGTGAAAGGAGGCTAGAGGGTGTCCTCAGGTACATTTCTTGTAGGTATTTACAGGCAGTATGAACTTCTGTTACTTGTAAGTCAACAAATGGTGTAGGTTGTCTTTTACTCATGTAGCTTCACATACATTTTGCATCACAAAATCTGATTGTTCAGGATTTTCATGGCCACCTGGCCTGTTAGCATGACATGTAGCAGTGAATATGTTATATATGATGAACAGTTTTCATATAATAGTGTATAATACCCTGTCCCTCAGAAAAGTGTTAGTGAGACTAAGAAAAAAAGTAAAGGAACTGCCTAGCATGAAGGAGTGAATTCTTTTTGTCTGAGAAGTGAATTCATTTTGGCTGAGAGGGGATCTTATCAGTGCTTATAAATATACCAGGGGTGGGAGTCAAGAGGATGGGATCAGACTCTTTACAGTGGTGCCCAATGATAGACTGAGGGACAGTGGGCACAGAGTGAAGCACAGGAGTATGAGGAAAACCTTCTTTACCTTGAGGGTGCCAGAGCCTTGGAACAGGCTGCCCAGACAGGTTGTGGAGTCTCCTTCTCTGGAGACATTCAGACCCACCTGGACACATTCCTGTGCGATCTGCTCTGGTGAACCTGCTTTATCAGGTGGGTTGGACTAGATGATCTCCAGAGGTCCCTTCCAATCCCAGCCGTTCTGTGATTCTGTGTGGTGCACAACACAGGACGTGATGATCTGAAATGCTGTAGGACACATCATTCAGGTTTTGCTTGCCAAAATAGAGTGCGTCTGCATTTTGGTCGATACATTGAGCTTTCATAACACTGTTTCCATTTTTCCCCAATGTTTTTCTTCAGCAGGAGGTCATGAGAGAGGTAGTAGCTGATGCCACTTATTTTCTTTATCCACATGAGCTCAGCTGTCTGTGAAACAAGGGCATTTATGGGCTGAGGAATAAGGTGGCTGATAAAGTTGCCATCTATGCTGCCCTGTTGTACAGATGTTAAAGCTGTTTTTTAACCAGCTCCTGAAGCAGCACAGCTTACAGAATGGGATTAAATGGAGCTGCTGCCAGCTTGTTTGCCATGCTTTGAACAGTGGCAAGCCATGGCTCAGGAGGTCGTGGTTGAGGAGTAACTCAAATATTTGTGGGAGTGACATGCTTGTCAGCTGTCTCAGCATAGGTTGTCCAGGTGTGTATTACCATGAGGTTAGGGCAGTTAAGACTTGTTTCAATTAAAAAAAAAAAAAAAAAGTTGTCCAATTAATGAATACACATTTTTGTTGACACAAAGATGTTGATTCATTATTGTAGCTGGATAGTGTCATCCTGTGCCTTCTCTTTTGCACACGGATGTATGCTGTGTTGGCTTATGTTTCTGTGAAATTAATTGAATCAAATACACTGATTTGATGCTATTAGCACTCTTTCATGTGCTTATTTGCTGTTGTTTTAATAAAAGACTGAAAATTACTGCAAAATACAATGTGGTCTTAAAATGCTCAATTTCAAGTGACCTTTAGAAGAGCTGATGCTTTTATTTCCTTGCTGTAGGGTAGCATTTTAATTCCAAGGGAAATGTACCCCAGTGATGACTGAATACAAGTTACCTCCTGTAAGTCAGTGTCCTGAGGACAGAATCTCATTTGTAGAAATTTCTGTATGGCCATCTGTATTGTGGATTTATTTTAATGAAGGATTGAGTAGATGTTCCGTAAGTTGCTTTATTTAGAACTCAAAGTTAAATTGTGTAGTAAAATGAAGATATATCGTTTGGATTAAGAAGAAAGTAATGGGGAATTTTTTTATCTTGAAACTATACACATGTAGTTTGGTGAACTTCGTTGTACTTTTGACTGAGCAGTCAGTGTATCATTTGCCGAACCTTATTTCAAGATCTGCCTGACATGTCCCTGCCCTGCTTGCTGGGGTGGGAGGCAGAGGCTGCTGAGGTGGGAGGTGGGGGCAACCAGGGCAACCTGCTCAGAGGGACCAAGGTCGGGGCTGCTTGAGGGGGTCACGGTCCAGCTGGGTGGCCACAGAGAAGGTCCTGCCTGCTCGGAGCGTGCTGCTGCTCAGGCCTGAGCTACCATGGTGGAGGATATCCATGAAGTGCCTCCAGGACTGCAGTGTGACTTCAAAATTCAAAATAACAACACCCTCCCCCCCATCTTCCCTCTGTGTGAACAGCTCTTCCTGCCTATCTTTGCAAAACAACAAAATATCATCTTCCATTCCTGGTCAGTTTCTTAGGTTTTCTTTTTTGCTGTGCGGTTGCGGGGAATAAGAGCCACACCACAAGATGAGAGGATTAGTTGAATTTTATAACAATGGCTGTAAAGTAAATTCATATTTGAAAGGAAGTAAGAAAAAAATGTCTGGCCAAAAAGCTTTTAAGTGTGAGCATCTTTTGTCATTTTTGCCTTCTCTCTTTCTCGCCTTGTGAGACTTCAGTCATATACTCACTGTAATACTTTACTTGGATAAACTGTTGCTAGATTTATCAGAATATTTATGCTTTTCTAGTTATACTATTACTCATTTTTAAATTGCCTAGTATCTTTCTGATCTGTAATATGAATTAATGCAGTTTCTTAGCCTATAATTTTCATTTGTCAGACAAAACCATCTATCCCGTTAGATGGCTATTCAGACTGAGATCAAATTTAAGAGAATATCTCTCCTAATTGTTTGTTGAGGAGTATCAAGTATTATTAGACATTTTCTCTCTTTGCTGTTGGACCTGACCAAAATCAGGAACAAGAATAAAAGCACTGTTGGCTGTTGCTGTTCTTGCATCCTTCCTTCTGTGTCCCTTACATATGGTGGCTTTTCTTCAAAACTTGTTGGTTCTTTTTAATAATTAGCCCTTGTGGTTAGTGCTTTTCTCTTAATTCAGGCCAACTTTGGAAGATAAAGTAACTCTGGATGTAGTTTAGGCATCTACATGTTGTCTGAGAGATGGCAGCTATTTTGCAGCAGCGTTTCTGCTTTGGAAACACCTTTTTGATTTCCTGTTCAAGATCTTCCAAAACCAGGCTCTGTTTGTCTTAGTTTAATTCCATGCAGGAGAAGTTTTGCTCAATTAGACCTAGGGATTTCAAGCAGCCAGAGCCCTCTGATGTGGCATCAGGGCCATGGGAGGACTATGGATCTTATCTAATGTTTCCTGATGCCTTGTGTTTTTAGTGATCTAGTTTTGTTTCTGAAAATCCTTGACGATGGAATTGCTGCCACAAGCTAACATTCCAGCTGTGTTTTGGAGAGTTGAAGTATCCTCTTTGAACACAGAAGTGTTCCTGTATTATTTAAAGATTGATATTTTCTGTGTTATTTTGGAGGGTTGAATTTAGTCTGTTAATGAAGTGTACTAAAGCTGAGATAAGTTTTGCAGTAATTTATCTGAAGTGATATTTAGCCATTGACTTTTGCTGTCTTCCTTCCGACTGACTCCCTGCAATGAACTGATGCATTCAAGAAATATCTGTTGCTGCTACATATACATTACTACAGCTTTCTGAGTTCTAGATTCCTCTTGTGTATGGGTAATGGATAAAGATATGAAATAAGGAGGAGTAAAAACACCTCTTAGTCAGAAACAGTAATTTCTTCTTAGTGAAAACATTTAATTTGGGCAGAGTTAGAGGTGGCAGATCAAAGGCACATGACAATGCTCAAAGATTTTTCCTCTTAGCTTGATTTGCAGAATTTGGGTTATGGGAGATTTCTTACGTGTTTCTGTACTTGCTTTTAGAGGGTTTCGGAGTTGCAAAGATTAGGTGTATAATGACTGAAGAGCGTCATTACTTTTGGAAAGGGTAAACATTTCAAGATAATGAAGAATCAGCAAATCAGTTAATCTGAAGTTATGGTTGGCTCTTTGATAAATGCAAAATTAGCCCCTGTGGATGACTGTCACTTGTACCTGGGCTGTAGATCCAGTGTTCACAACCAGTTAATGATGTAAACTGTTCCCAGAGGAATTCTGTCTTCAGCTGGAAGTTCAGAACCTTCTTATTTGTTTCTTTCCATTGTCATGGAAGGGACAGGAGATGATCACTAGTGACAGATAAAATGCCTTAGTTTGTTTCTCTGCTACTCTGAATAGTGTAGTTCAGGGCAGCCCTGGTTAGTTTTTTATTTAATTAAAGATGCAGCATTTTTGTTCTGTCTTTGTAATACTTCAAAAAGTTTTTGTCTTTATTTTCATACTTTGTGATGTTTTAACAGATGTACCTTGCACAATTCTTTATATAGAAGCAGAAAAGGCCTGTCCTGTTTTCCAGTGCTTAAGCTATATTTAAAAAAAAAAAAGTAAAGCAGTATTTCCAGAAGATACTTGATTTCAGCAGTCTACTGCTGTAATTTAGGGCTGACTTCCAATATCCATATCTGCATCTATTCCCTTTGTTCTTCTGGAAGCCCTTAATTTCCCTAACTGGAAAATAAAAATGATCTTATCTCAGAGTTGTGCTGGTTAAACCAGAAATGTATTTTTTCACTTGGCTTAGTTAAACCAGTACAGAACACAGGGCCCATCTTCCAATTCTTAGTTTTAGCTTTGCGTATTTCGACCTAGGTGAATTGAATTAAGAAGGTTCAGGCTACATAGATATATGTGACTGAATTGAGAATCAATGCGACCTTATTCCCTGTCTGAAGGGAATCCAATTTGGAGCAACTCTGAATATAGTTTAAAATGCTCAACATCAGGTTGTAAATGGTCTGAATATCTGGAAGAAAGATTTCTATGTGTTCTTTTTCTGACAAGCTTTCTTTCAAAACTCTTAATTAAACTGTTCATGCATGCTTTATACTATTGGAATGAAAACCAGTTAGACCAGATGCATTGGCTTTCTTCAGTCTCCTTTTCCCAGAAAGTGAACGTTGTCCTTGTCCTGGAAGTCTAAGCCCTGGTGGGATCATGGAGAGCATTGAATTAAAGTTCTTGTAGTGTGAAAGGTTAGGGTATCATGTGTGGGTTTTATTTATGAGTAAAGAGTGAGGGTGTGTTTGTATAACAGGCAAGCATGTCTTATAACTCATTCCAAAGAAAATCTTGTCTATAGTGTGGTAATGTAGGAGCCAATGTCTAGACTACTTCGAGAAATTGTAAACATGATGTCTTTGGAAAAAAAACATGAGAGTTTAAGAAAAAAATGATGCATGTTATATTTTTAATATTTGACTGAATTCCAAGGAGATCAGAAGTATTTTGGCAATATTTGGTCTGCCTGACTGCTAGATGAATTACTGAAAGAATGCGTATGCCAGTCCATACTAACATTTTCTTTCTAGAATATAGCAGCTTTGGATTTGCATGATTACATGATGTAAACTATGCATTTGTCAGGAATGGAAAATTTTTACTTTAAATAGTGGTGCACCAGTTTGTCTTCATCTTATTAAACTGTTTATACACATTTGAGAATCCATACCGTATGATCAAGCTCTTTATTATTTGACCTAAATAACTTGATCTTTGTGATGTTGTACAGCGCTGTTCAAACGTTACATTTAAGCTAGTTAGGACTTTGAAATTCTATTGCAGTTAATTTATTTCAAGAATACTAAAATAGTTTTAGGAGGCAGGTAAATGCATTTATCTGGTTTGCTGCATGTGAAGTTGTGTGCTTTTTGTTGGTGTTTAAATGATGTGCTTACTGGGCCATTGGAATAGCTAGAAGGTAGTTATAGTAGTATTTCCATCATTTGAAGTCTTTCCCATTGGATTCTTCTTTGTTTTGGGGTGGGGAAGGACTTCTAGTTCAAGGACAGATGTGTTTTAGTTCAGATGAAGTTATTGTTTTCTGCAGGTATTATCAGATGAAGCATAATTACCCCTCCCAATGATCTCTCAATTCCGCAGTGTATTTGTAAGCATAGTCCAAATCTGGTGTCAGGAAACCTTGATTGGGCATTATAACATACAAACAGAATTTCCATTTTATGCCAAACACTGTTATGCCACAGGTTATGCTGAATGTAAGTCAGTCCCTAAATTAATGCATGTATTTAATATTTGGAAAACTGTCTTCATTCTAGTTATTAGAAATGTCTTAATAAATGTTGAAGGTGTTGGATGTATATTCCATGTATAATTGAAATGATTGCATTAATAGCTTTTCTGTAAAGAAATTTTATGGCAGCATTTAGAGGAAAATATTATCTTAGGGGTTAAGTAACGAATAAAATAATGATTTGGGAAATACATGTGATTCAGAAAATGTTACGGATTTTTTTTTTGTATACCCTGATTTTTCTACAACAATGTTGGTTTAGAGTCTTTCTGTAGAGTTTGTAACCCAGTATTTTCAACATTCCTGTCAATATCGAAATTGTTATTTTTGTTTTCTGTTACCCATTGGTCTATCAAGAGATTGCCTAGCAAGGGGTGTGATATTTTAAGCTGCTAGATAGTAACCAGTAAGTACCAACATTACTGTTTCTGCTCTAAAAGCTTCAGAATTCTTTTGAGATGTTTGTCTCTGCTTTTTGAGAGAGAGGAAGTAATTGGGATGAGTCTGGACCAAGAAAAATATAATTAATAGTTGGAAATGTATAACTGAAAAGGGGAGAAATCTATCATGTAGTGCTTTCTTAATTTTTTTCCTCTTTTTTTAAAGAACAAACAATTAAACTGCTTGGCACCTTAAATTAGTTAAAGCCTATAAAGCTTCTAGTAATTTTTCACAGTTGTGAACTCCCGCTTCATGTTTGTGTTGTTTGCAATATGGGAGAAAAACTGGCAGGACTGCATGCCATTGTAATTGAACTGTTAAACATAGAAACTTGCAAGGAGAAGCTTGTCTTACCTGTTCAGAGAGTATCTGTCAGCATATTTAAATGAAATTTTATTTTGAAACTGTATGTTTGTAATCATTAGCACATTCCTAAGCAGCGTGACTTGTTTGTGATCAAATGATGGAGGCATCTTCAAAACATGTAATAATATTCATTGCACTGTAAACTATGCACTTTTTGTATTTATTTGTTTTATTTTTATTTTTACAGGATTACAAAGCCATTGACATTTGCTGACTGTGTCGGTGATGAGCTTCCTTTAGGATGGGAAACTGTTTACGATCAACAGATTGGAGTTTATTATATGGACCACATAAATCGTGAGTAGATGTATGATTGTTTTGAGGAATCCTAGCAAACTGGTGTTAACTGATGGCACTAACTTGGTTTCTGATACCATTTGTGCACCTTGTGCTACAGTGAGAAAATGTATGCAAGTAGGTTCTTGTAGTGTCTATTTTCTCATCTTTCAGATAGGGGCACAATCGTTCCATTTGTAAAGAATTTTACAACCTGTCATTGAGGTATAGTGTATAAAAGTATTTTGGTTTGCTTTATTATACTGTGGAGTATCAATAATTTTGTTGTTGCTTTTTGTCAATTTAATCAACTTGTCATTTGTCAACTTAAAAGATTTTCGTGCTATACTCGTGTATTTGCTATTGTTCCAGTCATCTGTAGCTCACTCTTCTGTATTGAAAACCAAAATAAATTTAGAGAAAAGTGACGATTTTTAATTAGAAGCAGTATGAAACAAAATAATCTCATCCTCTCCTAAGCCGTGTATATTTTATGCTTTAATACAGTATGAAGTGCAGTCAAAAAGACAACAAATGTCCCTTTTGGAAACCAAGAGGGAGGAATGTCCAACGTTTTCCCTTTTGGAATATTTTTGAGCTTGGTATTGCCAGTGTCTGGCACGTTTGCCAGTTCTATTTAAAAAAAATTGTCTTATCTTTACAGCTTTGTACTACTGCTGCTGTTAGTGTTGTGCTTCTATCATTAAGCTTCTTATCACCAATGAGTGAATGCTTTCAATATTGTGTGAACTGGCACTTGGCGGGGAGAGAGAAAAGAAGAAAGTGGCTATATAGGCTATCACAGCAATGCTAAATAATGTAATCTGCAAAAACAACCTCAGTACTATCTACTTGAAATCAAGTCAATTAAAAAGTAAAAGTGTAGAAATAGTTTTTGGCTTCCTGCCATTATTGGAATTGTGTATTGTGGTTTCACAATTACATCTTGAAACAAAACAAACAACCCCTCCCCAGAAACCCCCAACCAACCAAAAAAACCCGCCCCCCCAAAAAAAAACCAACCAACCAACCAAAACAAAACAGACCACAAAAAAACCACAAACAAACCCCCCCAAAACCAAAACAACAGAGTAACACATGTTCCCATGATATTGTTTGACCCACACAGGCACTTATTTGTTCTGAAATTAAGATCACAAATTAAATAATAAACTTTAAAGAGCTGTTAATGCACTAATTGCAAGGATAGATAGACGGGGCAATTGAAAGGCAATAAATACAGACTGTTAGATAATTCTTACAATAACTCAGTTTAAAAGAAGTAGTAGCTTAATGATTGCTGTTTAAACTGTCATTAAACTTTAATTAATACTGAAGTTAAATAAAAAGTGTGGTTTACGTTGGAGTATGCTAATGGAGTGTACTTGTACCAACTTATGTATGTGTGTGTGAATATATATATATTAAAAAAAAAAAAGAAAAGGCAAGGATATTGGCAGGTTTTGACCTTTGTAAAAGGCTTCAGGAGTCTGTATATGTGAGTAGAACCTGAACTCCCAGTGCAATGCTGTGACTAAAAAAAGCTATTGAAGCATCCTACTGATAGGCATCTTTGATAGGAATAACAATCACCATCACATGCAGAAGCAGTCACTCTCTTTTGCTTTTTAGGCCTTGTTATTAGCTGTTTAACCACAGACATCCAGTTTGAACTTACAGAAAGGTTATTAATCACTGTAGTCATGTTAGATCTGGCTTGCATGTTTTTTCTATGCAATCGAGAGCAAAAGAGTCTTTGCAGAGAGAAATTGGGTTCCCAAATGCTCAGTGGGAAGGCACAGAAAGAACATTTATATAAATGGGTCTGGGAAAGTAAAGCTAATCAAATTAGGAATTAAATAAAGGTAATATATCAATAGAGGAATAGAAACTTCATAGGGCCAGTGCTGAACTGAGTGGAGGGGATCATTCTGCAATTAACAAGGTTGCAATATTTGTCTCTTTCATGATAACTAATTACTTGCAGGCCACAGATATTATCCTAAATAGTAATTCAACTGTCACAACAAAATGGGTTTGTCACCCTTAGGCTAATACGGTGCTTGTATATACAAGCAAGATTTATATTAAGAGGGAAGACAGAGCTGATATTACAGCTGGATAGTCATTATTCAAAAATTGGTAGGATACTCAGTCCAGTTTTAAACCGTGGACAACAAAGGTACCCATCAGGACTGCGTTAACCTCATTGTAGAAGCGAGATCTAAAGAGTAGACAATCGTGTGGTATGAGATGGTCGTAGACAGGTGGCAGAGATGATGTAGGAACTGAATAATGTTTTTCTGAAAGGAGTCCCTCTACATTGTATTCTGAACTATGTCTAAAATACTTGAAACAGCGACTTCCACACAAAAACATTTAGACTGCCTTTCTGGCTGACCAGGTTAAATGCTTTATACAGCGTTGCAGTTCTGTGTTAACTGGCAAAACAGAAGTGCTTCGGTTTCAAGAAATACTGTGAGAAAATTCAAGGGTTAATTCAAAGAGGATCTTTCTAAAGTTACGCTGACCAGGGACCTCTTGTGCTTTGTGCACTGTCCAAAGCTTTTTGCCTTTAGACCTTTTAAAATAAAAAAGTAATACATCTGATTTTTTCCAAGCCTCTTGCTATATTTGTGTACCCAGAAAGTACTAAAAAAGATTTCTAGGCAATAACTTTCCATACATATTGAAAAACCCCAGGAACAGAGGAATCTTCTGTAAATCTTAATGGTACTTCCAACCTTGATCTCCATCTTGTTCTCTAAATTCAGTACTTTGTTGACACCCTCACTAAGCTGCTCTTGGCTTTTGTCCAACCATTGCTTAAAAACCTTGGCGGCTGCCAGCCGCAGAATTCCTTTCCCTCCTCCTCTGAGTCTTGGGAGCCTTTGAAGTCTCCTTTAGCCAGCTGGGCATTCCCCAGCGAGGGAATAATATATTCTCTGCATTTTTCTGGGGCTGTTCTTGAATTTTTTTAATTGGTTATAAAGAAATGAAGGAAGTTCATTTTATCATACAATGTAGCTTTAGTTTTGTTGTTACATGGCAAACTTGTGTAGAAATCCAGGGCAAAGTGAAGCCTCTGTACTTCATAGAATGGAAGAGAATATCAGTACTGTACTGAAGAAGTTTTCTGCCTCAGATAAATGCTTCTAGCTTTTGAGAATTCTTCTGAAATAATCTGGTAAGAGATGCAATGTCCTGTAGCGTAGGACCTCAGAAACCTAATGTGTGATACACCACAACATTTGGCTGTTGATTGAGATTAGACCTATTAATATCCTATTCAAAAAGAGACACTTACTAGGATCCAGCTTTTCTGTCTCACAAATATTTATTAATTTCTGCATAGTTTTCCAAAGGGGATTAGCAGTTTTAAGAATATTAAGTTTGCACAGATTTCAGGAATACTTATAGACAGGTGAGACAGCATTGCAAATTGCCAGGCCCTCAATAAAGGATGTTTTCTTCCGTTTGCCCTGCCTGCAGAGCAGGAGGGAGAAATTGCAGAAGTGTAGGCACAATCTTTATACTGCTGCAATGTGAGGAGTTGTGGGGAGAGAAAAATCACAGCTGTACAGAGAAAAGATTTTTAGGAACCTAATACAGAAATCCATTGCAAGTACTGTTCACAGATGAGCGTTGTGTGTGTGTTTATGTCCTTTTCAGATGGCTCTCAAATGGTGGAGCTGCTGGCATGGCCTTCACACCATTAGAATTCTTTAAGTGTTGAGCTCAATCTTTCTTTTATACTTTGCTGTTTCATCGCTGACACTGAATATACTGAATTATGTACAGAAGATTAATACAAAACATAACTGGCTTTCGTCTCTTGTGAGAAACAAAGTTTGGGAAGAGTGACTGGGTACTCACCTCCTGACTGTGCTGCAGGTTCTGTCACTACTTTGAACACTAACATGATTTCTTACTGATAGAGCCTCAGTCATCAGAAATTAACATTCAGTTAAACACCAGACTCTACATGGACATCCTCATGTAAAACACGTTTGCTAGCTTGAGAATGACCACAAAAAAACCCAAACATATGAACCAGTATTTTTTTAGGATTTTAATACGTGTCCTCATCAAATGTCTTTGCAACTGCAAAGAGGTGCTGTGTGGTAATTACATCCAGGAAAGATTTTTTTTTTACTGGAAACCTGATTTTGATTTGTGTTTGAACACAAACTGTTCTAAACTCTGAAAAGGGCAAACATGAGTGTGCTGTTTCTTAAGAAAAAAAAAAAAAAAAAAGAAGCCATTTCAATGCTTTTATGGATTTGAGATTAAAATGCTAACTTTTCTGTTGCATGACCTTATTCTTCCTAATTATGCAGGTATAGTCACTGACCTTTTAGGTTATTATACTTGTGCAGTTATATGTAGTATCTTAAGGTTGTTCCAACTGTTTATAGAGTTATGGGTTAAGCATTGAGATACCTTTTGCTCTCCTATGTGGTTCTGGGTTTTTAGGTAGTTTTCAGAATTTTCAAGCTGTCTTCAAGGGGAAGTTAGAGCCAAAAGACTCTTTTCTTTAGGTTTGCTCTTGTTTGTAAAGAAAAGAATCAAATTTAAATGCCTGTTATATTCAAAAGGGCTTTTCCTGTTCTTCCAGTCTGCATCCTTCCTTCTTCTTGTCCAGGCTGGAATGATTTTGAGCACTGCTCTGTTAGGTGTAATAGTTGAGAACAGACCTTAACAAAATGATTTGTACTTTGTGGGATAGTGCCTTACAATTTTTTTTTTTATTTTTTATGCTTTTCTCTTTAGAGCTCACACAAATTGAGGACCCACGGGAGCAATGGAGAAGGGAGCAGGAACGCATGCTGAAGGAATATTTAATAGTTGCCCAGGAGGCACTCAATGCCAAGAAAGAGATTTACCAAATAAAGCAGCAGCGTTTTGAACTAGCCCAAGAAGAATATCAACAATTGCACAAGATGTGTGAGGATGACAGCCGTTCTTATGCCAGCTGTGAGTTTACTAGTCTTTTCTTGATTTATTCAGCTGCCTCGCTCAATGTGTGGTGTAAAAAATGGTGTGAAGTGTTTCCCTCGCCCAGTTCTCCTCTGAATGCAGGTCCTGACTATAAAAGTGAGGTGCTGTCCTTCGACTCTGTTATTCAGAGACTTCTGTTTCCTGTTAGGTCTATTGGAATATGCTTTTTTTACCATTAAACAGGGATATGTCCCAGCTGGCATCTCTAGCTGTAGTGATACTTTGTGCAAGGCAACAAAGACAAGACTGAATGTTGCTAGACCAGCCACCTACTTGCACTCCTAAATTCATAGATTGTTCCACCCTCGACATGTGGGGGAACCATCGGCTTAGGGGAAGCCTTCTGTGGATCCATGGCCAGTTCACTGACTTCACAAAGAGGTGGGGACAAGGTGATGTGGTCAAGAGTACCTCTGCCCACAAAAGTAGGAAGCGGTGTTTCATTAGTGCATTTCATTCTTGGATACCACCTCTGATCCTAATGCTGGTGGTATAGGTTGCAGAGCTTTGATTTCCTCTGGTAGCTTGAAGTAGGTGATAACACTTTTCCTGAAATCTTAAGTTGGTGCACTGCTGTCATGGCTGGTGCAACAGGAAAAGGTGTCTTTGCTGAAGAGACAAAACAATCTTGTCCAAAGAAGTGTATTCAATGGATACACCCACCAGCTGCCTGGAAACAGAGTGGAGTTCCACTGTGCTGGTGGCTTTCCAGGGGCCGTGTGTGCAGCCATTGTTTAACTGCAGGGTTTGCTGGTAGATGCCAAGTACTTGATAAGTACAGGAAGCTCTGCTTACCCTTTCTGAAAATGTTCAAGAAACCTAACTGTGGCTTGGGGTTTAAAGCAGGCAACTGGATAGAAGCGTTAAGCTATCGATCCAGTGGTATTTATTAGTCCCAGGCAATTCATATGTATGCCAAAATCCTGAATAAAAGATGTTCTGTAGGGCTGAGGTGTCCCAGATGGTCTTGACTCAGTGTTCTTTTACTGTTGAACTAGGATTATCTTTTTGTTTATTTTTAAGCATATGTATTCTGTGATTTAGTTTGTGACATAACTGAACAGTTGTGGCTAGTTGTCCCTGTTACGTTCAAGTTTCTTAAGAGTTATTACAAAAGATCAATTTTCTTATTAAAAAAGAGATTTTTTAAAAAATAAATTATTGTTTAAAGATTGTTTATGGTTTAAAGACTTGGAATAGGGTGATAGTGTCATTAGTATTTCTTTAGATTATGAAATCTAAATATACATTTATTACATTACTTTTCTAGGAACTTGGCCTTTTTTAAAATTCGCAGCAGTTTTGTGGGATATTTTGTTGAATTCAGGGGAATATACAGGAAGAAACTGTTGAAGATGATAATATACCAGAAAATATCACCAGTTTTTCATATTTTTAAAGCTCCTGGAAAAACAGTTTATTGAAACAGCAATAAAATATGACTGAAAATGACAAAATTGTAGCCTGAATGCAAATGCTATGTCAGTTCACTTTTTCTGATAGCTTTTTAGTTGTATCTCTGGAACTGATAATGAAATCCTGTAAAATAATTTAAACCTTTCACTTGTTTTGAGGTGAAAAAAATCTTAATTTTCTACAGAAGTGTTAATATATCTGATATTAGTTTAAGGTCACGTGCATCTGTTTTGAGAAAATGAGATGGGCTGATGAGTTAGATGATACTTAAAAACAAAAAAATCCCTTTGGGGATTAATCATGCTCTCTACTCAAGGTTCCCAAAGGTTTCTTCACTTGTTTTTCTTATTTCAACTCCTCCACTCCACTCTGGGATGCTCGCTTAGGCTCCCAGTTCAGGTGCAATTCGATGGCCAAAGTTGGGTGCTTGGGCTGTGGATATTCCTGCTTCCGCCACCACTTGTTTCAATCAATTTTGTTAAAAGAACTAAAACTTCACATGCTGTTTTCCCTCTATCTGCTTGTGGGTGCTGCCATTGACTCGGTGTCCTGTGCAGGTGAGTGGGAGGTGGCGTGGGCTCAGTGGCTGTGGGCTGGCTGGGAGGTGTCCGTGCAGCAGCTTTGTGACTCAGTCCTGATCAGCGCTGTTTAAAAAAAAAGAAAAATCCATAGAAAATCCTGGATTTAGAGAATTAGTCCAGGCATGACTACTCACTTTGGCAAGTTCCTGCACGCTTGACGTGACCTTCATGTTGCATGCTTCTTTCCAGAGTCAAAAGACTCAGTGCAGATGCAGATAGAGGTTTCAAAGCAGCAGCCTTCAGCTCTACAAAAGGGTGGTGGGTCTGATGACACAACCCCATCTGCTGGCATACCAGGCATTTTTCAGTGGGCCAGTGCTGCTGTGAACCACTCACTGAATAAATCATGGTTGATCTTGCCCAGCCTGGCCTCTGGGACATTTACTTCATCTCTCTGGGCTTTAGCTTGTAACTCCACAGCATGAAATCATTGCCCAACTCTGGATACGCTGTGTGCAGAGCTCCCTTGCCAGAGGTTGATCTGTGTGTTGGTTCCCTGTGCTGTTGCTTTGGGAGGTGACTGGTTTCACAGAAACACAGGATGTTAGGGATTGGAAGGGACCTCAAAAGATCATCT
Organism: Nesoenas mayeri; assembly: GCF_963082525.1. NCBI lineage: Eukaryota > Metazoa > Chordata > Aves > Columbiformes > Columbidae > Nesoenas > Nesoenas mayeri. The sequence continues at coordinate 102,364,788 of NC_137541.1, forward strand.
AGTCCAATCCCCCCACTGGAGCAGGAACGCCTGGATGAGGTTACACAGGAAGGTGACCAAGTGGGTTTTGAATGTCTCCAGAGTAGGAGGCTCCACAACCTCCCTGGGCAGCCTGTTCCAGTGCTCTGGCACCCTCACTGAGAAGAAGTTTCTTCTCAAATTTAAGTGGAACCTCTTGTTTTCCAGTTTGAACCCATTACCCCTTGTCCTACCATTGGTTGTCATTGAGAAGAGCCTGACTTCTCTCTGTAGCTAATGGAATTTTGTTCTGGCAATAGTATTTTTTTTTAACTTTATTCCCTATCATACTGTTAATCCAACACACCTAGGAAGCAATTGGCAATTGTTAATGTTGCACAAATTCCATCAGTGAATGCCACCATCCTGTCATGGAAGCTAGTTGCTTTTAGACAATACGCAGTGCTGCTGTATACAATTTTTATTGTTGTTCAGGACAAAGAAAAAAAACTTCAGGCAGGGTAAAGGTGATTCTTCAGTCATACTTTAGCACAGAGTATTATTTTAAAACTTAATGACTTGTAACACGAAGAATGAATGCAATAGTCTATTAAATAATGCCACATCTTAACAAGTGTATTAAGGAGGAAAAAAAATTAATATAAAATGCTGTGTTCCATCTGTTTAGCATTCTCTGGATTTTCAACTAATACCAAGTATGACCCATATCAGATTAAAGCAGAAATAGCCAGCCGTCGTGACAGAGTGAGTAATCCTTTTTTCATTTTGTAAAAATACAAATTAGGCATGGGGAAGGGAGGGGAACTATGTTTTGTTTTATTTCTTTTTGTTTGTTTGTTCTTTTTACCTTAGTATTTACATAGGATGTTGCACGCATTTTTAGAAATATAATATTAAACGCTTTTCTACGCTGACCTATTGTTCTGTTAAAAATAGTCTATATTTACTGCATTTCAGTGACTTGCACAGTAATGCTTTTTCCATGTTACAAGCGTAAAGACTTTTGTCATGGATGTCAGAGGCAAACTCAGCCAGGATTTCAGACGTTGCTCTCTCTCTGTGAACTGCCATAAGTAGTAAAAACTCTGCTTCCAAATTCTTCCTTAAGTACCTTTCGGACCCACTGTCTTAATATTTTCCCATTTATCCATTTTCAGTGGGGTTCCATGGATGTCATTGAACTCCAGATTTAGCCATTTATTTGGAAATCTGTTCAGAATTCAGTAGACGTGTTTGCCAAATAGACCTTTTTAGCTGATTGGGCCAGAGCTCCTCTGTGAGGGGGAGGGAAGCTTAAGCATTCTAACAGTGATAGGCAGTTCTGTAATTAAAATGATAAATTTTTAGGATTTGATTTTTTTTTTCTTTTTTCTGAAGGGGAATACTGCTTTAGCAAAGAGTTAAAATCTGCATGTTGGTTTCAAGCTAACTGATATAGCAGTTGTAAACAGTTATAAAAAGCAGTTTATAATATTAAGCTCTAGAACCTATTTCTAAATTGTACATTTCTTTTTATTAGGGGAGAAAATGGGACTTAGCATTTCAGGCACTCGCTCACAAAATAAACAAAAAATACTTATCTTTGCAGGCTAGCATTCCATTTTTGTTGTAGTGACCGCTTTTCACATGAGTGCCTCTGAAAATAAATCCCGTCGCCACCCTTCAAAGGCATTTGTTCTATCTGTATATGTTTACTACGTGCTGACTAGTGTTTGCTTGTTTTACGTACTCTAAATGTCTGTGTATTCTAAACAAGAAAATAAGCCTTATTTATTTAAATAATATTTAAACAAAATAAAAAAGGTCTTCACTTACATGGCTAATTATATCTCTTCCTGCATCTTAAAAGAAAATTACCTATTAAGTGCATAGGATAACCTGTTCAACTTAATGTGTCCATAGGCATTGTTTCAGGTAATAAAATAAAATATACACTATAAAGTGTTTGTGTACATTATATTAGTAATACATTTTTTCCTTTTGGTGAGTGTTAAATGAGTTGAAAAGGGTATAGTTTTTTGGGGGGGTTTAGTGCAGTGAGTTTTGAGGTAAGTGCAAGAATACCCATGGGAGGGAGGACCATGGAGGATAGTGGGATTCTGGCAGTCCTGGTTCGCATTCTTGGAACTGCTGTGAGGCCCCTTACTCCTGGAGGAGAGCTGATAAAATTAATCTATGCCTGGGTATGTAGGTATTTTCTTTTACTCTCTTCTAGTAATAGTTTTGTCATTTATTGACGTGCGTGTGAGAAATCAAGAGCTCTCTGGGTGAACTTTAGAAAAAGTACCAGGTTTGATAGCTTGAGAAAAGAGGTTTTTTTTCTTCCATCTCTGCCCATCTTGGGCTCTTGGTTAATCCTTACACCTCACCACCACACCGACACTACACCTTAGATCCCCCCATTTGTCTGTAGTCCCTTGAACCTTCCTCCCCTAGTTGCCCTCAGGTATCTGTCAGCTTTGGAGGGCAAGAAGCTGTTTCTTTGCAGATCATTCTTGGAGCTGATAGTGCCCTTCTAAGGTGTGCCTAACCTACTCAGGTGACTGATTTCACAAAACAACAAAAAATGTTTTTGGGACATTGCTGCTTTGTCACTTTTGATTTATGCGTACTAGGTGGATCCAGGTGGTTGGTTGGTGGGGAGATTGAGAGGACAGGACAATATGAAAATAACTGTAGAAAATCATGCTGCCATTTCTAGGAGAGAGGCCAGTTCTGTTGCCAGTGGTATTGTTTTCCCAGATTGAAAAATTAACAGCACTGAATGTTCAGTCTTGTTTTAGGTTGACTAAAGAGCTGAAGGCAGTTAAGAGGTGTCTGTCTGCTCCAAAGGGAGAAAAATGATATGGATTGGAACTTGCTGTCTGTTAGCATAAGCTATTGGAGATAGAAAACCAATGGAGTAGATGAGGAAATTAATATTTTGAAAGCTGAATGTTATGACCACTGTTTGATTGGATTTTATTATTATTTCAGGGTGTCTTCTGTTATTTTAATGTAATTTTTAAAGCAAAAAAAGAACATAGATTATCACTTTCAATTTTTTAAAAGTAACTTTAGTTTTTCTGTTTGAAAACCTATTGTTTTTATTATGAAAGTTTCTGTTACATGCTATTACTTTCTTTTGTTATATTCAGCTTTCTAGGCTTAAACGGGAATTGGCACAAATGAAGCAGGAGCTGCAATATAAGGAGAAAGGAGTGGAAACTCTGCAAGAGTAAGTTAAGAGCCTGTGGGAGGGTTATATTTTTCTTTATTCGCCTTGGAACGACTTTCTTAGAAAACTGTTGCCAAAAAAAAAAAGGTTGAAGCCTCATAATTTCTTTGCTTCAGAGTTTCTGGTGTGATAGTGACGTGGGGTGAGAACAGTGTGAAATGATGGAAGAAAGGTTAGATAGAATTGGTTGGAATGGTGATTTCATAGATTCACATGCAGAAACAGTTTTACAGGCCCTGTTTTTCAGCTCTTCCTGAAAATGTTGAGGTGGAATTACATTTTAAAAACGTTTTCCAAACATTTTCTGGAGCACAGCCAGAAGGACCATGCAGTGGAGCAGTTTTCCTGTGACCAGGATGGAGGCTTTCTGGCTGGGCACAGTACTCCTGGGGGGAGGGTTGTACCCCACAACACTCCTAATTCCTTTTACCTGATGGTTGGGCCATTTCATTCTGCGCGGTATAGCTGATTTGTGTGTGTACTGTAAATCTGATGGTCTGTGAGACCTTGGATTTTGTTCTCTGTTTGCGGAATGAGTGCATATAAACGTGACTCCTCATCTCCTTCCTGTGAGGAAAGGTAGCTCAGGGCAATTTGCCACTGCTCCACTGCCACTGTGCTCTCTTACCTTTGTGCTCAGTGGTAGCAAAGGTGGTGAACTGTTGTGACCCTCTCCCTGCCACTGTTCCTGCAGCCATCAGATGGGAACTGAGTGACTTCCATCTGTACGTTGCTTGGTCACCTACATACGTAGCACACATGCAGGGTGCCCAGTGGGACAGGGGGAGAGGTTGCCAGGCCATGGAGAAGGTGGCAGGTCAACACAGGTTGCTGTGAGTTCCAGATCTGTTCAATGAGGCCAGAGGCTCAACCACATGTTTAACAGCTCTTGGATTTGCCTTGGACGTGTGGCCATGCGTTTAGAAGCCTTGGCCATTTTTTCCCACATGCATGTGAACGAACTGCCTAACACAGGTGCTTCCAGAAAATGTTGAAACTCTTCCACACCTAATGCATTTTGCAGCATAAGTACGGTATCTGTGGAAATATTATGAGACTTTGGATTTATTGCGTTGGTGCTATGAAGCATGAGGTGTACTTTATCACTTGAGGAATCCTGGCAAAGTTTCAGGGATCCAGGAGCAATTATGTTACTTGTTTTCCAGATTTTCTTTTGATTGGTATTATGTTAACAAAACGATACAAAGGGAGATACTCCGATTTGACTTTTGAAGGAGTGGGAGTAGCCCATGAACTTCATATTGGTTTGTTTGGGGTTTTTTAAAGCTTACAAGGTTCTTTTGTTTTATAATGAGTTTTAAAAGCTTTAGAGAATAAAACTTGTTAAACCAAAATCCTTCATTGGCAGATATAAAGTAAACATTTTCAAGCAGAAATATGTTTTTATTGACTACGTGAAGCACTTACAGGTAGTTAGGAGAATGGTTATATATGATACTATCTGAAAATTGGTAAAATAAAGCACTCAGTATATTGAAAGAGCAAATATTTTAAGTGATAATTTAAGTTTAGTCAGTGTTTTAGGATAGTGGCCTTGATACAGTAACAGAACAAAAAATAGAATTCTTAATCATAATTTCTTCAAGTGAGTAAGAATTGCCTTGTCTTTTCTACTTTCTTTATTTGTTTTCCTTCTCCTGATTATTGGGTTTTTTTAAGGGCATGGGTTCAATTGTTTCATAAAAGGACTAACCACTTGACTAGGATGATGAAAGTATTTGAAGGCCATTTGAAACTCAAGATTGTTTTAATTAATATAATTCATTTAAGATAGCCCAGCAAAGTAGTGCAACTTTTCAAAAAGTAAAGTCTGTGGATGATTAGGAATACAAATGTTAGTCTTGGATTTTAGCCCAAGTGAAGTTGCCCGTATTCCAGGGTGGGGATATCACAGAGACTTTCAGGAGAGCATTTTAAAGCATATCTGATTAGTCAGTGGTCACTCTAATTATCTCATCTAAAAGTTTAGGCATGACAACTCAGTGCCCTAGTGCTGCTCATTGCTGCTGTTGCTACAGTCCCTCTCCGTCCCCTTGGTGTGCCGAGTGGCATTTGCAGTTGCTTGCTGAAGCTGGGGAGAACGTTTTGCCCCCGTGCGTTATCTGGGGTTGCAGTGCAGTTGTCAGTGTTTGTTGCTTGCTGAGCTCTGCTCTCTGCAGTGACTTCTTCAACCATGACCCAGAGCCTTATGGGTTTTGTTTTGTGTTTTGTAAGTAATTTTTTAATTGCCTTTCTGGCAAGATATGTGCTTTCCTTTAAGTATTTTGCTTTTAGTATGAAGTGAGCCAATGTGGAGAGTAGACAAGTTTCTCTAGCCTCCTCCTATAGTCACCGGAAAAATCAGGGTAAGAGCCTGGTTATGCTCTAGGTTGTCCCTGGGCAGTCTCTCCCTTACTCTGTGTATTTGTCAGAAGAAAAGGGTCATTCGACTCAAGGACCAAGGCTGAAGTACTTCACTTTTTGCATATCCATGAAGTAAGTGTATTGTCTGAAAAGCAACTCAGTGCTCTTTCTTTAAAACAAAAATTCTGTGATTTGCCCCTGCCCATTTAAAAAAAAAAAAAGTTTCTTATATCTCAGTTATTTCTCCTTTTTCTTTTTTTTTTACCTTTTCTAAATTTTTGCTCTACATAATTTTTCTTCCTTGTGCTAGGTCAAATCTTAAGTAACTGCCAAACTGAGAATGGCATGCATCCTGTTCAGCTGTTTTAAAGCCGTGTTCTTCGCTTTGTTTCAAGTATAAGCCAAGAACAATAGTAGGAGCTGTCACACTTTGGGCTTTACATCTGGCTGAATGTTTGCTTTGCAAGTCTGACCAGAATGACATTATGAGCAGGTATCAAAACCTGCTGCTCTGCAACTCCCTTTGCAACTTTTGCTGGGTATAACTCTCAGAGAAGAGATAAATTTTATGGTTATGTTGCTTCGTACTTCCATCATTTTATGGCACTCTCTGATGATGCTTTTGGTAGATGTAAATTTCTTGCATTGACATTTTCCACGTACAATATCAACCTTGGACTGTTGTTTTTAATTTTAGTAAAATGGCTTAGCCATCTTTGAGGAGAGGAAGAGAAAACAAAACACAAAAAAACCCACAACAAAACAAAACAACAAAAAAGCACCCCAAGGGACACACACACACACACACGCAACCTCCCCCCAAACAACTAGAGAAAGTGGGGTTTTGTGAGGGGAGGGAGGATTGAGGTTTGTTTTTTTGTTGTTTGTTTTAAATAGCTCTACAACTCCAATACAGTCAACATTTCATATTTTGTAGTGCTCCAGCTTTTTGTTAGGGCTGTATTTTCTACAGTTTCATCCAAAGCTGCAGATGCTGTGACAAGCCTTAGGACATCACGTTCTGCCTTTGCCCACTAGAGACATCCCCGTTCGAAGCCTGTGGAGATCTCACCCTGCCCCAGGTTGTTCCTTGGCCTCCACAGGCACCTTTGCCCCAGGTGTGGCTGATCCTTTCACAGTCCAGAGGTTAAAGATGAACCTTTCCTGGAACAGTCTCCTTCCTCTGACCGAGGAAGGAGGAGCAGTTCTTCCTCCCCTGTGTTTTCAGTGACCCTTCTGCTCGCAGGCAGGAATTTTGGAGGAAGAAGGCGTTTAAAGCAGCAAAGGAAATGAAAACTCGGCCAGTTGGCCGGGGGAGCGAAGTGAATGCTGAGAGAAGTTGGGAGGGACAGGGAATTAGGACTGACTAAACAATTTGCAGCTACAGACTAGTTTAGAGGATATGAGACTTGACAAAAGCTTTAAAATGAGGTTTTAACTGGACTACAGACCTGTGCTTTGATGAGGATGGGGGAAGTCTTGCATATTTGAACACACATGGAGGAAAGAACAGAACACAAAAACTGCCCTGTAGGGCTGAAACTATTGCAAGTATATTAATAGTGTATGTATCCTAGGAACATCTTCCTCAGAAAAATGTATACTTTATTCATAGTTTTCTGTTAGTTGAATGTTATTTCTATTCATACAGAGGTCTAATCTTTTATATTATGCTGTTTTCCATTAATAAAATGGAAGATTCCTGTTAACTTTGTGGCTTTCAAAACTAGTGCTTTATGGAACAAGGGAAAAAAATAACAGGCAATATATAACAAGTAATTTTTTAAGGTGCTTAAGTCAGTTTGGCTTGAAAGCAATACTGATTTAAGCTCAAATATTTCTGGCAGTAGAAACTTCTATGATTCTTTCCTTAAACAAATATCAATTCATAAGTTGGGCTCCAAAGTGACGTCCAGGAACGTGGATATGTGGGTAACTGGACAAAAATCTGGTTGAAATTAAATAATTTCCTTTTCCTGAAATGCCACCTTGGACCTGGCAAATGGTATAATGAGCAGTTGTGTAGGAGGCATTTTCTGGTCCAATATTTGGGTGGAATCTATGTTCTTAACATTAATGTAACCTTCAGATAAAACCACATGTTATCTTTTCATGAAAGTTTTAGTGAATTGAATTAGTTGTTTTCCCATGGTTTTATCTAATATTTTCAGGGTTTTAACTAAAAATTAGAGAAGACCCGAATAAACATCTTAAAAGGAGAACAAAACCAACCAAACAAAAATCCTCACCTTTCATCCACATGATGTTCAAGTCCTTTCTGGTTCGTGAACCAAAAATCATAAATGCTTATATATTTTCTTGTACGACATGGGGAAAGTTGTGTTTAAGTAGAAATCTGAGGTTCCGATTTACTTCATTTTTTCTCCACAGCAAGAACTGTCAGAAAAACCCAAACCAACCGAAACTGTAGATACCCAACCTGCGTGGGGTATTTTTGTAAATATTGTGAGCTGCACAATAAAATGACAGGATTTTGATTCAAGCCTTTTGAATTTTCATTTTAATATTTTAATTTTAAGTCAAGTAATCTGCTGCAAGTGGAATTTTACTGGTGGTTTTTTTGTTTAACTGGCAGAACATGCTGAGTAAGTGTTGTTGACATGCTTATAATAGCTTAATATAATAACTACTTTGAAACTTGTACTTATTCTCAATATTTTAAATAGAGTTTGAGCATTCTTGTCTTGTTCTTTATCTATAAGAGAAAGCAAATGATCAAGGTGATACACTGGACTAGGCTTCTGCGCCCTGATCTGTTGTCCATTGCTATTGCGAAGCTCTCAAGAAAAAGTTGAGAGCTCGGGCAGTGGGTGTCCCACTTCAGAGAAGATGAGTGATTTTTGTGTCAAGATGGAAATGTTAGTAGTACTTCAACCTCGTGTAGTGGGTAGTGCTCTTGCTCCTTGCTGGGTTTGCATTTGAAATCTTCTGGGACAGTCTAGTAGGGGATGATGATGTTTCCTAGAAAAGATACTCAAAGATGCCCATAATGGCAGAAAGGCACTTCCAATAAAAACTTAGGAATTAAAAATTTCTTCCCAAGAAAATGTAATGCTTTTGTTAGAAACTTCTAAAACAAGATCACATAGGAAGTCCTGTAAGAGATGTTGCAATGTGTGGTGCTGCATGGGAATGTGACAGCTAGACCGCTGATACCTTTATTTTTTGACTTTTTACTGTGTAGATTAGTTTTGGATTGATTTTATTTTTGTTGTGGGAAATATTCCACGAATGTTGCCTGTAAGTAAGCTCTGTATTAAGACATTAAAACCAGAAAATGTGTTGATTCTGCAGAACTGCATTGCCTTGTGGTTAGAATGTACTAGATGACGAGGGCTCTGTTAATTCCAAGTAGAGTATAATTTTAAGCCTGGAAACAAAGTGGTACATGAATAATCAAGAGGTCTTAAAACATCTGTGCTCTTTCTAATTATGTGAAAATTCTTTTCAACAGGATTGATCGTAAGATGTCAAGTGCTCATACAAATTATAGACTGGATGAAGCACAGGCTATAATGAGTGAGCTTCGAACCATAAAGAAAGCTATATGCACAGGTGAAAAAGAAAGGCAGGACCTTATGCAGGTAAAATATACGCTACTTAACAAAGACCTGCTGAAAAGTAATAACCTACCTCTATTTTCTTCTTCTGGCACTGGGGTTACCAAGTCTAAATAAGGAAGTGGGGTGGCCTAAACTGATTTTTCTGTTTCATAATCACTCGAAAGATGTAAGTAGTCATTGTCTATGCTGTGAACATAAGACTTGATATGTGTTTCATATTCTTGTCTTAGATAGTGTGCTGTGTTTACATTGAGATCAATATCTTTACTGAAGATAGCTTTCCATTGCTGTTGACCATATTAAAGACTGCTATGGAATAACTATGTTGCATTTTGAGAAAATATCTGTTAAGTTTTATGGTATTTGTTTTTTCATTTTGTTTGTCTCCTTATAATGAAGTAGGACTGAGAATTCGTGTGCTAAAATGTTTATCAGTTTATCTACCATGTTGTTTTTTTTATAAGCAGTTCACAAAACTGGATCTCTGTGTCACTATTGCCACAGTTTGACAGTTCTCTCCCCGCCCCCCCCCCAAACTCTCCCTTAAATACCCATATCAAGACATGCACTAATTTCAGATGTTCTCACAAAACCCACAAAGACTATGATTAAATACAATATATACCTAAACAAGCAACCTGTAGATTATTTTATGGATTGGAGCATCCAATACATGCCCGAGTAATGATCTCACTTTTGAATGGATTCTGCATCTTGCTATGAGCTCTCAGTTGCTGTATTTGTGTTATTAGCAAGATGGGAGCTTGATCAAAGAGCCACGAGCCTCTGCCACCACAGGGATTTCAGTATAGACTTGCCCAAATATGCTGCAGATATAGAGGGGTGGCAAGGACAAGTCTCTTCACCCAGTCTTCAAGCTGCTATTACCTACGTTTTTGGTATGATACTAAATTAATGTTGCCATTAAAACATTATTTCAGCTTTCTCTGCTATAGTGTTTCACTAGTATTTTTCTTTTATTGTAAAATGATATGGGTAGCTTGTAATCTGCATACAATAAATTTCAATAGTTATACAATTATTCAGTCTCTAAAGCATTACCCAAAGGTCAGCTGATGGACCACAAATCCATGTTCAAGGAGACAAAACACTTAAGTCACTACGAAAAGTTTCTGCCTTGGCTACTTTTAGGATATTTGATATTTTGCTTTGGCCAAGTTTTAATGTGATTTTTCAGTTTTCCACATGCTTGGCTAGTAGGAAATGATTAGAAAGGCAGTTCTTCATGAAGGCAGTGACACATGTTTTAGGAGACTAACTGGTAACTTAAAGACTTGCGTGTGAGAACTTGGAGCAGCTTAACTACTGGCCTTGTTTTGACTCCCCCACTAGATTTTTTTTTTTTCCCTTTTTCTTACATTTTCAGTCCTCAGTGGCACTAAATCCAGCTGTAAACAGTGAGATGCCTTGAAAATCGTATCTGTTAAACCAACTTGAAGTGCACGTGCAGTTTCTTTAATTACAGTATTGAGAGAGCTAGAAGTCTAGGATGAAGCTTAGCCTCAAGGTTTGGGCAGTGCTGGCAGCATCAGGACGTAGAGGCTGTACAAGACAGAAGTCAAAATGAAAAGTGTTGCTATCCCTCTTCATGGATGTCTACCTGACATACGTGAAATATCATTCTAGGAGGTATCATTTTTGTAACTGATGACAGTCTGTTGTGATACCACCTAGTAATAAACATATAGTCCAGGAGAATCTAGAATATAATTGTTCCATACAAGCCTGGTATGCAAACCAGTTCTGCGTGTTTTGTTGCAATTGTAATAAGGGATTAAATGCCTTAGTTTGCAACATCTACAGCTGTAAAAATTGTGTATTTCTGCCAACTTATTGTGCTCTGCAAAAATATTCATCTTTCTCCTGGATATTTTTTAAAAATTTTGACCCCAAAAAATAAGTTGTTTTTGTTGTCACCAAACATTTCTGTGCTTTGCCTTTTCATAATTAGTTGAAGACTGTTGTGATGAATTTATTTAGCTTTGTCAAACAAGTGCAAGTCTATTTTAATTGTCTTCCTAATTAATTCAGAATTTGATTTTTAATTTCCTATCAATTGTGAGATTGATTTCTCCTTGAAAATGCTATATTTAAAAGCTATGGTTGGTAAGACAAGCTCTCTTATGAAAACTTTTTTGTTTTGAAATCTGTTCTTAGAGGAGTTTAAAGTATTGTATAAACAGCTGGGGATTTGTTTCAGAGAAAGGAAATAGACAATTTCTTACTATTTCTTAGTTTAAATCTGGCCAGTGTAAGCAACAGAACTAAACATAGTAGAAGTGACTCAGTCTTGTGTAGGTGCTTGGAAAATTGTAGCTGTCAGAAATATGGTAATTGGATTGAGTTGTGTGGGAGAGGAGGCTGATGAGCGAAGGAGAGGGTGGTCAGATTTAAACTGGGCGCTGTGGTTACAAATAAAGCCACAAATGTAGTGTCACTGCTCCAAGAAGGTGGGCAAACTTTTTATATAACGCTGAGTAATCAAGGTGCATAGTTAGATTTCTGAAAGCAGCATCTATATCCATTTCCTCCCTCCCCATCCATTTCCTACTTTTGTCTCTGTTCCAGTATGTCCATATGCTTTTAAAATGTTGTCCTTTATCCCTAGGAAGTGTTGGAGTTTGGTGGTGGTGTGTTTGTTTGAGTTTGTTTTGTTTTTTGGTGTGTGTGTATTTGTTTTGTGTGGGTTTTTTTTTGTTGTTGTTGTTTATTTGTTTGTTTTTTCTCCTTTTCTGAACAATTAAATAAGCTAAATAGATAGGAACTGCACTGAAATTGTATGTGGTAGGGAGCTCCCAAATCAGATAGTAACAGAGCAATGACAAAATGGCAGTGCTCATGTTTTTGAGTAGCTTTGGGCTGCTGTGCCTAGAACTTCAGATCCATATTGTAGGCTCGTCTGGCAGTTTCTGTGCATTTGCCATCAACAATCCATGAACCCCAAATTAATGATTGATTCTTTCATGTAGCTGTGCAGGATATTGCTCCCAGCGGTTAATGTAAATTGTTTCTATCTACATGTATGCTAACTCAGGTTGTCATTTTCTATGTTAGAATTGCTGGAGGCTGTGCTTTCACTCATCCAAATAGGACTCAAAGGATATGTTTATCCTAGAGCATAGTCACCTCTGCATGTAGATAGAAGTTAAGGTGATGCTACATGGTGGTTTCCACCAGCCAAATACTATGTAATTTTTAAGTAGTATTGAGGTTTCAGCAGCTGTGCCCAGCTAGGAAGCATGGCCAGCAGCCAGGCAGCCATTCACTGCCTGTCAGGGAGATGCTGGAGGGTGGCAGGAGCACACTAGGAGCGCATAAAGTAGCTGAAATACGAGCAAAAGTTTAGAGATAAGTTCTGGCATCAGGATCTTTGGTGTTGTGTATGTCTGTAACATAATACGTGTTAGCTAAAGGTGCCAGATGGGACAGAGCTTATTTAGGAGGAACCTCAGGCTTTGTGAATCCTCAGGTTTTGTTCATGTTCGTGTGACTGGCTCTGATTTACTGGGAAGAGGACAAGTTAGATGTTTGATGTTTGTTTGTTTAGCTGTGATTGGAAATCATTATTTCCATGTTATGAAACCATTAGAGATCCATCTTGATCCTCCATACAGCAGGAGACTGACAGGACTGGATGATTTCCAGTGAGTTTTGAAGAAGAAAGTTAGACAGTCTGCAATTTTCAGTTTTCATAAAGGGGAAAACATTCCAGTTTTCTTTTTGCCAGGTTGTGGAGCAGTTCATTTTGCAGCAAGTCTTGGAGGATAAAGGAACACTAGCTAGGGGCTTCTCAGCAAAATAACTTGAAATTGAATTCTGCTGTCTCAGGACTGAGAAGAGACTGTTTTGTTTGTCCTTCATACTAAGATGGCACAGTTCAGTTGGGACATGGCAGAAGAATTGTTGTCTTTTGGGGAGCCAAGACAAATCAAGCTCCTGGAGGCAAGCAGAGGTATATGTGGTATATGCATAGTGAGGCAAGCAGCGATAGCTTTGTCCCACTGCTGGCATGTTTGGCGTTTCTCTGCACTGTCCTCTGTCCCTGCCAGTGCTGAGCACAAAATCCCAGCCCTACTCAGACCTTGTAGTTGTACCAGCAGACGGAGGATGAAGAGGGAGCAGCGTGTGCTCTCCAACATGTGGGGTGCACCTGCTTCTCCCCCTGCCTTTTACCTAATAGGAAGGACAAAGTGTTTGTGATTGTGGGGGTGACAGGGAGGAGCACAGGGCCCCCAGTCTTGTGGCTTGGGAACCTACTTGTTCGTCCATCCTGCACCAGGTTTGGTGTTTTCCCTCTTTTTTAATGTCTAGTGGAGGGGAGCATGAGGGCAGGTTTTGCTGGCTGTTTTCAGGCCTGCTGCAGTTCCTACAGGTGCTTCCCAGGCTTTGAAACCACAGCTTTTGTCTTCAAGGTGGCCTTGCTGTTCCTGTGAGCCGCAGCCAGTGGCTGTTACACAGGTTCATCTTCTTGACTCCATTAGCTGAATTTATTGTAAGAAAAGACAGCATTGATGTGTCCTTTTGAAACTGGACTTTGAAGGCTTGAGAAATCTGGCAGCTGAATATGGACAGTAACTGGGGCTTATTGCAAATCAGCAGTTGTCAGAGCCACTGAGATTGCTGAGAGGGTCAGTCTTTTCCCAGTGCAATGTTTCTGATTCTGTAGGTTAGACTCTGGAGTAGGCAGTTTCAGAGTTTTTGTGTGTATTTTTAGAACCAAACGGTTTGATTATGTTATGGTTTTAAAAATTGATATAGCTCTTCAAATTTCTGGGGTTTTTTGTTTGGTGGAGTTTTTTCCCCACATACTGTGATTGCCCCTTATCTTCTAGTGAGGGGAAAGTTTTTAATATCTTGTTTTAAAAAGTTCTTTTGATGCATAATGCTTAAGGTCTCTGTCATAAATGACTGCACTGCATGGTGGTTTTATTATTGATAATACATTATCTGTAATTTTTGAAAGAGAGAGAATGGCAGTCAGAAAATAAAAGCAATGTTAACTTAAAGGATTTTTAAGAGCTGCTAAGCAAGCTTGTGCTGTCAAACAAGTTATTGTTATTATTTTGTATAATATGTTTCTGTCGTACTCCCCATTCCCCTTACAGACTGCTTGAGGTCTCTGCTTTATCCTCCCAGTTTGTGTCATTGTCTAGTCATCTCAGAGATGTCCCTTGCTTATCCCAAGGTGTAAAATATCTCTTAACTATGTGAACCTTGGGTAAGGGAGCACAAGGGTGGAATCAACTGTCATAGAAATACAACACAAGGTATTCATCAAGTTGGATGTGATAGCAGTAGTGGCTAAAAAATGTGCCCTGTGCCGAACATGGCAAAAGGGCAGGTGAATCACATTTGTCTTCCATATCAGCTAGTCTGAAAGCTGACTGCTGCTAGATATAAAGAACTGTAAGCCATACAAAAGCTAAAAAATTTATAGATCTAAATCAAGTAATTTAAAATCTGTTTATGGTTAGATGCATCTTTTAAAAAGAAGAGTTGGTTTCAAAGCAAAGCTTGTGCATGTTAGTAACACTACAATGAATTTTACTTTTTGTAAATAGCTCTTTATAGGCAAGCTACCTGTCATATTTTTAAAATATTTTTGTTAGTTTTCCATTAATAAATAATTCTAAAAATCAGGGATTTTTATTTATTTATTTATTTATTTATTTATTTTAATCTCTTCTCCCGTAGAGCCTGGCCAAGTTAACAGATGGATTCAGGAATAGCTGTTGTATTACAGATTCCCTGCAGGATGCCCAACACAATTCTAGTTCGCTCAGCGACTCCTGTTTACCTCAACAACACTGCGATGCTTGTTCTCAGACTGACATCACTGGGGAGGTATGTGTTCCTACGTGAGCCTCTTGCTGTAGAAAATAAGCTACTATTGTACTGTAGCGATGCATCGTTATTCCCTGGTTTAATTTAAGAGGTGTTGGCTGTAGGAGAACAAAAAATCCAAAGCAATATTGGTGGCAAGGGAGTTGTTTGCTTATTGATTCCAGAGCGTGTGAGTGGCGCTCATGAGTGGTGGTGGGCTTTGTGGTTCTGCCACCAGAGCATGGCACAGGGACATGATGACGTGGTCGGGGGTCATTGACAGGTAAAATCAGCTCCTGGACTCAGCCAGCCCAGCTGAGCACTTCTCGTGTCATCGCTTTGGTGATTGCAAGTTCATCTCAGAGTAACAGCTCATGCTGAGGCGTCCACAGACCTCTTCTTCAGAATATGTTTTTGTAATAGTGTTTAGAATGTACTATGATCTAAGTACTCGGTTGACACATCACAGTACAGGGAATGTAATCTGAATTACTTCTAAATAAACTATACATAAAATAGTATCAAGTAGTAAAATATTTCAATTAAAAATACTTTTGTGTTTTAGGCTTGGATGAAGTTGAAAAGCCTTACTGTTCATCAGTGCTTCTGTTTCCTAACCCTTGATTTCAAGGATCTTAACTTATTGAAAGGGCTCATTTATCTTCAGTATTTTTAGCAATACACCAGTTTTGTATTTCTGAAGCATAGAATTTATTTTGATTATGTTATTGCTTAAAACATTGAGGTTTTTTTTAATTGACTTCCGTAAGGAAGACTAATTTATCCCTTCCTTTATTACAAGAGTGTTTTTAAAATCTCATTTCTCCTTCTTTTCCTCTCCTTTCTCCTTGTTCCCCAACTCTACAAAAGTTTGGGTTCGATGACAAAACAAGACTTGTAGACAAAGTAAGACTGAACTGGCAATATGAAGAGGCCAAGAAAAGGTAATTAAAGATTTTATTTATTGTTTTCAGTTTTTATTCTTGTGATTAAAGTTTTTAAAGCAGAGCTGGAGCCAGCCTCCCAGCTGAACTGTCTTTAGGAAGACTGATTTACTTACTGTTGAGTAGTTCACAGATAATAAAAACTTAGGTAAACATAAGACTTTATCATAAGATTATGATGTTTGTTTGCAGAGATAAAGCTAAATGTCAGCCCTGTTCTACACTTGTGTAAACATAACATTGCAGTAGTTTAATTGAACTGTTTTACATTTTACCCCCTTCTTCTCAAACCTCAATATAAACAGTCTTTTAATTTACACTTGGTTTATATCAGCCTGGCTCTGTCAGTACATTCGGAGCTTTGCATACCTGTGTTCTAAATTCATTATACTGAAGTCATGAACTCAGTGTGAAGAAAGAATGCAGAAATTCCTGTAACATAAATGAAGATGTTCAGAACAGAACATAAGAGTACATGAAAATAAATATTGAGATTGAAAAAGAAAATCTGACAGAGCTTAAAAAAAAAAAAAAGTTGAAACAGAGAAACTCTTCACCAAGTCCTTCAATCTAATTGCTTATCCTAAGTATTTCTTTTGTGAAGGTCAGTCTTGCAGTGTTTTTCATGGCTTTGTAAAAATAATCTATCCTTATTTTGTACTATTTTAGAAATATTATCTACTAGTATAGTTTAGCAGGTCCTCATTTAACCTCATTGTTTTCAAACCATTTGCCACATATTCAGGAAAATAGTGTAGATATAGATAATGACTTGAACACCGTAATTTTATGCACAGACTATTTTAATTTGTGCTGATGTAACATTCTCTTATTAAAATTGACTGACATTTAGAAGGATTCTATACAGTTAACTTTGAAAACCTTAGTGGTTTCTTTTTTAAGTTTGGTTTTTTTTTAGGATTTTATTTTTGCTTTTTAATTTTTTTATACTATTTTGACAGTATTTGTCTCTCAGAACAGGGGTTAAAAAAAGTTTAATACTTTTTGCCTCTTTTTTTCATATCATGGTGACTGTTTGGGGGAAATTGTAACGCTGTCATGTGTCTTGGCAGGGATTGGAAGCTTTATAGGCAATTTGCCATTTTGTTGTTCTTGGAAAATTTACCCACATTTGGATGCAATTCAGGCTTTAAAAAAAAAACCATGCAAGCATGTTAGAGATACACAGCTAAATCTTCAGGATTTGTAACTGGAATAAAAGTTTGCATTGTGAAATATGGCATGTGAATATAATTTACTATTACCTAAAAAGGTTAAATAATTGGGGGGAAGAAAAAGGCAAACCAAAAACCTGTCAGTGTCCTGCTTGGTCAGGTGCTTAACCCTGAGCAATTAATAGTCCAGTGATAGTAATTTAGGTGTTCATCACAGTTGCTGAAAGAAAGAGGAGAGAATTCAGTTCTTTGCTGTTTAGTTTAGCAGAGCCACTGGTGCTGTGAGGATTGTATTAAATGTTTTCTGACATACCTTTTCTATGTGCTTTTCCAAAACAATTCTCTTTTTTTTTTTTGGTGTTATTGCAAGGAAGAGATATAGTGGTGAGGTGGTTGGTTGGTTGGTTTGTTTGTTTTTGGTAGCAGAAGCATTTCTCATCTGGAAATGCCGAACATTTGTTTGTACCTGGAATGCAGTATTTCTGAACATCAGAAGCGAGCTGGGGTTTGATGTGCAGAAAATCCGGGTAACTAGCCTTCCAACTAGAGGATAGTAATTGCAGTAAGGGTAGTTTTGCTGTCTCAGGATAGCGTCTCTGACAATGGTCTGTTATTTAGCAAAAGCATGTCAGTTACTTTAAAATAGTGGCCTTATTCTGCCCAGTATGTTGCACGGAAGTAATCAGCTTTCGGCTTTTGAGTGGAACTGCACAAAGCTCGTTGCCCCTACCGGTTATCTCTGTGGTTGCATTCTTCATTTATCATGCATTCCTTCCCCTTAGCTTGCTGGTATTTCTGTAGGGCTTTTGTCTCTACTAAATATCTTTGTGTTCGTTCTCCCTTGGCTGGTGAAATATCTACTGTTAGTGCACAGTGTGGGTGATGGAATGTGCTGCAATGGATTAAAATCTACAAAGTAGAAAATTAAAATGCTACAGTATGTCACAACTGTAAAGCAGTATATTATGACTACTTGCTTGTCAAACAGAGTGTGGAAACATATAGCAAATAAGTGCAACAGACAGACTGTTTTGTTTCCATGTTTTAATGGGAGACTTAAAATGTACTATAGGAAAAAAGTATGTATTTTCCCATAAAGGAAAGCAGGACAAAAAGCCCCAGAAACTGAAGGGGAGTGTGTTGCATTTTAGTCACTCTTGTGAATCTTGCTAGATCATAGAGATTTAGATACAAGCAGAGTATTTGCCATATGTTGTAAAGAAGTTTTGAAAAATATGTTCTTTGTATGTGGTGTCTTAGCAAGTAAATGCAGCGTTGGGATTTCTGAATGAACTGTCTTGAGGAATTCAGCAGATGAGACCCAGTGATAGTAGAAAATTTGGCTTATACTCCCCAAATATTTCTCCTCCCTCATAAAATATAATGTGATTTTAATTCCTCCTTCAAAAATCTGACTACTGAGTGGTTTGGCCTTCACATAAATTAAGGCATTCACAGAGCTTTTTTTTTTCCCCCCTTTGGTTTCCCACTGGAAGGAAGTTGGATAATTTGCAATTTAATTTTTCCCATGGGTGTATCTTCAGATGTTGTGAGCTGTGGGTTCCAACATCTTCAGCACGCTGGGGAAGAGGCCCCTGTTTCCAGTCCAGACTCTGGGAGGAGGCGTGGAAATTCTACCTTTTAACCCGCCAGTCATGCTGAAGAGACGCTCAATCACTTTTCTTCTGCTCTTTACTCTTCTTTTCCCCCCATTATTCTTAAATAAACTGTACCTTATTTCCATGAAATTTCTTCTCTCTGATCTATCAGTGTGGCCTTCCAGAGAAGCAGGAGGGAGGGAGGATGGTCTTTTTGAACAAACCAGCCCCAAGCTGCCTGGATAAATACCGTTTTCAGTTTCAGTTGCTATTTTGGTGGGACCACCTCTCATGAAAGCATTTGCACACTGGAAAGCGTACCCCTCAAGCACAAGTTGTACAGTTCAGTGTAACAAGTACATGAGTTGTATTAGCAAATGATCAAGAAATGTCATTGCTGTAGTGCCTCATAAGTGTATTAATCAATAGATGAAAAATTCTCTCTCCAATAAAAGGCACTAAAATTGTTAACTGTGATTTGTTTTTTTTTTTATGATGATCCAGTCTTGATAGTATCTGACTTTAATGAACAAATATATCCAAGCATCTTTAGTTTACCTAATTTGAGTGCAGAAGCAGCAATTTGTTTATACCTTCTGTAAATTTGAATTCGGATATGTTATTTTTCTATTCAATTGTTTAAATCACACAGTGGCTGTCAACAGATTTATTTTAGCCTTGAAAAAAGCTGCCTCGTCAACTGTGCTTAATATTTCTACATTCCCTTTAAGAATGTTACTTCTTTCTTTTCAGTATAGTTGCTGAATAGTTACTTTGTTGCAAATTTGTTGTCTCATTACCCAAATTAATTTTTAGTTCCGCTTTTAAAAGCACTAGCACAAGCAGAAATGTGTCAGTGCAGTGTATGCCTGTACTGACAAAATACATGTCGGTTGGATATTGATAGTAACATTCCAGTACTGGTACAATAACATAGTCAAGTATTTTCCTGGTAAAATACATCTTGTGTAGGCAGGTTTCAAAGTGAAATTCAGTGGATTTGTATGATTTATTCTGCTAAAGTAATCTGAAAATGTGATTTAGGAATGAAGTAATTTGGCTGATACCACATAAATACCTGGCACAGGCATGTCAGCCTAAATCTCCTAGTGTCAGCTTTTAAACATAAAGCTTTTTCTTTGGGTTATAAAGAGAGATGAGCCATGCTCTTGAACGTCATTAAAGGTTTTGTTATATGAGTTTACCTGTGAATTGGGGAAAAAAAACCTAATTCCTCTCTTCCTTTGCTTTTAGCAGGCTTTGCAGTTTTCCTCAAGGTGAATACATAATTTTCTCTGCAAAATGCCAGTGTACTCTAAAGGTTTCATGAGTGTCCTAAGCCAATTTAAGACCTACTCATTATTGAATCAGGCTGCCAGGAAGGCTGGATATTCTACAGAGTGCACTTGAGTTGTCCGCCCAAGCCACAGTGGCACATACTTGCAGGAGCAGCCAAAGTAGACACAGAGGAGAAATTTTGTGAGCATTTGGCTGAGTTCCCAAGCTTCTTGTACTTTCCATTTCTTTCTTCCCCTTTCTCTAGCCTTTACCCTCTTTGGATATAAATCATAATCCACTCTCAAGAGGGTCGGTAAATACCAGAAATTACGGAGTTCTTGCACCTTTCATTATGTGTCTTCAGTCCCACAGCCACCTTCTCTGAGGATTGCATGTGGGACTGAAGTTCCCTGTTACCTGAAGTGGCAGGGAACAGGGCCCCATTATAAGCCTAAAAAAAAAGAGTAAGGTGGGCTGATTTATGTTGATCATCTCTGTATTTTTGTCTGATCTTAGCCACTATTCTCCTCTAAATCATAACTGTGGATTTATTTCTTTTTCTTTATCCCCACTGATCTTCCTATTCTACAGGTAACAAAGGCCTCAGCTGTAGAGTGGTCTGATATGTCACCTAAAAGTCTAGGCATGTAAATGTAAGGAGGCATTGTTTTTTGTCGTTTTGTTTCTTTTTTGTTTCTTTTTTTTTGTTTCTTTTTTTATTTTTCCCCTTGGAAAATTCAAATAAAGTAGGTTTGAAGAACTTGTTTAAGCTAGGAAGACCAGAACTTGTAGTTTAGAAAGTACCAGCTGCAGGATACTCATAATTTGTCCCCTTAATGAGCATGAGTTAGGACCTTTCTATTCCTTCAGAGTATTTTTCTGCCCAAGACACGCATCTTGTTCATAATCTGAATAAGAGACTGGACAATGCCCTCAGACACGTGGTGTGAACTGTGGGGTTGTCCTGTGCAGGGACAGGAGTTGGACTCGATGACCCTTGTCAGTCCCTTCCAACTCAGGACATTTCTGATTTTAATGGTCTAAACTTTGGGTTCATTGTAATTGTAAATCAGACATTTCGTGTCACAAAAAAGTGGGTTTTACTTTCATCGCACTTCTCATGCTATGTATTTAATAAATAACATCTTCTAAGCTGAAATGTTCTTGAGCTCAGCAGTATAATTTCATTAGTGCTGGGTTCAGGTAGCAGTCTTGAAGATGAGGTTTTAGACACTAACAAAACCCGTTGGGTTCCTCAGATGTTTAGAATGACAAAAGGGTTGCCCTGTTTTGTCGAAGGGTGGGGTTGTATAGAGATATAACAATTCAGACATGCTATAAATTCTGAAAATACATGCTTTTTTTCCCCCATGAGGTGGTTTGCATAGTAGTGTCTGTACTGATCTCCACCCTCATGCTGTGCCTACATTATCCTGGGCTGGGCATCATTCTAGCTGTAATACGTAAGTATGGCTGTTTCAGGGCAAGTTTGCCATTTCAAATTGGTGTTTACTTAAGATCATCAGGTTAAACCTTTGTCATCCCATCTGTGTCCCTCTTGCTTTTCTGCTTGACAGGAGCTATTATATTCATCTATTTGAAATTTTTCAATACTGAAATAAGCAGCGAGTCGGTCTGCCTACCTAGGAAACCAGTCATTTGATACCACCTACTCGAGGGTGGAATGCAAGCTCTTCAGCGCTTGTTATGCAAGGATGGGAATGGGCAAAATGCCTGGAATGTTGATGGCTCAAAATTAACTGTTTTTTTTCCCCTGGCATATGTTAAATTGCTATATCAGTAAGGACCTCAGTGTCTGACATCAGGCCAGTTAAAAATATTCTTTTGTGGTGACTACACTTTAGAAGTTGTATATTATAAAATACCCTGTAGAAAGGGAAAATGCGTTTGAGAAACAGAAGCTTTGTAAAAGATCCTAAATAATTTTTTTCCCTTTAAATTGCAACCTATGTCAAGTCATTGATTTATTTAAGTGAGTTTTTAAGCTAGGTGAATATATGCACTGAGTCTCAAAACTCAGAACAGACACTTTTTTGTAACATGAGCAATGAGAATGGCTGGTATAGTATGGGTATAAAATCTGGCATGGGCAAGCACAGTGAAATTGCTTCTTTATGCATTTATTGTGTTTGAAGGAAAGCTTGTGTTGGGTGAATCCAAACTGCAATTATGGAACATGGTTAAGAGGATTTTTATTATGTTTTTAGCAGAACAGAGCACAACTCCTCAGGTATTTTCTTAGGTTTGAGTGAGTAAGACCATAAAAGCCTTAGGGATGTTTTCTAGCCAAGGAGATAAAACTTTTAAAAGTTTATCACTGGTAGCTTTTTGGAACAACTTGCCATACAGAGGAGTCCTCCAGGGAAAGCAAGCAACAAAATTCCTCCAAAAGTTTGGTTCGTTTGCAGGAAATGCAGGTTGTAGAACACTGGCCTACTGGATTCCTGCATTATGTAGTGTTTTGCAAATGCGTTTTCTTGGCTTAAAAGGAAAACATAGAGACAAGAAGAGCTAGCTGAAATGCTAAGAGTGTCAAGGGAATCAAAGTAAATACCTAATCACATTTTGGAACTCTTCAGTGATGCAAACCTTTTCCACAGCTGTACTTTTCCTTTTAATAACAGTATAATTGAGTTACTCTATGAGAACTTCCTACTTTCAAAGCATCATCATAACAGAAATTGAGGGGGAAAAAACCAAACTTCAAACTGGGATCTCATACACAAAGGGAGTTATGTGCTCTCAGCAAGCTCAAGAGTCTAAATTAAAACCTCCTGTATTGAGGGTTGTGTTTTACTCTAGGCTGAGCCGATTTGGGTTATCTGGTGCTGAAAGGGGGAATCTGACCTTCCCCTCTTGCCGCCATTAGCACTTATTTGCTCCTATGGTGAGCTTCTTCACCAGCTCACTCTACCTTAGAAAAAAAGTTGGCAAAGCAATTGTGTTAAAATGAAGAAGAGGGTGAGTGCTTCAGCTGTCTTATAAAACAACCTGGAGACTTCACCAGGCACATCTCCTCTCCTTTCATCCGTGAGCTGTGTAGGAGTTTGTGAACACCATCACTCAAACACATCGCCAGGCCTCATCTGATTCACACTCGCTTGCCAAGCTGTGATAACCCAGTTGTACTTGAATTCTGTAAATCTGCTGAAAGGACCTTGAGTCCCATTTGTTTCATTTGGCACTGAACACTTGAAAATCAAGCTGTATATGCCTTCAGGAGTGTTTACTGAATATTTAGCAGCCTGGGTAGGAGAGAGGAGGGATCCTGACTCTGCTTGCTCTTCCTGGCCCTGAGGTTTGGTGGATGGGGCGAGGTGTTCTTCAGGAAGCTGCATCTGGAATTCATACACAATAGCTGAGGCATGAAATATGTCGACTGTACGTATCGATTCACAATGGCGCTTTCAGTAGCTACTGGCAGGAAGTTGGTTATTAATGCAAGGAGGAGGAAATGGTATAGAAGGATTTGATAAAGTATTCTGCTTTAGACTAAAATGTAATGTAATATCCAAGGTCTTTACTTGCTGTAAATGTAATCTAAGGGGAAAAAGAAAAATCTATTTGACAAAATTATCGGTAAAATTCCTATTCATATATGAATTCATTCATTGCAAAATGACTTATATTCACATTTTATTTCCCTTCCCCTGATAATAAGATAGCTAAATACTTTCCAGATGTCAGGATGCAATAAACATTGTGTGAAGTTTTGTTTTCAGATGGGGAAAACTCATGTCGTATCTATGCCTTTTCTTTTATTCTTAAACACATGTTAGCACACTGTGGGTCTTCTGTTTGCTTGTAATGTGCTTTTTACCTTGCTTTGTTTGTTATGATCTTTTTTTTTTCTTAACAGGTATTTTGGAAAAAAGGTTACTTAAACTAGCTTACCAAAAGAATGAATGCCTTTCCCAGTTTTATGGCTGGTTTTAAACGTGTTTTTAGATATTTATTTGAAGGTTGATAATCTTTTATGGTGCACCAAACTTTGAATGCTGCTGTTTCAAAGTGAAGATGAAACTGAGGTGTACAACTGCATAACTGTTCTACAGTTCTTTAGTTTGGAGTGTTCGGAAATCAGAAAGCTAGACTTTTTCCTCTATTTACTTTTCATTTTAACTGTAACTTAAATGTCTAACTTGCCCATTGAAAGACAAGCATAAATACTTAGTAGTAGAAGTGTTCTCCCTGTTATGCTTATATACCTTTTGAGTTTGCCAAAAGAAACATTTATGAAATATATAGCTTTAGCATTCTTTGTAGTATTTATAAGAGTTTGAAATTTGTTTTTAGCAGAATGTTTTCTTAAAATGTCAACTGGGGAATTATTCTCACAACTGTTGTTTTGTGTAGTGGTTCGGCATATTGAGATACAGGAAAATATTTTTGGCTATAAAGCCTATTACGAATCATGTTAAGTTATTTAATTGCTTGATTTGATGATGGACCCATCGAAAGCCACCTGTATTTTGTAACCAGTAAATGTTTTCCAGACGTATGTTTTTGTTTTACTGACAGCTTATGTTTTCTTAAAATTTTGTTGTCAGTCAGGACTGCCTCGTGTTTTCAGCCCCTTAAACCATTCTTCTACTGAGGTGGGACATGAATATACAGACCTGTTATCACTAGATATGCATCTCCCCTTCATGCCCTTTAACTTCTCACTGTACTTTTGAAATCCCAAGTTAAGATCTGAGAGTGGAAGAATGAGGAACGAAAGGATGTTCAACTTTAATAAGCTGTACAGGCAGCAGACTCAAGAGCTCTAAAATATGAATTGATTTATTACATAATGAGAAAGCTGTGAAGACAGATTTTGTCCATGTGATAGATAAAGGTGCTGTAGTTTTTAAACAGCTGCACACTTAGGAGCACTTGCAGTTTCAAAGTGAAGATGAAACTGAGGTGTACAACTGCATAACTGTTCTACAGTTCTTTAGTTTGGAGTGTTCAGAAATCGGAAAGCTAGACCCAAAAAAACCCACCCCAAAAACCAGAAACAAATAATCCTTCTGAGCTTCTCTGAATTTTCTTGTTTTGAAATTTAGAGGAAAAAAGTCACAGAAGTCAACAGGCTTTTTCACCTTTTGGTGTTTTTCCTCTTAACTGTCCTCATCTTTGTCACTTCTGAGTTTTGAAATATATTTATCCTCTTTGAAAGAGTTTCGAATATACAACAGCAGCTGGCCTTGCTAGACAATGAATCCTGGCCAGGAATGGCTGAAGCGGACAGGGACCGTCTTCAGCTCATCAAAGAGAAGGAGGCTCTTCTTCAGGAGCTGCAGCTCATCAGCCAGCAGAGACGATCCCCAGAAGACATTGCACGTTTGGAGGAAGAAAAAAGGCGCTTGGAGGATGAAATTCAGCGGGCTCGAGCAACCTCTGCTCATGGGGCCACTGAAAGGTTTGGGAACTCTAATTTTGTTATCTGCTGCAAGGTCCATATAGGTAGTTTCAAAAGGGGAAGTAAGGAATTCCACTGTCTTTAAGAAACAACAAAAAAAGTAGATCAGTAAATTGCATTCAGAAAAGGAAGAGACTGCTCCTGACTGCCATTATTTAATAATATTTTGAAGTTTTCTGAAGGAGAGTTAAAGTGATGTTGATTTGTTAGTTCTCCTTTCATTTATCTAAAAAGTCTGAATAAGAAGAAGAGATCAAAATAGTCATAAAAGCTGGGTGGAAAAAGTCTGAATGATATTGTCTGATGATAGAGACCTGAGTAACAGTACCTGGAGCGTGAAAGATTTTCCTTTTATTTTGCAGTGGAGTAATAGTTGTCTCCAAAAGCAGCAGAACAAAGATCCTTTCCTATATTTGGTTTCTGCCTTATAACAGAAAGGTTAAATTAATAAGTTTTTACTACCTTTTGTATACAATTTTTCCTTTTAATTTGCAATCCAGCAGTGGGAGCACATCCCAACTCTGACATTTGGGGAAACATAGTAAATAGAGTCATTCTTGAAAACTTAAATATCAAGTTATATGTAAAAACAAAAAAAACCCCACAAACAAACAAACAAAAGATATTAATGGAAACACTGTGTTTATTTCAACGTTGCCCAGTTTTTCCTGTAGCCAAATGGACGAAACCTCTTAACCTCTTCTTGTTACCATAGACTGCTTCCAGTGACAGCAAGAAAGTACTTGCTATTGTTTCCCAGACCCACTTCTTTTAAATAGTGGTAAAATGCCAGATTTGACACTAGAGGAAAACTACATGAACCGGCTTTAATGTGATCTGTGTAAAGCTTAATATTTACATAATTGAGACACTTTTAAAATATTTGGAAGTGCCTTCCATATAAAAATTTCGAGAACTTAATTTCCTTTGAAAAGGCTTACTTCAGACAGTAAATTCAGGCAATAAAGAGAAAGTTCTCAGGCAATAAATAGAAAATTCACAGCCAACCAACAGTGCTGTGTTATATATTTTGCAATTTTTGCAATATTGTTACATTGACTTTCCAGCTTAAACTGACAGAAAAGGGAGTTCACTTTACACGACAGTGTAGTAAGTTTTATTTGTTGGTTTTGGGCTCTAATGTTAGGTAGTTCATACTATGTTGGCAAGAAGGCCAAGCTATTTTTCCATGTAGTTCATGCTGTGGAAACCAGCGTTCCAATGTGATACTTGATATTTCAAATGCTAGCAAAAAGTTGAGTAGAAGTTAGAATAATATTGAAGGGCACTCACTTTTTGTATAACAAATTGGAGGAAAGCTTAACTATTAGTAGCCCTAATCTGTTTTGGGCTCAGGAATAATCAAAATCATTCCTAGTTTTGCTTTTTTCTTCCACTTAATCGTGAAATACAAAGAAGTTTCCTCTTTAAGTAATTGCCAGTTCTGTTCTGTTCCTGAGTTTTAAAGGCAATGAGTTATGTGCAGATCAGAACTAACTTAAAATCTGTGTGACAAAGGTGGTGTGGTTGTGGTTTTGATGTTGTGGTGTTGATGACGGCAGAGTGTAGGTTCCCAAGTTTGTTTTTTAAAGCAGACAATGTGGATACCCCTTCTTTCCCCTGCAAGCTTTTGAATCAGTTAAGTTTCTTGCATCCACTTGTCTTTTTCTTTTGGTTCCTGCGTGCGCTGCCTGTATAAAGTACGTTTTCATAGGTGAGCTGCAACCTTCCCTGCACCACTTGGTTGACCTGGCCTGGCATCCACACAAGCAGGAGAAAAGCTTCAGGGTTGCACGAGCGTGGCGTCTGCCCTAAGGGTATGATAAAGGGAGCCCCCGCAGAGGGCAGTGGGGTTGCTGGAGCTCAGCACTACAGCCCCTTGCCAGCATATGAATTTACGGAGTTGGAAGCCAAGAAGTTGAGAGATTTATGTTTTTACTGCTAACAAAGACATATTTTTTTCATATCTTAACCATCCAAAGTTTATTGAAACGAATGCTGCCATTTTGTTTTATAGAGGAGGACTCCCTTTTTGTTGATGTATTTTTTTTTTATCTTCCCCATCAACATGTTGGATTCTAACAGCTGTTGTTGCACTTGAGGAAGGTCTGAAGCACTCAAATAAATTTGATCTCATGTCTCCAAACTGTCTGTCGGAATCCCAATTTCTAGCCAACTTGTGGAACACAGGGCTAGAATAGTAACTTTCTTGGACATAAAAGTATACAACACAAAACAGATAGCGCTCAGATTTTATTTTGAAGTTCAGTGGTTAGGCTTGGAAAAACAAACCACCAAGAATACTTATCGTTCTGGATTCAGGAAAAGAATAAATGTGATATCAATAGATAAAATATGTTCTTAGAAGTTTTAATAATCTCAGAATACAGAATTTAAGATAGTCTATAGGTGTATGAGACCGACAGCGTTATAGGTACATTCCATTTGTGTTCTGGCAGTGGTACTGAGTAATTCAGCTGCTTGTTACTAGAACAGGCAAAAAGTAAGTTGCGCTGAGAGGTTTTTGTCATAACTTAGTATTCAAAGTGCTGTATCACCTGCTTCAATACAATATCCAAATGTACTTGAAACACCTAGAATTAGAGCTTGAAGCTGAGTTTTATGGTTACTGCTTAACAGAAGTCCTCCAAAAATTTTATCTTTGAAATTTGACACTAATTAGCTTGGATAATAGGGCTATTTGGAATACTTTTTTTCCTGACAAGGCGACAAATGTAGTAGCTCTCTCTATTTTACTGGCACAATCAGGCTGATGCAAGGGAAAAAATATCTTGTATAGTCTGATGTTTTTACCTAGGACTTTTTATGACTTTGCTAATTGCTGTAATGTATTTTCAGCATCACAACTCTTATATTGCACTTCAGTTACTTTTCTTGTCTGGGAATTCTGCTGGAGTCTTGGTTCTTGTGTTCTTGCTGGAATTTCCATTGCTGCAAATGAGCTGTGCAAATTAAAACTTTTCATTTAACAGTGAAACTTCTTTTTGTGTTCCAAACTGCAGTGCCATGATATTTTTTCTGTACTTGGAAAGTCCCTAGCACTTCTTGAGCACTGCTGTAATGAAGAAAAATAGTAATATGTATCTGTTTAATTACAGGATACTGTTACAGGAAAAGAGAAATTGTTTGCTTATGCAACTAGAAGAAGCTACACGCTTAACCTCATATTTACACTCCCAGTTAAAAAGGTGAGTTATGTAAAACAAGCAGGTTTTGAAGTTAAACTGCAGCAGAGAATAATATTAATAATCTATAAAGTTCATCTTTAATATTTTTATGTATGTGTGCCAAGTAAACTTATTTTGTACTAAACTTATATAATTTGGTCTGTGGAATGTGATGATTTGTATGGAGTTTTATAGATCATATTAGTGATGGCTATTTAGAGTAGATTATTATCTGTATTCAGGAATTTTATATCTTACTTTCTGGAAATAAGATACATAAAACACATTGTAATATTACTACAGTTTTACTAATATGATGATAACATTCTTTTAAGTTCTGTGAGGTTTAATATTCTGATACCTCTCCAAAGGAGTGGTTTTTGATCCCTGGTGAGATGACAAAGTTTTGCCGTTTAAATACGAGAATGTGCTAAGACCCACACAGAAGCCCAGAATGTTTTGCATATTCACACTCGCAGCTGCCTTTTTAGATGCAGCTCTTGGGGATTCCTCAGCTCAACACCACTCCAACATCAAAAGCTCAGTTCCTGCTGTTTCTCACTTCATCTCCCTCTGTCACTTATATTCTTCTCTCCCTAACTGTGTGAGAGTGCTAAAAGGAACTGGAATGGGATTCATCCTAAACTCTTTTTTATTTTTCACTGGAAAAACCTGTGAGGGTGAGGCTTACACAGCAGACTTTCCAAATCCCATCTCACTTCCTCTCCCTGATATGTTTATGACCCGTCATTAACGTAAATTCAAGCTGGATCATGGTAATATACCCTTCCTGGCTTTATGTTGAGTGCACTGGTCCAAATCCTGTGCTGGCGTCCTTTCTGCCAAATTATGGCTACATACACATTGGAGGAAAGAGTAGGCTTGTTCTCTTGGACCCTTTGTCTCAGGCACATGGTCCTCATTTGGTTGTCACTTGCACTGTTCCAGTCATGGTTGTGCTTGAGGCCAGGACAGGAGACAGGAGCTAGACCTTAAAATGCCAAATCATCTCTGTGCATCACTGTACTGAATACACGTAAAATTGCTTGTGTAACCTGGATTGACGTTTTTATGTCTGTGCCGGTGTTTCTGATTATATTTGAAAGGGCCTTTTTTTGTTTTCTCTTTCTTTCCCTGCTGCAGTCTGTCAGCTAGCACCCTCACAATGTCCTCTGGCAGCAGCAGGGGATCCCTGGCCTCCAGTCGAGGATCCTTGGCCTCCAGCAGAGGTTCTCTGAGCTCAGTCAGCTTTACCGACATCTATGGCCTTCCGCAGTACGACAAATCGGACGGCATTACAGACTACGGGCAGCACTTACGCTTCGACATAATCCCCTTTGAGTCTCTCACGAAGGATGTGCCCTATGCTGATCCCATTGGACACTCAAATTTCAATAAGCAGCGGAGGTCTCTGGATACCCCGCAGTCTCTGGCGTCCCTGTCATCGCGGTCCTCCTTGTCATCATTGTCCCCTCCAAGCTCACCTCTGGACACCCCGTTTCTCTCTGCATCTCGAGATTCTCCTTTGGCTCAGATGTCAGAAGATTTTGAGGAGATGGCAAGCATAGGAGCTCTGGAAATGCTCAGGGCTCAGACCACAGTGTTGGGTGATGATGATACACAAGGGATGAGCTCATCTCAGACGTCCACTTACGCTGTGGACAACGAAGGGCTGCGAGAAATGGGACCACAGCTGATGACTGTCCAGACTGGTGGAGGTGAGTTTCTGGACGTTACTGTTTTCTCATATTATCACAGAAAATGTCACACAAACCTAAATATACTAGTTTGTAAAGATGGTTCCTCAATTTTGCTGTTTCTGCTTCCATCAGTTAAAAATTACACCAAACAACCAAACAAAAACCTGCAAAACCTCAGGCTTTAGACTTAGGGCAAAGAGGTGAAATAGTAGAGAAATCCTTGTAAATTGATTTTAAAATAGTGCTGAATTGGGTAGAAGAAAGGGAACGGAATATCGACTTTCTTTGGAGTGTAGCATGTCAAAGTATTTTGGTCTTGAATTGAGAATTAGTAAGAATGTGTGGTTTAGTTAGGCCTGAGGCCCCTGATTGTGCCCAGGTTGCCATTATTCTGATAACTTAAAGCCACACAAGCTGAGGGGAGACGGAAAAAAAATTTTAAAAACCCCAAACGAAACACCAGGCGTGAGGTGATGCTGCTGGCTGTGCTTGAAGGCTGGCTGACTCCAGACTGAATTCGTACCTACCCCAGGCTAGGTGTTTCTGTCCAAGTTCTGTGATGGAGCAGAAGCCCCAGTGGCACGGCAGTGTTGAGTGTGCATGGTGCGCTGTGCTCAGCAGAGAGCTTTGTCAGGCAAGGAACATGTTTTGTTGGGGGCTTGTGAGAAGTTAAGTTTCCACTTGAGTTGGTTGTCTCAGAGAACCTGCAATCTGTAATCGCAGAGGAGCGATATGTCCAGTTCTTTCATGATGGTCATAGAATGATAGAAGAGTGTGGGTTGGAAGGGACCCTTTGAAGGTCATTTAGTCCATCCCCCACCCCTCAATGAGCAGGGACATCTTCAACTAGATGAGGCTGCTCAGAGCCCCATCCAGCCTGACCTAGAATGTCTCCAGGGATGGGGCATCTACCACCTCTCTGGGCAACCTGAGCCGGTGTTTCACCACCCTCAGTGTAAAAAATTTCTTCCCTGTGACTAAGCTGAATCTCCCCTCCTTTACTTTAAAACCATTACTCCTGGTCCTGTCACAAGAGGCCCTGCTAAAAAGTCTGTCCCCATCTTCTTATTTTTAAGTATCAAAAGGCTGCAACAAGGTCTCCTCAGAGGCTTCTCTTCTCCAGGCTGAGCAACCCAAAGTCTCTCAGCCTTTCCTCCTAGCAGAGATACTGTTTTGTGTTGGCTTGTTTGTATTGCTAATAAAACCATACCAGTGGAGAAGGGCTTTTAGAGAATATTTTTAATATTAAGGATTGTAATTCCCATTCCATTTCTAAATCCAGAATTCTTTGTTAGCAATTGCATAGAATGTGTCATTCGAGACTTAAGACATCAAGTGTACTTTCAAATATAACCAGAAAATGTATCATGTTATCCTACCAAAATCTTATTTGTCAGCTGACAATGAGAAGGGCCATTGACAGTGTGTAAGGAAAAGGTTTCAGCTTTTTATTTTTAAAAGAAAATGTCACCACTGTGCTAAAAAGCCTGTATTGTTCAAACAGCATTTGAGTATAGACTTACCTATTTTCCTTAACACAGCGAGCACTGCCAGAAGATACTGATGTAGAATTTACATCTACTAGATGTAAACATTTCCAGTGCCTACATTGTGGCTTTCAGATCAAAATAAACAGAATTCCAGGCACTAGCATGTAAGCTTATTCTTAAATTTGTGCCATGAAGAGGCTTCCTGAGGCTTTCTTTAAACCTCAGATCAGACCACAGCATGTCTTCACCCACTGTGTTAAATGAAACTGTGTTAGTAGTTCATTTATAGCTCGTATGTGTTTTCTAAAACTGAAGGCTTGGTCTGAGGGCCTAGGGAGCAGTAGGATGAGGTTCAAGTTCTTGCTTTGGTTTTTCTTTTCTCCCTTCTCTGACATGTTTCTGCACAGTTCAGGTTTATCTGAAAACCTCAGGCAGAACATACCTGTGCTGCCTGCTGTTGCTGCTACAGTGTCCAGCTCCTAGTCCAGGGGTTCCAGCTTTTCTCTGTGTACAACAAGAGTCCCTTGTGTTGCTTTTTGAGGAAGAAGGTATGGTGAAAAGGTAGCCAGGCTGTCTTGATATTTTTCTTTTTATGTTTGAGTTTTAATTGCTCAAGAAAAATTTATCCTTTCTGATTTTTGCTGGAGTAATGACTGCCTTGAGTTCCACACTCACTAGCTGGTGGATTTGCAATTGTAATGCAGTTGTTTGCAAGTAGCAGTTGGAAGCGTCAATGTAATTGTGGTTTTATACTATCTTCTTGAAGAATTTGATGGAGCATCAAGGTTCAGTATCATGCTTTGGAAACCCCCAGATGTCGTGGGGCTTGGTTTTCGCTAAGGTACTACGCAGTGTGCTTTGCTGCTGCCATCCAATGGTCTGGTGGTGTAATGTGACACTGGAAAAGCCATGAGTATCCACTCAGACAAATCTTGTGCCTGTTCCTTCACTACACAAAATATGAGGTAATTTTTGCAAATTCCGGGGCCCGGATGGTTTAACGTTAAATAAACTGCACATACTTTGCACTGAAGCAGCACTTGAGCAAGTTCAAGGAGTTCTTCAGAAACTGCAGTTTTCATGTTCAGTTGCTCATCTACTGGGTTTTTTTTGTTCTGCATCTGTTTCAGGGACATTCTAGGAAGTGTCTTAGCATGTGTGTATGGAGGGGAATATGCATGAGAGGTTATATCTCTGTCCTATTTATAAAGCTGGGAGTGGGAGGAAACATGTTAATAAAATATTGGGCTTTTGTATCTTTTTTCATATTCTTTTTTCTTCTCTGTCCTAAAAATAATCTTTTAAGTGCTAAGTTTCCTTTAATGCCTAAATAATACCTTGTTTGCAAAATATTGTCATAGATCTGAAGGATGATTTATTATTGTGTGCTTTTTATTTTGTCTTGTTTCTCATGCGGCACAACAGAGAAATTCAGTGTAAGTGAACCTGAAATTACTTATTGTGCTGGTTTTGCCTGTAATTCCCAGTGTGTTGTTCTGTGTGAAGTGTTGGGGTTTTTTTGGTTTTGTTTTTCTTTTTTTGAGTTGCATGTGAAGAAACAGGAGATTTTGCTATGTTTGGTTTTGTTTGATATTGTGCTGTATCTGTTTAATCATTATGGCATACTTAATTCTTTGCTATATCAACTAAACAATATATTCATGGCTGTAGTTAAATTCCTGGAAAAAGTATTCTGCAAACTTCTGCTTTATTATATTATAGTAATGCCTGACAGGATCATGGTAGGTAAGGTCTGTTTGTGTGTCTGATTGAGTTTTTATGAGAGTGTCTGACTCTCTTATTAGTGCTTTTTGAGCTGGTGTGTGGTATTTGTAGTCTCCTAAGCTTCTGAAACATGACATAGATTTATTTATGTATTTTTTAGCTTGTGAAATCTTTGACACCAGAATTGCCTTTGAAGTTCACTTTTTCAACTAGTGACACCTGAGAATATTCTTTTAATCAGGGCTGTTTTATGTTTATCAAGCTTTGGCACCCAGTAGTTCTGGAAATTCATACATATTCACTGATTTTTGTTATTTAAATATGAAAATGAAAGTTAATTGTCTATCTTGGAGACTTTATTTTTAAACAATTCTTTAGCTTCCAGTGTTGGAAGGCCTGTAACTTGTGCTAAATCTCGTTCTATTTAAGCCAAAATCTTATGTGTCTTTCTTCTTGACCAATTTTTTCCTCTCTCTCTGTCTTATGTTTTTCATTTTTTTTTTCTAGCTAAAGGCATGTTTTGGTGTTTGCATTTCTCCCAAATTCTCTGGGATTGTCCACATGTTATCAGATGCTTCCATGGCCTGCAGGCAGCGGGCAAGTCATTGAGAAGTTACAGCATTGTTGTAACATGTCAGTTTTTCATGACATTATGTTGGTGCTTCGGATCAGTTTTTCCTTGCAGACAAATTGGGAACATGAACCTCCAAAGGAGAGAGCTCATGAGATCTTTCATCTCCCACATCTATACAAAGTGTTCACTTAGAAGGGTGAGCCAAAGGCTTATTTACAAAAAGAAATCTTCCTAGTGTAACTTGTTGAAATTAGTACAGAAACTATTGAAGCCGTTTTGTTAAGTTCATCCTTTTCCAGTGACATGAAATTATTGGGATATTTTGATACTAGAAAATGTCCCTACAGGCTGCTAGTTTTGATTCTATGTAACTGCCTAGTGACAGCACTTATGGAGGTGGGCTCATTAAAGTAAAAGTTCTTAAAAACAGAACAAAATGAAACAAACCCACCACTTTATACAAGCCGTGCAAAGGAGCACGTGATTCAAACACATTTTCTTTGCTTTCTGTGAGCTAGCTAGAACTCTGTAATCATTTGCAGTGAGAGTGAAATGAGTTATACTGCACCGTGATGTGTGATGGACAGTAAACATGAAAGGATGTAATTTGAGGGCACCTTTCTCCAGGCACAAACAGAAATGCAGATTGAGATGTCTCTCGTCAGTAGATAAATTTGCTGTGTAGCTGAAGATGGTTAAATCCTTCATTGATTTTGGAGAGGAGCTCTGTAGGGCTACTTATGGATCCAAAAGGACAGAGAACTTCTTTGCAGTTTGGGACATTCTGGGCCAGAACCAGGGAATTTTATGTCCAAACAGGACCTTATGATTTTTGGAACATCTTTTGGGATTTTGATCTCTTGGTGCCCTGATAAAAGGAATGTACTTTGGGCTACTGCCTTCAGCGCATCCTGTTTGCCAGTCCTGCAGCAGATTAAAGCCAACCTTAGCCAGACACTGTGGTCAACAGCAACAGCATGGTTGTGTTAATTTGTGGGATTCTTAATCAAGCTTCAAGTCCTGATGTCTTGTCCTGGTGTTGCTTGGGCAGGAGATGAGATGGGTCCACACAGGGGGTGGCTCACTTGTGTCTGTACCTGAGCTGGGCTCTGCAGGTGAAGCTCAGGCTGTGGGCTGGCGCTCTGCTGAAGGAAACATACTCATTAGGTACCAGCATTTTATTTTTGGTGTCTTAAGATAACATGTAACAGAGATACCTAAGCAAGTTGGTACTTGATTTGGGATAAGGCATGTTTCATCCTTAGGGGCAGTAAGCAGTAAACATCAGCTGGCGCTTGCCTCCCATGTGATGTGCACTGTCCTGCTGTCACTCCAAATGCTGTCTGCTGAAACTGGGAATGCTTTTGTGCTGTCCAAGTTTCTGGGCATGGGCAGAATATTTTCCCCCCTTTTTGGAGTGGCACCACTTTGCTGTTGGTTTTCTGCTTTGAGGACAGTCACTGAGCCTGAAGCAAAAGAGGGGAAAGTTGGCAAAAGTTCTTCACTGCACAGTGAAGAAAGTGCACTCCACAGGTCTCTTCAATGGTTCCCTCTAGGATGCTAAAGAAAACTTCAAGTGCTGTCATTGAAGTGTCGAAACTTTACCTATACAATTCTTGAGCATGACTATTTGTGCACTTACCTTAAAGGACTGGTAGCTCCTATACCTTATTGCCTCTGGTATAACATGATATAACGTGAAAATGATTGCAGAGTTGCTATTTATGGTGTTACTGGTGATTTGTGGAAGGATGGAAGAGGTGGTTAAATATTGCTTCCTCCTCCCACAGTCAGTTTTCAGAGTCATTCACCAAGAATTTGAAAAAACAGTGGTCTGAATGAGTTGGAAGGTGCTGTTTCTTTTTGATAATGCCTCAAACTGTAAATGGAAGCTACCATTATGCAGTGGTATAAACAGTATGCGTTGAGACTTTATATTAGGAAACAAGTGAGAACAAAACCTCACATTGTGTTATCTGATAACGTCTCAAAGTAATTAGTCCCTGTGTTTGTTTTCAACCTATTGTGTATTCAGTAGGTAAATCTTAAAAGTTTAGGTTATCATGTGTACATATGCGGAATTAATGTAAGTCTTCTTCCAGGAGGGATTATTCTACCAGAAAAACACTGTAATAACAATGCAATTGGTTTATACTTAGTCTTGTAATAGAGAAATTAGCCACAAACTTCCTTCCTTAGTTCTCCCACAAAAAATCTCCTATTGATTGTACTCTAGGTTTTTAACTTTGTTAGATGAAAAAGCAATGAACTGCATTGATGCCAACTGTTCTGCTGCTAGTTTTGATACAATAAATGTTTCTTGTTTAAGAGATTGCCTTCAGCTGATGTTGTCTTTGCTTTTTCTCCCTGACAGCTGTGACTCTGCGAGGAGACAGCGGGAGAAGATCGGAGAGGAGAGCCAGGCGAGTTTCAGCATGTCTCTCAGATCATTCACTGGCTAGTGACAGTGGCGTGTTTGAAGCTTTAAGCAAAAGGTCAGGTGTACAAATGCATAGTAAGCTGGAAATATTCCTGTTCTACCACACAGTCCAAAAGAATTAATTATAATTTTCTAAATACACTTCCAAAATTGCTAATTCTTATGCAACCTAATACTCTTACATTGATGTTTTAAAGGAAAAGCTTTTTACATCCAGTTCCACTGTCATCTTCAAAAGTGCCAAGTCCCTTTCGCTTTGTTGTCTCTTTAGCATTTTAACACCATATACTTTTTTCGTGAAATATAGTGTTTTCAGCTCATTAGTTTTATATCAGGAATTTTGTTTCAACCATCTATAGCAATAAAATTATACAGAGAGTGACTTAGAATTCTAAGTAGCATATAATAAAAGTACAACTGCAAGAAAAAAATATATGAGCTGCTGAAAAATCTACAACTGTGTAGGTTGACCTAGTGATGGAAGGAGGGGTAAAGGTGTGTTATTTTATGTGATTATTTTAACACAAACAGTAACTGGGAAGAAGCTAAGATTTTCAGGATGCTAAAGAGAAATGAAAGACAGACTAAACATTAAACTACAATGGATATCTTGAAAGAGGTATTCTAAAAACTAATTTTTAAAAATGGTGAATAACTATTTCTGTGTGTTTTTAAATAAATACCTCAATCTCTTCTGTATTACCAGTCCCTCCTAAATTACCAAACAATTGCTTATATCCATAATCACAAAATAAATGTTTATTTCATTATGTTTTGATAGATTAGGTCAGTATGTAGTTTACAGTACTTTCTGTTCCTGCAGGAATGAAGATCTGGAAGAGCCTGTTTATGGTGATGCTGCCAATAGTGAAGAACCACAAATACATGTTGGTTTTCTGTGAGTAGTCTTACTCTTCTTTCTCCCTGTCAACTCAGCAGGAATTGCTCACTAGTTTTCTTGGTTTGGGTTTATAACTTTTTAATAAACTTAACTGCAATGGATAGTTCTTAGAAGTTTCTGAACTGAAAGCCAAAGTTTAGTGGATGTACAGATTAGTCATCACATGCCACTTTCTGCTGGGGATGTGCCTTAACCACAGTTCATTCAGTCCCTTCAATAACAGCTGATAAAAAGGCCTTTGTTACTTCTTTCAGCAGCATTTTCATTGTCTAGGCCTTTAGTGAGTGCGTGGATATGAGGATACATCTCTGTGTGTGAGAGGAGCAGGATGACCTTAAGAAAGTCACAGGTGAAGAGACCCAAAACAAAAACACATCTCCCAAATATGGCTTTGAAATCCTGTGCCTAGGGCATGCTGTTGTTATTAGTGGAGCAGCGTGGGGAAGGGCAGATTATAGCAGTGCGAGGCAGGATGTCGTGTCATAACCCTCCAGAATCGCCTCTGCCCCTTGGAAAACTAATTCCCAAGGTTGGGAGTTTTCAAATCCCAACCAGGTTTGTTAGTTCCATTTCAAAATTCATAGTCATGTGCAAGAGCAGGATTTTTTCAGACTGATTTGTCTGATGTAACTGATGTGTTACACATGCGTGAATGCACATGCACATATATTTGCGGTGTAACTGTTTAAACCAAGGAGTGGATTTTATAAAACCTGTTCACTATTAAGAGTCGCAGTAGGGACTATTATTCTTTTCAAGTTCAAAAAATGTTTAATTCTCTTAGTTCTGTTAAATTTATTCCTGTAGCTAATATTATCAATAATGTTCTGTTATGTGTGATACCTGTAATTGCTTTTGATTCAAACTGGTTTGAGAGTTTTGTTTAACAGCAAAAGGTGCTTTTACATTCTTAAAGTCTTTGTAGTCTTTCATCTCTATCTTTTAAGCAAAGTCTTGATGCTTGGTTACTAATACAGCAAATTTATTTTCCAGGCATGACAGTGGAAGCGAGTGTCTGTTAGTCCACGTATTACAGCTGAAGAACTTTACTAGTCTAGTTGTTAAGGAAAACTGCAAAATGTAAGCTTACATGTCACCCACAATCTGATAATTGCTTGTTGTGTGGCACAATCGAAATATCATAAATGTGTTTGTTTTCATGCAAAATGAAGCCATTTCTGGAGAAGATGTTATGTCTTAGCCTACATGAGTAAAGGGTTAATTTTAGGGATATAGGGCCCCTTTTTATAGAACCTCTGTCATAATGGTCAGCTAACAAGCATAGTCTTCTAATGATCCATGTTATTACATGTCCATTATGCACATGAAAGTTTGTTCAAAAGTATTGAAGTCATGCTTCTATCACCTCCCATGCCTTCTGGCTGTCTACAATATTTGCAGTATTTGAGAAACATTATTTTCTGTACAACTTCTCTACAGCTTATCTGTGTATATCCTAGAAATAAGCTTACTGTAATTTTCTCAAATTCCTACTGTCACATGTATAGTCATCAGTAAGAGAGATACCTTGCCCTTTAACTTAACCCAAAAAATATGAATAAACCAAAAACTGGACATTTACAGGCTTTTGTGACCGTGACAGCTCTCCTTGAAAGTCTGTGAAACACCTTTCAAAGATAATTTTAACACAACTGCTAGCTGAGAATCAATACAAACAAGTGAATTTTTTAAAGCTCTAGTGGCCTGTGCTGCTTTTTCAAATCCCATATTGCATTATATAGAACATTGCTTAGTTTATTCTAATAAATGTTTCTTCAATAATGGCCATGTTACCATGAAACACAGTCTCATCTAGTGATATGTATCTTAACATATTTTAAAGAAATTTGACCTGTGAAAATAATTGATCTTTATCTCTGGGAGAGGTTGTTTGAAAACTGTGTAAAATGGAGGTGTGATAATGTTGTAATGTAGAATAAGTTGTTCCATGGGAGCTGTTAAATTGACATGCATCTCACTGAGTTGATCTTTGTTGAGAACGCTTGATCTTGCTAACCCTGCAAACCTCTAGTGGAAATTCTTCATATCGGTGGGTGCATCAGTGTCAGTCTTTTGCTTTGTTTTCAGTGTTAGTGCAAGGACATGCCGTAGGGAAAAGAAACGTGAGTATCGAGTAGTATTCAGCCATATTGCCTTGTGATTAGAAAAAGAAATAAGTGTTGTCTAGAGAAAGTCAAGTAGACTCAACAAGGTAAAAAAAGTCTCCAGAGGGTTTGTTGGGCATTGATGTCAAGGCAATCAGGTGTCGTAAGTAGCACCCAAAAAAGCACTTTTGTTCCCCATCCTTCTCTGTTAACCATTTGTGCTGGAATCAATCAGTTGCATGGCTACAGGGTAAATCAGTTGGTTTAGTCGAAAAAGGAAGTTTATCTTGCTAAAACCAGAAGAAGCTTTTAGCCAGTTTGATGCATACATTCAATGAATCAGAGTTACTGGGGACAGCGGTGGTGAACTTACCTGTGGCAGCTGATGAAGGGAAGGGTTGGATCGCTCTCTTCACAGCACATAAAGCTGTTGAGCCATCTGACGCTCCATACGGCAACACTGCAGTTCCACTATGATGAGCTCTTCCAGGTGTCCTCTAACCATTTATTTGCCTGTCAGTGTCAGCCCTTCTCTGGTGGTGGCATAAGAGTTCATGCAGCTGTGTAGTCAACTACATTGAGCCTTTGAGATGGATTTTTCTAATCCTTAAGCCTTATTTTTGTGGGGTTAACTTTTTAACCTAGGTAAGTTTTCTAGTCTGGTTCACAGCACGGTTGCATGAAGCTGTTCGCTGGCACAGGGGAAAGTATTGGCAAGAAATAGGATATTGCAGGGTCTGGGCAAGCAGTCGGGACAGAGAGTACACAGAGACACTTCTCTAAGTAGCTCTGCTGCCTTCCATCAGGTTAAAATAGTCATGGATTTTGATTTTGGCGTGGAGTCTCAAATGAGATGGCACCAAATATTTAAATTTGTGTTTTAAGATGGCAGGTGGATGCAATGACTGTAGGCTTCTTTTGCTTTCCTTTTGTGCTGAGTTTTTTAAGGGGGTTGGAGGGGAAAGCCATGCTCAGTGGGTGGAAGGAAGAAATGGCTCAATGACATGGGGCAATTCAATCACCTAAACATAGGCATGTTTCCATTTGAAATATCACAGTATAGCACCTGGCCTTCAGCTGCTGCTGCTTGGGAAGGCTGTAGCTCTCCCATAGATACTATATCATATTTGCTAGCTCCATGTAGATGCCTCAGATACATCAGGGCATCTCAATTCCAAATTCTATTGGTGACTCTGCTTAAGCACTTAAGTTTAAAAAAATATCAAATCAGCTGTAGTTAGAAAAACGTGGGTTTCCAAATTA
Organism: Nesoenas mayeri; assembly: GCF_963082525.1. NCBI lineage: Eukaryota > Metazoa > Chordata > Aves > Columbiformes > Columbidae > Nesoenas > Nesoenas mayeri. The sequence continues at coordinate 102,405,585 of NC_137541.1, forward strand.
GCTTTGCAGTTCTTCAGTGTTAAGAACACAAAGTAAATTCCTGTAACAAAGAGGTACCAAAGCAGCTTCTTCATGTAGAAGTTACACTGATGTTTTTGCTTTGCTTGATTTTGAGAAATGCGAAATAGCTTGCTTTGTCTCAGCTGTGCTATTTGTCTGTTTTGCTGTTCCCAGTCATGTGAGAGTTTATTTGCCACCGCTTGAGTCAGGCACACCAACCACTTACTGCTCTAGAGCTTTGGAATTCCAAACTCCATTAATATTTAATGAAGTTTTCCGAATCCCCGTGCATTCAAGTGTTTTGAAATTAAAATCACTACAGCTGTATATCTGTTCAGTTGATCATCAGCAACAAGAAGAACTATTGGTAAGTGGTCATTTTTTTAAAAAGCCATGTGATAGAGGAAACTACAGTTACTTGAGGAATGATTTTTAAGATTCAAAAGAGAAAGTGAAGACTTTATTTTTCCATAAGAAGTACTGATAGAGTTACATGTTAATGTCTCTGTCCACATACACAAGTATGGTTCTGTTAATAAAAAAGGTGGGGTTTTTAAAAAGTTGAAATATGTGCATTTTAGGTTACATAAAGTCTTGGAAATAATTAGCAAAATTAGCAGAGGTTGAGAATTAGAGCATTTTAGGCAGTGTTGAAAGTAATGTTATTTGTACTACTATTTAAATATTACATTGCAGAGGCATGTTGAAAACTGATATAAGGTTTACATTAATTACTATGGCATTTAGTAGATAAAGAGTTAATTTTTTTGTTTATTAAATGCTTTTTGCGCAAATGTCTGCTTTGGGGAAAGCTGAAAAATCTACCGTTGCTAATTTTTTATGTAAGAGGGGAAGCATTGTGTAAAACAGAAGAAAGAAAAAAAAATCCCTGAAGAGTTCATCTGACAGCTTTTAAACTACAGTGTGGTCAAGACTTGTGTTTCCGCATGGCGCTGTAACATGTGCATGGTGAATCGGTATCATTAAAATATACCAAATACAACCCCCTTATTTCTGTATAACAGTGATGGAAGAAAACTGTTGTTATCTCGATCTTAACGTTGTTGTAGGATTATAGTGATCCTGGCTGGTTTCAGTTACATCAGTCTTTTATGTTAAACTGATGGAGAAGTCTGATGTAGATGCATTCAAAGAAATGTAGCCATTGTTTAGATAGGTTACATGTGTTTAACTTTAGATGTGTTAAATGTTAACTTCATTTAGCTGTTGTCAAATATAAATAAGCTTAAATAAATCTGCCCTGATGCCCTTGCTGTTTTGAAGTGATTGGGCTGGCATTTCAGTGAGGGGTTTGAATGGGTTAGTGACATTTTTCTTTGAGCCTGCCAAAGTATTTAAGAGGTACGGGTATCTCACTGTTGCGCTGGACTGTGGATAAGAGGTGTTCACGTGAGCAAATCTGGTGAAGAATGCATGTTTGTTAGTCCACATTTAAAACTAGGTAGCGGTCTTAATGTTGACAGGAGTGGACCCGAGGTCTTGTCTGCCACAGTAAGTTTTGTCATCTTTGCACTTGAACATGAAGGAAAAGAAAGCATCTCAAGAACAGGCTGGATATATTGGTGTAAAATGCTTTACACTGAAATGACTATTTAGCTTCCCAGAAGAACAGGCTATTTCAGTGTATAGCATCTTTATATTCACACAAGTGCATGTAAGTTTAGGGTGCTTTTATTTTAACTGCTACTAATGAATTTGCAACAAAGGGGCAGGTCTTCAGGTTATGTTGGTAGGAATTTTTTTCACTTTCATAGTCTTATTGTAGTTTGTCAGAAATATCTTTGTCTACAGTAGCTGGTAACATACTTTAGGGTAAGTTAACAGTACTGCTCAAAAAGAGAGAGAAACAATGCCATAGTTTCTGTCACAGTTTCTTAAGGCAGGTGCATTGAAGTACACATTTAAAAATTATGATTGTTGCCATCTTTTTCTGTAAATTGAAAATGACTTCTCAATTTGAGAAAATGCTTATTTGCTACTTTTCTTTGGAGCTACCTGTGACGGCCTGACGGCCTCTACTATAGTCTTTCAAAATCTCTTCCACTGAGATTACAGTTTTTTCCATCTATTTAAGCATCCATATATTTCTGAAGTTCTTGATGACTGCTTTCTTTTCGATTAGGTTGGGTCAGTTTAGTGTTTTCTTAAATGTAGAAGCCAGGCTGGTGTTTATGCAAAGTTACACAAATATTTGTACGTAACAGGGAATGAAGAAAAAAAAAAAGGAGGGGGGGGAGAAATAAATGTTCTGGCAAATAGTTCTAAACTTCATTTATAAAGAGAAGTAAATCTACTAAATTTGTGGGATGGTCTTTCCACTCCCTCAACCTTTTACTCATTTGCCCTGCCTTGCTGAAGGATCTTTTTCTGCTTTCTGAAACTATGCTTCTTTAAATTGGTTTATTTCTTCCCTGGTGGCCCCACCAATATTGAGACAAGGGGGTTGTTATTTTCCACGAGTAGCATATATGGCTCAAATTAAAACATCAAAGAAATGCGATTGCCTTTCTTACAGTCACATGACATTGCTGTTTCACTCCCAGTTTCTGATCTTTTGCAGCCCTGACCAATCAATTATTCCCCGTGTCTTAATTTATTTGCATTATTCTTCTTGAGTGTAAACTTTTAGTTTTTTGCATTTAACGGTTTTATTTCAGAACATCCATCTCATTTTTTTAACGTAATTTTAAGTTTTGATCCTTTTCTCATACATTTTAAAATCCCTCTGCTTCACATCACTGGGAGATACATAAGTGCTTTCAATGTTCTGCCATCCAAGTTGTTAACAAATGCATCGAAGCAGCCCACTAGCAGACCTACCTTGGTCCTGTCAGTACTGAGAATTATTAATTGCATTTGATGGTGATATTCTAGCCAGTTAGCCAGTTCGTGTCTTTGAGCTGCCTTCTTAGCTGCTTCATACGTCTTAAGAGTCAACATATGTTTTTTCCAATATTGGTGATTGGAAAACAGCTTTCCTCTCTAACCCTGAAACCAAACCCAGCATGTCTTAAACATTTTCCAACTCTGATACAAAAGTGTGATTTTTCGATACATGTTTCTTCCTTACATTGTGTCAGAACAAGTGTAACAGATAATTAGAAGACATTTCTGTTTCATATATGAAAGAAAAGGCATATCTGTTTGTAGCATTCAGTATACTGACTTAAAATGACTGTCTCAGTAACATGTTGTATCCTGATATGACATTCTTTTGTTAGCCTCAAAAACTTTCTCCATCAGCTTTTGTACACCTGTTCAAACAGAGCCCCAGGGAACATTCATCTTGGAAAAACAATTATTTTTTTTTTCTTAATTATTTTCTAATTAACTCTTTCTTTACCTGCTTAAAGTTGAATACAGTTTCTATGTTTCCTACTGCCTTTCCGTGTTTGTGAGAGATGAACACAATTTTTACATGATTTTTCCAGTGGCATAATAAAAACATTCTTAGCAGGTCCACGAGCATAAAAATTAACAGGTTGTAGAGATAGCTGGATAAAGCCAAAGCCATTAACAGGCTAGCTGTTACGAAGTCATTGCTAGGTCCAGTATGTGAACTGATTTAAAACTGCTGGTTTTGGTTTAGGTCAACACCACTCAGAAATTTCTTACATGAGCACTGTCTGATGGAGTAGGGCTACTTTAAAGCTGGGAAGACTTTCAGTGGGAAGCCTCCATTAAACCTATTTTCACCTGAATCTGGGAGATGTAAAGATGGCTTGGAAAGTGGAAAAATGGCTTTATGGCCCATTTGACTGACATATATTATAAACAGGCAGAAAAAAAAAAAGAATTGGTTTACGCAACATTTTTTTCCCCCTGTGGAAGATGCCTCCGAGGATTAGAGAACAGAAGGGTATCCCAGAATATAGTTCTCTCAAATGGAAGCAGGTTAAAGCAATATTGTTAAAGTAATAATAATTTAAGCAAATGTAGAAATTGAATATGTCATTGAGAGCGTTTATTGAACATAATATTAAAAGCTGACATCTGTAACTATCATGTCTACATCAGTCATGGAAATTTTTTTTCAACTTAAAATTTAATGTCAACTATGACTCTTCCGGGTAGTGAGCAAGAGGCAAGAAATTCAGTATCTTAAATGTCATAACGCAACAGAGCAAAAATGTCTCTTCTTAAGATACGCTATTAGTATTTTATAAAGTAGTGGTGTTTTTTACATTATAAGTAAAATACTCTTTAAATGAGAATATGTCTGTTCTGCAGTGTATTATATTGTGGTCTGTGCTTTTTGCTGTTTACAGGGCATTGCGCAGATAAACCTGACTGATGCAGAGAGTTCGGGTGAGATGCAGCTTCACTGGTATTCAGTTCAGATCTTCACGGGTTCAGATCCCCAGAGAGCAGAGAACAAAAACCAGTGTGAAGAAAGTGTTCCCCGGTCTTCTGGAAATGTAACTACAGTTAAAACAGTATGGCTCTGAAAAAGTGATTTGTTTACTTTATTTGGGTTACTGTGCTGGGTGGTTGGTGGTGGTCTTATCTCAGGTGCAGTTTGTTTTTGAGGTGCACAGAAGGCAATACCTTAATTTAGCTCTTGTGGCAAAAGCTGGATTTTAAAAGAGTAATTAAAAGCTAGATTGTGTCTGGACAGGGACTTGAAATAGTTCTCTGTCTATATTGTATGCACACTTCCAGTTCAACTAACAAAAACTCATTTAAAATTTCTGCCACTGCACTTCAAGAGATTGTCAAGGAAGGTTGTACAATTTCTATGCTTGGAGATATTTTGGCCCTTGACTGGGCCTTGAGCAACCCGATGTGGCTATGAAGCTATCCCTGTTTTGGGCAGGACATGGGACTAGGTGACCTCCAGAGGTCTCTTCTCACCTAACTTGCTGGATGATGCTCCACAGTGAGGTAAAGCCTGCCCAGTTTCTGTGAGAAGTTGCGTTAGTGGAACACTGTGTACTTTTTCATCACTAATATACAGGACAGACGTTTTGAGTGGGTTTGTTTTGTTTGTTTATTTGTGTTTTGTTTATTTTTTTCCTGTTGTTGTTGGTTTTGGTTTGGGTTTTTTTGGGGAAAATATTTTGTTTTCTTTGAGTAATATACATTAAATGTGATAGCTTGTTTGAATGGTTTTATCTGAGATCTAGTTTACCTTTCAGGATGCGGTGACAGCCCTGTTAGCAAGGACCACCGCCCAGCTGGAGGCTGTTGAGAGAGAGCTGGCAGAAGAGCGGGTGAAACTGGAGTACACAGAGGAGGAAATCCTGGAGTTGGAAAGAAAGGAAGATCAAGCAGAAGCCATATCAGAAAGGTACAAATAGTAGTTTAAATACCTGATCAAACAGCCAAGTGCTATTTAAACTATGGGTATAGTCTGAAATGCAGCAGGAGAAACAGCAGGTTCTTATTCCAAGATCTATTCCCTGTTTGTGTTATGAGTATCAAATTATGTTAGTATATGGTGACATGCAAACAGGAGCAAACCTTATTTGAATAGCTGGGTGAGTTTAGAGGACTTGGAATTTGGGGAGTGAGAAGACATTCTGTCAGTCGTGCTTGACCAACCTCGTAGCCTTTTATGAGGATATAACAAGGTGATTAGATGACGGCAGAACAGTAGATGTGGTCTGCCTTGGCTTCAGTAAAGCATTTGACACATTCTCCCACAGCATCCTCACAGCTAAACTGAGGGAGTGTGGACTGGATGATCAGGTAGTGAGGTGGACTGCGAACTGGCTGAAGGGAAGAAACCAGAGAGTTGTGGTCAATGGGGCAGTCTAGTAGGAGGCCTGTATCTAGTGGAGTGCCTCAGGGGTTGGTACTGGGACCACTATTATTCAATATATTCATCAATGACTTGGATGAGGGACTACAGTGCACTGTCAGCAAGTTTGCTGATGGCACTAAGCTGGGAGGAGTGGCTGACATGCCAGAAGGCTGTGCTGCCATCCAGCGAGACCTGAACAGTCAGGAGAGTTGGGTGACGAAAACATTAATGAAACATAACAAGGGCAAGTGTAGAGTCTTGCATCTGGGTAGGAACAACCCCAGGTTCCAGTATAGGCTGGGAAACAACCTGCTGGAGAGCAGTGTAGGGGAAAGGGACCTGGGGGTCCTGGTGGACAACAGGATGACCGTGGCCAGGAAGGCCAATGGCATCCTGGGGTGTATTAGAAGGGGGGTGGTTAGGAGGTCGAGAGAGGTCCTCCTTCCCCTCTACTCTGCCCTGGTGAGACCACATCTGGAATATTGTGTCCAGTTCTGGGCCCCTCAGTTCCAGAAGGACAGGGAACTGCTGGAGAGAGACAAGCATAGGGCAACCCAGATGACTGAGGGAGCAGAGCACCTCCCTTATGAGGAAAGGCTGAGGGAGCTGGGTCTCTTTAGTTGGGAGAAGAGGAGACTGAGGGGTGGCCTTATTAATGTTTATAAATATACAAAGGGTGAGTGTCACGAGGATGGAGCCAGGCTCTTCTCGGTGACAACCAATGACAGGACAAGGGGTAATGGGTTTAAACTGGAACATAAGAGGTTCCACCTAAATATGAGAAGAAACTTCTTCTCAGTGAGGGTGCCAGAGCACTGGAACAGGCTGCCCAGAGAGGTTGTGGAGTCTCCTTTGCTGGAGACATTCAAAACCCGCCTGGACATGTTCCTGTGCGACCTCATCTAGGTGTTCCTGCTCCGACAGGGGGATTGGACTAGATGATCTTTCGAGATCCCTTCCAATCCCTGACATTCTGTGATCAGAAACTTTGCTGGGGAGGCAACTGTGATGGGTTTGCAATGGCACTGTACTAAAAAAAAAATTGTTGTGACATAAGAAAATGTCAAAGAAAGAAATGCATTGCAATGCTTATGGAGTGAACATGCAGCACAGCTCTTACTATTTCAGGGTTAACTAGATGCTATTTCATAATTAATAATACTCCCAGTTTGTTATGTGAGTTATGTTTTTCTTTTTGTTATTGTTTTGGTAGTATTGCTTTAAAGACCAGAACATGAGCTTTAAGAAAATTAGGAAAGGTGATTTTTTTTAAGTTTTATTTTTATTTTTATTTTTTTTTTTACATGAAGTGTATTTGCTTGTCTGTGCATTTGCAGAAATGCAAGTGGGATATATTATACCTTTCACCATTCTATATTTTTATTGGAGAAGTAGTACTCTAAAATGATAAATTGACCTGGGTAATGAAATACATAAATGTGATGCATATTTGCATGTGGGTTTTGTTTTGTTTTTTTAATACCTACAAAATTCTTGTGATATTCTGATTTCAGGAGTTGGCAAGCAGAATCTGTTGACAGTGGCTGCAGTAACTGCACCCAGACCAGCCCTCCTTATCCAGAGCCGTTTTGCGGGGATGCGTTAGCAGGACATGTATTCGCAGCTCCAGCTGGCCAGTACAGCTCTGGGAACGTGCAGCCTCCGCCACTAAAGGTAACAAGTGAGAGAAGACACTACGCCATGGGAACTGCCGCCCTGCCTGGTACACATCGAGTGTGTTACTGAGGCCTGTTGGGTCTGAGTCGGAGTTGATCAGGAGAGAAGACAATCAGAGGTTACAGTAACAACTTTGTATGAGCACCACCTACATGACGGCATGTGCCTTTTGAGTTTTTAAAAATGCCTTCTCTAGGGCTGGTTTTTTTTGTTTGCTTTCTATTTATTTCTGGGCAGAATTAGCTTTTTTTTAATCAAAAGGCAAGCTACTTTCATTGTGGCCTTTATCTAATGTGTAAGTATGTACTCGTATCAGTTTTTGTGTTGACCCAAAATTGTAACAGAAAAGATCATGATAAAATTCCAGTGCTCTTAGAAGTAAGAATTTTTGAAGGAATTGCAAAGAAGCAGGCTTAAAGTGTTAAGACTTGCATTGCTGTTTCAGTGTTACAGTAAATACAGCTCAAACATTCAGAACAATTGTGCTGAAACGGATGTATTTAAAATCTTCTGTATTCAAGATATGAGACATTGAAAATAATCCTGAACAAACCAAAATCAGCACAGTTCCATTGAAGCAGAGGAGCGCAGACTGCTTGTGTTGCCTTTAGGGAAGGTAACACCTCCTGTTGGGGAGTGAGTGATCTTCAAGTTTGGAAGCTTTGCTAGAGCAGCATATTTTCTGTATTTCCAAATATTTGAGTGTTCTCGTATAATTGTTTCATCAGTGTTTCACTTCCCTTTTGTTAAGTTTCTTCTCTTCATTTGACTCCATCCAGCTTTAAAGTGGCTGCTTCAGAGTCACTGTGCTTGTTGACAGGTGACAGTTTTCTTCTGTTGAGGCTGGAGATCAGGTGGTAGCTTGGTTAATGCCCAATTGCCAGTGCTGAATGCAGTCTTTGTGCTCTGCTGCTATGATTCATGTTATAACATAATTCTTACTGTTCCAGAGAACACTTCTGAAAGGTAATCTTATGATTTCAAATGACCTAGTTTTAAAACTTTAAAAAATGAGGTGATTCATCCTCTGTTCTCAGTGCTCATTAAAACTTAAAACAATTTGCCCCGCCAGCTAGGTTCACTTCTGATATTGTTTGAATGTCTGATTGTTTCTGGTAAGAGAGAGAAAATAAGGAAAAAATAAAAATTTTTCCTTCATTGAAATTTTAGGTGGATAAGGAAACTAACACTGAGGATCTATTTCCTGAAGAAGTTGCTATTCTTCCAAAAGAGAGAACTAGCCGCCGGCCACGGGGTTCTGCTTTTGTTCGCAGTAGCACTATTGTTCGTTCCCAGACCTTCTCGCCTGGAGCACGAAGTCAATATGTTTGCAGAGTGAGTAAGGTTTAAAGAGAAGGGAAGGGAGGGGCCCCCACACAAGAATTTTGTACGTTTTTGATCATTTCTTCTGAAGACTTTATTGCATTTTTAAGAAACATATGCCACTTTTTAATACTAATGAACAATCTGTCATTGAATTTAAACAGTGCAGTGGGAAAGAGGTCCCCTGATTCTTCTTGTTTTTAGGAGTTTAAACCTGAATTTATTTCATTTAAAATTTAAGAATCTACAGTAAATTAGATATTAAGCTCTCTTTCGTGGCAGCCTTAGAAGTTAGGCTAGGGTGATTGATTTTGCAGAGGTACAGCACTGTCTAATGAGGCATATAAATAGCTTAAAAGCCAAGTTTAACTTTCAGGTACTTAAGGTTTGGGAAAGGGGACTGAGTGCATAATGTTATGTTTATTGCATAAATATTCTCAGGACTCTGGTTGCTGTCAAGCGTGTAAGTTGTAGGATGCCCATTACAGTGGAACCTGGGATTCCTAGGTGCACTGGTGCAAATAACTGAGGATCGGCATAACAGTGTTCAAGTGCATGTGAGGCGGCTGCCCTGCTCAGCACCAAAAGACTTATAAGCAGTTGACTGGTGCTGTTGCAGATCTATACGTCGGTATTGATTTTGCAATATTGGTAGAACACGCGTAGCTTTAATTGTACTTTTTCATAAGCTTGGCTTTGAAAATGCAGTGATGATTTTTTAAACTTTTATGCTTTTTCCTAAACCAAGGATCTTTTGGTTTTTGCTCTTATTTACGTTGCATGCAATACGTCTGCGGACCAACTTGAATTCTTCAGTTTGATTTCTGGATTCCACATCTGTTTATGTTGCAGGGAATGTGAGTAAAACATGCTCACACACCAAAACCAAGATAGTGCAAAAAGGAAGAGATGGTTAAACACCCTCACTTCATCTGTGTTTACTTAAAATCAGAGGGAGAATGTATTGCTTGTGCCCATGACAGTAAATGGTTAAGGAAGAAATATTGCCTTTAGCTCCCCCCTCCCCCTTTTTAGGTTGCGTTGTCTTGGATATTTAGTAGAATGCTTGATGAAATTTAGCTGTAAAACGTTGATAATTTTGAAGCTTTCTTAAGTTATTGTATCTATACAGTGTGAGTACTATTACATACAAATCTTTATAAATAACTAAAGCTGAAAAAAATGAGTTGCTTAAGACAGTTTCGGTACAGTCTTAAAAATGAATCTGAAGAGCAAAAGAAAAAAAATAATCCAGATTTCTTAATGTAGAAGACCGTGTAAGCAACCTGTGTTTTCAACATCTTTTCTGATCAGCTGTATCGCAGTGACAGTGACAGTTCAACTCTGCCAAGGAAGTCACCTTTTGTCCGGAATACATTGGAGAGGCGTACTCTACGGTATAAACAGGTATTCCTACGAAACCGATTTTTACTTTTCACTAAGGTGCTAGGACACTTGTACTTTATTATTAAGCTTTAGATGTCTACATGTACATTCTCATGTTTTTAGGAAATGTATGAGGCTTCTGTAATGTATTGGGGGTAGTGGGTGCGGTGTGTACATGTTTTAGGTGTGGTTTGGGTTTTTTTTCAGCTGAAAGGTAGATATAAAGAAGTGGAATATAGTTGTGAAGAATTATTTAGGAGAAAGAATAGCGTAGCAGACAAAAGTTAGTTTAATGGGGACTGAATTTGTATTGATTTAGATGTAGACTTTGTTAAATCTTTAAAATCTAGTTTATGATTCAGGGTGCAGGCCCGGAGAAGTGTGTGTGAATGTAGCAGTGAAGCGTCCAGCTCCCCTCATATGCAGCCTAGAGCAATGTAGTGTTTGAGGCCCAAATACTTGGGAATTAATAGGTTATAAACTCTCCTTTCACTCTTGTGCCACCCCACAGAACAGGTGGGCAGAGAAGGGCAGGTAAGGCATTTAATGCCGTGTGTATAAATGGCTTATGGTTTAACCTGGTCAGCAGGAGTTAATCTATTGCTAGTGTAGGCAAGTAGAGACCCACACAGCCCATTTTGAATCAGAATGTATCTTAAAACCAATATCGAATAAAAACCCTTTAAGGGGAATCTTACTTGGTACAATATTTTCTGATGTCATGACTCAGGTATGAGTTTTTCATATTGCATCCTTTTATTATCAGCATAATATGAAAGTTTAGTCTGTAAACTTGAATTAGTTTTTATAAGCCAAAAGGAGACTGTAAAAGGAGGCAGTAGAAAGCAATTTAAAAAGTTGATATATGGCACAGAAGACCCGTACAGCTAGTTAGCCTTTCACTGTGGGATGATAAGTTATCTCTCCAAAACTTTGTGTGCAAATTCAGTATGGAAAAGATATGCTCTATATAGCTAAAAATTGGCCAATGTATTATGTCGAGAGTAATATATTGTGTGTTTTACTTGAATCCGAATAACTCAGCAGTCCTGCAGATCGCCTTTGGCTGAGCTTATGGCGAGGACGTCCTTAGACCTGGAGCTGGATCTCCAGGCATCCAGAACTAGACAGAGACAGCTGAATGAGGAGATATGTGTTTTAAGGGAGCTGAGACAGCGTCTGGAAGATGCCCAACTCCGAGGGCAGACAGATCTACCCCACTGGGTCCTTCGAGATGAGCGATTCCGGAACCTGTTGAAGGAAGCAGAGAGGCAGGTATGGAAACAGGAGACAAGCGATCAACATGTTCAGAAACTTCTGGTTTCAAAATTTCTTGATTGTGACAAGATGTCTAAAGAGCTGTTTTTACAAAACTTCAAACAATCGAATATTTCTTCAATATTCTTGAAGTTAGCGCAATAGAAATGATTGGATTATTACCAAACTGTGTATTTATTTGAAGACAATTAATGGAGAATGGCGCTATTTGCCAGTAGCACTTTTAGTGTTTTGGTTTGGTTTTTTAGTAGATATTTATTGTTGGAACTTTAATTCCCTTACTTCTGATCTTTGAAAGAAATTTTGCTGATTGGATATTTCATTTTTACAAGTGTTTGGAAGGTTCTGTAAATATATGATTTTTCCTTTTCTTGGAAAAAAGAAGTGGGAAAAACTGCATAACAAACAAAATTGCCATTGGATTATTGGAAATGAAGAGTGAGCCTAAATTTATTTTAAGGTCTTGTTTGACAGATCTGTTTGCAGTGAATTTCATGAATTTAGTACATATCTCTCTGGAGTTCATTATGAAATGAAACAATACTCTGTTTTGAATTTATAGTTCTTAGATGATCAACTATTTCAGACAGTGTACTTCTGTGCTTTTACTGTGATGAGTGGAAAAAAAAAATCATTATTTTAACCTAGGTATTCTTGTGTTGTATTTATGCATATGACCATTTAAAGCAGTATATTCTTGTTTTCAGACCAGACAGACCAAATTTGAACATCACCAAGAGCAAGCAGCTGAAAAGATGCTAAAGAAAGCATCAAAAGAAATATACCAGTTGCGTGGGCAAAATCAGAAGGAGCCTATTCAGGTGCAGACTTTTAGGTAAGTGGTGATGTGTACTGCAATAGCATGGCAACAGTTCACTAGAGAAGTTAAAGCTCTCTAAAGCACTTAGCTTAAATTCTGTGTGTCTTCTGCATAGCCAGTAATTTTTAACTATATCTAGAGATTTGGATACATGAGTTTCCTTTGATTTATTTGTAGTGCAGAGAGTCAAAACTAAGGTAAAATTGCAGTCTTACAATTCTAAAATGTGTGAAATAAAAAAAAAAGAAGCCTTCAAGCACACACATAGCTTAGATGATTCTTTCAACTTAGCCTACTTACTATTAAGTTCACATGATTTGTCAGTTCTTCGGTGCAAGCCTGCGGGCATAAATAGTTTGTTTAATGTAATACATACACATAACTAGTAACACTCTCTCACTAAAAATTACTCAGTAACATTCCAGCTTTCCTTCATTAAGCCTTTGCTTTGGACTATTCCAGTTTCAGCTGCATTCACATGGTATGTGTCCTCTCTTAGCTTCAGATTTTTTTCTGACACTTGATTTTGTGTACAAGTGGCATTGATAAAGAATGTGCATTTCACAGGAAGGCTTTATTATTTTAGTGTTACACCTTTTAAAAATTTTTCTTAAGAGGGTAACATTAGGAGTAAGAAAATGTTAGTGCAACGTAGCTGTGGAGGACAGCTCAGCTACCATGTTATGTTATACTCTTTCATCCGGTGTTTAGATTTTTAGAACTTTTTTACAGACAATACTTAAGTGAAACAGAAAAGCTGTCCTGGGAAGGAAGTAAGAGGAATAGAAATTTTAGGGTTGCTTTTACATCTTATGTTTCTGGTAATAAGAGGAGGAGTTTTATGTCTTGTCTACTGAGATGTCAAAAAGATCTGGAGAACTGAATAAAATGAGATCTAGAAAATTAAACAAAAGCGGTCTTCCTTGTTGAAATTCTTGCCATTTATATTCACACATTCATTTCTTATGACACTTCTTTTACTGCATGTACTGTTTGCTCAATAAAAAAGCAAAAAGGTTACTCTGAAAGCTGCCTTTTTTCTTTTTCTCTCTTTTTTTTTTGTAGACATTATTGCAGTGTACAAGGGTATTTGGACATTTGAGTTGCAGAAGTGACTTATGCAGGGCTTGTCCTGTGAAACCTTTTTACAGTGAACTATGATGTTCAATAAGTTGTATAAAGTAAAAGAAACAGTAACTATGTCCAAGGAAGCATTGGCAAAAGTATACAGTGAGGTTTAATAACTTTTTTTTGTAAGTTTTGTGTACTCCAATAAACCAGTATGTGAGTAACAAACGCTAAGCACTAACCAGAGTAAAGAAACCATGTTCTTGGGGGAAAAAATGTAGGCATATATCTGATTGACTTCCTTTTTATCTTGTTTTGATCACAGAGAGAAGATAGCTTTTTTTACAAGACCAAGGATTAACATACCTCCTCTGCCAGCTGATGATGTATGACATGTTGCATTGTAAACATGAAGTATTTATCGCTTTTATTTTAATGAAGTTATTAGATTAGCCAAGTTTCTTTAAAAAGTGCAAAAGCTAATATACACGTTTTGTAAAAAATAAAAAAAGTAAAAAAAGTAAAAGTAAACAAAAACATATATAAATATATATACATATATATATTTTATAATAGCGACTGCAACAAGGCTTGGTTTTTCCTTGTTGTGAAACTGACATCTCTGAAGACAACTTATTTTATAAAAGATCGACTATCCTGTTAAGAGCGTGTACAGTTTTTATGCTGTTTTATTTGACTTAAAGGCTGGAAGACAGAAACAAAGTGAGTTCAGGCAAATTCACTGTAGTGTAATTTATTTATAGTGCCTTTTTTCCTTGAAGGAAAATACCTACTTTAAGATGTATTTTAAGACTGAAATTTTGTTCTTCAGTATTTGTCATACAGTAGAATGGAACCATTGAGCTGGTTTTGTTTCTGATACCTGAAATGAAAATACTATGTTCTAAAATTGTCACTTTTTTCAGCTTTATTATCTGTAGCTTATTATGTACATTGTATCCTTTAGCACTGTCTGTGTTATAGCAAAATATTATCACCTGCAATGTGTTTAACACTGATTAGAAGTGATGTTAAACATTGCAGAATCCATTTGCATGTTCTTACTGTGCACTAATAGATTGTTCTCATTTCAGTTGTGTCTAAAGTATCTTTGTATTCTTAACTAGTTTCTCAGTTTTAACGGAGGAAGGAAAAGGGTGACAGGTCTTTGTTTTGCTGTGTAATAAAAGGAGACTTAAGAGAGCAATGTGAGCTAGCTGTGTGAGAACGCTGAAGAATGTTATAGTAATTTCTACATTTCTAAACATTCAGATCTGATGCAGGAAACAGCGTATGTGCTGATTTCGGAAAGCAGCTGCATTAGATAAGGGCACTCAAACGTGTTCATCCTGAAGCGTGTGCTTTGAGGTTGCTGCACGCAGGTTGTGTTGAACAGCGGCACTTTCCAGGAGGAAGGTGTATAGTTCTGGAAGGTACAGTTTATTTGATTGCTCGTTGTACCAGCTCAAACCCAGTAAGAAATAATTTTACTTGTGACCATTCATTTTAATGAAAGACTGTCACCCTAAATTCCCGAGAATGCCAGTTTTGTGTCCTTGCATCCTGCAAGTATGTAAAAATACTTCTTTACTAAGCTACTATAATAGTTTCTCATATTTTTCTAATTATACATTACCTACAAAGAGAGGTGCCCAACACAAGACTGACTTAGCAAATTGCTGGAATCGCCTAGAAGGAAGATCATGCTGTCTCTTAATTAAAGGTCAAATTGGCTCCAGACTTTTACATGTCAGGAAATCAAAACAACAGCCAAAACCTAAATAGGCTCATCAGAACCAATCTGAATATTTTCAAATATCTTGTGAGTGAGTGTTCTTTGTGAATTTCGAGAGCTTATACTCTTGTTACCTTGTCAAAGATCAGGAAAACCTGGAAGCAAAACTGAATTGCTTTTACTTGTCCAAGCTGAGGCAAAAAGTAATGACAAAAAAAGATTTTAAACCTAAATCGTTAGTCAATGAGGATGATCAACACAGATATTTAAGTTTAACAAAGCATTCCCTATTGCCCAGTATGGCCTGTAATCGATTACAGGCATCAGGTGTTTGATTGTATAGCAATATATGTGAAATTAAAGTTTATTTAGCATTTTATTCTGAAGTCTGTGTTTGCCAGGAAGCTTTGGTGGGCATATATTGAGTTTCAGTATACATAGTCAGAAACCATGCAGATAAAAAAACCAAATTATGCAAGAAAATTTTAGTGTTTGAGTAAAAGTCTAGGGACAGCAAGCTTTGCAGCGCTCATTGCTTGAAAAGACCAGTTAGTCAGAATTTCAAGTCTCATTTTCAGTGGAGGCCCTTGCAGGGTAGTGTTCTAACAAAAGTTCCCATGCAGTGACACCAGAAGTACTTGCTGTGCATGCATAGAACAGACACCACCGTGTCCCCATGAGGGTGGTCACATACTGGAAGCAGCAGAGAGGTGGAGCTCTTGGTCCATGGAGGGGCTGAGGACTTGACATGGCCCGGAACAGCCTGGTTGCGTTAGTCTTGCTTTGAACAGGAGTTGGGGTAGGGACCTCCCTTCCACCCGGAATTGTTCTGTGACTCTATAGCAAAGGGGCAGCGTCTGGTGGCCTCCGTGTCAGGGAGTTCATTGGCGCTTTTAAACACAGGTTGCTGTGGGACATCCTTGATAAGTCTGGTGGGTCCGTGATTCTGACTGCTGTAATGAGTTCTGTGTTGATGTGGTAATGAGTTACCATATTCAGTATTCATCTCTCTTGTTTTTGTCACAGTTCTGTATGATTGTGTCATTTTTTGTATTATTTGAAAGTATTTCTTCTATAAAATAAAATAATTTGCCATAAACAGAAACAGAGTTTTGTTATATATCACGGTATAAGACGTTGTTTGGATGGTTCGTGTTTGCCACATTCACAATGCTTTCATAAAGAAATTTTGAATTTTAAATAAGTGTCATTTAGGCGAATGTAATGGATTTTCAAATAAAGGTAAGAGAGGAAATATGTGAGATGAGAGATCCTAGAGGGGCTACAGTGAAGACCTGAGAGGGATGCGGAGTGTGAGCAATGGCAGGTATATGCGCCTACATGCTTATTGCTCACAATAAGCTGACAGGTGTATCAGAGGCTCGTAGTTGAATATTCCTTGAATTCATGGGCAGCTCCATTTATGACACATCGAACCGCCTTTTTTTTCCTAACAGAAGTTTGTACCTTGTAGCTCTGTTTTGGAAGTAAGTTCACATTATTAGTTCTGTAATATCTTACTTAGGACAAATTCCAAGGTGGAAGTCACTCAGAAGAATACAGGTTAAGCTTTTTTAAGCTGAACTTTACTGCTGCTTTCACAAAGGAAAACTTAAACCTGCATACTTGTAGAAAGGCTGTTTCTCAGTTTCTTTCTCCAATCCTAAGCTTCATGAACGCAGGCAGAACTGTAGTACTGACATATGACTCCTGCCTCTGTCCAGTGTTTGCAAGGCGTTACGGGTATGACAGAGTTTAGGTTATTTTTAAACAGTCTGCCAGAAATAGGCATTTGGTAAACCGACTGTGGCTGTTTCCGCTGCCATCAGGATCAACAACAAAAGCTATCATGGGTATGTCTGTATGGATTTTCTGTTATAAGAATGAAGTCTTATATATATTGCCACAGTTCTTGTAAGCACTTTGAAAGACTTCAAGGTAAGTGGTGTATAAAAAAGCAAATTTTGTTTTAGGTATTAGGTGAACTATGGTGTGTTTTTGTTGTATTTTGTTTGTTTGGGGTTTTTTGTGGGTTTGTTTGTTTGTTTGGGGTCCTTTTTTCAGTGGATGTAAAACTGAAGTTTGAATTATGTGTTTTAGGGAAGAAGGTACTTGGCAACTTGCTTTGAATGCATTCTCCTTTTTAACTACAGTCACACATCTCTGAGGGGAGGAGATTGTATTTATAGGGAGACTTGAGAAAGTGCAGGCTAGTAAAAGCAAGGCCAATCTTCTAAAACATCACATGAAGAGTATCTTCTTTTTCCTGAAACGACACAATTGACTGATTATCATTGGAAGAAAATACCACAAAGTTGATTTGGTTTTGGAATCTGTACATATCAATTGATTTACTTGCGCCTTGGAAAATCTCAGTATTCCTGGAGTTAAAAGCTTCTTAGGAGCTGTTTCTGGTTTCTTATGATTTCTAATAGTCTCTTAAATTCGAACATGCATTATCTGTGTTATAGAATCACTTTTTCTATAGTGTGTTTACAGTTAGACCATCCGGTTAAGTATACGCATTCAGGAGGAGACTCAGTGAGCTCATCTGTGGCAATAAAGACAAGAAGACTCTAAAGTGAATTTCGGAAAGTCTGACCAGGAAAAAATGAGAGATGGAGACCCTTGCACTCATTTGGTTAGTGCACAAAATTACTGTTCCATGTTCAGGACATTGTGTCTGTGTCACAGTGTGTGCCTTGTGGCACAGAAGCTGTCAGGTATAGATGTTTGTGTCTGAGCAACTGAATGCTGTTTGCTGTTTTCCGTATTTCCCTCTCATAAACTGATTAAGGAAAGTTGCAGATACATTATCAAGAAAATAATGAAGTGCTCAGTGTTTGTTTAACTTCCTTCAGAGAATTCAATTGGCCTATTAATACTGATTTTAATGGATACGCAGAGCAGATGCTGGCAGGAAGGCAGGACTTACATCACTTCTCCACTCCTCACTGACATGTTTGGAAAAGGCCTGGGCCTGTTGCTGATCTATGAGTGGTAGGGAACGGTGACCTGCAGTGCTGTGTGTGAAGGGCAGAAGCAAATCTCTTCTCTAAAGGTGTGTTCCATGCTCCAGAAGGATGTGGGAGCTTCAGGTGAAGCCAGCAAAGTGTTCACGTTTCAGAGTAAAATCCAAAATGTGGCTTCTGTGTGGGGAATCCCTGTGAGAAATAAGGAGTACAGGGATTTTCTTCAGTTTGTACACAAGACTTGGAGGAGCCATGCAGCCATTCTGAAAGAAGGTTTTGTACACCCTGTGCTAACTAACTGGCTTGGCTGGACCGGACTGCCCGCTTCGCACATCCCTAAACATCTTCCCAGATACACGGGGGCAAAAAAAGTCTTCCAGAGTTGTGTGCTTTGGCCTTTATCATAGAATCATAGACTTGTTTTGGATGGTAGAGACCCTCAGGATCATTGAGTCCAACCGTAACCAAACTCTGGCACTAAACCATGTCCCTAAGAACCTCGTCTAAATGCCTTTTAAACACCTCCAGGGATGGTAACTCCACCACTTCCCTGGGCAGCCTGTTCCAATGCCTGACAACCCTTTCTGTGAATAAATGTTTCCTAATATCCAATCTGAACCTTTCCTGGTGCAACTTCAGGCCATTTCTTCTCATCCTATCACTTGCTACCTGGGAGAAGAGACCAACCCCTTCCATACTACAACCTCCTGTCAGGTAGCTGTAAACAGCAATAGTGTCTCCCCTCAGCCTCCTTTTCTCCAGGCTGAACAGCCCCAGTTTCCTCAGCTGCTCCTCATCAGACTTGTGCTCCAGACCCCTCACCAGCTTCGTTGCCCTTCTCTGAACTCTCTCCGGCACCTCAGTGTCTTTCCTGTAGTGAGGGGCACAAAACTGAACGCAGGATTCAAGGTGTGGCCTCACCAGGGCCAAGTACAGGGGACAATCACTTCTCTGGTCCTGCTGGCCACACTAGTCCTGATACACACTATCCTGATACACACACATGCCTTCAGCCACCCCTGGATGTTTTCATGTATGCCTGTGCAAGATGTCCCTCTACCTGGCTGTTGCATCTCTTTGGTAATACAGAGCACATCCCTCAGTACCCTGAGAGGTGAAGTCAATCTTCCCAGTATTCAAATATGGGAAAATGAGCAGTAAGGTGAATGTCCTGAAATAAAACACTGTGCATGTGGTCAAGCACGTACACGATCTTCACAAAGAACAGCTACAGCTTCTGCCTTGCGGAATGTGATCCCAGTGTCTTGTACGAGGTTTGTACAACCAGAACTTTGGAAGTTATTATTTTGTTGTAGAATTCAAATACATTGTAGAGTATGATAAAATTTTATATATATATATACATATATATATACATGTACATATATATATATGTACAACAAAAAACAAACCAAACCAAACCAAACCTGCAAAATTCCCCCAAAATGTAGTTCTGAGATGTAATACTCAGTTAACCAAAATATGAAAGTTTGGATTTTTTTTTTTTTTTAAATAAGATGTTTTAGGATGTTCTAGTTTAAAAATATTTGATGGGAAAACATATGAAGAAGTTTTGAAAAGGGGACCTGGCTGGCACACAGGAGAAAATCTCTCAAGCAGTGACAGTTTCACAGAAGAAAAGGCAGAAGGCTGCAAGTGAAATGAGGAAGGGATGGATGTATGGTGGGGAGAATGAAAAAGTGAAGGTAGCATGGTGAAACCCTTGAGGTAGGCTTGCAAAGCTTTAATGTGACGTAGAACATGGAGGGAAGTCAGTCTGGATAAGCTTGAAATGGAGCATAGGGAGAAGGAAAAATGCAAGGGATGGTGAAATTGTGGTTTGTCTCATTTCCAAGCTGCTGTAATTACACATTTCATGGAGATGAAAGAAAATACGACACCTGGGTGTTGCTGCAGAGTCAACAGGGATATTTTTTTGGTTTGCACACAGCATACTTAGTGCGCTTTTTCCATGTGCAAGATGGGATTGTTGCTGCTGTTGCAATAAAATCCACAAACCCTTTTAATAATAATTAGCTCAGGTTGGTGGGGGCGTGGGCAGGAGGAGGGGGGAAAGCAGCTCGTGTTCTAATGGTGACCTAATAGGCAGGGTAGAGTAAAGAAGCTTGCGGTTTAATCCTGCGGGATTACAGACGGGTCCGGCTCCCTCTGCCTCCTATCAGATATGCTATAGAGGGAGGATGCAGTCACATGGTTGTTACTGCTTCCTCCCCATGACATCACTGCTTTTGCAGCCATACCACCCAAGAAAGGATGCTATTAAAATCTTTGGGACTGGGCTAAATGATGTTGCACTGCAGGTAAGCAACACAATTCCTCGAAAAATCAATTTGCCGGTTGCTGTCGCGCCGCTGCCCTGGGGCTCCAGCTCCGATGGGCAGAGCTGCTGCTGGAAAACGAAGCAGCAGCGTTTCTGTGCGAGCAGCAGGTTCGCAGGTGCAGGGGCAGCCCGCTGGCCCCGAGCTGGAATTCCAGCTGACATGGCCAGCAGAAACGCTGCCAGACGCAGCTTTGAAGCTGAAGAAGGCCCTTTGTCCCCGTATTTTGCTCTCTGGCTCCTGCGGGTGTCCGCTGAATTCTGTATTTATATAAGCAGCCATCATCACCCAGTCACGCAGAGGGAGAGCAGCAATACTGTTTTGCTTGCATTCCCTGCTTGGGGGTTTTTTTGTATGTGTGTGTGTTTTTTTTTCTGGATGCCTGAAGGAAGTTGCTGTTGTACAGATGGATGTGTTTAAGCTTATAAAGGAATGAGGATTAACTTGCCTAGGGGGTTAGTGAGTGTATTTGGGGAAAGAAGCTTTTCCTTCACTGTTAATTTTTGCTGACGTGGTTTGAAACTACCTAGTCCAGCAGGTTCCCTACAGAATTTGCTGGAGCGTAAGGTGGGTTTTGCTTGCTGTCCAACATAAGCGTGAAAAATTGTTTTCCAGAATGGACATATGAGATGGCAAGCAGATTTTTATTCCTTACACAAAATGCCAGTCACCAAAAGGCTGTGAAGGATCCCTGCTGAACTGCTTTTTTCGACTGTTGGTATTTACATAAGCAAAGTCCAGAGACTGTTTTCTTTTCTTGCTGTGGTTGTTTGATTATGCACTCTTTACAAATATATGAAGATGTATATTTGTGGAGAAAATATGGTGACTCTTCTTTGGTGTTTTTGTTTTTTCTGGATTGCTTTTAAAATATATTTTCGATTTATATCTTACTACTTTTTATTATTTTAGTAGAAATGCTAGAACGCAAGAAGCTACACTTATTTTTGAGCTTATGCTAGTCAGCAAATTAATATTATACTTTTGGGTTTCCTTTCTTAAGAATTCTGATAAATAATTCTGTGCCTTTTGCCAGAGAAGGGAGGATGACTCAGCCGCAGCTTCATCAGGCAGAGAATCAGGTGACTTTTTACTCCTAGTCTGCAGGAAGTTTTCGTATTCCTAAAAAATCCTGTTCTTTGTTCAAATATTTTTTTCCCACTATTGGAAAAAACTGAGAATTTGGCAGGATTAGGGTCTGTGTGCTCACCCATTCACGTGTGGGAGACATTGTGGATCTCCTGTGCTGAAGTAGGTTGTATGTTCTAGTGAAAGATTCTGGTTTCCAGGGTGAGGTGTGCAGTGATGTCAGGATCAGAAAATAAAGGAGGGGAAAGCATATAGTGAATCATTGAAGTAAGGAAGATCAACTGTTCTTCAAAACTGAAAAGAAAAATCTCGATTTTATTTTTCTCCAACAGAACCTTTTTATTTTCTGTCTGTTTGGTTGGTTTTTGGTTTTGTTTTTTTGTTTGTTTTGTTTTATATTTCCTCCCCAAGACTGGGCCTCAAAAGCAATAGCAACCTGTTGCCGTGTGGGGTAACAGTGGGTTGCATCCTGATGGTGCCTGTGCTGGGTTTGTTCTCCTGACCCTCTCAGAAGTCAAGGCTGGGTCAATTCTCTCCAGCACCAGGTGTGAGTCAAGTTGTGCTCTTGCTCACCAGGTGCACAGAGGCTTCAGTCTTTGCCCACACAGGTGCACAGCAGGGCTGCCACACACAGGTTTTACAATGCAATGTGTTTTTTCCCCCCAACCCCAGATCGTATTTGAATGCCCTGTGGAAATACACGTCGGGCGGTGGTTCTCCGGGTATCCCCATTTGAATCAGGCGTCTTTTGTGCAACAGAAGACAAGGTGCCAACCTAAACGTATGCTAGGGCAGCTCAGAAATGAAGGAAATAAGTCCTTTAACAGTTATTTAGTACAAAAGGGTGACCCTGGGAGCATCCCCAGATGGAGGCCTCTTGGCTCAGCAGCACCAGGGCACTGTGCCCTGGCTCCAAGATATGGCTGCATGGGGGCTCAGCTCCTGCAGCTGTCAGGGTCTGCCTTGTGAAGGTGGTGCCTTTTCAAACATAGTGGCTTTTAAACAAGGACTGGAGAAGACCATTCAGGGACACCTTATTGCAGCCTTTCGGTACTTAAAAGGGGCCTACAAGAAAGACGGGGACAGAATTTTCAACAGGGCCTGTTGCAATAGGACAAGGGGTAATGGTTTTAAACTAGAAGAGGGGAGAGCAAGCTGATCTAGTTGAAGATGTCCCTGCTCATTGCAGGGGGGTTGGACTAGATGACCTTTGAAGGCCCCTTCCAACCCAAACTATGGAGGAGGAGAAGGGGATGGTGTTGGAGGGGAATGTTTACCCCAGGATTGGGTCTGCCTAGAGTGAAGGGCGTCTCTGGAGTGCTGTAACCTCCCCGGTCTGTGAGCTGCTTCACAATGAAGCTGCTGTTTGTTGGGCTGAGGAAAGTGAGCAGGATCATGGCTGCAGCCCAGTGCTTGTACAGGAGGAAGGGGGAGGCTCCCACCCCCTTGCTTCACCCATGGTTCAGGGCCATCTCGCTTCTGATGGTGTCAGTGTTGTGTCACTTGAGCTCTGACCTGCTCAGCATGGTGCCCACCCTCAAACAGTGATACAGTGCCCGTAGCTACCAGTCCTTTTCCAGTTTGCTTTTGCCATCAGGCTGCCCAAGGGTGCCCAAGGTGTGTGTGTGTGTGTGTATTGATTCTTCCATTTAGTGGAGTGGAATCAGGTTGTAGAGTAGGAGTATAATTTTTGTGTGTGTGCATATGCGTACGTATACATCAGGTATCAGGTTTTCTCAGACTTCTTCTTCCCTAGTCCAGCAGAACCAAAAAAATCACACACAATAGTTAATGCCAAAAGACAAACTCTGGCAGGGTTACAATAGACTGCTATTACTAAACCACTTTTAACACATTGCTGTCAAAATAGCCCCAAGGAAAAGGTTTCTCCATCTTGCAGGTGGAGGAGCTTCCTCTCGGCGCTAAGAAGTCACTCGTCTGTAACTGTGCAGCCCATTGGCATCTAAGGCAGCTGTAACAACCAGCACCCTGCCAACAGGACAGTGTCACCCTCCATCTCTGCGGAAATGACTCGCTGCCTCCACTCACGTCATGAGAAGGGACGCAGCAGAACAGATAAATGGCTTTTCTGGTGCAGGTTTATCAGCTTTATTTCAAGCTGAAGGCTTAAAAAGGTTTTCAGCAAGAGGTTCACTTAATGCCATTAATCACCCCATTTAAGGGGGAAGCTTTTTAGGAGTAACTATATATCAGGGCATTTCCCTTCTGACAGTGCAACTCTGTTCTCTCTGAATGTATTTGCCTATTTTACAGTCTGAGAACCATTCTTCCCACCCCCGTTTTAATCCCATCATTTTCTGAGTGAGGAGACGAGCAGCACTGGAAACTCGATCCTGGGGCTGGAAAGCTGGGCCTTGTGTGGCATGGAGAGGAGAACTCCGCAGCACCCTCAGACTTTCAGCCCTGGCTGTGAGCTCGGTGGCAGTAAAAATAGCTGCTCCAGGAGGAAAATTCCCCCTCTCTATTTGTGAGGAAGGGGACTAGAGGGAAATAAAAAATAGCAACTATACATATTGCTACACAGGTAGCCTGATTTCCAGTCTGTCCTGCCTTCTGAAGTTTAGTTTCTTACCCCAGATGTTGAAGAGTTTCTGAATGTTACCTAACCAAACCTCGTCTCCTTCAAGAAGCAAGGGCATATGGGGTTTGTGCAGGCCCTTGGGACTCATCTGCCCAAGATAAAGGGCTGTTAGCAGAGGAGCATCCTTTAATAGAGATGTTTTAACTCAGTTTGAAAAATGTAGATGGATGTTGCAGAGGCTACAATGCTTCACTCCTGCCACTTCCACAGCCCCAACACCTGTGCTAACAACTAAATTTATTGGAGGGACCTTTAAGACTTGCTGGAAACAGAAGTGAGTTTAGCATTTTTGACTTATGAGAGTGCAAGAATTCCACTTGGAGCTTGCGGGGAAAGAGCTGGGATTTTTTTCCCCGTCCATTTCTGACAGAACTCAGCAGCTGAACTAATTTTGCTCAGGCTTTCCAAGAAAATTCAAGCAGAGACCAGACACATGATATTTCATACCAGAATAAATTGGTTTCTACAGGGAGTATCATCCTGGGAAGGAGTGGGGTGCAGAATGCTGGGGGGAGGTTTGACCTTCATGGGAAAAGAAGCATAGAATGGTTTTGGTTGGAAAAGACCTTTAAGATCATTGAGTCCAAACGTAAAGTGTGGTGACCCAGGGCCCACCCAGGAGGAGAAAAAGCAAAGAGGGAGTCAGGCTGTTGCAGAAGGGCTGGGAAGCCCTGATGGTGGGTTACCATCTCTTGGGGTGTGCTGGTACCTCCTGTGCGTCCCCAAGCCCCTGGTACCTCCCTTTGCTGTGCTCCTGGGCAGCCTTGTTGTCTCCTCTACGCTCGCCCCATGGGCACGTGTGGTGGTTGCACAGGGGCAGGCAGGGGCTGTGGTTCACTCTGGAGGAGCCTTGTTGCGCATCAGTTTTCCACCATTTATCCCAAATGTTCCCTCCCGCCTTTCCCTTCTCTCCCAAGCCCTTTCCCCTGTGATCTGGTGCCCTGTGTTTTTTGAGCGCTGCTGTGGCTTCATAGTTTTTTCCACAGAGGTTACTCAGGGTAAAGCTGCACATCAGGGGTGTGACTGTATTTAGCTTGCCCGCACTATCATAGCAGGAACCTCCTTAATATGTGGTGATTGGGCCATACAGTAAAATGCTGCAATATCTTACAGTGATGTTTCTGACACTGCAGCCTGCCTGTGCTTGTGTAGTGGGAAACTGAGGGTTTGCTGTGCTATTTATTCATATATAGAGGCTGCACAGTTAGTCCTTGAATTGTAAGAAAGGCATTTGCCAGTTTTAATATCCTGTCTTCCCTCTGTGTTTTCCCAATTTAACTGTTCTCTGCTTTTTATGTACCATATTATGTTTTATTAAAAAAATGGCCTGCAATTGGGTTCAGCATTTTCCTATTTTTCCAGGAGTCTGAACCTTGCTCTGATCCGAGGCCATTGTAACATTTTTTAGCACAGCATCGTTAAGACAGAAGTTCAATAAATCATTCGGCCCGTTCAGTCTGAGGCTTCTAAGGTGAATTGTCTTAAATTGACCATGGATATTTTCCAAATTGCAGAAAACTGCACGTTTAACTTGCCAGTGACTCAGCCTGCTTGCTTTTGCTGAAGTTATCTTCCTTGTGAAATCGTCACCCAATGGCATCTTCTTGTTTAGAGGAATGTTTCATAACTGTGTACCTGAAGGCTATATCCTGTAGGGTGCAATGTCACATCGCCTTTTCTAGATCATCCTCTTCTACGAGGTGTGGCAGGTGATGGAACGGGAATTACATCAACCCTCCTTGGCTCCAGGCTAAATAGACCTTCTCTGACCCCTCCTCAGAAGGTGTATTGCTCCCTCTACTTTTCATTCATCTCTTTTCTTGCTGATGTCCTGCACTTCAGACCCATTTTCTCTGGCCAGGTGATACTGAAGACCTGTGGTGTAAATGTGCTCATCTCTGGGAACTTTCTCCTTCAGCCTGATCCTCTTCTGGCTCTTTCTGAATGCCAGCTTCTTCAGATCACTCCATGGGCAGCACTGACCTCCTAATTACCTGGATTGGAGGACTAGGTGTAGAGAGTGGTCTGTGTCTATCTCTGTGACTAGGTCTAAATCCCCTGGGATGGGGAGTGGATGGATGCTGGCAGAACACCCAGCTCCCAATGCAAGGAGCCTTTGCTCAGCAGATCATGTTGAGCAATTAATGGCCATAAGGCTGGAGCACCATGCTTGGCTATTTTGAGAATAAAGTGCTAGGAAGACCCAATGTAAGTATTAAGGTTACAGAGAGTGGCAAATCATCCATCAGCATGAAGGAATCTTGTGACAGGTGCTGTTACTAAACCAGTAAGAATGCATTGTTCATTATTGGGTACTATGGAAAACAAATCTCAGGGATGTTCACAGGCCGCCTACTCTTTAGTTTGTGCGGTACCTGATGTCGTGTCATACCATATGCGCACAGCTAATCTGACCAGCCATCCAGATGAGTGGCATGATCAGCTCTAATGGAGTCAGAATTTAAATGATCACGAATCACTTCAGAAGCACTGAGTCTGGAGTAGGATCTCCCTGTTTTATTGTTGTATGTATATTGGTACCAGACAAGCCCTGAGATACACTATATTCTGCTTTTGTGTGTCACCTAGCTCATGTCACATTTGGAAGAGATGAAACAGGTGATGCTTTGAATGCCCTAGAAAAGTCACTCCAAACAAATGTGAATTGGGGAACTGGCAACAAGCCTTTAGGATTCTGCTTTCTTCTCCCAGACTCTGGTCAGGTTCACTTCTTCCTTATGCTATAGCAGTGGAGTCACTGACGAGAGGTATGTTTTGCTGCCTGCACACTCTTATATTTCTCATAGCAGCAGCAGCAACCCCCCCCAGCCCCATCTTCAAGGAAAACAGCATAAAGATGAAAGTGTGTGGGTGAGTATTCATCTGCTAGAAACATTTGAAGTGTTAAAGTAATTCAGTAACTGTGATCTGTTGAAAGTAACTTGAAACTTGTTGGAACTGCATTAAAAACGTACTGCCTGCCTCAGTGCAATGGGTCCAATTAAAACAGAAAACAGGATGAGGAGAACGTAGCATGGAACTAGCATGTCTAGTAGCAACAGGCCAGGGCCAAGACTTTTCCTTTGATGACTGTTCAGCTAGTTGTTTCCCATCAGTATACTTTTCAGTTTCTTTGAACCATGGGATGTTTTGGTCTGCATTTGCCATGTCAAATACATTTCAGATCCGATCAGTCAGTCAACATAACACCTAGAATGTCAGTTCACCAATAGAGCTCTTCTAGCTGTGGCTTTTACATTTGTACATGCTGTAACAGTGCTATAAAGCTGAGAGGTTGTCAGTATTTGCATTGTAAATGTAATTTATCACTGTTCTATAAAACTTAACTTCAAGCTGCAGTGTATCATACAGCTGGGCTGAATCACATGATGAGTTTACTTACTGTGAGACCTGCAGAAAAAAAAATCACCTTGAATATGATAATAATACTACCTTTTGGTTCTTCAAAAAAATATAATAAGAAGTGAGTAAATGTAGCAGAAGAGACCTGCAGGCCATGAGATACCTGCTGTGCTTGTTGTTGTGTCCAAGCCCATCAGGCAGCTCCCTGTGTTCTCACGCTGGCTTCTGCATTGATCTCTTTGCTTTCCTTACACAGGACGCTTCAGTGATTACTCACTTAAAATTTATCTGTCTTCTTGCAGGCCTGACACGCTCATTTTTGGAATAATGCTTTTGATCCTTACCCTTTGCTGTTCTAGAGTTACATGGCAGCCAGGAGAGCCTCTATCAAGAGGCACAATCACCAGTCTGGCACTGTGATCTTTCTCGATTTGTGAATTGATCCCTGTCAAGAATTTGTACAATCTGCAGGACTGTAGTGGTCTGACATGGGTCTAAATCCAGAGAGATCTGCTAATTAGAACCCTCTGAGTTCAAGAAATACATAGTTCAGTCACAGTTATTTGGTTTGGATGTTTGTTTTGTTTGTTTTTCTTCATCATTCAGTTTTCAGAACCTGTTTACAATTATTAAAGCAGAGTGTTGACAAAAATGTTCAGTTGTAGATATACTAAGCTGGTCAGTAAAAACAAAAACTCACTGTGAAGAGCTGAAGGTGAGTCTCTACTGAATTGCCAGAAACAAAATGGCAGATATAATTCAAAGTCAATAACGACAAAGCATTCTGGAAAATGATCCGAAGAGGCTCTAGAATGATGGACCCCAAACTGGCTGCTACCTCTCGTGGAGGATAGCCTGGAGTCATAGCAGACTGCTCAGTGAAAATGTTTAATGTTCACCCTAGGAATAGCTGGTGTAATGCCAGGTATTATTAGAAAAATAGCAAGGGACTAAGCAGGAAATATTTTCCCTAACATAAATTATTTTGCATCAGCATTGGGAAAAGTAGCAGAAGGAACAGCAGAGACATCGAAGACATAGAACAACAAAGGGACAAAATACATGTATCAGACAGTTACTCAGAAAGACTCAACACCTTTCAGTGTGTACAAGCTCTGTCAGAACATCCAAAGCTGCTAGATGCACAGGTGTTACAGATGGCCATGAGTTGCATTTGTTACTGATTCTGCATGTAATGGTATTGCCATGTTTTCTGTTGAATAGGTAGTGTGAGACTCATTCAATGAGATCTGGATGTCTAACATCTCTTTGTAGTCAGTAAAGAGAAATTAGCCCTTCTGGGAAACAATTTATCTCATTCTCATGTACGTATCTAAAACACATCAGATAAATTGCATGTGAATAGAGTTTACTTCCCGTCACCAGCTATCAAAGGAGCCTAGATGTTAGTGTCCAGAGTCTAGCACAGATTTTTCGTGCTAGGTGAGACAACTCGCACCGTGAATGCTCATACTTTTGACATCATCAGAGTGGATTGCTGCAGTACACCTGGCTACGATTCACATCTGGATAAGGTTAATTTGCCCTTAACCTATTTATTTTAAATTAAAATATCTATTACTGAGTTGATTGTGTAAGGCTCTCTGAAAGAATCTCTAAGATGGCAAGTTAGCTCGTCCTGAAATAAACTTTGGAGATAATTTCAGATGTCCAAGTAAGGTGAGATAAATAAACACAAAATAAAGAGACTGAAAGTGATACTTAGGGTGCTTAGTGCAAGGACATAAGATAGGAACTTGGTAGTACTCAGTTCAGAAGTGCTGTAGCCAGGCTTTATATACTAAAATTTGGGTTTGCATAATCTGATATCAAATCTCTGCTTTCAAAAGTGTAGTACCTGAAGTGAACTTTAAGGCTGATAATCAGCCAGCTGGCTGCAATTTCCAGGTATTGGTATGCTACCTGGAGTTCAAAGTTTGTTTGTTTTCTTAGTCTTCCATGGCCCTCTGGTCTCTAGCACATTTTTCTCTCCCTGGACATGTTATGTAGCACGTATTTTGGGGGTAGATTCAAGCTGAGATTGTAATTATCCTGCATAGTTGTGGTCTGGCCTGGTAAAATCCATCCCAATACTGGGATCATGTGCTGGGCATCATGTGCTGGGCATCATGTACTGGGCATTGACTGCATACTTTAATAGCTACTTTTTGCGTGATATGACTAGCATGTTGCTTAATTTTCTGGTACTATTAAGGAAAACTTGCCAATACTTTTAGCATAAGAATTACCAGAAGTTTCTTTATATAGCAGAGGGGGCTGCCTCGTGCTAGCAAGCGGTCTGAACTGCATGTTCTTTACAGGTCCTTTCCACTGTACGTAAAAAAAAAATAGGTCGAAGTAAATAATCAGCAGAATATCACAGTGTTACAAAATAATGGGATCATCTAATCCTTTTCCCTCATTTCAGCTTCCCATTCCATTCCTTGATCATGGTTTGCAAGCCACTGAACTCAAGGTCCACTTGCAACTTCAGCTCCCTGGTGTCAGCCACGACCTCCCACCTCCAGACTCTCATTTTCTTTAGCAAATCTAGGAGTGTGCTCTCATCTGTTTGGCCAGCTGTTGCTATTCCCCATTGTAACTCCTCTTAACTGCTGCTTTTTAAATAGCCTCAATCCTGTGGTTGCTTATTTGTGCTCAGCAGCCTTTGGTTTCCTTCTCCTGGATGTAACTCTCTTGCTTGATTCTCTTTCAAACATGCCACGGTGCTTGCAGATTACTTCATTTCTGCATTTAAAAGTGCTTCTATGGAACTATAGAATTATAATGGTGATGTAATTGTTGCCTATAAAAATAATGCTTTCCTCAACTGCTCGTGCTGAGCACATTGTCTGTGTCAGCCAAAAGGTGCTACCTGGTAGAGTGCAAAAAGCAGACACTGACAAAGCTGAGTATTCACTCTTGTTACATCCTTAAAGTCAGCACCAGGAAAAAAGATTAAATGGAGAAGATTCAAGTAAAACAGTTGAAAATGGAGAGAGAGGGAGAAAAAAGGCAGTAAATAAAGGGATCTGAGAAGAGCAGCAGAGTGTATGGACAGTTGATAGCTTGCCTGCCATGCATTTGCCTGTCTCAATTACAGAATTGGGAAATTTCCTCACAGATTCAAGGGTCCAAATTCTATACTCATGAAATCCCTATCTCTGGACCTGATGGAGGAAAGTGGGTAGCAGTTGTTAGTATCATGCTGGCTTCATCAGTGACCTACAAAACTTATCTTGTGTCTGTCAAGGACCTACAGGGTCTGCAGGGCCAGCTCTATAAGACCCCCAAAGTCTGTATCTTTCACCATTTCTTCTTGTGTTTTTTCATGTGTGGTCTGGTTTTGGTTTTGGTGGGGTTTTTTTTGCCTTTTTTTGGTGTGTGTATGGCTTTTTTGTTTTTCTTCTTGTAACCCTGTTACCTGTTTTGCTGTTGTTGTTTTGGTTTGTTTTCTCTGTTGTTTTTGTTTGGTGTTGTTTGGTTGTCGTTGTTTTTTAAGGCTTGCCATTTCAGATTACAAACCCTCTGGACCTGTTTCCTAGGCACCTATTTCAGGATGGATGGGATTAATCACTCTTCAGAGCAACACTTTGTTAAGTGATGAAGAAGCGTATGGCTGCCTCTTCCAGCTGCCATGGCCCAGGACCCTCCTGCCCATAGATCTGGGGTCTCTGCCCATGCTGGGGGACATGGCTGCCACTTCCCATGTGCAGGTTCAACCAGTAGCAAAGCTGAAGTATCCACACACACAGTTAATAGCTCCTCAATCTGTGTGAGTGGTGGAGTTTTTTTCTTGTCATGATCTCCATGTCTGCTTTGTCAGATCTGAGTTTCCATGTATTCTGTTTCTGGTTTGCTCTCTTTTTCCCATAGTTTCTCAATTGACAAGGTCCCTGGTCAGGCAACCTTGCTGGAACAGACATTTGCACACTCCTGTGTGTCCTCGTCAGTGAGTATGACTGACCTGGTTTGGTTCTCATCACTGCTTCCCTTATAATTTGTGTCAAGTTTATGTCTCTATACGTTCTTGTTCAGGCTTCCTCCCTTGCTTATTAACGCCTCTTGCCATTAAAAAGGTCCTTGACCTGATAGCTTTAAAGGAGCAGACACCCTGCCGCACACCCTTACACACATCTTTAGCTGTCTCTAGAGCCAGTGTAGGTCGTTCTTACAGTCCAGACACCAAACTTTCAGGTGGCTGAAGTTCGATTAATCCAACCCTGTGAGCCTAGACTACTTCATTTAGTAGGTTCTCATGATACTAAAGGCTCCTCTCACTGGGAATGATGTCAGGCATTTCTGGAGCTTATCGTATTAGTGACTACTTTGGGACCCTGACCTTTAAAGGACATAACAGTCATTTTTACACCTAGCCAGATGTTGCTGAGCTCTATGTGGGAAAGAGAGTTACAGTGGTTATGAGGTAACTCCTTCATGCTTTGCTTATGTGGATTGCATGAACAAGATTTAGTTTCCAGGGCTTCACAGCAATGGGCATGGATGTTTCTTTGCTTTCACATCTGTAGTCTGTAAAACCAAAGAGCATGTCTCCAAAAACTGGGCTGAAAATGTCCACTCAGCCTGTGTGCCACACTCTGGAGTGTGTGTTATTCCACAGCCTACTTTCATCTCAATTTTAGCTACCAAATGCCTCTCGTAACTGCTTGTTACAGCTTGGAGATGGGTATTTCTAGATTTCCTCTTGTGCTCTAGCAGGACATGTGGTGACTGTTTCTTCCCCTGCTCTCTTAAAAGCAAACTTGAAAAGTTTGTATATTGGACAGAAGGTAACCACTCGAGTTCTCCCAGGAACAGTTCTACTTCGAGCCCTTCAAAACCAAACTTGAAGAAATTACTACATTTCTAGGCCTGATGCAGAGTTGAGTTAACATACTATGATCTCAAGATTTGCCTTCTGACCAGTGGAAGGAAAGTGGATCAATGCAGGGAGCTTTGAGCATGCAAAACTAGACCACAATGCAGCATTATGATTACTAATGGTGTGTTATAAAATATGCATTCATGATGAATGGTAAATTCTAGTGTATTATAATTTGTTTTCTGAGCTGATGACCCTGCCTAAGCAATGATCTCCCTGCAGGCAGGGCACTCCAGCCGATGTGTGATCAGGATGTGTCACTGCAGAAGAAGCCCAGAACCATCCTGAGTTGTGGGTCTCTGTTTTCAGGAAAGCTGCTATTTCTGCACTTGGACACTGTACTTTTTGTATGTGCTTTTTAGGGTTTGCTAAGCTGTTGAAGTAGTCTTCAGCAAAATACTTTTTGTAGTGGCAACACAAAGATTTCAGCGAGTGCCCACCAGGACTGCCGTTTCATGGTCTCTTGACTTTGTGGCTTGTGGAGGTATTTTGGAAAATTCTGAAATGTCTGACAAAGCTGCATGAATTCATTGACATACTTGTTTTTCCTCTACATACAGACCCTAATATGGTTAATGCAGGGGACATGAATGGTTCTGGCAACCTGATGGATTTTCTGGATGAACCTTTCCCTGATGTTGGAACTTACGAAGATTTCCACACCATCGACTGGCTGCGGGAGAAATCACGTGACACTGACCGCCATAGAAAGGTAAAGCTGTCCGGCTTTGATGCGTCACAGTCTCTGTCTTAGAGCCATCCTGGTCGTGAGAAAAAGCAGAGTTTTCTGAAGTTATTGCTTCATACCTTGTTGTATGACTTGAGGAGGACTTCTAAAAATATGGATGTTGTATGCCTTGAGTTCATGCACATGAAAGGGCTTCTGGCAACTTGATCAGCAGAGCATCTCTAAAAAATGATTGAGACTCAGGGGAACAGAGAGTAGAGAATTTGTATTCACCTTCTAGGAGGGTAAATGTTTTTTTTTTAAACATTATATGCTAACATTTTGTCAGACTGAATCAGCAACATGTCTCTATATATGTTTAATTTCAGATAACAAGCAGAAGTAAGGAATCCATATGGGAGTTCATCAAGAGTTTGCTGGATGCCTGGTCAGGATGGGTTGTTATGCTTCTCATAGGATTAAAGGCAGGTATGTGTGTCTTAGCATTACCCTTACGCCCAAAACCATCTCACCCAAGTCTGCTGCAGTGCCATCTGCTTATCTTTTTACTTTATTGTCTCTCCACTGATGTTTCAAGCTAATAAGACAGCTATGCATCCATGCAGTTATAATCCATAGTAAAAATATCCACTTGGAAAGTTTCCTGCTGAGTGCTGACCTAGAAAAAAAATTATTCACCAGTAGAGGGATTTTTCTATTGCTTTTGGAAATATGCATCTGAGCGCCTTAGACTCAATGATCTGCTTTGATTTTCTGAATCTTTGATCCACATAAGTAAATTTTATTGGAAGGATTTTTTTATCTTGTCTTCACTTAATTCTGCAAGAAGTTACTATGATGTGCGGAAAGTGTTGATCGTGACCACTCAAAGGGGAGCTTTGTAAATTGCTGTATCCACTGGCTTATCTTCTTTATATATGCATGAAGGGAAAACACAGTTTCAGACTCAGTTTCAGATCTTCTTCCAGGCCAGACAGACATATTTAACAGCCTGCTCAAACTCAGATGGCAAATTTATTGGTTTCCCAAATTGCTCCTGTCTTCTGCTCAGTTCAGCACATCTTCCCACTTGGAAAGCTGCACTTCTCTTACCAAATTGAAACAGCTGCCATTTTTTATGCTCTTTCAGTGATGTCAGGGTGCTCTTGTATCATGCATGCATGACATAAAGTTTCACAACTTCCAAGTGGTGTGAAATTCCTGCTTACCAACTGTAAAGTTAAAATGTTTATTACAGTTTTACAGGAGCCTCAGAAGTACTGGGGAAGTTCTTGAGAAAACATTGCTGAAGTAGACAGTTTTGGCAAATTATGGTATTTTGTAGAGGTACGCTTTTTTGCACAAAAGCTTTGGTGGGAAGGTGAGATGGGAAAAGAGTCTGACAGACTGTGTACTACCAGGGCTGACAAACCCTGCCTGAACACCAGGGTTGGACCCATCTGGAGAATTCTGTTTGCAAATAAAGTTAGAGCAAGTCCTGAAGGGCTCTAGTGACCTCCCACAAGCTGGTCAGTAGTGCCTTCAATCACAGAATGTGGTGTACTCTCACACACTCCCATTTTAGTAAAAAGATCCCAGAAGATTGGTTTCAATTCCAGCTTGCAATGAAACCTCATTCGATGATCCTGAGGATCTCTTCCAACTGGAATGATTCTATGATTCTGTTCTGTGACTCTGTGAAATCCTCAAGGCTGTCAAAAAGCCAGAGCTGCTGATCTCTGATAAGCTCTAATTCTGGCATGTCCAGCGTGGGAAGAGAGGTCAAGGGTAAGCTGCAACTGAGATGTGTTAGATTTTGCAACCTTTTTGATGACAAGGATGCAGAGCAACATGTTTTACCTGACAGAATCAAATCAGTCTGTTTTTAAACTGGGACAAGGACTTGTGAGTTGGCTAGAGAAGAAAAATTACCTGCGTGCTCCTGATCTGGGCTGAGCTCTGTAGACTTCTTTTGTCTCCTGTTGAAATGACACGTGCTCTGTGTGCCTTCAGCATTTCTCGGACAGGGCAAAGGTGGAGAGTCATCATCTCAACCTCAGTGAAGGGTCAACACCCCTTTGATGAGTAAGAGGCATTACTGATGCATGGATGATGTTTCTTAGCGAGGTTTGGGAAAGGAGGAGGTGAGGTTGGTCGTGCAGTTAAGAGATACTTCATGTCGTTTCCCTCTCTACTTGAAATATTGCCTGCTCAGAGAAAGCGGCCTGCTACAAGGGTACCTGTGTGATCACACACGGTTGCGTGGACCAGCGTGGCTCCTCCCTGGTCCCTCTTCTCCTTCTGAGCTGGGAAAAGCTACTGCTGTTCCAAGGGGAGCAGCCTGGGTCAGCCACAGGTGCGGGGTGAGCTCTTGGGCAGCTGGGTCCCAGCATTTCCAGAGGCAAGAAGAGGAGAGGGAGACAAAGGGCAAAGCAGCAGCAGCAGTACCCAGGGTGTGAGGGTCTTGCAAAGCACCCTGCCCCTGCTGCACCCTTGCTGGGGATGGAGGGCAGCAAGGTAGGACTCCTAGGGAAAGGAATGGCAGGGGCCTTCATGTGTTTCCAAAGGCACTTGGATAATTTACCCAGGCCCAGGAGTTTAAAGTGAGCTTAACTGATTTAGAAGCCTAAATCCCACTAATCTGGTCAATTGAATCTTTCAGATTTTGCAACACTCCAAAGGCTGCACCTCCATAGTCAACACAAGCTGATGTGGCCAAAAGGAACAATCCTCCCCCTCCGGTGTCCTCTGCTATGAGGCTCTGTTGCCTTCTGCATGTGCAGCTACACAGGGCAGGTGAAACTGGGAACTGACTTAGTGGGAAAAAATGCGTTTTGGCCAGATTAGTTTTCAGTTGACAGTGGGCTCAGCAGGGCTGGCCACCACAGAACCACAAGCAATCAAAATACTGCTGATGGGAAGTAGCTGAAGGAAGGAGGAAGGAAAGGACCATCTCATTTGGCAGTATGACTCAGGCAATTTTTGGAGTGTCATTGAACCTGCATCTTTCAGATGCTGTGTGGAGGGAGGAGATGGTGTATGGTACTGTCAAGTGGCTGGAAAGACAGTAAGGAGCTTCTGGAAATGAGGTCTTGGGAGCCAGAGCCTGCTCATTTTGGGAAGGGGGAAGGAGCAGCAACACCAACAAATGCTGTTTGGTGTGGAGATCAGATGCAACCTGCTCATGTGATGCTCCAGAAAAAGGCACTGAGCACTACCTGGGCCTGTCTCAGTCAGAAAGTTTGCAGACTTTCTGGAGAAATACAAAGCAATGTACAGGGAAATGAGCCTAAAAAATCAGCACTCACACCGAAAATTTTTAGACACTCATTTTTAAGTAATTCTGAGTTTTTACTGTGCCTATCCTGCCTGTAGGTCTGTGGCTATCCCTCAACCTAGCCATTACTGCTAGCCAACTGAATGTACATGCTATCGGCAAAAGAGTCTGTGTTTTCTGAAGATATGTGACAAAAGAGTACAATCATACTCATGCTAAAATGCTCTAGTTCTGGCACTGGATGTGGAAAAAATCACCTCTGTAATTCAGTGCTCTGCTACTTGGGTGATGCTGTTTTCTGGCACAGGTGCATCAGGAAAATGATGTTTTCAATGGAAAGTTTTAGCATTGTCATAAGCGTGTTGTAAACGATGAGTATTGGCCATCATCAAACAAAGGAAAAGGAGAGAAATAACAGGCTACTATCTCAAATGTAATTCAGCATTTCCTGGCTTCGGAGTGCTTTTTTATTTTTCATTTTGGGCAGGAGGCTACATAGAAGGGGCAACAAGTTCTGTTCCTTTGGTGGGAGAAGTAGGGAGATAAATTTAGCTCTATTACAGCCTAGACGGCTATGGTAAGTACAAGAAATTAAAGGCTTGGCTTTTTGAGATGCCGAACAATCTGCAACTTTCATTTATTTTACTTAAAGTTGCAAAGATTCAGAACTTGGAAAACTTTAAGCTCTGGTCACATGTCTTGCGAAGCGTTCTCTATTGCACTATTATCCTGCATGTGCTGGCCATCTCTTCTCATGATTTTCGTCTCTGTAAAGCATGTGTAGTAAATTGCATAAACCATTTTCCTCCTTATGTGGATCCCAAAGCATTTTGAAAAAGGGATTAGATCAGCTGCATAATTAAGCACATTTTCTTAGAGGTACTGGGGTGCATGTGAACTTGTTATATTAGAGAACTGAATGCTTGTTCCTCATACTGTTTATTAACTTTGTCAGGGAAAAACATGCAAAAAGCTCTCTTCCTTTGCATCTTCTACTAGGTAGCATTAATACTTAATTGCCTGGTTAAGTAAGATGTGATCTTTGAAGACTGAGGTGACTACAGAGGATGGTAAAGGTACATCAAGAGAAACAAGAGGCACAGTATTCAGTGCTCATGTCCAAGGGATAAGGATTCTTTGCACAGTTCCCTGAAACTTTCAGAAAATTGGAGGAGAATTTAGAATTTACTGCAGAACTGAGCAAGCTATGCTTGCTGATTTTACTAGCAGCACAGTGATTTACCATCATCTAAGAAGATGGTTCTTTGTTTCCATAGGAACTTGGGAAAGTGGAAAAGAGTAAGCAAGAGAAACGCAAGGGCTTCATGAAGAAAAGAATTGGTATACACATCATTACATCCTTCTGCAGCGTTTTTTTGTTGTTGTTGTGATCTTGTCTAGCATATCTGTATAGCTATTCAGATTATTACTGTACATCAAAAATGATTCGCTGCCACTGCAGCCACATCGCTTGTCAGTGTGGGGACAAGAACATTTATTAAGGGAGTGAGAAGATATGTGTGAGGATCTCTGAACATTGGTAGTGTTTTTCTGTTCTGTGGAACAAAAAAGCAGGTTACATATGCCTGAATTATTATTTTTTTTTCTTTTTTCTCCTTTTTCAGATAAATGAAAAGCAGAACACTTTAGTTCCAGGTCAAATAAACTGGATCTTGAACCCAACTATGTGTCCTGACTGCTAGGGAAAAGGGGAGCAGCCCCTACTCTTGCTTCATGTAATTGCATACTCAGCAAGAGCCACAGAGCTAGAAGCTTTGGAATATAAAACCAAACCATTTTGCATTTCCCAAAATATTTTTTCAGTGTTTTAGTCCTACTGAAATGTACCGGTAAATTCTGCTCAAATTCATTATGGCTTTTCTGATATCTCATTAATGATTACTGGTAGAAATGTTGTTGACTTCTACTTTCCCCTGTATGTGAGACTGGTTTGGAAAACACTAAATGACTTTTCTGTCATTTGGTGGTTTAATGCTTTCCAGAAACTATGCAGTAGGGACTGAAGGCAGGTCTGCAGGTTAAGTCTTCTGGATGCTTCCAGCCTTCCTGTTCCTGCTGGTGTTGCATTTGTGAGGACACATCTGCTCCGAGGGTGTTGCTGCTGGGGCAGGTTATTGTCACTGATGAACAAATGCATCAGAAAAGTAGGCTTTTCTTTTTGTATGTGTCTGGCCACATCAAGTTTGTGGGGTAATCATCAGGGTAATAGTTTTAAACTAAAAGAAGGGAGATCCAGGCCAAACATAAAGAAGAAAGTTTTTACAATGAGGGTGATGAAACACTGGCCCAGGTTGCCCAGAGAGGTGGTAGATGCCCCATCCCTGGAGACATTCCAGGCCAGGCTGGATGGGGCTCTGAGCAACCTGATTTTTGAAGGTCCCTTCCAACACAGACTATTCAATGATTCTGTGAGTTTACCCGTGTCTGTGGTCGGTGGCCACCGGGTGTCGCTGTAGGTCTGTGTAATTACTGGGGAAAAACTGAAATAAGGGTACAGAGAGAGAGTTTGAAGGGTAATTCTCTTCTGCATGTTGGATTGCTAAAGAATATACACATCAAGAGTCCGACTCTGTTAAGTTCATAAGTCAAAATTTGGTATCCCTATTGTTTCTGTACTGAAATATTCCTTCTAAAAGGTCGTCATGCTGTAGGAAAACATAAGTATCCTCCTCCTCCCTTACCCCGAAATACAGTGTGGTTTAAGACCTGCAGCCCAGTGTGTGTACAGAGACCCAGTGTGAAGCCCTGCTGATCTCAGGCAAGTGGTGCACCTGGAACGGACTGCAGGATCAGGCTGTACCTTAGCTATGCCTTCCTTGTTTGGCATTAGTCAGTATGAAAACCACAATATTTAAAATAAAAGCTTTCTGAGGGAACACTGAAGGTCAGGCAACAAGTTGGTTGTTTCTTTGCAAACTCACTGTTACTCCCAGTTTGGTATATACATGCTTACATTGCAGCTGCTTCCTCATTTCATGGGCTTTTGCTGTTATTATAATTAGAATGATTTTCCTTGCAACCTGATATTTTTTAATATGCTTTTTCTGCATTTCTTTTCCCAGGCACGTTAGCCGGAGTGATAGATTTAGCTGTGGATTGGATGACAGACCTGAAAGAGGGTGTCTGCCTGTCTGCCTTCTGGTACAGCCACGAGCAGTGCTGCTGGACGTCTAATGAAACTACCTTCGATGACAGGGACAAATGTCCCCAGTGGCAGAAATGGTCTGAACTTCTTGTAGGCCAGTCTGAGGTATGGGAGATCTGATGAGGCTGGGGTCACAGCAGGCCAGGGAATGCCCTTTTCTCATACTTGCTGGTGTTCCCCCCGGAGAGTTCCTCTGAAATTCATGAACTGGGGGCGTTGCAAATTTTTTTAAAAAAAGGCATTTCCATGAGTAATATTTGCTTAACTTGGGGAAGATTCCACTGTTTCAGTGTTGTGTGTGATGGAAATTTGAGAACTGCGAGATTGCTTTCTCTTTCTAACAGTATTAAACCAAAAGTGTTTCATAACTCTCATAATCACCAGACTTGAGCTGCTATCCTTTTTTTTTTTTAAAAAAAAATAATTTATTTTCTAAAAATTTTTATTTTAAGCACAGTTTTATGGGGCAAAAGAGGCGGTCCCTGACACACACATTTAGGAGGAAACTGTCGGGATTGCAGACAGATTTTATGTATTCAAATGGCGTGAGTAGTAGTGGGAGCTGCACAAGAGCTGCTCATTGTGCAATCAAATTCTCTATCAGATAGCAAAATATTTAGCTAAGTGCCGAAAGCTGGGCAAATAATGAGCTCCCTGAGAGATGACCAAAGTGAAAAATTTGCAGGGAGAAAGGACAGGAAGGGAAAAAGCTGATATGAATTTACTTAAAAATTTTATTTTGAGAACTTTTGAAAAAAATCATAGTAATTTTAAATACAAGGAATGTTGCTTCAAAGCAAAACAGATGAAAGTTTTGTTTTGAAGAAATGAGAAGAAACCTTTCTATACTCCTTTTAGTGGATGATATTTTTTTTTTTAAATATGAAAAGGACATTTTATTTTCAAACTAATCTCTTCAATGTATTGAATAATATTGATTCCTTCAGAACTCTAATTTTGGGGCAGAATTATTGTCTTGGATTCCTGCCCCCCTATTTCTACAGGAGACAAAAATGGAATGTGACATGGAGGTAGGATGAATGTGGCTTTGAAGAGAACCGGCTGAAGTATGACTTTTAAAAAAAATAACCGGTAATGCAGTTTGGTCTGTAATAGGAGAAGAAAAGACATACTTCAATAGAAGAAATCATCTTCAGTCAGGCAATTAAAAAATGGGTGACTTAGAGAGATTGTCTTGGATCTTCCCCCAGTGTGCCTGCAGAAAGCGTTTGAGGGCACCTTCATGGCCATATGGGTTTCTCATTCATGTTCCCTTCTGTGCTGCTTCAGTTTTACAGTACAAGGAGTACTAGATAAGAACATCTGTGAATGTGTATAGCCCAATTTTCCATAATCCTAAGTAACCATAGTGAAAGTAGTGGGATGCTCACTGTTCCTGAATATTCCCACCATTTGATCACAGGCAGAAATCTCTCTGTACAGTTTCCAGTCCACAGTGCCAAGCTCCCCTTTGCCAGAGGTTTGGTAGGTTCACACTGGTTTTCATCAACAGATGGTCTGGGTGGTTGTGTCTTTGTAACAGTGGAGAAATACTACGCTGGTATAAAGTTGCAGGACTGGGGATGATATTGTAATTTAAGAGAATGAAAAAATGTGGGAAGGGGAAAAAAGAGGAGAATGTTACAATTGTTATGGGATTTGGAAATCCTGTGCATGTGTTTGACAGGCTGTTACTCTGAAAGGCTTGGATAGATGAACAGAGCATATCCTTGAGAAAATATATTGCTTTCACCTGCTACTCGAAATCAGCAGTCATGACTGTTTTATGCTGGGGCTGATAAGCAAGTTATCAGCTAGGTGAGCACTGTGAAACTTTACTCACTTTGTCTTCAAATTGGGCTTCTCACACCCTAGTATACTGTCGCAATGGAAAAAAAGGTTAATCTTGGCTTAGTTATAGGCTCTTTCTCAAAACAAATGGGCTTCTAGGATCTGTGGGTTTTCTGGCTGCCACAGCCCAATGGATGCTATAAATATTAATAATATAGCTGCCAATTACTGTTACATTGAAATCCCAGGCAAAGCCCAATAAAAATGTGAATACAGAAAGTTAAAATTCTGTTTTGCAGCGAAAAGCTTACAATATAGGCAAGTTTTGCATGATTCCTGTAGCTGTAGAGGACTCCAAGAGGGATCAAAATACACTGAATTTGACTGCATTTCAGGATAGTTTAATACTTTTGAAAATGTTATTTCATTTTGTGCCTGATATTTGGGTAACTGCCCTATAAAATGCATGGTGCACAAAAGGACTAATTTGGAGCACTTTTTGAACAGAAAGTACTTGGAACAGTTCCCATAAAGGTACTCTGGTCAGATATGTCTTCTTTTGATGCATTACTGTGACTCTTTCTTATCATAGACAAGTAAATTTGACATTTTAAGGATCAGTTCTTCCTTGTCCTTTTGCCAATTTATGGCTGTGATAAAGCCCATACATATGTTCTCACTGTGAACTGTGCCTTTTCCTCTTGAAAAATGTTTTCAGTCTCATCCCCCTATAAAATTAACCCAAAGCA
Source organism: Nesoenas mayeri (assembly GCF_963082525.1). Taxonomy (NCBI): domain Eukaryota; kingdom Metazoa; phylum Chordata; class Aves; order Columbiformes; family Columbidae; genus Nesoenas; species Nesoenas mayeri. The sequence continues at coordinate 102,447,536 of NC_137541.1, forward strand.
GAATCTTGATATAAATTATTACGGAAAACATGATAGCGCATCTGTAACATACCAGGCTGTGTTTTCTTCTCTAATCACTGTTTTGTAGGCCAATGATAACCTTCACCCCTCTGGTCCTGAGCTGCTTCCAAAGAGCAAGTGAAGAGTTTCTTTGATGCAAGAAAGTTTCAAAACCTCAGATTCACTAAAGGAGTGGGTGGGTTAAAGCACATCAGATGCCATCCACTACAGCTACATCTCTAGCCAGTATCTGGTGACCTGGAGCTTCCCTATTCTGCAGATCCTGGTTAGAACTAACCTCAACTTCACTGAGGCTGAGGACCCCATTTCTGGAGCATCACATCTATACAAAGCAGAGGAAAGGGTCCTGTGTCTTCCATGGTTTATGACACTGGATCCAGCAGTGGGCTGGCTTCTAGATGTCCTGACATGAAGCTGAGAGCTGCAAGACAAGGAAGCCCCTCTATGCCTGGAACACACTTCCCAATTTGTAACGTCCACTGGAGGGAGGCTGCAAGCTGTGAGATCCCAAGTCAAGTCAGAGTAGAACTCTCAGCCTCTGGAGAGCGCAAGCGTTGGTCAGCCATGGATGGCATCCTGAGAGATGTGTTTTATCTTAGTATGCTGGGTTTGTGAGGGTTGTTTTCAGTTGTGCTCCATTTGTACCTAAATTGGACTGACACCAGACCTGAAATATTGCTAGGTCTTGCAAACCTACAAAATACAGTAAAAAACCTTACAAAATACAGTAAAAATAACAAGTTTTACTCAGTTACCCTGCAGGCTTCATTACCGTTGCTGCCAGGGTGAGTCCTGTTAGGCACTAGTGGGAAAAGTCTTAGCAGAATCATCTCTGCTGATGAGCAGTTTTGGTCTCTGATTCCTGTGCATGTGCTTAAGACTTCTGCTCCGTGCCTTAGTAATGGCATGGAATGAATGAGAAATGAACCATACTGAGTTACTACTACTTCACTTCCCAAATGTTATGTTAGTATTAATCATGAGAAACACCTGCAACTGGACCTGCAGAATGCCAGGTATCTGGAAAATGAAACAGTGAGAGCTGTCCCAAAGGGCAAGACTGACCTGGCCATATAGACTCTTCTGGGGTCCTGCCGCAGTGCTGCAGGTGTATGTGTGATTGCAGTAATGAGCTGACATGGTTTTCATGTAACTTCTGAGATGTGAAACTAGAGGAAGTAAAAAGAAATAAAGCTAATTTTACTCCAGTGGATTTAGAAGCAAAACCGCAGCTTTCGCTTAACACAGTAGGGCCAAATTGCTGTAAAGGTATTAGTCTTCTTTGGAGTCACTGCCTGTGCATACTGACATAAGAATTTTGCCCCAGGGCAACACATCCAGAGTTTTCTCTAGAGTGAGAGTAAATATTGCCATAGCTGTTTGTAATTGAAAGCGCCAGGAGAAGACATTTGTGAGGAAATGAGACCATCTTCAGCTGTAGCAACAAAGGTCCATGGTTACTACAGATGGATGTCAATCACTGTAACTGCACGATCCATGACTGCTTAGTTTCTGGGCATTGGGGGATGGTATCAAATTGCTCTGGTGCTGTTATCAGCAAAGCCATCTCTAACTTCAGCAAACATAAGGACCTTAAGAAGTTCATTCATAAGGACAAGGGCAGTGGTTCCCTTACTGTCTTTTCAATGGGACAGAGACCAAGAAAATGGGGCAAGCAAGCATTTGTGCTATTAAAGGTTGATTCCTTGCAGGCTTGCAAAAAAGAATTCTTCTCAGCTCTAGGTTTTTTGTGACTGGGAAGAGGGCCTGACCAGCTCTGTTAACTGAAGACATGATACAACTGATTAATGCCTGTTTTCCGACTTGATTTATCATAATGTTGATATCCAGGCCGCTGTCCTGCAGAGCAAAGACAGGGCCCCCGATGTTCTTGAGCAGCCGGGATTGCATCTGGTAGGAAGAGTTCACTTAGAGGTGAAGGATTCTTACCAATTCATGCACTGAGGTTTATCTTGGTTTTTGTTCTGTAGTGTCATGTTGCTAGAGGGGATTGTTTGAAGGCTTAAGCTCCTTGTATCAATTCGATGCCTCTCACGGGATTATCTTTTGTCTGTGCAGGTGGGGTTTTTGAAATTAATCTAAAAAAATACGCTTGTGAAGAGGGAGAGGTATTGTAAGGCAGATTCTAACAACAGTTTTGACTTGACCATTGGAGACAGGTAGAAAGCTTGAAGGTCACTACTGACTATGCTTTCACTATGGCACTGCACAATCAACCATGACTAATGATCATTAGCATTTCCATTTCGTCAGTAAAGTTATTCAGTTTGAAGATAGGTTTTATTATTGACTGGAATGCTTTTAAAATATCAGGACAAAAATGATTGAGATGAGTCTGAGTGGGATCTCCCAAGCTATTGTGTTTTCAAATGCCTTTCAACACTCTAATAGATAGCATCATATAGAAGGAAAGAATTTATTTATGGTTTTACCCTTCCAGTTTGTGGACTGAAATGGCTGCTGATATGCACAGGGATGCCGTTTGAAAAGATTGGCATCTGCATGGAAAGCTGACCTTTGAATACCAGCCCTCAGGAAAAGATGTATCAGCATCTCATCCCCTGTCACCCACTATGGGATGAAACAACAGGTTCCTTCATTAGGTGCTTTTTTATCACTAATTACGTTTGCCCTTATGACAGATTTGTTTGACATTTTGGAAATGTTTTTGTGGTTGGCTTCATTTTTTACTACTTGAAAGATGCTCTGTTTCAGGTGTTTGGGTCCCTTGCAAATAGACTGTACGGACTGCATTAGGTATATATTAGTATGCTGCTTCCTTCCATGAGTAATAAAATTGTTGTAGTATATAAAACCATTTGTTCTTCCTGAGGAAAAGCAGCATCTAGCATGTAAATGAAAAGATGAGGCTCCATGCCAGCATCTTCCCTAGTAGAAGCATGAGATTTACCAACATGCATTTGTCTAACAATATTTGTTACTGTTATTTTTCTAGGGTGCAAGTGCTTACATTCTAAACTATTTTCTATACATTATGTGGGCTCTATGTTTTGCTTTCCTGGCAGTCTCCCTGGTCAGAGTGTTTGCTCCCTATGCCTGTGGCTCTGGAATCCCAGAGGTGAGTTTCTCGCTGTGGATGAATAACCAAAAAACAAACAAAAGAAAGGAAAGATAATTTGCCACCTTTTCCCATTACAGAACTGTACTGTGAGATAGCATTGGAACAAGAAGATTGTCTTTCCACCTCATCTGCCTTCATTCCTTTATCTAACATGCCTTTATGGTGCTCATCTACATTTTCCATAGTAGAAAATGTTCACATGTTACTGTGACAGGCTAATGTACATGCTTGTTCACTGCCAGAGCTTAAATTCAAAATCAATGTCTCCCAGTCATCACTTGATGTACTCCAACTTATTGTGGCTGGGGCCCATAGTCACTAGAAGATTGTATAGAATTTTTCTTGGATGAAATTACTTGGGCCACTTACAAAACCAGTCATTTTCTAGGCTAAGCTTTAAATAAAACCTAAATAAAATAAAGAGGAAGAGCTACAAAGCTAAGGTTTCCTAAGCTGCTGAAGATGCAAGATGCTCATCATTTGGGATGCGTAAAGACTGTCTGGCTGTCCATCTTCTGCAAATTTTGTCCTTGTACATCGTGTCACATGGGGATGACATCCTTATGGCACCCAAAATCTCTGCCTGGTTTTCAGTATTTTACATGTTGAGCCTCTGTCCCTATTTAAGCTGTTAAAATGAGGAAGCCTATAATTCAAGCAGCATAGCTACTCAAAATTTTTGAAATCAGGGCAGTCTTTTGCTATAAGTGCTGTAGAACCACTGAGATTATTACTTAGGAATCTGGCAGACAGAATAAACAGCCCAAATTTTAGAAATCTTGGCATACTTTTTTTTTCTTCATCTCCAGAAGCATCCAAATGTTTCATAGCCAATCAGGAAAAAAAACCCATCACAAATAATTTGAAATACTTAAATCACTTCCATGTTTCAAAGTAGTCACATGTGTGTTTGTTACATGTTTATACATCTGTGTTTTAGAATTTTTTCATAGTTAACTGTAAATCTAGTTTCCAAGTGATAAATCTCTCATCTGAGGTGATGCTCAGCTCCAGTCCATTTCCAGGGCTGGAATCCAAATTGAAGTCCCACCCTACAGCTTATGTGTCACACACGTGTACTTGCTTTATTCTAGCCACTCACATACAAAATTAAGAATAAATGTGTAAAATAAGATCTCTTGGACTTTCTAATTTCATAATACTTTCATTCTTTTATGGTACGGCCATTCCAAATATTTAGAACTCTTTTTTTTCTTGGTTTAACTGGAAAAAGTATGTGGTTGTTTATTTGCTTTTTTTCCACTTTGTTAAAGTTGGGTTTAGTTTAACTCTGATCCTGTAAGCCAAGGAATTATGTAGCAGTTTCATATTTCTATTGATCTCTCTAAGACTCCTTACCAACACAGAGGACCACCCATAAGAACAGTAAAAGTGTGGTCTGCTTAACCCCTGCTCAGTTCTCACTGTGGGAAAGTTACCCTACCTGTGGTTTCTTTCCCTTCATCACTGTCTCTTTTCAAACAGTCTGCAATTTATGTATATATTTATATATTTTAATATTTGCTGGGGTTTTAACTCCATTTGTAAGTTCAGAGTAGCAAAGGTTTCTTCAGCTCTTCAACATGTTCTTCCTACTTTCCAGATAAAAACCATCTTGAGTGGGTTCATTATTAGGGGCTACCTGGGAAAGTGGACACTTTTAATCAAAACAGTCACCTTGGTTCTGGTGGTATCTTCAGGCCTTAGCCTTGGGAAAGAGGGCCCGCTAGTCCACGTGGCCTGTTGCTGTGGAAACTTCTTCAGCAGCCTTTTCTCAAAGTACAGCAAGAACGAAGGAAAGAGGAGAGAGGTGAGGTTGGCTCAAATCATCTTGGTTTTCCCTGTCCAGATACTTGGTGTTTCAAGGGACTCATGCCTTGTACATAAATATTTGCTTTGTAGGTGCTCTCGGCTGCAGCCGCTGCAGGAGTTTCTGTTGCCTTTGGGGCTCCGATTGGAGGTGTACTTTTCAGTCTGGAAGAGGTGAGACCTGGCAGTTCACTTGCTTCAATAAATATATTTTCACTTGATGCCATTTTATAATATTCCTTTTTATTTTTCAAATATTTATATGCTTATTTTTCTTCTAAAGGAAAAATAATATTTGATTTCTAGTAATAAGAAATAACCAGGTATTTTAGCATAATTTGAATTAAAGAAGAACACTGGTTTTCTGAAAACTAAATTATTTAAACTGGAAATGTATCACTGTGCTGAGCTTTCTCCAGCTTTCAGCTTGCTGCTGCATGGGTCGAACTGCTCATCACCCATCTTATCATCTCTATCCAGCAACTTTGGATTTAGATTTATTGAGTTTTCAGTGTTTACTTCTCATTTTCTGAAATCTGAAAATGCCTTTTCTGATACCTTTGTGAGCAAGTTCTGTTTGTGGTAAGGACTGGTGTTCCCAGTAAAGCCAGATGCAGAATCACAGATGAAACACACGGTGATGGCTTACTGTGTGCAGTGGTCCAGTGAACAGTTAAAGCAAACACCCTCTGTCACACTCAGTGTGAAGTGTTTATGGTCTCTGCTTGGTTTTAGGTCAGCTACTACTTTCCTCTAAAAACCCTCTGGAGGTCATTTTTTGCTGCTCTTGTGGCTGCCTTCACACTGAGGTCCATCAATCCTTTTGGAAACAGCCGGCTGGTCCTGTTCTATGTGGAGTACCACACACCCTGGTACATGGCCGAGCTCTTTCCCTTCATCCTGCTCGGAGTCTTCGGCGGCCTCTGGGGAACCCTCTTTATCCGATGCAACATCGCTTGGTGCAGGAGGCGCAAAACCACCAGATTGGGGAAATACCCGGTCCTGGAGGTAATAGCGGTGACAGCCATCACTGCCATCATTGCCTACCCCAACCCCTACACCCGCAGGAGCACCAGTGAGCTGATCTCAGAGCTCTTCAATGACTGCGGTGCCCTGGAGTCCTCGCAGCTCTGCGACTACATCAATGACCCAAACATGACCCGGCCGGTGGATGACATTCCCGACAGACCTGCTGGGCCCGGAGTCTACACTGCAATGTGGCAGCTCGCCTTGGCTTTGGTGTTTAAGATTGTCATCACAATATTCACTTTCGGCATGAAGGTAAATTGGGGACAGGAGCAGAAGCTGTCGTCAGCACACGACACAGATGTGTTGCACTCAGCAACTTGCGGTCTATCTGGCAGGGCTTGTGTGCCTCTGAGCTACACCCAGCCCTGTACCCTGTATCCAGGTGTAGTGGACATGCCCGTTGGTTCACTCGCCCTCTAGTGCCTTCCTCTGTGGGTCATTGTCACAGCAAAGGGACGAGCCCTGCTTTTTCCACCTTCTAGTCATCTGCAGTTTTATCAAGCAAAAAGGAAATCTGAGTGTGAATTTAAATTCTTGCCAATAAGCAAATCCAAGATGATTTCCACTGCAGCTTTCAGCTCTCCCAGGGATATGGACTATTTATATTGTTGTCTTGTTGGATTAATGTCCTAATGTGCCTTGAGGCAGCTATGCTCAGGGAACTAATAGCTTTGAATTTATTGATTTACAGATTTAAAACCTCACAAAAATATAAAAGTAACTGGAAAGTTCTATTTTTGAATGTTTTCAAGCACTATATCTTGGAAAAGAAGAGGGGAGTGAGTGAGGGAGGACTGACAGATGTATCTTTGTTTATTCTGGATTTGCAACTTTTTCCTTCCTTTCCTCCTCCTCCACATAAATAGGTGATGAAAGGTCCAAGAAGAATTTATCCAAGCTTTCAATATATACAAAGCTGTTTGTGGTGAGTTGTATATATCTGATTGCTAGAGCCCATATAAAACACACATCTGTCTGTCTGCAGCTCCCATTATCTGAGCATTTAGTTCTGGATCTGATTGCGGTAGATGATGGGAAGTTTTTCCGAGTGAAACAGTATATTTTGTGCCATGCTCAAAGCTAAAGCATGGCATCTTTCTCTTAAAAACTGAGCTGGAGCTGAGGATCCATCTTTTAGAAGGCTTGTTACCCCCAAAATAGTAGGAAGTTGCTGGAGTTTTGCTTTTCTTTTGTGTTTTCTCCATTTAGGATGCCGCTGATGACAAGAACTACTTAATGGTAGAAGGTCACTTAGGGCCAGTCACTGAGTCCCACTGATTTCCAGGGAGAATGAGAGGGAGTTTAAGAGCACACGTGTAACATTTCTGCAGGATGATTTGAAATGAGATGCCCTTCAGTGCAGAAAGTGATTTATGCTGGGGCTGGCAGCCAGTTGTTATTATGCTTATTTATTTGTTTACAAACTTCTGAGTTTGGTTCTTTGTTTGATATGTGGATCTTTATATATCTAAAATTTGTTAGAAACAATGGGCAATCTCAACTATTCAACTGTTCTGGAAAAGAGCAGACAAAATATCTTTACCCTTCAGCTCTAGAAGGCCAAATCTGACTGTATCAGCAAAATTAACACTATATGATGAGGAAGATAGCTTCTGCAGCTAACAGCCCTAGCACCCCTGGGCTATACCAAAGTTGTTAGTTTACTTGTCTAGGAAGCTCAAGGTATATTTTCAGAATTAAAAAGATATAACAACTTTTCCTCTCTAAAAACAACAAAAAAATCCATGCAAGCCCATGAAACAGATCTGAACTGTCTTCTCCACCAAGAAATTTGTCTCCAACTTGACAATTGCACTTGACATCTCAGAAGAAATGCACTTAGCCAAGGCAAAGTGATTTTTAAAAAAAGAATTATTACCATACTTTTTTTTTAAAATGATTTGTGACTTGTCTGTGTAGCAGACAACAAGGTAATGATTCACAGAACTTCCTGGAAAATATATAGTAAGCTGAGATGAAGAAATAGCTGCCTCTGAGCAGTAAACCTCCTTTCTCTAAATTTTTATTCTGTGTTTGACATTTAATTTGAAATCTGCTTGGATTTAGCCTGAAAGAGTAGTAATAAAACTGTAAAGTACCCTGTGAGATAGAAGTTGAAATCAAGATGTTATTTTCAGTTAAGCTTATTCTCAAGCCCATGACAGAACCATCAGCAGCTCCTGACTTCCTGCTGAGAAAGCAATAAAGGCAAGAACAGGAGCATCTTGACTTTTAAAGCAGACTGTTATTGAGAAACACAGTTTATCTATCAATTTCAGTATGAAGCAGCAGATAGGATTCAAAATCACTTAAAAAAATGCATTAAAATTTTATAAAGCTATAAATAGACACATAGGCACACAAACTCAGTCACTGCAGAAACCTATCTCAGACTGTGCAGAACATCACTGTAGGCTGCCAAAAGGCTATGGCCTTCTGAGCTAGTGTTTAGTGAGGAAACTGGGTTCTCCTACCACTAATAATAAATTATTTGATCATTACTAGTCACTTTTGTGCTCATGTGTCTATATTTTGTTCAAGATTCCTTCAGGTCTTTTCATTCCCAGCATGGCTGTTGGAGCCATAGCGGGCAGGATGGTTGGCATCGGAGTAGAGCAGCTGGCCTATCACCATCATGACTGGATCATCTTCAGGAAGTGGTGCAGACCTGGGGCAGACTGCGTCACACCAGGACTTTATGCTATGGTGGGAGCGGCAGCTTGCTTGGGTACAGTACCTGCCAGTCATTGCTTCGTGCATGTTTGGGGACCTACAAATTGTTTATGAGGGCTTTTTGTTAGTGTTAGGTGCTCTGCTGGCATTTATGGATGTAGTAGATATGATGGGCTAAGGCATGGGCATCTTCCTCAAATGGTCTCTCCAGTGATCTGCTGGGTAGTCAACAAGAGAGGCTTGCAGTCACCCATGACTAATCTTTATAATCTGCCCAAAAGCACATAGAAGGAAATAAAAAAGTTAAAGTCAGGCTACAAGTTTCCAAGGAGGAGTGGTTCTGCTTGTTTTTTTTTCCCCTGTGATGCAATGAAATCCACTGTAGCTGGACTAATGTCACTGCCTTGTTTAGCCTATGCTTTCTGTTAGTGCAGGCAACAAAATCCCCAGTTCTGGCCAAATTTTAAGCTACACAGAGCTAACAATTCTAGGTCTTATTTTGGCTGTGTGTCATCTGGGTTGTCTTTTGTTTTTTGTTTTGACCATAGGCCAGTATCTGATTACATTCAATCAACAGGATTTATTTGATATAACAGGAATTATCTGTTAACTACTAAAGCAAGATCATTGAATAATACGTCACAGATCTTTCGAGGTCCCTTCCAAACCCTAACATTCTGTGATTCTGTGATGTCACGTTTCTAGTCATAGGAATTTTACAAACATACTGTCTGAACATGTTTTTGCCTAATCATATCTTTCCCCTTATGTACTTCCATGTTCTACATCCTTTTGTTGTTCTTGATACCAACATTAGATGATGAAATAATAGTGAGGAGACACAACACATGATTAATGTAATTGGGTAGAACTGAAATGAAAGATATAGTCAGGGAAGATCTGGAAAAGTTTCAGTTCTGGAGTCTCGTGTTAGAAAAGTAGGATAATTTGTGTGATCAGTTATAAAGGAAGGGTGAGATTTGCTTGTTTAAATTTAGTGTCTGTGGTGTAGACATCAATATCTGAGCTAGCTGTGTTGGTACCCTTCACAGTCAAAGAAGAAAAATGAGATACTGGAAAGATCAGTCTCATCTGGCAATAGGCATCTAAAACCAGACAAATGAATGGATGCATTTGGCCTCAAAAGTGCCTGTTTTTCTCCAGAGATTATAAAGGCAATCTGGATCACCCCTTTGGTTGCAAATACCTACAGCAATGTAGACACATTAAAACAGCTGGGATGAATATTACTGTCAAAAAGAGTGAAGTGCTTGCTTTTTTCCATAAATGAACTTAACATTCATAAAAGAAATGATACACAAAAATTTTGCTCTGATATTCCAGTCGATCTGCTAGTCAGTAATTACTTCCTCTTTTGAAAGTTCCAAATCAAGATGCAGTGATTTTAATAGTGCGGTGAGACATGCAGCAGAATGGTCACTGCTTGTTCTTAAGACCAAGACCATCTTGCTTAGAGTAAGACATATAGAGTAAGTATTAAATGATCCTTACTGTGGTATCTGCTCTCAGCTTTTCGGAGTCAGAAGTTTAAGGCATTCCTCAAATGAGAGCCATATCCGAATCATCGTGTTAAATAACCAACAATTTAATTTTCCTGTATGCTGCTAGATTAAAAGAATCCTCTAATGACCTGTTTCTGATTTCTCTCATCTAAAATGATGGTGTATTTTGCCTAAAAATAGCAAATTTATTACATTTACCTTTTGAACGGAGGCAAAGAAATCCTACCTAATAATTCAGTGATACATATACAGTTGTCTGCAGTTACGTGATTATTTTTATCCTTTAATGTAAACTGAAGGAGTAAGGAGCTTGCTTATGAAATTAATATAGAAAGACTAGACTGAAAAATACAGCTACATCCCTGTCTATGGCTGCATGCCTAGATGGCCTCAAATCAAATTGTATACAGTTCAAACTGCGTGTTATACTGATATCAAAAGCTAGGGTTTAAGCTGTAACATAACTCTTGCAGTGGCCCTAAACTATCCTTACGTAGGATTTTGTAACCCTGTTGTCCTCAAAGATAATGCTTAGCTTTCCCTTCAGTATGAATGTACTAGATAAATGGATATGAAGAGCAGCTCCCAATGCTCCTGCCTTCTGATTCTTGGAGTCATTTTACAAGGCCAGTGGCAGGATTCAGTTTGAGTTTCTCAAGTATCCAGTATAGGTGATTTTTTTGCATGTTCTCTGGTTTAATAGCTTGGGTTTTTAGCATTCATTATTTGTTTTTCAGTGTTAGCATCTTTGGCTTGAACAAGTCCAGTCCATCTTTTTGATGAAAATTACAGTAGATGAAAAGTCTCTTTCTTCAGTGAAATAAGCCCAAAGATGCTTCACAAAGTATAAGGGCAAAGTATAAGGGTGTAAATAATCTCATGCTTTTATAAGTGTGAGACTCAAAATACAAATGTGTTACATGAGATGTACGCTTCAAGAGGGCTGAGGGAAACTTGACTGCTTTCCTTGTTGGCAGGTGGTGTTACCCGAATGACGGTCTCTCTGGTGGTGATCATGTTTGAGCTAACTGGAGGCCTGGAGTACATCGTACCTCTTATGGCTGCAGCTGTCACAAGCAAGTGGGTGGCAGATGCTTTTGGGAAAGAAGGGATCTATGAAGCTCACATTCATCTGAACGGCTACCCATTTCTGGATGTGAAGGATGAATTCACCCACCGAACCCTGGCAACTGATGTCATGAGACCAAGGCGTGGTGAAGCTCCTCTCTCAGTGCTGACTCAGGACAGCATGACGGTGGAGGATGTTGAGACACTTATCAAGGAGACTGACTACAATGGTTTTCCAGTAGTGGTTTCGAAAGACTCGGAGAGACTTATTGGATTTGCACAGAGACGGGAGCTGATTCTTGCAATAAGTGAGTATCAGTGTACATAAGTTTGACAGGAATTTTGGTAGAGTAGGATGTTACCAGTGTTATTCAACTTGAAGAATGGTTACGTAAGAACCAAATCTGATTTCCTTCCCAAGTCTATCTTTTCCTAGTTGCTGTGATCCACAGCTGGAAGCTTTTCTGTTGTAGCATACCTCCTGGTAGACTTCTGTGGGTTGACTTTTATGGACTTAATTAATGCAATTCTGCTAAAGACAACAGAGATGAACTTGACTTACACAGCCAGAAGTTTTTGGAAAAGATGAAAACCCACTGCAGTGCTGAGCTTCTTGTAGTGTCCATGGGCCTCCAGTAGCAGCTGGGGCAGGTCATGAACCTTTGCCATCCTGTGACAAAATGCAAGTCCCTATGCTTCTTTCTGTTGCACTATCTCAGTTTTTCTAACATGCAGTCCTTTTGTGCTTGGTGTGGAAAACTTCAGTGGAGAATGTTGTTTGGTAAAGGTGGCTGAGTTTTGTCAGGCATCCAGCTGATAGCTGGGCTGCTTGCCTGAGTGCCTGATCCAGATCTTTACAGATTTTGGCCCATCGGGTCCTTTCCTGGTTGTCTTGATGGCTAGGTGGGGATTGAAAAGACAGGTATATTGGATGAAAGCAAGTGTTCCCACCTTGCCTGTACCCAGGGCATTCAAAGCTGCAGAGATCTGTGAGTCTGGCAAATTACCTCCATGGTTTGCTCCCAATTCTCTCAGACCTGTGGTGCCGAAGGCCAGCTGGGTGGGCAGGTGGCTGCTGGCTGGGCATGATTGCCTTCTGCTTTGCAAGGGAGTGGAGTATCTGGCATATCCAAATCTTGGCATGGTATTATTTCTTTCTGTGTGGGCCTATTTCATCTGTCCACTTCAGGCACTGTTAAAAAGCTGTTGTCTCAGACAGAAACTCCCATAGTTTTTAGAAAAGAAAATCCAGAAATGGAAAATCAGGGCTGTTTTACAGGGCCACTTTCCTGCTCAGATCTCACAAAGCTAAAATAAAATTTGAAATAACAGTGCTCTTTAAACCATGTGGGGTTTTTTAGTGCATATTATTTTTTGTCCCCTGAATGTAAAAAGACTCCATGTAAGTGATTAGACCTAAAATTTATATTCATTTATTTAAGGACACTCAGCTGTTACTTGATTCCCTTCTTCTCATTCCATAGCAGAAATTAATGAATGCCGCATCAATACTACATGCAGAAGAAGAAAACAAATGGCAGAGCTCAGTTTTCTCCCCTTGTAGTGCAGAATTCTCTTCAGTAAGAAATTATCTTCTCATTTTTTTTCCTTCTGTTGTGTAAGTTGTCATTTCAGTTAGAGAAAATAGTTCGTGAACTGAATTAATTTTGCATTTAGTTATATCACAAATTTCTTAAAACACAGGAAAGCAGAACAAGCCTTACTGCCTGTTCTACAGCTTCTCTAATTGTACAATTGTAATTTCACTTCCAAGGAGTGTGGGAATGTAACTTTTTCATTCAAAGCCCATCATTGCCGTTTGCTCCTTCCTCTCTCCTCTAAAAACAAGCAAAAAAAAGTCTCCATGAAGTTATAATGCTTTGTAGATCAATCTCAGTATAAGAAGATTTTAAAGACGCAAAGATGAAGTCCAAGACTGCTAGCTGCAAAACTCCTTTCAAACAACTGATTTTCTTGGAGGGCTAATCTTCCTTTGGTAGCAACAAAAGATGCCTTGTATGGCCAAGCTAGGAAAGAAAATATGTGTTTGAAGTTTCACCAAATTTTTAAATGTCAAGTGCTGATACCAATTATAAAATAGTTTGTATTGTGTCCTGCTTTTGCTAATGATTTTCAAATGTCTTCCGCATAACCCTGTGAGAAACGAAGAAAACTTAATTAGATGTATTCAGCCCACCCCGTGGCTGACTTTTATGCTGTCAGTGCCACATCATGGCTGTAATATTTGCTGCCATGCTAACTTTATAGCCTTCCATGTCTCCTTTGCAGGGAGGTATGTCAGCAGGAAAATTGCAGGGACTAAAGGTGCAGAGCCCTTACTTTAAAAGCAGGAAGATCAGACGCTGTCTGAAGCGAGTCAGAGAGACTTCTCTGGAACTTAGTTTTTTCATTCAGCTCATAAATTTCTACATGACTGAATGGGCTTGCTAGGAGATGTGTGAAAATGTCCAGCTATGTACCGATAACGAAGACATCAGTTAAAAATAAACTCAATGATTTTAGATCAAAATGCTTTCCTGTTCAAAACCTGTTTCTGTTTCTTTGACACCGACATTTTCCACAGGCAAAGATACTCTTTCCCGATCAGCTCTGATTAAGAGCATCTTTCATAGGATCTGAGGCAGAACTGAGGTTTAAAATCAAAAACTTCTCTGCATAGATGTTTTCATAAAATCTTCAACTGCCAAGGATCTTTGGTGACCCTTTTTCTCTTGGGTTGAATATGACAGCTCCTGATGTCATCCCATGCTGACTGATTCTGTGCATCCTGAAATGCCTGTACACCAATGCACGCAGTATGGGGAGTAAGCAGGAGGAGTTAGAAACCTGTGTTTGGGCAGGAGATTATGACCTGGTGGCAATTACAGAGACATGGTGGGACAGTGCACATGACTGGAATGTGGTCATGGATGGCCATGTCCTTTTCAGGCAAGACAGGCCAGCCAGGCCTGGTGGTGGAGTTGCTCTTTACGAGAGAGAGTGACTTCAATGTATTGAGTATTGTCCAGGGGCACATGAGGAGCGAGTTGAGAGTCTGTGGGTGAGAATTAAGGGGCAGGCTGGCAGGGGTGATACTGTTGTGGGTGTCTATTACAGGCCACCAGATCAGGATGAAGAAGCTGATGAGGCCTTCTACAGACAGCTGAGAGCAGCCTCACAGTCACAGGCCCTGGTTGTTGTGGGGGATTTTAACTTCCCTGATGTTTGCTGGAAGGACTACTCGGCCAGCCAGCCACAGTCCAGGAGGTTCCTCCAGTGCACTGATGATAACTTCCTCATGCAAAGGGTGGAGGAGCCGACTAGGAGAGGTGCACTGCTGGACCTCATCCTCACTAACAAGGAGGGTCTGGTTGAAGCGGTAAAGGCTGAGGGCTGCCTTGGTTGCAGCGACCATGAGATAGTGGAGTTCAGGATCTCATGTGACAGGATCAGAATAGCAAGCAGAATTGCAACCCTGGACTTCGGTAGGGCAAACTTTGGCCTTTTCAAGCAATTGCTGGGGGAAATCCCATGGGCAAGGCTGCTTGAAGGTAAAGGGGCCCAAGATAGTTTGTTAGCATTCAGAGCTTGCTTCTACCAAGCTCAAGATCAGAGCATCCCCACATGTAGGAGGTCAAGGAAGGGAGCCAGGAGACCTGTGTGGTTAAACAGGGAACTGCTGGGCAAGCTCAAGTGGAAGAGGAGAGTTTACAGATCATGGAAGGTAGGGGCTGGCCACTTGGGGAGAATATAAGGCTGTTGTTAGAGGATGTAGGGAAGCAACTAGGAAAGCTAAGGCCTCAGAATTAAACCTGGCGAGAGGGGTCAAGGACAACAGAAAGAGCTTTTTCAAATACATGGCAGATAAAACTAACACCAGAGGCAATGTAGGCCCACTGATGAATGAGGGGGGTGCCCTGCTGACAGAAGATACAGAGAAGGCCGAGTTACTGAATGCCTTCTTTGTCTCTGTCTACTCTGCCGGAGGCGGTCCTGGGGAGCCCTCTACTCCTGAGGCCCCAGAGGAAGTCAGGACAATGGAGGAGTTTGCCTCGGTTGATGAGGACTGGGTTAGGGAGCAATTAAGCAATCTGAACATCCATAAATTCACGGGTCCGGATGGGATGCACCCGTGGGTGCTGAGGGAGCTGGCTGAGGTCATTGCTAGGCCACTCTCCATCATCTTTGCCAAATCTTGGGAAATGGGAGAGGTGTCTGAGGACTGGAAGAAAGCAAATGTCACTCCAGACTTCAAAAAGGGCAAGAAGGAGGACCCAGGTAACTATAGATCGGTCAGCCTCACATCCATCCCTAGGAAGATGATGGAACAACCAATCCTTGGTGTCATCTCAAGGCATATGAAGGATAAGAGTGTCATTAGGGGCAGTCAACATGTCTTAACCAAGGGGAAGTCGTGTTTGACCAACCTCATTGACTTTTATGAGGACATAACCAGGTAGCTAGATGATGGCGGAGCGGTGGATGTGGTCTACCTTGATTTCAGTAAAGCATTTGACACAGTCTCCCACAGCATTCTCACTTCTAAACTGAGGAAGTGTGGTCTGGGTGATCAGGTAGTGAGGTGGACTGCGAACTGTCTGAATGAAAGAAGCCAGAGAGTTGTAGTCAATGGGGCAGAGTCTAGTAGGAGGCCTGTATCTAGTGGAGTGCCTCAGGGGTCGGTACTGGGACTACTATTATTCAATATGTTCATCAATGACTTGGATGAGGGACTAAAGTGTACTATCAGCAAGTTTGCTGATGACACCAAGTTGGGAGGAGTGGCTGACACACCAGAAGGCTGTGCTGCCATCCAGCAAGACCTGGACAGGCTGGAGAGTTGGACAGGGAAAAATTTAATGAAATATAACAAGGGAAACAGTGAAGTCTTGCATCTGAGTATGAACAACCCCAGGTTCCAGTATATGTTGGAGAATGACCTATTAGAGAGCAGTGTAGGGGAAAGGGACCTGGGGGTCCTGGTGGACAGCAGGATGACCATGAGCCAGCACTGTGCCTTTGTGGCCAGGAAGGCCAATGGCATCCTGGGGTGTATTACAAGGGAGATGGTTAGTAGATTGAAAGAGGTTCTCCTTCCCCTCTACTCTGCCCTGGTGAGACCACACCTGGAATATTGTGTCCAGTTCTGGGCCCCTCAGTTCAAGAAGGACAGGAAACTGCTGGAGAGAGTCCAGTGCAGAGCCACAAAGATGATTAAGGGAGTGGAGCATCTCCCTTATGAGGGAAGGCTGAGGGAGCTGAGTCTCTTTAGTTGGGAGGAGACTGAGGGGCGACCTCATTAATATTTATAAATATGTAAAGGGTGAGTGTTACGAGGATGGAGCCAGGCTCTTCTCGGTGACAACCAATGATAAGACAAGGGACAATGGGTATAAACTGGCACACAGGAGGTCCCATTTAAATTTTAGAAGAAACATCTTCACAGTGAGGGTAACAGAGCACTGGAACAGGCTGCCCAGGGAGGTTGTGGAGTCTCCTTCTCTGGAGACATTCAAAACCCGCCTGCATGCCTTCCTGTGTAACCTCATCTAGGTTTTCCTGCTCCAGTGGGGGGATTGGACTGGATGATCTTTTGAGGTCCCTTCCAATCCCTGACATCCTGTGATTCTGTGATTTCCAGTATGGTTTGTGTCTGTGTGGCTTGAAATCTGGATTTGGTTTCACAAAAGACACAGTATATGGTACCAGTACAGGGCAGAGCAAAACATTGTTTTTGTACCATGCTGGCAAATTTTGACAGCTAATCCTCTTTCACTGAAGGACAAAGTTGCTTTGGATTTATTGCAGAAGATGCCATTGCTTATCATTACCACAGAGTAGCTAATGCTTTGCAAACCTTCACCTCAACTTGCTTCATAGGTCTGTTCATGGAGACATACACTGTCTCCCTAAACTAAAAAAATACTTGCCAAGAGGTAAACATCACATGTGGTGAAGCATCTTTTATTCTCCTGTTCAGATTCTTATCTCCTGCTCAGCCTGACAGCATCCAGAGGTATTGGAGTTAAGTCTGGGAACAGTATAAGCCCCATTTGTGCAGCACTGTAGCCAGGGAATGAGGTCTTCTGAAAAGCAGAGTCAGGCCCATACCAGTATCTCTTCTTTCCCTGCACTGTGCCCTGCAGATGACTCCTCAGTTTGAACTGGCTTGGGTGCCTCTATATGACAATGTTGCGCTATGTAGACACATGCTTTCAAACAAGAAGCTTCAGCTTCCTTCTCTGGCCCAATAAATTGTGCACCAGCAGTGTGGTGGCCCAGCGAATACTCTGGGGAAGTACTCCACCTCCCTCACACAACTGACTTCTTGGATGAAGGCAATAGCTGTTGAGTCCCACATCAAATATGTGTTCACACACAGCTCTCCTCTGCCTCTTGATTTACCCCTATGTAATTTCTTTCTTAGTAAGTGTAGCACTAGGCATGCTCTAGAAATGCATCCAGTCCCTATAAAGTGAATGGCAATGCTACTTCCAATTGCTCAGAAGCACCTTCAGGATGATTGTGTCCTTTCACCAGTTCTTGTCGAGCAGGTAGGCAGGTCAGGGGGGCAGAGTCACCCTCTGGGAATAAATGTCTACATTTTAGATGACACCTACCTTATAGTCTTATGGAGGAGAGTATTTGACCCTGTAAAGCTCTTCTTAAATTTGGCCAGCTTCAGAGGCTTTGTATGAAAGGCAGAGTCTTGAACACAGGCCAGGTGGCCTGTATAATGTACTTTTCCCAGTGTGGAGTTGAGAGAGCAACATAGTTAATATAGGCTGTGAACTGTGAACTCCTGAATATGAAAGGCCGTTTCACATTTGAGAGAACTAATTCACTCTCTAGCTATGACAAGAGCCTTCTGCATAGATTACTCTGTAAAACCAGACATCATCATCCATTTGTTTTGCCCCTTCTTTTAAGCTGTATCTGTTTTTCTTACCCAGCGACTGCAAAAATCATGTGTTCTTCTGTTTTACCTTTAACTCCCCCATCCAGTGAGACTACATATGAAGTCCACCATTTTTCTGACACCACTGAATTTGCTCAATAGTACTACATCATTCAAATTTCTCGAGAGAGATGTTTGACTTTGAAGGGTGAAGTCATGGCTTTGGCTAATCACTGTTGTCCAGGATCATTGCTGCCTTGGGGACAGCCATGTGGTAACTGAAGTGCTTGGGCCTGTTGCTTTGGGTGCAGCTTGGGGAAGGAAATACCTAACTGTCAAGGGTTTTTATCAAAGGGTGGGAGTTACCTTCAGTTTGATTAATGTTACCTCTTACCACAGATCATATATCAAAGTGCCATGCAGGCATGTTCACACTTGAAATTAGATGTATGAATCAAAACAAGATGAGACAAAGTTAGCATCGTTCCTATAAATGGCAATAGGCCTTGAAATATGTGGGGTGAGAAGGCTGAAAATCATATACTGTATTGATATTAGGTTCGAGCCAGCACTGCTCCAGTTCCAGAAATATTACAAGACAATGATCATTAAATGGGAAAAAATGCAGCTGGAACACTTTGGAAACCATTACTGTCTACACGTTACAAGTCAGAGGAGCAGGTTTCTGCACTTTGATTGATGGCTATGAGCTCTAAGAATATACACATACGCTTTGAGTATGTCTGATTTGCTGTACCTCTCAAGAACAGAAGCAACCTTAATTAATCAAAGATAATAGTTCTGGCCATTTCCAAGAATTTATATTAAAAAAAGAAAAGAGTAAAACTCTCAGGGCCGAACACATGATATGCTTATTCTGTGTAGAGAGAAGTTATCTATCATTTGGAAATCTATCTCATGTATTGATTGTACTGTGTAGTGTTGAGTAGAAACGAGGGAAACACTACAAAGAAAATTAACTCCTTCAATGCTAAGTAATCTTGTTGGAGCATATTTGGAAGTAAAAGGCTTATAATGATCATGTAAAGTCCGGATGCAGTGTAAAGTTCAGGTCATAGTTTGATCAAAGTATGAATGATAGCTTTTGAACTTTTGAGAGTGGTTAGATATGTACTGTTGGAAAAAATGTATCTAACTCATTTACTGCTATATATTGTTCCTCCCTTTACTGTTTTCCTTTAAGTAGGATGCTGTTTTTTTTCCACCATTTGAAAATGTAGATATACAAACTCTATGTAAGGAATTAACTGCAAAACTACAACATTCACCCTGTGTGCCACAAAGGTGTGCCACTCTAGAACGACACCCACACCACCCCCAGATCCCTGGGATGTGAGTTTCTCTTTCCCTACCTTTGTGTTCAGAACTCCATTCATCATGCCCAAATTTCCCCCACTCCACTGAGAAGTCTGTGAACAAACATGTTGCTCCAAGCCAGCTGGGACTGTATGCAGGCTGTTGACTCCACTTATCTGGGCTTATAATAGAAGGTTCTGTTATGGTTCTCACAATGGAGGAAATGGTACATAATTATTTGAATTTGAGAAAAACTGGATTAGTGATTTTTGTGAATGCAATGAGTTGCAAATTTTTTCAGGAAAGCATTATCCCAACCAAGCAAAATGTTTGTAAAAATATCACTTCTATTTCCTTCAAGGGAACAATGTCTCAAGGAAATTCAAGATTGCTCAGTAACCTCAACTTCTGGGATCTCAGTATATTAAAGACAGAAAGTTGCTAGTACCTTTGCTTTCCAAAGGAGGATTTTTTTATTACTTGCTATCAAGCCTAGCTCACTTATCTACCTTGATCTTTCTCTTATACAGAGAATGCAAGACAGAGGCAGGATGGGGTGGTGAGCAACTCCATCGTATACTTCACCGAAGACCCCCCAGAACTGCCTCCCAACAGTCCCCATCCACTGAAGCTGCGGCGTATTCTCAACCTGAGCCCTTTCACTGTCACTGACCACACACCAATGGAGACCGTGGTAGATATTTTCCGGAAACTTGGACTCCGGCAGTGTCTTGTTACTCGCAGTGGGTGAGTACGGGCTGAGTCAAGCACACTCAGAGAATTGCAGATTTTTTTCAGCATTAACAGTGCAGATAAATACAAAATAAACTATTCAGGCTCCCACTATCATTCAGTTTTCAACAGAGGCAGATCTGGCAAGTAGTATTGTTTGCAGAGGATGTGCCTATTTCTAGACCTACAGCTGGATTACATGCTTGTGAAAACTGTGATAAAGATGTCAGTGGAAGAAAATTCATCAGTTCAACTTTCTTTAGTGGAAAATGGAAATGTGTATAAACCAAAAGTCCACAAAAACAGCTGAGGAAGTGTGGGAACATGAAATTAGAAGAGTAAAAAGCTGCAACCATGTGCAATAGAAATAATACCCCATCATTCCAGCGGGACTTCCGCTATTTTGGGGTCATCATTCACCCTAGGACCTAGTAGTAAGAAGAAACTTTACAACAGTATAACAAAACCAGAGCCATCATTTTCAAATGTGGAAGACTAAAATTTAGTCCTCATCAAAAAGCCTTTTTGTTATTCAACTATATTGCATATCAGCTGTTACTATTGATACAGTGTCCTTAGCATTACGAAAATAAGGATAATTATTGGGACACAGATTTCGGTCCTGATTTGAGGTGCCTGGATTTGGAAATTTTGAGCTCGAGTTCTAGCGTGTACATGGAAGGTGGAAAAACTGTAACAATGATGTGGTTTCAAAATTCAGTGCCTCGTGGCCTTCAAGGACAGAACATAAAAGCCCTTGAATACTGAATACAGTTAGGAAATCTTGACTCCAGGGACCAGATATCCCATAAGCCCCATCTTCCCTGACAGATACAATTAATTTAGGATCATATAAATGAGAAATTATCGCTCAGCATTGAAGGAATTATGCTGTCAAACGGTGAGCATTTTGGAAAGTCTGTACTTTCACTTAGTCTGTGTATTACTAAAGCCCATGCCATAGCTCAGGGCACTGGTGTCTTTGTTTTGTGCTGTTGGCCCTCTGCAGCCTGAGCCTAAGGGAACTCATTACTTTGTTTTACAGTGTCAGGAGTTGTAGCTCTTCACTCTGACATGTTCCCAGCAAAAAGTGTAAACAACCCAAAGTATTTAACTTAATGATCATGTCCAGAGTAGTAAAAATACATGAGGTGAGAACATTTTTTTATGAAAGATAATCACTGAGGAATGGATGGGATGGACAGTGTTATATGGAAGCACTCACAAAATGTCCCTGCAGCTGAACAGGGGAAAAAGACACATTATATATGAGATGACTGTTGACCTTTCCTTTCCTTTTCTCCTCTAGGAGGCTGCTGGGTATCATAACTAAAAAGGATGTATTAAGACATATGGCTCAAATGGCAAACCAGGACCCTGAATCTATCATGTTTAACTAGACTGGTAAAGGAAGAAGAAAGTAACCCCAAAGGAATACCTTCTAGATTAACACAAAGGCTATGCTCGGTGTTTCATTTTGTTTAAAGAGAAAATGTAATGGCTATGAGGAATGGCCCAATACGCCTCTGACGGAGGGAGTGCATGCAGGATGGCACTTATTTAATGAGGAAGGCAGTTCAGAAGCTCTGAGCAGCTGCAGACATCAAGCTGTGTTTCCTTAATGAGATTCCCAACAGCTTAATTGGAGTGTTGGTGGGTGTAAGAGATGTGATGCTTAGAGACAAAGAGCCAGGAGCACCAGTGGGATGCACCAGCGTTCGTGGTAACTCTCGAGGCAGGTGTGAAGACTCACAGACACTGTTTATGCATAAGCTGTTAACAGAGAGAAAGATTCATGTTCCAAACTGGAGAATGTGTATGAGTAACGTCAATTGTTTTGGTTACCGAAATCATGGCTATTTATTTGTTACTGAATTGTACCATTTTCATGAGGGAAAAAAATAATTGTATTTTAAAACAAAAAATTTTTGCCATCTTCATTTATTTTTGTAAAAGTTAAGTGAATCAAGACTGGAGTTAAAGGAGCATGAACACACTTCAACTCACTTTAAAACGTAATGTCCCCTGCTCCCTGCTTTAGTCCTTTGAATTTTAGACAGTTTAGCATTTCTGTCAATCAGCTTCCTTTTATTAATGTTGAAATGTGACTTATTTGTAAGGATTTATGATTTATCTATGCAATTTTGCATACAGGTACTGTAACACCTAGGATTATATTATGTGGTTTTCTGTGGCAAAAGGAAAAGACACAGAAGCCCATGGAGGAACTTTCAAAGGCACTAAAGGGTACCCAGCTTTTATTGATGTCAGTGATGAGAGATTGAACCCCTCGCCTATCCCTACTTGTTTACATCACCTTTTTTCAAAAACTAATGAAGTTCTGCATTGATTCCTGATTCTCCATTTAGCTCCTTTTCATCATTGTTATTTCTTGGCATTTGTCTGCACCTGAGAAAAGATTGTTAAAGTTATTTTAACAGTTGCAGACATTTATTCTGTAGCAGATCTATTCTTTATGCATCTGCCAGTCGTAGGACTGTGGAATCCCTCCCCACAACACTGTGGCTGGATGACATCAGAGGGACTGAGAACATAAACAATAGCAAAGCTTTAATTATTGATCTGTTTGCAGCAAGTACACAAGATTTAACAGCCCCTGATGCCAACCTCCAAACCACTTAAGTAAAAATGCTCAGCTTTCCTACACCTTTGTTCTGGACTTCTGGGAGATGCACAGAGTCAACACTGTGTTAATTTACTAGCACTTTAATAGTACTGCTATCAGTAACAGAAGACCAAATTCTGCTCAGTAGCACATAATCCACACTGTCCAGTGTCTGATTTATAACTATAAGTTTAAAGATTTGAGAGAGATTTCATCCTAACTTAGATGTCCCAAATCCCCGTCAGACCCTCCTAGAGTCTGGTCTCTTCATTTAGGCATCTAAGACCTCTAGTATTTTTATTCAAATTCATGTAGATACTAGTAGCTCAAGGTCATTGTGTCCAGATGGTCTTCATGGACAGAGATGAGGGGAGTCCTTTTGTGCCAGAAGAGCCCATTGCTTACGCCAGACAAAAGCCAGAGTGTTGATCCCACTTGTAGGCAATGTGCAAGATGATTGTGTCCCTGAACTGAGACAACTAGCCAGGTGCACCCTAAGTTAGATGCTCAAAGTTACACGTCACAAATTCCTCCTCTTATCTCCAGTGACTCCGCTTCCTTCTGGCATGTGTCACACAACATTCCCACAAAGTATGGTCCAAATTGTTTAAGTAAAAGAAACGGAAGTAAAGGGATAATTTTAATCTAGTAAGTACTTCATTTAACAATAGTGTTTGTAAAAGACTGACATAAATGTATGTAGCTCTGGCCAAAACCTATAAATATTTCAGTGCATAATTTTTGTTAACTGAACATCTGCAGTACAATGTATTATTACAGGATATTGTTAAAACTGTGTAAACTATAGAACTGAGCACCCCTTCCCTTCTGAAAATAGGAAATACAACATAATATTGGTGGTTTTTTATGTGTTTTTCTGTGAAGTTGTCATCAGCCAAACTCATAAAAAAAAAAAAAACAACCCGTCAACAACTGATCTCATAAACATCGGATTCCCTTATTTGCACAGAAATGCCATAATAAAATAAAGTCAGTTCATTCCCACAACTAAATCCAAGCGGGGCTTAGTACAAATGTCAGTTTCTACTCAAAACTACTAGAATCTAAGGGATTTGAACTAAGATAAATAGGCTGACTTTTGAGGGCAATCTTGTTCTGAAATTAAAATTGAAGGACTGTGTTCTGCTTTTCACTTTTATAGCTCTTAATATTAGTGCGTACATTTGACAAACATTTTCTCCATCTTTCTTTATGTTTACATAGGAAACAAGTGCATGCTCTCCCCATTGAACACTTCTAAATACCTCTTCTGCTCATAAGCCAAGAGAAATAGCTGGGAAGTGAATTCACCTGCTATTTGAAACCAAACTCAAGGCTTCTTGTATGTCAGGGAAAAGGATAGGTCCAAAGCTGCCTTTGTTAGTGAAGGAAATGCCAGTCCATGTTGCATTATAATGTAGTTCATGGCAAAGCTAACCCTGAAGAGCATCCATATTAATAGTACTGAGGTCAATGTTTGCTAACAGGAACCAAGATGGTATATCAGCACTGTAAAAAATTATCATTTCCTTAGAAAAAGACACAGAGTCACCTAATTGAGGTTAAACTGGCCAGTCTCACTTGGGTATTGACTTGGGTTATCAGCTTAAACTCCATCTGTGGCTATGCATAGGCATAAACTTGGGTGGCTGATTTCCATTGACATGCAGAGGCCTGACTCACTAAAACCAATAGTCAGTCTTGTGATAGCTTGTAACCTCACCTTATTAGGCTGCACATGAGGAGCCCTCAGGGCTTCAGAACAGGATTCATAAAACCAGCATGGCATTTTGTAAGAAAGAACAACAGGAGGAATGGAGATTTATGCACTTATTGCAGGTGCAGTTTGACCCTGGGACTACCACCCAAGCAGAAAACAGGTAAATGAGTGCACAACTCTTTTCTATCACACACATTCTGCTTTAGATGGAAAGTTTTAAATATCTAAGGGGTCAAGGAAAAAAGCTTTGGATGTGTAATTGTACATGGTTGGTTAGACTGCTGCTCCTTGTTCCAGTGTCTGTTCAAAATACATTAAACCCACTTAGAGCAGGGACTGATAGCTAGCTCTCCACAAACAGCATCACCACAGCTAATGTCAGCTGCTTGGCATTATCAAGGCTGAGGTGATGCTATAATAGAATGACAAGAAGGGTTTTGAAACTGGACAGACTTAGCTAATTGGAAAACTTAGCACTTCAGACACTTCCAGAGATGGTAATTGGCTCTAAGTTCTTCTGTTGAACTTACTCCATGCTACAGTCTGCATTGCTCTTTTAACTTGAGTGGCTGAATGTGAAACACTTAATATAAATTAATAACATGCTTTTCTCCAAAAATGCAATTCTAATGTAATGATTTAATGTATTTCCCCATAACAAGCCCATTATCAGTCACTGTTTTCCATCTGTATTCCCAAATATGCCTCAAAAGTTACTGAACAGACTCCAGAAGGCATAGATGTCAGCCTTAAGTATTTGTTAGAATTTGTAGAGCTCAAGACAGTCACGGAACCCAATCAATCTGAGAGTTACGTAAGTACTTTAGTAAATAGTGCTCACTTTATGCAGCCTCAGTTCAATCCTTGTGTTCAGGCAGTTGGACTTCAAAAATGTCAAGCTAAACAAGAGAACAAAAATCTTTGAATGATACAAGTTCAGTATTGTACCTTTGTTTTGCATGAACTGTGTTCAGTTACATTCAGCTTCTGATGTGTACTTGAAGCAATCTGTACCACAAAGTTTATTATTAAAGTGGATGATATTAGCCAGATCCTTTGGCTGTCACAGTGGTAATAACTATTAGTTCTTATGCTTTGATGAAGCAGAAAAAGAATGTTTAAGAGTTACAGAAGACCCATTGATTCCGTGTTGGAATGACACTATAATTATCAATATTGTTTTGCTTTGGTTTTGTTTTTTTTTAAATTGTAGAAAACAGTATATATGTTGCACCTTATAAAAATGTTTGGACTCTATTTTTTAAATAAAACTGACTTAGAGTACTAGAAATATTTCTTGGACATCTTATTAATTGGACAATTATTTCATTTAATGTGTCTGTATGATTTTGATGTTTCTTTTTCCCCACCTATAGGGATAGCTCATGCCTGCATAATGATTTATGATATCTAATTCAGATACAGGTTAGCTAATGTTAAGTAAGGAGTTAGTAAAGTTTGTGCAGTGGACTTCAAAGAATCAGCATTGACAGCTGTTTTATTTTCAGACAGAATTTTTTTTTACTTCAGCATCATAAATCCTTTATTAAAGAAACCTAAAAAGAGAAGAAAAAAGATTTATCCTATCAGGTTGTTCTGCCTACAATAACCATGAAACTTCTTTGAAGCTGGATATTGCAAAGCCCTAATGATTTCAGTTTTTGTATATATTTTTCAGTTGCACTTTAATTCAGAGCTAAGCCCAAAGACTGAAAATGGCAGGTTCAATCATGCCCATTTAATTGGATGAAACATCCTTTAAATCTCTGTCAGAAGCTAACTTTTAGGTAGCAGCAAAGAATATGGGCTTCATTCTGATTAACATACTAACCAAGCAAGTAGAAATGCATTGTGTCTTTGTGCAAATGAGACATTAATCAATGGTTTATCCAAAAGAAGCATTACAGCTTTCAAGACATGCTCCAGAGAATAAGTTGGTAAAATGGATATATCAACAATATCCTAGTTTAAGTTAGGTTACTCTTTTCAGCAGCTGATGCTGGAGTCCCAGAGCTTCCAGCTTCTTCTATGTATTGCTGTGGCCTGAGTACAGCACAATGTACACACCAAAAAGCCAGGAGGCATCAGGTATGCAGAAACTTAAATGAGTAGTAAGAGTTCCTGTATTTTGGAGGTGGTCACGAGGCTCTGAGCCTTACACCTACCTGTCATCACTTATGATGGCAGAGCCAGGAAATGGAAGAGAAAATGTTGAGAGGAATTCAGCGCTGCCCTGTTACCGCTGTGCACCATGTATCCTGGCCTAAGTCCTTGTTTCATCTAAACCAAAAAGCCTGTTGCCAACCATGTACCTTTTTGCTTCTTTAGGTAGCCCTTCCTCCCCATGTATTTCCTACAAGCAACATTATTCCCCTGTGCTGGCCTGCTCCTCTACTCCAAAGGTGACCTTACTTCCAACTCCTCTCCATGGTGGGGGCCCGGCATGCCCACCAAGCACCGTCTTACAGATACTGTCCCACACAGAAAGGTGCACCTCTGGTGGATGGGTGCTTCTTCTGGCATACGGGATTTTGTATTGCTGCTTGCTGGAGGACACAGCAAACACAGTGTTGCTGGCACTGTTACACTGCACTGAGTTTTTTATTTGGTGTTTGGCTTGCTGTAGTATCTTAATGCAACACCAAAGAGATGGAATTTTCAGAAAAACAGTTCCTACATTGCACAGGATCAGTCTATACATGTTCACCATCACAGCCAGTAAGTAGTGACTTCACAGGCAACCAGCAGCTGGGACATAACTGTGAGAACTGTATCCTGAAGCAGTTGTGAGCTCTTAGGCAGAATGAGACAGGAATTGCTGACCTGTAGCTGCAGCATCGGGTCAACTCTGCATCCCTCCTTTAATCTTTCTTGCATTCTGAGCATAATTAATATGCTCAGTTTGAGCACATTATAAGCACAGTGTGAGCACAGATAATGATTTCAATCCTCGCTATCCTGAGAATTATCTCATACAGTCAGGGTCAAAACAACCTGAGTGCTCCTACAGATACAGTGCTGTCCCCAGCCACAGCAGTTAACTGGTTAGGAAGACATTACCATATGTAACAGACTGGGGAGAGTTGGTATTTGGCACTTCTTCAGCTGTGTTTCATTTGAGAAATGATTCTGCAGCCTGAAAAATCAGTGCACGGCTCTTTGTGGGGATTTGCAAAGCCCACACAGTCTGTTCCTGGCTTGGGCGGCGTTTGGAGGGATGTCTGTGCAGGCTGGCTGTCATTATAGAGCACATACCCTACAGATTAACCAGCCTTTCTTAATCCACAAAGATTCAGTAAACAGCACAGGAAAAATGTGCAGATTGCTTAAGAAACCAAACAGCATACTATTTTAGCTAGGGAGAGCTGGTTTATTGTCTTGAAGTTATGTCCATGGAGGCAATGAACTCCCAGTAAGACCATCCCCTGTGAAGGGTTTGCTGGCTAGCTGCATCACTAAGAAGGAGTAATACCCCAAGTAAAGCTAAAATCATGTGTGTGTCTATCAAATAAAACCAATGTAATAACTTTTCTTTTGTAACGTATTATAAAAGTCAACTTTTCCTCCCCTTCGAAGTAAGCTCTCTCTTTCAACGGTTGCTAATGAGAACTGGGCTGTGACTGTACTGCCCACAATTTGCTGGGGAGTGCTGCAGGCCTGGTGCATCAAATGCTATCTGAATGTTTCTCCTTTGATAAATGTAGTTGAAATGAGTGGCTGTAATAGTTGTGCCATGGGAAAAAGAATATTCTGTTTTCCAGACTGCTAAACAGTTGGTTCATAGTTTCAGATTCTTTAAGGTATTACACTGGCACTGAATATTCAAATGGTCAAATGGGTGGAAAAAACCCCAACAGACCAAGCCAAATAACAAAACATCTAACATCCATTTGTTACGGAGCACAATCCTAATCTTTGTTTTTGTGATCACTGCTTGAGATCAATCATAATTTGGTTTATTGTAGTATTTCATGATTTTTAATGTCTAGCCTATATCTAAGCAGCTGTTAATGTTATTTATTTATTTATATAGTATTTAATTCTAGTGGTGCTGTTATTAGAGGTAGAACAAACATATAAACACAATCTGGCTGAAGGTTTTGCACATCACAGATATTCAGCATTGAATCTGAGTTATGTTTTGGCCACATTTCAACTTCTAAGGGATGCTGCCACATGGCACTAGTTGCAGGAGCACAAGGAATAAATCATAAACCCTTCTCCACCTCTCCTTTCCAAGCCTGGGGGAGTGTACATGAAGCCATTCCCTTTCTCTCTGCCAGCCCAGGTTTGAGCAATAGAAATCCATGTACTTTCAATAGCTACAGCAGCTCCTTTTTAGTAAACCTGACCATGCCAGACTGCTTCTTTCCACATACAAAGGCATTTTTCCAAGTGTACCGGTTTTCCCTCTGTATAAGGATAACCAGATAGGGCAGGTGACCCACACACCCATCCTCTTCCTTCCTTTTCTCACTTCCCTGCTTTACTCTGAGTGCTTCTGCTTTTCTCCTTGTTTAGTCTCCAATCCCAGCCCACTCTGCCTTCCCACTGCAGCTTTTCTGTAATAACCCCAAATACCCGAAACAAATCAACACATCTGCTCTTTCTGTTGAAATGGGACTACTCTGAGGACCAAAGTCATTAACTAAGTGACAGTCTAGTTTCCAGCATTATTTCCACTGAATAAACATTCAGTGGTGATGAATTGTAAAAGATAAGCCACAGAGAGACCAGGACCAGAAGCCAGCTTGCTCATCTGATGGCCTGGTACATACAGGCAATAGTACCGGATTCTTTTTCATTTGCTGTTCTGGCTTCATGTTATACTGATGACTTCTTGGTGTTCAAGCTTCAACGATACAGGGGGAGAGAGAGAACTATTTCCTTGCCCAGATCCCTTTTTCTCAGGTGAATGTCTCACTCATGAGGATATGAAGTATTTTGCCCCTTTTACTGAAGTTGTTTTCATTCTCCATGAAAATATCTGTTAGACCAGGGAATAGAAACGTCTTTTTGGTAGTGGTCACATCTGCTGACACAGTTCAGCAAGAACTGAACCCAAGGCTCCTGCCTTCCAGGTGGATGCCAAAACCATCAAGGTGTTACAGAGATAAATCTGTGGGTGCAGGGAAAAAAGGGAACTGTGAGTGCATGCCAAACCCAGACACTGTGAGATCCAGATGGACATTTAGCCCAGAATAAGACCTGTGGAGAGGCAAGGTTGAATGCACATCCGTCCTCCACATTTCTAATAGGCAGCACCTCACCAACAAGACCAGTTTCTGTTGTAGGTGCTCAGAGTTACACTAGACATCATATAGGATGTATGTGCTCTTCACAGCAGCCTGTTAACACTGACCAGCCTCTCCAGTGTAAAAACCTGCAACAGTTGTGATTGATTGATTGATAGATAGAGATGGAGGAATGAGTGGCAAGACTGAAACATTTTGTTACAGCAAAGGGGAATGCCAGAGGACAATGCAGCTGCCTCGTAGCCAACCCCTTACTAAAAAGTATGGGACCTGCTCTTCTCTGGATCATGCAATATGGTGCCACAAAAGGGTGAGTCTTCTCTCTCCCTTATGGAAGTTTACTTTTCCTTAAACGTAGAATTGCAACTCACTATTGATGCAAGGTAAGGACAGGAAAAAATTAGTTGGCCCTTTCCACCCTTGCCCTTATGAGGGTAGTGCCTTCAGCCTGTATGGTCCATCAGCAATATATTTATTTATTCACTCATTTACAGTATCACAGTATCACAGTATGTTTGGGATTGGAAGGGACCTCAAAATATCATCTAGTCCAATCCCTCTGCTGGAGCAGGAACGCCTAGGTGAGGTCGCACAGGAACATGTCCAGGCGGGTTTTGAATGTCTCCAGAGAAGGAGACTCCACAACCTCCCTGGGCAGCCTGTTCCAGTGCTCTGTCACTCCAGCATGAAGACCCCCCAGCAAAGCCTAAGCCCAGCCTATATCACTCCCTTCCCTCAAACCGCTAACACACCAAGCCTCACATCCAGAACCACCAGGCACTCTACTCAGAGTGACATGTGACAGAAGTTAGAGCAGCAGTATGGACACCTCCTCCCCAGCACAGCCAGAGGCCACCGCCACCTCCTCCCACCTCCATTGTCCTGGTGCTGTAGAGCTTTGGAAACAGAAATGCACAGTGGAAAATCTAGAGGCCTAGGACATTTGGCTGTTGGGACTGACCGTTTAGCTGGTCCTCAGAAGATCTGGCTGGCCCTTTGCTTCCCACAGCTCCTTCCTGCTAAGTTCACAGCCTGTTGGGGCCGAGGATTCAGTAGCTGCATCACACTACACAGCCATACCAGGAATCCTAGTTAGCTTATTTTCTTACAGATGCAGTCGGCCTTTCCCAGATCAATGCAAAACCGAACCCATCATTACATCTACCACAGCTCCATCCGCACCAAGCTGGCACTTTATCACAGCAGCCAGACACTGCCTATCTTCATATCTTTCCTGCAGCGCCAAAAGGGCCCCACAAGTGTCTCCGCATTTAGATTTTCTTTGAGCTTCAAAGAGGAAAATCTTAGATAAGGGTATTCAAGTGCCAGAGGACACTTGAGAGAGGCCAAGGTCCTTGTGTGTACAAAGAGGACTAGCAGAGGTTCCCAGCTGCTCTGTGCTGCTTCTGAACCAGCAGATCACATTTCAGCGTCTTCCCCCAACCCCCCCCCCCACCACGCTGGGGCAAGCACTATCCTCCCGCACTGCTGCACTGGTCACTCAGCCTATTTCGTGATCCACTGGCTCTAGATTCAGCCACAATGTTTATTAATCAATGCCAGGATAGTGAGCAGGGTTTAGTGTAATGGCTGCGGCGGGCTCAGGCCTGGAGGCCCACTAGGTGGCATTGAAACCCTCGGCATGGCGGCGCTGGGGCCATAGGCCGTGCACAGGCTGACAGAGGCCATTGGGGTGTCCCTGCTGTCCACTGACTTCTGGTTCTTTGTAGGAGTCGAAGCTGGTTAATTGTTTGTTCTAAATGTGTAGTTTTTCTCATGAATTTTCTTAGACATGCCAATTAAAAACTAATACTATTTCTTTTTCTTTATATACTGATACTGTGGAGGGAAAGAGAAAGCGAGAGGAAAGAAAGAAAGCTTTTTCTTTGTTTGGAGTCTTTGGCAGGGCAAAAGCATGACTGTCTGCTCTGGCTTCTTAAACCACACATCACATCTGTAAAAACATAGTGACAAAAGGAGGAATAAATAATTTGCAATGCTTTCCTGGTGGTTTCTGTGAGGCTTTCATGTAACCAATACATTTTCATCAATTATGCATTTAGATCACGGGAAGAGCTGGAAGAAGGAATTCCTTTGGCCTTTCAAAGTTGCTGTCAGGAAGAATATATAGCCAAGCTGATGGAGCTAGAAGAAATGAAGTTTTGTTCTGTCCTGATATTTTTCTTCTCTACTTACTTTACCATCGTTCCTATTTGCATAAGCATTTCCCCTGGCATACAAAGTCTGTGTATGGAATGCACACAGGCCCTTAGAGCATGGAAATCTCTCATTTTGCAATGGCAAGTCTAAAACATATGTAAACACTATTAGAGAATTGAGTAAAAGGCCTTCCCTGTAAAAGATTTGGTCAGATTTAGAAAACAGTGTGGGCTCCTTGGTGGACAGCATTACCATATGTAACCTTTAGGCTTCTGTGCAATTTACAATCCCAAGTTAGGTGCATAAATATCCTTTTAAAAGTGTAATGAGAATTGAGTGGACTGGGTTTCACTGTAGCCAGCACACAGAGCAGGCAAAAGCTGATAGTAACTACTGAAAAATACCAGAGAAGACCTTAAAATCTCACCTCTTGCCTGCGCAGCAGATCACAAGTCTCCTGTCCCTCCAGCCAGCATGCCTGAGCAGAGTCTCAGAGCACATTTTACTTGTTCATTCTTTCAATGTGAAAAATAGCCGCGAACTTGTGGAAATACTCCTGCTGCTGCAGCCCGCACCTTACGTGTGCTTAGAGCATTTAGCAGGAAGCAGAAAATGAGGACTTGGGGCGTCCTACCCCCCACTTCTTTTCAGGAGGCTGACACCCTTCCTATCCCACCACTCCTCCAAGAAAAATTTGGTGTGGGAAAGGCAGGTGGGAAAAAAGAGGTATTAGTGCAGTTAGTAGGAGAAGGAAACTCTGCATTCCTACCCCAAAGCTGCAATGTACAATTTATCACCTGGCTTGGGAACAAGGACAGAACTGAAGTCTCCCACCTCTGAAGTAAATGGCACAGCAGTCAGGCTAGAGAGTTTCCCTTTGTGTACTGTGACCCAGCATCATGCGTTCCTGTTGTGATGGCTGTACTCAAACCCTTAAACAAACTAGCAGTAGTTTGGTGCAGGATCCAAAGGAGATAAAGGCCTGAGCTGTAGCTTGGCCAGAAACTCCTCTGGTTTCAATCCCACAAAGGAGCAGAGTGAAACAGTCAAACAGATCATCAATGAATTTGAGCTTAGAACACAGGTCACGTGATTAACACATGAATAGCAGGTGGCTTTTCCAAGACTCATTTATCAAGGAACAGAGAAAGTTGTAGGTACAAGATGTCTCATGCATACCTTTCCAATTGCATATGATTTGACTATGAGCCAACCACTTGTTTCCATAAACATCACAGCCAAGGCGAGCCTTCTTTGAGCTCTCCCAGCTAGGCAGTGTGACTGCATGGTGGTGACCTCCCCTTGAGCTGGCTGCTCTCAAGGTTGCTCCTCAGGGCAAAGAGACCTTTTACCAACAGCAGATCTCCAGTAAGAGAATAATATCGTGCATGACCTTGTAGTATGGTAACTTTCATTTTTGGTAACTTCAATTTGTGCCTTGGTAATTCGATTTTGCACCTTGGTAGCTTTAAATCATTGTTCAAATAATTGTGATGTACAGTAACAGAGGGAACCTTGCCATCAAACTTCATTAAATAGCACTTTTACAACATCATATTAAAACAACTTTTGCTAATATCTTTGACGGTGATTCTTTTAAGCGATCTAATCACCCATTCATGACAAATTGGCATAGTCCTCAGGATCCTAAACCAGGATTTGTGACACTCATGGCCCAGCAAAGACTGCTTTTCTCTCTGCTCTTTCCTAGCCTGAAGGTCACGGCAGTCCCTTGAGAAATGAGGCTGTGGCTGCTTATAGTGCCAGGCTGAGGAGGGTCTTGCAGCCAGGTGCTGCTCTTACGGTGGATGGCTTCTTCCTTGGGTCATGTACCTGAAACTAAGTAAGTATTATAGGTTGTGACATTCAGCAATGCCAGAGCACCATCTCAGGCTGAGGAGAGGTCAGATTTGTGAGCCTCAAAAGGCAGAAGGTGGGTTCCAGGAGGCTGACATGGCTAAAACTGACCAAGTTCTTCTATGTGCTGGAGGCTGTGTCCAAAAGCTCAGAAGCTTAGGGGGTCATAGCAAAATACAGCACACTTATTTAGAGATCTTCAGCTGGCTCTGAAAGATATGTATCCAGAACAGAAGGCAACACAACTTACGGCTTGGGCTAGCCAGCATATTCACAACTTGCAGAATCCCTCCTAGAAGGCTGGAGAAAAAATTAGCAGAGAATAAGTGTGGTACATACAGAGCTAGAATACCCTGGGACCAGGATTAGCATCTTGGTGTAGCACATATTACCCTGATCCAGCTTGTTTGAATCAATGAGGCTGGAAGTAAGAACATTGATTCCTACTGACCCTGAGGAATCTGAGAGAGGTGATGGAGACTTTGTGAAGACTCATTTGAAGTTGTTAGGGACCAAAGCTGCATATAGCAAAACAGGTACCTTTACAGCCTTGGGCTGAGGTATCTCTCTGCAAAGAGTGAAATATAGAGTATTCCTCTTTAATCCAGAGCAATTTTTATTCAGCTGATTTCCTTTTAGAAGAGAAAGAGCCAAGAAGTACTTCAAAGTTTAAATTTAACATATTTGCACTATGTATACACAATCATTTAGGATATTTAAATTGATTCTTAAAATAGTCTCTTCAGTAAGCAGAAAAATCCCCTAATTGACTTAAAAGAAGAAAATGGTAAATTCTGCTGTAATTAAGGTTACAGATGCAAAAGTTAGCAGTTTGCTTATGTTTATGAAATAAATCTGTCCTGTGAGACAAGGCACTTGGAGACAGGGCTCTCTCACGCCTCCCTCTTGGAGGTGTCCTATTTTCCACAAATACTGAATACGCATTTCACAGAATGAGAATGACTTTCTGGCACAACCTCTAGGACTTTTACCTAAGGCCTGTGGTTCTACTGCTCCCTTGCTTTCTCCAGTAAATCGTTAATTATTTAGTCAACATTGACCAGTTAGAATGGAAAAAAATGAAGTTCTTTCTCATATAATCTGCTACTCCTGGTATTCTCCTGAGGATGACTCTTAAATCACTGGGCTGCCGACTAGCATTAGAAAGCAAAAATGTCATTTCTGAGAGTAAATTTCTTCATTTCCTTTACTTTTCTTGCAAATACAATGAACTGGATCATGCTGAATAAAATAAAATCTTTTTGTGACATTTTTGTGAGGAAAAAGCACTCAAATATATTGCAGTCCTCCCCCCATCCAAGCATTTAGGTTTATTGCTTAGTTAAAAGCATTAATCATTTCTACAGCCCCTCTTAACTCCTTGCGGGCACTTAAACTCAGATCTTACTATTTCTTCCAAGGCTATATCTTACTAAGTTGGGGGGATAAAATCTTGTCATTTGTTAGAGTATGCACTAAACCATCCATTCACTTTGTGGGGCCTAAGATTTACAGCCTGTTTATGTAAGATAAGAAAAATCAGGCTTTGAAATTCCTGCTGACAAATTTTGCAGCAGTGGAAGTATTAGTTTTGCTCTTCTAGTCAATTCCTAGTTTGAATAGTTCTCGTTTACTTTGCTCTAAACCCTGTTTACTTTCTGTTTTCCAGCATTGCTATGAGGCAGAAATTACCTTTTACCTTAGAACTGTATTTTTTCTGTTTCTGTGCAATAGTGTATATTAAAGTATGTTAAGTGCTTTTAAGCCATAGACTGGCAGGTGCTCTATAAATGTTTATCTTTGTTATGACTGTTTAAAGCAAAAGGCTCAGAGATATATAAAAGAAAAAAAAACCCCAAAACTAGCCCCACCTTCTGCCCTTGGTTTTCACATCTTTTTCATAATCAATTCAGTGAGAGAAATCCCTCACAGAAAGAAAACATTCAAACTGCCTTGCAGCACAAAACAAGGACGATTTAAATCCAAATCAAATTCCCAGATTTACAGTCACAGTTGATTCAATTTTGAAATGACCTTTGATACAGTTTATCCCAGACAAATGTAGCTGAAGGGTTTCATAAAAAAAACCAACAAAACAAACTTTTTAATATTCTCTTCTTTGCAATCAATTCAGATTCTTTTTTGCTTTTGTAGAAATGGTGTTTATTTAGAATGTTCTGTTTAGTGGAATGGTGTAAATGGGAAGGATGTCTTTCTCTGGTGAAAAATACCATGTTTGCTGGACTGTTCTCGTGCTATTGCTCCAGGACCACTAAGGTTTACTTAAAAAACCCAAAAGTTTCAGAGAGGCCAGGTGCCTTATATTATATGCCTGAGTGTTCCTTCCTGACTGAGTTGCTTTTCCCATTAGAGTTTTGTCCCATTCTCCGTTTGAGGTTTGTTTCCTGTTCCTTCTATTTTCACCTTAGCTTTTCATGCAATGACATCCAAATAGAAAGAGACAGTCATTGCCATGGTTTTTACTCTAAAACTGAAGTTCCTGGCTTTTATGGCTTATATCAATCCCATAACATCCTGTGATTTCTATGTATGAGTGTCGAGAAGTAAAAGGGAGTTTATTTTGCCTGTATGCAGGCAGGCCAACTTTCACACATTAGGAGCAGCAACTAATCACCCACAACATTTCCTAAAGTTTATGGTGCTGGCAGACAGCTGTTTTCATTCTGATATGATGATTTCTTTGCAGGCTCCTGCTGCCAGCGGTGTCTCAACCACTTTATTAGTGCTCCATGCACCACATATCCTGACCTACTGCCTCCAAAGCTCCTTCCTACTTAATGCACACAAAAACAAACTAGCCTGCCAACAAATACTAAGGAGACAGATGTAGTGTTACTGTAACCATCTGCTGTACCAAAGGGAAATTTTAGTTGCCAACACCTAGAACTAAGAGAAGAAAATAACATGTAAACATGCATGCTAGATCCCTTGATATAAGATTTTAACCTTACTTTTTGGTTTGATTTTTTTCTTCCCCTTTTAAATCCTGGCCTTTGAGGGGTTAAAAAAAATGCATAAGCTCTACTGTTTATGGTATAGGAATTTTTAAAAGTTACTTATATTTTCTGAAAGTTAACCAACGTTACTGTAAAAACATGTATCCCACATATGCTATAAACGTATAGAAGTTTGGGACTTGCCTAAGTAATCATTGATAACAATGTTCAACAGCTCTTTAATATTTGACTTGATTAATGTGGAGCTTAAGAGACTGAGGAAAGCACATCCATTCATTTCACCTCTGCAATACTGGCTACACAACTTTGTCTGTAATCTTCTACCCTGCAAACTTGTTCCAAAGATTCTTGTCTTCAAAGACTTAAAAAGTGTGTTCTTGAAGCCAAGAATATAACCCACTACTAGCCCACAGTCCAAGTGTCTGTCTTTAAACAGAACTAGTGCTGGAAGATCAGCATTATATGCTATGGATGACACAAAACTGAGTTCACAAAGGCTGGTGTGAAGCTTGTAGAAATGTTCCCTTTAACCACTTCAGCCTGATGATTGGCAGCCTGAAGATAAAATCTTCTAGGAATGACACATAGGAAAACCTGCAGATCTCTGAACCATCATCAATTGTTAAAAATGGGAGAAGAAACAAGTGGATTGGGGGAAGGGGAAGAGTTCCCTTTAATCCATCCCTAAAATGAATATTTATGATCTCTGAGTAATGAGGTATTAAAATCTGAACATTTTAAGTGTTCACTTTCACTCCCACTGGTACAGATGCATTTGTAATTATGGATATTTGTTGGAGTATGGTCATGCTGTTTTTAACTTTCGTCTAATTCTTATTTATATGATTACATTTCCTAGGAGCCCAGTCACAGACCAGAAGTCTACTGTGCTAAATGTAGAAGACATGAAAAAAAAGTCTTGCATCCCAAAGATTGTAGGAAATCTACCCATTAACTTCAGTTTTGTTTTTCCAGTTGGTTTTATTGTGCTTCTAATTAATCTGCTACACACAAAGACAGTAGCAAGCATAATTTACTAAAAATCAACACAAAGAAGAGATCTTAAACATGGCATGATTTGCCAAAGCATCTACGTCGCTATACTGTTATGGCAGTAAAATGCTAGTTACATTTTTAAATTAATTGAAATCGCTAAGTATTTTTTTAAAAAACCTCACCAAAACAGGTTCAGTAAGTAATGGATGAAGGCATTATTTTTTTGTCTTCTATGTGAGCGATTGCACTTATATGAAAACAAAAAACAAACCCACAAGTCCCTAATGCAGGAATTAGAGTGAAATTCTGTGAGGCCTCCATTATACAAGACTTCAAGCTTGTCAGTTGTAATGGCTCTATCCTGTGTTACGTAGATTTAAAGAAGCTGAACTATTATAAATGAATAAATATGCTTATTTTTGAAAGTACCTAATGCACAAAAGAAAACATTGTCCTAAAAGACACCAAGAGCAGTTTTCTCAAGCAGTGAAGAGCTGCTTGGTTCTTGCAGAGCTGCTGGGATGGATTGTCAGAGCCTGCTTCACTAGATGTCAAGAGATATCCTCTCTTCAGGTGACTTCTCCAATGAGTCAAAGGCACTTCCACAGCTCCTGCCATGCTCCTTTCCACAACAACGATGGAGATATTGTGACTGGACAATATCCACTGCCTCAGCTGGAGAACAGCCTTCAGTCTCAACATCTAGTGCAATATAATGTTATTGCGAGGATTGCTGTGATAATCAGGTAGGTGGGACGAAAGAAGCTATATTATAGCCATGCTTTAATAGCTTATCACATATGTATAACCATATTTGTAGGCATGAGGCTGGTAAGTACAGACAGGCACTGGAAACCAATTTGACATTAACTAGATTCTTGTTAAATGCATTCAGTGTATTTGTATTGGGAATGGTGCCTGGTGTCCCATTTTAGTTCTCAGGCTGCATTAGGCAAAGCATCACTCCAGTCCCCCGTGGTGAGCCCAGCAAGCACAGCCCCTGCAGAGCTCTGCTGAGTGTGATCTGTCTCTGCTTCCCTCCTGTGCTTCACCTCCAAGCACTGGACAAATTTCCCCCTGCCTTGAGCAAGATAAAGATCTCTAATGGTGCTCCGTCTGAAATCTCTGGATTCCCCTGCTGTTAGCTGTCTGCCTGATGAAGGTCATTGCAGCTGGTGCCCCAGCAGTAGAAACATGGGCTCAGAAATAAAGGCAAGAAGCAGTCACAGCTGAGATCTCCTATGGGGCCATGTAACAGCATAGAATCATAGAATCACAGAATAGTTTGGGTGAGAAGGGACCCTCAAAAGTCATCTAGTCCAACCCCCAGCAATGAGCAGGGACATCTTCAACTAGATCAGGTTGCTCAGAGCCCTGGCCAGTCTGACCTTGAATGTCTCCTGGAATGGGCATTTACCACCTCTCTGGGCAACCTGGGCCAGTATTTTACCATACTTGGGAGGCAAGCATTTGCACCTTTCCTGTCAGCCAGCCAGCCTACACTTCTGGGAGACTCTCACAGTCAAAAAGACCATAAGCCTCTGAACTAGCTGCTGGATGCATGTGCCATTTCTGCACTGGCTACCGAGGGAACCAGTATCCCTTGTCTGGAAACGCAAAGGTCTTAAATGTATTAAGTAAATGGTGTGAGCGACTCCCTCCTCTGCTCCACCTCGTCAGTGGATTGGCAATTGATGGTGAGGCACACAGGTGAGAAGAGAACAAAGCAAATCACCTTTATTTCTAGAAGAAGAAAAAGAATATTCTATTTTTCTTTTGAAGCATGGAGGATTACTGATTCATTTATTCAAAGCACTTGGTTTTTAATCTGTCAGGGAATAATGACCCATTATTTTATACTTATGGGAAATGACACTTTCTAGTACCTGGTATTTGCAGCTGTCAAATTATATATGTCAGCATCTGTCACTCTGCAGCAGTGCTTAACAAATGAGTTTTGCGTATCCCAGTGAGCTTCTACTAGAATGGAGAAAAATATTAACACCTTTTCTGGCAACCATAGGGCTGACTGCTTTTTTGGCATATTCACTTCTGCTCCATTTAGCCTTAGCATATGCAGGCTGGACTGCACAGTCTCAGTGGTTGTAACAGGCACAATTAAATACACTACCATAGAGATTTCTGCCCATAAACTGCAGAATGGAATATCTTCCATCCCTAATTAAAATGACTTGTTAAAAAATGAAAATAACAGCATTAAAATGAAAGTATGGGATCTGTAACACTGTGAGCATTCAATAGACATTTAAAACCTTTAGGGCTTTGTCCAGTTAGTTTGGAGTAAAGACAACTCTCTGTGGTCCTCAGGCCCTCCATGAGACTGTCTTGTCCAAATTGTATACAGAACTTTCTGAAGGAAAAAGCCATGAGTCACTCATCACATCACAAAAATGATGGGAAAAGAAGCAGACAATCACATATTTACATTTTAAATTTTGCCGTCCTAAGAAACTAGGAAGTTACTCAGTTATCACAAAGAAACCACCTAAATCCTACCCCACATAAGTGTGGCAATGCAATGTCTACAGCATCAAAACATCTCTACAGACTTCTTTGTGTCTCTACCTCCAAACAGCTTCATCTCTTGCAAGGACATCATGTCCAATTTACAGTTCATCTATACACTGAGAAAAGACCCTTCCTTCCTAGATATTCTTTACATAAACTCGCAGAAAGAACCTTTCCCTTTTCTGTCACAAATTCTTCATATTTTTTCTGGTATCTATTTTGTAACAAATTATCTACTTCAAAATAGAACAGTTTTCCTAGTCATTACTCAACAATCTAAGTGGGTAAGCACATCATTAGCACACAGGAACAACTTAGTTTATAGGGCTCATTGTGTCACTGTGATTTATGTAGAGCAAAAAGGACAGAAGCCAGATGAGGCAGGCAACAAGGAATAGGTGATGCTGGCTCCAGGGAGGAAGTATATTGTTGTCCCACTCCAAGTTATATTATTATTATTTTTTTTCATTAATATAAGAAAGGCTCCCATGGTAACTCGTGTTCTTCACTAATGAGCTTTCCAGGATTGGCAAGGCTTCTGAGCCCTTCAGGTGATCTATGGGCAGGAAACTGGACCTGTCTTACAGACACAAATCCGTATTCAGGCTAGAAACTTTGAAAAGGGCAACACATGAGACTTTGGTCTAGGCTCTTTGCCTCAGGATGGGCCGTATGTTAACCCCTTGATTTCAGGGAGAACAACTGTGGCATGTTAAAGCAGCTGTATTTTTGAGTATTGGGTTGTGTGTGTTTAACATGGTGTGTTAACTCTCCTCACTGGAAATTCAATGGGAGAGAAGTGTTATTTCCTCACGTGTGTCATGTGGAGGAAAAGTCACGCTGAAATTATATGAGCAGACACAGCTGTTCTTTGTATCAGATATAAAAACTGAGTATTTCAGAATCAGATTCTTTATATTTTAAAGAAGATCCTGTTTGCTGGGTTTCCCTACCTCTAATGCATGATAGTCACCAAATCCCTGTACACTATAGGTACTTAACAAGTCTGTGAGCCTTTGTGTTTCCCATGGCTGAACAAGGAGTTAGCAAGAAGTAGGAACGATCTGCCAGGAGCGTATTCCTACCTTGTTTCCTGCTTAGACTTACTTTTCTATGGATCAGATAGGCACCACGAAGGAATGCAAGTTACCGAATCTTTGCTTTCACTAACCAGAAACTGATATCAGCACAGTTGAGTCCTGAAGATTACGTGAAGCTTTCTGCTGATTAAACTGGTGGGTGCCACCCACAGATAGGACAAATCCATGCACTGGAGACACTATAGACTCTATATACAGACAGCTGGGAGCTGAAGAATGAGTGCAGTGAGACTCATCATCCTGCATTAAATCCTGGAAACTAAAGCTGACTCCTAGGTCCAGCTTACTCATACCCGCAAATATCTGTATTGTTACACAATACATTTAATCACAGAAATCATTGAAGTTGTCCACTCAGTCATACCGTTTTAATAACTGAGCTGAAAATCAGCCCCAATATCTTTCTGTCCCCATAGTATTACGTATGAAACAATATACGGCAATGAGCTAATAGCCAAAGTGGAAAGCCAAGCTGAAGATATAGCAATACTACAAAGGAAAAGCGATGTCATGAGTTCACCAAGCACTGCTGTTAAAAAAGAAAAATGATCTTCTAAAGTTCTCTTTTCCTAATTCCTCTAGGCAAAATCCATTATCAGATTCAAACTGGATATGTGAAATGAATTTATTCCCTGAAAGTCAAGTTTTCAGCAAAATTGTCATTCTTAAATAGCACTTCTTGGTCTACATAACACTTCCTAGAATTGTCTGATACACCCTAATAGTAGTGGTTCCTGTTGTTTCTTTTGAAGGTTAATTTACAAATAGTTTTATCCCAAGCCCTTCCTTTATGCTTGTATTAACAATAAAAAATTTCAGTATTCACTGTGATTGGAACATATCTGACTAATATTTACATATCAGACAAGGGCTTAATGTGACTAAACAGATTTCTGCACTGCAGATGTCTTCTACACCTGAAGTAATCACTGGCTTCCTCTATATGGAAAGGAATAGAGGCATTAGAGCACAACCCATCCCATCCTAAAGTCAGCATCAAAAATCCATCTCCAACGAATCTCACCACATATCTAAATCTTTCTGTCAATGAAGGAGAAAATATGGACTAATCAGATCAGCTGTAAGCATCTATGGGACAGAAATCTAAAGCAAAGTGAGAGGAATTCCATCATCTGCAAATAGTAAGATTAATGTGCATCAGGTTGCATTCAAATTTATGATGATCAGCTTTCTATAATATCAAATACTGTATGCAGTAGGGAGTATTTGAGCTACATGTTCAATGGGGAATAACAGAGTTTGCTAGATCAATAAAAATAAGTAACAAGAAAGCTCAGCAACAAAAATGAGCTGGTGGAAACTTGAGGTCTGTTGGCAAAGGCTCAAATTAAAGCTCTTCACTGAAATCACTGATAGTGACCCATGAAATTAGACCACTGACCTGAAGCTGAGGCTAGACCTAGCATCACAACATTGTTACTCTTCTAAAATGTTTAAAGATAGTTTTTCCTGTTTTAACTATTTGGACATTAATTCACCTTATTTTAGTGCATTCACAAAACCTTATTCAATTGGGCAAATTACCAAAGTAGAATATAAACCAGCAGTGAACTAATGCAGTTTGTGTGGCATTAAAGAACATGCATGATAAATTTTGGGTTTTAAATACAATAAATCAGTCATTTAAATTTAATATAAGCTGTATAATTTCATTCTGCTTCATTAGCCTATATAAACACAATAAAATCTGTCAAATGCAAACAAAGGGCCTCCTAGAGGTGATATTTTAATTATAATAAAACTGTCATCTAGATTAAGAGGCCAGCTGAACAATTCATTTCTTCATAGAAGTTAATGTTATTCTAGAAAAGGAGCATTAGGTTTAATTTCTCCTGATGCACTGGTGCTCATGAAACAAGAACTTTGCTTCTGCTCTCTACTGCAATCTGCTCCATGACTCTAGCATCACATTAGAAGAAAAAGGGAAAAATAAAATAAGGCTGTGTTGCAGTATGAATCTCTGCCTCTACTGCATCCTTTGGACCGTTGCCTTTATCAGTGGGAGTTTAGCTTGTTGATGGGATTCATGGAAAGGCCTTCCAAGCCAGCCAAACATCCTTCAATGTGCTTTAGTTAGGTAAGAGAAGGAGGACCAGGGCACCACAGTTGCACATCCACTCTTCCCTAGCATATTGCCTCCCACAGGTCTCCCTGAGTCCTTCTTCCAGCTGGTTTATCCTCTGCAATTGCCACTCAGCAACGCATGCTTGTGGATAAAACTGTACCTGCATTTCTTTCTTGTTGCCAGTAGGAAGAAGTATATTGTTTTTCTTGGTTATCCCCTTAGAATATTAATACAATTCGTGGCTGAGAAACACAGCACTCAGATCTTCCCCTGATTGGCTTTAATTGCTTGACTAGATGTCTGTCAGTTGGTAGCTATGAAATATTCACAAGTGACATAATCTAATTCCAGCTGAGATAGTCGATGATCAGAAGCTAATTTTGCTGGCTTTATCTCCCCCTTCCCCCTTCTCCTCCATACACACTTGGTTGCTTTTCCATATTTTATTAGTTCATCTGAGACCCTGTATAGCCCAGAAGGGAAGAAAAACAGTGAGAACGTCACTCATCAGCCTGTTGTGAAAGCATTAACCTGCACTGAAGGAAAAAAAACATCTTTTGTGGTAAAGAGTTATGTGCAATTGTTTACCTTATCCTTTGAATTTTAATCCATAAAACCATCTCCTTCCTAAAAATAGAGCTGCATAGTTTCTAAGACAGTCATTTAGCAGCAAGGCAGTGAAGCCACCAATGTGCCTTTGACTCTGATTTCTTAATATCACATTTTAAAAAGAAACATCTCAACAGCTCCTCTAAGTGACAGATAAAATATAAAGCTTTAACAAGGGAGAAGAGGCATCTTAATTTCTTCAGCAAAGAATAGAATCTGCCAGGGATTTTATGGATGTATTTACATTTCTTTATAACTACTTCTTAAAACTCTGCCAGTCCCTTGGATTTTTTCATCCCTGATCTGAGTATCTCTGCTGTATGCAGGGGCAAGTGGCTGCTCTTTTTTTTTTCACTCGCTGGGCACCTGC
This sequence comes from Nesoenas mayeri, assembly GCF_963082525.1. Taxonomy (NCBI): domain Eukaryota; kingdom Metazoa; phylum Chordata; class Aves; order Columbiformes; family Columbidae; genus Nesoenas; species Nesoenas mayeri. The sequence continues at coordinate 102,491,995 of NC_137541.1, forward strand.
TCCTGCTAAAGCCATTAGCTGAAGCTTTTGTAGTTGAGAAGGAAGAGTTGCAGCTTTAATTTCCAAAGGCAGTGATTTCTAACACTGAAACAATTCCAACATTTCTCAGGAGTCCCTCCTGCATCACCCCCAGAGCCTGCACCCTTGCAGCCTGGATGTGATGGGGGGTACATCGGTGCAGAAATACCTCCTGTGGGACCCACGGCTGTCCTACAGCCCATGCTGACCCTGTACTGGGGGTACAGAAGGGGTGTTTGCAGAATTGCCCATGGAACAGGTTTGACCCATCCTAATGATTGCTTCTTGCCCCAGTGGTATCCTTCCCTCATGCATGCAAAGCCCTCCCTGCCAGGTGTCAGTTCTTGGAGCAGAGAGATCATTCATCTTCCTATTACTCAGCTGGACCTTTTTAACGGGAGAAATGTCTCAGATCAAACCCAGTTCCAGAATACAACATGCCGTATTGGCCTTACAAGAAGAACTAGTAAAGACGTCTTTCACACATGTAAGATATTTAATGAATCCAAACCAAAACATTTCCACGTTCCTTTGAATTTCACTGTTAGGGTTTTTGTGGCCCCCAGAGGACTCTCTAATCTTCATAAGTGAAAGGCCAGTGTATTAAAATAAATATCTTGAGGAGTTACTGGGTTGCTGGATATCATCCTTGTTTTGTAGATGAAGGGTGGGTAAACATAGTTTATTTGTGCAAAACAAAAAAGAAATAAAGCAAAAAAGCTGTAAGAGATGAGGACAGTTTTAATGAGTTCAAGATGATGTGTATCTGTTCCTGAGGATCACCGCCAGGCAGCCAGCATGTGGTGTGGGGAGAGGAGGAGAGCTCCCCACCGCAGCGAGCTGTCCCGCTGCCCCCAGTCCTCAGGCTCCCCTCCCAGTAACTCCTCTGTGCTCGTTTCTCCACTCAGCACCAGCTCAGTGACCGCTGGGCCGGGAGGATGAAACAGGGGACTTGGGCATCCCTCCCACCTGCATGGCCCTGCTCCACCGGATCCATTCCTGCACCACTGCTATCATGGCCTTGACCGTTTCCAAATGTGTAAGAGTTTACAGAATCCAGGCTAAACCTGCAAGCCATTACAGATAATGTCAGCTTGCAGTGAAAACGTAAAGTTTGTCTCCAAACTGGCCACAGACCAGGTCCAGCCATGAGCCAGGCACAGGAGCACACACATCAGCCCATGTCCTTTCTCCTCCAGCCTGCCTGTCTCCCTGCAGTTCCAAGCCTCGCGGCAGAGCTGAAAGCTAAGATGCCTCAATACAGCATTTCATGCAGCCTTGGAGGACACCTGCACAGAAAAGTGCAGTAAAGCCCAAGAACCCCATGTTTTGAGGCAGCTGAGCCCCCGAAACCAGCTTGAATCCAAAAAGCCTATGTAGAGCTCTGCCTGACATGGTCTACCTGGCACCTTTCTCTGCTGACACGATGGTACAGCTTTAGGAAGGGAGTTTGTTTTTAGCTAGCCACTTCAGACAGGAACCTGTATAAACACAGCCCTGTGCAAATATATATAGCCTGTGCAAATGTTAGGATATTATGCATTCAAACAACTGTACCATTTAGTTCTTCTCAAAGGTTCCCAGAACAAACACTGATAATTGCCTATGTGAGAGCATGATGTCATTTTTCCAGTTGAATTTAAAGGCAGTAATGAGTAGTGGTAAAACTTACCTTCCAAAGTTTTGGTTTCATCACAGACGCTATCAAAATGTGGTCATTTTTTGTGGAGCCGGTGGTTGTTTACTACAGTAGAAGAGAGATCAATACAATCAGTTAATGTCTTTGGACTTTACAAGGGCATTATCAGCTTAATTCAGTTGTTCTAAGTCATTCATAAAAAGACTGATTGGAAAACATTTTATCCCTTTGTTTGCGGTGCCTTTTGTTATCCTGGAATTTAAAATTACTCTGTTTGTATGGGTCTTTCATCCAGTGAGAGAGATATGAAATAATTTCTGCACCTTTTTATGGCAGGAGTTGTTAGTACTAAAAATAAATGCAGTTATAAATCCATCATAAGTGTTTTAAGTTTGTCACAGCAAGTTCTTCCTAAAATAGCTGTGAGTCATTCATGCTCCCTTTGGCATATTACAATTTTTGCCCATTAGGAATCTTCAAACACTCATTCACCTTCTGATTTAATGCTAGAATCCAACCAAAACAGCAGGGCAGCATCCAGCCATACAAAAACAAGTTAGAGAGTCACATTGCCTAGAATTTCCGTTGTGCAGTATCCTGAAGTACTTTTTTTGAGGAGAAAAGGAAGATCAATAAAAGGGAAACAAAACAGAACCAGGATACTGGCACAAATGTAAAAAGTCAAAGGATGTTTTCATAGAATCATAGAATGGTTTGGGTCAGGAAGAACCATTAAAGATCAACTAATCCAACTGCCCTGCCATGGAAAAGGACAGCTTTTACTAGACTATGTTGCTCAAAGCCCCATCCAACCTGTCCTTGAACACTGCCAGGGATGGGGCATCCACAGCTTCTCTGGGTAACCTGTTCCAGTGCCTCACCACCCTCATGCTGAAGAATTTCTTCCTTATTTTTTCTTTATGCCTAATCTCAATCTGCACTCTTTTTAGTTCAAAACCCTTTCCCCTTGTCCTTTCACTACAGGTCCCAGTAAAAATTGTCTCTCCATCTTTCTTATAAGCCCCTTTAAGTATTGAAAGGCTGCAATAAGGTCTTCCTGAGTCTTTTCCAGGCTGAACAACCACAACTCTCTCAGCCCATCCTCACAGGAGAGCTGTTCCAGCCCTCTGATCATTTTTGTGGCCTCCTCTGGACCTTCTCCAACAGGTCCATGTCTTACTTGTGCTGGAGGCCCCGGAACTGGATGCAGCTCTGTTTTCTGACAGAACATCTCATTATGAATTAATTAACAGGACATTTACATGAATCTAGGAGTGACAGAAGGGAGAGCTAATGTCAAGGCCAACATTTCTTCCCTGGGCTCTCTCTGAGCTGTATTAGGTTCTCTCAGATGAATTTGTTCTGTCTATAAATGCTTAAAAGACAGATTTTAACTTTGCATACATTCATGGAGATATTCCACTTCCATCTGACTTTGTTATAGTTCACTGGCTGCATGTGAGAATGGAATTTAATGGCGAAACTTTTGAATATACAGTGGAAACTCAAGGAGGAAACATAGATCAAAAGCAACAAAACCTCACTGAGATTTCTTCTGCTTTGTTTCACCCCCACCTTTTCATGGCATAGTGCACAGGAAAACTCCTGGACTCAAACCAATCCTCATCCATCATCTAGGAAATGCAGAAGCAGAAGTGTTGTGGGAAAATGTAAAGGTCTGTTTTTTTCAGCTGTACTTGGATTTAACAACAGCTGGGATTTTCCTCACAGATAAGCCAATGGGAAAAAATATAGAGGGGAAATTTGGGACAGATATACTGGAAAAAATAGTTAAAGATCACAGATCTAACAAATATTTGGTATGCTTATATTAAGGGGAAATGCACTTTTACAGCTTGAGAGCTGGGTATTTCATGATTTCTGTAGAAGCTAGTTATGCTGACTTAACTTACTTTTTAATTATTTAATGTATTTTACCACAGAAGGGTTAGAAAATCCTTAAAAACATCTAAAAAGGATTTTCCAGTTGTTCCCAAAAATTTCTTCTGACTCTGGAGTCCAAAAAAAAAAGGACTTGAAGAAAAAATACCTTACTACTGAAGAAAATTAAGGTTCATGTGTCATTGAAGGTTATTAAAGCTGGGCTTGATGCCATGTTTTTCCTTCATCCTTGGGATTCCAGTAAAAGATTGATTGTTTTTTTCCCAACAATTAAACTCCCCTGCTTTCTTACCATCATGTGGAATGATACCAGTGGTAATAAATTGTTTACATTTTTCTGAGCATGAAGTCTGTTGATTTTGTAACACTAAGCATTTTCTTTCTTTTCTCTGTCATGTACTTTTGGCTATGATAAGCCATACAGAGCATGTCGTGTATTTGCTATATGACAAATGTGCTATTCTTAAAGAAAACCACACTGGCTATGCTGGAGGTAGAATATGTGGACAGGGGCCACCATTCTGTGGCTTTACCTTCAACTTTTTCTATTCATTGCTCACAAAGACAAAAAAATTTGCAGACAAAGCTATTTCTCTGAAAAACTAAAGTATTTTGCTTTGGATGGAGGATAGAACAAAGCCCCCAGTAGAAAAAAACAGCAGCACAGTGTAGGAAGCAGGTCTATGTGACTAAGTAAATGGATGCACAGTTTATTTTCCTGCCTATGAAGCACTGCATGCCATAAGCCTTTGGCCCTTTAGCTTTATGCTCACTGTTCTTGTGTTCATATTGCACACTTCTTTTTGCCATTTTCTCTGAGTAGTTTATTGGAGTCCTCGGAAAAGATACCTCTTCTGGGCCAGCTCCCTGGGAGCTTCCTGTGGTCAATGCAAGAGGGAGAGAGGGAGAGTGAATGCTGCCGCTCAAGGGGCCAGTTCAGCAGATCCTAAAACAGGTGTTCAAGAGAGGTGGCTGAATCATCCTCTAAGACTTCTAGCTGTTGTTTAAGCAGAGCTTGAAAGGCTAAGCCAGTCCATCTTTCAGGCAAGGGAAGGTGGTTCCCACTTGGAAGAAGCAGTGTGGACATAAATAACCTGTCCTAAACTGGTGAAACCTGCTCCAGGAATTCATCTGGGCTTCAGACAGGCTGAGTTATAGAGAACTGGTTGTCATAGTGCATGAAGTTGAGAAGAGCTTCAAAGCAGCTATTATCCACTTAGATTTTAACACAAATTCACTCAAGGTATGAAGGCTTGCAAATTAATAATTCCCAGATGGCATGAGAGGAGCTGCCAACAAAATTCTTTTTTTATTCCTTCACCTCTTTTGTAAGTTGAACATGGCCAACCAGCTTAGACTGGCCATCTATGACTATTTTTCATCCATATTCCTAGCCGCACAAAGGCCTATGAGCTGATTTGGTGTGTCCCATATGCAGAGTGACTGTCATATCAAATCTGACCATATCTCTTGCAGACTAAGCCCATAATGGTCCAAGAAAAACATGACGTGAGTCAAAGACCAACAGTGTGGAAAACACAATGTTTTTTCAACATTTGCTGTCAGGTCTTAGAGTAGTTGAGTCTTTTTAGCCTCTGTCCCACTTCTGGCCAGTTAAGAAATTTCATGCCTGCCTGACAACAGTAATTGCTGGAGTGGCTCCTCTCCTGCTCTTCTTTGTTGTATCGTGTTGAGAAGTGTGGTGGTGCATTGGGAAAGCGGTACTGTTCGCACAGTTTGCTCCTTGGCTGCTTTCCTCCCTTTTAGTGTAGCTGTAAATGTCTTTGTTATCTATATGCACACATAGAAAACCCATTGAAGAAATTCCTTCACAGACCAAGTAGTTAGGGGCCATGTGTGAAGAAGTGCTGCTCTGTCTCACGTTTTTCAGAGGTGGGGGTACTTGAGCCGTGGGAGCTTGAGCTGCAAAAAGCTACCTAGAGATAAACTTCTGATCTTGTGTAGTTTGGGATTGCTGGCTGAGAGACAACAGATTCTCTGACTGGAAATTTGCTCTCCTAAAGACTATTTCAGCACCTCAGGTTGTTGCAAAATTTCCACTCACATTCCCTGCCTACAAAGTGGCCTATATGAAACTTCTAAGCCTCACGTTAGTAAAGAAGATTTGTGTACAGACTGGGTATGGAAATTTGGATCTGATATCAGCTGAATTCCTGTTTTTAACTCTTTACTACACAGTTAGGGTAGCTCCAAGAAAACTAGAAGAAGATAGAAAGAACATACCAAAAATTAACATTGCCGCAAATGCTAATGCAGTCTTCAGTGAGTTGAGCTATGAGCCTCTTTCTAGTGTCATGCATTTTTTTTTCCTAAATGTATGTATGAAAACATATATGTAGTCTTTCCCTTCTTACCCAAGATGTTGGCAGCACTGCTGTTTGCATTAAAACTTCTCTTCCTTTGACCATAGTCCCCATGAAGAAAATAAATGAGAAAAAAAAAAAAAGAACTTTGGTAAGGGCTCCTCTCCTGTCATCTGGGGATTATTAGTTTACAAACCCTCAACCTTTGACCTGGTATTTTTGCTAAAGTCTGAGTGAAGAACAAGCTCCCTTTGAAGCTCTCCACATCATGTACTGAGGAATGCAGGATCACCAGCACTTTGACTCTTTAAAGCCTGGATGAGTTATTGTAGCAGGTTTCACTGGCTCGGGGTGGGGGCAGGGCTCTTTTCTTCTCATGATCAATCAGGAGGGATCCACCTCATCTAATTTTTTTTCCCTCTGTCAAAGCTGCCTATCTATTCTCAGTATTCATCAAGGCACCCTCCACGGAGACACGTAGGCACTCAGAGAGGGCATTTCATCTGACATGATAGGATGTGCCTGGAGGTGGCTATTTCTCTCTGCTGAATGTAGAGGGAGACCAGAGAGATAAAGTCTGATCAGACAAAATCAGCTGAGCTAAGACTCCGGTTTATAGACACCATTAGAAAGCAAGCCAAACCCTTACTTCTTCAGTGTTGGCAAATCTCTCTGTTAGCCAGCACCACCACAGCACCATCACACTCAGCCATCAACCATTTGGAAAGATAGATTACTGCTCAGTATAAGCCATTAAAAACAAAATCTTGGGAGCTTTTGCTTCTTCTTGTTCCAAATAAACAAAAAGGGCTGAGCAAGTTTTATTTATTTTCATTTTTAAAAAATTAGTCAAATCTTGGTACCTACGACAGCATTGCCAACTTTCACAATTTCTGACAGATCTCATGATAATTCGCACCACTTACAAATGTAATGAAATAATCCAATATGCAGGACTAATTTTTTTAAAAGGACAAAATATTTTAGCCATTATGTTTGCAGAGAAAAGCTAAAATATGCATATGATTGAAGTGCACTTTAAAAAAGTAATAAATGTTAGAATATCCTGTATTAATCATCTTGACGTGTACATTCTGTTCTATTTTATTTTGTTCTGTTCAGCTTTATTCTATTCTGCATATTTAAATTAAGACTCAGTCAGGTGGTGATGTCTACAGGTTTTCTGAACATGGAATAAATTAATTAGAACACAATCAAATCTACAAGCAGTGCATATAAAAACAGGCATGCATGAAGAGGTAAATGTATTCCAGAGGAGATATATAAAAGTAATGGCAGTTTCCCGGTTGCTTCACTATGTATTCTGAAGACACTATTTCAAGGACCTATGTTTTCCCACAAATACAAATATCAGGAAGCATATTTTTCGGAAATGTGAGCTTAATTTCTGTAAGTTAGTGCAGAGTGGGAAAGAGTATTGGCTGAAAAGAATTAGCACTGTTGTTTGGAACAGCATTTTATCTACAGCCACTTTACTATACTGGAAATTTAATAATTTATACTTGAATTATTTAATTCCTACTTTGGAAAAGGACAAAATGGTCACTTTCTAACAAGGACCTAGCAAATGAATCATGATCCTAAAAATCTGGGACTGATGGAGTGTGAAAGAAGGGTGCCTTTCTGAAAACAGCCCAGAATACTTCCCACTTCTCCCTGCCTTGTTCGAAAGGGAAACCCAATTTAATGCATTGCAATACATGAAGTTGAAGGGCAGGGGGGCAGTGGGCACAGGAGCCCCATGTGATGGGACCACCATAGCCCTGGAACAGCCTAGAGTGGTGCGTGGCCACCAGTGCACGACTGGCCCCTGGGTCACCCTCTCCAGCTCGGGCCACTTTGAGACACCAGGAAGCAATTCCCTCCTTCCAGCCACCCCCTTCAACACCTGCCAGGTATAGTAAGACTTCCAATTTGCAGCACACATTGAATGACAAATCATCATATGTTTTACCCAGGAAACATCTCCAAACCAGACAGAAATTCACTGTGTTGCACAAGACAACCTTGCTAATGCACTGAGGCTGAAATGGAGACAGCGCTGTCAAATGTGGTGAAAGAGGGAAAAAGCTTAATGACAGCACGTTTGGGAATATTAGCAGGAAGGATGCAGACATGCGAATGAGTGCAGCTGAACACCTTTTAACCGACAGGGAGCCAGGAAGTGTAGCTATGTCTCAGAAGGCAAAACAATCCCTTATCTATTAGGATTTATTTGATACTAACATATCTTTACTGTAGAAGACAAACTGAACTAAATGGTAGTCTGTTTTGTTTGAGCTTTTTGGTCAAATGTACAGCTGCATGAGAGTAATATCACTACGTTGTCCGAAAGGTGGAAAATAAGGATCATAGATTCAAAGATGGAAAGTTTGTTAGGAAGTAACTATCATGTATTGATTTTTCTTGTCCTAGGCCCTGTGGCGCAAGAGGTAAGAAAACTTGAGAGGGTAAAGAAGACCTTTCTATTTGCTTTTACTCTCCATCTTGCAAAACTGTGTGTTTTGCTTGAAAGATATTTATTGGGTTGGGATTCAATTGGGATTTATCCTGCCTGATTTGAGATGTCTATCATAAAAACATTCATACCCGAGTTGCTAACCCATGCTACTTTTCACAGTCAGAGGAAAAAAAGAGGCACTCCTAGGATGTGATTCTTTTAACATGTGTAGAAACATACCTTATGAAGCCAGGTTCCAATTTCCAGACAAGTTTCACCTGTTAAGTTCTTGCTAGTTAATACAGCCAGATGCATATACCTCTAACTTGGATGTAAACATCTACATCTGGTCAGATAAATCACAGATCTAAGTGTCCTGTTGACTGAATGCCTAGTGTAGTATGGAAAAAATGCATCAATGTCTGCAAAAAGATGAAAGGGTTTAGAAAGCAACCAGAATTTTAAAATGTGGCTACCTCATTTAGGAGTACAAAATCAAGGTACTGCAAACAAGTCTTCCTTCCCGGTATAAGGCACTTCAACATTTTTTCCGAATGTCTTATTTTATCCATGATATGTAATTGCATGTATAAAGATGTTTCCCTTTGTTGGAAGCTGTTAGAAAGAAATCTTCTGTTGTTGAAATGGAAGTGGCTGCCATGCTCCTGAATTGTTTATGCAATTTTTATCTTCAAAAGTTTACCTATTCTCCTACAGGTTTGGTTGTTTCCTGACTTGTTGCTTGGCAATCTTGATTTGTGATTGCCGTCTCATTTTAAAACTCATAATCCAAATGCAACGGACAAATGACTGTTGTAACTGATAGGTCAGTGTTGCATATATTCAATATGGTCTCTGAGCATGGAATATTTATTCTGACATTTAGAATGCAGTTTTGCTGCTATGCCTGCCTGAAACTGTTAGAAGCAAATCCTGGCATCCTTGTTCATTTTATATTTGCTACTGAACCACTTCTGTCCTACACTGAGACTTCTTGCTACATTAATGCAATGCTTTAGAATGTAACATCTGTTACTAAAAGGTACATATACCCTACACATGTCTAAAGCAAGTCCCAAGAGATTTAGGCTACTTTTTCACCTCAAACCAGTGTTTCTTATGTCTTCCCAATAATTTTTTATATTATTTCTTGCTTTCTATGACCGTATTAAGAAGCAGAGGAAAATCTATATGGACTGGTTAGAGCATAACCTTTAAAATAGTAATATTAAAGAGTTAAAAGCAATGCAGAGAGGAAAGCATTTAAATGAAGCAGACCAGGTGAAAAAGAAATACAGTGTATCATGTACAGAGAATGTGTTTATTGGAATAGTCCCAGTTCCAGATCAAAGGTATTGCAATAGTGGCTGGAATCCATAAAGTGTTTTCAATGCCAGTAAATGTTTCTCAAAACCATGCAGGGAAGTCTAGAATGTTATTTTTTCAGTATCATATTAAAAGTAAAAAAAAACCAAAACCAAACCCGAACAAACCCAGACCAGAAGTCATTAAACCTCTGATCAGGATTTCCTTTATCTTACGTTGTCCTAGAGGACAGTTCTTTCAAATATAAATTTGACATGAAAGAGAAAAAGAAAAGATAAAAAAAGTTGCAATAAATGCTGTCTGCTGAACAGGAGCCAAAAACTGCAGCAGGAAAGTTGGTCTCAGCACCATGAGCAATCTCACATGGGTGCATGGCAGATCAAGGGAATGACTTTGAAGCAAGACCTTGTGTATGTTTACTATGACATGGAGTTCTCTTTGGCAGAGAGGAGAGAAGAGTCCAAAGCAAGAAAGTGAGCACTCTGAAAAGGTGCCTAGAACAAGGCATAGGTAAGACTTTATCAGCTGTGTTGACTTCGAGTGTGTGTGTATGGGATCGTTAGAACTTATAAACCTATCAAAAGAAAGGATGTGGAAAAATGAACTGAGAAAGTCTGCTGCTGAGGTTTCCACTGAGCAACCAAGGTCTGTTTGGGCTGCTGAAATCAAATGTTAGGGAATGGGGATTTATTTCTGAAATAGTTGTTCTTTGGCAATGGGCAAAAATGTGAACGAGCAACCCAGCTGTATGGAAGTGACGTAATCTATCACAGCAAAGGATGAGAAGCTGCATATGTAGGTTGTCCCCCTTCAGCTGTATCTCATCCTGTTCCCTGGTGCCTCCTGCATGGTCACAGCTTAGAGTAGTGCTATAGAAACTCATTTTTGCAGCTGTCTTGCAAATCATCATGTTAAATATCACTTTCCCCAGAGGAACATCAGACACTGACAACCTGAAGGAATGTAAACATAGCTACTATGCTTTTACTATGTTTCTGCAATGTAACTTTCTCATTTCCCCTACTCTCCTGTCCTTGATCACTTGCTCTTGTTCTTGATATTAGAGTCAAAATATCTTTGCTTGGGAATTTTATCTATTTGTGGTCCCAAAATTGCTTCTTGGCCCAAATCTCTGTGGCATTTGGTGACTACTGAAAGACAAGAATAATGTGGCTGAAATAACAAAAAGTGAAGTCAATTCTAGATAAATTGTTGAACACTGCTAGATTTAATTAGATTGAATGTATCATTCTGAGTTTGCAAACTAATAGTATATGGCATTTTAGATTTTAATTCATCTCACCTAACTTGAGACTTCCAGGGGCAGTTCATCACTTTCAAAAAATAGATATTTAATGCAAGTAGGACAGCTTTGGGTTAGGAGGACAGGCTTGGACAGCTCATTAATGGAATACAGAGTAAGCAATGTAAACAAGGTCAAACAGTGATTTTTTATTCAATTGACCTAGGGTGAAATGTGTCATGTTTAAATGCCCAGCTACATCCCTCATGGAGATTTTTCAGCAGTTGTTTTCAGCTGCTCTCTGGAGCTGAGAAAAATTCTATATGCTGAACTATTTTGAAACATTCCCATTAAAAAATAGTTTGAAAATGTATTAATAATATTAGTATGCTGAGGTCAAACTCTTTCGTCTGAAAATCTTTGGATTAGATGAGCACTTGAAAACAAATACAAGGCATGATTTCTGAGGTAATTAAGTCAGAACTTCTAACTGGTTGACCATCAAAAGTTGCATTGTTTAGACCAGGAACTGTCTTTGATATTACTGTGACTAGTTATGGCAGGAACTGTTTATTTTGCAGGAAATTTAGGAAAAACAAAATTTTCTCATGAAAGAGCTCTTCAATTTCTGGCTAGAGCTGGCAGTGTGAGCTATATCAGCAGTTATCATGAAGCTCTTCTGTCTGGTAGTCTCCTGTCTCATTTCAATATTTGACCTCATCTCAATTTTCTGCAAAGGTAGGCCAGTAGTCAGATGTTTGGTATCACCCTCATCTTATTGCTTGCAGCTTTAATTCAGTTACAAGGACCATGCACATATCTAAACTGTTCTGAGCTGTCACTAGTCAACTTTGCATTTATCGTCTTCACAATTCTGTTCACACATAACATTACCTGCACCAGCCTGAGCAAGTGGGAGCTGAGCACAGACATCTCAGCAGAAACCATAGAGGTTCGGCAGCTTGTTCAGCCACTTAGAGTCATAGAATGTCTTGAGTTGGAAGGGACCCACAAGGATCATCAAGTCCAACTCCTGTCCCTGCATATGACAACCCCACAGTTCACACCATGTGTCTGAGGGTGTTGTCCAGTCTCCAACACTGCCAGGCTTGAGGCCATGACTGCCTTCCTGGGGATCCTGTTCCAGTGCTCCACCACCCTCTGGGGGAAGAACCTTTTCCTAATGTCCAACCTAAACCTCCCCTGGCACATCTTCCTGACATTCCCTCAAGTTCTGTCATTGGTCACGAAAGAGAAGAGATCAGTGCCTGCCCTTCCTCCTCCCCTTCTGAGAAAGCTGTAGCCGTCACGAGGTCTCCCCTCAGTCTCCTCCAGGCTGAACAAACCAAGAGACTTTAGCCACTCCTCATACGGCTGCTTCTCCAAACCCTTCACCAACTTCGTAGCCCTCTTCTGGACATCCTTCAGTAACTTTATAGCCTTTTTATCCTGTGGCACCCAGAACTGCACACAGTGCTCTGGGTGAGGCCGCACCAGTGCAGAGCAGAGTGGGACAATCACCTCCCTTGCCCGGCTGGCAATGCTGTGCTTGGTGCACCCAGGACATGGTTGGCCCTCTTGGCTGCCAGGGCACACTGTTGGCTCATGTTCAACTTGCCGTTGACCAGAACCCTCAGATCCCTCTCTGAAGAGCTGCTTTCCAGAAGCTGAGCCTCTGTTTCAGGAATGAAATATTTACATTCATTAAGAAGCCTTTAAATTATTTTTTTTAAGCTCAAAATTATCCTACTCATCTCTGTTGAATTCAACAGTTAAGAGTGGCCTGAGATCAGAGGTAACAATACCAAAACTCCACAAGAAAAAACACATTCTAACATGAAATTCAGAGACAACTAATGTCTGGAAATCTTACAGGAAGGTTTGTCCCATGAAGATACATAACAAGACTTTCAAGACAAAGGAGATTAAGTTGGTATCATGAAAATCATCCAAGCAAAACTGTACCATGTGCCATCTGGAAGGTCATCTATCACTTCTGCAACTCCTAGGCTTAAAAAAAACCAACAAAACAAACCCCCCAAAAAACGCATAGTTTAGTTTTTGTACTAGTTTTGCGATTCTACTACTAATTAGCAATTTCTCATTAAAATAAATCGTTATTTGCATTTTGATTTATTGGTTACCCATATAGATCTCGGCTTGCTAAGGTTCAGCCTGAAGGTGCATGGCTCTGAGAAACAGCCATTTGGGTAGTAATATCAATGAAAGATGCCTTTGTCCTCTGTTTTTATTATGCTGCTTTTGCTTTTGGGCAGGCAAGCGTGTTGGCCAAAACAAACCTCATAGGCTCATCACCGAAGGTCTCTCCGGATCCAGTGAGCTCTTTCATATGGAGCTTGTGCAAAAAGTTGGTGTTCAGAAGTACTGTTTTTTCTCCAGAAGCTTGGTCTATTTCCAATAGAGGCCTGTGACTGGGGAACCACATTAGGACCTGCATTTAGATGTTACTCCGTGTAGTGTTTATATAGACCATCAGGTTTGGCTAGAAATTAATGTCTTTAATACAAGAACACATTCCTTGAGTCTGAGCCTTTCCATTAATAAAAGCAGAGCATCTTCACAAGTACAGTACCTTTCAGTGAGATTCATCTCTCCTGACTCTCGATGGTAAGAATATATAGGATATATGGAATATATAGAATATATATATAGAATATATAGGACTCAGTATTTCTGCTGCCTTTAACTTGTTTATTGCGTCACTTGTAACAACTTATTAGTTGCACTCCTGACTCTTCTGACAACTGTTGGCCCAGTTGTCCAAAACTAGGAGGATCTGATTCACGACCTTTCTTGACCTCTCATTAGGATTACAGCTGGGCTACTGTTCATCAGCAACAGTCTGAAACAATTTTAATCAGTGTTGACCACCACAGCCAAGCAAGCAACCCTATTAAAATTAACGAGATGACAAACCCATAAGAGCAGGCAAGACTGACTGATGGGAAGCTACCTAATGGCAGCAGAGTCTCTTGACAAATCAGATGCACTCAGGTTTCTTGTCAACTTTGCACTCACTTTATTTTCCCAAGTGATCCACCAAAAATAGACACGTCTGTTTCATTCCACCTAGCACTCACTTCCTCAGGGTGAACAACTGCCCAGAGCAATCCAGTTCTATTACTCTCAAAGGATCATGTACGAATTATGCAGCTGTGCTGTGGCCATGTAATTCTGACAATTTGAAGGAACAATTTGGACGAGAGATGAAAAGAAAGTGCTACAATAGGAGGTGGAAGTTTCCTTAAAAAGCCATTATTCAACAAGAAATAAAGATGAACAACAATTTTAATCTGCATATTCTTAAAAAAAGGATGTTAATTGTTTATGTCTGTTGAAAGCTCATATTAAAAATAGTATATCTGCTACTGAAGGAAGCTTGTAAAAATCTGAGGTGGCAGTGGTCTCCAGAGAATTGGTTTTGAGCACTTCAGGTTCCTCTACTCCCTCAAGTTGCTCCAGGGGAGGTTTAGATTAAGTATTAGGAGAAATTTCTTCACTGAAAGGATTCTCAAGCATTGGAACAGGCTGCCCAGGGAAGTGGTTGAATCACCATCCCTGGAGGTATTTAAAAGACATGTAGATGAGGTTCTTAGGAACATGGCTTAGTGCCGGTGTTAGGTTAATGGTTGGACTCAATGATCTTGAGGGTCTTTTTAACCAAAATGATTCTGTAATTCTATGATTCTATGATTCAATTGGTTAAGGTCATCTTTCTTCAAAGCACATCACAGCAAGGGATTTATTTTCTGCTGAGAAGTAAGAAAATGAAGGATCACAGAAATTAAGTCTGATAAAGCAGAAAGGTTAGAGTGAAAATTGTTCGGATTCTCATAAGTGCTGTTCTGATTAAAAACTTAAAAAATATATATTTAATTGAAAGGTGTAGGGTGTAGTTCTGTTTGTTTGTTTTTGGTTTTGTTTTTTCCATTTGGAAAAATCACGGAATGACCTACCAATCCTATGCACATACAGCCCTGATTCACCATCCTCTCAAGTCTTCCATGGCTTGATATCCCATCTCATGAGGCGGGACAGGCAAAGAGGCCATCTTCAAAGGAGTGTGCTAAAGATTGAATCCATTAACTCTTAGAATAAGATTAACTCCACTGAAACTAGTAGAAAACACATCACGTTACTGGAATCTAATTCTGAGCCCTCAATATGTAAGACCCAGCACATACTGGATATTGGAAGTTAATGTTTCTTGGGTGATAAGTGCCACTGATTGGAGAATTCCTCTGGTTAGCATCAGCTACAAAGCTGGTGGTCTCTGGTTTTCTTCAGCCTTAATCCTTTAGCTGGTCAGGAAAGCTATTTCAGAGAGCACTGGGGAAGAACACATGGAAAGGGGACAGAGGCCTCAATGTTATGCAGCTTTCATCCCCAAGAGAACAAATAGTTAGGCTGCAGAGGAGCTCTGAAAGGGTGCAGTCTATAGCAAAATTGTGAAAGCTTTCATGCAGGGGGACTCATGTCGTGGTAAACTGGTGGAGAGCTGGAGAAGTAGCTCAGAACAAAACCATCTTACATTTCTTATCAAACACTCCAAGGTTATCACAAACAGCCTCATACATTTGTGCTGCGGGGCTCCATTAAGTGAGATTCCTTCCCCAACAACCCACACTGCCTACAAGTTCCTCTCAATAGCTTTTTGTTTGACCTTCTGGGTAATTGCACATGACCTATAATTGCAGAGTTCTTTTTTCTTCATTTTAATTCAGTGGACAAAAGTGTTTGCCTTAGGTTTTTGAGACACACTATCTTATTTTCAGGGGCAGACATTAATATTTAAATACTCTGTGGATTGGGTTACCTTTATGTTTTGTACGTAGACAACCTGAAAAAGGAGGGTGAAAAGGCAAAAAGGCAGCAACTGTGGAATTGTTTTCAATTTTAACATAAGCTGGAGCATATTTAGACACCAGTACTTTTTCCAAGTTTTAAAAAGAAACTTAGATATTGTATCAAGTTTTATATTATTTTTTGCAAACTGTAAAGAAAAAGAACTCTGATGGATGCGGTGACCATGCAATTTCCCATACAGCTATAACACAGGCAGCTCTGCCACCAGAGAAATAACATCCTTCAGCATTTGACTGAATATTTATGAAGGCTCAATGGAGTGTCACATTAGAAATTCTGCAGCTCCATTTGTTAATGATACATGGAGTGAGCTGGAGCGATCAAACTCAACCTTGATTACAGAAAGAAGGACAGGGTGGTAGAAGTCACGCCTGAGCACAGCGGCCTGGGAAATTCTGTACAAGCAGCCAGGAAAGAAGCAGAGTTGTGTTTCTGCAATCAGGAAAGATAACAGAACAACTAAAGATAAACACAGAGGACCCAGCTGATGCTTTGCAACATCTAAAAATAGTTTGTTCCCTGTACCTGGAGACAACAGGACCATGTTCTGGGGGAACGAAGCATGAGAGGGATGGAAGGCAAAGGATGACTAAAGGAAGTTTGCTTTATGTTTTATAAAATCTTCTTTCTTCTCTTTCTTCCAGATCTGAGGTACTGAAATTTGCTTACTTCAGATAGTGTGAGAAAATCTCCCCATATCTACACATTCTCCTTCTCACAATTAAGTAAGGAAACAAAAAGATGGGAACTAATGGCCTGATCATTGGGGAGGGGAAAAGAATTTACCTATAAAGGGTCTTGGCTTTGCGCAGAACTTTTTTCCAGCTATCTCAAGACTAAGGAACTGACATGGCCTAGAAGCACAAGTTCTGTGCTGTTGGAGACTGACCCAAGCTGCTTCAAGAAGGGAAGTCTGCAAACAGCACTGGTAAGAGCTTTCATTAAGATGAGCATGGAGATGGAGGGTATTATTGCACTGTGGGTGGGACAAGGGACCATGAGTGGCTAACAAATCACATAGCAGCAGTACAACCCTCCTATTTCCCTTTTTCTCCTTCATTCAGTAAAACCATCATTTAGGTGTAAGTAAGAGACACCCTCATAAAGAGACAAAAAGCAGGATGGCAAGAGCAAAGAGCATATAGAATATCCTTGTCTATTTTAAACTACTGGTGAGCCAGAAAAATCAGTGAGACAAGTCATGCCTAGTTATGTTTCTTCAGAAAAACCTTACAACAACATGTCTTTCAACCAACAGGATTCATGACACAGCTGACATTGGGAGAAAATATATGTGGATTTGACAGCATGTGCTCAAAGAGCTGTGGGAGCTGCAGGGCACTTGTGACAAGCTCTTTCCTGATAGAACCAAAATTTCATCATTGCAGCTCCTAGACACTTGCTTTGACAAAGAGAAAGAAGCAGAGTACCACAGTCACCCCATTAGTGCTTTTCAGGGCCAGAGCAAGACAGCTGAGATGCTGTCAGCATCAGTTGCACTGACAGTAAAGGGGAATGTAGTACCTTTCTCTCATAATAATAATTAAATAGGTTTGTTTTGTTTGTTTTTTTTTTTCTAAAATAAAATGAGTTTAATTTCTGTCAGGGTCCAGTGTGAGACTAGGGTCCCTTAGGATGTAGGAAAAGGAGAAAGAGAGTGCAAACCATTTCAAAATCTTACACATCAGTTTAGCTACTTGATTCTGAACTAATATGTGGGTTGATGGAGAAATGAGGGAAGGAGAGGATGCTAATCAACACTCTGCTGCTAGTAATTGTTAATAGAGGAAAATCAGACTATTGGCACTGATTTTTATGATCAAGTCTTACTCTCTTCTTGGAATCACCAATGTTCTGGGGATTTAATGTTCCTAAAGCCTGGAATAATTCACTCTGATCTTTTAGATTAAGATTAGAAGTGGAAGGAATGCACAAAACCAGTCTCTGTGGATTTGTAATGTCATGCAGACTTACTGCCTTTCAGTGTCCTTGTTAGAAAAAATATCAGTGTAAAATATTAAAAGTAGTTTGCTTGGGTTTGGGAAAGGGTTGACTTTTATGTTTTCTTCTTTTTTTTTTTGCATTTTGAGGTGCACGAAGTTGAATTGTGCCATCTGTCTCACTGATTTGTAGTACTCCTTTTTGGTGCTAGTGATTTTGAAGGCAATGAAATTAGCCAGTTTGCAATTTCAGCTATAAACAGAATTTAAATATTTTAGATCAGAACTTGAACTAAACATTTTACAGTAGGAAATCCTTGCCCTGTTTATTTTTATGTCAGCATTTTAGCCTGACCATGGGTGTTGGATATTTATTCAGAATATTTTTCCCTTAGTGCTTCTCTTTACCTCTTCCTGTCACTCTTACACAAATATGTACTTTGTAGACCTTCTGGGCAGGTTTTAAGCCACCAAAGGTAGCTTCTCATTCAGCTAAGGTAGAGAGCTCTTAATAATGATTTCTTGAAACGGTTAACTATTAACTTGTTAAATGCCTGATGAATTAATGCATTCTGCTGTAGGTGTTTAAATTCAAAGAGCATGTTATTTTCTTTTTTTTTTTTTTTTTTTAGAAAAAAATCAGAAAAGTGATACCAATCTGTTTACCAGGAAAGCCAGGGCTATTATTTAAGTACTAAAAGCTGGCTCCTTATTTAGTCCATTACACTCTATGACTCTGTCCTACTTCAGGTAACATGTAGATGATCAGCATTTTGGAAAAAAAGGTAACAGAAAAACCCAAGTAACTCATCTGCATGCTTGACCAAAAAACTACTAGCCTGACATTAAGCAGTGTTAGCCAATGCATACGTGGTTGTCATTGCCTTCCATTTTTCACTCTCATCCATGTTTTCTCTCCAGATTGGTTCCCCTTCATCTCCCCTACTTCTTCCCTTTTTTACCATGCATCCCTTTATCCTTATTCCCTTTATTGTGGGATGATAGCAACTACTTGGTATGTTTCCTCACAAGTACATGCATTTATATCTAGCTGTATTTAATTCTTTTCTCCACTTTCTGACAAAGGAACTCTCCATTAGATTGCAGACTCCACATTACAAGAATCTTCCAGCAAGCTGTAAGGGCTCAGAAAGAGAGACCTTCAAAGTGGCTTTGCCTATGATTTACTTCATCTTCTCTTCATGGGACTGTCCAACAAATAACTTGCCGACAGTCCATCCCAGTTTGCTGCTGGCACCCTGACCAACCCACATCCACCATGCCTACTGAGACAGATGGGTTCTTGCATATCATGCAAGGTATTTCTCAACTGTTCTACATCCATGTTTACTCATTTATTACCTGCACAGATGCCTTCAGCAGACAAGAGAGACACACTCTAGTATAACTTTCTCTCTCTCCCCCTAAATGATGACTTAATTGTTAAAGGATAATTAGATGCCCACTCTGAGCTGCAGCCAGTTGCTTCTTCACCTGAGATTGCCGTCTATTCCCTTGGCGCAAAACATCCTCTCTTACTGCAGCCCTAGTATAAAATCAGATTTCAAGAGCTTCTATTTTACATAGTTAGGCCATTCATTTCTTTCTGTTTCTGTGCAATTTACCTTCTTTAAGGTATTCTGTCTTCCTCTTATTTTGTCACCTACTTTCAATCAACAGAGAAAAAAGATTTGCTGTGAAACAGTAGGGAGAGGTACCATGTCCTCTTCCTTTCCCAACATACTCTAAAACCTGCCATAAGCCATGGCCTGCTGCCTCTTGTGTAGGACTCGAGACTGACATGCCCCACAACATGGAAAGGCCCAAAGCTGTACAGGTTTGGGAAGATAAGGATCTCTAGGGTTGCTTTTACTGTCAGGCAGGCAATAGTATTGGAAGAGGAAGGAGTGTTTATAAAGACTCTTTTTGCTTATTGCCTGGGTGGAGCTCTGTGGAAGGCATTATTTTTGTAAGCAGCACATCCAAAAGTTTGTTTTATTTTGGTTTCTTTGGGTGGAGGGAGACGCAAATGAGATTTCTACCCAGCAGCTCATAAGCAAGTTCCTTCCCTGTGATAGCCATGCATTGCTGTCTGTGATCGTAACAGAGATCCCTCCAGCCAGCCAACGTGGTGGGACAGCTTCCTGAGGGAGTGTTTCATGCCTACACTCACACTGTTTTCAAAACCCTTAATTGAAGCAGAAGTTCTCCTGATTAAAACCAAGTGTTATGAATCATAGACAGTTGCGAATGACTAAAACTCTATTGTTTGGGGCCTAGAGCTAGAAGGAACTGGAAAAAAAACAGTGAAAAAAGAAGGTTAGGGACTCTTGTATTCTTTCTTTAATTGTTCAGCTGCTTAATTAAAAAAAAAAATTCTTAAATAAAAAGGATTTTAGTGCATGATGACAGTGTTTATTCTGAGTGTATGGAGCCTTGTATGAAAAATTTAGGTGCATTTCTCTGAAGGCTGAAGAAAACATGAAGTTTAAAAACAATTTGAACAGGAGTAATGAACCAAAGTTTATGCAGTCTCTCTCTCTCTCTTTTTTTTTTTTTCCTCTACATCAGGTCATTAGTTAAATTCACTTTTCACATTAAAAGCAAAGTTCCTCATAATTTAAGACAATTTAGCTCTCTTCAGTCATAATTCAGTGCTATCTGCAGTGAAGTTCAGAGACAGAGAAACACATTTTTAATGTCAATGAACTCACATTTTGAAAAGATATGATCTGAAAGGTGATCTGCTTTGAAACAATGGGTCTTTCATAGTATGGACTGACAACCACACATTTTATTTTCTGTAGAGAGTCATACAACATATTACAGAAGTGACTGTATCTCTGTGAGTTTGGTAGGGATGTCCCCAGTTTGATGGGTAAGACAACTATAGAACAGAAATGGTAAGTGACTCATTCAATGTGATACACTACACAAACATAAAGTTTGCCAATAGATTTTCTAATGCTCTAAGCTTGAAGGATTGGGTATGCTAAAGGTATCTAAGTATTTAATATTTAAATTCACATAAAAAGAAACTGGGCCCACTTCCTATTTTAAAAATTAAACAATAGTTGTATATAAATTATTAAATCAACCTGCAAAAACCTAAAAAAACAATGGTGTGGACAACAGAACAGTAAGAATGAAGGAGGGGAAGACTCATGTGTCATAAAATACTTGATGTAAAATTCCACCTAGGTCTTTCATAGAAAATGCTCATGAGATTCATAGGAAAGAATGAATCCTGAAATTGCCCTCTGTCAAAGAGGCATCTTGCATCTGCACATGTTTAATGAGTAAAGTATTGCAACTTCCCTGATTCTTGTATCAGCCACAAAAAAATTCCAAACATCCAAAATGTTTCTCTGCTTTGAGAATTATTCCATATCCATCATTGAAACAGTAGGTGAAATAAACTCCTGGAAAGCAAGTTCTTTAAAATAAGGTTGTACATATGGATATCTAAAATTATAAAATAGAATCATTATCAATCTACAAGCACATTCAATAAAATAATCTTAAAAATGCAACAAAAATAGTTCACAGTAAAAAACACAAGCAGTGTTACAAGCACAGGAAGAAGTACAAACTTAATGTCCCCAATGTCCTAAACATTTCCAGATGTTGACACTGTCTCAGATGACTAGACAAATGCTAATTCCAACACAAGTGGCCAACCAATGAAAGAATACAGAAGCCATCCTATTACACCCAGCCAAACCGTAGATGCAGCGCTGACAAGAACATATTTGCTCAGGGAGAATGAAAAAGCCACAGAGGAAGAGTCAGGAGTTATGTCTCCCTTGTGGTAGGCACTGTATACCCTTGTAATAAGAAGACTGTCTGCAGCTCAGCAGGCTTATGTTTCATGCAGTTTGGCTGTAGACAGTGAAAAATAGGTTACTTTTGCCTTGTCAAGTTCCAATGTTGCACAATTCTTGGAGATTTTAGAAAAAATCAGTGTGCGTTTAACCACTCATTTTAAGGGTTCTGAAGAATCAACAGAACAATTATGTAATTTAATTTTTAAGTCTTGAAGACAGTTTGTGTGGATACCTTCTCAAATTGGATACCTATCTGTAAAGGTAAAAAAGCACTGTAATGCACACAAGTTGACGTTACACAAGGAGGACTGTAGTCTAGTTTTAACACACCTCCAGTTTGCCAAGGTGAAAATCTTAAGAGCCAAACAGTTGGCTTAAAAAGCAAGGTGAAACTTCTTGCCACAGGATGTTGGACAAGCCAGAATCAAATATGACTACAAAGGGACAGGATAAATGAATGAAGGACAAGACCATTGGTGACCATGAACCCAGGGTAGGTCAAGATGGAAAGAAGGCATTTGTGGAAGGAATATAATGGTTCAGGTTTTAGATGTCCAGCTTATGAATGATTCATAGTACTTTACATTGGAGCATACATTCCTGTTTAATTATTGGAGCGAGTTAGCTGACTTCTGAAGGTTGTTCAAGTGCCTAAAGGTAAACTGTGCAAAGCCACTGGGATGGGTTTCATTACCAGAGAAGATCACTGTTTTTAATGCTCTGTGCCCATGTGACTAAATGGAGAAGCAATCAAAAGACCTTGATAAGAAAAATGCTTTTAATTATTTGCTTCATCTGCCACGTACCTTTTCTCTAATAAGAAAATGACATGAAGAGAGCATTTATCTTGCTTCAAAAAGTGCATATGCTGATGCTTTCATTATGCAGGTCAATAAGCAGCACCTCTACCCCTGCAAAAATCCACCTTTCAGAAAACCATGTTCATGGTATACAGATCTACATGCACAGAGACTTTTTTTCCCATACAAAGACAATTTCAAATGTAACTGTATCACACTCCTTTGCTAAGAGATGTACTTTCATAACCAGTGTAGGAAAATGCTATCGTAACAATTTGTTTTCTGTAATAATTACTCCTTTATTCAAAGAGTGATATTGTCACATGTTTCAGTTTAAAATATTTTTGCTTTACCTTTCTTTTCTGTAAAACATTAAGAATGGTTTATTCTTTCTGTGAGTGGCTAAAGTTTACAACTAGTTTTAAGAATGTTCCCACTTTTTGATAAATGCCTGCTTTTTCTATTAAAGAGCTCAAACTGTAGTCCAAGTTAATCAGCTTGGACTTCCAGATGTAAGACATGTTAAATCACTGCGGCTTTTAAGTATACAGGAAATCCTTTGGCAAATGCTTAGTGCATATGGTACTTTTGAAGTTGTTCAAGCTCATTTTCTCTGTCCTCCCTCCCTTCCCCACAAGTGTTCTTCTATGCAGTTTTTATTTTATGTGCCCCTTGGATGGTAATGCCATGGACCTTTGAAGGCCTGAAGTGAGGTCTGACATTCCATATCTAGACTGAGGCATTTTTTCTCCAAAGGAGAGGACACAGTTTTGTTGCCTAAATAAAGACACACAGTTCTGTGTCAGATGACATAGTTTATCTGAGAAGTGCATGGAAACAGCAGACATGACATGAGCCTGTTGGGAAATCCATGTCTTGCTGGAATAGCAGGAGATAGGTGCGACACCCAACAGTGCCTAAATCCACACTGCAGGCCTATGTTCAGGTACCTGAATCCTGTTCTAAATGTTGGCAACATACCACAGCGTACTTCTACCTTTGAGCTTGGTGTCAAACCTCACGTGGTCAGAAGTAGGCAGAACTCTTTCCACTTTAAAGCTGACATCTAAAATGTTGTGAGTCATGCCCAGAAGATCTCTCTATCTCCGTTGTCTATGAAAGGTGCAAATAAAGAAAATAGGTGACATGAGTTACACCTTAACATCCACATAAAGTGATGCAATCTGTGAAACTCCTGGCTAAGTCAAGTGTTCCTTTGTATGTACATAGAAAAATTTAGCCCTGTATTACCTCATTTTTATTTTAAATATTCTATGATTAATTGCTATAATTATATTCCTTTACTTTCCCTTTCTGAAGAGAAATTAAAGGTTTTCCCCCTTTCCACTCACATTTTCATTTGGTTAAACACATTTTTCAAGAGTGAGCAAGTAGCCCATTCTAATTTGTGAATTATATAAATATTCAGGGTTATTTAACTGCTTAGGCTCTCACAACCAGTATTAAATTAATTCTAGGTGGCTGCTAGTAGAATTTTCTGTTAATTAATATATTTTGTGTGCCATAATGTGAATAGGATGCTACATACTCTTTGCTGGCGAGTATGTACTGTGTTTCATATGGTGCAAGTACTTTTATGAACACTACAGTCATTGCAAATGTTTCACAGATTTATTTTATATGAGATCATACAGTAACTCATTACACAAAAGAAACTTCAGTACACTGCGGTCTTCAGTGTTGCTATATGAAATATGACACATGCTTTATGTACTGTATATGGAACATATGCTTGTCCCATACAGGAATTAAGGGTGCAACGCTTTCATGATAAATACCTGTTGCCAGTCTGTCTAAAATATGACATTATCACAAGATTTGAAACCGTTTAGTCTCACGATGACTCTGGCATGCTGCAATCCCCATTTTAGTGAATATGGGGAATGCACAGCACAAACTGGCAAAGTGACACCCCAAGCCCACAGGGAAAATTTAAGCTAATATGGGCACTGGAAACATTACCACCCACCTTAACCTGTATTATTCATGCCAGAAATATGCATTGTTAACATGTATCTTTTACTTTTGCGGGTTATGGAGTGATATCTTTATCAAGAGTTCTATTAAACATTCTTCTCAAATCTTATTAAAACATTGTTATAATCTTAATCTTTGGTGCATGTATTACATGAAAAATAATGCTTATTACTTAAATGTTATGATCATCATCATGTGTTCACAAAGAAGTCTAAAACTACTAATTTTTTTAAAAATTTTGCTTTGTATTAGTAACTCATATAGGGTGAATATGAGAGGATATTGAAGTCAATTAATAATGCTGCCAAAAGAATTCATTGATTTGCACTAATCTGGACCAGTTTAAGCAGGAAATGAACAATGCTGCAGTGGCCTCCCTTTAGGAGTGAAGGGACAAAAAGCTCATCTTGTTTGAGAGTGGTTGCTCAGTTTACCAGAAAGACTGTCTGAAAAGGCAGAGGATCAGACTCAGAGACTCAGGAAGTCTTTTCCAAGACTTTACTCTTCATTTGTACTTCCATATTTCCCGGTTTTTGATTATTTTTTTTTAAAAATGTCTTCCAGGAGGCCTCCAGCTTTTTCCTTTCTAACTTCTTATTTTTGTTTAAAGAGAGAAAAGATTATATTTAAAGGTTGAAGGTGGGCTTCACCAAACTGTCTTCTCTTAAATCCTTGTCTTATGGTCTTCTGAGTTCTTTTCTCTGTGTTGATATTTGCCTATTTCCCATTAATTCAGTCAATTCCACTGAGAAGCTTTTCCTTTTAATTCACTACATTACTCATTCTTCCAAAACATTATGTATCTGGAGGATGTGAAATATAATGCAGCTTCAGTGAAGCATTTTCGTTTTTCTTCCTGTCTTCTACTCATCCGCCTGGTGTACATTCATGGGGCAGCAGGAGATTTGAAGAGAAGTTTGCAAAACCAGGAGAGTCACATTCATAAAGAAAACCTAAGAGAAGATAAGTCACCTTTATTAAAACCAAGCCTCTGGGATTTTTTTTTTTAATCCAGGAGATATAGGGATTTCTGGTAAAAATCAGAAGTCAAAAGCTATGATTAATTCATCTTTGTAAGGTCAAAAGTAAACAAAACACTCCCAGAGACAATCTGAAGTATTGGAACCTTATTAATCAGTGTAGGTGCTCAGCCCAGAGTGCTATGAAGTCAAGCAGAGGCTCCAGAATAGGAGCCCCTGTGACAATCCCAAACATTCCCGTTCTTGTTGAGAGGGTAAAGACAGAGGACAGAGGACCAGAACAGTTTCAATGAGGCTATTCCAGATTCTGCTTCTCATGTACTATAATTCACTACTGAAATGGTGCAAAGCGAGACAGAGCTTTTTAATACAGTGAGGGAGACAGCAGTTTGGAAGAGTTTTTTTAGATCGTTCTCCAGAATCAATGAACAGCAACCCCTTTTCTAATGAGAACTAAAGGCATGAGGCCAGCAGCGATAAAAATATGGTCCAGGTCAAGTTGGAAAAGCATCAACTGGATCATTGTGCGCTACTCAGATCTTGGAAACTGTCCTTCTCACATCAGTTATGAGTTGTGCTGATTCTCTGATTGCAGAACAGATTTGGCCCATGATGTTGCAGAATTTCCACAGGAAATGTGTGAAGATAAGGCCTGATGGAATAAAGTGCTGAGCAAAATCTATTGCTTATGAGACTTATTAATCAAGAGTGCAAATAGGGCCCGTTGTGTATCTGGGAACAATTGAAAGGGAAATAATGAGAAACCTATGTACCAGACTTAGGAAGCAAAAATTGAGAGGAATTACATGGCAAAACCTTAAACTTGGCAGCTTTCATCTGTCTTTGTTTGATGGTTGGTTTGGCTTTTGTTTTTTTTTTTTGTTTGATTTGGTTTAACAGAGGATATTCTAAACAAACGAAAAAAAGAATATTTAAAGTAGATAGTGCATTAAAAATAACCACAAACATGCATAACATGCATAAAAACCCAACCCAACTGGCCTTGTTGAGGCAAAAGCCCATCTACCACCAGAGTGGATGAAAAGCATGCTGGATTGACACCTCTTGTACAAATAAGGCATGATTCAGTTCATGATTATGACACATAAAAAGATGTAGTAACAGGTTTGCAGATGCCTGGTGATAGATGTTTAAACATCATTTTAGATGCTATAGGGCCTTCTGCTTGGACCTGCTTCTCCAGAAGATCTCCCATGACTTCTGTGTTGTGCCCGCTGCTTTTTTGGGAATATGTTGGATGTCCTGGTGTGCCTCAGTTGACATGACACACGTACCTTCAAGCTGAATTTAGGAGTCAATATTCTCGTACAGCTCAAACATAGACACTTCAATTCACATGTCTTAATCACAGGCTGAATCCTGCCTTCATAATGTCCAGTACGTCACTGGAGAAGAGCCATGGTGACATTTCATGTGGAGGTGTAACACAAGAATAAATCCAACAAAGAGCAGAAGCGTTACTTAGTAAGCACAGTAATGACTGACAATAAATCAGCTGGAGCAATTGCACTGACCTGCAAGAAAATAAGTGATGAGAGGACAGTAAGACAGAAGAGATTTGACGTGGTAAGAGCGTTTTGTTGTCATTTTCCCTAAACCAGATGATTTTACATGGAAAACCTTATCTGAAAGCATAAAATGCATGAAATAAGACAGGCTTTCTGTCATAATTTTTTGTTTAGTATATCATATTTGCCATGCACATACGTGGACAATTCTGAAGACCAGGTGGCACTTGTGTGATAAAACTTTGCATAGCACAAAGTCCCTAGTTATTCATAAAAGAAAGGTCATAGAAACAAAGGTAGGTTGATTGAAGGAAAGTAATAGAGATGTTCACATAAGAAAGTGTGCAGGACAGATGCACGAATATTATTAGAAAAATTCATGATGAGTCCCCATGGTGAAATGAGCAGCAGGTGCTGGGCTGCTGCAGGGGAAATTAAGCAGGCAGTTTGAAAGGGCAGATAGATACCATAGCCCTGGGAGACATTCATTACAGCAGAGGAGATGTGAACGCTCCCTTAGCACATGCAATTACACTCTGCTGATTTGAAAACTACGATTTTATTGTGAAGAATATAATCAGGAGTGGCCAAGAAGCCAAAAGAATGCTTCATATTTTTGGAGAGCATCAACTTTTCTATGAAATGGAAGCACCAGACAAGTCTGGAGCTATTAAAAAAGGGTTTTAGGGAAAGCATTATTCTCAGATTTCAGGACAGAAGCAGTGGAGAGTTCTGGTCAGACAAAATTCCCCAAACCCAGAGGATGAGTCTTTATTCTTCATAGAAGAAGGTCACTGAAAAGGAATAAGATTATTTTAATGACACTGGTACCTCTACAGAACAAATACTTCGGGTTAGATTTTCCTTAAATGTCCCCAAGATATTGATCTTATAAGGTGGCAAATGAAATCCTATTCTAGTGAAGGCCAAATAGTGCTCCCCAGGAGACAAATTGAGAATAAATCCACTGACCTCAGTGGAGCTAGCGTGGATTATACTATCGTGTCATGAAATCAAAGTACAGTTTGGCTCTTGCTCTGCTAAGCAAGGGAACTGTCAAATTTATAAATGAAACCAGCTACATAGCAATGGCCTGGTTTCCCTCATCCAACACACATTCTGCTTTTCATTTCCATTTGTTAAAGGAAGCTTTATTTAGGTCATTAAACGTTTCTATATTAGCACATCTGCCTTTGACTATAGAAAGCAGTGATATGGCTTCCAAAAGCAGCAGGCATGACAGTAGTGAAGGAAGAAAAGGGAAGATCCAGGAAAACAGCTTTAAAACATTGTGAAATATGTTAGTTATACCTAATTATTTTAATCCATATATTAACTGGCTGAAAATACAAGATGAGATGCAAGATTTTATAAATACATCAAAGACTTCTGGTTACATCAAAAGACATTCACATTCTTTATCTATTATGCTTACGGCTTAAGGTTTCCTATTCAAACCAGTTGTCATTTTTTCCTTTGAAGAACAGATGCTCTTAAAGAGCACTGATACTTCAAAAGAATGTACCTTGTACATGGGTAACACTTAGTAAAAATTTTGTCTTATGCTCCTCTCTCCCATCTAGCGGAAGGGAGACAGGAAACTAGTTAATACTTATTGTCAAAAACTCCAGCACCATTATATTAAAAAAGAAAATTCCTCATTTTTTTCCCTCCTCCAACCTGTTCCGTACTTGTTTGAGAGATAGGAAAGGCCTGGATTCACACCAACTTGAACAGAGCAGTGAAATCATTACTCTTGCACTAGTTTATGTTGCCAAGCCTGATGCTATATATGAGTAACTGTACTGCTGTGCAGTCTTATTGTGCCTTTATGTCTGGAATGGTCAATACATTGAAGAAGGTCAGAACCACTCGCCTGAAGCTGAAATCAAATCAGTGTTTTTGAGATCATTCCACAAGATTTTAGTGAACTTGAGCCAGTCCCTCAAATGCTTCATAATTCATGCAGAACTGAGAATTACATCATAGAAACATTACAAGTTAAGGGGAAATGTGATGCTTTTCCCCATCAGAGAATACTAAAATGACGATAAAATTTGGAATATAGGTGTGTTGAGAAATGTAACTAATGAGTGGGAGGCAATAAAGAGATAGAGAAAGTTATATGATCATAAATGATGAGCGAACCAAGTCAAAACTTGCCAAAGGGGCAACCCTGCTAAGGGAAGTTTTCTACAAAGATGATGGACCCAAGCCTTCTCAGTCAAAGGTAAAGCAGAGGGCAATGCCCACAGAGTAGTAATTCAATTTGGATGTTAGGGAACTCTGTAAGGCAGGATGTATGAAAAACGTAGAAGCACAGTGCTGGAACTGGTGCCCAGAGGCACTGTGGGATCTCCCTCTCCAGAGGATTTCAGGATGCTGCAAGACATTATTGGGGCTGATGACTGGCAGTAACCCAGCTTTTTGAGCTAGATGACTCCAGAGGCTTCCTCCAAACAGCATTTCTACAACTGCATGCTTTGGTGACTGAAGGGCAGCATCTACTTGGTATCACCATGTGTTTTCTTGGAATGAATCTCATTTACAGTATGGCAACACTTTGTTCGTGCTAAATGTGAAAGGCAGGTCTGGTGTACGGGGGCATGCTTGTATTCAGTATAAACCTGTCACATTATTGGAATTTTGTTCAAAATTTGTGTAGTAGAAAGCTTCCAGACAGCTTCTCCCACTGTCCTTGACACCTATGGAGGGTTTTCACAAGGATTTTCAATTCCAGTAATTGCTCCTTTAAGCACAAATGGGAGCTGGCCTTGCAAGTTTTATTGGTTGCCCTAGCCACCCATGGAAGTGAACACCTTATCTAAAATTGCTAATCTTAACAGGAAGCAGTCATTACAAGGAAGCATAACTATTTCATATTTGTGCATAAGCTTTTTTTTTGCTGTCACTTCAACTTCTTATTAGAGTAGGTAGCTACCAGCTTCACCTCTCTGCAGTAGAGTTACCTAATTTTTGTACAGCTCCATCCAAGAGCAGTTTGAATTATCCTACAATGCACCAAATAACTTTATACAAATTGTTTCTATTGACAAACAGGATTACTATGAACAGCTAGTGTAACCTAAATACTACACTGAGTTAATTTCTTCTCTAAGATAATGCATACATTTTAGAAAAGCATGTGATTTTGATTTTAAAATTGCTGCTGCTGCTGTAGAAACTCTCATTATTCTAAATAACCTGTTCCAGAGTTCACCTGTTCTGGCTATTGTAATTTGTGTATTGTACTTCTAATCTGATTTTATTTCATTTCAGCTTCCATTCACTGTATTTTGTTATATCAAAGGTTGTCTTTACGTAAATAATGTCTAAACAGTCCCATTTAGCTTAGTTTTCCAAGAATTTATAAAAGCAGAAATTAACATTGTGATATTATCTCTTATGTGCTTGAAATCATGTAAACATTTAAACACTGAATTAAAAACAAAACAAAACAAAACAAAACAAAACAAAACAAAACAAAACAGTTCAGGTTGCTCTTCCCTCTATTATTATTATAAGAGAATGAAGATCAAACAAACCAGAATGAGAAAAGAAATCAACGAAAGTACAGTTCATGTATGAAACTCATTCCCATGACTTTATAATGACAGTAACATCAGCTGGCTCATTTTTAATTTATATCAAAGGCAATAGTTAGGCATCTAGTGCAATTCAGTCAATTGGAGATCAGAGTTTTGTCTGAACTATTTAACTCTTCTAAAAGTTTATAAAGAGAAAATCCCAAAAGTGCTTCTCTTCCGAGTGATGAGCAGACATTTAACCCTCTGAGTCGTATCAAGTTTAATGCAGATTGTGTCCCCAGATTCCCATCTCTTTCTCCCCCACTCCCACTTCTTAAGGATAGCATGGGTAAACAATAAATAGTAAGAAAGCAAGCAACCCAGTTTAGGTTCCCGTTAATGTCTTAAAGGGGCTATGGCTGGTCTTGATAAATACATTAACGAAATCCCACGTGGAGAAAGTGTTATTTAGGTTGAGAAGCTAATAACCTGTCCATAAAGAAGCTTATGCTGATAATTAGAAGACTTCTAGAAGTTATTACAGTGAAAATCTGGAATCACTTTCTACTTGGAGGCATTAATGAAAAAAAAAAATCTAATTAGCTGTAAAATAGAGCTTGATCAATTATAAACCTATGGGATGTGACTGCCAGAAATGACAAGGGATTGAACTCATTGAAGTCCCTCTACTGCTTTGATTCTTACTGGAGTATTTCAACCTCTCTTCGTTCTTCTCCTACCTGGCCAGAATTCCTCGCATAGGACACTAGCTGTATTCGTGATATGAGAGAGAAGAAACAGGACTGATAATTTCATGAGACATTTCATTACATCATGTTCCTCTCTGACCCAAGACCTTCAGAGTGGTAGTAGTTTCATCATCCTTTTTCACAACAAAGTGTGTGCTTCTCCACCACTGGTGTGTCTCTGTAGAGCTATGTTCATTAGGGAGGTGTAAAACTGTAGATGCTTTTATACTCTGTCTGGCCTCTTCCCCTGCTAATGACATCACCGACACAAGACCTGCACAGATTTCTTTCAGTGCTGATTTTCCCCACACTTTCTCGCAGAAAAAGGAAAGTTTCCTCTGTTTTATTCCACGGCCATGGGTACAAATACCACATTTTGGCATGCTCGGTGTATGACAGCCCATCAGCATGGCCAGCTGCCCTTCTGCACCTTTACTGGTTCATGTGTCCTTTTGCAGTGGAGGGCACCTCTGCACCTCAAGGATCCCAAGGGAACCTGTGACCACGTTTTTTTGTTATATTGTCCCCCACAGAGCTTATCAGGCCTGTTAATGGTAACACCAAAGACAGGTCTCCAGTTGCGTCTGTGTGTCCAGCTGCAGACAACGCAGGCACCTATTTCACGGGATTGCCATTGTGTAGGTATTTTGGGACACCCAGAGAAGCTTCCCCAGCTTGACAAAAGTTTTGACAAAGGACATAGACATAAATCACCTTGTGCCTCTTCTAAGCTCACATGCATAAAAATGACAACCTGTGGAATGTTTAACAGTTTATATTTACTTTTTCTCTCCTACCTTATTATCTAGAGTCATACCCGTTAATCTGCATGAAATAAATCTGTTTTATGAAGGAATAGCTGGCAAGAAATTTTATCTTTCATACTTCTCTTGATTTAGAGACACTTTGCATTTCAGGAATTTTGAAATAGGACAGAACAAGAATTTTTTCTTATTATATCTTAATGTATTCTAGATTTGGATAGACACAATTACCTTGGAAAGTGTCCTGGGCATAGTATTCTTCAAACCTGCTTTAAATATGATTGAATAACTAGGTAGTAAACATTACCTGCATTCTGTAAAGCCTTGGCTGTAAGCACTTATCATATTGTACCCCATGAAATAATTAGGCAGGCGACCACAAAAGGTTAAACAGATGGATAAAATAAAATAATAAAAAATAAAAATAAAAAAAGAGTGAAATCTCCTTAGCTATTTGTGCCTTCTTTTACTGCACACACTCTTTGTTTTTTTTTTTTTCTGTTAGCCAACTATGATTTCCTCCTCCCAACTTGCAGAATCCATTCGTTTTAACGGGACATAAGCCACCCTAGAGCCATAAAGTTGAAGAGGTTACAGAATTTAATCAGCTTGTTTACATTATTCATCCTTTTAATTTTTAGCAGCCTACATTTTCTCTGTCATTCTCCCAGGGCATTATGGCAGCGGCAAAACTTTTCCAGACAAAGTTGCCCAGCCAGAGCTTTCAGAAGTTCTCCCTTCACAGCTCAGGATGAACGCTACTGTGCTCTTACTGGAGGAAACTCCAGATTTAAACAGGAACCATTTCAAACTATAAGGCCTGAAATGGAAAAAAGGTTGAACTTGCTGTGGCATTAGGATATCTCTTTGTTTTCTGATCAATCTGCACAGGACATATCCCAGTGCTTCCCTGCTGGTGCTTATAGCTCCACTTTTGTGGAGCCCCCTGCCTCCCACCAAGTTTCTCTCCAGAGCCCACATGCCTTTCTTATCTGTCCTGCTGCAGCTCTCCTGGACAAGCAGTGATCGTCACTGCCGTGCAGGATTTACCATGGAGTCAAGGGGCCTCAGGGATATTCTTATTCTTTATCTTCCACTTGTAATGGAGCCAACTGCCATGGCAGAGGAGTTTTTGGGAGGATAGGCACAGGAGAGAATGCACTCACAAGGGTGGCATGTAGGGAATTCATGGGAAGGGAAAAAGCACCCCTAAAAAGGGGTTCCAGAAAGCATAAAAAGAAACTAAGGAAAATAAAATAATAAAGTGTTGGAGAAAATCAGAAGAATTTTTCTCTGAAAGAAAAATTCCAGTCTCCAAGGCAGAGATTTGGGATTTTGAACTGACTGTCAAAAAAACAACTGTTTGTGAAGTAACAACCATCTGAGGAGCAGCCTTCTAGTGATTCAAGCTATAAAAGCTGCAGATGTCAGGAGTATCTTAAAGGGAAATAGCTTTAAAAATGAAGTGTTTGAAGAAATCTTGTTGAGACATACCGCACTGAAGATAAATCAATACAATCATTCCTGGAAAGCCTGGCTGACAAATTTCCCTATCGCATAGTTTGTGGGGATAGCATAAAATGTTTCCTGCCTCACTCATGCAAACATTCCCGGTAATTTCAGTAAGACTCTGGCTAGATCTGAGAATAAGGAACATAGGATTCAGCCAAGAGTTTCTTAGAGTTTGTGAAAATTCCCCAGGAGTCAGAAGGAAAATTATAGCTAGTTTAAGGTAGTCTAGAATATAAAAGGTAATGCTTGCTATGGACTTTTCAGAATAATTTCAAACATGTTAGAAAATATATCATTCTGATTAGATTCACTAGCTGCAGAGCGAAATTTACACAGTAAATTGGTTACGCAGTAATTTTGGTTGGATAGATTTTCCTCTACATTATGAAAACAGTTTTCCAGAAGACAAAAATGACACATACAAGAATTTGGCATATAATAATTGAAAAATTATGTGTCTCAGTCTCGCATGCATTAAGCTGATATAACTAGACTCTCCTTTACAAACCATTTAAGATCTTCAGTGAGAGGTGATCCAGTTGCATATCACAGACAATAAATAAGTATACTGGGGAAGAGGTTAGGTTCAGCTGCAAAACTACTCAGCAGACAATATGGTTCTTCTCTGAAGTTTCTGTCCCTTCCAACCAGTGGTAAGTTACAGCAGTGCTTAAGCAAACAACCAGCCACCATTTATTCCATTTAGAGAACATGACTACTGCGCAGATTGGAAGAGTATTTCTACTGCTGAAAGTGGCATAC
This sequence comes from Nesoenas mayeri, assembly GCF_963082525.1. Lineage (NCBI taxonomy): Eukaryota > Metazoa > Chordata > Aves > Columbiformes > Columbidae > Nesoenas > Nesoenas mayeri. Next base: position 102,526,183 of record NC_137541.1, read on the forward strand.
TTTCAGGACAAAGAAAGTTCAGTTCACAAGGAGTTATGTGTTCTGGTGCCTCTAAAATGCAAGTTGCCTGTAGTTCCAGGCAGTGAGCTAGTTCCAAAAGACAGCTGAGGAGAATATCGGGAGAAGCTGGGCTCTGAAGAGGCAGTGTGGAGAGAGAGGATCTGGTGGTGGGAAGCCGTGACCCCAGTCACTGAAAATCAGATGCATGGAGACACTTCTCAGCACTTGCACTCATGTCCTTTCCAAGGAGTTCCACAGTTCTTGTTATGGACCTCCTTTAGTAAGCATCGAGACTTTTATCTGCAGCTGCTGTTGAATCAACGGCAGAAAACAGACAATGTCTCAAGACCCCTTGGGAATGCTTGCTGGCTATCTAAGCAAAGTATTACATAGCTGTGGGTATTGGATCCTTTCTTGGATCAGTTATATTGTCACATGTAAAGTTGTATCATGCTGGTTGTTTGCCCTAAGCCACACAGCAAGACTTAAAGTAGGAAAGAAAAAAAAAAGAAGTGGTATTCAGGATACAATTTCTAGAGGTAATTATTTTGGTCTAGTCAAAACATTACCTTTTTTTCTAACATATGAGAATGAAAAAAGACAACAGATTTCCCCGTGGCATCATTCTGTGCTTCTGCTGCAACAATTAAGTTAACATGTCACATCTGCTATGCATCCTAATGAGGGAAGATAGTCAGGTTCCTAACCCAATTTATCCAAGAGCAAGAGATATGAGATGCTTGTTTCTATATCCCTAGAAGCAAAGTCATTATTATGGCTGAGGTATGTGACCGGTACTTACATCTTAGACCTTCTCTCTGTACCCAGAAACAGTTTACATGTTTTAATTTTCTTGTTTTCCCATTCCAACATCTACAGTTATATATATATATATATGTATATATATTTAATTTTCATAACAGTGCTAATGTGTACAATTAATATGTACTACACAGGTGTGTGTATATACATCTAAGGCATCATCAAGTAAGGCAAAGTGGAACCAGAAATTAGTCAATGAAATGAAAAAAAAGGTCTCAAGTTGCCAGAACTGTTTCTAATAAGTGATATTAGTTTGAATTTTTCGACTTTCAAACTAATAGCTTTGGCTTTCATAAAAAAGAACCTATCCTCCCAAATAGTTTAAACCTAAGTGGAAAAAGAAACTTTTAGCTCAGTTCTGAGCTTCTAAAAGCCTAATCCAGTTTTCAGAAAGAACTAAAACTGTGATGTCAAATTTCTGTTTCTAGCCCAAATTGTTGTATATAGCATGCCAAAAATGTGTCTAGAAGAACCAACTGCCTGAGGTTAAAATGTTTTCCCTGATTTACAATGTTTGGTTAAAAATGTATTTAGGCTGATGACAAGCAAACAGGGTGTAATTTAATTGAAAAGAAATTACTCTAATACTATAAAGCTCACTGAGAAACATTAACTTCATAAAAGGTAAAGGGGAGTGCTGACAAACCATAACTATCACAGAACTAGAGAGTAAAATGGCATTAAATATTGTGCATATTTTGTAAGATATTTTTTTTATAATTGACAATAGAAACATGTATACTTTGCAAATTCTAATCATGTAGTCACTGCCAGATCAGCAAAGGTTTATATATAACTTCATCTACATAAAACAGCCATAGTGGATTTCATCCCATCTAAAATTAGTGAATTTATAGATTGAGCCCAATATTCAAACACCTGTATTTATGTGTGTACCCTACCCTCTGGATGGGAGTAAGATGTTACAATGAGTTGAACCCAGTATCTAGAATTGCTTTTCATCAGCTGAACAGCTCTTTAGGCCCAGGGAGAAGGAAAGTTCAGTTGCCTGAATAGGCCTTTTGGGATGGCAAATGTTTTCTCTGTTTAGAAATTTTCAATTATTCTATACGGCTGCAGCTGCTGTTGCAAAAAGTCACAGATGGGATCTGCCAGCCCCTAGCAGTGAAGGTCTCAGGTGCTCTTGGGCATCTCATTGGGCACTAGCTGCCAAAATTCGGGTAACTTCTTTATACTGTGGTTGCTAGAGGCTCAATTCAGGTTACCTAAATAAGGGTGGCCTAAAAATAGGCCATGCTAGAAGGCTCAAGATGTCAGGAAAATCTACTCAGATATGGCAAATATGGATCAGGCCTGCCCATCACACTATGATGGGCAGGCAGCCAGCAGGCAGACAAAATATCTGACCTGGAGCATCTTAAAAGGCATTTGGTGTTAAGTTGGGGCAACTGAATGAAGCTGTCAGTTTTCATTAACTGTAACAGAAACACAAAACTCTCAATTTGGAATTGAATTTCTGGCTGAGTCTTGTGTTTAGGCTGCTTATCTCAACTCCCTCCATAGTCAGCACAGAGAGATGTTTCTAGGGTCCCCTGCCTTAGATGTTTATTTCAGCCTGGAATTAACCTTTCTGCAGAAAAACCTCGCCCACTCTGTGTTGATTAGAGGGGGAACCTCTATGAAAAGCTTACGGGAAAAAAACAAAAGGGTGATGAGAAAAATGCAATTAATATTGTGTATTATTATTCCAGCACGTCAGCCTCTTCCCTTTCTATTCATTTTTTTAAGATCTACTGAGTTCAAAGGAACATCTTTAAGTTTTAATGAGAACAATAGGTCCAAAGAGGCTTCAACTCACTGAACTTAAAAGAAGTTCTGTGTAATAATATGCCAGACTGTTCTGCTTTTATAGCCCACCTGTTATAAGTGAAATGCTTGGTGGGCTTGTATTGGCAATATATTGAATTTCCGGGCAATTGTAAGAGAAACACATTTCAGTACCAAATCCTTTTGCTTTTATATTCATATACAGGCTACCTAGAGATTAAATCAGCCAGTTGTGTTCCTCTACAGTTTCTTACTGTTATTTTCAGAAAATCTCTGCAGGGAGATGTAAATTCTCCTGCATGAGCAGGTCTCACTCCAGAAGATGCCCAGAGGTCCAGAGGCAGAATGCTGCCTCTAGTTATTGCTGTTGCCAAGCTATAATAACGTATTTTTAAAGCAGTTCTACCCTTCAAAGAAATTTCAAGACAGGACCTGGTTTTCCTACCTTCTGACAACTGGAGGTGGGAGGGTGTTGTTATTCGGTTTTGGCTTTTTTAAACACAAACACTCAAGCTGATTTTGTGACTTCTTATGGACCACACTTTGATTACACATCTCCCTTGGGAGTAGAAACTATGGCAGAAAACTGGAAAGGCTGTCTTTTCACCCATTCTCTCTGCTCCCAAAAACAACAACAAAACCACTAATGAAAAAGCTGTTTGCTGTAGAAAAGATCATCTCTGCCTGTCTCTCCTTAAGATATATATATATATGTTAAAAAAATATTACTCCAGCTCTCCAGTATTTGAGCAGCTGGACAGTTTAGACGGAGAAGTGTGTCTTTAATTACCTAAAATATACAGTTCCTAGGTGCTAGAAGGCAAATAGTAGAAATCAGTATGTACTGTTGTAGTAAATTAATTTAAATTGCTATGCTAGTTAATTTTCCTCTGTATTCCAGATGAGATTTCTGTGGATTTTACCATAAAAATGCTGACTGTCATCTATATTTTAGTACTAGTCCAGACTCATCCTGACTCAGTTGTGAGGTATTTTGCTGTCAGGAAGATCTGACAGTGTTTGACTAAAGATGTTCTCGAAACAGCAGTTCTTCAAGTGATTTCTAACTGTGTCGTGGTCATACTAGGTAGGAAGCACACATGGCTCAGATCAGATACATACATTTTTAATGTTGTTTATCAGAAAGGGGAATGACATCAGTGCATATGGTAAAGGCTTTCAGTGGTGTTTAATAAGATCAGCACCAATATTTACAGTGAAATTGAAACTGAGTTTCATGCCAAGGTCATAATCAATATGAGAATAAGTTTATGATTTGCTGAAATAAGGGCTTGATGGAATAAAATGTAAAGGGAGTCAGATCTGGTTGAAAATAGGCATCTTAATTTTAGCTTTTAGGAAAAGGAAAATACCTAATTTTGGTTCAGAACAGATTAACGATTCAGCTAAAACTTCAGACTGTAAATATCCTGTTGACCCATTCAAATATGACAAAAGACTTCACTGGGGTGAGACAGCAGCTGAAATAAAAACTTCATTACCATTTACTTTCCCACAGCTATCAGCCAGTAATGAGAGAAAGTGCTCTTGCAGGCTGTGCCACATGCCAGAAGGACAGCACAGGTCCCTCTGTGACTGTCCTCAGGAGGAGGATTTATGGGAGCAGAACATCTTACCCTGAGGAGAAGCTGGAGAGATACCTTTCAGCTCAGTGGCAGGATTCCTTTCTGAGGACATTTCACAGCTAAGCAAGGACCTGATAACATTTGGCATCTAACAGACTGATCTGGACAAAGCCATCAGCAGTGCACTGGTACTCAGCCGTACCCTTTCCTCTCTATGCGGTGTTCCTGTATCAGCTCAGCTCTGAAAACTCACAGTTTGATATTCTGGCACAGAAACAGAAACTGAATCGTGCAATACCAAAAGGAGGAGCCACAGTGTGCCAATTTGTCAGACTGCTGTGTACTACCCCAGCTTTTCCCCCAGAAGGGTTATTTCGTTACACTTACCAAAATATCCTCTAAATTCTTTTTAAACCCATACTTTTGAAAAGTAATTGTGTAATTACTTTACATTATGTAATTACATTACCATTATGTAATTATTTACATTTTGCAGAATATCCATAACTGTTAGAGCCCCAAGCGCTACGTTCTTGTCCCTGAAGGTTTGATTTTCCACACTTGAAGCTGTAAAGCCTCACCTCCATACTCCATGCATTTCAGTTTTATCCCTCTGTCTTTCACTTGCCAGTGCATACCAGTGACAACCTAGGTAAACCTTTTCAGGGTACTAATGACGATTTCTCCAGTTCTCACAACAGTGCTAGCAGGGTGCAAGGCTACAAAGAGAGAAGGAGGAAATTAGCCTGTCACTTGGGGAAAGCAATGCCTACTGATACAAGGAGCAGTCCAATCTCAGTAGCCTTTCTGAACTGTTTACATAAAAAAACAACAAACAGAGGGAAGGAAGGAAGGAAGGAAGGAAGGAAGGAAGGAAGGAAGAAAAGGATTTCTGTTGTAAAATGACAGGAATGGCTGTATTGGATTTCCACTGATGAAATCTCTCCGCTGCAAAGAGTTAGAAGGAATAAAGGAGGCTTTATGCCTTATTGGAGGGAAAACAAGACATAATGATGAAGCTGAATATGTAGGCAAGCTTCTCAAAACTAATGTGGATATTCATGGATTTACATTTTATGTTTCTGGATAAGCAACACATTCACCAGTTTGGTTTTTTTGGTTTTTTTTTTTTTTGTAATCTTGGTGGAATATTTTCTGTACATGGCTCAGCTATTTATGCATATCCAAAACAGGGATTATACACTATAGTCAAAGATAATAGTGAATCACTAGGCTGCTTTAAACGTAAATTTAAAATTATTGAAAGGAGACTGGATTCTGGACAACCATACTATTAGTATGCTAGTAAGAGCAAGTTATTTTAACATAGGTCATACAAATCACATTTATATCAAATGTTTGGTCTTTATTGCATTAGCAGTGTGCAAAATGGAATGCATTTGATAAATCCCTGGAATAAAGGATAATATATTTAGTACCAATAGACTGCACAGAAGAGAGATAAACTTCTACATGACCTTTTGGACATGAGATTAATATTCTGTGGGGAGATGGTGAAACCCTGAAGTTTTAAAAAATACAGATGTAAAATTCCTTACATCATTCTACAACCATGCATTTCAGAGATACATTAAAATGTTAATATTGGAGTAGTGGCACTTAAGGAAATACTAGGTTAATGAAGAAGTGAATGTGATTTGATGAACTGGATAATTGGTAACATACAAAATCTAAGAGCTTAATTCTTGGATGTTTTTTCCTAGAGCAGCAAGAATGCCAAAGAAAGCATGAGGACATGACTAAAAGTTTTAGGAAAGAACACAATGACCCAGGGTAGGTCAATTAGATGTTCTACCCTCAGGAACATATAAGACCTGTGGTTCTACAACATGAAATCTCTGGCAGCAATGCTGGCTAAAGGTATTCCCATTGTTACCTGTTCCTGAGGTCACCTGCATAGTTTCTTGAATGATAGACTGTGAACTCTATCAGGGAGAAAATCTATTTAAAATCAATTCTGGAAGGTTTTTAGGGTTGGGATTTCTTTTTATTTGTTGTTTTTTCTTTTTGTTTTGTTTTGGTTTTAGTTCAGAATAACTGCACAAAGACTTGTGCTGGAGCACAGATCAGGATTTCCCCCAGCCATTACTGCCAATTCACAATTTCTATTATGAACTCTATTAGCCTGTATGTATAAGGTTAACATCGCAAAGCTAGTGTATTGCTTGATGAAAACAAAGACATTGCATAAAATAAAAGATAATTACCCAGAAGCATTCTAAAGGTTTGAATGCCATCTTTGTCTCTTACCCTCAGTCAACAACCTCACATCCTTAAATATCTAATTTCAGTCAGTGCCTTCTCATCTTTTACTGATCATAGTTTCAATTGAGCTTAAGCAATCAATCTAATTTTAAAAGGTCAGTTTTAGATTATTTATAGGTCCAAAGATTTGTGTGGGAGCTTAAAAAGCTGATTTTACAATTTCAAGAAAATTTTAATGCTACAGACATCCTCCTTGCATACCAGGCATATTTCACTCATTGGAAATGCTTCCTCTAGGCTGCTACCCTGCATAACCAAACTGGCCCTCAGGATCTGTTGCTGCCCAGTCTTTTTAGGGGTTCTGGACCTGAAATAATGGACTAATAATCTGTTTAGAAATGCTCCTTTGGAGAACAAATTTCCTCAGATTTAGCCAGTCATCCTGAAGTCACATTTAACATGTAAAAAGCATAACATAAATAATTTTATAATAATTGCTAAATTAAAAAGTAATGATTATGTTTAAAGAGAGACAGGTAAAATCCATGCCTGTTGACTCCAGATTTTTGTATGTTCTGTAGGGTTTTCCTACAGATCTAAAAAGCTGTCATTTGTCAGTGGGGATGCTTTTCTTCTAAACAGGATAACTCATATAAGCAAAAGTCCTCTCACATATTCAGTTCCATACAGAGTGATCCATTACTCTTCCCAGCTGGTGCTTCTAACGATTAATAAACTTTATCAAGGTGCCAGTTTTACCACATCTTGCTGCTGCTGGCTGACCATCGGTGTCTAACTTCTCTTCTGCACTGAGATATTTTTAAAATTTGCTGGGTCAAAGTCAAGCAGACGTCTTGCCTATAAACACAGCTATTTACTGAAGATAGATAAAATGTCCTGCTAATGACCTAGTACTTCTGAGTGCTATTCATAATTTTCAGAGGACAACTGGCTTTCTCGCAGTAAGTTGAGTACTAACTTGTCTGTATTGTTTTGCAATAAACTAATGGAGGGTTTATATTATTTTCAAGACTCTATGTTTGTCATACCTATATGTTGATGCTACCCTAAGTGTCCATTAATCATCACTTTTCAGGTACCCATTTTCTTTGGAATACTGTTAAGTTCAGGAATAGCTTTTTGCAAGGAGTTTCAAATATGATTTTAGAGGTACACTGAAGTGCATAGAAAAGTTCCTAACACTTTTTGATTAATTATTTATTATTCATTGCAATAATTGACACAGACAAGTGGAAGAGGCAATCTGCAAATACAGAAATTATGATAAATAGGTGGTACTGCTAATAAGATGTATTAGTTGAAACCCTCCGAATCACAAAGTAAAGCAGAGCCATTGTATAGGAAGGAACAGATGGAATTCTGGCATCACAGAACAAATCGCCACAGGAAACATCTGGAAATTATCAGGAAAAAACAAACAAACAAAGAAGTCCCCTTAAACCCTAGAGCTTGCTAATCACAAGCTGTTGGTTAAAAGAAGCTGGAAAACAGAGGTACAGCCAGTATTTAGTAAAGAAATTAGTATAGCTAAAAAAAGAAGGATACAATGATATTTGCTATATTTGAGGTGGGATATAGTGTCCTTAAGGGGAGGCTGAGCAATCTCAAGATGATGTTACATCTCCAAGGCATTTGTGAACACAGCAAAAAGACGGTTGGAAGGGCTAATTAAACATATTCTAACACATGAAAACACATAGAGCAGACATGGCAATGCAGAGTTCAAGAAGGGCTGAACTGTCCTAGTTGGCCACCTGGGCATCAGAAGCATCTGTACACAGCAAATTAAATCTGTGTAGATGCGGCTGTGCCTAATCCACACGCAGTGCAGGAGGCACCCCTGCTCCTTTCTGGGTGCGTTGCAGGGGCAGGGTGCTGTGTGGGCTGAGGGATGCCCTCTGCCAGTCCTCTGCCTCAAGGCTTTGCTCCTCAACAGGTTCTGCCCTCTATGGTGCTGCTTGTATGGACACCTAGTCAAAGTGAGCCACTTCATAAAGACCTGGAACAGGCTGCTCAGAGAGGTCGTGGAGTCTCCTTACCTGGAGACATTCAAAACCAAATTGGAAACATTCCTGTGTGATCTGCTCTGGTGAACTTGCTTTAGCAGGTGGGTTGGACTAGATGGTCTCCAGAGGTCCCTTCCGACCCCAGCCATTCTGTGATTCCATGATTCTGTGAAATGAAATCCCTGCTTCCATTAGATTGGAGGAAAATATTCAGCTTTCTTAGTGAGAAATCAGAGCACCCCTTCAGTCAGTGCTTGGCTTTCTCTGGAAAGCTCCTCTGGAGTATGTCTCTTGACCCATGCACTGAGAAGAGATTCTAGGTTCTCACTCTACATTTCAGATCATGATCTGAAAGCCAAACACCTAACATACACACAACACCTTACACAACTTGTATATGCTCTAAGTATTTACTGGTATTTGCCCTGTATCATCTGTGGTTCTCATACAAATATTTTCTGAATGTTACTGGAATGCACGTGCTTTTAATTTCTTTTTTTTTTTTTTTTCCCCCCTTCAGTTATATTCCCTTGGTATTCTGGATATTTTTAGGATCTATCCCTGCCTAGACCAAGGATGCTAAAGGAATATATCCACCACAAGGTATTTTATGTGCGCAAATTAAGGTAGCTTTGGGTAACAACTTTTAAAGAAAATATTATAGTAGTAGATGGTGAAAATGTAGTTCGCATTTATATGGTTAAGTCAAATAAAACAAATTAGGTTTCGGTTAGTCATTCATTTCTTTACCAAATTTATAGCTCCCATACGTAAGATTTGTCAGTCTTATGAGAATTGCCAAACTAGTCCTAACTACCTCTGTTTTGACTTGAATTTAAGTTCTCTTATGTGCCTCTTTTTATAGAAACAAAATCTCTTCAGGGTTAGCTTATTATTTTTCTAAGCTGACATTTTTTATATGTGTAACATTTTAGATCATATACTTCAGATTTGGTTTTCTGATTTAGCTTTAGCAAAGTGGAATTTAGCTTTAGTGAAGTGGCAAGTGTTACTCTATAAAACTTTGCTGAAGGAAATAAAAGTCTAAGGAAAATATTATCAGAAACAAAGAAATGTGAAAAGTTTCAGAAATGAACCACAATCTGGGCCATACACTGTTCTCTTTAGCAAAAATGTGTTGTAATAGGAATGGTGGCAATGACATTTTAGATTACATCAACATTCACATGACCTGAATTAATTTCAGTTTGCTTTCTAAGTTTGTTGTGATGCTCCAGGTTACACATCTGCCAGTGATGCACTGACATATAATGAAGGTAGTAAAAATGCAGTGAAGAATACTTTCCTGTCTTCAACAGTTCATTACTAGGATCTTGTGCTGATATACCCTTTATAACCCCATAAGAACTGTGTTTACTAGCACTGAGCATTGAGAGACACCAAACAGCCAGAGCAAGAGGAATACCTGTTTTTACTTTCTTTATCAGATTGTTCAAAACCACCAGCTGTTTAGAGGAGATAACATAGCTGTGCATAGCTAATATAGAAAGTAAAGGATATATAAACTCATGTTCGACAGAGACAGATCTTTCACAGAAGGATGGAACAGCATATTTGGGTCTATACTTTTGTATGCTTTTATTATACTTACACACTAGTGTCTTTATTATCTTCTTAAAAGCTTTGTCGACCATAATGAGAAATATGACTAGGATTAGGAAATTTTTCAACTATATTTTACGAACTTTCTCAACAAACATCTTCAAACCATTCTGTTTCACGGCAAGTTTGGAGATACACTTATTTCCAGATAGTACCCAGGGATTGTTTGTTCCTGCTCTTATTGTGTGTTCTCAGTATGGAATGACCTTAGAAAGGAAGAAGTGCAAAAATTATTTATAGGAGTTCAGTGAAAGAGACTTAAATATTTTGACAAAAGAAACTGAAAATAGAAATTATTTGTAAACAGTGTTTAAACCAGGAAAGTCCTCCAAGGATTCAAGCTAGTAGATGTGTCCAGGCCTGAGGTGCCAGTAGCACCTTCATCAGTGAAATGTGCAGAAGATAAGCAAATAAATGGTAAGAGTTGTTTGTACCTTTTACTTCAAAATCTGTATTCATAGATTCATTCACTGTGACAGTTTAAATTATGTCTTGATGTGATTTTTCTACTTGCCAAACATAAGTAAATTATTTTAAGATTCCTAGGAGGCAAGGGAAACACTGTCCAAAAAGTAGAAAAAAAAAGTAAATATACCAGCCATGAAAATGTCTGCAAATAATCTAGCTACATGAGGAAAAGGCACTTAAAGTCAGATAAAGTTTTTTCTGTGGTTACTAATTTCACACTCAGAGTTGGAAGTTTTTCTCTGTTCTTTTATTTTTCTCCACATTGCAGCGAGTAATGCTTTAAGAAATGCTTTTATATTAGAAAATAAGCCCATTATCTTTACCTGTTCCTTGAACTAACTGCCAATCAAACTTCCCACGTAATTCTCCCAAATCTTTCTCCTGCTCCCCCAGAAAGTATTTGGCTTGTTAAAACTTATTTTTCCCTGCAGCATAATACTGTTAAAAACATGTCTGATTCTATTCCTTCAGTTTGTAATGACTTTCATTCCATTTGCAGGTCATGTTGAAACAGTCTTTTTCAGATGAAGATTCATGGTGCCATTTTCCATCCCTGTAGTAGAAAAATCAAATTTATTTCCAACAAAATAACATTGTATTACAATAGAAGTGAAATATGCATAATGTTTTTTCCTCAAATTTTCTCTTCCTTTCTCATCCACGAAGTATTTTGCTGAATAGGGACTCTTTTGATTTCCAGTTGTTTAAGTATAATTATATAAAAAATGAAACAGTTTTTGGTGCTATGAAGTAGAATACTTATTTTAATGCTTTTTTCTTGATTCTAAATGTCAGAAGTATTTCCTCTTCATGGAGCAGAGAAAGGCATAAAAAGTAAGACTTCTCACTGCCTAGTGGGCAAGACACTTTTATTGTACTGCTTCATGGAACGATTACTGCTTATAAGAAATGCCTAGCTGTAATGGGAGACATTTGCCTCTGCATAACATAGCAGCTGGGGCACTCTGGTGACACACTGAAGGGAAACCTGATCGCTTTCTACAAGTACCTGAAAGGAGGTTGTAGCATGGAGGGGGTTGGTCTCTTCTCCCAAGTAACAAGCGATAGGATGAGAGGAAATGGCCTGAAGTTGCACCAGGGGAGGTTTAGATTGGATAGTAGGAGAAATTTCTTCACCAAAAGGGTTGTCAAGCACTGGAACAGGCTGCCCAGGGAAGTGGTAGAGTCACCATCCCTGGAGATGTTTAAAAGATGTGTAGATGAGGTTCTTAAGGAAATGGTTTAGTGCTAGTGTTGGGTTAAGAGTTGGACGATCTTGTGAGTCTCTTCCAACAAAAAATGACTCTATGATTCTAAGAAGGGAGGTGGATTTAACCATTGATATCCATGCCTGTGGTGGACGTTGTAACAAAGCAGCACACATCACGAAGAGCAAATAAATTACTTCGTTGTCGTTTCCTTCTCCCTGCTCAGGCCTGGGACAAGAGGAAATGGCCTCAAGTTGTGCCAGGGGAGGTTTAGATTGGATATGGGGAAACATTTCTTCTTGGAAAGGGTTGTCAGGCATTGGAACAGGCTGCCCAGGGAAGTGGTTGAGTCACCATCCCTGAAGGTGTTCAAAAGACATGTAGATGAGGTTTTTCAGGACATGGTTTAGTGCCAGTGTTAAGGTTAATGTTTGGACTCGATGATCTTGACGGTCTCTTCCAACCAAAATGATTCTATGATTCCATGAAAACCTCATTTTAAATCAAGCAGAGAACTCTTGTTCACAGACTGGCAGGAAGGTATGTGAAGATGAAACACTACAATTACTCCTGAGTTTATTCGAGAAAGCCACAACCTGCCTTAAGCTTCAGGCGGGGGTCCCTGACAGCAGACCTGATGAGCACACAGAGGTGTCCACTGTCTCAGCAGGAAGGACCTAATCTGCACGACGAAACCTGCCTGGGGGTGATTTCTCCCTGACAGCCTGTATCCTGGAGGGTAGCACTGCTGGGTACCACCCTCTCTACACAAATGAAAGAGGCCGCAGGTCACCTGTATGGAAACTACTGATGCCAGTAGGCAGCAGAGAGCCCAACAGTGCAATGTGGCAGCCCCCATGCACTCATATCTGACACGAGCTAATCTTTTGGAGAATAGTTCAAGCATTGGTTTTTGCCATGTGTTTCTGACACAATTCCCCAGACACTACTCAGTGACCTGCTCAGCTTGGGGCTAGGATTTGTGCCTCAGTAAGGACACTGGTCTTAGAGCATCTCCAGGTTTTGTGTTTTACTTTGCTCACTCTTGAGAAGCTGCTTGGAGAGGGGTGACTCTGAGTTGAGAGCTGGACTCTCTCTTCTGAGAGAGTTGAGTAGTTGCAGGACAGCACAATATTGACTGTAAAGAACTTACTGCATCTGTTACCATGAGAAAAATTTCTGTCCTATGTCTCTCTTGTGTCTCACCATTGAAAAGGACACACAAGTCCTACAATACCAAAAAATTCACACACTGTTTACCTGACTTTCACCATTATTACATAACATTAAATACAGCAGTACACTCCATCTCCAGACCTTCGAAGTCTTTGTAATTTGTTGATTTTTTTCATTACAGGCTGAAGGTTATATTTGTGTTGTTGCTGGTTTTAAAATTAAAAAAAAGTGCAAGCTGTTTTTTGCCCAGATGAGGACAACATTTTAACTCTGGCATGCCAACCGGGACCTTTTTAAAACAGAGAAAATGAAAGGAGAGGAGCTGCTGGTGAGACACAATATTCCTCTAATCACTTCAAGGACCATCAGAGAATGACTGTTCTGTTTTATTTAATACCCTACTTGAGAGCAAAAGTCCCTACTGGGAAGCAGGCAGCAGACCATGTGCTCTTCTTTCATGCTCAAAGAATCAGTTTAGTTAAATTATAAAAACAATTGTCTCTGAGTGGCTCCTTTGCCCATATACCAAGCTGGCCAAACATGCTCCAGCCCAGAAAACAAGTGCCCTGTGCACTACGGGGGCACTGTGCCCAAGCTCATAAACATTCTGACTAAACACATGCTACCTACTGGCCTTGGCAGATCCAGTATAAGGAGAGATACTGCCAGTATGGGGAGAGATACTGCCAGTACAAGACATGCTACAAGCAGAAGAATATGCATATGCTGGCATGACAAATATTTTCTGAATAAAGATGAACTCTAAACACAAATCCACAAGCATACAGGCAGATGTTTTTATTGATGTAATGATTAAGTACAGGCAAATTTATAAGATGTTAAATAATGACGTTTTTTGTCGAAAAAAATCAGAGCGGCAAATGACAAATTATTGTTAGGAATAAGACCCAAGTTCCCAGCTAAACGTACTGAGCAGATTCCATGAAATTCAAACTGAAAGAAGAACAGAAACTGTCAGACCCAATTAACAGAGCCTCCTACTGCCTGTGTTTTATGTCAAAAAATTATGAGACATCCATGGGGAGACAGCTGTTAGATGCTCAGAGATACTGTTACTGACCTCAGTAGGAAAGGTTAACATGAACCACGAATCTGAATATCATCAGTGTGCTTATGATAATGAAAGCCATATGACACAATCAATGCTTCAAGGAGATTTAAATTTAATGAAAGATCTGAAAGGCTTACGGCAGAGGCCCGAGGTTCACTGACATTCACAGATCATGCAACTAAGAAAAGCTTGATCAGCATGTGGCATCGAAAGGGTGGTTATAGTGTAAGACCCAAATCTTTTCCCAACCCATGGAGCTTCTCAGAAGACAACTGTTGAAATGATGCCAAAGACAGTTGTTCAGCTGAACAAACCTGAAGAAAATCTACATTATGTCACTCAAGATCCTTGTTTCCCTACAAGTGGTCTAAGAACACAAATCCACCTGGTTATGCACTAAACAAATGGTCAGTTTGAGACAACATTTGCTAAAGGATGTGTGGAAGGAAAGATCAGAAAAATAAGTGCAAGTTTTAATTAATGAACTGTAGGAGATGCTAAAGTCTTAGTTCCAGTTGAAATGGGAGCTTGATATAAGGCTTAGAATAGCAAAAACTGGATTCTGGTGTGAATCCAGAATGACTCACTGAAATAATAAAAATGAGAATTTTAAACATGGTTTTCTTCTCTAATGGTTCAAACTCTTAAATCAGGCCCATCACAACATGGATAAGCAATCTTTCCCTTTTCTAACAAATAATTCCCTGGCTGTTGGCTCCCTTACCTGACCAAAGCATACATTATATTATTGGCAGACAATAAATATATCAACGTACTAGTTCTGGTTTGAACTCTGATGTAGAGTCCCAATAGGGATAGTTAAAGTATGTTTAATTATATGTAAAGATTCATGTAATTTAAATCATTGTATTGCATTCCTGAATATTCAGAAGGTCAATAAACTTTTTCTTCTGTTGAGACATATTTCTATCACTGTACTGTTCAGCTCTGTCACCAAGTTTTTTTTAAAGGCTCTGAGGTCATTTGAAAACTAGACTGAGCTATATAATTTAAAAAGGGGTGTATAGGGAACAGTCATTCACGGACAAGGAAATGACTAATTGGACTGGACTTCAACTTCAGCAGTATCTCTCAGAGATACTATTTCTTGTCAATGACTTAAGGATGCAGAATTACTGTAAGAAATTTGCTTCAGGAATACAATTTCAGTCTCTATGAGAGGATACAGACATCTCTGGAAATCTCAGAATCTCAAAACAGAAAAAAAAACCAGTACAAACAGTCCTTGGTTACACTATTCAGTAATTAACACTCATCATGTTTTGGAAAAAAATGACAGATAATTGCCAATTCTGTGTTTGAGTTGCTGCATATATTTTTCACAGACAGGTGAGACTTTTGTAGCATATTGGTGTGGCTATGCCTATTTCCTTTGTTCTCTTGTTAATTATTTTTTTTCCCCAAAAAAACAACAAGGAAAACACATATGAACTATTTTTTTAATATTTGTAAAGCAGTAAGGATTATTCCAGGAAAAGTCTTAAAACAACAACAACAAAAAGTTCACAGATTTTTATGTAACCTGAAATTCCTAGAATGTTTTCAGGAATATTTCAGTGGTGATTGGATTGATAACACTTGCTGTCTCATCATTACGCTACTTGTACAGCATTATAACACATAACAAGAAACGAGCAATTACTGGTCCTGGAAAACTTCTAGCCTAGTGTGCTTATTGGTAGAGCAAGTCATCTCTAGTTGCATTTTTTTTTTTTTTCCTCTAAGTTCTTCTTCTGTTTTGCCAGTGAAAATAGTAGCTTTCGTTGCACAGGAAGTTATTTACCATCGTGAAATATTTTGATTGATTTTTTTTTTCATCCAAAACTTACAACAAGTCCCACAAGTTGGCTTTCCTGTCTGTATGACAGCCCAATGTCAGTAAGAAAGGTGGTGCAGGCTCCCCTGCTCCCCAGAATCTAGTGGATCAGGTGTCCTCCTGATGTTCTGAGCTGGCCAGCTGGTCCACCGGGGCACACCTATAATTCCAGAGCTCTCAGTTTGCTGTAGAAGTCATGAAGGAAATGAAGGAAATGAAGGAAATTAAGTAAATGAAGGAAATTATTTCAGGCACTAAGTCCCATTTTCCCAGAACACTGCCTACCAAGGTAGCTCCCTAACCAAGCACAGACACTGGTGTTAGGACAGCCAGGCATGAAACTCTGGCCTGTCTTTGCCACCACAGCGCTGCTAGTGGCAAATCCCAACCTGAAAGCTGAATATGGCCTGATACAGGGCCTAGAGTTCTTTAGGCCCCTAAATGAGCCTGGCAAATTTAGTCTCTGAGCTTTCAGGAATTGTTGCAACACCTTTCACATCCCCATGGCTCCTATGCCAAACGTCTGCCTTATTGGATGTTTCCTCACATGCACAGGCACACACGTGTATGTGCATGCATGTGCTTTAATTTATTTAATAATTTATTTACTTGCAAAAGTATATTCAATATAACTACATCGTTAACCTGTTCTTTATACATTATGTATAGACAGAAGAGCAAGGACAAGACTACGAGCAATGCTTCAGCAGGTTAGCTTGAGTCCATTTTTCTATAAGCATGCATAAAATATGTGATGGTGTGCTATAAAAACTTGGAAATTTTTATGAAGATGGAACTGTCAGATGACCTGAATGGAGACTGAGCAAACCATGAAGAACACGTGCAGCCAGCAAAAGCAGCCAACAGGCACAGCACTTGGTGCAGCAGTTGATGCAGAAGGATGCACAAGACAGGAGCAGAAACCCTGTACACGTGCTTGACAACGGTGGTGACATGCCATTAGGCATGGTTCCCCAGCATCCACTGGCACAACAGAGGCCTTGACACAGAGTGAGGTCCCCCAGGAAGATGAAAATCCAGGGTACTGAGGGGTGGCCGGTGCCTCCCTCTGTGGATGAGGGTAGTGGGGCTCCTCACTTGCAGCCCATGTATGTGGGGGAAGCTCTAGGTCAACAGGGGAAGGAAATGGGAGAGAAGGTCAGCAGTCTGCACGTTCTGATGGATGGTGAAATGGAGAGCAACCCAAGTTTCTCTGTGGCTACAAGAGAGGCCTGGGGGACAAGCAGGGTCAGTGCTGATCACGGCAGAGGCTGGAAGCCTAAGATGAGATGATCTCCAGAGGTCCCTCTCAAACTCCACTACTCTGTGGTATACCTATTGAAGGCAAAAGATGCTAATTTTTTAGAAATGTAGTAATTAAAAAATGTTTGCAATAAAGCCTTTTGCCGTGTGACAATTTTTCAGTTTTCATACCTGTGTGTGCTGACATATGTTATTTTTTAATACACATATGGAAGCACCCATGCATAAAACTCAGACAAAGGAAAAGACTGATATGCTTGCAACTAATGCAAGCATGCACACACATACATTTCTTTAGACATTTTATTAGCTCATTTCTTATCTTGAACATGTACACTCCCAAAGACAACAGAGCTCAAACCTTGGTTGGTGTTTCTGTATCCAATGATAAATAAAAATATGTGGTAGATATAATGAAGGGTCAGACAACAACAGATACCTACAAATTACCTGTGATTTTCAGACAAGATATGCTTCTTTGATGCACTAATACAGCAGATTTTTTTTTTTTCCTGAAATTGAGAGTTATATTAAAAGGTACATTGTTGCATATTAAATGTTTTCATGACACCATTCATGTTTGGTCAGTGGCAACTTCCAGTTAGTACTCCATACAGAAGTGAGGTAAAAATAAAGATCTCATGCAATTTTTAAAGAATACCAAGAAATCCAATCTCACTTGTCAGGGATTTTTCCACCAGCTAAGAAAGTATCCCTTTTTGGGTCAGCAATGAATGGCTTGTCTGCAGCAGGGGGTTTTTAATATTTCAGTTGAGACCACCAGGCAGTGTGTTACTACGGTCTTTGACAATTAGCAGGAGGAATGCAGGAGCTGTCAAAGCATCTGTTTTCCAGCATTTGAATACTCAAAGTCTTTCTTCAAAACACAAGGTACTTGGAGCCCTGAACATTTAAAGCAGTACCAAGGATAGGGAAGCAGAGACCATGGTTTTCTTTCCTTTCTGTATCCCATTTACCTATTTATTTGCAATTTTCCCTATTTTATAGTGTTTTCAGTTATGGTTCCTGCTCAGCTCCCTTTATTTTCTTTTCTTCCTCTCCACCCCCCGTCTCCCCCTCCCCCCTTTCTTCCCGTTGTATCAACTGGCTTTTAAATCTAGGAACCTGCTAAACTTCTGGCTTTTATCTGGATCCTTTCCATCTCTGGTGCAACATCTGTAGCTTTTCGATCATGATTTCAAAACACTTTCTGTGACACCCCCCCTCCCCTTCCTGCTGTGGAAAGTATAATCGAGAAACAAATTGAAAGCTGATGCCTGCCCATCTCTGTGCCCACAGTCTCTGCATGGTGTCGAGACAGTGGTTGTAAGTGGGAAGCTGTGGCATAAAGAGCCCCACAGTAGAAAAAAAGTGCTGTAAGACCATTTGGGGAAGAAAATAAAGTGAAGACTTCAAAACTTCATGGAAAAGGGAATCATAATATGAGATTATGGGAAAAAAGACAGCAGAAAAATGAAAAAAAAACCAAAAAGGTCTGTGTGGAGCAAAGGTGCCTGTGGGGACACATTTGGAGGAAGAAGAGAGATGTGAGTGGGAACTAACAAAAAGAGTTATTCCCATCTGCCTTTCATCTGGTATTGAAAAAAGGTCCATGATATACTCTTAGGCATGTTGTCAGATGAAAAGTAACTCAGAATTAGCAAGGAAAATGATGACAGATTTACAACACAGTGATTAGAATTCCCAGCCGGAGCTGTGAAGAGCCATGGGGTAACAATGAATGGTAGCCATAGCTGACAGTAGCTAGATTTAGATTTGATACCCTGTAGAGAGAAATGCCTCTTGGTCCTAGGCACAAGGTGTATTTTTTTACTTCATTTGTGCCCTGTGGCATGTCTCACTGAAAGAATGCACAGTTGTTCCACAGTTGTCTCAGCAAGGTCTCAAATTTGCTGAGAATGGCTTTTCAAAATAGCAAAAAGGTGTAAAAGATCAAGGAAATCTTAACAAAGCACTGGAGCTAAATGAGCAGTTTTAATTCCTCATGATGTCAATAATTTGCTCTGTAATTACAACCGATACAATAATAAAGATAAATGATAGTCAGCTAAAATTATCTAGCAGGATGATTGTCTCATTAAATCACACAAAGACAAAAATTTGCATATGGCAAAATCCTGGCATATCCTTTAGCAGTCCTGCCATTTGTGCTGATTTCCCAATAATGTACCAGTATAGTTTTGTTTTGGTTTGTTTTTAGTTGCGAGCATAAAAGCAATGATACAAACTCTAGTCATTCATTTTGAGGCTGGATTTGTTTTACACGGGTTTCTGTGGGACACCCAGGGAAGCTGAGCTGAGACCAGACCTTTTCTGTTTCAGGGTGATTATTCCTGGTCCAAGCTGCCTGTGTGAACGGGAGCAGGATTTACCCTCCCTCTCAGCAGTGCCTGTTGCACAGTCAGCTTTGCGTAGGCCTGGGAAATACGGATTTCTAGCCCAACTCCTCAGCTTCTCTCCAGCTCTTTAGCCTCACACTCTGGCTGCAAGACCTCAAGCAAAGACACAGAGATCTTGCCACTCTTGGTATTGCTTTACTATGTAACCCACCACAAAATAGGGAGATTTGATTTCCTCGGGGCTGCTTTCTTTTGAACATGACCAGAGGTTTTGCTGGGAACACTGATGCCTTTCTATGCACATTCAGTAGCTGGCTGCTTAGTTAAGTGGCTAGCCAAATATTTTTTTTTTCCCTTCAGAAAAGCCAATTTTTGAAAAATTAAGGAACTAAACCATGTCCCTAAGAACCTTAGCAATACATCTTTTAAACACCTCCAGGGATGGTGACTCCACCACTTCCCTGGGAAGCCTGTTCCAGTGCTTGACAACCCTTTTGGTGAAGAAATTTCTCCTACTATCCAATCTAAACCTCCCCTGGTGCAACTTCAGGCCATTTCCTCTCATCCTATCACTTGTTACTTTGGAGAAGAGACCAAGACTCTTCACACTACAACCTCCTTTCAGGTAGTTGTAGACAGTGATCAGGTCTCCGCTCAGCCTCCTTTTCTCCAGGCTGAACAGCCCCAGATCTCTCAGCCACTCCTAACCCTCCTGCAATGAGCAGGGAACTGTGATAAGGAATTGTGGACTGTAGGAAGCACTATGCATGACACCTCTGAGTAAAGGCTGGTTTTGTGTGTCTGAATGTGGCTATTTATCTGCCTGTATATTATCTGTATTTTCATTTCTGCTTAAGAATAGTGTGATCAGTAAGCAGTAAAGGTCAGTTACAGCTGACATTTAAGGACTGAATGTCTTTGAATTAAACCTGCTTGTTGCAAAGAGCTCTCATCTTACTTTGCAAAAGAAATTAACTAAATGCGACAGAAACAGGAGCAGAAAACTTTCAGTTGGTCTGGTAGGTATTAACCAGCTCACTACCCCATCATAATGAAACTCTATTAAACACAATGAAACTCTAGAAGCCCCTAGGATTATGTGAGCTGCCTCCTACAAAGCAGATTTGTACTCTCCCTGACTGCTGAAAGCTAGTGGAAAAACTACTGTCTGCTGCTAATGGAAATTATCAACACTGTCTTCCAAAAAGCTGGCTTTTCAAGCTCTCTGAAAACAGCCATAGTTTCAAAAAGAATAAGGAGGTTAGACAAGCCACATCACCCATTTCCCTATCTCCAGTCTGGGAAAATTGCAGAGAGGTGGAGAGCAAAAAGTGTGTGCCATCTGCCATCATGCTTTATAATTTGGCTGAACTGGTCCTCGAGGTACTCTAATATTACTTAGGACAATGAGTACCAGTCTTATCCTAAAGCTCCTATTGTTTGGCTCTCTGTAGCTCCAGAACTGAAGAGCATGAGTTATAAAGTTACCATACTTGGAGCAACTGGCACTACTGTGGTTTTAATTATTCCTTCTTAACAGAAGTCAGTGATTCATTGTAGACAATAGCCTTTCTAGCCCAAAGGTTTGTTTGTTTGTTTGTTTTTTGTTTGTTTGCATATTTTCAGAAGATAAATATAATGTTTGGGATTATGACGGGATATTATGTGAAGGCTGATGATGCTCTGGCATAGCCAGCAACATCATAAGATTTGCTTTTCTCTTTAGTAGGAATCAGTATCTGGAGGAAAATCTGCTGACTCAGACTACCCACACCAGACTTAAATAATGATACCTGGAAAAAAAGGATGCACTAGCTGATATATCATTGTCCATTTCCATGTTTTCCTCTGTTTATGAGACTGGATAGAAGTAGACGTATTTAACCATTTTCTGGAAAATTGATACTAGCTGTGAAAAACACATTAGTTTAATCACCAGCAGTAGAATTACTCTCATCTAGTTTAAGCCGACTCAAAATAAAGTTGTGAGTTTAGCTAACCATCTAGACTCCTTCTGTAATCTGTGGAGACTTAAAGACACTTATGAAAGGTGATTCATCACAGGTTATTCAGCAGAGGGTGGAATAATCACTCTTTAGAGGTGTCTGTCCTTCTCCCTTGGCTATAGCAGGAAGATAAGTGCTAGTTTAGGCTAAATAATTAGCATTTAATTGGAAGGCAAGATTAATCCCAGTTCATTTTAAAATTACCCTGGCTGCAACATGCTTAATGCCTTCCCACGAATTCTGTAACATACTTTACTCTTGCCTAGAGATGGAAATGAGGTGTGTTTCAAGCTCTGGAACACAAACTTCTACTTTGTGCTAAGCTGCCAGAGCCACATTAACTCTTTATCTCAACTTTCTCCTGGGTTCCAGTTTGTGGTCATGGCTGATTTGAAACCTAGATTTTACTTTTCAGTGGTAACAATGAGCTGGGTCTTACAGAAATGCAAAGATATTCTAGGCAAAGGCCCTAAGAGACATGAGATTCATGCAGAATTCTCAGTGTATTTTAATAACATTTTTTGCCTCCCAAATTCTTCTTTCAGTGAGAATTCACATTGATTGTGATAACCAAATGATTTTTTCAATAGTGGCACATTGAATTGCAATTGTGTAGTACTGAGTTTGGTTCACAGTTTGTGTAAATCTAGTGCTTCCTACCATCATTGCGCAGCACTGAGAGAAGTGAATCACCGAGCCTTCCTAGGGGAGAGTCATATAACACAGCTTCAGGTTTCTGTTACTGAGTTTTATAACAGTGGTAATGTAAGAATTTATTGCTGACTTGATACTCAGGAACAAAATCTTGCCACTTAATAAAGCTATTATACACTCCGGATTTTTCCCACGTAAGAGATCAAAGTTACAACATTACCCAAATTTCCCTGGCACTACTAGTCAGTGTTTAATACTATTGTACAGAATCATATGGTTTGTCCATAGATTTTATAATCCTGGAAGATACTGTGTCTGGAAAGTGTTTTTTTATTGCAATTCAATACATCCTAGATATTACCATCAAAGATTAAACATCACTCTATCAACAGTGCTTGTTAGGGAATGACACCTGGTCTATAGACAGCAAAGGTTATTATATTTCCCTTTCACAGTAGAGGTTTTTAAGTCTTAACAATGGTCTAACTTTTTTATAACTGAGACTGAAGCTGAGAATATGACAAGCAGGGAGACATGCTCCTCTGTTTATTGAATTATCTGATGATTTAAACAGTAAGGGTAAAAGATCATTTTCCCCAAAAAGCTATTTTTTTTCCCAAACAGTCATATGTATAATGTCAAGTTCTAAAAGTGTTATTCTTCTAAGAAACTTTCCATCTCCATTGTTTCAGGTGTATCTAAATCTCAATAAAAAATTTTATTTGTTGAAATCTTGAATTTTGTGTTTTCATGTGCAGTTGAAACTAGATTAATTAAAACTGGAATTAAGGTAAGATTTATTTTTTTAAAAAAAAAACATATTTCCGTTAATCACTGGAACACTTTCGGTACAAGAACTCTTCATCTACTGAAATCCACCTTGAGGGCACCCATAGGTGACACATTCACATTGGAAGGTACCGGTGTAAATCACTGAATGAAACTGAGTCTTAATGCTGTGAGTGATAAGACCCTGGGGTCAGCTCTGAAAAGTGCTGCTGTGAGCCTGGCTCAGCACTGCTCCCGCAGGAGTGCTGCTGGGTGTCCCTGAGCCCTCTCTCAGCTAAAGCCACAAGAGCAAAGACAAGTGAAAACAGAGGCAGGAGTGAGTCTGTAATGGTTAGCTCAGGACTTCAGAGAGAAATATGCTTGCGAAGGCTGTAAAGCCGGCTGGTGGTGGAGGCAGAGGCAGATGATGGCACCTCAAGTGAGATGAAGTTTCAGCCAGGCAATGAGGGTTAGCACTTCCCTGCCTGAAAGGTGGCTGCAGTGCCAGCAGCTCCTCGCCAGTGAGTGGTGAAACTATTAGTGCCTATTAGCCAATAAATACATGCTGTGTACTCACAAACTGTGTATAGTGCTTCCTTGAGTCTTTGCACAGGCTGAATGACATTCAGCTAACAGGGCCCTTATACAGAGGGTTACACCTATGCCAATATCCTCGGAGAGACCCAGATCCGTACCTGACACCTGTGGTGTGCCCTCCCTGCCTGTCTTGCAGGCTGCCCTGCAACACTTGCACACAGTGCCTAGTTCCTCCAAAGGACATGTTTCTGTCCCTCTTATTGCCATGCTCACAGTGGGCTTGTGTACGATTTTACTGTCCTTCTTATTGCCATGCTTACAATGGGCTTGCTTGGAGGGGTGAGCCCCCAGCCCAGAGTTGGCCTCCAAGGCCACCCTCCACAGAAAACAGAGAAGTGGCTAGTCTTCCCCTCTGGGCTTTAAACTAGCATTCCAGCTATCTAGATACCTATCTGCATGAAATTTTCATTTATTTACATAAAATATTAAAGTTAGGTAATATCCAGTGTGAATATATACACATTTATTTACTGAATCTGTGCCCTGATTTACTATTAGACTGGGATAAAAATGTTCCTTAAGTGACTAAGGCCCTTATCAAGGTCCTGCAAGCATCTTCTCTTCCTACCAGACATAACTCATCCTACTCCGACAATTCCCCTGCAAGGTGAAGCTGATGCTCGCTCCCAAGCACTGACCTGCTGACCTGGCAGCATCTGGCCTGAAAACACTGAAAAAAGGAAAGGGAACTTTCTGTAATTTAATTAGCTTCACAATGAAAATGACGAGATTCTTAGCAACTGTAACGCATTTAAGATTGCTTGTTGTGCTTCATGTTATAGCTGTTCATTGACCAGGAATCACAGCATTCACCTGCCTTTTCAGTTTTTAATATTAGATTTAAATTGCTCCTGAAACAAACACTGAATAATTTTTAAACTTTTGAATGCATTTTTTATTTAACTTTGTATTTATATATTTTAAAGTATGAAAAAAGCATCTCCAAACCAGTTGGGAATTTGGATTAAATTCACTGATATAACTCTGGAAAAAAATGCAAGGCTACAAATTTGTGGGTTTTTTTAAATAAGCATATTGGAAAAAAAGTTGTTAAGTCTTGTTGCCAGGACACTTAAAAAACGTTTTCATTTCAAATCCATTTTATGAAGACTTAGTTTGTATTTCACTTACATTGATGGATGAGATATTAATTGGTTGAAGCATGGATACGCATACAGGTAGAGAAGACCCACACTCTGTGAATGTCATCTGTGAGCCTACCTCAGCTGGAAAGTATGTGGCTCTGCTAGAATGGGACTTACGTTGCAAAAGAGAAATTAATATTATTTTGCCTCGTAACCTTGTATGTTAACTTGGGAAAGGCCAATGTTAACAGCTTCCAGACCACGAGTGGCTTGCATATGGCCAGCTTAAAAACTGGGCATTTCCCAAGGTGGATGTACCTAAAAGAGAACATAATGAGGTATATAATGGTGTCCCTGCTAATGCTGAGGACAGCATGCTGACATCATTAATTTTGATCCCCATATGTGTATGGAATGCAGGAGACAAGCCCTGAACTGTGAGAGCTGTCAGTGTGTGGAGGTCAGCAGGAGCCTGGGGCTGGGGCTCAGACCCTGGCAGTGGTGTTGCTGCAGAGCCAAGGGGGCTGCTGCAGAAGATGAGTCTCCTCCCTGGGGTTCTCCAGGCTGTAAGCAGATGAGATGGACAGACAGACAAAGAACCTGGCAGCTGCATTCTGAATACATACGTTGCCTCTGTTAGGGGTGCGGAGCGGACTCTTTGCTTTTCTCAGGCAGAACACCTGGTCCCCAAGTGGATGCCAAAAACATCTATCCTTCAACAATGTGTGTGGAGGAGAGCAGCACAGAGGCAGCCCCAAACCTCTGCGCACCTTTAGCTATTGCAGTAAGTGTCATTCTGGGAGCATAGATCTAGCCTTAAATTAATAAATCACAGGACACAAAGGAATTAACGCCTTCTGCTATACACATCTTTAAGTATGATAAAGAGCACCTGTTAGCTTCTTCTGTGGAAGTAAAAATACCTTCAGCTGACTTTTTCTGTTTCCTTATGCATATTCTTTTCTGATTCTAAGATTCCCTATTTGCATCACAGTGCTACCCTGATTCCCAATGATATGAGATTTTTTTCATATGTTCTCTTTTGTTCTTGGATTAGGCTAGGGATGTATTGTATTCACTAAGGACTTTTCTAAACTCAGACCAGTATGTGAATCCCTTTTCTTCGTTTCTTGACTTTTTTTCAAAGCTTGAGAGAGAACACCAGTAATTCAAACGCAAGTGGCAGTGCTGGGAATGGTTTCTGACTCACTGTAATTACTGGTGGAAAAGCAGTTAAATGAGCTACTGATAAGTCTGCCACAAGGAGGATATAGAAAATGGAAAATATTCTCCTTCTCCTTTCCATTATACATAAAAATAACTGTATTCTAAAAGGCAGGAAAAAAAAAAGTTTTTGTTTTTGTTTTTTTCTTTTATTTTTTTTCTATTTTTTTCCTTTTAGCCTGTGCCTCAAGATGATATGCCCAAGAGGGCCTACCAAAAACAGGGGAGCGAAGTTCAGCAGTAACATAAAACTGAATGATCAGAGATTTCATTAGAGATTAAAACGACAAAATTAAGGTCAATTAATTTAGGTCAACCAAGGGATGACCCAGTTGTTAACTATGGGCCAGTTTATGTGTCTAGAGCACTTTGCCTGCTGCTCTGGAGAAGCTGTGTCTCCTGTAGATCCTGTGGCACATCTGCCAGCTCCTGTAGACATCTCCCATGCCCTGGGATTTCTCGAATGGCACTAGAGACCTAATGCTTAGACACTAGTCACATGCTGGCATTTAGGTGCCTTAGTTTGGAATCAAACACCTCATAGAATGTCTATTTTTTCTTTCATCTGCTCTGAAATTATTTGTGTTTGTTTTATACTGCATATGAAGCTGGAGGAAACAGTAGTTTTCAGAAAAATAATAAAATCATTTATTTTAGAATAACAGTCATCATTGTCAGCTTTTTATGTGCCTGCTCATGTAAAATTAATTGGTAAGCACCTGGAAAATAGCTTCAAAATGAATAGACGTTAACATGCATTTGTCAAGAACAAATATATCTGACAAATCTTATTTAATTCTACAGTAGGGTAGCCAGATCTGGGAAGAAACAAGAGGCATTACTTGTCTTGTAGTTAGTACTCAGTGAAGCTTCTAGCACTGTTTCCTGTGACAATCTTAGAAGCAAACAAGGGAAATATTATCAGCCTGAAACTACTACAAATACGTATGAGAGTAACTAAAAAAACTCTGCTCAGAGAGCAGGTATCATTAAGTTCATTGTCACAACAGTGGCACTGATGGGTATTCCTCAGAGGAAGAGAAGGTCTGTCTCAGGCTGAATGCTTCTTGGTTAGCTCTCAGACACCTCAAAGAGGTGGAACAGAGGATATGTATTTATTGCATTTGCAGCTGACACAAAGCCAGACTGTAAATTCATTGCAGCACAGAACTGAAAATAAACATGATCCTGACAAGGTGGGGTTAAAAGCAGACATGCTCCTCATAAGGTGAAGCCAGACTGGAGGTAGGACTTTTGAAGAGCCTACAGGGATTGCAGTGACTGTGACGGGTAATTTATTCAGAATTGCTGTGGTGTCATGAGAAAGGCAAGCACCATATTTGGGTTTGAAGACCTGAAAAATGATTGTTTTTACCCTTCTGCTCTGAACATCTGCTAAAGTCTTGCACTGAATTTTGTATCCAGTTTTGGGCACTGCCTTTGTAGTAAAAGCAGTGCAGATCAATTGAAAAGAATCCACAAGGAAGAAGTACAAATTATGACAAAACTTGAAAAACATGATTTATGGGAAAAGACTGAATCAACTAGGGACTTTAAATCTAAAATAAGAGGAAAAAAAAAAAAAAAACAAACACAAAACCAACAACATAGGGAATGTGGTATCAGTCTGCAAGCACAGTAAACAAAACATTACCTAACTGCCGAATCTGGATGTTTATGGCTCTTCGTGTCAGAATTAGCTTCAGTTATGTTCATTCAGTAGGCCCACATGTGCTCCAGCTAAAACCTCTTTACTGGTGTTGATGTGCCCTATAACACATACTCAGAGAAGGGCAAGGATGCTATACTCAGCATTTCCAGCACTTGGGCCTGACCTAGCCCTGCTTGGGAGAGCTGGTGGGACACCAGCACAGGACTGTGGTAGTTGCAGGCATGCTGAATTCACCAACAGTTTCCCTCAAGTGAATTGGTTATGCAGCGTGCTAATTCAAGGAATGATTAACTACATAATCATGTCATGACTCCGTCAGGGGAAAAGTATAGAATTTATAAATCAAGTATGGTAGTTGGCTCATGTACTTTATATCCTTTTTATTTTTTAGTAATAAAAGGTGACTAAATAGGTGTGATTCTTCTAACATGACCTCGCTGAGCAGTTCTGAGCAAATTTAGATAGGGTATCTCTGAAGCAAAACTGCGGAGATGTGATGGAAATCTGCCTTTCAGCCAAAAGTGAAATTAAACATTATTTTATTCTGCTGGCTGGAATTTGTGACTCAGAGATAATCCCAAAACTATTTGATTCAGAGAAAGAGAAAAGAATCCTCTGGACTTCATTTTACTCATTTTGCCCACAGCTCATTAATCCCTGTAAAACCCCTCTTTGTTCTCTCCCTTACCTGTGCACCTATCAAAATTTAGCTTTGCTGTTATTACCCTTGACTTCAACAGTTCTACACCACAAAATAATTATGCTCCCCAACTCTTTCAATTCCTATGAAATTAGGTGGAGGAGAAAACTTGTGTGAGCAGGGGAGAGTGGCTTCATTTCAGGGAGTCACCTTCCGCTAGTGCGAGGGTGTGAAGCTGGGAGCCCTTCTCTTCTCCTTGCCATGAAGGCTGCTATCCTTGGTCAAAAAAGCCAGGCAGATCTACCCATGTGTTGATCTGATGTTTTTCCTCACTGCAGCTTTCACTGTTTTCCTCAAGGCTATCACTGCAGTAAATTTCCAGAAAGCTGCCTGCAGCTGCATTTGGCATCATTTCCCTTCAATCGGAATTCCTTATTGAGGCAGTGATTCATTAACAAATTATTAGTCTGTTAACTATTATCTTAAATTGGTATTAGATGAGGTTTAACTACCACTCTTACTTTTGTTAAGTTTGATTCTGCCCAAACTAAGATCATTACTGAAAGTCACAGGTTTACTTTAACAGAAATTAAGAGGTAGAGTTAACATTCTTTATTACAAAAATCAAGACACATTCATACAATCCAAAACTTGCTAATAAATTGTTGTTATTTCTTTTCATATCCACAATTTCCTTAGCCTGGTAAAAGAAAATCACCGACAGACGGCTAAAGCACCATCTTTTATAACCCAAATCATCTAGGTTACACATTCATTTTTATATACCTCACAATACATCTGCAGTATCTTATTCCAATAACTAAACATCAGTTCATTTACATTTACATAAATTCCATATTGCAACACCATTCGGAGCACAATAACCTTACAAAACTTTCGTCAAAATCCTTTTGGATTACAGTGACTGTAGTTACATTTAATTTACATCCTTGATAGCAAGACCTCACCAATGCCTTGGCAAAACTTCCTCATCATCCAGCATCAAACGTCCTCACCACCCTTCAGACACATTCCGTTCCAGCAGTTCAGCCTCAAATCATCCTTTGTTGCTTTTAGCCACTTAATCAATGCCTGCTTCTGTGTAAAAGACAAATCAGCCCTATATCTGCCACATCAACCCACCAAGCACCCAGACCTAGAGGCCTCACAGGGACACTGCCAAGTCAGTTACACCATTCACTAAAAACCTTGGTAGGGGCCACCAGAGCCAGAATAAAGTGGCTCTGCATTTCCACCATGATATTGGAAGGGCCCAGGATTTATAAGGCGATAGGATTAAATACACACTTGCGTGGATTGGGAAATACCTAAGGACCTAACGCCCTGCTTGCACATGAATAAGGATCATAGGCTGAGTTTTAGGCAGCAGAAATGAAGGAACATTTTGTTCAAATAGTGAAAATTAACAAAAGTCGTGAAGCAAGTTACTATAACCAGTGAAAATAAGTTACAGTTTAAAAGCTGCCTCAATTTCAATAACCATTGATGCTACAAATCACAAAGGTAAGGAGAAAGACTGTAATTTTACAAAAGCTTTTCATGCTGTGTTGTTTCCTGCTGTTGGATATTTCACATTTATTTTTCCTTTTAATGAGTAGAAAAATAAAATAAATTGTTCTTGGTTCCTTCTTTCTTGCCTTGTGTTTCAGCTCCTTTAAGTTCTGCTGCTGCTTCCGATGCCATGACCCCTAAGCAGGATGGGCCAGTGCATTTCACAAGCTATTCCCACACTCTCTGCAAATATTATTACTATTAATATTAATAGAAGTCCTCAGACTGGTCTCTCCAAAGCACACCAGACTATCTCAGTCCTGTCCATATTCTGCTTTTCACTGCTTCCTGCAGAAGCTCTCACCTTTTATTTGAGCGATTCTTGTTCTATAAGCCCGAAGAGCATCAACAGTCTTCACTGTAACATTTCTCCCAGCCTGAGTCACTTCCTTCCCTTTTACAAAGAACAAGCAATTAACAATACTTCATATGTGAAGGGGTTTTTTCAACTGTGCACTCTATTAACCTGAAGGCTGAATCATACCTCACCACAGTATCATTAGATAAATACTCATGCTGTTTAGAAATAGATAAAAAGAAACCTATGAAAGTAATCTATACAGTGTAGAGAGGTGAGTCTAAGATAAAACCCTGGAAAATGGGATATTTGCATCCATCCACAGAATATTTTTCTCTCCCCATTAAGATTTTCTGGATGGTAGCCACCCAAAACAATCTGCCATGAATATCAAAAGCACTCTCAGTTATTCTTCAGAGAATCAGCCCTACTTGCTTTGCAGAAGATGCAAATAAATTACATAATAAAATATGTACTTTTGACCTCAGCTTAACTTAAAAGTTAAAGAGCCAGCGCTTCTCAGCTATCTCTTATACTTTCCTTTTAACATATAATTGTTGGCTATTTTTCCATTAGAAAATAATTATACTGAGGAGCTCTTGATTCCATAAACAAAACCTGCTTGGCACAGGCACTGTAAGTTTAATACTTGTACTCTGTCTGTCATACTGATATATGCTTACTGTCGTGAGGAATGAATGATGCAGCCATGACAACTGGTATCTAGTTTTCTAGCTTTGATACAGTTTCATAGTTACACAGTCAATTCAGGAAATGCCAGAGGAGATCTGATTGTGACATCTATTAAAATGAACTTTAATTCTAGAACAATACAGATTGTTAATGTATAGTATTTTGCAGCACTGGATAAGCAACCCAGTTTGGAGTCTAAAATACTTGTGCACACAATCAATGCACTAGAACACATGCAAATACATATAATCTCCAAGATGGTTTGTTCTGTCATCAAATAGATGCATTTTCATTCACTGACTTTGCCTGAATGGCCATTTTACTGAATCATTATTATAAATTACTTGCTCTGAAAAAACAAGGGACCAGTGGCTAGAATAGTCTTTGGTTAGGAGAGATGTCTGCATTTAATACAACTTTGACTTACAATATTTCACCATGTTCATCTTTAAATGGCAAAATCTGGGTGTCACTGAGGCCAATGAAAAATTGTCTGCTTACTTCAGGACAGCAAGGATTTTAAGTCAGAAGCTGTCCATAAATTTCTTTATTATATCCAAAGAAATGGATTTACTCTATAATCACCACTATAAAAATGTCAATGATCTATTTGCTAAATATATAGAATATTAGTTACTTGGTCAGCTTTTAGCTATCTAAAAGGCAGGCACCAAGTACATCCTGACTCTTTGCATGGCCAGGGGTGAAAGATCAGTCATGGAGTGGGATTCTTTCTGTTCTGAGTTAGGTTGCTGTAATATCCAGGATGAATATGTGGAGATGTTATTTGCTTCCTATTTATTATAGAAGATACCTAAAAAATATGTTTAGGCCTATTTCATATTTGGGCATTAAACCTGAAGTGTGATTAATTCCATGCACAAAGCTTCATCTCAGAAACAATAAGGTTCCTTTTTTTCTTGTTCTGTCCTGTGAAGTAACCTTTCTGATTTCTGTAGACCAAACTGTCCATAAACAGGTTGACTACATTTATTCTTATGCCAATATTGACTTTTACTTGAAATTGTTATTGTCCTTTCCTGGTGCTACCTCTAATAATAAGTTTACAGGCACAACAACCTTATCTCCTTTCAGCCATCAATTGCTAAACTAAATAACCACACTATCGTCTCCTTCTAACTTTGGCTCTCTCTTGTCTTTCCCTTTGGATGATCCTTTCTCTGATCCTGTGTTACTGAATATCACCTTTCTTGACTATGGTAGACCACAATTTTGTAGTCTTCCAGATGATCTTCTACCAGACTCATTACACTCTGGTAGCAATCTTTTCTGGCTTTACCTTCCTAGGTGCACTCTTCAGTTATTTTATTTCTGTCTTCA
This sequence comes from Nesoenas mayeri, assembly GCF_963082525.1. Taxonomy (NCBI): domain Eukaryota; kingdom Metazoa; phylum Chordata; class Aves; order Columbiformes; family Columbidae; genus Nesoenas; species Nesoenas mayeri. Next base: position 102,558,189 of record NC_137541.1, read on the forward strand.
CCTTATTTCTATCTTTCACTATCAGAGTTCTGGTCATGATAAATCTTCCAATTTCTTTCTATTACTCTTAGAATATCTGATCAAACATACGTTGGCTATGTCAGTTGTAACAAATAACAATTTTGCACATCCAGGTTTCAGTGCCTCTTTTTACATTGTTTTGACAATGAAGACCAACAGTATGAACCTTTATGCAGTGGAATTTGAAATTTTTTCCTTCCCATTTGTCAAACTTTTAGCGGAGTGGAGGGAAAAACATGGGACAATGATTTTTCCACTCTTCAAAATTAACAGTGAGGCATGCCTACCCACAAGCACTACTAAACTTGAGGCATAAGGAGGCAGCTTTCCATGCCTTCATGGAAACATGGAAAAAATATATCCCAGCCTTCTCACGCAGACCTTCCTACGAAGACGAATGTCTCTTAAAATCTTTACTTTAAGCATTTTTGACACGCCTTTAGAACATGTCTCATCTTCATACCCCATCCTGCAGAAGATTTCCCTTGCATTTCCTGACTCTAGAAGAAGCTGGGGGAAGCTACTGGTGAAACATCTGAACCTTGCTACTGTGGCCCGTTTAACCTCTCTTTCTGCAGGGTCAGGTTCCTTGGCCAGAGGAGCCTGCTCAAAGCTTCATAGCATAATTCTGTTGCCACACAAGATGTGGAACAAGGGCCAGCCTGTGTCCACACTGTTCCTGCCATGAGAAAGGTCAGGGAAGAATTAGAGCTGAAGAGTCTGGGAGCTGGCTTGCCTCTCCTTCTGCTTTTGGTGAAGCAGGAAAAATTGGGCCAGTGGGAGCACTTTTAGAGAAAGTTGTACTCACAGACACCAAGCCATCCCTCAGCATGATTTGCAGAGCTTTTGAATTCCACAGACAGATAAAAAGTTGTCAGGACATAGAGCTACAGCACTTCTGTGTGCGTGACAACCAGCACAAGTGCAGGCACTATATAGTAACTCCATAAAAAATATTTTCCTGTCCCTGTACCAAATAGCAGCTTTGTAGCTGGACAGAATGACATCTGTTCCTACATCTACACAGAATTGATTAATTTTTTCTTAATACTACATGTTTCTTCTCGCACAGTTAAAATACATGAAAGCATTCATAACTCAATGGTAATTCATCCTTGAAAGTGGTTAATGGCTTATTCAGACTCCAAGCCTGGTGAAAACTCTGTACTTGTTCTGACTAAATTTATTCGTCCTGAGAGATTTCCAAGTAACACTAATACCAAGCACTGACTTCATAACAACAGAAAGACAAAGTGTTCCAATTTCATCCTCTCCATGGAGGGATGCAGGAGGACAGAATCAGGGTTCTAGCAAGAAAGAATGGCTTGGGTACAGTTGTTTGAATTATGGATTTTGAATAAATATTTTTTTTCTGTTGCTCTTTTTGTATATATGATTCAAAGATATATGCTAATTTTCTCAGCCTTGCGTTTGTAAGAATGTACAGCATAACTCAGGGCACTTTCTTAATAATACATCCTTATTGCCTAAATATATGCATTGTACGAATGGTATGACCCATCTGTTAGGGGGAAACAATACCAACCAGGTTTTCAATTGTTTCAGTCCCTCTGCTACTTTGTACTGACCATTATTCATGCACATGCCAAGACTGAATTAAGTTGTGTTTCTCTCTCTTCACCTGCATGAGTATTTTCGATTAGGATTGATGAAAACTATGTTTGTGAGCAGTATTCTGCCGTTCTGAACTCAGCCTACATTTGTATTTATTCTCTAGGTCCTATGTTGTTCCTGACCTCTACCGTCTGCCATAAGCTACTGACATTTGTGTTCAAAGCACTTTCACAAAACCCCAACAGTTAGAAAAAAAACCCTACAGATTTTCAACTCCAACTGTTTTAGATGCTCAACTGTTGAACAAATTGAGAGAGAGGTCACAGTCACCTGAAGAAATTAAAAGGGTATGTTACTGATTGGTTTAAGGAACAAATCTGTATTTGTTAATTTCTAATTCTGGGTTGGGTATACCACTGGTTGTAATCCCTAGCTGTGATCTACCAGAGAGGCCTTCCACCTCTTCCCACACCCACAGATCTGGACGAACCTATTTCAGCATCAGCTTGGCCATCACTGCTACTCACGCAGACAAGATGACAGAAATATAGGTCAAATTGCCCCTGCCAGTAGGAGATGTTCTTATTGTGCTAGCACCACCTGCACACTTGCCATAGGGAGGACTTCTTCCCAATTTCATAAGGAACTAGACCCTGTGCTTCCCAAAGGAGACACATACTGCTAGGCTGGGAACTACTGCTAAAGAGGGAACACAATATTTAAAAATGAAAAACACTCCAACCACCCAGCAAACCTGAGCTGACATTAATGAGGTTAAATACGTATATTGCTATTAAAGGAGACTTGTTCCAGGGTTATCCTACAGTAAGGTACTATTCTTCTGCTTGTGCTCCTTAATCATTTCACATAACACTGTTTTAATTAGAGAGCAATGCTATTAAGCCCACAATAATGAAACTAAATAATTCAGTAATTGTAGAAGAGTGACAGGCTTATCTGCACTCCTTCTTTAACTTCTACATCAAATATATTCTCAACTTTCAAGCTGCCATGTTGCATTAGTGTTTTGACTTTTCATTTCACTTTCTGTGAGTCTCTTGAAAAAGGTAATTTTCAAGAAAATAAAAAATAAATCCAACTTTTAAAAATACATACTTCTTGCTATTCAAATATTTAAAATCTGAAAATGAGACTGAAAGCAGAAAAGAAAGGTGAAGAAACTGAAGGAGAATAGAAATATTTTAAAGTGAAATAGTTTGTTTTCCATATAAAGTAAAAATGAGGGAGAAATAATAAATTACTAATGGAAAGTTTCCCATCCTCTATATGGCACTTGACTGTCATTTTCTAAATGTTTCAGTGATCCAAACACCTATAGCTCTTTTTCCCTGTTAAACAACTAACATTATGCAAAATACAAAACCTCCATTTGCTGTCTTTCAAAGGCTTGATTATAAGCTATTCTATGAATTCATGGATTTTCAGGAATGCTCCTAATTACTATATGTCTATGTGTATTAAAAAGAAAGGAGGTGATAATTCCTTGAGAGGAAAAATATCCATACATTCAAACAATTATATAAATTAGAACAAAGAGTTAGAGGAAGTAGACTTCTAAAGTTCTTCAGTTATTATCCATTTTTAAATGGAAGTCCAAGAACAATAGTCTTATGTTGCAGCATTGTGTCATAACCTATGTATCTGCCGTTCTCATGATTCTTAATGAAAGTAACGCAGCACCTGCTAAAAGAAGTGTTCCCACCCTGACTGGAGGAAACAGCAAAGCATTGCCTGAACAATTCACCCAAGAAGAATGTTATTGAACTCTACATTTTAAAAGAAGCATACATTTTAAAACACACCTGTGCTGGCCTTGGGAAACAGCTCATGAGAAACTGCCGTTTTGCTGGCAGCTAACGTGCTTTCTCCAAAGACGTGATTTAATAGGAATGCCGAGCTGTTCACACAGGGGCTCCTGCTGCAGTTGGGTTTGACCCTTTGGAAGCTGGAGGTTCACGAGCTTGTACCTTCCTCTGTGTAAATCAGGACTGTCTCCTTTGAAGTCAACTGATGTAAAAACCTAGGTGAATAAAGGAGAATCAAGGCCTGGGGCTGTCATCCCTGCCCTGCTGCTTTTATTCAGGTTAGGATTTCAAACGTATAATTGTGATATTTTTTCCTGTCATTTGGGAATGTGAATGGGGTCTGAGCTGTAACAAAAGGAAGAATAGGTGCAGACTTGCTTTGCAGAGCTGCAGCATGGCGCCAGGGCAGGTGGCGGTGGCAGGTTTCCAGCTCTCCTGTCACTCTGGGTGATCTCTCTCCGCACCGCTCCAGAACTCTCTCTTTTGTTACCTCTGTCCCTCAGGCAGCAGTAATAATGACACATTGTAGTAGAAGACTTCATGCATTCCTAATACATCATCATCATTCTAAGCCAGAACTGCCTCAATGCTGATGGTATTCAAGCCCATATCTTCCCTAAAACATCTTTGTGAAATATGTGAGCTTCTCACCCTGAACTGGTATCCCTATTTGTGCTAGAGTTCCTTACTCAAAGCAAGATGAAGCCTACCTTGGAAAGTCATATACTTGACCAACTGTTTAAACGTCAGTCCAGACATCAGAGGTGATGTTGCAAAGGTTATGGTTGCAGCTGATGTGTTCAGCAGCCTGCCAGAGGCACGTGACACGGTAGGGCTTGCTAAAATAAGTAACATGATGAAAGATCATTTTACTTACAGTCTTGCTAACATAGTCGGCACTTGAATCAGAAAACCAATTTAAAAAAAAATTAAAGAAACAGAATATTCCTCTCCAAGAGTGGAGTTAATGCAAAAGTCTACTTCAGAAGAAAACACTTGCACTTGTACTATTCAACTCCTACATGAATGACAAATCAGTCTGTCTTGGCACAGAGATTTCTGTACACAGATGCCTTAAGCCTCACAGTCCAAACCAAGAGTCTCATCCACATTGCACATCCACTGTTCACATCATTGCTCTTTAGTATCTTAACTTTTTATATGAAAACCAGTGCTAAATCAAAGGTCAAAAGGTAAGGCGAGTTTATTTTGCTTCAAAAAGCACAATAAAAACCAATAGCTCAACATAACCTAGAACACCAACCACCATCACTTTGGAGTGACCAGGACTTTCCTCTACGTGGAAAAGGCAAAAATGAAGGCTGAAGTTCAGAACACTGTGCTAATTTCTAAATGGGCAACTAAACCAACAACATCGGAAAATACTGCATTTTACATTCCTATATCTTAATACACACTTCCACTACTGGAAAGATCAGTATGTGAAAAGACATTAGAGATAGTGTTACAAGAAAATTGCTAGTACATCGCTACATAAGCATCCTGTGCATGTTTTTTGTTTATCACTGGCTTCCCAATGCTGCCCCACCAATGGTGTTCAGGCCAGTCATGGGCTGGCTGGTTACTGTGACGGCCCAGTGTGTCCTTTGTGTGGGTCCAGCTCTTCTGCACTCCTAAATCAGAAATTAAGACAGTGTTTCCAATTAAAAGAAATAGCCTCAGTTTTGGTGACTCAGATAAGAGCCACTAGAACTTCTCATTTTGTTTTGGTGCTTGGGTTTATCTGAAATTTGTGCTGTCATAACTAAAAGCAGAATCTGGGAACTACTAGGATTTGCTTTATCAGAATAATTAAGAAAGAAATACTTACACTGTGTTCAATGTCAATTAATTGTTTAATGAAATCTCCCACTGTCGATAGTGCCTCATAATGCTTATAAATGCTGGCCATCTCACAATGAAATTTTTAAATAGCTGACACTTTATGCTGGAAATAGTGTCCTGTTGCATTTTATAAGGAATGAATAGTCTTTGCAGTTATGTCATAGGATTAAAACAGTTAATGCACACTGTTATTTAGTGATCTACTATTGCTAATATAATGAAGAATGTGCACCGTTTTTCACCTGTACTTGCAGATTTCCAGCTTTTCACGGTGCACCCACACCTGAAGGATTTTTAGGCTTCCTATCCTCAGGACCCAGTGCTCAGTGAGGGCCTCTTCACTGAGCATTGCGTTACCCAAAACAATGAGATACCCAAAACAAAGAATAAAATCATGGCAGGAAATACAGCGACTTCATCTCTCACATTGCTCTCTGAAAGCCAACAATGGGAAACTATAGTGGGCTGGAGACAGTCTACTAAATAATTTGTGACATACAGCTCATTCCTGAATGATTTTTTTCCCCATTAGACATGCATTAATACAGGGAAGGCTAACACAAGGAAAATCTTATCTGGCCTCGGAGGGAAATAGGTCCCCCACCATTCCACCATCACATGCTAGACAAGACATTTGACTACTTGGAGGCACTGCTACTTTCTTCTAAAGAGGTTGTGCTATAGTTTACTCTAACTGCTGAATCACAACTTGTTTTAAACACACCCTCAAAACAATCACTATACCAACACAGGCTTTATCTACTACATTCATTGCTTGCATCTCAGCAGACTATTCCTCAAAAATCTGCCTTGGTTAAACACAGCATTATTCAATGCTACCTCATTCCCAGTCACAAAACTTTCAAAAATAAGAGAAAAACTTTCATCTAAGACTGTACACTACATTAAAGTACCATGTTTTATTTTTACATGAGGTTTTCTGTTCCCCTGGATTTCAATTGATTACTATGGGCCATGCAAAATGCCACAGACCACAGAAGCTACATTTTCATACGGAAGTTTTTATTGATTAATCAGGCATTGAATCAAGTATTGTAAAATAAACAGATTTTGTTCATTAAAAAATGTCCAGAAGAATACCATTCATAGCAAACTTGTTTCCTCATAGCCATACAGAATGTGAAATGTTCAAGAAACAAGCAAAAAAGAAACACCTGACTAATTACTGTAAGTCTGTGTGTATATATGTATGTCTGCATATACACAAATTACACACTATATTTGTGCATATACTAGTGTGTGCATACCCATACATATGTATACATGTATGCACAAACATATATGCACAAAGAGTACTGCCTGAATTAATAGTCCGCTAGAGAAAAGTGGCTTAGCTCCAAATGAAGTATATTCTGTTAAAATAAAAATGATAGAGCAAGGCTTGTAGATAACAGACCATTCTTTTTCTATTGGCAAAAATCATGATCTGTGTTTAGACTCATGGTCTGTCTTTACAGTGAAAATATGTGAGATCATTTGGGATCTTTCCAAATCTATGGTATTAGTTCCATCTAGCTCAATCTCTGCCAATGTGGTATGGCCAAATGCTGAACAGTGTTTTCAGTTTGTCCACTACTGAAATCAGCTTCTAGATTTAATATTTCTGGCAAAAGAGAAGATACACAGCCTTGCTACATGCACTTTGGTAATATACCCTTTCATTTTAGGCAGAAACTTCACAATAATCCTACATTAAAACTCCTTTGCTCCTGCATCTTTTAATCACAGCTTTGCATCAGTGATGTCCTGTAAACTCATTATAACAATTTTCATGCCATCTCAACTACCTTCCAAACATACCAGGACAGATCATCTGGGCAATGTACATCAGATTGTACTGGTAACACTTTGCTCAATTTTAAAATGTAATGTTTGGGAATTTATTTATTTTTCATTTTTGACAGTATACATTTCTGTATTATTAAAGACAGTATGATAAACTCTGCAGTTCACTATACGTACACATTTTGCCTTATTTATATCAACTCTGGAAAGGTCAATGGATCCTACCTGTGAACCATGAGATATTGCCCAGCTGAAAGACATGGTACCAGCAACATACTGTCAGACTTTTCTCCATTTAATTCAGCAGTTAGTAGGGCATGTAAAGGGAAATCAAAGGAATATGGATAAGCATTTATTTTCTATTGAAAAAAAAGGGAAAAAAAAAAACCCAATATGCATGTACGTATTCCTCAACTTGCTCATAAGTTTTTGACATCATCATAAGGCAAACTGCAGTACGGGTTGGTACCTGGGGAATCAGTATTTAAAAAATTAGAAGCTGAGCTTGGGACCATTTTACTTTGGACCCACTAATGAACAAAGTGCATTAAGGCATCCTTTTCAAAAGACACCTAAAGCATAGTTAGAAATTACAGAGCACAAGTTTTCTTAAAGCTGATATTCAATTTATCCTCTTCTACACAGGCAGATTTTAACCACTTGCATAGCAACCAAAAATCCTGTAGGAAAACCATTCTTTTAAAGTTGTCATATGCCTCAAGCATCTCCCTAAATGATCATTTATAGATAAGCATTGTAGCAAATACAAATGGCTTCTATTCTGTAGAAGGAAAAGAGAAAAAAAGAAGATTCGGTTTGAGATATAGTATGTTGCCTACACTCAAGTTCATCCACCAACACAGGGATGAACATAGGGCCAGATTCCTACTGCTGCTGAAAACTTGCTATTTACTCCTCATTCACAAGGAGAACTGTGCTTTCCCAAACAACAGAAGACAATGAAAACTATAAGCAAATTCCAGCTGTAGTGTTTTTCCATACAGCACATGTAAAACAGATTTCCTTGCTTTGTTATAGAGACTACATAGTGTACAACAATGAAACATTTGTATTTAATTTAAAATCTATGGTAAGGTGGAGCATGTCTCACTTCTGAGTTGTTGGCTGGGCTTGCTATGTTAAACCTTGTAAAATCAGCAATAAGCATTCACATGTCTACCATCAGAACCATGACATCTTCCATTACAATCAACCCTTAAATGATGTCGTGCTTTATCAATTTAGTCTGGAGTCAGACCTTGAATTGGCTGCTCTCCTCCGGTGTTGCTGATTTCAGAGATGGTATCAGTCTTTTACAGCCTTAGTGATACTACAATGTTTCCCAAAGATGAAGGTGAAGCACTGGTAGATGGGAATGTTGCCATCAATAAAATAAATCACCAGATGATTTATGCACTCACATTTCTAGGAGATAATCCACATGTTTTTTATGAACAGAGAGAGCACTGCCCTGTAAAAAGAAGTAAATTGAAATTTCTTCTTTTCCTGTGTTGGCTAGCTCCACTTCCTCGGTTGTTTATTTTTATTCTGTTTGGTCTGCACACTCCCATGTGCACAGTAGAAATTAGGAGATCTCACACTCAGTAAGACTGGTAATGAGAGCACTAATATTGGCATGAATAAAACCTGCAGTATACCGACTTGTCCACTGCACAGTTTTCAGTCTTCCAATTTCCTGCTTTTATCCACTGTAAAATAAAATGATGTAGAGGGCTGATGAAATTTTAATTAGTAGGACCATCAATGTGCAAAACAAGTAATTTTCCAGGTGTCCATACCAGGCTTTCCCTTATCTCTTTTTTTTTTTTCTTTTCTTTTTTTTTTTCCTTTTTTTTTATAAATAATTTAGAAATCTTCCAGTAAGAGACTAAATACAAAACCAACCAAACAAAACCAACTGCAAAAGAAAGTTCTAAGATATTATTAAAGCCATTTCTTGTCCTTCCATACAAAGTACACAGTAAAGAGATATTGTCCCCATTTCAGTTCCAGCTGTATTTGGCATTCAGCAGCAAAGGCTGGGATGCCATGCAGTCCACCAGCTCTGGGCAAGCTCCTGTGGGCAGCCTCCTAGCCACCCCAGGAAGACATATCATCCTACCTTTTGGCTTTTAGCAGTCATGCAAGCTGCTCAGAGGAGTCTAGATGGTCAGGGATGGGCAAGCCGGTTATAATGGTCAAACACTTATTCCACACAGTGAACGTGGGGCACACTGGCTGCCCAAATGTAATGTCAAAAGTGTAAAGGTGTAGAGAGTTCAAAGCATCATAAAAAGCAAGGGAACCATTGTCATAGTCCAGCAAAATCCCGACCCGCCGGAGGTGAGGTGCGGGTTCGATGGGGATTTCTTTGCTATTGTGCCGCACCACCCACGTGTTATTGCAGCGGCAAAGCACCCAGGAGGCAGAATTCTTCCCAATCCACTCATGCTTCGGTGCTGACTTGTAAGAAATACCAATGGCATACCTGCAAAATAAAAAACAACTCAAGGAAACAAATGGTTTCTGGCAGGTTTGTCTCTCAGTGCAGTCAAATGTTAGCCCAGAGGACTCACTGGAATGCCCCAGCCTCTTACTTCTGCTGGTTGAGTTCTAATTAAGAGACACTTCACCGCAATATCTGCGCAGGCTTAATTAATGTTTTTCCCTGTCTCTCTTTTGAGTCTGAGACATCGGGGAAATTTTATTGTCCCTCACATTGTTTGTAGTTTGGCTGCTATGGCTATCTTTTGGAGCGCTTGCCTCTGGTATTCAAAAGGAAGATTGTTGAGTCCTCAGTTTCAATCAGTGGGCCTCAGATTTCCACTTCCACACAGACGAATACAGAGAAATTCATTGATTTTTTAATGCATTGCTATCTGTCAGCTAATCTGATCTCTCCTTGCTCCTTTAATATATGGCCCAGAAGAAGGAATGCAAGAGTAAATATCAAAAGACACATTAAAAAAAAAAAAAACATTTTTGCCATTCTCAAATATGTTTTGCCAGATGTTGGTGTGGTTTTTAAATTCAATGAACATTTTTCAAACTGGGTTTTGAGCCAAGTGAAGCAATTTTAGGTGAAGACATTTGCTCTGCAAACCATAATTTACGGCAAGATGTGCAGGGTAAAAGGATTGTGAAAACGTTCTCATTAATGGACACCAAGGGCAAATACCTGATTCCTCATATATAAAAGAAATGTAAAAGTTCCTCACGTTCTAGAGACACTGCAGTATTTGTTGGGCTTTCAACCAACAGAGATTAATGTGCCATAAGTTACCCTATTTCCATTCCTTAGTGTTGGCAAACAGCATTTTTCTTGTTTGAGACAGTGGGCATACCTCGCGACCTTACTGATTTTTCCACTCCATTAACTTCCATCATGATTGTTGCCTTTGAATCCCAAAGGATGACATATCTTCCACTAACTAAAGGGCCCCTGAAATCCACCGCAGTGTGATGCAGAGGATCATTCAGGAGCAGAGGAATGCACTCCTCCATTTCCTGCCCCTCGCTTCATACCCTGGGGCACAGACCTACAGCACTGCTGCTTCACTCCCCCTGCCCCAGAAGCTAATCTGGCTCCCACCTCTGTGAAACTGGTTCGTCCAATTGTCCTCCTAAATAAATGATCCCACTTACAAAGTTTGTTCTGTTGTATAAACAAGATGAAATTTTCTGACCTCTTCAATTTGCTAAAATAATAAAATGTATTGTATGTGGGTTCAAAAATCAACCATCCTGAATCATGGAGGAAAAGTCCTGTGAGGACCGTTAAATATAAAGATGATCTATCTGGTAGACTTAGTTCCGGAGTCTGAAAGTGCTGGAGATTGGGAAAATAGTTTGACAAATTATGTGAAAGTATATGTTTGTCTTGCTCTTGTATTGCTCCCAACGCCTCTGCTACTGGTCTCTGTCAGAGAAACTGTGCTGGGACCTGCACAGACCTTTGGTGTGAACTAGTGATTCTTTTCACATATGTTTTTATATACATACCATGTACTCCCGCTTATAACCACTTCCCAGTAATGCCGCCCGCTGTCAATGAACACATTGCCAGCTACTCCATAGCTCCCTTGGCTCGTGAATCGCTCTGGTGTGTGACTCTTTTTGGAGGATGTTTCATCGCGTTCCACTGTCAAGTTATCATGAGACACTTTCAATTTTCTGTGAGCAGATTTAGGGTCCAGTTTAAATGGCTGACCTAGAGAGGCAGAGACAGAGATGGCAGAAGAATGGTTTGGCTTTGATTTTGAAAAGGAGAGTGGATTAGGAAGGCTCTAAGAAGCCCACAAGATCATATAACCATATTAATCTCCTCATCTGAAGCATTCTCAAGATAGACTAACCTATTCTGCTACCTGCAATAGCTAGTTTGCATTGCCACTTTACTGTCAATCTCCTTGTGCACTAACTTCCTCATGTCAATAATCCCTAAAAAGAGCCCTGCATAATCATCATGACCATTATCTCTGACCTAGAGGTAAGCTGAATACTTTAATTATTGCATGTAATTAAAATGAATATACATGCTAATAAAGGTCTGAGGGTTGATTTTTTTACAGCATATTAGATTTAGAATAAGTTGTGTTCTATTAATACTCTAGGGATAAAGATCCATAATAACATCTTCATCATTACTATAAAAAGTATGTTTTCAAATTCCACAAAATGAGTTTGAAAATAAGAAGAAGCATTAGCTTTGTCTGTTCATTTACTCACAGCTTTATTTATAAAAAGCACAGTGAACAATTCAGGACTGCTCTGGAAGGATGCCCATGTGGTGCTGGATAGTGTGCATTAAAAAAAAGGAAGCGAACTGTAACTAGGTCCAGGTAATATGGTGTAAAAACATTACTGAGGCTGTTGCTCTTGGCAAGCATCTTCAGCTGTAGCACAAGGTTTGTAGACAATAACAGGAAGCTTTTTGGTAAACCAAACCCTGTAGATGTATAAAGCTCACCACAATTCTGACAGGCTTGCTCATTGTGTCAAAAAGCAGAACAATCATTTACCTCCACCAGGAGACAACTAGGAAAGTATGACTCCATGAGTGGTCCAGCAAAGCCTTTTTCCCTTTTTATTGTCTTTCACATCAAGAGGAAAAAAAAAGTAAGTGGAAGATTTGATGACATGCACAGAAAATAGAAATGACTGCTCTCATGAGGTCTGTGTGAGGAACTGACATAACTTCAAATAAGACATAAATTGCTTAGAGTTATCTACTTTTGCGACAAGTATTTAGTTACATATTACAACCAAGTATAAAATAAATGCACTGGAAAGTATTTGGAGGCACATTTTACCTGCTTTTTCTCAGTGCTCGGCAGCAGTAAAATACCTACAGTCTGACTCTCTAACTGGCTAGTAGCCTTTGTGTTGCTGAAGCAGTATCTGAGGGACATCTTTCTCTGTACTGAATTGTATCTGGTCACATCATTTCTGAGTCACCCAAGAGATTACTTTGGTGACATGCTGGGTAACAAAGAGACAAAAGGATGAAAGTTTGCCATTTCCAGATGGGTCCTCTGGTTATGCATTTGCTTGTAGGTTACTGGGTTTAATAATATGCAGATCCTTGGTAGCAGATGTGGGGTTTGTATGAGCAGCTTTTACACAGAAGTGCAAGACAGGTTAATAGCAGAAAGAAGAAAATCAGAAATGAGTACATGCCATTCCCTGCAGCCTCTTTCTTGCAACATTCTGTATCAACCCTCTTCAAGCATCTTCCCCTACCAGGAGGTTTCAGAGGGCGCACAAATCTCAATGTTCCCTTTCCGGTGCTCAGAGCTGACCATGATGACTGCATGACTGAGGGATTGGCTGGCAGACAAGAAGAAAAAGGCTGAAAACCAGTCTTAAAACTGGTATACTACATCTGTTATTAATTTGTGTAACTATTGTTTTTTTGAAGTGGGATCTCTGACTACTCTACCACCTTATTGAACTCCATAAAAAAAATGAGGGGGATGAAGCTAAGAACATTTTCCAGCATCCTATGAAAGAGATCATTTCAGAGGATAAAATTATAGTAGCAATTATCTTATGAACGCTATACAAAAATAAAATGTTTTATTGCAAGCATAGGAAAAGGGTTTTTTTGCTTTGCGGAGGAAAAATAGAGAAGACATTAAAACAGAACCACAAAAGAGTATTTTCAATTATTTCACATGTGATGGCTCTGTTCCTAAATGATATTCCAGTAATGAAACTACAGATTTATCTTTAAAAAAAAAAAAAAAAGTAATTTCTGCTCTTGACTTAAATAAGCGGCTTTAATTGCAGGGAGCACTTTAAACAAGTTAAGCTTCTATGCGCTCTTGTATCTTCCAAAGATTGAGCCTAAAAGGGAAGGCAAGAAAGGAGAAGGATGCATGCGTGCCGGCTCTCCTGTTACTCACTGTTTGTCTTGAGTTTGCCAGGCTCACTGCTTCTGCTGCCTGCCTGGTTAATGGCCTTGACAATGAAGATGTACTTAGTGCCACTCTGTAACCCGTGCACTGTGTAGTGGTTTTGTTTGATATTGGGAACAATCATCCAGCTGTCGGCTGAGTTGCATAAACCTGTAATTTCAAGCAGAGCACATTAGTCATAACATACTAAATGCTTTGTAACAGAGGAACATTCAGAACACTCTCAAGCGCCCAAGGACTAATAGGAATTTTACTTTTAAAGTGTTGTTACATTTACTGAGTCGCTACTTAATTTCATTGACGCATTTCATCAGCCCTCAGCCGAGGTACCTTCTAAGTTCTTGCTATGTGAAGTCAACCATAAAAAATGGGCATTTATGAAATGAGCCAGTGAAGGCACTAGCAGTCTGAGATTCTTCGTGTCCCAGCACAAGGAATTCTTTATTGCTTAAGAACTAAAGGATTATGAAGATCCCATCAATCTACTGTTTGGATTAATGAACTCAGTTTAAGTCTCAGAAATCTAATGTAAGCAGTAATGCTAGGAGGGCTGGGGAGGCACCTTTGCTGACAGTCCCCAGGTATGCATTCTTCAGGACCTGAAGCAAATCATGGGAGGCTGAACAGGGTAGAAAGTGGGCTTCAGAGCAAGCTTTGGCTCTTACACTGCAGACTTTGCCAGGATGTAATCTAAACCAGCAAATTTAATGGATGCAATTTTTTGATTTATGTCCCCATCATTAGAAGTCAGCTGGAGAATAGCTAGATAATTTTCCAGTTACAAACTTTTTTGGGTACATTTGATGTGTACTGCAGAAGTATAATATGAAGGAAGTAAATAAAGTAAGGATGGAGAAATATCATATGAAAAATAGGAAAATACTCCATTAAGATGAATTTATTCATCTACATAATTTTTTCCTACTGCATTATAGCTGCAAGGACAGTCAATCATTCATATTACTTACTGTACATTTTTAAGAGCTTCTGGTCTAGTGGATCCCCATTTGATAGCTCTCTTATTATAAATGTTTAGATAAATAAGAAATTTAACATTCATGAAGTCTATATGTACTCATAACCTCTTATATAACTTTAGAGCTAGAAAAAGATATATGCAGATGAAAGTCTATGCAAGTATGTGCATGTGTAAGGCTGGAAAACGTAAAAGAAAAATACTGGACTGAATTAGGAACCTGACAGACTTCTTGGTCTCTGCCTTTATTGGATATAGAACATGTTGTGAAAGCTACTGTGTTACTAAAAAATAGCTTTCAGCTTTAACCTGATGTTTTACTAGCAAATACTAGTAAAGAGAATCTTAAAAGTTAGTAGTAATTTCAGTTCTGCATATTAGGCAATACCAAACCTTTATGTAAAGTAAAAATCAAAAGGTTACTAAGTACAAAACTTGAAAGTAAAAAGACCTTTGATACAGGTTTACCAACTCACAGAGAATTCATAACCATGCTGACAGATTCCTTCCTCATTTGGGACATGCTTTTAATAACAAAAGATCATTAGAAACAGATCTCACACCCCAAATTTCAATCTAAGAATTATGTAGCTTTTTTCTTAAACTTCTCTTATATTAGATAGTATCCTTGAGAGGCAGGCAGCTATTTATTCTGCTGTGCAAATGGGTAACTGAGGCACATTTTCAGGTGGGACTCATATCACCTCATCATGTAATGAAGAGCTGCAATATCTAACGTATTTTTCTGAACTCTGAGGAGAGGCAGAAATCAGTGAGTATTTTCTTTCACTTCTCCAGGTGTGAACATCCTACCACAAGTACCTCTATTTTTTTTGGCCAGGGAGGAAGCCTACATGACTAGCATGGCTGAGATCTCTAACTTCAGGTATCTGAAATGAGGTGAAGCCCCCTGCCACCCTGATTTGAAGTTTGAAAGCCTAAGCCTGTGGCTGAACTCACAGATGGGTTGTGGCCTTTGGGACATGATTTATCAGAATAAGAACATTTCTTTGCTGCAGTTTTCTGACATAAAGTGGTAAAAAGGAATTCTAGTATGTTCCTTATGCTCCATCCAGTGAAAGTCTTGACCACGTGTACCTTCCCTAAATATCAGTTACATGGGATTCATTTTGCTATATGTGGATAGAACCTGCAAGGAAAACCAACCTCACAGCACTGTTTTTCTCAAGACTATCACAAAACTAGATCATATAGAGCAATCATCCACCTATCTCCTGAAAACAAAAGAACACAGTGTTATACCCCTTGAAAACTCCAGCTGTGCCTAGCACCTGTAGTAAACTGCCTATAGCAACATCAGTCCACATCTTGTTTCACTGAATCATACCTACTGGATGATATTTATTTTTTTTTAGACTGGGTGTGAATGGGTTTCCTAAGAGAAAGAAAGGAAATAAAATCAGCAGTTACCTGGCATAAAATATTTCACTAACTGCTCAGAGGAATGCTCATCTTTTCCCAATAAAAATTTGCCACAGGTATTAAAGGCACAGTTTTTCTGTAGTTGAACTACCACGCTGATTTTGGACTGAGACCATCACTTATCTGACTCATAGGTGCTGTTGTAAAATAAGTGTTAAGTTAAAGTAAACCAAAATGAAGTACTGGATTTAGAGGGAGTCCAAGATAACCAAGGAATCCTTAACTCAGATGTCTCTGATGGGGTATTAGATAACATATGACAGTAAGTGGCATGAATCCAGACAGTGGTTCTGGAAGTGTTTTCTCTTTCCACAACTGCACTTTGAAAACAAAGGTCTATGGTATACATAGACCATATATAAACAAACTCTTATGTAGACCCAGAAGTGCTTAGATTTTTGGTAAAGAATCTCAAAACTAGAGACGAAACATCACTACAACTCTCTAACGGGTACATTTTTCAGGCTATCATGACAGTTTTCATGTTACCCTTCAGAGGCCGATCACTCCTTGATGAGGCATAGAAACTTGGATCTAAATGGGTATATAAAGGACTGTAAAGGTACAGTTATGCTGCTATCAGTCTCCTCTCCAGTCTGTCTTCTCCTCCCACATATGTGGATTTATATACACCCAATACTCAACTAGTTTGCAAATACTCACACAGGGTAAATTATTATATTATTAAATAATCCAGTTAATGGTTAATTTGGATTTCTGTGTATAGAAGGCAGAGCCATGATCATTTTAGGTATTGCTACATCTTGGCTTCTGCTACTGGGGTTAATGACAATACACTAATGGGCAGGTGTACAAAGAGCAGAGTTCCTGCGCTAGGACCTTACCTACCCTAAAATATCTGCATGGTCAATAAAGAGAGTTGGGAACCCTTTGTTTATCCTGACTTGTGTTCTAGGAGAAGGGTCTATCCTCCTTGATGACACAACACAAGTGGGGTTTCTTTTATTTGTCCTACCATTCTTAGGCACCCTAGACTACTGGTGTACAATAAATGTTGGATGTGCAGTGACTGACTCAGTCACTTTGCTCAACAAACACTGCTGTCCCAACAAGCTTGGCTCTTGCCTCTGTACCAAGGGGATTAGTGATGCGTCCATGTGCTCCCTGACTGTGAGCTATCCGATAACAGTTCTTAAACAGCACTTCCATCTAGAAATCTTGGGAATGAAGTTTTGATGGTGTCAATCTACAAGTCCAAAATCCTTCAGAATGGAGAATAGCAACTAGTGGCAATCAAGATAAGCATTTAGGTATGAAAGAAAATTTTGTCACTACATAAAAAGAATTTGTCTGCAATTCTGCCATGTCAGGACAGCTTTTCTTCTCTGAATAAAAAATAAGGTGATTAAGATAAGTTCAGGGAAATGAGCAAGCAGCCTGGCATCGTGAGAATCTGGGGTTAGCATTTGTCTCCTCAGCTCCCTGTGGCTGGTTAAGTGGAGAAGCCACATCTTCTGTTCACTGACGCAGCAGCAGGAGCTAAGGATCTTCCATTGTACCCCCTCCTAATCCAGGCCACATTCAGGTTTTTAGTTTCAAAAACCCAGGGCTTTCTACAGGGCTATGCAGGTGGTAAAACAATGTATTTTAAAACTGTAGCCTACAAAAATGTAGAGAATTTAAATTGCATCCTGGAATGGTGCAGTGGGCACAGGGATGTCTGTACAGGATGTGTGAGTTTTCAAAACGAGTTTCTCACAGTCTGGAGGTAATAATTTGTAAAGCTGTTTCCCTGGTGTTGGCTGTTGATGCACTTTAAAAAACAGATGAGAAAAATCTGAGGGTGTAAATCCTCCTAAAATTTACACTGGTAGATTTTAATAAAATATATCATCTTGAAAACTGGAAGAGAAGCGCTGAAGTCATAGGAAGGTTATTTAATCTCTTGAGTATTTTAATAATTTTTAAATGGTCTACTTAAATAAATTATTACCGATTCAAATGGATAGAACAAATACACTAGGTGAAGGTAGCGGCTTTCCACCCCCACTCTGCATTCCCACAAGAAAGAAAATAATATATGCAGGATTTCTGCAAAACACATCACATTTTTTTAAGAAATACACTCTTTTTATATTCTTCAAGAGACAGAAGTCATCTTGGTCTACTGAAGATTGCAACGAATCTGTTTTTAATAAATTAAAACTTCCAGAAACAGACAAAAGCTAGAATATTCAAAAACTAATTGGTGAATCATAAACTTTCTGTTTTTCACAGAAGTTTTGGCTCCTAATTTTCTTAAGTCCTTCAACATAATTTTATCCTATTTTATAGGAAGAGTAAACTTGTAACACTGTGAAGGTTCTGACAGTACACTCTATCCTTAATATAGTGATTTTTAGTATTTAGCTGATGAAACTAACTAACCTATATTCCATTTACCAGGAAAGAGAGAATTATTCACTGCTTTTTGTCTTAAAGAGAGAGAGGTGTTTTCCATGAATACATCTTGTATTGGTGTTTAAATTTTAACCTTCCTGAAGCACACTAAAGCAATTCCATGATGCTAAAAAAATGCATACTCAATAAATACTTGAAAATGTATTGAAATGGGATAATGAAATTATAATGCTTGTTAGCTAGCTAGTGACAAAGTCATTTTAAAAACCTTTACAATATTCAGATTGCAGGTGATTAACTGCCTCTCAGAAATGCAAATGTGTGAATGGTATAACTCTGAGAACAACTGCTTTAGTAAAAGCCTGCTTAATTTCAAGTTCTGTATTGCTCTTATGCACAGAACAGGATTGCCAAACATTTAGTAGCCAAGCAGTTTGGCCACATTTGGAAATAATCTTTCCTGTATGAAATAAGATTCAAAACGAAATACTCTATTTGGACCTTTTCCATGCAATGTTAACTCTCCAATTTTTCAGTTAATAAAAAAGAATATAGTTGATTATGTTGGATAGAAAATACACTAGAAAAACATAGGATTGCGTGTTTTTGTTACTGAATTCTTAGCAATCTCTGAATGATATATGCCTCTGGTGGGGGAAATGTACTGAGGAGTGGAAAGTGCAGCCAGTCTGGCTGTGTGGTTTTAAGAACCGATTCCAAAATAACAACCTCCATTAGCACAGTAGGTGGGTATGTATGCAAAGTGATTCCTATTGTCTCAGGGGAAAAAAAGCTTGTTGGTTTAACATAGTACTCTAGCTACTCCCTTGAGACTAATTCGTAGCTACAAAAACACAGAACTGAAGACAATCTATGAACCTGCTTACATTATCTGCTACAAGGCACACACAATACCAAGGGAAACCTTTTGGGGTATGACAGAGAAATAAATTTAAAAAAATAAATATGTGCAACAGCATGCAAGTGCCATAAATCGAAGGAAATTTGTGCTAATCCAGAATCTACTCCATTAAAAAGGATTTAAAAAGAAATCATGTGGCTTCAGTTCAGCAAAACATGAGGGCTGATGTGCAGTGCCTGCTAATACCACTTACAGTTAAAATAGTTCTCTGTGTAATACAACACTATTAAGGCACACTGCGATATTCTAGGGACAATCTTAGAAAGTTGTCTATAAAAGTGGGATATTAGACCCTGGTGCAGGACAAGGAATGTAATCCAATAAAGTAAAGAAAGGTCCAAGCAGTGTTCTGAGTAAAATCAGCATGTTAGCGGGCAGATTTCCCATACCAATGGAAGCTGGAATGAACTGAGAGTCCCATGTGTTAGAAACCTGGGCAGATCTGTAGCAGTTAGATTTGGTGGGAATATCTCTATTGGAGGTGTTCAAGCCTACATTAAATAATGAGAGTAAAAAAAAAGCTTTACAACATTTAGAAAACCTTTCCACATATACTTATATATGCATGTATTTAATTTGGGTTGACATTATAACTTTCAATAAATTGAAACTAACAGCTGGGATATTTGTGTAAGAATTATTGCATTAAAAACAAACAAACAAACAAAAAGATAAAAAGAAAACAAAAAGGGCCCAGTTCCTTAATTTCTTTCTATTGCCTTTCAAGGTCTTCAGAGCATTTTGTAAACAAAGTTTCTTACAGTGTTGAGTTGTTTTATCTTCAAACTTTTAATGACATTATTTTTTAAAAGTGGTAAAATGAAAGTTCAGACTGAGCACTTCATACTATACCCCAAAATTATCATATTGCATCTCTGAAAATAGACTAATTGATACATGTTTTGCAGATCAAAGCTTTTGCCTTCACATGGGAAACCTGCAATACAGCCTAAAATTGAAATACCTTGTTATTTATTCACCAGTAAGCAAAGAGAAAAACCCCACATCACAAAGATGTGGAAATGGTACTGCTTTCTGCTTCTGTGTTTACACAAAGTGCCAATAGCTGACTTGCATAAAGCCTTCTAGCATAAAGCAATAGATAAAATTGTGTCAGAAAACAAGCAAAGTACTGTGTTATCATTAAGACCTGTCTGCTTTGTAGTAATTAATAACAGAACCTTTTCCTTCTCTACCTATCATTCTCCAATTTATTCCAAATTACTATTATACCTTTTTGATGTCCAGTTCACTCAGATGTAGGAGCATGTATTGAAGGTTACTTGGTCTTTCCAGAAGTCTTAAATTTTACAATGTGATTTTGAAAATTAGGCTGCTTAATGAAATACTGGATGAAAGTTTCAGCAAAGCACTCATAGAATTTTCAATAATCCACTCAATTTTTCAGTCAGTCCTGGAAACCATGATATATTTACAGTATAACATTTAAAAATAGTTTTAAAATGCCAGTGCATGAAGCCTCAGGTATCCTTTCAGGTGGCTTGGAGAACTAACTCCAGTTTAGTGATGGAGAAAAATAGGTGCTTACACCAACAGAGTAGTCAGTGCAAGATTTTGGATCAGTACTGAGACTTGGTATAGACCATATCATTTTTCCATTGATATGAAGTATGCAAACATGTCCACAGCATGTTCTTTCAACATTTGTTGAAAGAACAAAATCACTTCTGCACCTCATTGTTCTCAGTGGATTTTTCTTGCATGATTTGTCCAGTCATCTCTTGAACTCAACCAGAATGTAATCAACAGCCCTCTGTGGCAATGAGTTCCAAATTAAATACACAATTATGGAACAAACTGCACTTTTTTATTGATTTGGTTCATTTCAGAATCCTTCAGTTTCATAAAGCAAATACTTGTCCGCTAGTGCTATTCCTGTTAAACATATGGGGAACAGGAAGAAGTTAAATGACTTCTCCAAACTCATAGTCAATGATTGCTATGCACTGAACCCAGACTTCCTGACCAAAGGTTAGAAAATATAGTTTTCTCAGAGGAATAGTTATTTAACAACAGCACAATCTGAGGAACAATCAGTTAGCTTATTCATTCAGGAAAGTCACAAATTTAAAACAGGGAGTATATTCAGTAAAAGATGTGCCATGATACAGAATATAAAGCAATGACAGTTAATATTATAAGATGAAAAAAGTTATCGTATAAACTCTTGTTTCACTGATGTTTGTTGCCCTAGTCTTCAGTATACTGACTGAGATCCATGCTTTTTAGCCTTGAAGACTGTCACAGGGAAGGACTTAATCTGTATTTCTGACAAAGGTCCAGTTGTCAAGGGTATCTAAATGACAATAGGTCTGCAGTTCTAACTAAAGTCCAGTTCAACACAGGTTACCAAGTGGTCGACTAGCTGAGCCAATGCAAATTAGGTCTTTGTCCTTGTGGCTAGATCTGCAACAAGGCACCTAAGATGCAAGAGGCAAGTAGAGAAATGCACCCATGTGAACTTCATGAGCTTCAATGAGGTCAAGTGGAAGGTCCTGCACCTGGATTGGGGCAATCCCTGGTATCAGTATAGGCTGGAGGGTGAAGGGATTGGCAGCAGCCCTGCTGAGAAGGACTTGCAGGTACTGGAGGATGAAAAGCTGGACATGAGCTGGCAATATGCACTTACAGATTAGAAAGCCAGCCATATCCTTGGCTGCATCAAAAGAAGTGTGGCCAGCAGGTCAAGGGAGGTGATTTTGTCACTCTGCACTGGTGAGACCACACATGGGGCACTGCATTGAACTCTGGGGCCCCCAACATAAGAGGGACATGGACTTGTTGGATTGAGTCCAGAGGAGGCCACGAAAATGATCAGAGGGCTGGAGCACCTCTCTTATGAGCACAGGCTGAGAGAGTTGGGGTTGTTCAGCCTGAAGAAGAGAAGGCTCTGGGGAGACCTTATTGAAGCCTTTCAATACTTAAAGGGAGTCTGTTAGAAAGATGGGGACAGACTTTTTAGCAGGGTCTGTTGTGATAGGACAAGGGGCAATTGCTTTAAACTAAAGGAGGGGAGGTTCAGGCTAGACTTGAGGAAGAAGTTTTTTACAATGAGGGTGGTGAATCACTGGCTCAGGTTGCCCAGAGAGGTGGTAGATGCCCCATCCCTGGAGACATTCCAGGCCAGGCTGGACAGGGCTCTGAGCAACCTGATCTAGTTGAAGATGTCCCTGGTCCTTGCTGGGGGTTGTAGTAGATGACCTTTGAAGGTCCCTTCTAACTCAAACTATTCTGTGATTCTATAAGTCCTGTTAACACGGACAGGACTTGTGCTTTTCGGCATATGTGCTGGTTTTAGTCTTCAAAAGCTCTCACTATATGGCAGTCCCAGAAAACACATAAGAAATTTTAACCTAATTCCTAATTTTAGAACTCTTCAAAATCATTACTGGTTTGGATTTAAAATGTTGGCTTTAAATCTTCCCACAAAATGTTTTTTCCTTTTGTTCTTGACATATGAGTACATTTATATTTAGAAGCACTTGGTTTACAGGAAAGCATAAGGAAACAGAACTAGAAAAGAGAAGGCTTATACTTACTAACAACATTAGCTTGTCCAGTGAAGATGGTGTACTGCAGCTCGTAAGAGACCACACTGAACTCATCATCCGATGTCCAGTGGACAGTAATGGTATCATAAGAAGCTGTACAGAGCTCTTCTCGAATGGTGGGTGGGTTGGGAGCTGTGAGATACAACAGAAGAGGCTTACTGACACAATGAGTGAAATATTTTCCTTCTCACCTGGGATTAGGGCATCAGATGTATGAGTTTGAAGCTATATTGTCCAACAAACTTTTAAACAACTTTTCACTAATTCCAGTAGTAACTTAGATTATAAGTTGCTGCAAAGGAATTCTTTCTATCAATATAATCACCTAGAAACTCCAGACTTTGAAAATATTTTGTATTAAAGTACCTTTAGTTTCAAATGCCCTACTACAAGTGATGTGTTGGTGATCACGTTAAACTGTGATTAATGGGCACAACTGACATTTTTTCTAGATTTATTTCTAACCATCACACTATAATTAACCAAGTTTCCCTGAAATGTATATCAATAGGAAGAGTCAATACTCTTCACTGTTGACCTGAAAGTACTGTTTGCCTACCCTATCTTACCAGAGAATGGCTAAGTGCTATTTGAAAAATATAATTTTGGGAAGCTGTCCAGCACTCATGATTTCATGCTCAATCTCTCCAAGCTAATTTTTATTTATTTCCTAGCATATAATGCATATAATGCATATAATTTCTGTTGGTTATACAACTCACTTTTTGTCAGCCTTATGTAAACAGTTCTTATCATAACTTCATGACTGTATGACTATTACAACCTAAACTTCTATGTCATTGCTAATTAAATAATTCTAGAAAATTACCAAAACACTTTAATAAAAAAGTTGTCTCACTGTTTTTGGTTTTGTTTTTTTTTTTTAATTTGTTTTTTTTTTTTAAACAACAAACAAGATCTCTATAGGAAGCTTTACATTCTTCTCCCATATTAACACACATGTTTATTTTAAAGTCCTATTTGAAAAACTGAAAAACTGAAATAAAGTTCTTAGGTCTAAATTTTCCTTGTTTGCATCCTCTACAAAGACAAGCATCTAAATAATAAACAAATGGGTCTTTCTTTGAAAGGCTGGTGGGGCTTCCTGCAAGCTTGTCTCAGTGGGAGCCTCATTCCTAATCATCTTCCCTACATGCCACCATAATGTAAAAAAAAGAAAAAGAAAAATCATTGTGCTTAATAGTGTTCGTTCCAGCTGTCACAGAGTGAAGAAGGAGGGAACTCAAGCTGAAACAACCACAACATGCTTGAATTAAAGGAAAAGAAAGGCAACTCTGAATGGTATTTTTGCTATCAGCTCTTTAACTTCTGTTAGCCACAAATAATGGCCTCAGAAAATGTCCCTCTGAAGGAATTCCACATTTCCTTTTGCAACAACTAACTTTTATGAAACATCTATTTTACTTTCCATCAAGATTTTTTATAGTTCCTTTCCCCAGTTTACCAATGTGTGTTCCCAAGGATTAAAGTGCAGATGCATTTCCAACCAGGCTCTTTCAACCAAGAGGCATAAGGAAATGTTCAAATGTGTTTCATGTTATGACTGTGATTTGTGATGCTCTAAATATTGTAACATGGAAGCTTACCAATGGCTTTTTATTTTTTTGGTTTTTTTTGTCAGCATAGGTACCCTTGGGACAGACAAGTATTAATAAAGAGATAGGGAAATGAACTAAAATAAGAACAGTCATCCGGGGGGAATGTAAACAAAAGGAGGAGAAAAAAGCCCGCAATCTGCTGTAAAGATTAGTGCTGCAATTTAGAGATTCTGTACTAACAGAGGCCAACTAACTGTTGTGAAAGCTATGCAGTACCGCACTGGTCCTATCAGCTACGTTTCAAAAATGTATTCAGCAGAAGAACCTACTGGAGTTATTGTGTTTTTTTGTTTTGTTTTGTTTTGTTTTAAATATTATTTTCATATTTTGCCTGTCCTTCAAAGGCAAAAAAGAAAAAAAGAAAAAAATTAATTACAAATAGACAAGTGGATCCATTTTTTTGTGTGCTAGTATTTTACTAAAGTCTTCTTCAGTTATCTCCTGCACCTAACAGAGCAAATCCTTTTACTTGAGAAATGTACTTGTTGTTACTGCAACAGAGATAATAAATATTAATTTATGGAAAGCATCCATTACTGAAAGTTTAATGAACTGTAAACTGCATTTCAATAGCACCTGTCTTCAACTCCTTTGAAAATGACAGCCAAATTTCTTTTTTTTCACATGCACACATGGCTGGCCTTATGGCTGGAAATTTACAGGCCTTCAGGTAAGGAAAATGACAGAAAAAAGAGATTTGACCTAAGCACGACATCTTTTCTCTTGTTCTTATGATTAACCCACACCCCCTTGAAACTACACTGAATGAAACTCAGCTCTTCAGCAACACTCATTTCATAAGCCACTCAAAACAAAACAAAATTTACCTGCATCTCTTGCAGACAGACAGGGAAGTCTGCATGCAAATAGTTTGTTACAACTCTCAGAATAATAGAATCATAGAACAGTTTGGGTTAGAAGGGACCTTCAAAGGTCATCTACTACAACCTCCAGCAAGGACCAGGGACATCTTCAACTAGATCAGGTTGCTCAGAGCCCCGTCCAGCCTGGCCTGGAATGTCTCCAGGGATGGGGCATCTACCACCTCTCTTCTTTTGGTACAGCCCAGGATATGGCTGTCTCCTTTAATTTAAAACCATTATTCCTTGTCTTATTGCAACAGGTCCCGCTAAAATAATGTATAAGTCTGACTGCCAAATTCATCATCCTACAGGCCATACTCCTTCGGAAAGTATAAGTCTGTAATGCAATTAAAGAGATTGACCTTAATCAGTTATCTTCATTATTACATTTCATCATGTGTGATTTACCTGTCAGATTTACTAGTACTGCTACAGAGCTCAGGTGCCACAGTGAAAGCTGTACAGAGACTCCAGAGCAACCTCAGGGCTGTGCCAGCACCTTCCCCCATGTGGCCTTGGGTTGGGTGTGCTCCATCACTGCTCAGGATGCATGCTTCCATGTGGAAGACACAAAGCCTCATATTCACCCTTCCGCCCTGTTTCCCAGTGGAGAAGCAGTGACTGCCTGGAAGTCCTTCCAGTCCATTTCAGGGCAAGGATGGAACACTGACTTGCAACCATAACAAGACCGAAGTTTGACAGCTGATGCTGTCAATACCCTCAGCTATTGGCAGCTTCTTGTCTACAGACTGCTGCCCAATGTCAGGGAGAGCTGAGAAAAAATTGAAGCAGCTCTCAAAAACCACAAATTTACAGCCTTGAGCAGTGAGGGAACCTTGAATCGGTGCCAGTAGACTTAGTAAGACACAGTGAAAGCTTCAGTAGAGGAATTGCTTCCTAACATATGTAACTCTCCTTGGTCACGGGGTGGCAATCTCCACAGAGGACCAGGGCAACCATCTCAAAGTGTTTACTGCTTCAGTTGCATTGACTTTCATCCATCTGCATTCACAAATTGACACTCTCTGATGAGTGAAAATAATTGCTGAAAGCTGTTTTATTTGTGTGACTTCAACTCAAAGCTGAACAGGCACACTTAAATAGTCAGGAAACACATTTGAAGTGTCTGAAAGACAGTAACTAATATTAGAAAAGCAGTTTCTTAAATTTGATCCCAGAAGTGACTGACCTTGTGAGGACACTTACTCCCTTTCAATGAGGTTAGTCTAACTTCCCTTCTGTTCAATGTCATCTGCATGGCTTTTGCTCTGAAGCAGACTGAAAGCACCCACATGGTCCACATACCCAAAAGGCAGCTGATGGAAACTTACACCTCTCAATAGTCAATCCTAGCATGAATGCAGTGGCTCCTGGGCAACTATTGAGACTATTTCTAAATTCTCTCGGCACAAGGTCACAGAGATTGTCTGAAATCACCCCAACTCATAGAACCATACTGTTGGTATGAACATGAGGGAGTTGAGCAAGCTGCTCTGAACATCTCTTAACTGTTCATTACTGGGCTCCATGGTGTATCACTATACTGGACTGAACCAGCACGCAGGAACTTGAAAGGCACAGTTACATCAGATGTGAATACAAATTTTATGTCTTAGTACCATGTCATGCATGAGCTGGTGGCAAGAGCTCAGTCTTACAACCATGTAGAAATAGTCTTTTGGTAGACCAGAACTGTTAAAAACTAACAGAATGAGACGAGATTACACCCAAAGCACAAGACTGAGCTAGCTGGAGGTGGTCTTTTTGATCTTTTAATACTGAAAGAGTTAGGAGGAGAGACAAATTGTAAAGGGTTTCCAGAATGAAGTTGTTTTCCTATGAAAAAAACTGCTGGCATATGTTAGGCAATGCGTGTTTCTTAGTAGAGTCATAGGTAAAATGATAGATGAAGAAAATGTATCGTTTCAGGTGAGATTTCTGAAGCAGGGTAAATTGCATGGTCAAAGAATAGATGTTTCTGCAATTCATTTCAAAGTATTAAGACATAGAACAAGTATTTTTGATTCACAATGGATAAAAAGAATCCTTATGTTAGTAATATTGTGCAGACTTTGCAAGTCCTATGCATTGCCTGGATCCAGCTAGATACATGTTTAGAAAAATATGAGTTCCAGATGAAGAGCTTTAGGAACTAGAAAGATAAGAAAGCTTTCAAAAGGCATCAAGGCTATATATGCAGAGGCCAGAACATTCAGAGGAAGATTAAGGATATTGTTTTACAATACTAAGCTTGACATCTCAATGTCTGGCTGGCAACTTTCAAAGAGATATCAGATTTTCATTTGGGTAGCAGAAGCTTTGGACAGACAGCTGTGAAATGATAAGCACAAACTAGTTAAATTTATATTTGGGAAATAAATAGACTAGGAAGAGAGAAAGATGCAAACTTCCATGTGTCACATAGACAACTAAAGTTAGGAGATGGAGGATGGAGAAGATCTGACAAATAGTACACTGAGAAGAACCAAAGAAGAAAATCTCCAGAAGACAACCAATGTCAATTGCTTCGAAGGCATCTGACATCAGAGAGAATGAAGCTGGAATTCAGGCTTTGACATTTTGTTCAGAGCAGAACAGATGATAGAAATCATCTAGACTTCTTCACTTGACTCACAACATAGATTTACCACTAGGACTTACAAATGGTGTTCATTTTACTTAGCTGTGAAACATGATAAAAGTAAAGGCCAATTCACTCTGTCACACATTTTGCAGTTTAAGATCTTACAAAGAAGATTCCATTTGTCAATCTGATAGGGGTAAAATAAATCTTCCTCTAGAGTTTCTGAAAACAATAGAGAATAATCAAGTGCATTTGACTCTTGGGACTATATATGTACACATATACATTACATATACACTTATATTTACATAAACAAATTTTCACTGTCCGCATAGGTTATATTTTATGCTCAGTAATTTGGACATTTGTTTCGGATTTTCCCATTGGAGGCATATGCTATTTATTAATGTGAAGAAAAATACTACAAACACAGAGCCAGCTAAAACCGTTCTTCACAGGGCATCAAGGGCAAGGATAAAAATGGTAGATTAGGAAAAAAGGCTGAATTATTTGACACATTTGCAAGTTTCCTTAGACTGCATTGTGAGCAATTTTTCAGGACTGTGGATGAGGTAGGAAGAAGGCAGAGAAGGAGCTGTGTAAATAACACTGCCAGAATGACACACCATGGAAAGGATCTTTGTAGCAAGAGCACCCTTCATTTTGTTACAGATATAACCTTCATTTTCTTCAGTGTACATTTAGTCTGGTAATATTGACGTATGCTATACAAAGTGCAGAAGGCCTGAGTGATGTGGGAACAGACTGCTAGATGGAATTCACCTCATATAACTTTAAAGATCTAAACCACAATTACTTATATTTGAATGAATCTCTCTAGCCTCTGTTTGGAGCCAATTAGGAGAAACAGGCACCTCCAGAATGGAGTCAACTGACCTGATCTATGTGCCTTAAAATGAGGTGTTTTTTCCTCTTTAGCGAGGAAAGCTGAGGCTGATTGTTTTACAGGTAGATTCACAGTATCACAGTATCACAGTATGTTTGAGATTGGAAGTGACCTCAAAAGATCATCTAGTCCAATCCCCCTGCTGGAGCAGGAATGCCTAGGTGAGGTCGCACAGGAACATGTCCAGGTGGGTTTTGAATGCCTCCAGCGAAGGAGACTCCACAACCCCCCTGGGCAGCCTGTTCCAGTGTTCTGTCACCCTCACTGAGAAGTTTCTTCTAAAATTTAAGTGGAACCTCTTGTGTTCCAGCTTGATCTCATTACCCCTTGTCCTATCATTGTTTGCAACCAAGAAGAGCCTGGCTCCATCTTCGTGGCACTCACCCTTTATATATTTATAAACATTAATAAGGTCACCCCTCATTTTCCTCTTCTCCAAACTAAAGAGACCCAGCTTCCTCAGCCTTTTCTCATAAGGGAGATGCTCCACTCCCTTCATCATCTTTGTTGCCCCATGCTGGACCCTCTCCAGCAGTTCCCTGTCCTTCTGGAACTGAGGGGCCCAGAACTGGATGTTAGGGCAAATGAGTCTGGATTTTTCTTAGTTCTTCCTTTCATTTCCTTAGCTTTTTATAATTTTGGGGTGAGTACTCAACATGGTGGCAAAATTCCAACAGACTTTGGGGAGAATGGGAGAGAGGGGAAAGGCAGACACCAAAACATTTCATGGGTGCTGTATAAAAAGATCAAATAACTCTCACCACATTATTATTATGTATCGTTTGCTTGAGTATATGTTAAACACTGATTATATTCACAGGTTACACAGTGATAAAGAAACTTCTTTCAGAGAAATTCTCTTTCAGTTATGGCAAGAACCACACAGCTCCACGAGGCAAGGGTGGTGCTGCCCTGTGCATGCAGGCCACCTTGCTCTTCCCAGTATTAAACTGTTCACTTATTTCCCTGCAGAAAAGCCAGAAGCCAGCCCTCTGCCTGGAAAAGATCCAGTGGCTGGCAGCGAGGAGACTCCATGCTCTCACACTCTTCTGAAATAACACAGCTATATCTCCTGCAAACCAGGCTAAGAGAATGGCCACAGGAAGCATTTTCAAGCAGTTTTCTAACAGTGCTTTGTAACTTCCATTGCAAATTCTCACTGCTAGCAGCAGATGCTTAAAGACCCTGCAAAATGAAAATCTACCCTGTGTCTCTTCTGTTTTCAATTGAACTGGAATGAATTGTTCTAATTCTGGCATTGAAGTCAAAACATCCTAAATTACAGTAATTTGTTTCTCTTTGTGAGTCATTATTATACTCTGAGATCGCACATTACTCAGGCCTACAGAAAGGGTCTAATCTGGCAGGCTTCTTAAGGCCAAAGCTCTCAGTTAAGCAAGCTGGGGCTCATGGAGAACCCACCCCACACCCCGGTACACTGCCAGCTCTCTAGTTCCAGACACAGAGAGGTCCTCCTATTCTGTCATGGAGGAAATACACAGTATCACCGGCATGAGAAATTTTATCTTTCACTGCTGAGCCCTTGATGCTGATTGCTTAAACAGCTTCTGGTTGCTCACAGGAAATCTGCCAGGCTGAAATCTGCCACAGGAAGGGGGCAGCACCAAAGGAGAACAAAACACCCTGGAAAACCAAATTTGCTCCCTGCTTTCCCTTCCCAAGGCGTTCCAGGCTGAGCTCCAGCTGTTCTTTCATTTCACTTGGCTTTAATTTCATTCACTCCTGCTTGCCCACACCCTGCTGGGGTGGAAGGAAAGAGGTAGGAAATATATCCCAGTTGTGCTCTGTAGTACCTAATGCTTCCTAGGGCATTCTAGGGCTGCTGAGTGTAATATATTTGAGATTAAGACAGAGAGTGTATTCAGTTTATGGCAAGGTTGTGGTAGTTTGGGGGGCTGTAGGGGTGAATTCTGTGAGGAAAGACCAGGAGTTGACTACATTGTCAGACACAGCAGGTCTAAGACAGACCCACTGCTGCTCAAAGCTGAGCCCATCAGCAATGCTGGTAGTACCGCTCTGATAACATGTTTAAGAAAAGGTAAAAAACACTGTACAACAGCTGGGAGAGAGGAGCAAGAAAATGTGAGAGAAACAGCCCCGCAGACACCAAGGTCAGTGAAGGAGGGGCAGAAGGTGCTCCAGTTGCTGGAGCAGAGATTCCCCTGCAGCCTGTGGTACAGACCATGGTTAGGCTGGCTGTTCCCCTGCAGCCCATGAAGGACCGCGGTGGAGCAGATCTTCACCTGCAGCCCATGAAGGACCCCCACAGTGGACCAGGTGGATGTGTCCTGAAGGAAACTGCAGCCCATGGAGAGGAGCCCATGCAGGAGCAGGTTTCCTGGCAGGAACCGTGGCCCATGGTGAAGTCACACTGGAGCAGTCCATTACCAAAGGACTGTACCCTAGGGAAAGCATGCATGCTGAAGCAGTTCTTGGAGAACTGCAGCCTGTAGCAATGACCCACACTGGAGCAGTTCATGAAGAACAGCATCCTGTGGGAGGGAGTCCATGCTGGAGCAGGGTAGGGGTGTGAGGAGGAAAAAGCGGCAGAGACAATCCGTGATAAACTGACTGTGACCCTGATTCCCTGTTCCCTGCACTGCTCAGGGGGAGGAGGTAGAAGTGTTGGGAGTGAAGCTGAGCCCAGGAAGATGAGAAGTGGGGGGAAACACATTTTTGTTACATTTTTATTTCTGACTATCCTACTCTTACAATTAATTAGCAATAAATAACATTAATCTTCCCCAAGCAGAGTCTGTTTTGCATGTGACAGTAATTGCTGAGTGATCACCCTGTCCTTATCTCAACACATGCGCTCTTCATCTTATTTTCTCCTCCTGCCTTGCTGAGGAAGTGGGGTGAGAGAGTGACTTTGTGGGCACCAGCCAAGGTTAACTGACCACAGAGGGGAATGAAGAAAGCCCTGTCACTGCTATTTTATGAGGAACATACGATAGTAGCACCTTGAGAAAAAAAATTACCTGTAAGGTAATCAAGGCATTCCAATAATTTCTTCTCCCTGGTAAAATCCAGTGCGAAAGTATCAAAAGTATCGTTGAGATTAATCTCAGGAATTAGAACCTGGGAGGATGCAGTTGCCATGGAAACCCTTTAATGAAAAGAAAAAAATCTTTTAGCACCCAAGACACAATAACTTTGACATCAAGGTAGGACTTGGTCATCATGATTGTTACCACTTCTCCAAAAGCTTGATGAAAACTATTGCACGTATAATATTTCTATGTTTTAAGTTACGAGTTTCTCCTACCACTTTTATTTTGGGGAGTAAAGTCTTCTATAGAAAACTTTTTTTACTTAGCTTTTGCTTAACATGCAAAATCAGAAAAATTTTCAACAAAATATTGGTTAAGCAATTATATGCTTTGAATTCTTCTTTCCAGCCACCCACCAAACCAAAGTAGCAATAGCATCATTTTTATCTGTGTTTTAAGCAATCCTGACAGATGCTGCATCTCTCCTAACCCTTGTTTTCCCAAGCAGCTTCTTGCTGCAGGCATTCCTTGGCATTGCTGTCCCAAAGGCTTGGTGCAGATCCCCACACCTCCTCAGCTGTTCAGCACAGCACACTGATGTTAACTTCAAAAAGCACAGTGGGGAGATAAAACAAATAGATGTCAGCACAGTTTATTTTGAAAGGTTTTTCCCTGCAAAGCATGTGTGCATACTTACATTTCCCCCAAAACAGAACAATTTCCTTGCCTACCTCATTTTAGAAGCTACATCCACTTTTTGTCTGTCTAGCTGTACTAATATAAAGAGATGAGCTTTTGCAAGAAAACTGCCATCAGATGGAGTTTTCAGATCCTTCAGCTTGCTATATCAAAATACATGTTACTAGTGAGCTGCATACCGGATATGTTTGCAGAAAGTTAGGTCTGTTTAAGCAAAGAGATTTTTCAACATCATACTATACAACAGAAATTTGTTAATTGTTTCAGTTTGGAGGTAAACACACAGCCACGCACTCGATGTATGTCAGTTATCTGTCATTCATGTCACACGTCAGATCAAAATATTTTGATTACCTCAATTAGCAGTTTTCCAAATTAGAGTATGTCTCTATAGACACGACTCAAGTGGCTCCAGGGCAAATGCTTACTATGTTTTCATATATTTCTTCTATAGTATTTTAAGGAAAGACAGTTAGGAAAGTCAAAACCTGAGCTGCACGTCTCATTGTCTTGAATACAGTTTTCAAAAACTGAGTTGAGGAAGTTTCCTACTCAGTAATGCTTATACAGTTTTCAGCACTGTTTCTCTTGCAACTGCAGTAGAACTTAGTTTAAAATAGATCCTAGTACAGATTTTATTTAATTTATTTATTTATTTAGAGAGAATAATTGAAGTGCTTTTGCCCCATTAATTTAGAGGGTAATTTCTCTGAGCTCTTTCACTTCTTTTTTTTCTGCCTCACACCACCCACCCAGTAGTTCATCTCCAGTTGCACTATGGTATGTTTACATCTAGTAGGAAAAAAAAAATATATATATATGCATTTCTTGTAAGTGCCTGCATTAGGGAAAATTCATGGGTGATACATAGCTCTACAAAATTAACAAAAGCCTTGCTAATAAACCAGCAAACAGGTTTCTAAGGTTAAGAGCTTCTTTGGATACCTCCATAAAGCACCATTTCACCAGGACTGTTGTTCGGGGCTATGCAAAGAGTGCACTGTGAGTAAATATGTTAAAGTCAGTTTTCAGTCAGCTCAACAGTTCGCAGTTTCAGACACCATGTCACCATATTAGGTTCAGAGGATTGAATTTCTGCCTGCTCTATCTGACACTGTACTTTGCTGGAAAGGGTTTTTCTAGGATAAATGCGTTTCACCCACTGTAAATAATGCATGACCTAAATCACTGGAGTGTGTGTAATGTCTTTGCTTTACATAGTTACCTGTTGTGCTTACAACAGAGAATATTATATTGCAATTACTTTGAAATATGGGCATGAAGAAATGCAATGAGCATAATTTCAGGAGACTGTTTTAGCTGCTGGACTTCAGAGCCCTGGTGAGGCTGTTATAAGAGCAGTCTAGAAGCAAATAAAATATTGCTTACCACATGAGAACTAAGAGAGTTACTTGTGGGGAATAATTTATTAATCAGACTTAGTCTCTTTTTCCACTTGCAATTTGTCTGCAAGCACTTGGTGTTCTTTTCCTCTCAGTTTTATTCTCTGCTTGAAATGATTCTCTGCTTTTCAGAGCGTTCACAGCTATCTCATTACAGACAGCAATCTCATTACAGATATCAATCTATGATATCCAAGAATTAGATTTGATTGGGCACATATGTCAGCTGGTCTCATTCCTACTCTCCTACTCTCCAAATGTCTTTTGTCATTTATGATGCAACTGTTCATGTTTACAAATTAAAAATGGACCTTCCCTGAATATTGTCTGGTAGTCAGTTAAAAAACTTTATATCTTCACAGGTTTCTGCCCTACTGCTTGTTCCACTGAATACTGAAAAAAAGGCCAGACCCTCAACTTCAGATTTTTATTCATGATACTCGTGGCAGATTTACTATCAGCTTCAGCTGTTAAAAAGCTGTGCCATGACATAGCTTGGTGATGAAGCCCAAACCATGGTCCAAGTCTGACAGAGAAAATGTAATACATTGCCTTTTCTTGTCTTCCCTTCCTTTGCCTTGCTTTTCTCAAGAGATTTTCAATTCTCTGAACCTGTAATGAGCAAGCTGATGTTGCTGGCTTATTTATAAATTGATTAAATAGCTTTGGTGAAGCCTGATATTTCGAGAATCTGCATGCAGCACTCCAGAATAAGTGATAAAATTAAAAGAAAATAGTAACAGCAAAAATAATAATTTCTTGGTTTGGATGAGGTGAAAATTGGCTGGACAATATGAAGATATAATGTGAACCTAGAGATAAAAAAGCAGCTGAATAAATAAGCATAGTTTTTATAGTGTTCTTCTTCATTGTCGAGATACATTCTGCTTTTATTGTTTATTTGACTGATGCCTAAAAAAGCTGATAAGTCCAACAGAACTTTTTCTCATCAGAAAATACTGCTAAAATTCAGTGGTAATATTTCAGCATTCACAGTGTTGCACAGTATTGCACTGAAAACCAAACCAAATTTTCTGACAGCACAGTTTTCCTGTCTTGCTCCCTTGTCTTTGGGCCCTTGGTATATCTGGCACGCTGAAAAGAACGTAGGATCCTAGAAGCAGCAGCAAATCCCTGTGCCCAGGGACCCAACACAGCAGCTGCCATACCTTCCGGACACCCAAGCTTTTGAATCTCCAACTCTTCGAGTGGGCTACCTTAGAGATGCATGTTGCAGGTTCCCAAAGTTACATATTTTATTACCTTGTCACTTGCTATCTTGTGAAGAATACGAATCCATTAAGATAATTCCAAAATTCTTCTAGGAATGTAATAATTGCCTGATTTCTTTCCCAGTCTCAGAATTTTTCATAGAATAGGAATTTCAGCTTTCAGAAACCTGTATTTGGGTGTGTTTAGCACCAGATAGCTGCCTGGCATCTGTGCTGCCTCCTTCATGTGTACATGCTATTACTGTTCTAACTCTTACTTTGCATTCTTTTTTCAGCTGCTCCTGTTTTCAAAGGGATGTTTTGGTTTAGCATTACAGTGAAGTCCTTCCCACTCTGGTACAACACAAAGTGTTTTGGCATAACGTGTCAATTAATACTCCCCTCCATTTGACCACATCTGTTGCGGGACAAGACAATCTGCCCACTTCAACAACCCATTTGCCTTAAGTTGAGGTTTTGCAAGAGGAATGTCTTCTTTACCTTTCAGTGATATTTTTAGCAGTTTGCAGGAAGCGAGCATGATCGTTCTCCTTCAGCGACTGTTCAGCCTGAGAGATGAGAGATGTTGAGCGTTCGATGCACTGTTTGCAGTTCGCAATCTGCTGAGCCAG
The DNA here is from genome assembly GCF_963082525.1 of Nesoenas mayeri. Classification (NCBI taxonomy): domain Eukaryota; kingdom Metazoa; phylum Chordata; class Aves; order Columbiformes; family Columbidae; genus Nesoenas; species Nesoenas mayeri. The sequence continues at coordinate 102,593,887 of NC_137541.1, forward strand.
TTTTCTCAACCTCACCACCTTGAGTGGAAACATAAGAAAGCAGTCACATCTCTAAGGTCACAAATCGTGATTGCTTTTGCACTTCTGAGGATAAAACTAGAAAGAAAAGGGGGATTTAAGATGAATGTATTCACTGACAAGAGCTTTTTTCACACTAGCTTGATGGTAAGCCCCATCTAACCACATAACATTTTTAATAAGGGGACAGACACAGACACTTTCTGCCTCAATATTTTCCACATGGAAAACAACAGGGGAGAGCCAAAACAAGCACAGCTGGCCTATTTTGCAACAGAAGAAACGTCATTTCCTGGTACTTTCTGCTTACATGATAACTAAGGGCTATTTAGATAGCAGTTTCCCTGAAGTCATGAGATCTGTGTCAAAGGCAGCTCACAGATTAGCTACTTTTTTCCTATTACTGAGGTGAGTTTCACAAGATAATAATTTGAAAATAAAATCTGACAGAAAAAGGCTGTTCAATTCTACTAGCAATACACACCTGCCCTCTTCATTATGTGGTTTTAGACAAACAGGGTGTTTTCTTGTTGAATATTTTTAACAGGACAGAAGCACAGTAATGCTGGAGAGATGATGATTATTACTGCAAATGTATGTGCTGGAGAAAAACACAGTAGATGTGAATGCAATCATTAGCTGAAAGGTTAGGGAGGGGCAGAGTCAATCCTCCATTTAAAGACAATGTTGGCTAACAAAACTTGTAGTTCCTGAAAGGTCTGGCAGTCCTTCCCAGTGTTATCACATCAGGATCATAGTCTGAACAGGAGTAAGAAACAGGAAGGAAATGAAATAATTCTGGAGCTCAAAAAGACATTAAGACCCAGTTACATTCAAAATGAGGAAACTAACAACTAAGTGGACTGGCAGAAATATTTATAATCAAGATAACATTCCTGATCTCAGCAATTAGAGCACAAACTATGAAGTTACTGAGTTGAATTTCAGATATAATTGCATCCTAAGTAGATCTAAGGGTATCTTAGTGCACCTACCCAACAACAGAAACCAGTAAGAAAATAAATATTTTGTAAAATTTTCAAAAAGAAAATACTGGTCAAATGACTACAGTCCTGCCATATTGGTGTTTCTTCTAAAGACAGAAACAATAAAGGGAGAAAAATGCTAGGAAAGCACAAAGATTTTGTTAATGAATGATCTGATCAGCTTCTAGGATGAACTAGTGCCATAATGTTTTCTCTAACTGTGCATTTGTAGAGATTACAATTTAGTCTACACCAGACTAACCGGGGAAATATTAATTGTGGTATTATGTAGCTATTCTTTTTATTTACTTATTAATTAACTAAACAAACAATGAACTGAACTATTTGTTACCTTGTGAGCTTTTGACAATCATAAGGCATGTCATGATTTGTTACATCTACATATGAACTAGGTTTTTTGATTGCTTGATTCTTTTTTATATCTTCTTCAAAAAGACAACTGATGATGAACTTTTAAAGGAAAAGTTTCATCTCTCCCACTCCCCACAATGCCAGGAACAACAGCTGCCCTATAATTATCTTATGTATTTGATATTTAAGCACATTGTCAGACTCATGTCTGTGAATCTGCAGCCTTGCAGTCATAGCTAGAGCTTTATTACTCCGTGTTTCCAGCTCTGTAGCTATAACTGCAGTCCTATATACAAATTTTTCATGCTCTACCTTCCAGAAAGACACTTAGCCACAGGCCCTTTTAAAAGAAGGTCCATTGGGCAGAATTTCCTGTAGGTTTCCTCATGGGTCTCTTGAATCCCCCAAATTTTTCAACATATACAACTTTTGGAGCAAAGCATTCCAGATCTTTCCTGGACCTCCATTGGTATTACTTTTGGTTGAACAAAGTCAAACGAAGAATGGAGATAGATTCAAATATTCAAATACATTTGGAGTAAATTGTATTATAAATCTTCCACACTTTAATGGACATTAGAATACATGTTTGCAAGCAACAGATTTTTTTAAAGCAACTCATGTATATAGCACAAACCCAAATGAATGGAAAGTTTTCTGCTTGATTGGAAGCACAGCTGGTCTCACTGCACAGAGAAACAGAATTGAAACAATAATACAGAAGGCCATCTTTTCTGTTTTGTAGTGAGTCATATTTTGTAAATAGCATGAGGGCATTCAGATTATGTCACAAAATCTATGGGACCTGTGTTTTCAAACATGTTTAAATCAGCCCTTGCCTACAGGCTTTTTATTTCAAGTTAATTGGAATACCTTGACAGCTGCATGAACCATTTAACCTGCTCTTGACTTTTTCCCTTTCCTGAGCTTTTCCCACACAAGAAGAGTTTATATCTGACTGACTTAGTTGAGATGTTAAAGAGTAAACATCATGTACCTAGAAAATAAGAACGTTAATTCAACTCTAATGTGTTTTTGAGTTAACAGGTACCTAGCCAAATGCATTGAAACTTGAATATCAGAGACTTTTCCTGCTGGATATGTTTGTTGCTAATAATCATTATGCCTCAGTAATTAGAAATGCACACTTCGTTTAATTTCCTGCATGCTTTTGAATATTGTTTTGTAAATAAGTTAGACTTCTTGTTCTCAAGAACAACAATTGAAACATATTCTTTATGTGGTAGTACTTTAATAAGTAATTAAAGTATCAAATATTTATGTAGATAATTGCCAGCCATGATACCAAATGTTGTGATACTTTGTGAAAGTGAAAACTTTGGGGCAAATACCCTCAGGCACATAAATGACTGAAGGAATCATTAATTAGTTATAATTTTCTTATCACTAACTGATGGTGACATAATTTCTGTGTTTGTTCTTAAAAATCACAATCACAATTACAAATAGTGAGAGAAAATGTTGAGGTCTAGCATATTAATACTGATATATTTCATTCCTCTTTACATGAAAATAGCAGTGGCCCAGGGCTACAGGACCACGTAAGGACTTTTACAAATTTGTATTAATAGTACCTGAAGTCAAAAAGTCATAAGCAGGAGGAAGCGGTGTTAACCTACTTGTGATCTAAAGAAGAAAAGCTTTTACCTTTCCTTCTTTGATTTTTGTTCCAATTATTTGTCGTCTTTGCTGGATTATTTCAATGAGCTGGTCACATTCTTCCATCAGCTTGGTTTCTTGGCGGGATGCATTTACCTACAAAGCAAACCATTATGATTAGCAAAACCTTTTTTGATGTTTTCTTTTCTCTAGTTTACAAAGCAGAATTTCTAAAATGTTTAGTCTGGCATTTTTGCTCCCTTCTGTATTTAATCTATGCGTTATTTTGTTTTCCCTGTCTTGGATTTTATGAAATACTTTTCTAACTCAAATGAGAAAAGCCTGGTCCTGTGAGTACTGAGTGATGTCAGTTAAAGTAGACATCAGTGAGAAGTGAACGCTCTTCAGGAGGTGCTTAACACATCACAGTTTCAAGCTGTATATAGGACTGCAGTGAATAGTGATGCACATAAGAGCACAAGTACTGGGTCATACAGTCCATCCACCGTAGTATCTTGTTTCTCACTGCTGCCAGTGCCAGCATTTGCTAGAAAAGCATCTTAGGAAGAAGTCCCAACATCTATGATGGTTCACATTAATATTTTCTTATCCTCCAACCATTTGCAGCTCAGAGTCTGCTTGAACCAGACACAATTTCTACATCACCACTAGTCCTCAGAAGACTTATCTTCTGTGGATTTATTTAGACTTTCTTTCAATCTCTGCAAACTTCAAGTATCCCCACCATCCCACAGCAATGACCAGCACAGTTTAACTGACAGGCCAATGATCAACTACTTCCTTTTAGGGGGATGTGAACCTGCCTCCTTCCAGCTCAATTTAATGATCCCAAGTTCTTTTACTGGAAAGGGCAGTGATTAACTGATACCTACCCACAGTCCTGGTGCTGTTTGTGCTTTTACAGATCACTGTTTTGTCCTCTAGCAGGACTTCTTTTCTACACTGAAGAGTCTTAAGCGATTCAGGTTTTCCTTGCATGAAAGACATACCATACCTTCAGTCATCCTTGTTTTTTTCTCTGAAACTTTGCAAGGTCTGTCGTCTCTGTTTTGATACGGTGAACAGAACTGTACTAAGTACTCAAGGTGCAAACAAACTATGGAGTCATACAGTGGAACAATATGTTCTCTACTTCATTTTGGTTACTTTCATAGTGATTCCTAATGTTTCATTTGCTGAATTTAACACTTGAAAATATTATTATTTTTAGTCTCCATTTAGTGGTTCTTGAAAGATTCGAAATACTGAAGATCCAAGTGACATAGCCAAGTCATGTGTATTGGTTGTCTGTAGTATTACCACTTTGGCTCAGCAATGAATCAGGTAATAAAAATAGCTGTGTTCATATAGTTTTCTACAGTATAAATAGCCAGTAGGTTCACAGCCAGTGAAACTGTATTTCATGCAAAATAAACTCACAAAGAATATTATCTTTTTATGGAAAACATTGACTTTTGTGAAAAAATAAGACAACTTGAACTAGAAAAGTTTTGTTTCTCACCTCAAAATGTTTTGTTTCTGAGGGAGACTGATTTTTTCAGTGAGAAATCAACATTCTGTATGACAATAAAAAGGTACTTCCCCACCAGTAGTAGTATGTATAACTCACATGTATGCAAAAAGAGTCAGAGAAAAAAGCAAAAAGTTCTAATCATATATGAAGAAAAATTTTAAGGAGTGATTTCAAAGCTGTGTTTCCATATATACTTCGCTAAGAGGGTAAAGCAGCCGTCAGCCCAGCTGAGTGCTCCTAGAGCCATGTCACCCTTTCCATTCTCTATTAAGAGGTGGTGGTGAACAGCAACAGGGAACAGTTGCAGGTGTCAAGTAAATATATTTCTTGGTTATTTTTCAGTCTGATGAGCCCCTTGATCTGCCTCGACCTTCTTTTTTTTCTTCCAATAATGTGTTTAAACATGCTTTTACCTGTAAGCACATTGTGGAGCTCATTAAGATTAAGCAAATGCTTATATATCTAAATTTGGACCAAGGTAAATTTTACAAATAACCTTTCTTATGTGAAATACATTGTGTCCTCCAGGCAAAGATGCGACTTGTTTACAAAGGTCTGCTTCTATTAAGGTTTTGGATTATCCTTCTCGAACCTTCATAAAATTAAAGTTTGATTACATATTTTACAGGCTTAATTATTAATTAAGATATCAGAATAATAAAGAGAAAATATATTTGTTTCTGGAAGGGGTCAGGTGGTACTGAAACTGCTGCGGAGATCTGCATGCAGTAGGTGAAGATGTAGAAAGTACCTCCATCATGCAGTTTTAGGTGCCTATTTATCTCCTCACATTAGCTGTTTGCTCTGCCTGGCTTCCCACTGTGGTGTATGAAGAGAGATAGACCACAGAGCAGCTCACCCAAAGCCACTGGCAATGCCATTGTCTCTCCACTGACCACTCAAGGAGCCTAGAAGAATAAGTCAATCAACACTGTCCCTCCTACTCCCCCTCTTCTCATCATCCCACCACCCCAGCTGCATCACATTCGCCCGTTGTGCACTTTGGCACAAAACTCTACAGAGCTGTTTTCAATGAACCATCCAGTGCAGAAGTTTCCCCAGCTCCAACCCCAGTTTCACCAGTGGTTGAAATTCCACTAAAGAGAGGAGAATCCCGAATGGGCTCAGTCAAGGGCAATGATCACATCCACTGCACATGGGCGCAACTCGTTGTGGGTGGATACTGAGGTCTGCTCATGCCAGAGCTGACTTTGGCACTTAATTACTGTAACACTTCACGGGATTTTTGAGTAGCTTCCACTCAAAGTGTCACTTCTGTCACCACTTACATCACAAGTTCATTTTGTCGAGCAGATTTAATTAATCTTTGGGTAACTGTCATGAAACATAGAGTTAAGGAAGGTTAAGTCAACTTTGTTCTATTTAATGCTCTGGTTGGTTTGAATAATAACATATTAATTAAATCTTAAAAAAAGTCTAGGCTAAGAAAAACGAAATGCTTGGAAAAAAAACCTTGGATTTCTTACACACTGACTGCAGACTTCTCTTTTTCTTTGAAATCTGAAAAATATACCCTTTTATGAACTTCATTTGAAGACATTTCCTACTTTATAGCTTGCACAAGCTTATTAAAAGTGAAAAGAATATTTCAAAATTATTTGATAAGTCTGAGCTTTGTATGAAAAAGAAAATAATCTAGGGGCTTTTCTCAAGTTGAAATACTCCTTAATCAAATTTTCAGCCTACAAGGCCTCTGATTCAGCAATAACTTTATAATTGAGCACATGCTTAACTTTAAGTGCACCATATTAGCTGTGGCCCTAAAGGGACTATTTGTGAGATTACCACTGAATATTATTTACTTGTATGTTTCTGAGGAGTCATATATCAGACCAAAGAGCCACAGGCATGGAGCTGGGCTCTGCTGTACAGGTGCTACAGAAGTACCAGAATAAGCCTCTGCCTTCTGCTTGAGTCCTTTGATGAACAGCAACCTTGACAATAACTTCCAGCTGGGGCTGGCCGAGGAATGTGAGTTTGGTCTGGTGAAAATATTTGAGGTTTTGCATTCTACATCTTTCCACATTAAAAACTAGCCTTCTTTCCAAGGAGTTCATTAAAAGAGACTGAGAGCTACATTTGAAAAGTCTGGAGACTGCATTGCTCACTTTGGTTGTGGGAGGCTCTGAATTATGTGGAGAACAAACTTAAATCTGGGCTTCCTTCATCCCAGATACATGTTGACTCTTTAATTTGGGATATCTGTTGCCTGAGAGTTTATGCTGGATTTGGGGACAGCTTTCTGTAGAAGATTTTGCTCACATCAATACACTTAGTTTTGGCATCACCAAAGTCCTTAAAAATCCATGTCCAGAACTACTTTGAACCTAAAGCTTTATGTTTTACCGGTATCATTTTTATAAACTTCTCTTCCATGCTACAAAACAGTTTTAAAATTGACTAGGAGGCCTGTTATGATTTAGCAAAAATGATGACATTTTCTAATACAAACAAGCAACCAAGGACTGATTATAGTCCTGCTGCTTTTGTGGGGAATTTATTCCAATTTCTGTAATATCTGAAGATCTTAAACAGACAGTTTACTGAAAAATAAATAAATAAATAAATAAAAATATGTATCAGGGTTCTTTCCAGGTTTTCCAGACAGATGGATGGGGACTCCTGGCCTTTGCCTCAGGGAGTGGGTGTAGGAAAAAAAACAAAAAACAAAAAACAAAAAAACAAAAAGAAAATATGGGTCTTCCTCAGATGTCTGACAAGGAGCTGGAAATGACAAGCCTTCCCAAACCGAAGGGGAGAGCTGGCCAGCTGTTGCCTGCTCCACAAGCTGAGAACTGCTTTGGAAAGTGTTCTGCTCTCTGCCGAGGCTTCCTTGGCTTTCATCTTCAGAGACCCGAGTTAAATTGCAGCTTAGGTCATAAGAAAATAAATGAGGTGGTTTCAAAGTCCCCAGCAGATGTTTGGGAAATCACAGAACTAAAACATAGTGAGAGGTTCAAGGTTGCAGAAGAACTTCTAGACTTAATTCAAAGGCAAACACAGTTTCAGAAGGCTAGATTCATACTCATGAAAACTTCCTCAACTAATATACTGGAATCAAAGGATTTTTTACTGTCTCAGCAGAATTTCCCTTGCAGAAGCAAAACTGTCCCTCTGAGATTCCTTATGAGTGAGGCAATTTTGTCCACAAGTGGAAATGCACATATGCCTTTTCAGCAAATAATGTATAAATGACGAGCAGAATAAGACATCCTAAATTAGAGGTGGCCTGCTATTTTAAGACTACACTGTCTGGGATAAATTCATCAAAACTAAAGTAATTTTTATTCACTAGTCCTCCACTGGTTCTGCAAAATGGAAAAAAGTAGGTTGGAGAAAGAGTCTGATCTTTGGAAAGTGAAGTATGAATTTGAATTTCAGCTTTACTATTTAAAAATGGTCCTAATGCCTCAGAAATAATTTATTTGCAGTTGTGGTCATACAGGTAAAGAAGAGGTATCAGCTTTTTTTAAATGGGTTCGAGTTGATGGTTATAAAATTACTATATATTTACAAATAAACAAAAAAATCAGGAAAGTAATTGTAATGATTCCACTTAACAATTTTAAAACAATTGCCACATATTTCACTCTAGATTTTGAGCCTGAATTCCTTCTTACACCAAACTCAGAAACAGAGGAAAAAAATCTACAATGATGACATATAATGGGCAGTACCTGTTTACCCTAGGAAAGCTTTCTTCATTGTCATGTAGGTTTGGAACACATTTTCTAGGATTAGAGTCTCCAGAAGAATCGAAGGATTAGAGTCATCTAAAGAGAGAGGCCTATTTATTTTTTAATTACTGTATGTTGTAAAGGGAATAACTTTTCTTCATAGTTACAATACCTTGAAGTCATTTTTTTTTAACATCATCCATGTTTCATTTAATTATCTAATGGAAATACAAAGGATAATGACTAATGTGCATTATTTCTTCCGTTTCTTTCTATGGATAGTGAGGCTGAATGAGAGTCATGGATTAAAACTTTTTGATATCACAGGTTATTCAGTTGAGTCTTCTGTAAAGCAAAAGCAACTCTTGGAATAAAGCTTTTTCAGACTTTATCTCATCTAAGCATAAAACTGATTTTATCTATTATGACAAACTGTGCCCTTAGAAATATGTGATATTAATCAGCTTGCCATATGAATGGATCATCTACAACTCCTCTATTCTGAATTGGCACAAGAGAAAAAGGAATGGCCATCTCCCATTTCAAGTGTGCCAGAGGCTTTGTTTTTGTTTGCATTCCACATCTATCTCTAAGCAAGAGAACTGTGTTTAGAGGCAGTCTCAGAGCAGGTTAAACAAAGGTCAGTGCAACAACACAGCAACTTACTCTGGCTACCTAGGAATTTTGTGAATGAGGAATCGATTAGGCCAGGATAGCTAAACCACTGATAAGACTATCTGCCTCAATCTTGACTAAAAGCAAACATTTTTAGCAATTTGAAATACTCATGTTACTTAATAAAATATTATTTTAAAGTTTTTTGTTCCACTGTGCTTTGAAGCACATTGTTGAGAAACTAACCAGCAAGATACCTAGCTGTTCTCTAGTGACATTTTCAACTTAACCACAAAACCAAATCAGAAGTTTAATGGAAAACAAACAAGTTGTTTTCATAAGAATTTCATTAAAAATATAAAAAACTTAGATGATCTGGAAAGTTCCCATAAAGAGCTACTCCAGAGGTCCTTGTGTCAACAGCTGTGAAGCCCATCAAAAAGGCTTGCTTCAAGGAACCAAGTATAGTCTTTATAAAACACAAATCCAGCATCATGTTGGAACTATAGCTGATCTTTCTCAGGGTAGGAAAGCACACTGGACAAAAGACATTTATTGAGAGATAAACCACAGTTTCACAACTGGGTTAACCTGCTCTGGGATCATATTACCAAGAAGAAAAAAGGTATTGCCCACTCTTCCTGCCATCTGCAGAAGCTGGTGCGGCCACTTGGGGAAAGGGCTGGTCTGAGCCCACTTGTCTGATGTGCAGGTTGCACAAACACATGAGAAGCAGGTAGAGAAACACAATGTGGAGGGCAGAAGCAGGGGTGGAGAGACTTTTGGCAGCAATGAGGCTTAAAATAAGATTAAGCTCAAGATCAGACAAAGCCCTAAGAGTGATCTGGTTTTTTAAGATGCACTAAAAAGGTCATATTAACCACTTATTTTCAGTCATTTTTGTGCTTTATGTAAGCCCTTTCTTTGAACCTAAATAATGATTTTTTTAAAAAATTGAACAATATTTACATATTTATTGTTTTTATTTTGTTATTCCTTCTGACACTAAGCCTTTGTTTTATGTTAAGCAAAATATTCCACTTGGTTTGCTTCATTTAGTGTAGAAAAGCAAGAACAATTAAATAATCACTGAAGTTCAAAGAATTGCCTGTCTTTTGATGAAGATGAATAGTAGAATCATAGAACAGTTTGGGTTGGAAGGGATCTTCAAGGGTCATTTAGTCCAACTCCCCTGCAATGCGCAGGGACATCTTCAACTAGATCAGGTTGCTGAGAGCCCCATCCAGCCTGGCCTGGGATGTCTCCAGGGATGGGGCATCTACCACCCCTCTGGGCAACCTGGGCCAGTGATTCACCACCCTCATTGTAAAAAATTTCCTCCTGATAACAATTCTGAATCTCCCCTTTTTTAGTTTAAACCCCCCTTGAGGCCAGTGCCCTTGTAACCAACTTTTCAGGACTTAAAATTCTCATCCAGGATCCATGGTCTTTAGCCTGGTGTTTAACATCCTCACAAGAAGACCAATGCCTTTGGTCTCCTTGCTGCTCTGACTGTTGTTTAGCTACTTATGTTAGGTAGAAAAAGGAGGAACTTAGGAGTATTTTGTTCCCAGAATGGCAAATGTCTCAAAGACAAAGGGTTTAAAAAAGTAATAACATTTTGCCTGACAAGTTATATTCTCAGGCACAAAATATTACCTGCTGCATTAGGTAGCTAAGGATTAACAGTGAACTAAATTCCATTTTCTAGTCCAGGGACAATGTTTTGCAGGAATATCACTCTAACAAGAATGTGAACACATACATGGATGTGAGAGAGATGGGGTGAATGGGAACTCACCACCTTAACAGCCAATGGCAAGAACTGCTATTAGTTTATAAGCAATCTGGATGATCTGTTATCATAATTACTACTCCAGTCTCCAGAAATTACAAAATAGTTGTAGGTGCAATAGCATATTCCAGCACATGCCTAATCTGTATATAAAATATATGTGTAAGTGCTACAGTTCTATATATACACATGACCAATTATACGTTGGATTAGTAATTTGTGAAAGCAATGAAATAATTATTTAGGCAAATAGTATTTGACTACTAGGCAAGGGCTTACTTGACACGCAACTTAGGACATCCTTGAATGAATATTCTATATTGCCATATGCCGTGACAACATGTTTTGTCAGTTTTTATTTTTCTGAAGTATCTCTTTAATGCTATGTAATTAAGATTCTGACTAAAGCTTACCTGAGATTTTCATTGAATGAAATCAACTTTTGTGCAGTGGAATTAAATGTAGAACTAAATTGATTAGAAATCAAAAGTAGATCATGCCATATATTTCATCTAAATAATGTTAATAGAGAAAGTGTCTCTTGTACCCTCTCTCATAAGAAACGGTCTCAGGAAAAAAATGCTGTAAAATCTTGCTTAGGGTTTTATGCACATCATAAAGTTTGTTAATTAGTCTCTTATTGAGAGTAAGAATTCCTGATTTCCTTCAAGTAATATTCCTGTCTATTTCACAAATAAAAAAATGTCAGTTACTTCTAGCATTTAAATATAGCAAATAAATTTAGCTGCTGAACAAGCATCTTCACAAAAATGGAATATATTGGAGCAGAGGAAAAAGCAGTTTTCACTGGACTTACTTTCTAAGTTATCTGTCCCATATATCTGAAAGTGACGCTAAACACTTATTTAATCCATTGCCCCTTTTCTACTATCTAAAAAAGAAAAACCCAGAAAAATAGATTCCTTATTCCGAACTACTAGTGGTCACTCTTGTATGACTACGAAGGCCATTTGCTGCAGTTCAGGCAGTAGGATTTACAAACAGGCTTTCCACCTAAATTTTCCTAATGAGAATTTCTCGTTTTACGTGGGCTTTGAATAAAATGCTCCCAAATCTCAAGAAGGAGTGAGTACCATGAAACATAGTGAAAACAGAGTATTCACTGGTTTTTATTGTCACAGATAAAGCCTCGTTATTGCCTGAGTGTCCTCAGGGAATAGTGTTGACAGCTGAGTTTTGATTTTGCTGTCCCTCAAGCCAGAGGAATGCTCTATATATCTTATATTAAAATTGATGTAGATATTTTGTTGCAAAAATTGAAGAAGCTATCTTGTAGTTGAAGGCTTACCAGAAACTGGAATTTTCATTATTTATAATTTTCTCATTTGGCTCATTTCTTTTTAATCAGCTGCACATACAAAAAGGCAACAGCAAGATTTTCCAGGTGCTGCTATCTTCTCCTCACCACTTTTGCACTACTGTTGTTACACTGATTTAAAATGTGTTCAATACATGTGAGTGTCCAGTATCTCTTTCAATAGACTACTTGTTTTTTTTTTATATATATATGATTATATAACATGGCTATAAAAAACACCCTTTGACATACACAAAACCAAGTTTGAATGGGAACTTTATACAGAGGTTTAGCCTGCAGCAGATCTTTAGAAGCGAGCTAGAAACTGAGCATTTCCATTACAAACAGAAAGCATAGGATGCAGCAGTTTGAGGGTTACACATAGAAGAAAATGCCTTCCCTTCTTTATACAACCAAAAATGATTTTGCAGCAGTGTCCAGAATTTGCTTCCTATGACATTTGGTGAATTGAAAACAAAACAAAACAAACAGAAAGACTGAGATACAGATGTTATAAAGCTGTCTACAAGCAAAATCCATTTCCTTTCCCTTCCCCCTTAGATAATTGCTCCAATTTTTCCTCCAGCTGAATTCACATTATGTTTCTGCCTAACAGATGAGAGAATCTTCATGGTACTGACTACATAACAGACATTTAATCATATATTTCCTAGGAGAGATGGGAAAAAAGTCCAGAAAGAAAACTCAAATTGCTAAGAAAAAAGTAACTGGTAAAAGAGGCTCATACTCAAATTTGTGCCTTATGCCAATTAATGTTGTGACCTAAAAGGCATTTGCAGAAGCCTCACACATCCATAGAAGCAATCTGCTTTGGAAACTATGACAAAGAAGCAATTGTGCTGTGACACAGCACTTTGTCAACTAGAGAAACCTGTGACACTAAAACCAAAGGAGAACATAAGTGTTTACAGCATTAAATCCTTCCCTGGTTCAGCTGCGAAGTGGCTAAATCCAGAGCTGCATCCAGCTGGAGAAGACAGAGGCTTGGTAGCTCTGCGCTGGACTCTCTCAAGCAGTTCTCTGTCCTTCTTGAACTGAGGGTCCCAGAACTGGACACAATATTCCTATGAGTCAGTTTATCAGTTGATGCAGCCAAGCCTGCTTTCCCTGGCGAGGCAGCCACAAAAAAGAGAGAGGAGCAGAACTGGCTCAGCAGGGCCAGACCAGTGAAATGCCCCAAGTGAGGGGGTGCTCTACAGAGAGCAGCCTGGCCAGAGACATGAGGCTGTAGAGCTGCCATCATCTCCAAGGAAGGAAAACAAAACTTTCCTGACTAACAGTGTACAGGGTTTCTGCAAAACCAAGAAATGACAGACAGGATTACAGAGGAAGGGAGCATGAAAGATGGACAAATGAATGTGAAACAAAAAATGTGTTAGGGATGTTTCTGAAAGATGAGTAAAATCAGTGTGTCAGGGTGCTTCTAATGAAACAAAAAAACAAACAAACAACAAAAAAACCCCTGAAATTTGGGCCAGAAATGAACGTTATAGTCTCAAGTGTTCACTTTTCACAGTATGGTTCTGTTTGAGAAAATGGGATTTTTAAAATTAAGTGTTACCATAAACTAAGTATTAGCACAGACTGTACTTTCATATTAGGTGTGAAATCAGACATTCATATACTACAATTATTATTATTATTATAAATAATAGCTCTAATAATATCTCTGCTATTCTTAAACCAGTAAAGAATACAAGTGTGGCTTGATTTATTTGCAAAGTTTTCCTGGTGCACCACCCATAGGTATGCCAGACTGGAAGTGAACTTCTCAAGTTTCCCAAGATCAGGTTCCTCACCAGAACAAATCATGTCATAAATTGATAAATTCAATCTAAAAATAGGCAAGATTTATGCCTCCACTGCTGTGATGAAAGGCAGCCCCAGATTCCCCCTCCCTGGTCGCTGGAAGACTTCCAGCTTTTAGATAAGGTACATCCCCAACCACTCCTTGCCTGCTCATGTGAGTGAAAAGTGAAAATAACACTCTCTCAGAAGGGAATAAACATTAGTTTTAAAACACAGGGAGATTGGGATTTGGCCTGTGCTATTGATGAAGTTACAATTGTCTGATGGGAGGGATGTATGGGTAAATAATTAATCTGCAGTGAAACTGGTTGCTGGGAATCCATTAACAGCTCACTTAGTTGATGAGAAACAGTGGCTCTGTGACAACATTTGGTTTGGCTGGTGAGGATTCACTTATTCAAAAGACACAGGGCCTGTTTATTGTTCATTTCTGGAAACATCAGCTTCTGCTCCATATCAAAAGCCAAAAAAGACATTCCTTTTTCATTTTTCATGTAATATTGAATTTTTTGGTTTTTGACATGACAAAGACTTTAAAAAAGTTGCTTTTTTTCCTATAAACAAAAGTTAATTAGCATAACTAAAAAAAGTTGGTAATGAAAACTTGGTAATGTTAACACAAGGAATAATAATTTCCTTTCCTTCCTTGTTTTTCAAAGTTCAAATTATGTCTGAAACCCAAAGTTTTTGGGGTTTTTTTTGGTTTTGGTTTTTTTTCCCAATGGGTTTTAAACCCCCCAAAATCTAAATCAACATTAAAATAACATTATAAAATTATTTTAAATTAGGTAAGAAAAACCTAAAGTACACAACAGAAGTTTTTACAGTGCACCGCCTATATTTTTACATGCTTACAAATTGTGTACCATATATTCTACATCATCATCTAATATCTTGTATCAAAAAATGGAAACAAACCATTTCCTATGAAATCAACTGTGTGTTCAGTTTCAGCCTTTGAGTGAATGCATATGGCAACACTAATACAGCCATTAGAAGCTTCAGCTTTTTCTAATATTTTGCAATTTTAAATTTGTAACATCCATGTTACAATCAATATACTGTTTGTTTCATTTTGGTTCCTGTTTTGGAATGAAAGAGAGCATACTGACTTTCTAAAAATCTATCTAAGCCTCAGCTTCTCTAATGTTAGAGAAATTCACATGATATCTGAAATTTTCAGAGAGCTCTGAGAAACAGAGATAGTTTTTAAGTTTACTTCCACATCCCCACTTGCCCAATTTCCAGCGCAGCCGAGGTCCAGGGTTTTGACTGAAGCTCATTTCTTAATATTTAGCTCATTTAAATGCTAATTAGACTAATTTGATGACTAAAACGTGGTAGGAATTCATTAACAGCTTTGCTGCTATTGCTTTATGTCTACAGAGAAATTTTCTAAAAGAGGGCTCCAGGGACAGTAGCGCATCTGTTACCAGTTGAACAAGCTGGATTTTTTTGTAATACTAAACCTTAGAATTGGTAATTTATTGCAGAATTGCAGAGAAGGTGGAGGAGCAATTTTAAATCTTCCAGACCTAGCCCATCTTGGACACAGGCCACTAATGAGGAGGAGGCCTTATGCTGTCTTGGGCCCATCTGCTTCATGGGTTTTGCTCCGAGTTTTATACATAGGGGAAGAAAATGTGCCTTGTCTCTGTCTCTCATTACCTACTACAGTCGTTCCAGCTGATCCTACAATTGTTCTGCCTGACATTGTTGCTGCCTAGACAAAGAACTCAAGCCATTCACCTCATGTCTGACACTCTGGGTAGACTTTAATGGTATTCTTGAGCTCCATGAAATCAGTGGGGCTCCAGAGAGGTGGAGGAGAAGGAAGAACAGATGAGATGATCTCTTTGGAAGAACAGTCTTTATTTGTTTGTTTGGGTTTTTTTGTGGTTGGTTTGTTTGTTTGTTTGTTTTAGGTTTGTTTTGATTTTGGTTTTGTTTTCTTTGGGTGAAAATGTTTTGTATCCAACGTGTCACTTTGGACTCATGGCTGAGACTGACAATAAGGAAAGTACCGATGATAAAGTTTTGATGGCATGGGGATATTTGTGTAACATTTACTGTTAGAAAGCATAAACTCCTGTTGTCTTTTGCAAGTTTTTTATGATATGGAAGCTTTTTGTTCATAGTGGTTTTGGCTTTGTTGGCCTGAATGTACTATAAAGGAAATGAATGTTCCTGAATACTAGAAGTTAACGTAATTAAGTTTACAAGCATTTCAAAGAAAGGTCAGTACTCACTTCTACGTGTTGACAGGTCTGAATGAGTTTCGCCAAAAGAGTTTCCAGTTCAGTATTCCTCTTAATAAGGTTGGTGAGGTTACTCTCCAAATTTTGCTGTGAAAAAGAAAGAAAATAATACATTAACATTTTGAAGAATTTAACGTTTAGGTGAACAGTTGAAAAAATGATATATTTTCGGGATCTGAATTTTGTAATTACACAGGTATGAACATGAGACTTTCATTGTGATAATGTACCCTTAGATGTTTTGTCTATGCATCAAGTATAGCAGGACAAAAGAGCAGAAAAGTTCATGATAAGAGTGAGTTCTAGAAAATAGAGTTCATAAGGACCTTCTAAAAACTAGATTAAGCAATTAGTTTTAGGAGGAAAACAAAGGACTAAGAAGAACAACAGGGAGGTTAAAAGCATTTCACCAGAAAAAAAGGAGGTTTATTTTGGTTTAGAACTCTTTTTGACTCCTTATTTCCTGCCCTCAGTCCAACATCTGAATCTAAAAGCCTGCTGCTGAGGTCTCTGAGCATGTGCCTCTTTGGGACTGTACTTGTAAGGACCCAGTAGAAGGATCAGCACTTTCCTCTTGGGATTTTCAGTGCTGGGAGGGTTGATCTAATTGATTTAATTCCCTGGTTCAGTAAGATTATATTTTAGAATAAATAATTCTAAAGGAAAACATCCTTTCTATGCATAAGAATGAAATACCTACTCACAGACTGCACCTTCACTAAGTTTTCTTTAGAGAGAACTTATGGCTTATGTCTGTATTTATCAACTGATTCTGACTGCAATAAATATCTGCAACCATGGGAGATCTGTATGCTCCTCAGTTTCCAGATCTGAGGCTGCACCCTGGCCACTGTGCAACTGCATGTGAGAATGAGATCTAGCAGAAAAAGCTTCAGCCTCCCTACTCTCCTCTGTATCCACAGGAAGGAAACCCAAGAGCATAAGGAGGTCTGTGATGGCTGTGACCTGCTGCCTGGTCTGGCTGCCTCGGGACCAGGACCCTGCGGTGCATCATGGAACTTGCAACTACCAGCTCCTTGTTTTTTTACTACACATCTAATGATAGCTGCTGTTTTACATAAAATTCCATCTTCTGGAAGCACAGGGGCATGAAAACCTCCTAGTTTTGCATGAAATGCAACATTTCCACAGATTAAAAAAGAACAACAAACAAACAAACCACAACACAAACCCTGTAAATACATCTTAAGTATATAAAAAAGAAGCAAAAAAGAAGCAAGTAATGAGAGAGTCCTGACTGTAAACCAATCATTTGTTTCAGTAACTTTAGGGGCATATATTTCATTTTTAAAATCTGGGGACTGTTGGTGTGACAAGATGTTCCTCATAGTTATTCACCTACTTAAGCGTGTGACACTAGTCCCTTGCTTAGTATTCCTGACAGTCCCCAGTATCTGGGAAGTACAGGACAAGAATACCAGTATCTGGGCCCTGTGCTTCTCTCCCCACAAGGGCTGTAGTATCTCTGCAAAGCTCCCATTAACATAATCCCTCCTCATCTTTTATTAATGGCTTTTTTCTTCACATTGCTACTTTTCCACCTTCAGCTATCATTAACTCATGTGACTTCTCTCATCTTTCTCCTCTGGCCCCCACCTCTGTGCACACATTTAACGTGTGTGTGGTGCTGTTACTCCCTGCCTATTTCATGCTATTTTAAAACACTTTGTTCCTCGCCCTCCCATTCTGCAGCCATGCTGTCTCCTTACTCCTTATTGCATATGGCTACAAATGAATGAAGCTCACAGTGTTTCATTGCTGAACCGTACATACTTTGTCATTTACCAGGGATGATGCTGTAAACACTGGAGGAGCAGTCAGTTCTGTTCCATTAAAGATAGCACAGGATTTTGATGGCTTTACATATATAACCCTTCCAAGAAGCGTGATGGGTATCTGAAGTACATAATTTTGGCATTTTCTTCCCAGCACAGCCATGCATATCGTGTATCACAAGCTCTGGCTGTAAAAATGCCTTCTACACTGCATTTATTTTATTGCTCATTAAAGCAAAGAGTAACAAGAACGGGCATTCTTTACCGAACAGTTTGAGTTGTATCTTATATGTCTATAAGATGTAATGTGAATGATCATTTAATTGCAAAGGCATGTTTGCTGAGCTGTCTCTTTTTTAGAGCAGAGTCAAAATACCATATATAGTTACAGCATCAGATAACCTTTGTCTTTAAAAAACAGTTTGTTAAGAGGGAGTTCAAATGTGCAAATACTCTTGAAGTTATATTTATATACTTTCTTATTGCCCATGTATTAGTTTTGTACAAGTTCTAAGATTTTATATGAAAATATTTAAAATGAAAAATATAAATTATTTTTTGGGATTGTCTACTTTCAAATGGATTATTAGACACAATAAATGCTAAGAGTTCTGACTTTCACATACTATGAAGAAAAAGTGTTCTCAAAGCTGTTATGGAATACTTCACTGATTTTCAATAACCAGAAAGTGTCTTGAACTAAGGCCATTAAAATACCAAGAGTAGGCATTTTTCTCTGAAACATAAATTTATTTACCCATAGATTACATATAGATTATTATAGCCAGGATATTTTCAAATCCTGCATAAACCCCAAAATTTTCGAATAAATTCTTTATCCAGTGAATATAAACATAAATAGATATATATTATTATGGTTTCACAGAGGTCTCTTGATGTCTCCTGCATCTCCTAGTTGTGAAAATGGAGGATAACTACTAAATAAGTGCCTTACTAAATAAGTTGCTGCACAAAAATTAGAGTTAATGCATTCCTGTGCTCTAGCTCTCCAAATTGTGTCATTTTCAAACTGGAAAGCCTGGAATTTTTTTTCTTGCAGTTTGATATACAAGAGATTGGAGTCTTTTTAAGTCAAGAAGTATCAGAATTTTTATAAACTTCTGTTGAAGAACATCAGTTTGTATTAATGCTTTACTAAATAGCAAGAACCTGGCAGCTGCTTTCTGAAATTAATGTCAATCTTTTCAGTTTCACTAGGGCAAATAGTGAATGGCAGCTCTTAAAACTGGCATGACTTGGAAGTTTTAAAGGTCATAGTACTCGATCAATTCTAGCAGTAATTCACATTATCTTCTTCTAGTTCTTTCCCCTATTCCATTCCTGTATAGACCAAAGCACCGCTTTGGTTACCGCATGATAGTATGTACTAGAAACCGAGTTCAAGCCCTACACTTTCTTTACTCTGTATACAGGGAGCTGGAAAGGGCCTGAAAGACTTTAAATTTCAGAAGTACTTTAAATTGCTTAGATTTTTTAAATTGTCACAAATGCATTTCATATCCATGCCTGAAACTTCACAGGTTGTGTAAAACTTCAATGGCAAACTTGGAGCTCTGGCTGTCTTGAAAAATTGATCCCAGAATTCCTGGGATAGTGACTTTTAGCCAGTTTTTAAGTCTGGAGAAAGTGTGCTCTCACATGATGATGAGTACGTGTGAAAATAAGTGGCAGAATAAGCTTAATCAAAGTATCTTACTTCCTCCCACCTAATCTGCTACTGCCATTCTCTTAGGTGAATCAAATTAGAACCGTATTTTTGGAAATGTTCTACATAAATTATAATTTCTTAAACAATTCTACCTGCCTTTCTTGTCTTTTTCTTTCCTTTTTTGTCACCTGCTAATTTTCATTATTACTTGTCTATTCAAAACTGATCTTAGAAATGCAGAGATGGTTTTTAAAAGGATAATGCTGTGCATTCGTTCTGTGAACAGGCTTCAACCAATGTCAACTCAATGGATGTAAAATTCTCTCAAAAACCAAAAGCCAGGCTGAATGCTTCCTGACTTACAATGCAGACCTAGCCCAAGATCTTGACATTCCTTGCGTGCTTTGCAACTGTTTTTACAATATCAGTATAAAGTGAAAAGAATACTTACTGTCCATTTAGCATGGTCTGACAACTACATAACATAAATATTCCTACAATCTTGGGATAAATCCAGGTAGATGAAATCACAGAGATGTAATTGAAAGGGACAGTTGAGGATGATGTTTCCTTTTGACTCTGCATGCCTATAAAATGATATGATCCAGGAACTGGAGTCTGAAGTTGGAAAAATTAATGCTAAAAATTAGAGGAAGGCAACTTGGGACTGGATGCCTTCTTTGAGCTGATGTCTAGCTCACAGTGAACTCATGATCTTGCTGCAGTAACGATTGCGTGAGGCTTATGCCCTGATTGAAGTGGGAGGTCAAACTAGATGATCATAATGGTCCCTTCTGGCCTTTAAATCTATCAGTCTATGAAAACCAAATGTGAACCCATGCCCTTTGCCAAATTAACAGTCTCACGCAAAGCAACGCTTGTCTAAAATAGGAAGGCAGCACAAACAGATAGTCCTAAGCTACTATATGGGTTGAAAATGCTGTCAAAATAAATTAATGTAAGCTTCTTAAGGAGAAAAATGCTGACTTGTGTGCTCCTGCCTTACGTCACAGCAGAGAAAACAACAGCATCCCCAAGACCTTCTCAGAGGCATTTTCCCAGTCCATAAAAAATGTCTGTTCAACAGCTCACAAAATAAAACATATAGTTATCAGCTACAATGAGCTTTTAAAGTCCATTTGAAGTAAAACCACTGTCTTTTTCCCATTAAAATTTTTCTTTTTCACAGCACGGTTAAATACAATTACTCATTTGTATCTTCCGCTCACTGCTTACTGGAAAGTTTTGAGAACCAATCCACTGAAAATGCAGCACGTGCTAAGAATCACACACTGTGGGATAGTCCTTTGTCACAACAGCCTTGCCATCACATCAAATGCATCGTGATCAAAGCCTTTTGGCAGAAAACTTTGACAGCAGGTTGCATATCCTCTGCTCCTGGTGTAGTACTGACCAGGATAAGGTTTATTTTGAGGCTACCTCCTGGTTTAAAGAAGAAAACAACTTTGGAAAGACTTCTGGGCTTATCAGAGACCTACATAGTGGAAATGAGTTTAAGTAGTTATATAGCTTTCATGAGAACCACAGCCACGCTCCTATCATCTCTTTACAAATGATCAAACTGAAACGGAGATTATAAATTCTGAGATTTGGTTGGTTAAAGCATGTAACAAAAAGCCACATAGTTGCACTGCAGTAAAAGAGAGATTGCAGTAAAAGAGAGATGAGGAATAAAATGCCACAAAGCAAAAGTGTGATTGTACCTTCACTTACTCAAGCTAGAAGGGCAACCAGAGCAATGTTTACATGGCAGATGAGTCTTTAGCACATGCAGGCCAGCTAGAGATCCTGTCGCTAACAAAGTCCATGCAACCACGTCTTCACTGCAAGTGTTTTTCCTCCTAAATTGAAGGAGTTATGCTTGCATGTGTGCCAGTTATGTTTCCACCTCATTGTAGTGACATACCCTATGAACTAGGCCTATTGCCTTCAGGACTCGTGTCTAATCTATTTAAAGAGTTGCCAATTAATTCCAGAAGAACCACCAGAGTACCAAGTGTGGTTTTGAGCAAGTTTTTGGGTCTGCGCGAGTTTAATGTTTCCTTTAGTGTTCTTTATTTAAATGGACATACCAGGTGCACATGGAAAAACTTAAGATAATTTTTATTCTACATCCTTGTCTGAAACAGATGACTACTCTTCCATAGGATACACATGCTCAACCCTGTATTTCTCCAGCCAGGGAATGGTAACATTTGCGGTTAATAGGAATGATTGACCTCAAGTCTCAAATGTGCAGAGCTTGACAACTGCAGTCCACATTTCTGTGTGGAAAGAAACAACAGCTACAATGTTGATACACTTCTGGGGACTAAGACTTTTACCTCAAGTGATTACAGTGTATCACAAGGAAAGACCCATGAGATACTGCACTGTTAATTAATTGTCCAGGACTATTTCTATTAAAAGTGCAATAAAAATAGCTGTATTCGATGCCACTGTGACTTAAGTGGTGTTAACTAAGTTGGGCCTCTTTCCATATTTCATAGGTATGTCAATTATTTTTTTATTAACCATTCTTTAAAATAAGACATTGTAAAAATTAAAGGAAATCCAAGCATTTCAGGTTCTTGACCACATAAAATCTTTATTAACTGAGATGACAACTTTCTAGGGAAAACCTATAATTGCACTTTCACTTCTCTGCAAAACCATGCCCTCAAATATACCATGGATGCTTGCCACTTGCAGCCACAGCTCTGCCTTTGATTTAACAACACTAATCAGCCTTGTGAGTTGCTTTGCTGCCATGCTCTTTAGTCTTCTTTCACTGCATCTTCTCCATTCCTCAGAGCATAAGAGAAATTTCACAGCTGGGGCTTCTGAGGAAAAAGGACAGGATGAGAGCCATACATAGTACCCTATAGCAAGAGTTTTCCTTTGATGTGCAGTAGTATGTTTGGGAAAGAAACAATATATACACTTAAAAACTGGTCTGTTTGTTAACAGGGATCATTACCAACAAAACAGGCCAACGGAACTGACACTGCTTAGTTATAGTCAATATTGCAATGTGAAATGGACATCCCAATAAAGAAAAGAAAATAACATTTTCTTGCAAACAGAGAAAGCACTTTGCTTTCTCAGGGCATTCAAGCATGTTATGAAAACTTTGTCTCAGTTTAGACAATGACTATGGGACAAGTAATTTTTTTAGAGATTAGCATTTCAAACTATTCTAAGATACCCAATTCTTGGCTTGGCTGGAATCTGAGGGGTTGGTTCAGCCCTATTTCTAATGAATCATTAATCAAAGAAGGACTAGCATAATAATCAGGAATCAAGGCTCAAGAAAGTCTCGATTAAGTATTTGACTAAATTAATGAACAAAACCAGTCTTGGATTGGTATGTAAGCTAATAAATCTTTGCAAAACTATAGATATCTTTGAAGCCCAAATATTTTTGATTTTTTTTTGTTCCTGAATGCAGTAGTCAAACTGGAAGCTGAAGTGTTAAAAGAGCACAACAGATACCAGACATCCTGCATTTAAAGCATGTCATTAAAGACTTATTGTGGAGAGCTAGGGGGTTAGTAAGCTCCTGCTTTTCCCCATGGGCTAGTCCAGTGCAATGAAGGGGGTTAAGGAGAACTTGTACTGTTGCATGGCTGTCCTGCAGCATCCTGACTTCATCCACGTCCAGTCTCCTAGGACATGGAACATACTTGAAACCAGGAGTTCAAAAAGAGCTCTTGCTCATGAGATAGCCAAACTAATCTTGCACAAGCAAGATTTGGGAAATACTCATTCCAAAAACTGAAGTTATGACTTCTGCACATAACTAATGACAGACATTTATAGGAAGAGAAAGCAAAAAACTCATCTAAAGAACCACAATTTATGCAGTGGTATTAAAGTCCTGGCTTCTACAGATGCCTGCCTAAACATTTCTGAAAGTTTCTATTTTATTTAAGAGGTTATATTATGGAAAAAAGTCTGGTTTTAATCAGTCAGTACATATTACTGCATTTTGCGGTTGAAAAATTCCATCTTATCTAACCAGGTATGTATAAAAAGCAATTCAGCATTATGTAAAACTGGCAGGTTAGAAAGGACGTCTAGATAGGCAAGGAGTAGAGAAGGCCAATAAGGTGATTTAGTCTGTGTTAGGTAGCAGATCGGTGGAGCTGTCACAAACCTTTTTCAGCTCCTTTCTGCTGGCCCATAACAAAGCTGCCATTTAAGTAAGACAGCTGCACCCATCCACATTTATGATTCTCAGTATGGCAAACAGCACTTTAAAGCATGTCTATAGATTGCCCTCCTGAGGATATTAATTGTCCATCCAGACAATGAAGCTGGAAGTCCACCTCTCAGCTTGGTTGGAAGAACTGGGATGTCCAGGGCACACAGCAGCTTTGTCAGCTACCAATGCAGCATCTAGCAGTTGGGCTAAACAGACCATCGGCAGGAATTTATTCAAGAAATGGGAGCAACTTTCTATGCAGCTTCTCTATAGTAAGGAAACAGGTGAATCTGTGAACACAGTATAGTCCCAGCTGTTCTGGTGATGTATTAGGAGGCACAGAGGCACCATCAGTAAGTCCAAGCGAAGCCAGAGCACAGCATTGCTTTTGGAAAATGCCAGTCCTACCATCCAACAGCATGGTGCATGAGACATGGGTCAGCCAACCAGTCAACCAGAAAGACTGAACTCTGACTTAGGGTGAATTATACTAAACAAAGTGTCTCTTACAATTATGTTTTACGATATTTTTTTGTGTTCACAAACTTTCCAGGGTTTTGCCAAGAAGTACACCATGAGCTAATTCTTCCACTCTGAAGTGCTCAGTTTTTGCAGCACTAAAGTCATTGGTGGTTCTGCCTTTTCCTTCCAGTGAATAGGCTCCAGCTGCAAGAGGTTACTTGCAATAAAAAAATGGGCATCTGTCCAGGTTAATGCTCATTCCGGCACATGCTCATTGCCTTGTTGCCCGTAGTTAGAGCTTAGTCTAGACAGAAGTGTAAATCTCACTCTGTTTTCTTCTATTCATTTGCTCTATTTCCTATTCAGTAAACTAAAACCCTCCTCTATATTGAGTAAATGCCCCAAAAGAAGTCTGGTAGAGTGAACTTGAGTTACTCACAGTCTTAATGTTTAGACATGGAATTAAGTACTTTTTTGAAAAGAATACTTAAACATTAATCTATGACGCTTGTCAGTCTGGCCTGATTATATAATTTATCACTATTTTTCTGTTCAAAGCTTTTGACCAAGCACCAGATCTTAAATTTGGGAGTAAGGGAAATGGTCATCCTTGATTCAGATTTCAGCTACAGAGTTGTTATTACATTTAAATCTTTGACTTTACAAGTTGATGTGGATAAAATGAGAGAATAATGGTAAATAATCTTAGTTCAATTACATACATAGAGGCTTATTTAAACAATGTGATGGTTGTGAATTAAGTTTAAGTTGAATAGGGAGTATAAATTGCAAAATATAGATCATGATTTGGAATAAGATTCTGTTTCATATTTCTGTCGTACTCAGGTTAGGTTTCTGTTCTGACCTGTCTAAACTTTATTGATGATATTTCATTAGAGAACAACTCCAGTTTTCAAATTTATCAACAAGTAAAAACCCCTCAAAATACAAAACAGAAAAAAAACCAAAACAAAGTAATGACAAACAAAAATCTGGAAGCTTTTAGCTGAAAAACTAGGCTTAGATCTGAGTACAATTTAAATATGAGTGCACAGGAAAAATAACAACAACAAAAATAGCACTTCATTTTTTCCTTGCATTTGAAACTGATAAATGAAAGAAAAGCATACCAAGGAAATAGTCAGCAGGCCCAAGCATCATCCTCTCATTTAATGTACAACACTAAAAGCTATTCTTCCCCTTACCTCAGCAGTGGATCCAACTCCATTGCCAGACATCCTGATCTCCCTCACCACTCTTACCTCCAAAACAAGTAAATATTTTGCCCCTTTTTCTTTGGTCATGCTGTAAATTGACCAGCTGCTGTCACAATATGCCCCTCACCTCCTGCTAGGTTATGAACCTGAGTTGAACCCAGTCACTGGCTCTTGCTTTGCCTGTAGTGCATGACACCAAGAGTTTCTGGGTGGAAGATCTGAAAATAATCTGGATGCTCAAGAAAATGCCCAGGAGGTGAGGAGCACATGCTACAGCCAGGGGAGCACCTGAAGAAGTAATTCCTTTCCTTCCTTTGCTAAGATATTTTCAGTCCCTATTGGATGAAAATGCAATAATCAATTCAGTGTTAATCTAACTCTCATTTTAGGGGCCAATAATTCAAAGACAGATGATTATTTAACAGTGTTTGACAATGTATATGGAGTGCTTTAAAAAAACAAAAAGCCAAAAGCAAATGTCTCATGTGGAGGCCACAGCAGACTTGTGTATTTCACTTATTTCAGCATTGCAGATAATCACAGATGTGTTTCATTTTACTAATATGAACTAATCAATTAGTATCAACTAACGAATTGTTAAGAGTAATACGAACAATTGCATAAGGATACTTCAAAGTAGTGAATTTTAGCTCAAGAACACATGTTAGGAAGTACTTTTGTAGTTTATTTTCACTATGTTCCTATGACAATAAATCACTTGCAGCATGCCAAACCGTAAATGTAACTCAAGCCAGTTCTACTTAATCAGTCCTTCACGTCCCATCATTCTGTTCCAAATGTTATTTCCCATTTTTTGCTTCAACTTACATATAGCTTGAAAGCACATCCAGGTTAAAACCTCTATTGGTAAGAATTAGTGGATTATAACAAGGCATTCCTTTTAGCACCACAGAACTCTAGTCTCTCAAGACATTTAAAGCATACAATTAAAAAAAAAAAAAAGTCTGCTGTTGTTTGTCAAGGCAACAGATCACATCATATGAAACCAAATCACACTCTTAGAAAAAAAGAAAAAGTGTAAATAGAAGCCCAAATACATGCACCGGTGTCCTGGTTTTGGCTGAGATAGAGTTAATTTTCTTCCTAGTAGCTGGTATAGTGCTGTGTTTTGGATTTAGGACAAGAAGAATGTTGATAACACACTGACGGTTTGGCTGTTGCTGAGCATTGCTAATACCAAGTCAAGGACTTTTCAGTGAGGAGGGTGGAGATGCACAAGAAGCTGGGAGGGGGAACAGTCAAGACTGCTGAGCCAAAATGGCTGAAGGGATATTCCATGCCATATGAAGTCATGCCCAGTGTATAAACAGGGTACATAGCTTCTTGAGAACCGGCTGGATGTCACTTCGACTAGTGGTGAGCAGTTGTATTGTGCATCGCTTTTTTAATGTATTCCTTTATGGTTATTACCATTATAATTTGTTTGTTTGTTTGTGGCTTCCTCCCTCCACACCTCTATCTTATTAAACTGACTTTATCTTAACCCACGAGGTTTACCTTTTTTTTTTTTTTTTTTCCTAATTCTCTCAGTCATCCCACCAGGGGAGAAGTGATGAGAAAATGGCTGTATGGTATTTAGCTGCCTGCTGAGTTAAACCACAGCAACCTGTAAGATTTCAAACTTTCACTGTGCAAGAACAGGCTTATCTATCACTGCTTCAATTTCTAAAACATTATTTTGTACTTCAGCTTCTGAGTTGGAACTTTCTCTGTTTTCTTGACATTTCAGATTCTCAGCTGAAAGGCAGAACACTAAGGAAAGATCGACATGTTGTGTTCATAAGAGAACCAGAACAATTAACAAGAGATCTGCAAATTCCAATAGGAAGAGACTTTGAACATTTTTACTAATAAAATAAGGACAGGATGCTTTGTCTTCGGCCTTAACATTAAACATCCAAATTTGCCCTAGTAAATTCAGTAAATCTGGCATCAGAAAAGAGAGTATTTAATACATAGAAAACCAAAGCAATTTTAAAGTACATATATATCCTAGAATGTCACAAATGTCAAATTAAGAACACAATACTCATGAATAACAGAATAAAACATCTGAAACAACAGTCCCTTCTCTATAAGAAGAGCGAGTCATAGGTATAATCTAACCCTTCTTTAAAACCTTAGAAACTTAAGAAAAATCAAGTGCCATTTTCCTGTTACCTGTTTTTTCTCCAGAATGCCAAATGCAGAAATTACAGTCCTCTAGAGGAACTCATGTGTGAGTAATGGAACCTTCCAACTTACCTTTGCATGATTTACAAAGAATCTTAGACCCTTTCATATTATCCAGTCCAGCATATCTAAATTATGGATGCAGAACTGAGCTAGTCTTACATGGCCTGCTGATCATCTTCACATCAGGTGGGCTAACAGTAGGAAGATGTAGAATCAGCCTGCCTGAACTCTCATGTATAGCTTTGGCTACTTTTCTCTAACCATTTATCATGACAGGCATTCAGGCAATACAAAATATATGTGCCTACATTCTGGTGAAAAGACTGGCAATTTAGAGAGATGTGCAAATCCAATTATTTGTGCAGAAAGTGAGAGATCTTAACATTTCATTTGACACAGTTAGATAACATAAGCAATTTATACGGACTTCCTCCAGACAAATTATTCACTCAGTTATCACAGCCTTTGAAGTTTTCCCTACTATCAAGGCAAGCAAACTTTTTCCACTGAAAATATAAGCCAATGCTGATTATATAAGTATATGATTTCATGGCACTTTGGGAAAAAACTGTAAAGCCTATGGAAGTATTTATTTGGGGCCTTTAATTAAGTAATTTTGATTTTGATCTCAGACAAAGTTTTCTTTAGAGAAAAGGAAGGGACCTAATTCACACAGTATATCACTTTAGGTTTTTATTTTCTACACTCATTGTTTCTAAGAGTCAGGCCTAAAGACTTTGTGAAACATCTTCTCTTTAGCCATATAAAATGTACAGAAGCAAGTATGGATTTATATTCTGTAACATGGAAAAAAATAAGTTATGCAATGTGTAAAAGGTGTAGAGGTAGAACACAGTCTCCTCTGGTATTTCTGTGCATGATCAACCGTAGCATTTTAGAGGTCACACAACACTGATTGAGGGCTGAACCTGATTTCGTACACTGAACAGATTTAAAACACCCAATGAAAGTATAGCTCTTTAATTTCCTTTATTCTTTTTCTTGACTGAAAGAATTAGATTTGACTGGAGAAGTTAGGCCTCTTGTCCCTGGAGGAGTCTGAGGGAAGACCTCATCACAGTATTCCAATACATAAAAGGGCAGCTACAAAGAGGACGGAGACTCTTTTTTCACAAGAAGCCACATGGATAAGACAAGACGCAATGGGTACAAGTTGCACTGGAAGAGCTTTCATCTTGATGTAAGACATTTTTTACAAATCAGTCACTGTAACAGACTCCCCAGGGATATGGTAGAGTCCTCATCACCGGAGGTTTTTAAGATGCAATTGGACAGGTAGTCTAGATAACCTCACCTAGGCTCCCTTTCCCAAGAAAGGTTGGAAAAGATCATCTTTTGACATGTCTTCCAAACTGTGGTGCTCTATGATTAATGATTTAATAAGTATATTTATTATTTAAAAAGCTACATCTATAATTGATTCATTCTTTTAAGTGTGGTTCTCTGTGTGTGTGCACGTGCAGGCATGCACACACATATGAGTGTGTTTTAGCAAGTACCACGGTGAAATCAACCTATGGGTTAGCTTGGGCTCTTATTCCAACTCACTGGGCTCAATGCCCATATTTTGAGCTGATTTGCCCAGTTTGAGCTCATTTCAATTACACAATTCTCTTCTGATTCAGAACACCTACAGGGTCACTAACAGCCAAAATGAGCTATGTGTGGGAGAGGAGAACCGACATCTCTCTAATTCCTACTGGCCTGGTCCACTCTTTCCCATATGTCCAGGACTTTGGAAAGCAAAGCCTGGCAACTCTTGTCAACCCTCAGGTCATCAGCCTCTCCCAGATTGAGTGGCTTTGATTCCTCCTTTCTGCATGCATGCCTGTTTGCCCCATTCATAAACATGCAAGTCTGTGAGATGAGCAAGAAAATAATTGTGCAAATAGCTGAAAGGGTGCCAGGAGGACTATGCAATGTATTGCCCACATAACTGATGTCAAGCATGGCTCTATTTTCCCAATTGCTCTACTGTTTCTAGAAGTGCATACATTTTGCAGTTACACTGACAGAAAAAGCACGTTGATGTCAGTAAGCCTTTCACTTTGTTGTAACTGTTTGTGGGGCATATGGGAAATATATCTGGGAAACTGCATATTCTAGATAATATTATCAAATATTGAAATGACAGCTCCATTAACTTTCATTTTTTTCATTTGTTTCTGCAACAGTAGTTCCTATTCTGCATACTTTCAGTATAAAACTAGCTTTTACCCAGGATTTGTTAATTAATAAGGATATATTCTATTTTATATTTCAATATCTCAGGGATTCTTGTTTTTGTAATAATGTATTTGTTCCCAAAGATAACAGCAACTCAAATCTTGTAATATCTTTGTTGCCATAGTAACCACCTTGTTTCAACTGAAAGAAACAAATGAAACACGAAATGCATGAGATCTCAAAATGTCTTAAATTAGTAATTTAAGTAATTAAATAAAAACTAATGAAATCAGTTTTCTTCATAGAGATGAAACTGTAACAATGCATACTTTTTACTTGCCCTCTAAGAATTTCAATTACTTCTACAAGAGAGAAACTTTATGATCTTTATTTTACAGATTATTCAATTTGCCTCAGATGCCTTTATAATTCAAAACCCACTACAGCAATACTAGTTTTTCTACAGAGTCAGTGGGCTTAGAATGAGATTCATCACAAGCCAGTAAAGCTAAGAAGGTCCTTCCTATCACAGATACCACGTGCTAGTAACACATGCTTGCACAGAGAAGTCATCTGGGCACTCAAGATATTGATTATTCCTTTGTTGTCAGACTAGTATCACTGTACTTGATATCAAACTATTGCTCAAACAACATATACATGATTACCAATGACAACAAAAGCAATGACACAAAGATGCCTAAGAGACATAAGAGAGGTATATTGCCCCTGTAACAGTCCATTCATTGACACATGACCAAAGTGAAAACTTACTGGGTAAACATTCCCAACTAAGACTTCTAAAAATAGCACCTCAGGAACTTTTTAAGAAAAATTAGTCTCTTCCTGCTGGACTTAATTTTGAAATTTCATGTCTGAAAAGGGAGATTTCAGTAGTTCCTGCTGAGTTTGTCCAGCTCTTTAATTCTGTACATTCCCACTACTAAACATGCACTGCTGTATGTCTCCAGTGCATGACAGTGGCTGCTGGGTACTTTTCAAAGTAAATAGAAGTCTGGTTTGTTCCATTTTGCACAGTTCTCTGCAGGTACCTTCAGAGATGTCTTAGGTACAAATGAAGTTTGTACATCAAAAATGATTTTGGAGTTTAGGGTGGAACAACTAGCACTAAAAGCAAATGTGAATGAAAGAAAATAACTGTAAAAGCAATGCACAACATGGTGATTATCTTTAAGGAAAGATATTTTACTGCATGTAAAATAGCTGTTCACCCTGATGCTTGCAGAAAAGGCCCTGCAGACCGCAGTAGACAGCAGGATAGTCGTGTGCTCTCACAACAAAGTTGGTTGTTGTCACCCTGAAGGTGGTCAAAGGCTGGAAGAGGTTGCCTAGAGAGGCTGTGGGATCCCATCCTTGAAGATACCCAGAATAGTTAGTCCCAAAGCAACCTGCCCTCATTGTGTAGGGGGCTGGGCTAGATAACCTCCAGAGGGCTCTTCCAAGGAAAATTATTCTGTAATTTCACAATTAATAGGCTTATCCTCACAAATAATAAAATTAACAAAAACTGTGAAAATCTGAAGGTCTTCTAAGATGGAAATTGAGCCTTAAATAGTTTTTATGTAAAGAACTTAATAAAGATGTTTATTTAGAAGCATGCTTATACACTGTCTCACCTTTCATCAGAGCTATGAGGCCCATAATATCCTAACGTGAAGAACACTACTGCACTTTTTATAAATGCACAAGGAACTAACAAATATCTGTGAATATTTAAATATACAAGGAGAGAGATGTCAGGAAAATCTGCTTTTAGGATTTTGATGGGCTTATGAGCTTTATTAGATTTGTTTAATATGACCATCTTTGTAGTACACAGATACCAAGTTTTTGTATGTTTGATTACATTATTCAATGTACATTGAAAAACATGAGTAAATAATGCAGCTACATAGCTTGTTCTATTAACTTCATTGAATCTATCCTTCGAATTCTTATCTTCTGCAGGATATCAAGTTTCAGTATAATATACTTTCTGGGTAGTATACATTTACAGAAATACCATGCCTTTTCTACTTCGCCTGGAATCTGTCACAAAGAAAGACACTGTAATTTATTAAGGGATGTTTTTAGCTTTCAGGGCAATTGTGAGAGATGTTAAATGAAACAGAATAGGAACTCAAAGGCATCTTCAGCTTTTACTATTTCATATACTCTACTAAAAAGAAAAGTCAGATTTTTATTTTGTTTTTTTTTTCATCCATTCAGCATTGGTTGGGCACTTTAGAGCAGAAAAATTGTCACTGCTTTTTCAAGACTTGGCTTGTCATCATGTGGCACCAGGCAGTTGTGATTTAGTGCTTCCGGACTGCACTGATGGGCATGAAAGTTTCAAAGAGCTCTAATTTTAAACCCTATCAATAGAGAGAACAGATTCAAGTCCTCTTGTAACTGCTTTTAACATTTGCTTCCTCAATATGAACGCTGTAGGGCAAAAGGAAGAAAAAGCCTTAAAATGTGTATGGATTGGTTTACATAGAAGTAGAAATTGAATTAAGATAATTTAGTGCTATACAGTGTTAGAAAAGTGCAAAGTAAAGAGGACCACCTAAATAAATTATAAATCCTTATATGAAACTGTTTCTCAGTTTTCCCTGAAAAGCCTGGCTGCTCTGTTTTTCCCTGTCCCATTAAATTGCTTTGTTGTTGTGCTCTTCTTTTTTTTTGATTTTTTTTTTCCCAGTCAAAAGTGCCATTTAGTTGAAGTGAAATCTTTAATTCTTTTGAGGATATATAGTACGGGTCTCCTAATTAGGACATCCTGTGGAAACTCAATTTAAAAGAAGACTGAAGAAAGAGGAAACAAATACTATATAATACTTTGTACTGAAATAATGCACCAATTAAATAAAACTGGAAGCTAAAAATTGGATGCTCTTCATTGTTCCCTGGAGGTCTTGCAAAAGGCTGAAAGCATTTTCAGTTTAGTCCCACAGATTTAAAAACCTGAGTGCTATTCTGCATCAGAGCTGTAATTAGTCATTTTAATAGTAACAATGGAGTTTATAATTTCACACCAGGCTGATCATCACTTAAAACCATTTATTTCAGCTCAGTACATCCCCTGTTAATTGGAATGTTTTGCTAGTGGTGTGTTCCCATTAAGATACAGTCATGTCATTATGGCCATTAGGCTCAACCTCTTCTATTGAATACAACCCAGGAAACAGCCCCCCCCCAAATACATGCATATTGATAGCTGGATTTAGATACACTAACTGTGAGTTTTAGGTGAAATGAAAGAATCAGTATGCAAAATGTTGCAGTCTCTCTTGCACATGAGGTCAGATTCCGCAATTACCATGGTCATGCCTGGCCTTAGAAAGCTGATAATTTATAATGTCTGCCCGCAGCAAGTTCTAAAAAGTAGAAGTTTTGCTATACACAAAGGGCTAAATTCAGCCATTAGCCGAATGTAAGAATCAGATTATTTCCAGAGATGTAGCTCAGTTCGTAATTTATTCTCAACTATTTAGAACATATTTCAGACTTTTTAAAGCCGTTACTCATATCAGCAGAGATTGTGTTTTCACCTATGGTTATGCACACTTGACATTTCCCATTACTCGATCCTGATTTCACACACACATATTGTTATACCTTAGTTATTCCAGATTATTTTTTCCAGTTACAGTGTTTACTTGGCCTCATTTTATTTATTTATTTATTTATTTTCAAAATACCAGATAAAACCACCAACTAATTTCACAACATAGACTCAGGGAAATATGCTGCCATCAATGATAAAAAGTCTTGCTCTGCTGATTCAGTGCTTTGAAAATTTGAATTAAATTCAGCAGGAGAGGTTTCTGTGCCAGCTATATGCCTTTCTTTTTTGCCTTTTGCTTTTAGTCCTTTCAAATTCAGGCAAGATCTGAAAAAAAAATGTGCATCGTAGTTTTGCATCTAAAGGTCTGAAGATTGTCAACACTAGCTGAGCTCCAAACTGCCAGCTGACTAGAAGGTCCGTGCACTGTCACAGTACGGCTCAGGGCTACTAAAACCAAATTACAATATCCTTGTACCGACTTCTCCTACCTTATGACTCAAGGCAGGGTCATATTTCAGATCTAAAAGCAGAATTTGCCACTCCTGTGCCCTCAGTTCCCCTCCCATGAGGACTCACTAGTTAATCCAGAGGAGTTCAGTTGAAAATTGCAATTAAGTGCATGCCGTAGTTTGGTTTGAGACAGAGAATGGAGTCCAACAAAGACATGGGTCTGGTAGACTAGCAATGGATAAAAATTGCTCCACATGAGGCTAAATTGGAAAGAAGTGGTGGAAAGTAGTGGGAATGGACAGATGAAAAAGCAGAGTGAGCAAAGAATGACTTTGGAAAAAGATGCTTAAACTGGCAGTTGGGTGAGCTGGAAGCTCCTCTGGAAGTACAGGCAGACCAGAGAGCCTGGAAGTGAGAGGGTAAAATGGCAGGGTAGATACTGGAATGATAACCCCAGGAATGAAAAAGGTACAGGGATCGTTAAAAGGTAAGGTGGGGAGAGGAAGAAACAGAGCAGAAGGACCAGGGGAAGGTCAGCATGAGTTAGATGAGAATCTGTATACAGGAATTACAATGGTGGGAAAACAGCTAGAACTAGGAAAATAAAGCCTTGCAGGGCAGATACACTGGGGGAAGCCATCAGGAAGGGCAGAGCCCTGAGCAGAAAAGTGGTCGGGGGGGGGCTTACCGAAAATAGATGAGGATCCATGGAGATCCAAGCAGTCTGGGAACCAAAGGAAAAAATTCACAATAAATACAGATGTAGAGCCAGGGAAATGGTACTCTTGGGGCATGGATGCTGAGCAGATGCAACTGGAAAAGGATCCAAGCAGGCAAGGAGACCGAGACGGGGTGTCAGGAAAGGGGAAGACTGATTTTATGGAAAGAAGAGGGGAGTTAGAAATTAGTCTCCCTCAGAGGAAGAGGCCTCTCAGGTGGATAATTTTGCAAGCCTTTGTATGGACTTATGCTGACAGAGAAAAAAGTCAGCTCCAGACAGCATTCTTCTAATTCTCAAATGATCACTATGATATCAGCTATACTTTCCCATTTAGCAAAATATTTCCATCTGCCAGCAGAAATGCAATCATAGATTACAACAGAATCACATAAATGGGACCAATAGAGGCAACCTTCTGCTTTTAATTGTTTCTCGCAATTCTTTTTTTTATTTTTTAACCTTGGAAATTCTGCTTATATGCAAAAACTGAGAATTAGAAAGTATGAACAGTACAATGTCTGTCTCTGGAAATGATGCTCTTTTGTAGACACCAAAAATGGAAATATCAAAGGAAATATCCTTTAGTCCTCTAAAGTACCAACCTGTGATTTCTGTTTCTATTAATTTTGTGATTGTTTAGATTTAAGTAGGATTTCACCTCATCTTTCTTTGAAAAGGAAACCAAAATAAAGCACTTGTTCTTCTAATGCAGCTTTTACTTAACAAAAGCTTGCGAAGTTAATATGACTGTTTAGTTTCCATTTCTTGTTAAGCATATTTGCAGTGTAAATATCTGTTCTTTACTCTCTGCAAGTTAGCAGAGTATTAGAGGATGATATTATTCTACTTGCTAACAAGTATAATGTATAATACAATGCAACTTGTCACCAGCTTTAGCTAGGATGGGATGAGTGTCTAGCATTCTTACTAATAAGCTCTCCAAATAGAAGACTCTGTGGAGTTTGTAGTTTTTGTTTGTTTGCAGTTGTTGGTTGTTTTGTTTTGGTTTGGTTTTTTTTGGTTGTTGTTATTGTTGTTTTTACGTTGCAAATCAAAGAAGAAATTAAAGTTGTTTCTTTTCCCATATTATAATTATTTCACAAAATGTGTTTTCTTTCAAAATTTGGGACAGTTTTGGCCTACAGCAATTTGTTGCTTTGGAAAGTGTCTCGAATTTTAAGCATCTGTTTTTAAGGAGTGGATCCTCGGTTGATGTAAATTGTGACTCTGACAAAGTTGTTTGTGTCAGCTGAGAATGTGCCCCTGCTAACTGCGATGCTGATATTTACTTTGAAAAACAGATAAGGTACCTTGTTATATTAATCATGACAAATCTCCCAGAGATACCATATTTTTCAGGCTGCATTCCTTTATCTGACATAGAAGACTAATGCTCTATGAGTCATTTATAAGCTTACATTAAAAACATGAAAGCACTGAGTTTTCAGGCTAACATAAGAGTCAAGTATGAGTAAAACTACAGATATTAAGCATAGGATTTGGAAGAGTGATGGCATAACTTTGCCATAGGGGTGGGCAGATCAGAAAATGACTGGAGGTGTTTGTTAATTTATGCTACTCAGTGAATACACGTCCAACAGGTTTAAGGTGGGCTAGGCTGTAGCCATCTCTTGGGAGCAGATCCCTCTGGCACCTGGGGTCACAGTGTGAGAGACCCTGCTCTGCCCTGACACCAAGACATATGCTACATTGCAGTGACTTGTCCCCAGATTAGCCCTATTTCCCACACTGACCTGACTGGGCCACCCTGCTCTCATACCCCCATATGTCCTGTGGTCCTAAAACTGTCAGCATTCAAAACTTGTGTTCAGCCACCTAGCAATATTTTGTCTCAAGCCAAAAAAGAACTGAAAGTCCTGCCTGTCAAAGTGCTTCAAAAGCAAGCTAAAAATGTTAATTATGAATGTGTGAGGTTCATTGAGTTCCAGTTCGATCTTTATTATCAGATACAACCCAGTCAAGGATGCCATTAAAGCCCAGCTGTCCCTGCAGCCCATCTATACCAGGGCTGAGACCTTCAGTGTGTACAGCACTGAACTGAACAGATTTCTGGTCTGTATGTACATTCAGTTTTGAGGCCCTGGTTTGGATTGCAACCAGGTAAAGAAGCAGCTGGTGTTACAGCAGGCTCAATGTGTTGATTTGTGTTTTTCAAAGGTATGTTGGCTTCAATTGCAAATATGTTTTTTTGTGGGATATTTATAAATGTGTAGAGAAGCAGGCATCTAGAACATAGCCCTGAAAAAAAGTTTTTTGAATCTATTAATAACATTTATTAATTTCAACTCCTAAACACAAGGCCCGTTCTGCACTTCTGAAAATATCAGTTAAAAACCCATTCTCTTCAGTCATTCATGTTCCTATATCCAAAGCCAGTCTCCCCCTATTTTGCACTGAGGACAAATCTGGTGAAAATATAACACAATGGGAAAAAACCAACCAAATAAACATTGCTAGGTGCTAATACTGCGATAAACAAACCTGTCTGTATTCCTTACATCCAGAGAAAAGACCACCTAGGAAAGCCACAGTCTGACTTTGCTAACTGTTTTAGAGATATTGTAGTATTCATCCAGCAATTGCCATATACCAAAAGCGAACTGTTCTCCCTCAAAATTTTTATTCAGTGCTAACCATTTCTCTTGCACTCCTCTATATTCCTATTTGTTCAAGAAATAAGTCACTGTCTGGAAGAAAAACTACTTTTGAAAATGAAATTCTTATGTCTGACTTAACACACACAACCGTAACTCAGCAAATCCCAATTCCTTTGCGAAAAAAATACTTAAGCGAAACAAGATTTACCATTCTTTAAGAGATTCTGGAAATGGCATATAGCTCTACTGCCTAGTAAGCATGCTTTTAAAAGGAACAGATTTACTATATTATTACTTTCTTATTTATCTTAAGGAAAAAGCATTCCTGACTGGTAAAAGCCAGCAAAGAAAAAAAAGAGTCATTATGAGAGCCACATTATTTTGAGTACAGGCTGGTAGGAAAAAAACCCCACAGAACAAGTTTTTCACATACGTTTTGTCTTGACTTTTATTCCCAGGAGGGATGTTAATTCTCTGGCCTTTGCCATTTCACATCACTGGGTATTTCAGTTCCTTCATCTATAAAAGAAAAAAAGTAGTACTGGCCTAACTCTATTTAATGAGGCAATGCAAAACTGGCCTCAGGGCAGTACCCAGAGGCCTTCCACAGCAACCCTCCATCTACTGTCACTTGCTGACTTTTGCAGGGTGGGAGCAACCACTACAAATGTTCTGGCAGCCTGTACAAATTAATTCTTAGCACACACCCATCAACTGATTAGGGAGGTTAGATATCAGTGTTACAAGAGCATTTAAGATGAAGAGTTCTATAGTCTTTAGCATGATATTATCACTTACTGGCTCTGATGACAAAGCCAGTTTAAGTGCGCTCCCCTCTGCCCTGTCCCTGCTGGCACCACTCTCTGTGGCTGCACTGTAAATCACATCAGGGTTAAAAACAAACCTCTCAGACAAAGAAGGAGGGAATGGGATTATACTTTAAACCAGAATAAGAGACCCAGTTTTCAATGCAGCTCCACAGACAGTTATAGCAGAAAAACTGAGGAGGTGATGAGCTGTGACAGAGCAGGGAGAGGAAGGGTCTGCAGCTCAGAAGTTGTCAGGCAAGTCTTCAAACCAAAGCCAGCATTTGTGGATTCACTAATAAGTAATCCTGACTCACTAAGTCCCTTCAAACATTGTATAATATAGTTATGTAGATCACTGCTTTTCACTGATGTTGTGATATTAAAAGTAGTAAGGAATTTACTAAAGAAAAATGTAAAGTCAGCATGTGATACTACATGTGATGATAGAAGAGTAAGGGAAGGAATAAAATAACTGTATAACTGGCATGACAATCTCTGCTATGAATGCGTCTTACTTCCCTTCTAAGATCTATTTTAAATTTACATATGTGGCCAGAAGGCTTGATCTACTTTAAAGTACAAAAACCACTGCCCTCATTTACTTCCATTATCTGACACAATTTTTTTCACATGACCGTGGAAAATGTGCTCATTACTGGATGTTGATATGCTTGTGTTCAGGAAACTGAATTATCAATGCAGGTTTCCTTACCTTGCCTATCATGGCACTACAGAGAGATACTGTCACAGCTGCTGATTTCTCAGCAAGGTCTAGACTCGAGGGTAGGCTTAGTGCCTTAGTGACAAAGAAATGAATTGACACTGACAGAGTTTATGGCATCTTTGCCCCTTTTATTTATGGTATTAGGCTGGTGCAAAATTAGTTGAGGTTTTTGCATTGTTGAAATTTGCTGTTTGGTATTGGAATATAGCCTTAAATGTGGTTATGTTATACATGATTTTAATATGCTTTTCTTGCCCTTTTTTTTTTTTCTGCTGACTTATTACTTGCTATTTCTTTTATATTTATTTTAGGTTACGGCAATGTTGTTAGAAACAAAAAAGCAAATTCGAGCAATTTTTTTATTCAAAATGGGTTGCAAAACAGCAGAGATAACTCACAACATCAGCAATGCATTTGGCCCAGGAACTGCTAACGAACATACAATGCAGTACTGGCGCAAGAAGTTGCGCAAAGGAGATGAGAGCCCTCAAGATGAGGAGTAGTGGCTGGCCATTGGAAGTTGACAATGATGAACTGAGAGCAATCATCGAAGATGATCCTCTTACAACTACCTGAAAAATTGCCGAAGAATTCAACGTTGACCATTCTATGGTCATTTGGCATTTGAAGCAAGTTGGAAAGGTGAAAAAGCTCAATAAGTGCGTGCCTCATGAGCTGACTGAAAATCTAAAGTATCATCGACAATGCCTGACCGCACTCGCACAACCAATGCTTTAAAAGTTGGACGAATTGGGCTATGAAGTTTTGCCACATCTGCCATATTCACCTGACCTCTTACCAACCAACTACCACTTCTTCAAGCATCTCGACAACTTTTTGCAGGGAAAATGCTTCCACAACCAGCAGGATGCAGAAAATGCTTTCCAAGAGTTCGTCAAATCCCGAAGCATGGATTTTTATGCGACAGGAATAAACAAACTTATTTCTCATTGGCAAAACTCCGTGGATTGTAATGGTTCCTATTTTGATTAATAAAGATGTGTTTGAGCCTAGTTATAATGATTTAAAATTCATGGTCTGAAACCACAATTACTTTTGCACCAACCTAGATGCAATTTTAAAGAGAGGAATTAGATAGCAAAACCAGTGTGTAATATGTGACTCAGAGACTGTTTCTGAAACTCCAGAAAAGACTCCCTCATAAAAAATGTCACACTGTTTCTCTGAGTAGAGGAAGGACTCTGTTTAATCTCCTTTCCCCAGCTAGGGAAAACACAGTTTAATTTGCCTTTTTTTTTTTTTTTTTTTTGGCAGCTAGTGACTTGATTTCAAGTTATTAAAATAACTTAAGAACATGCCATTGTTGAAAGGGGCATTCCTGCTCTCAGCCTTTCATTAGCACTACACCATGTGGGAGCATATAGTCAAAGGCATCAAAATGTTAATCTTGCTGAAAACAAATCCTTCCAAAGGTGTACGATTATACCAGCCAGTACAAGTGAGGCAGTAGATAACAAGTTATCTCAAAGCAAGTGGTGAAGCAAAACCATCCCTCTTGTTGATGAGGTCTCAGATTAGCTGAAACTGCTCACAAAACTTCTGTAAATGACATTTTCCTTAGAAGTTTCTAGAGCCTAGACTATTTTCTTCAGGCTTATGAGTGTTGAAAGTCTTATAGCCCCTCTGAAAATTAAGCTGGTTTTACTAAGAGATGTTAGTGATTTGTTTTTCCAGATGCCTTGGATTTGAAGGACACATTTATGAGGCATGGATTTAAAAAAAAAAACTAGAAAAAATAGGCTCCCATTACATTTTGGGCACCTTAACTCCTGAATAACTTTTGCAAATCTTGCATAAGCTCGACATAGGTGATTTACATCTCCCATTGTAGTATCTATATGCTTTGCCACAAAAAGAAGGATCTTACTGCTAGCTCTACAAGCAAGGGTCAGTCAGATTTCAGCTAGTCAGAAATATTTTATTTGCATGCTCTTATAGTTTGCTTATCTTTCTAGACAAAAAAGTTACAACTGTAGAATAGGGACAATCCTCAGAACATGTATCTCTAGAAATACAGGGGTCACTCATAAGTACAGAACAATACAACAGCCACTAGTGCAACAATTTGGTGTAGACCTGTGCTGGGGAAAGAGGAAAGAGCAGGGGTGAAAAAGCTTTTTAACATTCTTGAGAGGGAGAATATATTGAGGATAGAAATGGTTTTGTTTCCAACAGGGTTTCATTTAAATTCACCCTTCTCTTTAACTTTGACCTGCCTGTTATTACCCACATGTGGCTATCGACCACATCTACAGTAGATTACAAACTGAATGGCTAGTATCAAAAAAAACCCAACACAGAAGTCCTGGATATGTTGAAGTCCCACAAAGTTCATTAAAATTTACTGCTGAGTAGTGGAGTGAAGACTCAGTTAAGGACCCACTCTGGTGAGGCCTCACCATGAGTACTGTGTCTAGCTCTGGAGCCCTCAGTATAGGAAAGACATGGACCTGTTGGAAGAGGGTCCAGAAGAGGCCATGAAAATAATTAGAGGGCTGGAACATCTCTGCTGTGAAGAAAGGCTGAGAGAGTTGGGGTTGTTCCGCCTGAAGAAGAAAAGGCTTCAAGGAGACCTTATTGTGGCCTTTCAGTACTTAAAAGGGGACTTTAAGAAGGATGACGACAGACTTTGTAGCAGGGCCTGTTGCAATAGGACAAGGGGTGATGGTTTTAAACTAAAGGAGGGAAGATTCAGGCTAGACATGAGGAAGAAGTTTTTTACAATGAGGATGGTGAAACACTGGCCCAGGTTGCCCAGAGACGTGGTAGATGCTCCATCCCTGGAGACATTCCAGGCCAAGCTGGATGGGGCTCTGAGAAAACTGATCTAGTTGAAGATGTCCTGCAGAGCCACCTCATCCCCCTCATTTCAGGTGGGTTGGACTAGATGGCCTTTGAAGATCCCTTCCAACCCAAACTATTCTATGATTCTGTGATTCTATGACCCTGCTGAGGAGGAAAATTGTGGTGTGAACTGAGCTGACCCACAGGGTCTATTGGGGCATGCACCTTTCCTGGAAGCACCCCTCACGCTGCACTGCTGCTTTCCCAGACAGTAGCCTAAGGAAGGTAAGAGGTACTGGGAACACCCATGGGTTTTTGAGAAAGTGGTGCAAGGAAGGAAAACTGAATCCATGGAGCACGGGAGGAAACTGGTCTTGTTTGGAGGTGTTATTGAGGCACAAGCCACTCTACTTGTAGCTTTGTTAGTCTTGTTGGTCATACAGCCTGTTTTCTGATGCCACCTTTCCAGAGATTCTCCAACGTGAACTGGGGCTGGGCTATGCACACCAGGAAACGAGCTAATCTCTGGCCACAGAAGAATTAAAATCAAAGAATAAATTCTTTTCTAAATTCCTATGCATCCACCACTCTCAAACAGAAAGTATCATAATTGCCTTAGCTGGAAAGTGCTACGATAGTACCGTCTGTATCACTAGCAATACGGCAGGCTACTACTACATGTCATTATGTAGTATACTAAAATACATATGATACTATCTATTATCAATTAATACATGGTACACTATGTTGCAATATTGCAATATAGTACTGCAGCTTCAAAAGCTGTAACAAGACAAGCAAAAGCATAGTCCATGGCCTGGAAAGGATTATAGTCAAGTAATAAAGCTTTGCATTTTTTAGTACATTTTTTATCAGAGTTTCACACTCATGTTTGCAATATTTGTGCCTGTCAAATGTGGGAAAAGTGTCTAAATTAATGAGAAAGATCTAAATAATGCAGTTGTATCTATAGACTGGAGCTTTTCCTCTAAGCACTTTTTAAGAAGGTTCCCAAGAACTGGTCT
Source organism: Nesoenas mayeri (assembly GCF_963082525.1). Lineage (NCBI taxonomy): Eukaryota > Metazoa > Chordata > Aves > Columbiformes > Columbidae > Nesoenas > Nesoenas mayeri. Next base: position 102,636,388 of record NC_137541.1, read on the forward strand.
ATCCTAAAAAGCTGTTCTTTACCTAATTTCTTTCAAAGAATAACACCAAGCACTCAGGTAATCCATCATATCTGCCATTTGCAATGATAGTTCCCCATTTCCACATCTGCTGAGCCTTTTTCTCCACCCCTGGAATGGTTGAGAGGACTTAGACTGGAATTCATCAAGCTGCACAAGTACGTGCTCACCCTTAAGCTTTTTTGTAATCATGCAGTTACCCAGCACCGGGAATCCATCTGAACTAAGCCACTTCTAAAACATGCAAAGAGCAAAGTAAGCCTTCAAATTATAAAAAAATAAGCACACAAAATAAACCCATATTCAGTGAATCAGATGATATACAAATTAACAACAGAGAGGAAAGGACAAAACATTGAATTTTGAGCCTGCTATAAACCTTTTCCTTCTTTAGTTCATGAGACATTTGTCTGTAAATAAACCATCACTAGTGAATAATTGTGAAGTTAAAAGAAATTTGTAGTAATTACAGGCAGAACTGAACACTGAAACAGTCCCTCCAGGGACACTTACTCAAATGCTGCCTTGTTTAAATGTTAGAGAATTTAGGCTAAAACTTAAATAACGATAATTATCCATAAACCACAGATGACTAACTGATTACTGATGAGTGATAGCTGGACAAAATTAAGTGAATTTATCAACTTTCTATGTAAATATTACAGAGTATGCTTTAAAAACTATAATTTATGATTACAGAACTATCCCAAGTGTTTATAAGTAAAAATAAAAAAAAATAAAAAACAACAACCCTAAAACTAACAAGTAAAAATTTTCCCTGTAGTTTTTAATACTTACCACAGGCTGTTTCAAAAAGATGGACCCATTTCTAAAGCTACGGTGGTTTCAAATTGGGTCCATCTTTTTGAAAAACCCTGTATTTTGTTATATATTAGATCCAATACTAAAAGTGAATTAGTCAGTAGTTTTGAAATACCTGCAATAAAGCCTTCAATTTATAATCTTTTCTTCTGTCTCTTGCTGCAGACTCCTGTCACATATCAGAACTTTGCTCTGCTAGAGACTGTATAAATATAAGACAAACATTTAGTCCCTTCCCCAAAGTAGTTAAACATTACAAGCAGAGATCTTAACATTAAAAAATAAATAAATAAATGAATAAATAAATAAATAAATAAATAAAGATCACCTTTTCACCTTTTGTTAACTTTATTTTTTAATTCCTTGATTTATGACATTGTGAACAAGCAAAAATACAAGACTTCGTGGCTTTGGAAGTGCCGTCTTAGAGCCTGAAGTGACCTTGCCTTGAATCACTGAGCTTTGTTGTAGGTAAGGGAACTAAATGTGAGAAATGGATGTGTGTTTGGAAAATGGCAGCACTAAGACAGTGAGAAGAACAGGGAAGACACAGGAAATGCAGCAAAAATACCACTTTGTAGGCTGTTCGAATGAACCACAGGAAGTTGCAATCGAGATCGTCAAAACAGGAGGATGCTAAAGTGACGGCAAAGTAACATGGTTGAAGCAATAGCTGGGACATAAATGTTGACAGTAGTACCTTGGACAATGAAGAGGAGTAAAGTGAGCCTGAAATGAACATTCACGAGGAAGCAAGAGTAGGAGCTTATATGGGGAATGATCAGCATATGGACAAGCAAGGACACGGAGTATGTGACTAGCTGTATCAAAAAGTGAAAGGCTGAAGATATGAGAAACTTCAGCCTGTCTGAAACCATTGTTTTATACAACTGCATACATACACCCTCACTTATACATGTATAAAATATATACCTGCATAGGTGTGCACGTATACAGACACACACAATTACGGTTGCACGTGTTTGTCATTGATCAAAAATGTCTTGACAAAATTAAATAACCTCTGTGACTGGGCATTATTCAACCCTGTAATTGCCTGATTTTCTCTAGATCTCAGCGAGTTTTATTTTTCCTTCCAGCCATGTTTGTTTTACCCTTTTTCCTTCCCCTTCAGAGCTTGCTCCTGACTGATCTCAACAAACTATGCTGATGCCTGAGTCTGAGATGTTGAGATATGACTCTCAGAGAAAGATATCGAGCCCCACAAATGTCATTAAAGGTCAGAGTGTCAAAAATCTTAAAAATTAATTTCTTAGATGTATATTCTCTGAGGGAAAGTTTCAAAGAGAGCAGTAGGCAGATGGGGACAAGGAAGCAGTTGCAGCTATTGAGAAGGGAAGTCCACATGGTCTAAGGAACAAAAGGTGGGAGCAGAGGGAGGGGAATGTGTATTGGGAAAACGACAGCTGGCTGAAGGTATTGTGGCAAAAAAATGAAGGAAGACTGCAGAGCTTTGTAAGAATGATGGTAGAAAGATAACAGTGTATTAACTGAATGAACTGGTCAGAAACTTCATGAGATAAGCAACAAAAGTAGGTTTTAGCTTCTAAAGTTCCTTTTGGCCCCAGGATGACTCTTTCAACATAGATACACATATAAGGGTCTATATTTTCTCTCCTGAATTGCAGAGCAATTTTCTCATCATGTATGAATACACTAGTGTGAGGTCTGTGTTCCTGCCATTATTTCAATGTTTACAGTCACATATTGAACATATATTGAACATACACTTGAACTTTGGTATCCCATATTATTACCTGAACAAGTTGCATTAAATGTCATTTAGCAGACTACCTGTGACTGGAACATGCAGTTCCTATCATCCTCTTTTACAAAGTCCCCCTTATGTGTATGTTTACTTACAGAATTATAAATTTCTAACAGGGAGTTCTCCCTAATCATTACTGACGTATACAAAGCTTATTCTGAAATGGTTCTCCTTTTCTCAGTTCCTCAAGCAACTTCTGTCTCTCTTTGCAGAAATTCAATTAAAATTGGATCATTCCTGGAGAAAAAATAATGATTTCTACACCAGAATTTACAATAAACAGCAATAGAAAGTTCATTCCCAAATTCCTAATTGTCCCTGCTCCCAATTTCATACACAGTCCTTTCACTCTCATATCTATAGATATCTGCAATACCTCTGTAAAGACAGGTAGTCTTCATCTTTGAATGAAGTATTTTCTTTGCAAAAGAGATTGGATTGCCTTAATTAAGAAAAACAAAAACACAACCAAAACAAAACCAAATAAACCCAACCAAACTCACGTCAAAAAACTACAAGTGTCTCTATTTGAAAGCTTATATTGGAATGGAAATTAAATCTCTGTGACCTAATAATATGCATAAGTTACAGGAGATTCTGTTACTTGTTCTGAAATTATCAAAAACTGTTGAAGTGAATTACAGCTTCAAAAGTGGATCTGTGCCCAGGCATTAGACTATATTTAATTTAAAGCTCTTTTTTTTAATTATTTTTTCCTTGCAGACTGAAGAATGGTATAGAATATCAGACAGCAGTTGATAGAAGATAAGATAATTTATTAAATATTAAGAATAAGGATGGAGGGAGAGCATAACATTTTATTTCAGTCAGTCTTAGCTTTGTTTTAAATAAATAGATGTTATTTAATCATGCATTCCCCTGTTAACATAAATAAAAATGCTTATCTCATGTTCTCTGTGACAATAAAAACCACAAAATGACTATCATTATCTTCCTGGCAATTTTTACTCTTGATCAAAGATTAACCTGATCTGATCTGCCTGTTTCCTATACTGAAATTGGAAGTTACACTGCAGCATTCACTATCTGTGAAGTGTCAAGTTTCTCTATTTGTTCCACCAGGGCATAATGCTTTAACAGACTTTTAAGATACTTCTGTCTAACATAATTAAAAATAAAACATTTTTTCAGCTTCCTTGTTTGAAATAAACATTGAAGCATTTGGTAAAGTGAGTCTGAAAACTAGATAGGAATTGAGAAACTGTTTCTCAGTTATTTGAGGCAGCATTGATTACTAGTTACAATATAAGCACAATACTCCTAATTCACTATTGATAAATAAAAAAACCCCTCGGTTCCATCTCAAGGCTTGGCAATGACTGTGGGTGAAATGAACACAATACTTTCTGTTCTCACTTTAAAAGACGGATACACTCACAGAAAGTTTGGAAGTAGTTATGGGTTTGAAGTGCTTCAAGAGAAGAAAACACAATAGAAGCGATGAAAGAACATTTGTGATGTTCTGTAGTGTCATGTTGCTTCCACTTCACACTATGGTTTCCTTTGAAGTTCCAACAATGCTTTTCTCACATCCTGCCCAAGATCCACTTGCACCTTAACTCAGAAGTTGAGATGGAGAATCTAGATTTCAAAGTCCAGAAAAAGATCAAGAGCCCATAGCTATACCTGTCGTAGTGTCCAAAATTATTTTCTATCTCCAAAATTCCCCAAGAGTGATGCTAATAATGACTGAAAAATATGATTTTCAGGTGCAATCCACTATACAATATAAAACCTGCACAATCTCTGTGATCTCCACTGCAAACTTTAATGGTGACTCACAGGAATAAAGTCACAGCTAGTACTAACAGGCTGCGCCTCTGATTTTCAGGTTGTTTATACATTTGGAACATGCTACACTCCAGCTTTGCCATGATGACTTACAAAACACAATGATGCTAGCTGTAATGCTTTAAATGGGTCCTGAACCACACAATGTTTAAGACTCAGTAATTTTTTATTTAAACTTAGGATAGCAAGAAATTTAGAAGATTAAGAAAAAAAAAAAAAGACACTTCTATTTTTATACATATATATATAACTTTCAAGTGAATCTGCTTTATGCAGCCCTACATTTAAAAATAGAATGTTCTTTTTTTTTTCCTAATGGGTCTATGTAGTTTTGTCATGTGATGGAAAACATGCCAAAGAGAAAGGGATGCTTCCAGTTTGTTGTTTATTGTACTGTTTTAAAAAAATACTGGTTGGAGGCATTCCTGGAAAATACCATTATTTAGCAATTCTGCTCAGTGCTTTGAAAAGGCAGCCCTGGACTTTATCCCATGAACCCTCACATGAGTGACACTTACTCTTGCAAGTAGCACAACTGGAGATAGCAACAGATCACCATGTGCCATATATTTCCACTCTGTGGGGCTGATACACTGTATTGTTTCTTACTGTTTATGCCTGTCCATTCTTAAGAGCTTTGAGATTACACATGCCGTCTCTAAATGTTCCATTTCAAATGGTATCACAAAATGCAGGATAATTTTTATTAGCAAGCAACATGCATTGGACTGCTCTGATCTCTTCCAGGCAGAGGTCCCATCACAGTTATCCCATCTCATGGGACCTAGGCACACTGAAAGGGCAGGTTACCCTTTAGGACAGAATAAACAGCTTCCCATTATCTTTAGCCTAGGGCAACAGATAAACACCATAATTTATGCAGTGCATGTATTTAGAAAAGTTGACTGTGTTTAAAAACATAGCCTTTTAAAAATGATCTCTTGAGTTAGCTATAATCCTGAAGGGTTCTGCATTGTACAAGTGCAGTATAAAATTGTATGTGAAATAATTATTAACCTCTGTCACTTATATATGGTAAAAGTACCAATGGATTTTTTAAAAAAACAGAGAAGACATGATCAGTGCCTTGTAAAATTTAAATCAAATAGCCAAGAGTAAATAGAACAAAGAGTAATCTGAAAGAATGTGTGTATTTTTTTTTTTCACCAAACCAAACATGAAAAAATGTATTTTACAAAAACCTAGCATTTTAAAGGTTTCCAGACATATTTTGCATGGAATGAGACAAAAGATATGTGAGAAAAATACAAAGATATTATTAGGGTTTGTAGAGGAGTTAATCAATAAATAAATAGGAGTCAGATAGCTAATTCACAATGCAAAGTTCACAGTACTTGGACATTTAATTGCTCAATTAAGCACTCAGTCAAAGCACATGGGTTTTGCTGCAGTGCATTTAAATGGCTTATACACAGTTTGACTCTACGGACATCACCTGAGACTTTATTACTCAATATGCCGACAAAACACTCAATCCCAGTAAATTTTTCATGGGTGCAGCCATCGATTCCCTGTGGTACTTGTGCAACAGTCTGCAAAGTCATCTAGGACATTTTCTGCTGATGTCAATGAGCCCTGAATCAGGCCTGCCATCACAGAATGGTGCTAATACCAACTTTGAAAGAGTAGGGTACGGAAAAAGAAGCCCACCCTTAAAAATGGATGTTAAAAACTGGATGGTACTTTGTAAGGAGTCATAATCAGAGTAGAAAGAACTAGGGTAATATTGGTTCTAATTCCCTGAACATAACCCACAGTCTTTACGGCAAGACTTAATTTGGTGATTCGGTATACATTTTTTTTAGGGAAAAAAAAAAAGTCTCTCGTTGAGTGTCACATCTATATCCACTGTGTTCATCGGTGTATTTCAGAGCTGTGAATACATTTCACACCAATACCTAAAGGGTGCAGTAGGTACTGAGTTGAGCTAGGTGTCTCCTGTTGTATTCTGACAGCACAGAAAGAAGAAAATGCAGTACCCTAGTGAATTAACTTCAGATTTGACCTACAGAGGCAGGTTTCTATGGGGTAATGTTAACTAATTCACTATAGGCTCATTTAATCCTGAGGTCTCCTGCAAATAAGGCTGCCAAATTGCAAAGGTGCCTTGTGAAATCACCTATTGTACATTAGATGCTTAACAGAGATTCTAGTGTTCATCTGCCAAGTCCCTAGACATGAAAAGCTCATGTTTTACCTCACTAAAGACCCTTTTTTTGACAGGAGAATGAGAAATGCAACAGACTGCAGGTTGCCAATAATGATAAGAGGTTTACTAAACTTGTTTTAGACATTAAATGCTAGTTTGGGGGCCTTTAGCTCTTGGGTGTTTTCTGTGACACCAAAAAAAATGTAACAAAACCACAAAATAACTTCACATAATGATACTTCCATATCTCATAAGCAGTGATTCTAATAAGGAGCAAGTTCCTGCTCCCATTTAAATCAACAGCAAGATTTGCACATACAGGACTGGTGTCTTTACACAGCTTTTATCTTTTTTTTTTTTTTATCTTAAATGTTTTCTGTGCTAATTTTCATTCCTTTCTCTCTTCCTCTCTTTCATAATTTTTTACAAAAAACATATCTGCCTTGAAATATTTGTAATTATTAAATTGCATTAAACCCAGAAATTTCATCAATTAATTTGTACATCATCAAAATAAGCAGCCCTTCACTTCAGTCAAATAGCAAATTGTAACATTCAGAGATCAATAGCTATAATGAAACCATGAATATTCTCCAGAATAAGAAGTCAATAAATAATAGGGCCTCCAAATATCTGCCTCAGAAATATCTTAAAACATATTAGAACCACGAATTTCAGAGACTTAGCAAGTATCCCATTTTTGCGTGCAGTTTCAAAGCAAAAAATGCATTAGGATACTCAAAGGATATGTATGTACTTGAAATATCAAAGTAGTTGAGTAGTATTATATTGACTTAGGAGGAAAGAATACTGTCTCACAAGGGAAAAAAGAGTCTTCAAGAGAGATAGATTTTTGTTCTTTAAAGTAGACACTAACTTATTTTGCATCTCTTATGACTCTGTGATGAGAAATAAAACAAGTAGATACAGTAACAAGTTGTGCCAGAAATTCAAATTTCTACTGAAATAGTGTTGTCAGAAGTGGAATCCACAGCAGAAAGACAGGACATATTTTCCAACCATTTTCACCATAACTGCATAGGCTACTAGTTCATGAATGAAATAAAATATAAAAAAAAGAAGAATCAAACAAAGAAATAAAAAATGAAATAAAGCACAATATCCTAGTGATAGATTTCTTTGCACCACACAGTCATTCTTTTACCTTCAAGACTAGTATAGCCAATATGCTATATAGACTTTAAATACTCGCTAGAGGTATTTCCCCTGCAGGACCACTTTTTCTAATGAAACATCAACACATGGCAAAACACAAGCAAAATAGATCACAGATCATTCCTATTATGCAAAAAAAAAAAATAAAAATCTTTGTAGATAGAAAGCTGGTGGTGGTTTTGTCTCCATCCATGTCTACCATCATGTGAATCATTCAAGGAGACAGGTTTACACAGCTTGGTTTACACAGAAGAGGACTCTGTTATTGCAGATTTCCTGATTGAAAAGCTGTGAACATTTGCTGTATATTCGATAAATCTGAGGTATTAAGAGCATATAGAACTGCTGGGGTTGCAAGGGCTATCTGGGCAGAGTGTGACCTTTCCCAGGGACACACTGAAGGCTTATTTTGCAGTTGTAAGTGAATATATAATATAACGCATGTTCAGGAATGTTGGGGTGTCCTGACAGCATCAGAATTCCTGTGCCTGGGTAAAAACCAGCATGCACATGCCTGGGTGATGGTCACTAGAAATCCCAAAGACCCTTAGGATCCCAGATTAAAAGCAGCCAAATTAGAAGTGTGCAATCCATTAGAGTTACCATCTGAAATTCTGGGCGCTCTTATAGTTTTTAAAATTTGCAGAGTCCAGAAGGATAGGACTCATCCAAGAAAACCTGAGTCTATAGAAGTTTTATTTTACCAACTCGCCAGGAATAAGAATGTGGAAAAATATGTAATAATAATGAATGCTGATGAACTTCAGCTAGCCAGAATCAGGGAACTAAAGCAGGTTTCCTGAGCCCATCTCTCTCATGAAGTCAACTTGAGCAGCATGGATAAGGTTAATAGAAAAAATCCTTCTGATCTAATGTAGAATTGACACAGAAAAGCTGTGTTGTTAGTATACAAGCTAAACTGAGCTGACAAGCTGGGTAAAAACAAGTATTATAGCTTGTTCATCATTAAGAAGCAGCATGGTGTTATTTTCCAGAAACTGATAAATGCTTTTTGCTGCCATCGGCTGTCTAACAGAATATCAGTATCTGTATTTTGCAAAAAATGTTAACTTGTTAAAACAGAAGTTTCTTCATTGGGAATAGACCTCTTGGTCACACACAATACAATGTTGCATTAGAAAAAATTTGCCTATTCTATCTTTATTCTGTGATAGAAACTTTGCAATTGTAAATTTCTGCTGAAATAGGGACTAACCAATAGAAAGTAACACTTTGGATGGGAGTCCTTGTAGAAATTAAGCTCCAATGTTTCTCAGAAGGAGAGATTCATTATGAAAGCAGTTAGTTTTAATGAAGAGAGATCAACCAAAAATTTGAACAAATCAGAAACAAAACTTTTTCCATATTGCTTATTATTTGGATAATTTTAATTCCCAGGACTGTGCTCCACAGGCTGTTTAAACAAAACTCCAAGCTTCTGGATTTTGGCTGCAACCAACATGAAAGTGCAGAAGAGAGCAGCATATTTTTGGCATTTATCGCTTGACTGTGTCCTAAAGCTATTAAAAATCAGTGGCTGGAAATCAGCCCTTTGCTGAGGCATCACAGAACTTACTTCCATTTTTTGATTGTTTTGAAAACCTTGGCATCAGAAATCTCTCTCTCCTCTGCCCCACTGGGAAACCTGGTGTTGGGTTCCACAGGACTTGGCAGCATCTCTCCTTGGCCCTTCTGCTGTTTAACCACACGCTGCCCTGGGGTTTCCGAATCAGACACACATCAAGCTTCGTGGTGTGCCTCTGATGGAAAAACCTTTGAGCAATTCAGCTCTTCTACACAGTGTGGTTTGCAAACAGCACAAGCCCCTGAGTGCTCAGAGGCTGAATTAATGCTTGAAGGGACAAGTAGCTAATAGAGGGTTTCCTAACACTGGTAGGACAGAATGGGCCATGTGCTTCAGTAAAGAAAACATGGCTGTGGTGCTCGTGCTGTGCAAAAGTGTAAAATTCTTCCTTCTTTCTCCTTCAGTTATTATTCATTTATAATGCAAAAACATGCCATTCAATAATCAGAGTAACAGCTCCTGCAAACACTGAAAAAGCTGATAGCACGGAACAAAGCTTTTTTCTTCAAAGTCTGTGGGAAGCTTCTCAACCTGTGATTTAACTTTAGGATCTGCAAAATTGCAGAAAGCAGATTCAAATATCCCTGTTCAGAGTGCCTGGCCCATTAGTGCTCTCACTAAATTACAGCTGGTCAGTTGATTAAAGATGAAAGTATCCAGCAATGACTGAAGAACCACAAAAAACCAGCTGCAACAACTGGGCCAGAATAACCCAGACTTGGAGCACTGCTCTTCAATAATAAGTATCCTGGTTAATGATCTTTGAATGTAAACAACCAGGATTAGATGCAACGCATGCAAAGGCAAGCTATGGATATGAGGAGGCAAAGATGGGGTGTTCCAAAGATAGCACAACGATCAAAACAGGCCTGACAGCAAATCCCAAACGAGGCTGTAAAACAAAAGGGCATTTTTATGGGTGGAAATTATTTGTAATATGTTATTCTCCTCACATAATAAAGAGGAAGTCTCTTTTTTCCCTTTTACTGTCCCCTTATATATTTGATTGAAACACTTCCTTCTGGTCCTCTCTGCCAAATCTCAGTATCAGAGGAAATATCAGCTCACTATTGTTAGTATATAAATTAGCTGAACTTCATCTAAGAGCACTCTATAGAACTATTGTGCCAAAAAAAAAAAAAAAAGAAAAAGAAAAAAGTCACTATTCTCTTAATGTACTGCATCTCTATTTTAAATAAACCTGCACAGAAAACAGGATTCCTTGGGAGAATTTAAAGGAGTACAAAAGGCAGCACATGGAAAGCAACCTCTGCAAGTATCTTGGCTCCACATAGACCAGACATAACCACTGTCATACTGAATATTACCTCATTCTGCACTACATAGGTCTGTGACTGTAATTGATTTTCTGGGTCGGCAGCCAAACTGAAATACTGGAACCAGAAAAGTAGCTTTGCCTCTTTGGTACTGTCCTCACCCTGGACTGGGGAAGAACAAACTTGACCTGGACTTCCCACTTTTCTAAATGCGACTGAAACTCCAGGCTCTAGGACAAGCAAACAGGAGAGTAAACATGGCCAGTGACACCTTTGCTGTTAAAGCTGTTTCAGCAGTGGTGTGAGTGTCCAGGCCATGAGCTGCGGGGGACCCTGTGGGACAAAGCTGCCAGGAGAGCAGCCTGTGGACCCCTGGGATGGCAGAGCCTGGCACCTCTGGCTGGCTGGGCACAAGAGACTCCATGCAGGGCATCAGGGACAAACTATGCTACTGTGGTTTACTGAGGAAAGAATCAGAAGTAGCAGCTCTTTCCACCCTCACGAATGAAAGATAGAAAGCACACTGAAGAGAGAAGAAAAGCCCGCTCCAAATTCCCTCTAATTTTCTCCTTGGTGACAGTGTCCTTCTGCAGAGGGATGTGTGGTTTCCAAGACTCTCATGCTAAGATAAAAATCAAATTCCATAATCCCCAATTCAATGGCTAGAAGAGGGGTGGCATGACTAGCATTTATCTCCAGGATATTTTCTTCCTCACCCCAAACTGATTCTGCAGTTCTACTCAAAAGTGAAAACAGCTTTAGGATCAAAACTCCATTTGTGATGAATTTGTGGTCACTAAAAATGTTACCCAACTCTGTTGAATAAATTGCAGGATAAGGCCAGTCTAATCCTTCCAATAAGCTCAAGATTAAGCCAGCATTTTCTCAGTGACTTTGCAGAACTTTACAGCAGCCCCATTAACCCGACCAGACAGGCCAAAACCAAAGCCATCATCCTGTAATGCTAAAAAAGTCACGGTGGAGTTGTTAAGCAACTGCTACAACAGTTTTTTGGGTATGACATGGGATAGAAGCACTCGATTGCCTTCAGCAGTTCTCAAGGTATTACATATGAAATCCAGGATAACCATAAAGCTTATTGTGAGCTGAAATAACATGGCAACAAATGATTTCAGCCTCTTGCTAAGACTGCCAGTACTCTGTCATTTGGCAAACCTCTGAGAAGACACAAATATTTGTTTTTCTAAATCTCAGACAGCTTTGAGTTTGCAAAGCTACATAAACAAATGAATTACATGAAATCCGTGACTGACCTACAAATCCCACCCTGCTTATTCCTCTTTTCACTTCCCCTTCTGGCAGTTCAAATTCAGGAGACATCAGTCTGTTGCTAGAGTAGATTTATGCTGCTGGAACATTTACCTTGAGGCCAAATGTTAGCTCTATTTTTTATTCCCATCCAAAAGAATGTTTACTGGGCAATGCTGAGCAACAGTAGGATGCAGCAGGCTCATTTTATCTTCTTGTTTTAAATCTCAGGGTAGAGAGTATCAAACCTCAAAATATAGTCTTTCTGTATGTATAAATATGTACATATATAAGAGATTCCCACCTGCTTCTGAACTCTTCGCTGTTAGTATTTTTGAATGTTCTTTCCATATCAAAGATGATCTGTGAATTTTACTGTTGAACATGTTAGTCTCTAATCTCAACATTGGATCTCTACAATGTTCTCTCTTTAGCAAATTGTTTTATTTGTTGTCATCAAAAACCTGAAATATTCCTCTTCTCCCTCCTCACTTTCAATTACTTCTGCTGGCACTGGCATCAGCTGCTGCTTCTGCAACTTTGCCAGCAACTGGTTTGCACTAAGGAATAATTAAAAAAAAATATTAAAAAGAGAAGATAATGTAAAGGACTTTGAAGATAACATGAAGGACTTTGTTGGCTTCATCTGATCAGCTGTCCTTAAGTTGCAGAGTTAGGTAGCTCCTTTGAGAACATGTAATGTTAAATATTCATGGATATCCAATTCTGAAGCCATAATACTGAATATTCATACTGGAAATACAATCCTAGGAGCTTTGCTTAGCATATAAAGGAATAGAAACATAGCTGTTAAACTGAAGTATGGTCTGAGCTGCAATATTTAATATATACTTAATTAGAATGAGCACAGTAAGGCTTATTAAACATAAACATTTAAAGGCTGAGATTTGGCCTCAATACAAATTCTTCTCTCCTGAAATTGAAATTTAATTTGGGGTCACTTTTAACACAAATTAGAAATGAAGTCTTCTTCTTGATGAGAGAGAATGACACTGGTTTTAGTTTTACAGTTTTGTAACCAAGAAAATGACTGTAGTAGTAAATTCATCGTAACTCTTGGCGGTTGAATGGCTCCTTGTTTGATGCTGAACAGCCCAAGCGAAGACAATGTTAGTGTGCTCAGCACACATTCATCACGGAAGTTTTTACAGATGTTTGAGTTGTATGTTGGATCTTCATGTGCCACCCTGAGTCCTGACAGCTCCAGAGGAGTTCATCACACATGAGGCCAACCTACCCAATGACATTGCTTTATCCCAAGTGAGGCCACTTGAGTTGTGATCAAGCATCCACACACTCACTGACAGTGTGGGGAAGGATGCTTTTGTAGGGGAGCAGGCAGGGAGGAGGAGTTTGCTCATCTGCTTTGAGGCTGTGATTCTTCTGATCCTGACAGTGGCAAAGCTGTGGCTCCTGCAGGCTCCCTTTGGTGGACTCTGTTTCCTTGTTGACCTTGTCACTGCAGAGCATGGTGGAGAATTTTTCTAATGTAACCCATCCGAGATTTCTCCTCCTGTCCTCCCCTCGCCTTCCCAATAGGCTTTCCAGCATGGCTTGGATTAGTCTTAAGCTCTTGCGGTTTCTTGTTTCAGATTTTGGTTTGGCCATTTGTCATCCTGGTTCTGTTTCTCCTCTCTCTTTTCTTAGAATGACAGAACACAGGATCACCTCTCTGGATAAGATTATAAATGGTTGCCTGTCAAATTGCCAGTAACGAGTCTCTGCCAAATTTATATTCTAAAATTCCCCGAGCAGCAATTTAATTACATTACTTTGGATACAGCACCATAGCAGCTGCATTCATTTGCTGAGGATTCATTATGGTTTATGGTGAAAACAATGGCAAATTAGCTCTGATGTGTTTTGGAATTTGCTCTTTGTTTAGTTTAGAATAGCCCTGTTTTAGTGAGCATGACTCCCAAGCCCATTTGATCCTCCAGCCTGTGAGAAAGTGGGAAGGCTCTGACATGAGTTCTTAAAAATCAGATATATCTACACCTGTTGCAGCTCAGCTATTGAAGTTCTACTAGTTTGTGGTTAAAAGGGAGTTGCCAGACAGATCCATTCCGCTATATTTCAAGGACTGCTCTAGAACTATTTCAGAAGTCATGTATAAATCAAAATGAATACATAAATAACAAAATCCTCAGTTTTGTCCATATTTTTCATGGATGAACTCTTCCCAAAGCAGAAAATATTATATCCCTACTAGAAATCTAGTAAGGCTTCTCAACAAAAGCTAAAACAAATTACTTCTATGACTGCTTTGAAGCTCAAACTTTAAGCCAAATTTGTGAAATATTTGTTCAATTTTTGTAACTGTCTGGTGGACTTACAGTAAGTTCTAAACACATACTAGAGGTTGACATGAAGCCTAATCATAGGGCAAAATTCACAGCAGGTGGGTAAAAAGCTCCAAAGACCAAATTTGTTCTCCGATCACTATTCCTAACAAAAACTGTAGCTTCCAGTCTAGTTACAAACTAGACTGGAAGCTTTTGCCAGAGCACTAACATCATGTGAGGGGTGTAACTTCTGCAGAGAATTTTTGTATGGAAAAAAGTCTTTGTACAGGCATCGTTATGGCACCACTTTTGTACCTCTGTAGTTCATTTCGCTTTGTTTGTCAATGTAGCTGTTTTTATTGGCAAAAATACTTTCTGGCTACTTAACAACATAAGGAAAAAGAAAGCTTTCTTTTTTCAAATCCTGAAAGGTTGACTCAATGTCAAAAATTCCATCCGTACATCTTAACAGTGCTCTGTGGGGATAAAGAGAACAACCCTTAGCAGAGCTGGACACAGAGAAGTTGCTATATCCACTTTTTATGCACAGTTAGGGGCTGTAGATGGAATTGCTCTTCCTTGCTTAGGATAATAATTTTCTTCCCTGTCCTGCTCTGTAAGATCCTCATCTTTACTGTGTGCCAGAACCAGAGTAGGTCTGAACTGTCACTGAGTCATTTCAACTTGATAGACATCCAGAAAATTAGTCACTTAACATGCATAGTTGTTTTTTTAGTGACCTTGAGAGCTGTTATAGATCAGGGTGAGAATGTACAGGCATGGCTCAGATGCTGAGGATGAAGTAGGGATACACTGCTACAGGAGAGGGAAAACGGTGGACCCACAGAATCTATCCATTAAATTGATTTGGCTGCTGGGAAATTGTATTTTAGACACCTGACTTGTACATCTACTATCAGCATCTAGCGCAGCAGTCTTCCTAGACTACATCAGAGAGAACGATGTAACAGGATGCACCAGTTTTTGGCAGCAGCAGACTTGTTAAATTGGTTCAGTGATCCCATAATGTATTCTCAGTGCTAGAAGTATAAACAAGAAAAAACCCAAATAATCAAAAATAAGTGCCTAATAAATAATTAAAAAATCCAATAATATTTGCTGAAGCAATGTGGAGTTATGCTGGTATGCCTGAGGCCAGAATTTGATATATGCTGTAAATATAATATGAAGCAAAAGTAGTAATAAGGCAAACTTTTTAAGACTGAACAGGAGGCCTTTCACTCAAACCACCAAGATATTACTGCTTTACAGCACTAGAAACCAATTACATGAATTCTGACTCTTAAGCAGAAATACTCAAATTATGTACATAGTATGTAAAAGAATAAAACCTCAAAGCTTCAAAACATTTCTCTTCTACCTGGCATGCCTTGTTTAAAGTGTCTTCCCATTACTGAAGCATCTAGCTACACTCCAGAGTTTCTGACAGACTTTCCCTACAAATTTTTCTGTAGAAATGAGTCCGAGAGAGCAGCGCTGAGACAAGCAGCTTCCAAGATCGGATATTTGCCTGACCTTACAGATCTCCTCAGGAAGGAAACATGTTCCTCCAAGGAAAACATGTGACAGCAGATTCAGAGCCCATTCTGCAAGCAGGAGTCATTCAATGAGGCACTCTGCTCTTGAACTTCAGGGTGAAATGAGCTTCCTACCATACTTAGAAAATATCAGGAAAAAACAGAACAAAGCAAAGCAAAACAAAACTATTAAAAAACCCAAACCAAACAAATCACCATAAAAAACAAGCATCCTCCCCTTTACTTTTCTGTTGTGTTTCTTCTTGCAGTGACAGTTCAATTGTTATACTATAAGCAGAGTAATTCCAAAATAAGCTCTCTCACATCTGAATTTGTAACTTGTGACAATCATTTACAAGTAACCCAACAATTTACCTGCACCCTTACATTGCAAACACTCAACTCTGCACACAATAGAGGCAACAATTAGGCTAAAATAGTTTCCTAATTTATTCAAAATTATTTTGATGTTGTATACAATAAAATCCAAAGCCTTCACTGACTTTAACAGTGCTGAAATTAAGCATTATGAGATTTAAGAGCACAACTCCAAATCAGGCTTGTTTGCTTGTTTTGTTGTTTGTTTGATTTTTTTCCTAATGAGTAGTAGTGATTTATTTGACAGACAAATTACATTGCTTTCAAGTGTGAACGTGCAAACTGATTTAGACAGAGCAAGAATCTATTTAAAACTGCTCAAAATTTAGACTTCATTTAAGTGTTTTGCAGGTATTCAGAAAAATGTTTTATTAGCTTATCACCATCTTTACCAAGCCTCTTTTAACAAAAGACATGAGAAGAAAATTATTAATTTAAAAGAGGTGGTATTACTTAGAGTAATTCACTGTATGTTCAGACAAAGGCTTTCAATTTGTATAAACATCGACAAAGCTGGAAGTAATCAAGTAAATTAAAGGGGTAAAAAAAAAGTTCCCCTGATAATATTCTTAGCCAAAAAGAACTATAGTAATTCATAGCATCCCGCTTCCATAAGAATTTCTGTGCATTGAAATTTTAGGAGAGCTGGAGAACATGTCTACCAAGTCTGAAAAAAAAAAAGCTAATTCAGCAGAGAGAAAGACAATGTGAAAACCACAAAACAGTTTCATGGTTGCTGCTCTAATTGGTGGATCTGAATGGAAAGGTCACTTTTTCCTCAAGAGTGATCATAAGAAATGCTCAAAAGAGGGTGAAAACCTCATCATATGCCTAATATAATGCCCCTTACCCCCGCAAGATGCAGCATATTTTTAAGTTGAAGGTTGTAATCAAATGCAGAAGGGACAATAACATCTGCCCATATTTAAGGTACGTGAAAAAAAAAAAGAAAAAGATTGCATCATCCTATAAATTTCATGCAAAGTTTGCACAGCCTCATCAGACACCTTGAGCAGCTCCTTTCCCTAAATGAGTACGAATCACCCTATGGGATGAACAACGGCCTCAATGCAGGGGCTCTCTCACATGGCAGAGTTTTCAGTGTACTGATGGATTTTAACCCTCAGTGCTTGTCTTCCAACAGCAAGGACTCACAGAGAAGCAAGCGGCACTCAGTCCCGCAAAGCTGAATAACACCCTGAGCAACAGGAGGGCCCCAGCATTGGCAGGACCATCCTGGAGTGACCCGCTGCCTCAGCAGCCGCCAGCATCTGTGTACATGGGGGAAGCAGGAGCCATAGGAAAGACCATAAAGTGACCAAGAGGTCCATGTCTACTGGAAAAACACAAGGGCTTTCTTTACCAAGCATTCAACTCTACCAGTCTCTTGCATATCTGCACATATATTTTTCCCCTTTTATAGGTTACAGAATATAGTTAGGTTTGCTATACTAGCAAAGACATTTAAAATATCTAGTTTTGTACTGACAATTTCTTATTTTTTTGAACTGATAATGTCAATCAAATATTTGTAATATTTTAATAGTTCCTTCAATTATTCCTTTGAAGGGTTTTCTTGCACATATGTGTTTAGACTTCGGGCCACAAATAAAACATTATAGATACCTACTCAGCTGACCTATCATTCATACACTGATCAGTATGTTTTCTTCTCTTTGGTAACTTAATATGAAGACAGATATTGCTCCAGTTCAGTTTGGATGAGTTATATTCCCCATACGCTGCTGGCTTAATCTGGAAATAGAGTTTGTACACACTGTCATTAACTACAGCCTAATGAGTCTCCTTAATGCTTCTACCACGAGACACATGTGTTGTGAATAGCTGCCTGTCTTCAATCTCTTTTAACATTTGGCTGCATCATAGCAAATAATAAAACTCGGGTGCACAGCCTCGTATTTCAAAACAACCAGTACAACTCCAGAAGTGCAGAGATGAGTTTCAGTGGTGAGGCTACTGTAATGCAGGAGCCCACAGCAACTGCGAGCTGGCAAAGCAGAGTGCCAGGGGACACAACCGTCCTGAAAACCAGAACAACATTAATCCATATAACTAATACAGCAATGCAAGTTCTCTTTTACTTTGTCAAAGGATGTTTTAGCTTTTCTGATAGTTAATGAAAGACGATGGTGTTTTTTGTTTTTTTTTTGTTTTGTTTTGTTTTGTTTTCTTACCTTTAACTAATTTTACCTATCTTCTGGATGTAGATATGGAAAATTTCTCTGACATTCTAATGTGTTACAAGCTTGAAATGACATTGTTATTCACAGACAGCATGAAATCTCAATGTGAATTGCATGAGAAAAACAGGAGAGTTTGGCAAGTCATAAAAGTATCCATATATATCCAAACAAAATTCAAAGAAAAGACAAAAACTGGATAATTTTTATCAGGGAATAACTTTTTTTTTTTTCAGTTTTCAGCAGCAGCTTCAAATTAATCATTACTTCCTCCAGCTCTGATACTCTGAGCATGGTAAGATTTTTTCCAGTGTGATCTACCATCAGAAATGATCCAGCTTATTTGTAGCTGAACAGTTTAGCTTCTGAGGCAAAAGTGCAAGCTTAATACCATTAAAGTATGTATTTAAATATGTGTATGCATTATAGGTGGAATTACAGGAAATGAAACAGAAAAAAAATGCTTATAATTTTAGGCATAGCCCTGAAGAAGAGGTATATTAGTGATCTCATCCTTACAATAGTCCTGGGACTCAAAAGCTCCATCCCCAGGACCAGCCATCTACAGGACCATACTCCTGACTATGAACTCATTGCTTGCCCCTTTTTCTCTTCCCTTTCCAGTTTTCAGCTCTCACAATCTCTTGAGGCTCTTTCAGAGACAGGTGTATATGCAAACACACAGGTGCTAGCAGGTGGCACATAATTTTCTAAATTTTGCAGTGCAATTCTAGCTATGACAAAGTCTCACATCTTGGCGACTGGGGACAGCTGAAAGTGGGTTGGTCAGCTCTAACTGGGGGGGACATATACGGTAGAGGCAACACAGAGCTCCAGTCCCTTGAGCACTTTCATCCGAGGCATTAAAACAACCCTGCACGTGCTCCCCTTCCACAGTTTTAAATTGGGATATTGCATAGAACCAACACTGCACACAAAGGAGAAATTTGTAAACTAAGTGATTCCATTCCATTCTACAGAAATTAAAAAAGAAAAGGTTATCATTGAAAGCAATCCTGCTGGTACCATCAAGGCACTCCATCAAGAAAGTCAGTGATATATTACTCATTAGCTTCCCAATAGGTTCTAAACATTTTACTGATGAAGACAATTTATACTGTAAGAGGGCAGGAATTGGTTAAGTAAGCATTTACAGAAGGTCTAGGAATAACTCAGTATAGTCATAGAATGATAAAATCACCTAATTTTCCATTTTATTTCCCGCTTCTTCATTTTTCACTGACTCTAGGTAACTGGAAAATAGAACAGGCTCTATCTGATTTGTGGGAGTGCATTATGAGACGTGAAAGCTGTGAGGGGCAGGAATCCCTTTACCCGACATCTTCGTTATAGGTGCTGGCTCTTGAGAGCAACAGTGTCCTTCCCAGCAAAAGAATTCCTGTGTGGAGGGTCAAGGGTTGCCAAGGGACATAAAGGGCTGGATGGCTGGTTTTGGGGACAGGTAAACATGGTGGGGAGAAAGACGGAACACACAGTCTTAACACTCATACCAGGCTCTGAGGCCAAAGTGTGCTTTAGCAACTCAACACGGCTTTCCAATCCATGACCTTCTGGAAGAGATTACATGGACTATTCAGGCTTTCCAGATTAGGCACCATATTGGTATGAGACCCTTTGTACAGATTCAGAGGGCTGAGGATACGTAAAAATATTATCATTTTGCTAGGAAGTGTACACGTTGCTGAAAAAAAGAAAGCCAAAGAAAATCGTAATAGATGTAGTCTTGTAAAGCCTG
This sequence comes from Nesoenas mayeri, assembly GCF_963082525.1. Classification (NCBI taxonomy): domain Eukaryota; kingdom Metazoa; phylum Chordata; class Aves; order Columbiformes; family Columbidae; genus Nesoenas; species Nesoenas mayeri. The sequence continues at coordinate 102,656,485 of NC_137541.1, forward strand.
AAATGGAAAATAGTGTGCTGGGACGATGGCTGTATTTGTGTTTTAAGATCAGACAATATGAAAAAAAGTAAAATAAGTCATGAAAATTGTTCAACATAAAATAAAGAACTAAAATGCTTTAATCATGCTCCTATGATTGTATGTCATTACAGGACAGAGCTAAAGTGATTTAAATGTCTCTTCACAGAGTAATTTAAGATATTAAATAAAAGCCTGAGAGAAATCTGAATATTGAGTGTTCTGCAGTGCTTGTTTGTGTGATAATTTCATTCAGGTTTTGGGGTGGGTTTTGCTTGTTTAAAGCAAATTATTAACCACCTTCACCTTTGTCTGAAAATCTATTTGCTGTCACATTGTTTTTTAAAGTATTTGCATTAAGATAAGGTTATACCTTAAAATCAGTTCAGAATATACCTGCCTAACAAATAGAGCAACATATTCATACCCTTCTGCATATGTCTCAGTGCCACTGAAGAGTTTTAGCCTACTGTCCATGGGTTTTTTTAGTCACAACCTCCAACTAGCTTTACCATTCCCCAGTAAAGCACTAAAAGAATTAGATTACTCATTCAATTTATCAGTTATGAGAAGATGTACTGTTGTGCTAAAACTCTTAAGTGTTCTGCCTTTGAAAGGTCACTCATTTGTAACTTTTCCTGTCACCAACCCTATCCTTGTTACTCCGGTAAACAGTCATTACATTTCCTAAACAAATGGTCAGTCTATGCCTAGTGTTCTAAAACAGCTTGTTATTCGCCCTTACCCTCATCTATTTACTTCATTTCCATTTTAATTGTTTGTTTGTTTTTTAAATTGCTTTATTATTTATCATTTAAACAGAAATTCTCCTTCTGAGGAAGTCTATGTCATGCATGACATTCCAACATCAAATTTCGAGCATCATATTCCACCAACAACTTTCAAGCATCATTTTATCTAAAAACTCATAAGCAACAAAGTGTCAGTCAAGAGGTCATTACAATAAGCACATTTAGAGCTAGAACACGGACTTAAGGTCTGTTATCTGAACATTTTGGACCAACTCCATGGAAAATGATGAAAATATCTTTTAATTAATTCCCAGTTTGGCTCCCCTGGAAACCAAAGTCATGAAAACAAAGATAATAGTGCAGTACTGCTCACAATCTTACTTAATTCTTGTGTTCTTCCTGAATAGACTACGCCTTCGACACCATCATTTCCACTAAAAATTGAAGGAAATAAGTAGTATGCGAACACCTTTTAAAGACTTGCCAGCTGTTAAATTTGTGAAGGTGAGTTTAAAAAAACTGACTTGTGCTATCTAATAATTTATATATTATTTAATTATTTCATTAGAAACAATATCATGATACTTATAAATACTGTAAAGTCATAGTTCATTATATACAGCTGTAAATACAATGAATTTTGAACTACACTAAAACAGTCTAAAATTTTCAAAAAAGGAAAAAAAAAAAAAGCCAAATCAAACAAGCCCTCAAAAAAGGACTGATGTTATTATTAATATTTGTGCATTAACATTTTCTATAATCCTTCTAGACTTCGCCAAAGAAATACAAGATGGAGGAAACTGAGCCACTTGAGATAACACTAGACTAAAGAGAGAATGTTCTAAAGTCTGCCTTTATATTTATATGCTACATAATAAAATAAGTGTAGCTGGAAAACAGATGCAGTAAAATAGTTCATTTCTATATCAATCTTCTTCCATGCAACAACGTAATATTTTTGTATCTTTGCAAATAATGAAGCACAGCCACTTAGTTACATTTTCGCATGTATTTCTGGGCTAAGTAATATCAGATAATAGTCTATACTAAGAGATGTGACCATTCATCATTTTAATTTCATAAAAAATAACACACTGAAATATCTGTCAAGAAGTATTTAATCTAATAAAAAATCTAATACTAATATTAAGCTGCATCTAATCTAAAAATAATCTAGTAATAATGAAAGTCCACAAGCTCCACATTTTCAGATTGGATTATCGTGTTTTAACGATATGCTAAACCTGCATAACTGGCACTATAGAAAGTAACTTTCTACACTTTGAATCTATTAAGTACCATGTAAAGGAAAGTGCCACTTATCTAAATGTTTAATAACACGTCACTATAACACCGAAATACTATGTCTTTACCTATCAGTCAGATTTTTTTTTAGTTAAATAATTTCCCTTAAATAGGAAGTTAGTAAAGTTAGGGGTAAACAAGGAAACTACAAATTTAGATGTGAAATACTCAACTACTAAAAAACGCTATATGTATGGAATGTTAAAAATGGATATCAAGTAAAACTATTAACATGTAGTTCATATGTGTAAGTGACCCAATATATTTTAACTGACCTACACATATATATGAAACTGTATATACTTACTTAAAGTATAGGCACATGTGTATTTATTTAAATTCAAGATTCTAGATACTAGTGAGCTTACACATTACTAGAAATTACATGTATTTCTATGCTAGTCAAACAAGTCTACATACACATACAGACAAACATATGCAGTATTGCCTTTATATACTAACACAAGCACTATAAATACGTCCATAAAATGTGTATAGACACACATTTAGATGTATGCGCATAATATATTTATATGCAAGTCCAGAAACCAATGTTTCCAGTTTGTCAACCCCACTGTTTGCACAAGTATAAATTTATAAGTGCTGGGCTGTTATGGTATCACTGTATGTGCAAGTACAATATAATGTCAAGTAAAAATAGTTGGAAAGCTTCAACACATATTTTGCCAGTATCTCTACAAAGACTTTTCAGTATGAAAAATTTTAAAATTCATAATACACATAGCAGGAAAGCAGAAGTTTTTGCACTCTATTTGTAGAAGTTTTGGCCTTGACAGAGTCTCCTACTTTTAAACAGTCAAAGTAGGCTTATAAGGGCTGAATGCAATTTTCCTTACATGGAAACAGTTTGTGGCTGCTTCCCACCAAAAAATTATTTGTGAATAATTGAATTGACACACTGTAGAAAACCAATCCTTGCATCCTGAATCAACAACGTAGGGAAGATAGATGTGTATGAATTCTGCCACTGAAACTAGGTGAAAGCCGCACAAACAAGAAGCTCCCTTTTGTTCCTGGAATTACTGAGTGCCATTCAGAGGATGGCCCTGCCTTGGTAAACATGCCCAATACACGTCAGCACTAATAAGATTCAAACAAAAACATGGAGAACCACAGCTAACCTACAGCAGTTCCATTCAACAAAAGGTGCTTGACTAAGCACCACAAAAATTGTGCCAAAATTTGGCAAGAATATATGTGTCAGTGGTCAGATTCTCAGTAAATGTGAAGGTGAATAAAAACATTGGTTTCAATAGAGTTGTACTGGCTTTAAATAATTAAAAAATATGGCTTACTGTCTATTTTGTCTTTTGTTACACCCTTTCATGGCTTTTTGTTGATATTTAATGAGTGACATCTTTCCATCCACACCTTGCAACTTCTCCCCAAAATATTCTCTCTTGTTCAATATAAATTTTATATTTTAATTTTTCTTATCACTTTCTAGAGTATAAATACATCTATAGAACAATGGTAATTTTATGAATTTTCTCCAAAAAAAATGAACATATTTTTCACTTGTCTTTTCCTTTCCATTAAAACAATAAAAAAAGCAAAGAATCAATATCAAAAGTATCAAGCCATATATATTTTCTTTGAGGTAATATGGTGGACTAACCATAAGCATTTGTATCATCTATTTCTAAAGGTCTCGTTGTTTATGTAGCTTTTTTTTTTTTTTTCCTAATTTATACTACAATTTTGACCACCACCTCATAAATTCTGCGCTTCACCAGAATATTTCGTGTTCTCTGTCATGGTCATGGTTTACCATTTTTCCATTTTCAATATGCATCTGTCTATGATCTACTTAAAAAAAGTCCAACACCACATAAATAAACACTAAAACAACTATAAGCATGAAGCTCTCTCATGTGGTCATGTAACTAAGCAAGAAATTGCTCCTCTTGGAAGAAAACAAATGCTCTCACTCCCTCCAACCCAGTACAAGTTGAGAAAGAAAAGCACCAGTACAAGCAGTAGTTGCTAAGGGAAAATACTTTCTCATTTTCCAGTGTCCACAATTGCTGTTACATTGACTGTTAAAGACACTTCAGCATAGAAGCCTCTGTTGGACAAGTGTACAGAACTCCTAATTAAGAGGTTTCATTTTTGCCACAAAAGGAGCTAGATTGTAATGGCATCTTTTGTCCTATGCTTAATGAAGGATGATATATTGTTTAAATAATTAGTAACACCACTGGAAGAGAATGCAAGTAATTAGCATAGCTTGACACCCAGAGCAACACCAGTTGCTGTTGTTAGCACTAACAATGTGTCGATTTAAAAAGAAAACCACAAGAAAGAGAGTCACTTGAAGCGGTTTTGCGTTTCTTTTTTAAAGATACAATTAACCACTCAGTTTTGAATGAATCCACTATAATACTGGCTACTGCATGCTCATTCTTTCAGAATTTTTTTAAAGATGTGGGTAGCCTATCTAGCAAACCCCACATATTTTAAAAACCCACAGCAGCAATACAGCAAGCAACAACCTGTCCTTTCAGGTAGGGATTTTCTAATCCCCTTCATCATTGAATTTGCCAATGGCACATGCATATTAGCTGTAAGTTAACAAAGGCTATCTAAAAGTTCATGCCTAAGATTTACATTAGCAGCATGACCAGCGACTCAAGAGGTCATATCATTGTTTATGATGGAGGAGACCTGAACATTAAAATGGACCTGAAATTCTTGTCTCTCAGCAACTAAATGCTGGTATGAATGGGTATCATTCCTTTACTCCTGAGAGATAGATGCCCATCTATGGTACAGAAAATCTCATTCTCAGAGTTTGATGTATAAACCAGCACAAATTTCTGAGATGGAAGAGGCAATGAGGACATAGTTTTCAGGTTACCTTCTTATAAACAGAGAATGGATACTGCATCTGGATGGAAACCACCTAGCCTACTGTTCCTGGGCTCAGAGTATAAACATGTCAGAATCATTGGCATAATTGGCATGACCGATGTAATCACTGGCCTTAGAAAATGGAAGTAAGTTGTCTTATGACAAAGGGGATAGGAGCTTCATTTCATGTAGGTTAATAATTATCTGTACAAAGTACTTTTAGATAGTTTGAGTATAAAAAAGTCCATATTTAAAAAAAAAAAAATTATACAGATATTACAAACAATGGTAGAAGTTGTCATTATAAGAAGAGATATTTGACACAGACCTCCGGTAATCATTGAATTAGTACTTGAACTACTCCTCAAAGTGGCTGGCAAAAGGTACTTTATTAGGCTTCTGCCAAGCTAGCTAAATTATGTAACATCTAACATCAACATTGCTTGCCTGTCTGAGGTACCCATTCAGAGTTTGCTTAGGCATATTGGCACAGAAATACATCTAGGTATACCAACACTAAGAAATATTTAACATTCATTGACATCCTCAAAAATATACGTATCTAGTACTTAATTCCAAGGGTATTTCTTGTTAAGTAGTACATTCCTACTTGTATAAAGTTGGTAAGCAATACAATCATTCAATCACCATTACCTTACTAAATAGTAGCACCTGTTAACAATATAAACCCAGTAGACTATCGAAAAGTACAGCAAGTCCAGGCACCTTCTATTCACATTTATAGTGCGTGCCCCATTTTATCAATGGCTAAACTCTAACAAAATAACAAAGCAGTTTAAAAAAACAATCAAACAAAACCAACCAAACAACCAAACAAAAAAACCCACAAAAAACCCAAACTCCTCCTTAATAAATAAAAAAGTCTTTAGTCGATTAAAGGAAGCCATGAAGCCTAGGTATTGTCTCTCGTTATGCTAAAATAATCATAGAATACGATCTGCATGTTTGTACGTACATAGAGGCACAAAATCCACACAGCAAGTGTATGCAGATTTCAACTGCGCCCACATAAAATTATCATGTGCAACCACATATTTTTGCCTGAAAGTATCTAAGGAAACACTTCCAGTTAGTTAAACCTATTAATTCAGTTTCTTTTTCGGCCTCTGAAATGCTGAGTAAGAAGGCTGACAAATAAGCTTTACCCTCTGCGTTTGTGGTTTCTCTATTGCAGCCCATCTTCAGAAAATATTTCCTGTCAGCCACACACAGGAACACTCAGACCCTCCGAAGGGAGTGGGTGCAGGAAAGTGTGGGTGTCTAATTCCTCTCTTTGCTCTGCAGCAGCACCTAAATTGGCGTGAGAGGAACATGCACCCATGTGGGCGGGAGTTCAGTGGGAACTCCGCCAGCAGCCTGGAGAGCTTCCTTAGCACCCTGAGACCTGGCTGCCCACTGCCACCCCACCCAGGGCATCCTGCATGGCACCAGCAGCCTGCTGGAGCTATCTGGCTACCTGGCAGGACACGTACCAGGAGCTCGCCGAACCATGGGAATGCCACAAGAAGCTCAGAAAGAATTTTGAATTTGTTTTCAGGACTACTGCCTGTGAGCTGAGGAGGGAGGCAGAGCGGGAAGAGCTGAGCTGGCATTTGGTTTCCCTGGCTGGCCGGGCAGATGGCATCCCTGAAGCCGGCACAGATTAATGCATCTTCTTTTAGCAGCGATGCAAAGGGCTTTTCACAATGAAAGCAACCAAATGAAAAATATTCAACAGCAGAGCATACGCAAAGAATGCCTGACATTTGAATCAACGCCTGTGTCTGTGCAGTCAGCACTAAACCTTGTCAGCTGCCACAAATAAAGCTGTAGGGAGATAAAAAAAATCAGCTAAATAGTAGTATATGCTGCATATTCCTTATGACAGCTATAGAGAAATCAAAGCACAACTGAGGACTCTTTCTTTAAGCATCATCTGACATCTTTTCAATGGTGATGAGCAAGTGCTCATATAGATCTGCATGTGTATCTCATCCGATTAGAGACCGTGTACCTACCTTTCCCAACCTCCGCCCAAAAGAAAAATTTAGCACAGAACCCAAGGGCACTTTCCTTCCCAACCACAGGCTGCTTGGCTAGAAAGGCCAGTAAGTAGCACTAACCTTTAGCTTGTCATAGCGCTCACTTAAAGCTGCCACTTGATGGTCACGGTGTCGCCCAACCAGTTTACACAAGGCACAAATTAACTGGTCGTCAGTCACACAGTACATGTTAACTTTCTCATCCTCATGCTCCAAGCACATTAATCCTCTGATGTGAGAGTCTGGGATGGGCTCAATGAGCCGGTGGCCAGTGAACGGCTTCTTGTTGGGGTGAGTGGCTTTCAGGCAGTCCTCGCAGTAGGACACCTCGCAGGTAACACAGGTTTTCACCGCCTCCTGAGCAGGGTCCTGATCGCAGAACTGGCAGAGCACCTTCTCGCAGGACGACATGCTGTTGCTATCGAACGCCCGCTCCCGGCGGGTCTCGCTGGGGGAATTGGGCCCACTGACCGAAGCTTTCTGGAACCTGTCGATGATGTTCTGCAGGGTGACGTTGCGCTTGAGCCCGTCTAGTCCACGCTGGCTGAGGGTGATGACATAACGGCAGGTCGGGCACTGGAAGGCGGTGATAGACTCCACCGGCTCGTTGGTGGCGCAGTGGGAGACCAGGATGCGGTGCGCGCAGTTGAAGCAGAGGCTGTGAGCGCAAGGCAGCAGCAGCGGGTCTTCAAACAGCTCCAGACAGATAGGGCAGGTCAGTTCCGACTCCAGTGTTTCCATCTTCAGGCAAAGCTTTCCTGTGGCGTCAGCGAAATCCAGGGAAGCTGATCAGCTATCTGGAAACACACGTAAAATTCGATTAGGCGAGAGAGTACATGAGGGGTCAGCCATGGGGGGTTGTCAACTTTCGCCACTGCTCCCGGGGCTATCAATCCACCACGCCAGGCAGGAGGGCAATCTAAAGTTTTGAACCTGCACACATCAAGGTATTTAAAACTGGGCTGTTTTATTTTTTGTCTTGCCTCTCTTCACTTAAGAATGCAAAGCAAATGCTCCTTCTTAATTTCTTTCTCTTTTTTTTCTCTCTCATGCAACAGAGGAAAGCAGCAGATGTTTCTGTGCATTATTAAAACCCCAAATTATAGCCTTCAAATAGTCTGTTACAGGAAAATTAGATTTCTTCTGCAGATCCTGCTTTTAAAACTTAAAAAAAAACCTCTTCAACTTAATATAACACTGCGCAAAGATTAGTCTAGAGTATTATAACTGATAACCTTAAATCTCTCACTGCTGTTACAAATAACAGTTTTTTTAACAGATTGAAAATTTCATTTGATGTTATAGCATTAGTACAGCATGTAAAGTATGTCTGTGTAAATATATATTTAAGTATACACAGGGAATAACATTTCTAGGAAAGCATGTAATAGTTTGCATATATATCATATACCAAAATACTCCTGTGTATTTCTAGAACATGTGTCTTTATTTACATATACTGGTATTTTTGTGCATGTGTACGTGTACACATATGCACAAATATATATCACATGCATATTTGCAGAAAGATACATATAGACAGAGGATCACACAGTGCTGTAACTGAAATGACTAAAGGAAGACAAATGAAGTAGGTGATTAAGAATAGTTAAGCCCAAATTTCTCATGAACCTAACCTACAGTACAAGAAGAGCCTCTAGAGAGTAAGACAGGTAAGATGTGTGATTTGCTAGGGGGTTTGTGTGTGTGTGCTTGCACTTTTATGTGAGTACTCTCTATTGCTAATATGGATGAACTACTGCTTATTTTAGTGGCCTAATTAATCACCTGAAGTGGATTAGGAATCAATGACTTTTAAACAGAGGGCAAGGGATTTTCTGGAGGATGCAGCAGTACACCCCCATCAGAGATCAACTGAAACTTCATTTTGTTTCCTTTCCTGTGCTCAGCGTTACAGAGAGTGGTTTTGAAAGAGTCGCCCTACGCAGCTCTCCCTGCCTAAGCTCCTGTCAAGGGCCCGTCGCTGCCACAAACAGACAGGTCAGTGAAGCAGAAGCAAAAGCTATGCTTCACACTCACAGAGCTGTACCTCTTCACAGTACAATCTATTTAAGCTTTGTTGCTCATAACTGGGGATGGTTTCAGATGGCACAGCTGCATCGTCTTTACACTGTAAAGTCATTGTTTGGTTGTGTGAACTCTTGCCTCGTCCCCTGGCCAGGGAAAAGAAGGGATGGACAAGAATCCCCCACAAAGGAACCTTGGTTCATTAAGGGTGAGGAGAGCTCAGGGCTCATTAGCAGCCTTGGGAACCAAGCGTGCTTGAATCTTCTGTACTTCATGACAATTAGTGTGGGGAGCGTGGTGGCAGTCACAGGAATGCTACCTATAACCCCAACATGAACCACAGTAAAAAGGAAAGTTCAGCAAACAGAGGCAAGGTTCAGACTGTCCGTCAGTATTTAGTCCTGCTTGCTCTGTGGGAAGAGCAGCAAGGCGTCTGTTCCAAGGGTTTGCTTAGAAATTAGGATACTTTGCCTCTTTGCACTAATGCATCCTTTTATTCTGCCAAGAAATCTGAGCATTTAAAAAATGCACTGACCCCATCAAAAAATTTCCTTTCCTGTATCTTCTGTGATGCTGATCTTACTTGAAATAAAGTTCAGTTTGCCAAAGACTAATTCATTTATAACTACCCATCAGCTGCCGTAATTGTATGGTGCATCTGATCAAAATTAAAGGCCTGGCTATTTGATATAAGCAGAAAGACAACTCCCTCTCAGTCGTAGCCACATAGCACAGAAAAGATGAAAGCTTTTTCTGCAAATGAAGACCAGTTTGTCTTTTCCTTCTCTTTGCTATCTGTATCACAGAAGTCCCAGAAGATCAAAACCCACACTGTTTTAATCCCTTCCACACCACAACCGTGCACCTCATCATCTACTTATTCTGCAGGCTGAACACTGCACTGGAAGTGGGAGAAGAGAATTGGGCATTGACAGGAGACAACATTTTAAAAAAGGCAAACCAATCATTGCTCCTTTATTGGCAGTCCAGTGAAGGTCTCCCAACCTTTCTTGTTTGTTTCTTAGAACCATGTTTTGGATATGGAGCTTTCCTCCATCCTCTAATTTCTGTACAAAGTCCCTTCGGCTTCTTCATGCGTCAAAAGGTTTCTTTCATTCCGTTTCCTTCTTAAAGCCCCATTTTTTTGTTTTTAACCAAAGGTTTGGAGTGGGGTTTTTTTTGTGTTTGTTTGTTTGTTTGTTTGTTTGTTTTTTGTTTGTTTGTTTGTGTGTGTGGTTTTGTTTTTTTTTTTAATGGTACTCACATGAAATGAGGTAGAGCTAAACAGATAAAACCAGCAGAAAAACATTTGCATCACTGCTTCATGAAAAGCCATTTGAATCACTGTCATGCCCCTACATAAATACCACTGTTTCAACTGATGACTAATTCTGATCTATCTGACCTGAATGAGCAGTAGCTTAGGCCTGACTAATGCTATTCAGTATGAGCAAGAGTGCCAAAATCTGATCTTAGACTGTAAACATCTTGGAATAACAGCCTATCTTCCAAGGTAATCAAAGCTGAGAACACTGACAGAAAGCAAAAAATGACATTTCCCTGTTTTCTTTCACAGTTGCCACGCTGCATCTGAGACTAACTAATGAATCCTTTAAGAGGCACTAAAGAGGGGCTGCATTTTCTGGGCATTCCAATGATTACTCTTTAATTGCCTACAATTCTGCTTTTGCTTTTAGGTTAGTGCCTGAAGTACAGACTGTGCTGCTGATCCAGCTACAAAATCTTTCAAACTCATTTGCCCTTGCCTTAAAGTTTCATATTCAAGAATTGTTTGTTTGTTTGTTTTCCTTAGGAGTGGTAGATAATCCATAGCTACAGTAAACTAGAAGATTAGGTAGAAACTCAATACGCAGGGTTATATATGCACATGGTTGTATTCCATGTTTGACACGGCCCATAAATTGATAGCCACATAGACAGTCTCCACACACAGAAAGGAAAGAAGGAATTCTTAGTACAGCATTTTGTATTTGCAAAAATATGGAGCTACTGTGAGAAGATTATGCAATTATGAAAATGTCACCGAAATGGAAAGTATTATCTTTCTACCCACAAGAGGTAGTTTTAAGAGCAGACATCAAAGTAAAAGTGATTGTCAAAAGCTAAGTGTTATTTAAAAAGCAAAGATACACTTAAGTAATTTTGGAACTGACATTTCCTCAGCCCATAACAATTTCTTATGCAATATATGGTAAGCAATGCAGTAAATGAAATCACAATCTCAATGTAATTCATGGCAAGACTTCTACTGAGCCTAGTGGAATTAGCATCTTTGCAGCTCTTGTTTTAAGAAAGATATATTTTGCAGGTGTTATTACAGCCTTCAGTTGCACAGAAGTGCACCCAACACATTTCAGAAGTGAAAAGACATGAGAGAAATTAAAGCTAAAGCTGAACTAGATAAATTTCAGTATGTTAAGTACCAGTAAAGCTGAACAGATTAAAAAAAAAATATGTCAAGGTGTTTCGTAACTGGATGCAATGCTGTGCTTCAAAAATGCTGTATTATGCCTTCTGTTTGTTTTACACTTGAAAAAATACAGATCAGAGATACTACCAAACTCCAGAAGACTGTTACCACTGATGTCAATGAGACCCTAGTAATCAAAGCCTAGAAACACATTTCCTGAGAAGAACACAAAACATGCAGTTCATAATTCTTTGAAACATTATTATTTATAGGAAAATGTGGTGATTTGGTGTCCCTGAAATCAGTTCAGGGCTGACTGAAGGCTGACTCCTGGTTTTTCATTGCTGGGAGTGCCAGTGTTATGGATGACCTCTACGCTTTAAGTACAGAAGCAGTATATAGAAGCAGCAGGATAAAAATACCAGAATGTGTTGGTGGGGGAAGTCTTCCATGAATCAAAACTGTAAGCACTTCCTCACAGGAAAGCAATGTATTTATATTTTCTGAAGAACTCAGATGCCATTAGAAAGATATTGCAAACCACATATTGCTACGTGGAGCTGCCCTCACAACAAACACCCTTATTTGGCTCCTGTGCACAGGCTTTCACTCTTTCTGCACCCAAAATACAATCAGAAAATTGCATTTAATGTCCAAAACAATGGTTCTGTTAAACTCCTTGGGAAAAAGACAAACATCTAGCAGTAATACTATAAGACCTGGTGATGCTACAGTAATAAAATATTTCAAGAAGGCTAACAGCATTTTTTAAATTTGGATCTGGATAGGACACTTCAGCCTAACTAATAACACTCACCAGAGAGGTGATTAGTGACCTTACATGGTCTCCACATTCATCTGTTTTTCACTGGTGTTATCTAGATGATCAATAATATTGATAAGTATTTACATTTGTTATATTAACAAAGTAATTACAGTGTGACATTGCCAAAGAACACTCTTCACCTTAATTCTGTACATTCAAGCTATTATAGGACATGAACTGTTCTGAAGTATTAGCATTAATGTTTGAAATGAAATGAGTAAAATATAAAGCTACACTTAAAAATGAATGTGGCAAAATTTCCAGTATACTGAGGTCATTTTTGGTCAGTAAGACAGTACAGATTTCTCCCTATGAAGAATAAATCACTAGCTATTTGAATAAAGTGAGCAGGCAATGTTTTAGCATGCCACATGTTGCCTCTTGCTCCTTTTCTGTTCCAGCTGCTCCTACATCCTTCAGGGAAGGAGAGAAAAGAATCTGTCAGGAGTGAAAAAGTGGTGGAAAAAGATGTCCTACAACATTTCACTTCCCACCCTAGTAAATGTGAACCCCATAGTAAAAATAAAAGCTGTTTCAGCAAACTTTTAAGTTGCAGTGACTCAGTGATATTGAAGGAGGAAAGAGACCTGTAGGCCATACTGCAAATCTTAGTGAGAAAAAAATCACTGGGCAAAAGAGCTGGACTTGTTCCAAAATGCCATGGTGTGTTATGTCTCTGTCAAAAACACGGTTTGTTGTCTTTTGTCGAATTATGGCCCAAATAGGCCCAAGCAGGTTCAAATAGCATTTTTTCCTAATAAAATTTTCTAACAATTCGTTGTGTTAAGGCTACTACCAAATGCATACTACAGTAAGACTATTTCAGCCATGATCCTCCAAGCTCATATATAGGATTGTTCATAAACAGACACAAGACCACAGATAAAATTCAATATCAAATACTTGAAGATTGAGTATTTTTGTAGAAAACGCTTGCCAACTTTTTCAGTTAGAAAATGCAATTTCTTAAACTGCAATTATATGACTATGAAGTAAAATTTTGCATGAAATATGAACATTTAAGTATGAAAGTTAATAAAATGTGGTGTGCATGTATGCATGAATGTGTGTGTGCACGGATATATGTATCCTAGATTTATAGTATAAGTGGAATGACAGTCAACACACACACTATTCCTGAATAATCTATGGCAAGTGCTTAAGAAGGCTACTATCATAATATACATCTGCAGTTTTCAAAGTGACAGTATTTTTCTCTTAAGTGCACTATAAAAGGAAAACTTAAAATTTCTATTCTTGTCATAAAGTCTGCTATGGGCAATAAAAAAACACTTGCAATTCCTTCTGTTAGCTCTGAAAAAGAAAAAAAAAAAAAGGAAGAAAAAAGAAAATGCTATTCTTTCTTGACATTTTCTTTCCTGTTTTAGGATATACACAGAGTTGTTTCAGGAGGAACTTTTCCTTCCAACAAGTAAATGTGATCATTTCACTTCACAGTCAATAAACCTTTCAGATGTGATAAAAACAATAGACTGCTTCATAGCCCACTGTGTCCCAAGTCCATTACAGTTTTTACCTTCTGTAGCACAGACGTTGAAGTCTACGAGTACTTGTGATGCTAGTAATTGTCAGCAGCACAGCTAGTGAGATATTCAGGTAAGCAGTATAGTTAGTGTAAGTAGAGCAAAGGAACTAATAACAAAAACTCAGATTTTTTTTTTTTTCTTTAGAAATACTTAATGGAAACTTCTATAATGCTAAATAAAGCAAGCTGCACACACCCTGAAGGAAGCAAATATTTGTTTTCCCACTGGTTTTTATCAAAGCAGTGCAAATTAATAAATATTCAAAGGATAGTGCTGTTCAAAAGCTCCTGATATGCAAAAATAAATACTCAACATAAAAGAAAATGACTAGTTCATCCTATTCACGCATTTTCACTGACAGAAGAAAGATTAGCTGCCTTGTCTAAAATTACAGGGAATATTTACATGATGTTGAGATAGTTGTTTGTAACATTTAAAGGATATTTATATAACAAATGCACATTTGCTATGCTGTTTGTAGTGATACAAAGCCAAGACAACATCCCTCTCTGGTTGAAATGTATGCTAGTAGGAGAACATATTTTCAATAGGCTGGATCCTTTGTGTTATTCAGTGAGACAAGAACATCTCATAGAATTAAGGTCTTTGGCACAACATCACATATTCCTTCTCATGGAAGCTAAAACAGTAACTGAGTCGCAAATGCTAACAGGCAAGGAAAAAAAATCATGTCCTATAAATCCCAAAGCCATTGATAAATAGCTGATTTACTATTATCTGTAGCATTAGAGATAGTTTCATACATGTGTGCATAAATCTATATACAATACATTTGGAATGCTTTTAGAGCTATATTTTCTATATTCTTGCAACTCTCTTAGCTTTATTTTTTAGATACAAGATTTAAGACTTCCTCAAAATGCTTCAGGGGACTGAAAGCAAAGGATTGCTTAATCTTTAGCACATGTGAATCAGCACAGATCTACTGGCAACAGCAGTGACATTCTAAAAAAATTATGGCTGAAAGTCTCTTCCAAAAATGTCTTCAACTAAATTCACACTCTTCATTTGAGGAACTGGTATTTATTCTGGGGTATATAGTAACTATACAATAACAAATATTGAGGAATTTGGTTCACATCTTGGTCTGGATACTGGCAGTATGGGAAACAATGACTGGAGCAACCTCACAAACTTGCCAAAGGGGACAAATTGCTATATATCACACTTTTTTTTTTTTTCTCTGATTTTAAGACAAGAGCTTCCTAGATGATGGATGCTACTCAATAACAAAAGAAAAGTAAAATAATTTTATCCATATAGTAAATATCAAAACGCAGCAGTTTTCATAGGGCTTTGTCTGCACAGTAGACCTGGAAATCTCCCACATCTCCTCAGCTGGGAATTTCACTTGTGTAATGCCTTAGGTGACATGGTACTCTGTGATCTTTAGTGTAGATGATATAGCAACAGAAATAGTTCGGCACATTCCTTCTAGTCATATGTGTTCACACACATGAACACATAATTTAGTGCAGCTTGGAAACACTGGGGTCCTTAAGCTACGGCAAGTTTTCAGGGAAGATCTTAGGGTGGCTTAAAGAAATAATTGCATTCTCTTTCCACCAAGTTGTCCTATGAATTCTTTTCCTGCAGCTAAGTAAAAGAAATCTTAAATACTCATCGCCTCCACCTAGATAATGACATTATAAGTTCTCAATGAAGAACTCCAAGGTCTGCTTTCTTATCACAGACAGCCTTTAAAAATAACAGCAAGAAATGTCCCAGGAACCACAACAGGTATGAAAGTGTGATCTCACCTGCCACACAGGACTCTGAATTTGAACTACATACAAGATGCAGTTTTGACTAACTAAACTTCCTGTGTATACAGAGCTATCCCTATCATAAGGCACACAATGCTAGCCTCTCCAGTCCTGCTCTCTGCTCCTCAGATGTGATAATTAAAAAAGAATTTTGTAAAATATTTTTTTGTTTTTTAAAGAACAAAAACACATTCTCAGAATTATATTCTGCACATTTGCAAAGACTACAGAGAGATTCTGGTGATTGCAAAAAACTCCACTGTCCAACACTGAGGACCTCTTTCTAATTTATGTCTGCTGTACTGTCAGTAAGCTGAACTCCATAAGACCAGTGGTGTATTTAAAAATCAATATTTTAATCAGGTAATTAGAAAGGGAAACTAGCTATGAACCGTGGGAGAGTGGAGGATAAGGAACAAATTGTATCTGTGCTCAGAAGATAATCTACTTTAGGCATCTAAGAGAAACCTCTGTCATTGGTGCAGGGAACACACAACTCTGGCTTCCTGAGCCCAGAAACAACGAAGTGGGAACTGGCAGGTCTGCTTGTCCATTTGGGGAGCAGAATTCTCACATGGTCCCTCATCAAACCCCAAGGCCTGCTCCAAAAGGAGTAGGGACATTTTCCCTCCTACTGATGTCACCAAGGCCACCAGGAGCAAGCTTCTGTCACTCCATCTTGGGGTACTAGATTCCTGTTCTCCATTAACAGAATGGCTTTAGGAATGTTCTTTGGCCCTGTAGTCCAGAAGAGAAATCTGCAAATACCTTGTAACAAATCTCTAGCAGAACTAGCAGTTCTTCTTTGCTGCACTGTTGTTCCTAAGCACAGGTGAGAGCATTCATCTGAACTGTCTCTGTAGAGTCCTTTGGTAGTCAGTAGAATCAGGTATCTCTATTTTACATTATCTTTAGGATTAAGTGATCTGCACTTTCTAGATGTGCTTGCTTCATTCTGGGTATAAAAGAAACTTAAGAAAATAAGAAATTACAACCATATCAACTAACAAGTAATGGTTTCCAGTGTTCTTGAGCTTTAAAAAAGAAAACAGAGAATCCACATCTATTCTTTGTTATTCTTACGAACCCAACAATGACTTGTTTAGTCAAATTTTCTCCCAATGTGCCTCACTTCTATCATCCTCTGATTTATAGATCCAAAAGAATACACAGAAAACTGAATTGAGTCACAGGAAAATGATCCCAAAGCAACCCATTTCCAGCTGACACTATGAGCAGGAATTTTTCTGCATTTGGATGGTTCTGGTCCCTGCTACATGTGAAGGGTACATGGACAGCTCCTGAGAACCAGACACAATGGGGTCTGCACTAAGTCTTAAGACCAACTTGCTTGGTATGACAAATCTAACTTCATCTTCTGTATTTTATTTACAATTTTTTGACAAAATAGTAGCTTGCCTTCCTATACCATGAACCAGGTGCAAGACTTTTCTCCTTCCAACTGTTCATCCCTGTCTTTCCTGCCATGCCACTGCAGCTCTCTAACAAGCTTCAAGGGGGTAAGTTTCTCCCACTTATAATACCAAGGAGTGTAGTAGCTACTCTACTAGACATCTCCTCATGTTGCTTGGCATTGTCAAATGGCAGTATTAAGCCAAATAACCCAAAATGTTTAGTGCATGAGTAAACATTCTGATGCCAACACAACCATATACATACAAAAAATCAAAACAAAACCACCAAACCAAACAAACAAAACTACAAAAAACAAACAACAAAACCCAGCAAAATAAACTGAGAAGAGAAAGAAGTACGTAGTTGCATGTAGGAGTTCACAAGAATAGGCTGCTCTGCCCCTAAGACACTCAACAGTTTGTCATCCCCACGCAGCCTGTTCAGTGAGGTACCATGTCTCACTCAATGAGATGCAAAGTCTTAGTCTTTATTCCTTGTTAATACAGCTCAAGTCTAAGAAGGTGGCAAGCTTCCATTAACCTCTCTTGAGGACTTTCTAAGTTATATCAGCTGGTGCTTTTCACAAAGAACCAGTAATGTTTTACTGCTTGCCAGAGGCATGCCCACTTGTATTTTATTTCTTGAGAAAGTGTTACTTAGCAGAATCAAACCACAATAAACCCTGGTGATCTCAAATGTTTTCTTCTATGCATTTACATCCTTTAAGAATGTTACCCTTTAAATGCTATTTAAAGACCTGAGACAAAACCAATCATTAACCACGGCCACATATCTTGCCTCACAGGTTTGTAGGAGCTGCACTGTGGCAAAACTTCATTGCTTCAAACTAAGAAATTAAGAGCAGCAAAGGGTTGCATTGTATGAGCAATGTAATCTACAGTTTAGAAACAGAAGTGGTAAATAGTACTAGTCTTTAATCCCTGATGATGGCCAGAGAGATGCTCTGGGAGCTGAAGTAAATCAGGAAATCAGGTAACCAGTTTCTAATGCAGCTAGTGAGGTGATAGGGAAAAATGATCCAATTTTACCTCTGTTTCACTTGATATCAGCCAGAGAACTGTACAACAGCCAGAAGCTCCACTATTAAATTTAAGCTCACTCCATCAAGTGAAAGGGTTGGTTTTTTGAGCTTTTTGGCTTTGTTACTTAGAGTCCTAATCTCCTCCAGCCATGAGATGTGATGGTCTTTGGGTTTGTACAGCTCTTCTCCTGTGCTCAAGGAGATAGGATCCTGGAAAAGGCCTTGCTTAGTAGCCTCATAAAATGAATGGAAAATGCTTTTTCACTACCTGGCTACGGTTGTGTTCTGTCAGACACACAGGCACACATACACACCTGTGCACACGAAAATAATCCATTTGCTACAAGTGATTGGACTACTCACTAGTTTGGTTGGACTACTTACTAGTTTACTTGACATCCTCAAATTAATTGTCCTGTGGATATTCTTCAGAACATACCACAAGGGAGTAGGAAAAAACACCTAAAATGAGCAATTGCCTCTGAGTAACTGTTTTAATACTCCAGATAAGCCTCTTGAGCAAAAGTTTCTCAATGTCACTCATAAAATGGCTTAGTAGCTTTTAAGATAGTATGGAAAGAGAAAACAATAGCTTAATTACAACCTTTTGAGACGTTCTTCATCAACAACATTTAAAGTCTCACTGTTTATCTAAAAAAATTGGAATAAATTGTAGATTTTCTGTCAGCTAGCAAGCAGGTCACTATTACTGTAATAAAGAGAGTAGCACACTTGAAAGAATTACTGGCATGCATCTGAACAACTTCCAGCCTCAAGATTTTTTTTTCCAGGAGCTTGTTAAATATCAACTTTAAAACTTGACTGAATGTCAGCTTGTCTTGTTCTCAGACAATTGCTCAGCTTGAAATATTTTACTGGGAAAATCACATTAGAAATTCTGTACCTGTGAACTATACATGCTTCTCATTCACATAAATGTATGGAATGTTTTGTGGGCTTTTGTGGATACAGAACTTGCATATAACATAACTGTATGGACCAGACCATAACGCTGAGCATACCAGTGCTAAAAACACATGCTTTGAAAAAACGTCATCTCTCAGTCATCATACTTAAACACGTCATCGCTTTAGGTTATGTAACTTCATCAGTTACACATAAATAAATGGAATTTGAAATACTTTGCACAAGGAGTGGAGCAGACTTCAGGGAATTACCATATTTTTTTCATTCTTCTCATGTAAACATGTATCTCAGCCTTCATCTGTTATTTTTAAAACAGAACTGTAATATTCCAGATATTGTTAACAGTATGAGGATGGTAACACCCCCTTTATCTCTCTAACTAGTTTAATGACAACTAACAAGACAACAACAAGCTCTTGTTTGAAAACACAAGATGAAAAATGCTCTTTGCTAAAAAACGTTCCCTTTTTTCCTGAGTTTTCAGTGCCGAAAAGATAATTCATCACAGCAACAGAGAAAACCCCAGCCCCTCCCTTACGAGTGCTAAACGCATTATAAATACTTCCTAAATTACTTGCAATGGCAAGCCTGCACATACACATTGGCTTCAGCCCTCTGGAAGCCACCCAGCCGCATACCCACCTCTGGATCCCACCCTACATCTTCTGGCTGAGACATTGCTGCAAAGACGGGAACCACGCTGACCCTCTAGGAAAGCACCGGCAGCCCAGCTGGGACAGGCAGTAGCAGCCACCACTGTCCCAGTAATCCTGTAGTAGCACTGCCCCACGTCTGCAACTGTGAGACAGTCACAGCTGAAACACAACAGGAAAATCTCCCCTACAATTGCAGGAAAACCCGCTCCACCTAACCGCCTCCGCCAGGATCTGTGTTCCCTTAGCCAGCCCTTCGCCCTTCGCTCAGAGCAAAATACTTTCTCTCCCTTCCAGAAGCCAGCCCCAGTAGGGTGAGAAGGCAAGGACAAATGGATTCTCTTGCTGAGCATCCCAGCAATCCACCCAAGGGTTGGGGTGGGACCCAGGTGAGGACACGCTCAGCCCTGGGGACAATTAACCCATTGCCGAGTGAGGGCCAGCAGTGCCAAGACCTGTGACAGGAGGCTGACCTGGACTAGCCAAACCTGTCACCAGCAAAATGAATGCTACCAAATTGCTGTTCACCAGAAAGGCAGAACTCTGCACAAAAGACTCATGCTTAACCAGTTCACTTCTTTTTTTTTTTTTTTTCCAGTTTTCTTCAAATGTTACTCAAAAACTTAACAACACAAAGTCCAGCAGGAGTTTACCAAAGGTGGGAACGGTCTGAAAGACTATGGCACCTGAGGGAAAGATTTCTCTTCCTACAAACACCATGGAGATCGCACTTTCTGAAATTCAGCAGGTGAAACACAAGATGATAGCAGTGCTTTATTTTTGTTTGTTTGTCTAAATTTGCATGTAAGCAGCAAATTGCAACAGAAAACTACAAATGCTTCAGCAAAGTGCCCAGGAGGAATCCTGACTAAAGTCACACCAGACATTTGGTCTCCAACAAAGGTGTTAAAAATTCATGCAAAGTAGAAACAGCAGGAAAAAATTGCTTCCTCGTGTTCTCTGTTTTTCATGTTGCAATGCACTCTTTCATTCACTGGTAACACAACAAAGTGTAACAAAACATACCTCAGACATTTGAGCATAAGGTTGCAAATCCACACTGTCTTTGGTCTTTCTTCAATGGAAGAGCCTGTACTTTGTTCTCATTGAAACAATAAACAACTGTTGTGATTATTGAATTTCCTATTCATTTCATTTCCTTGAAACAATAGACCAGAGCCCTCACAAATGCAGAGTCTTTGTAAGGTTTTTAAAGCTCTCTGCTGGCAACATCTGTTAGCATGTGTGTGGAATGACAGCTTGTAACAAGCGAAATGAGCATACAGAAAGCAAGACAGATGTGCAGAGGGATTACTATTATTGGAACTCTTTTCCATGATATTAAACGTCCATGGATAATCTACAGTCCAGTGAAGTGATCAGAAGCCCAGCAGAGGCCATAGGACAAGTCCTAGATGGAAGGATTTTAGATTTCTCAGCTCATATCTTGTCCTTGATATTTTGTTAAACAGCATCATGCAGTTTCTTTGGAGTGTCCCTCCAGCCATGCTGGCTCATTCTCATCCAGATGCTTTTGGGAACAGGCACTCCAAAGAACAGTATTATTAGCAGGTGTTGTCCTGCTGCCCTGCTTGTCCACATTATAGTTAGCCCAAGTTTTTCATGCTCTATGCTTGGAGCCAGCCAGCCACAGTCTGAAACAGTTTAGATAAATAAGTAGTTTTCTACATTTAAATCTTCTCCTTAATCAATCACAAAAGTGATGCAAAACAGTTCCAATAATCTTAATTCTATGGATGCATCTGCCTTGATTCCTGCATGTGTGCTTCTTCATTTCAAGGGTAATATTTGGTATATTTAAAAAAAAAAAAAAAAAACAAAACCAAAAAACAGTCAACCAACCAATCAACCAAAAACAAACACTAGAAAATTATTTCAAAACTTGAGTATGTCTATATGATGGTATGTCTGTGAAGAATGCAGTGCACTTTTCTCTGTACATACACACATGCATACAAGTAAATAATTATGAATTCAAACCCATAGGCTCAAAAACTTTTACTTCCATCACTGGCTATGCTAGCTTGTTTCAGTTTCTTCAAGAATCTTAGCTTAAGATAAAGAATGTATCTGACAAATATCCACACCCTCTACCATAGTAATGTCCCTTCTTCCACTTTCTGAGCTCAAGTATAAAGTAGAAGACTTCTAGCCTTCCTCCTCTGCAATACATATTGACATTCATGAAAGCCCCACTAGACAAGCCTTTATACATGGAGTTACACACTCATGTAGCAGAAAGACTGACATATATTTCTGAATATGATCAAAGTACCACAGTTTAACAAAACATCATATTTAGAGCTCAGAGCCAGCACAGCTGTGCATTTGTATACTTATGGTACCCACTAAGAGCTTTGATGAATCCTACTAAGGAAACACAAGACGTGTCAGCCACCAAAGTCACCACCTTCACCATAGATGTAGTAGATTATGTGCTAAACCACAGCTCAGTTTCTTTGCCAGCTACAAATTAAAAAGTGATTGCTTAAGGTATATATGGTTGCAGTAAGTTACAATAGGGGGAAGAAGTGGGTAGCTGGTGAAAATAATTTCTTAAACTGTGTCCAGAAGATTTGGTATATTTCAACTGGCAACATTAGATCATGAAGAAATTCAGTCTAAGATTCTGAGCTAATATATTGATAGAGAAATAAGTTAATGTGTCTAACTTTAATGTAGCTTAAGGCTCAGATACTTAACAAATACCCACCCATTGAGCCACTGTAAAATTATTATTTAATCATGTGTGAGTTCTAATTTTTTTTTTTTTTTTTTTCTGATGGCAGTATCTCCAGAATGTATCTATTTGCTGTGAAGCTTTCTGTTTCTGCAGAA
The DNA here is from genome assembly GCF_963082525.1 of Nesoenas mayeri. Classification (NCBI taxonomy): domain Eukaryota; kingdom Metazoa; phylum Chordata; class Aves; order Columbiformes; family Columbidae; genus Nesoenas; species Nesoenas mayeri. Next base: position 102,678,995 of record NC_137541.1, read on the forward strand.
TTCAGGGTCAGCTCTGTGTTAGAAGAGTTTGGCCAGTGTGATCCTGCTGTTTAAAGGAGCATCAAATAGCAACCTTCATATTCTACACACCTCATAGCTGTGCTATATTGTAACGCAGTATTATTCCAGTTACAATGCTCCTTGCAGTCGAGAGACAGAGCACCTTATGAGCTGCACCAGATCAACAATAGGATAGAAACAAGTAGATTTCCATTTAGGTTACAAGAAATCCTATTTCCATAAAATATTTAAAGTCCTAGAAATATATAGTACCAGGACTGACTGGGAGAAGCAACTTAGATGGGGCACAAAATGGTACTCTAGTGTTGCTACTGGAATTCACTGACCCCCACACATCTAGTATAGATTTTTGCTGGGTTCAGTTGTCTCACTAATAAGTCAGGCATGAATATCTTTGGAAAAACAGATGGACTTGAAAATGGGTCCAAGTGTTTTTTGAGAAAGCTAGGAAGTAAGATTTTTACTTGCTGGTCTGGAAATCCTAATATGCAGTTTCCAAAACCTCTTTTTTACTGTTTTGTCATCTGCCCACAAAAGAGAATTCTTTATGCTACTCATTCCATGTGCAGAATAAAAATGCAATCTTTGTATTAAAGCTCATTACTGGTGGATTTTTATTTTATTTTATCTTCTTTTGATGGACAGGGGACACGCATTCTTAGACTGATAAGTGCTACTGCCAGGCACATACTCCAAATCATCAGTCCACTGTCCGTAGAAAGCAGATGCCATAATGTAGTATAACAAGTTCATAGTGGAGCTGTAATATTAACAATTAGAACAAATATATTAGTATGTCTGCAGTTTGTTACTTCCTCACAGACAAGCACACCTATAAAAATCATTCTATACAGCTAATCTTAGGATTTTATGATGAAGAAAAATAACAACAGTGGATTGGTTAAAAATAGTATCTCTCCATTCTTTTTTCTCTTGCCATATTGTCAGTCAGCACAGAGGGACTGATCCAAAACACATTTGCAACTCACTCTTTCTCTGAACAGAACCAGAGTTAGAGCAACCTCATGGTTGTTCTGAACAGCATGCCAGACACGTAGGGCTCTTCTCCTCTGGGCAAGTACCTTCTCAGTACTTTACTGATAAGTCACATCCTCTGCCCACTCCAAGTAAAAGTGGAGAAAGTGTAGATGCTCCTGCTTTTCTGTCAGTGTCTGCACCCTGTGATTCTCTTTGCACATCAAGAACATCCAAGGAAGAAAAAGTCAGTCTGGTCTTTTGGAAAAATTAGGAAATATCATGTCAGTAAGAGCAACTCACGTGATACAATATGAAGAGCTTCTAAATATGAAACTGCTTCATATGAATGCTGAGTACCAACTCTCCTTCAAATGGTTGTTTAATATTAATTGCTCTTTGAGCTATAAAACCCCTCTGTTGTCTCACTGTATGCAGGTAGACCATTTTCCTCTCTAACGCTTCATCTGCATTTACAAAGGTCTTTAAATATCATTTGAATTTGGCCCAATAAGCCATACTATAAATGACTCACCATTAATGCTCTCTGGGGAAAGGCAAATCTAATTTCAACAGCAGCATGTAATCCAAAAACAATTTATGCCTTGCTGGAGGAGCAATGTGTAGCACTTGGTTCATGTTAGATGAGTAGATTATGAATTGCACCATCAAGTACCAGATTTCCCTTGTTCAGACAGAATAGTATCTTTCTAAATTCAAAATAAGCCATGAAAAAAAAAAATCCCCTTGTTTGCAATGTACAGCAGCTACTTGCAATCTTAGGGGATAGGGAAGGAAAGGAGAGTGAAAAATAACAGCTTCTCCCATCCCATTTCACTGCTACAAAGGACTTGTTTTTAACAATTCCCTTTGATCAATGAAGCCATTTGCTCAGTGCTGCATTTTGGGTTTTAGATAGAGAACGAGAAGATTAATTACTCTGTTCCCAATTGTTAGATTAATGATATAGCACTGAATTCTAATCTGTCTCCTTGAAGGACATTGAGGGAATGATCAGGGCAGACATATGAAAACATCAGTATTAAAATAAGATTTGAAGAATATCAGTGTGCAAATGTATGCTTAAAAACAGGGGCGGGGAAGACAAAAACTACTGCAGTCAAATCCACAGGAACTTGTTCCTTTTTATGTCTTCTCCTGCAGCACATCCTAAAGGATTGTTTACCTCTTCAAATTAATCACACAGAAAAGGTTTGGTTCTGAAAAGATAAGAAAATTGTTTTCGTTTGTATGCTTTTTTAGCTATGTCATGCCAAAACAAACTTGATCTGAAACTTGCTAAACATGAAACCTGAAGTTTCTAAAGACATAATTCTGAAATCAAAGTCTCTACTACAGTATTTGGAAAAACAATTAATCCTAAATGGTGCAGTGGACAATGAGATCTCCAAATCTAGGAAGCCTCAAGACTTCAGGTTTAGAGATCAGACTTGACTTTGAGGCTGCTGGCTGTATCTAAATCCTACAGTGTTTTGCTATTTTTTAAAATATTTTTTAGCATAACAGATGGATTAGTCTCTTCAGTGGACCTGCTTTACAAAGATGACATCTGATTATGCTTTACCTCTATGTGATCTGTTTCAGAAAACTGAGATGCAAATATCACATTAACAGACTTCAGAAACACTGCCTGTATCTATTCATGTTTTTAAACAGTGGCCACAAGGAACTGTATTAGAGAACCAATTTAGATTTATATTCTTAAGCACTGAAACACAAACCTTAGTCTCACAGGAAGATTATGTGGTATTCATGAGTAGTGTTATGAATATATACTTCCAGTAAGTAAAAGTGTATTTTAGCCTCATACCCAGCTCTCAGTTTTGCTAAAAGCAACAGTGATGCTTCAGTGTTAAAAATCAAAAGATAGTGTCTTTATTCTTCGCTTTTAAGCCAACATTCTTGCTGAAAATGATGCAAGTTTTGAGTAACATAAAGAATGCAGAATCAGGTCAAGTTTCTTTAGAAAATAACATTTTACTCAAAATTCCTGAAAAACTGCAGAAAAGTGATCAAGACTGATAGATATGAAACACTCTCATTAAACTTGATATTAAGACATAATATGTTATCTTTCATGTCCAAGACACTGTATGTTCACAGGTAAGTCCAACTACATTTCTCTTTGCCATACATACTTCTACAGGTTAAGCTTTGTCTTACAGAAATTAATGTATTCCCGAGTAACTACACAATAATTGGAAAATTCATAGTTTGCTCTATTACCAAACTATTTTTTTCATTATAGGCTTAGGACTACATCCTAGAATTTATTATTTGCATATTAATAAAATGTTATTTCAAAAGTCTCACAATTAAGTGATAAATTTCTGTCTTTCTTATTCATATGTACACATGTGAATTGCAACTGAAACTTCAGTCGTTTCCAACTAAAGCCACAGTTCAACCACTTTCTTACAGAAGGAGTGTCTTCTTACTGCAAACAGTAGTGGCAATTGCTCTGCAGACACTAAGAGACAGCATCAGGTACATGAACTTCCTGGGAATATTAAATGAAGTTAGGTACATAGACAAATACTTAGAGAACTAGATCTAAAGCAAGTGTATGCTAATGAAATGATCTTTAGTCCTGAGGGTATATCTTTTGTCTTCCAGGGATATTCCTGTATTCAATGTACCAGAATATTTCAAAATGAATGAGGATCATTAGCAAGTTGAAATGAATAGCTTTGAAATGTATTAGTAAAAGAAAGCGGTGACGTTTAATAAAGGACATTAATCCATATAAAACAAAGCAAAGCATTAGGGAACACAAATTGTTACTTAACAGCATAGAGCCTATGGATTGACTTAAGTGGATTTTACATTCACAAAAGACTGCAGGATCAAGACCCTCGATATATATGGAAACATATACACCCTTATGTTATTTTCCAAAGAGTTTATCAAGTGAAGAGATATAACTATTTACAAATGCAAGTATGTAAAATAAGAGGATTATGGATATTCAGTGTTCTCAATGGAAAGCAAATTGCTTAAACCATAAAAATTATTTACTTAGTTTATGGTTAGTTTAAAGGCTGGTTCATGCAACTTCACATAAGATGAATTTAAACACAGACGTCCAAAGACTGCTAAAGAAAAGATCTCCACAAAGGCTGGCCTTGCTGATTATGTGTGATTTATGTGTTGATTCATGTTTTCCTGATTTTCCAAACAAATGTGAATGACAGAAATGCATTACACATTATTTTTCCTATGCACTACTGACCTCTTAATCTGATTTTTCTTCCACTCAAAAACAAAAATAAGAGAGAATTCATAAACCAATACGGATTATGAAAAGATTTCTTATGAAGTTCAAGTTTAATTAATGAGGCTATTATAGCTAGGAGCACTTGTTAAACATACACCTCTAATTAATCCCATCAATCACTCTCCCTCCTTAAGTACTTGTGATTTGCAAGAACTTAAACGAGCAAAAATCTTGGGTAACAGAGCACCCATTTTTTCTATTTATTATTAAATCTCTAATTATCTGGCAACTTTCCTCTTGCCCTCTTTGCCCCTTTTTCTCTTGCCAGTGTCTTCATCAGGGTGGTGCACCTGCATTTAGACAGAGAAAATAGAGCTCATTGCCAAATTACAGATTAAGGACTCAGGTAAGTATTCTCTCCCATCAGACTAAGAGACTGTTGCTAATGTAGCAAGCTCTCTAAGAGCCCCTTCACTTCTTGGTATCACAATCACTGTAGTCTACATAAAGGAATTTTGCCCCAAAAGTAATGCCAACCGAGAGACAAGGAAAGACATACAATACTGTTAACTATCTGCTTTTCTTCAAAAGATTCTCCTGATGCTATAACCTATCATAAATTACAACATAAATTACAACTAAAAGTATACCTCTCAGCTCAAAAACAATGGGAAATGGTGCATTTATTCTCAAGCAAGAGAAAAAGAATAAGCTTAAATAACAACAAAGTCTAGCAGATAAACCTAAGAACAAAGACTCCAGTGGTGACTCAAGAAAAAAATCAGCTGGCTATTTAAGCAGTAACAATATCCTTGGGGAGGAATTTTTATAAAACTTCTAGATCTAGAGCATAAAATTTTCTAGCCTGAAAGGAATGACAAAGTCCTCTAATTGGTAAGGGTGATAAAGTTCCTATCAATGAAGAATCCATCACACATTCAATTATATGTTTCAAAACCTAAAGATCATGCAAGACTGATACTAACACGCCACAGAGAACAACCGTTAACCAGCTGACAATAATACATGTTACAGCTATTAATTTGCATCTATTTGAACCTCAGATTTTTAATGCAGATATATTTTTTCATAGGAAACAGCTATCAATTAACCAAACATCCCTTTTCACCATTGCCACGGACAGGCCGTGTCACATAGAAGATATGTGAATTAAAGGAAAACTGAGGAACCAACCAGCTACTGACTGAACCTCTCCCAGGTGTACTCACTCTACTATTGGCAACAGGCAGCTGGACAGACATCCATGTGCACATCTCTCATCAGTTTTTCCTTTGAGAGCCCTTTTATACTTTGGGTCTTCATAACATCCCATGGCAATGAGATCCAGTTGATTTTAAGCTTTGGACCTGCTGAGCAATAATTACACATACACACACACACACACACACACGCACAAAGTGGATGCAATGCTTGGTAATGCCTTGCACAGTGCTGCAAGGCATTTTAAAATTAATTGCAAATTCAATTTTCGATTCCTGGAAACATTTATTTGCCACAGCTATCACTAATTTATTTTACTTAGCTCTCTTTAGGTCAAATATAAAAACCAGAAAAATAAAGTTATTGGGCTGCAAATAATGGGCTAGATTGGGTTATTCTTTAGCCTTGTTTGTTAACTTAGCCCAGTTTTCAGTTGCCAGTAGAGACAGCTGATATGCTCTGCAATTTTCCTCTCCGCTTGTCAGTCCTGTATGTATCATCAGCTCAGGAATGCAATAACTTCTCTTTTCTTCCCCACCTTCTCCACCTAATTAATGCCAACTAGAATAAATGTGTCTTTGTGAGCTACTCAGACATAGTAGCAGCTGCTCCAGGTAGCTGCCCCAGGTGGCAGTTCATGTCCATCCATATTTCACGAAGCAACCAAACAGGTTCAGCAACATCTGACATCCAAGAATGACTTAGAAAAGAAAAAGAAAAGAAGACAATACAGGCCAAACAACCCACCTTTGGATCGTTCTGCACTAACTTCTCTGAATCTTTGGTAAACTCAAGGTCATGGTGATTTTTGTGTAACAGAGAGAATAATTCATTATTTTCTCCATAAAAATAAAACATAATCTGCTCAAGAGCCTGAATGACAACTAGAGTGCACTTATTAAACAGCAGGTAGCCCACAGGAACTTCTTTTCGGGGAAACCAATCTAGCTGGCAGCTAACTCTCCCTCACCGGTGACTTGCTCTATCAGTGTGAAAACAAGAGACTCTTGCAAGTGGATATAGGGACTCAAATGTCACATTTTCTCACTGCCATTGTTTTCTGCTGGATCGACCTAATATTGTCTTCTGCTTGCATTTGTCCTGGCTGAGAAAATCCCCTAGCAGAACATGCACAGTCGTCATCTCCATTTCAACCACAAGAAATGATGAGTATGTATTGTATTACCTGAGGTGCTAGAGAAAAGAAGTAGCTACAGTATGCCAGAAAGAACACCTTTGCAGCTGCTGGAAGTTGGGGTAAATATAGTTGTTATAGCCTGTGAGACTGATGTGTTGAGGGCTCTGCTCCTACACTCTGTTTTGCAGTGTTTTCTATTTCTTCCAAGTTCCTCATCAGCACAGACATCCACACCTACAATAGCAGCTGAAGTGTCACCTGCCATGGAGTCTCACCTGGAATATAAATCCATGCTTTGATCCATTCTTTCCATTATTAGATTTATTTCAGCTTCTTTTATCATCTCCAGTTAGCAAAAGACAACTTCCGTCATCGCTAGTGCTGCAAACAGGATGAGCTGGATAGGATGGGGCTGATTATATTGTAAAGAAACCAGCCTGAGAAAGGGCAAATGGGTCAAGGGGGCAGGGCAGGAGATGCAGGCTGCTTAAGTTAGGTGTCCTGTGTCAAATGACTGATAGATAAGTTCCTCTAGACAGGACTGAGAGTAAAACTTTTATTTTAGCCATTGAAAAGCTAGACAAAATTTTAGCCAGCTCTTTAGGTTCTTTCTAGAAAACAGAGTGAAATAGGCACCCTAGGATGGGAAAAATCTCACTCTGGAGATAGATGTCCAAAACAGATAGTGTGAGTATCCTTTTGCAGGTAACCATCTCTTCCACTGTTAACAGACAAAAGCAGGTAACAGCCAGGATGTTCTGGGTTCCTGACCTTCAGACAGTTAAACCAGGCCTCTCTGCAAGAGAGAGGAACATATAATTGCAGTGAACACATAGCTGATATCCAGTTTATCTCAATATCTTCAAAGGTTGTTCAGGTTCCTGGATTGCCATCAGGAATGGATGACCCAGTGTTCCTTCAAGACTTTCACAAAGGCTGGACTTATTTAAGCCAAGGAGAAATGGGCAGACCTTGTTCTACTGCACATTTCCACTTTCCACTAACCTTGCAAATGCACTTGGAAGACTTCCAGTATCAAAATACTGATTAAAGCCAATAGCAGCTCTCATTTCCAGAACCAAGCTTTGCACCTCCCCCCATAGAAGCTGCTTCTATTTTTTTGCTTGTCTTTCAATTCAATCAACAACTTTACATATATGAAAGGGCCACATATGGACACCTTATTTGTTAAAATACTACTTTTGTTATATTTTCTGGAGTGCTTTTCTTCCCTAAACTATGGATACCTCTAGAAAATAAGGACAAGTTTAAATACCTGGCAAGAAGCATGGCAGGTCTCCTGGCCAAAATATATAAGCAAGATACAAAAGATGAGGTGGTAGCAGCAGAGTCTGGCAGAGCTTCCAGCTTATCTTGAGGTGCCTATAATTTAGCAATGAAGAAACAGGTTCCTAAAGCAGGGGGAAGACCAGATTCTGAAGTGTTATTCTGAGAAAGACCCTGTGTAAAACACCAAGTTTTGCAGTCCTAAATATCCTGCAGCGGTTGTGTAGTCCATTTCTCAGGCAGTAACGCCAAGTGAAAATTAAAAAAAAAAAAAAAAAAAAAACCCAAAACAAAACAAAAAAAAAGTGATCTGTGGGAAATAGAACTGATGGGACCTGTTTTTCTCATCTATATTCCTAAATTTAATTATGTACCATATTCTGAATGATTTTTTTTTTTGCCAACTTATGCCTTCTCTGTGACAAAGTATTAATTTTTCTACCTTCCTTCAAAGAAAATGAATCTAAAGGATGGAGGAATGTAATTTGCGGCAGGCTGCTTTTCTCTATAAAAAGTGTATGGTCCTTAAAGACTCCATGTGTTTCAGTTAATATGGAGTAAATCTATTGGACTAAAACCATCAGCAATACATTACCCTCTCTGTTCAAGGAGGTGAGCGTACCAGCCACTCAATGAGATATTTTCTGGAAAAAATCAGAAACCAACACATTTTCCTCCCATTAGCATGGATGAGATGTGCAAGAAAGCCTGCTAGATTAAATATTCTAGCAGACATGCATGAATTCAAAGGGCAGCAGCACAGCCATCACTTACTTAAATGTTTAATACTGAAAGAAGATTTAATGCTGTCCTCAGTACACCTTCATTTGTTTTAGGTAACCAGAAAACAAATGTATTCTCATCACCTTGATTTTTAAAGTCATTTGGTAGTAATTGGATACAAAAACACCCTACAAAATAAACAAGCAAGCAATACAGAGATATTATCAATGCATCATAATTACCAGCACAGGAGATGGGGGAAGGTATTTTTTCCTCCATATGCACATTAAAGAGTATGTTATTCTGTCACAAGGCTAAGCTCCTTTGACAAAGAACCTGCCTAAAAATGGCAGACACTCTGCATCTGAGAAGACGGATTTAAAAGTCTGCCAAGTGGTTCACCAGGAGCCTTGTTATCACTGCTAATGTTATTATTTCAGCATAAACCCTGCCTCATTTACAATCTACCTTTTTTTTTTTTTTTTCTCTCCCCCCAGTGTTGACTGTTGATTTCACAATCTTGTTCTCTCTTTAGAGCAGTGATAGTGGGGTAGGTCTCTTGTGAGGAACTCAGAAATTATGATTATATGACTGGCTGAGTTTACTGAAGGAAGCTTTGTTCTCTCTCTTTTCTCCCGCTTGGGGCCAGACAAGATTTTCCTTCTCTTCCCTTCCCACTTTTTGAAATTCAGCTGCTCAAACATCAGCCATACATGCATAAATCCTCCTCTTCTCCACCCCCTTAACTCCATCCCCACAACCTGCCCCCCGAAGTGCTAAACTCTAAACTTCTTTATTCTGCTATGTCTAGACTGTATCTCACAAAAACCTTTACTGATGGTTGCGGTACACAACTTTTCATCCACACTTGGTTACAGAAAAGAATTAACTGGCACTGTGTTTTTCAAAAACTACAATAGAGCTTTCTTTTCAGTATTTAATAAAGCAGGATGAGAAACATCCTTTTTATAAATATTTATTTTCCTTTATTACTTATGGCCACATTTTCCTTTATTTCAATATCAAATTATTTTAATTAACTAATGTGTTACTGCAGAGTTTTACACTACTCTGTCATGTCTATTACAACTTCAGGATGGGTCAGATGTAAACAGATGACTGAAGATGTTGATCAGAGTCAGTGCCTTCTTAACCTAGCATACTTTCTGACTTGATGGCCACCTAACAATAAAGCATCTGTCCAAATTCTGCTATCCTGCTATCTTTAATATGCCACTGTAAATCACATTTACCATAATGCAGTTCTTCCTACTGAGGATTTATTTTCCAGCAGTACCAAAAGCTTTGCCATTTGTATTGCAGAATAGTCTATCACAGGAGTGTCAAACTCATTTTCATCGGGGGCCACATAAGCCTCGTGGTAGGAGTAGCTACACTTATACAGTCCTAAAATTATATTTGTCCCTTTGAAGGCAACCACGAGGCCAATGTGGCCCCCGATGAAATTGAGTTTGACACCCTTTGTCTATCATCTGTGAGAATAAAGGCATCTCATCCAGTGAGGATGGTTCAACTTTGCAAATTCTCAGTAAATGTCTGTGCTGTTGAAAAGAAAGTAATTTATTGGATATTTTAAGTCAAGGTTATGCTCCATAGCTTTTTTACTGCAATTGTGCCAGTGTGTCTCAAAATGGGTCCGTTATGCAATGCTCAGGATTGTATTAAGTGTGTGATGGTGGTTTCATAAACAAGGAGCTAAACTGAGACCACTGATCTCTTTCAATTGTCACCTAAATCAGATTACAACCTAGGCTTTTCAAAGGTGAATAGAAGACTGTAGGCTAAACATCCAGCATCACTTACATCAAATCCCACAGAGCAAAACATTTTGAACCCTTAGTAAGAAAAGAAAGCTAATACTTCATTTTGCTGTGAATTCATGTCGGTATTTTATCTCACACACAGTGCATAGATTGCCTTTAGCAGACAAACTCTGCTCCCTTTACCACTGATTATATTGTAACTTAACTTGAAATGTTGAAGTGCTACTACTCAAATAAAAAACAAATATTATTAAGACATAGAGCTTTGCATTATATTTGCACTTTGGTTATGAAGTTATGAGAATCAGCAAATCAAAGTACTAAAAGGTGATTCTGTGAGACACCGTCCTTGTCTGCCTGAGTGCTTTATTATCAAATCAAACTGAGCTTCATAACTCTGTTTAGGTGGAAGGTGGGCTGGACTGTTCATACACAATCAAGATGTGGTCAAGATGGTTTATAATTACAAACCGTGTAAACAACTACAAGGTATTATTAGCCTTTCTTTAGATGTTAGCTCTTTCATTTGTATGGAAACCTGAATATATTACATGCTTACAAGGAAAAAGCAGCAAAAAATCAAAACGCTGCATGATAGATCCTAGAAATTACTCAACTATACGGCAGAAAAATATCAAATTCAGGTGACCGACCACAATGCCTAGAATTGTTTTCACTTCCAGAAGTCAATAAAGTAAATTACATTATTCAGGTTTTATACTCAAGTAAGAGGGAAAAGCATCTGACAATATTATTAACAGAATTATTCATGTGTTTGCCACTATTAATGATCGAATAGTGAAAATCAGACATGAAATCTGAGTCCTCAATGAATGAGTGACGTTAATTTTTCAGCAGCATTTGTGCAACATCCATCCCCCAAAATAATCAAAGAAAAAATCCTATGTCACATACCTTCATGTTGCATCGGGAACACAGATATCCTACCATCATATTTCAGATACAACAGAGTTTAAAATAATATAAAGAAGAGGGAGGAGAATATAAACCATCAAGGCATAATACTTCAGCATCCACTTGAGATTCTCTGACGAATATATTTCATTACTTTGAGTCAGACCAGTACTCAGAGGGCCACAAGGGCTTCAAAAGAAGATTTGTTCTGTCTAATTTGAAGATAAATATCACCCTGTTGTACCAGATGAAGTATACCAGTTCTCGCAATGAATTGCATGTTTGGAAAAGATCTTCAGTACATTGAGTAGTGCTTGTTCTTAGGACTAAACGTTTTAAAAATACAATCTTATAAAGCAGTCTCACACACACGTATGCTTATTCTGTTACTTCATACATTAAAGAATCAGGGCCACAGTCTTTCTTTCAACTTATATATTTCAGAAGCAGGTGTTTGTTTATATTGCAAAATGATGTATTAAAAATATATAGTTTAGGTATAGAGGGAAAGGGTATCTTTTTATGGTCAATATTACCAAGACCCATTTCAGCTCCCCATCTGTCTTTCTCAGGTGCTTGGGGAGTGGAAAGGAATTGTGGGATGACACATGGCATCTGGAACAGGCAGACTTTTCCAGGAAAACTGTTTTGGGAATTGGTTAGCAAAGTTCCACCAGCGAGAACAGATCTGATACTCACCTCTTCCCATCACAGCCCACCAAAAGACAAGCACCATAGGCAAGCAGGAGCCTCATTATTACTCCCCTCACATGCACACAAGTCAGAAACAGGATTTAGAAAAATCACTTAAAAGCTGTTATTTTACTATATTTGACATAAAATAAACATAAATCTTTCAATATGCCTCCTGGACTTTGATTATTTTGGGTTTCTGCACTGTCACAAGAGCTCAACTCTTTTTCTGCACAAAAGCTGATCCTGTGAAAGACACCCAGTGAGTGGTATGAGTGAGCGTTTGCCTGTCTGAGGGTGGAAGTCACCACGCCTACTTTACCTGGTTGAAAACTAAATGTCCACAGATCAAATTCACACTGAGTCTCTCAAATCTACAGCAGGATAGGGCTGCTTGGGGTAACTGCACAGCCAAGGACCACACTGTTGTCCAAGCAGTTTTTCCCTTGGCTAAGAGAAGATGTTGCTGTGGCAGCAGAAGAAACCTGGAAGGAAACAAAGGGGAGAATTCCCGCATACTTTACCAATCTGGCATTCGACAGCACTGTTCTTCCTCCAACCTCTTTGAAGATACTACTGTGTCTGTCAATCTGGACACACCACTACAGACTGAAATCTGGACCCAAAGATTATTGGTGTGGTTTACATCATGTATTAGAAGTTAGGAGCATGTCTGGCAGTTAAACTAATAGTAGGGTTGAATTTTCACTAGGGAAATGGTAGATAAATTGTTTGGCACGTCACAGCCTTCCTTATAGAAGAAAGTATGGATGCAGAGACCTAGTTGAGCTCTCAAATTAGGATCTTTGTTTTTTTGATGCAGTAGCCTGGACATATCTTGGAATGGTTTGGGTTAAGATATTGGTTTATAATACAGATAGGAAAACTGAAGGCAGATTTCATTTTTGCTCCTTTCTTACTACTGTCTTACATTTTCAAAAGGGCATATAAAAATATACTTTTTACAAATATCCAGCTTGTGTCCAAATTTTCAGTGGACTAAGTGCCCAGTACACTTTAAAAAAACAGATCTATTTACTTGGCATGTTACTAGTGACTTGAAAATACAGGCTGTTCTGCCTATCATCTTGGGTAAGCAAAAATGAAGTTGTGGTCACACAGCCAAAAAAGTGCTGTTTGCATCTGCCCACATGTGCCTTGACTTTTCCAAGGCTCCATATGCCACCATTTCCTTCCTGAATTCAAGTTTCCCCCCTTTCATCTCCAAAATACCCAGCTAAAGATCAGAACTTGACGGATGTAATTCTCCTAAATCATAGACCAACTATTTGAGGTTTGATTTTCTTCCTTACCAAAGTTGTACAATATGCTCCATATTTTCCTGCAGCATAATTTTGTTTAAGTACTAAAATAACAAGACCTTAATGCAACATAAAATGACTACATCACTGTAGATAGCTCTTTGCTGCCAGCCATTCCTTACAGTCTTTGCCATGCATGGCTCATTACACAAGAAGCAGTTCCAGTTTTCTTGTGCCCTAGCCCCAGTTTATATGTGCTATTCCTTCATGACCCATAACATCAGTCTTTTTATTCTCAGATTTTAAAACATCAGCCTACTAAACACATTTTAGTATTTCTTGGAATTATTGGCACTAAATCACTACATTGAAACAGCCAAACAGACTGGATTATATATGACAGCTTTTCTGAACAGAGAACACTTATTCATCTTTTTCTCAGCATTATGGATGCAGGAAAAGCATAAGGTGTCATTTTAGATGCTATAAAGAAAATAGCATTCAAGCATAACTTCAGAAAGAGTTTAAGCCATTGAAACTCAACAGCCGAGGGCAACAAAAATTTCCCATGGATTTAAAATTCACAGAATTGGCAGGCCTTTTGTAGAAGCAAGGGGTAAAGTTCACGCGCTTCATAGCTTCACTAACTCCAAGAAACAACAGTGCCTTTATGTACTCCGGAGCTTTTCTATAGAAGAGATTCTTCCATGGTTAGCAGAGATAAGATATAATGCAATACAGATACAATACTCCCATCCTCCTGAGCAGTATAGCTTCCTAAACACTTTTATGCACTTGTTCAGTAGATATTCCATACTTTTGGTTGAATTACAATGTTTTAAAAGTAAAAAGCTGTCTGCCACCTTAAAGAAACACTAGCTGCCTTTTGCCATTCGGCTCCTTGTTAACTATGGAAAGAGGCAGCTCTGCTCGAAATGGATGCTTGGGAAGACGGAGCAAAGTCTGAATAATCAAGTCCCCATAGGGGTCTGGCAACAAAGCCCAGAGAGGAAGTTAAAAGGCTTAGCACTGTAACTCCGTTTAGCATTACTACTCCTCTCTGTCAGTCTGACCCAAATCCACCTTTTTCTCCTAGTAAATCTGCCCTTCATAATTTTTTCTGTGCTCAGCATACCTAAATTCACTCACATATATCTTAAGCTGCTCACTGGAGGGATAGTCACACCGTTGTGCCTTATGAGCAGTTTGAGTGTGGCTTGCTCATTAGCTGTGTCTGCATTGTTAACATCATGATCACTTAGGATGAGCCTGCTTTGGAAAGCAGTGTTAGGGAAATGAGCGGTTCAAATGCATATGCTAATTCAAGGATATCAATGCCTTTGCAAAGCAGAAGTGCCTGTGCTTGCTGTATGTCTTCCCATTAGTGCTTCAGTTCAGGTCATGAGAACATTTTTAAGCAACCTCCCAATCCTCTCCATTAATCAAGCTTTGGTTCTCATCATTGACTGATACTGGAGCACGTGAAGTTTCATCCTCTCAGGTTAAATAACCCAGATGACGAGTTCTAGATGAACACTTAATAATGACCTTCAGCCATTAACAAATATCCGGTCCTTAAGCCCTGACTAGGAGGAGTATGGTATGGGAGTAAAATATGCATAGTCTGAATATTGGGTTCTTTGCATCAGTTATTTCACTCTACAGATTTGTTGTTAGCTGATCCAACATGACCTGTTAATGTGGACACATGCACTGAATATGCCAAAAGATCAGCAGCTTAAGGAAAATCTGACTGAGGATTCAGGCATAGGCAAGTTTGGGAGCAAGGAAACATGGAGTTTCAGAAACAGAGCATACAGGGAAAGGTGAAGTTATGGGAATGGGAATGAGTAGGAAAGGAGGACGCTAAAAGGCCAGGAGATACTTATGAGTGGAATCCTGGTTTATGAAGATAAAAATGCATGGTATGAAGAAGGTAACATGCGTGTTACAGGCTGAGATTCTCATTAGGGGACCTGCAAAATGTAATACAGTTGCCAGCCATATTACTACTCTGGATGGGACAAATGTTTCTGAAGTCAACGTTTTTGAAATTAAGTTGTCAGTTTGTGCCCTTGCTCAGTTCACTGTGACTAAATATCATAGAGTAGCATGTAAAAGAAACTATAGCATGAATTCTGCTGAACAAGTCAGCCCTGGCTGCTAGGAGACTGTAGTACCACTCTGCTAACCTCAGTTGGTCACACCCTCCATAAAGACTGAAATTCATCTCACCTGATTTCAGGTCAGAGCAAGACTTCTGTGCATGTCTTGTACAGCCATCTTTGAATGGGATATAACAGATGTCATGGAAAACAAAGCCCATCAGAAATTAGACTACATTTCAGCTCATTTGATAGAGCAGAGGTGTCCATAATACAGAAGCTTACAGATTACTAGATCCTACTAATTATGGGATTCTTTTGCACTCAATAACCATTTCAAGGAAGAAATTTATCTTTTTAGATAGCTTCAGTGGAAAAAAGATTACCGTCCTAGAAGTGCCTGTATCCATGGGCTGTAAATGAAGCCTGCAGCAAATGGACTAAGACATAGATGTCCTATCATCAGTGCCTATGTTGTCAGATGACTCCCATCACTAGAGTGCAGTATGTTCAGAACATTTCGAGTTAAATTATTACATTTTTTTGAATGCAGTCACACATGGTTTAATCAAGATTAGAATGACTTATTAAAAGAGGATATCTCATAATATTACCTAAAAAAAAAAAAAACCCTAAATAAACGAAAATAAATATATCACAGAATCATGGAATGGTTTGGGTTGAAAAGGTCATCCAGTCCAATGCCCCTGCTATGGTCAGGGACATCACTCAATCAGGTTGCTCAGATCCCCATCCAGCCTGACCATGAATAGTGATGGAGCATCCACAATTTCCCTGGGAAACTTATTTCAATGTCTCACCACCCTCACTGTAAAAAAATTTCTTCCTTATATCCAGCCTTAATCTACCCTCTTTCAGTTTAAAACTGTCACCCTTTGTTCTGTCAGTACAAGCCCTGGTAAAAAGTCTCTCTTCATCTTTCTTATAAGCCCCCTTTAAGTACTGAAAGGCAACAACTGAAGACCCACCAGAGTCTTCTGTTCTCCAGGCTGAACAACCCCAACTCTCTCAGACTTTCTTCATGGAACAGGTGTTCCCTCCCTCTGACCATTTTCATAGCCCTCCTCTGGACCTTCTCCAGCAGGTCCATGTCTTTCCTGTGCTGAGGACCTCAGGGCTGGACACAGAACTCTAGGTAGGACCTCATCAGAGTGGAGAAGAGAGGCAGAATATGTCAACTTGAATGAAATGTTTTAAGGAATAAGTAAAAAAGAATTATTTCAATTAATTTTGCTACTTATTAAATACAAATATTTTTGTTTTACATGCAGTATGTAGAATAGCATACTTAGTGCTTTAATACAATCAAGTTGAACAAAATAGCTGTTCAGTCCAGATACATACCAAAACAAACTAACTTCGCCTTATTTTGGAGTTCTGTCATCAGAAAATGAAATATTTTTAGTGGGTTGATTGGTTTGGAAGGCGATTGGTTCATTTTGGGTTTTTTGGGGGGGACATGGGGAGAAAAGAAAGATTAGCTGTTGCTGGGGAAGAGGGTATCATTTTAAGAGAAGCATATTCCACAAAGACACAGTATACATTTCCACTCTGTGGTAAGGAGCCATCTCCTATGCTGTCTTAAATCAATGTCACCACTCTGTAAGTAAAACTGTAAGTAAACTTCAAAACATCTTTCAAAATCATTATAATCTTGATTTTCCAGATAAAACCAAGGCATGACAAAATTTTCCAATGGCTCTCCAGTATGTCATTGCCTCGCTCCCCTTTCTGACTACGGGTTTGTTTCAGCTAGCTGGTATGGAGTGGCCAACACACGATTTGCTGTACTTGCAACACTATTAGCGGCAGTACTCCAGAAAGTCGTAGCTGCCCTGGACCGTGCATTGGCTAACACTCTACTGACACAAAAAGCATCCTCTCCTCGAACTCCCTATGGAATCAAGTCCAGCCAACAGCGAATGCCATCAACAACAACCAAAGGTATGATGTTAGGTCATCATTTTAATACATATACAGTCTTTAATATCCTTAGAGCATCCTCAGAGAGCACCCATCTGTCAGCCAAGGTAGAAGTAGCAATAGCCATAGGAATTTGTTCATTTATTCCCATTCTCCTAACCTCTCTCAAACTTATCCTGCCTGTAAAATGAAGTACTGTGGCATGGTGAGTTTCCTACAAGACATGGTGTCTGCTCTCTTATAAGCAGACTTTCACCAAGAGCCTTCCTATACTTCCTTTTTTAAAAATCTGAGTCTTTCAACAACAAAATAGAAACAAAAAAATCCCCAACTGCTGCAGTTTACCATTTTACATCCTGTTTCTGAAACGAGAGTTGACAGGCCAACATATGTGACCAATAAGTGCTATTGGAAGTTAAGCCCTGCAAATGGTGATTGACGTGGAGCCGGGCATTCCATTAGCCAAGGGAATTATCAACTACAGACCAGCCAAAATAAACTTCAACAAACTTCCTCTGGGTGTTAATCACACTGAGCATCACCCTTTCCCACACACTAGACAAAGATTTTTGACCTTCAGATTTGGAGCAAACCCACCCTTATTAATTAAATAATTCATCCATTATCACCTGAAGGTGTACACAACCTTTTCACCCTACACAAGAAAGAGAACAAAGTAAACAAATGTCTTCTATAAATATGATTAAATCCCTAAGCACTGCTAACTTGCTTGATTTGCTACACTGGACATGCCATCCTAATACTGCTTTGTGTATATCTGTATGGAAAAGCACATTATCACGTAGTCTTTAAATCCCTAATGGGTAAGTCTTCGCACAGCGCTTTCAAACGAAACAGTCCAAAGCTGGGAAAATTCAGTCAGTCACCTTTCAACTCCAAAGGCTGGACTTAGGCTTGGCCTGAAGTACAGCATTATCCATTACGTGTCCATTGTCTGTCCATATCAGCTTCTAACTGGTGCCACAAGTTTCACAATACATTTTACTGAGATGACATGTGAAAATATCAATTCTTATAAAAATATATTTTCCCATATAACTGCAATATCAAATGTCTTTGTCATAAAAAATAACTTTTTCCATAGAACTGCAATAGTGAAATTGTGCAGGAAAAGTTTAGTTTTGGGGAGTAAAACTTTTGCAAAATAAAGCAACATGGGTTTGTTTTTCTGTCTACTGAAAGTCAGATTGTCACTTCTGCAGGGTGACGTTCACACAGTGGAAGAGCTATAAGATCAGCAGGAGTAAGGATCTTACAATTGAAATGAAGCCCTTTTAATAGTGCCTCACGGGGAAAAAAAAATCCCATATTTTTTTATATTACCTTTTTTTTTTTTAAATCCCAGAATGTTTTACATTGGTGCTGCCCCATAGTTCTGGCTTACAAACCTTAGAAATGAAGATGGTTTTGGTACATTTGGCTTTTTAACTGATGGCTTATATGTCTAGCCCTCACATGCAAGGTTTCAGCACTTGGTAGAACACATTTATTTACACACTACATAATGATCTTGAGATTGAAAAACCAAAAAATCTTGGGAGTTTGATCAGAAAACTAAGCCTTATAATTTAGCTTATTTTAGAGATGTTAAAAACCCACCAATCCAGAACATTGTAGTGTCTTTAATACCCATTAGAAAGAAAAGCTGGCTAAGAAAATAGTTTCCCAGAGGATTTTTAAACCAAAACTCCATTGATTGTCCTATTATCCCTTTGCACTGCAAAGCAAAGGGGCCTGTAAAGGACAGGTACCATCAGAAGAGGTCCTTTCAAGAAGACCTAAGTCAAACAGTTTAACAAGACAGAATGGGAAGCTACAATGGTTGCTGTGAGTCTTTAACACCTTTTGTATGCCTTCAGAGGTCTTCTTTACCCTCCTTACCTTTCTGTCTGCTGCCTTCCTTCTCTTTGGCTGCAAACTCTTGAAGTTTGTGAACTATTCCTCTTGCTTGCATCTGTGCTTACCAAGACAACTTCTGATTCTGTAGTACCAAAAGTCCTATTTTCATCATCGAGGCTTTCAAAACAAGCTTCATTCACAATTTCTGTGTAAAGTCTCTTTCCTAATGCAATTTTAAAAAGAGAGTCTAGTAATCTTTTCCTTCTCCACAGGCTCCGCCAGGTCTCCTCTCCCACATAGTTGTTTTCCTTCTGGGCCTCTGTCTGCCCCTCTCTTCTGCACTTTATTTTCTGAGTAACCTAGCCTAGCCTCAGGAATGCACCCTGGTATTTCAAAATGTACTGCTGTCCAGAAAAACAGAGAGCTGCTTTCCCTTTTGTTACATACAAATAGAACACACACAGCCAGAGACGCCCCTTTCTTTCTCTTTCCCTTCCCCTTCCTTTATCTCTTCTCAAGTACCCTAAAGAGGCAAACCCATTTAGTCATGTCCTGACGTAGCACCAATCAGTGGCACAAACATCAACCAAAATATGTTTGGAAAGATTCAAAAATTTTTTCAAGCTTAGGATTTTTCAAGGAAAATTTCCAGTTCAATGGTAGAAGGAAGAGAAGATTAAAAGAATGCTACCAGTTTTCTTCTTTGTCATAGTCATATTTCCAGCTGCACACTGACTGGGACAGGAGTTCCAGGCTGGCAAAGCCTACCTCCCTGATGAGTTAGAAACACATTCAAAGAGGAGAGGGACTGAGATGGCATTTCCTCCTTTTCTTCAAGACCCCTCATTCCTTCTGGGCTTATTGAACAGATCCCATGAGCTCTAGTGTTGCCCAGATGTCTGAGGAAGGAGCAGAAGGTTAAAGATAGAAGCCAAAAAAACTGGGGACAGGGCAGTGAGAAAGTAGTAAGAGAAATCTTAGAGCAAGGACAGGGTGAGGGGCAGCAAAGCTTGATTCAACGAGGTAATAAATAAATAAATAGATAAATAAATAAATAAATAAACAGCTAAATAAATAAATAAAGGACTAGGAGAATGTACTGGAATTAATCTGAAAACTCAAGGGAGCCTTAGAGAAAAAATCAGCACCATTGGTTATTAGTCTCTCTTAGGACATATGTACCTCATCAGTCCAAGACAAACAGGGAAATAAAGTACGTTTCTCCATAAACCTGTATTCTCTAGTAACAGTTTCCAGATTTTCTAGAACACAATGACACAATCTGTCTTCCTAACGCTAACTCCTCTGCAATATTTAAAAGTATAAATTCATAGAACTAGACAATAGAAAAAAAAAATCCATGGAAATAGATAAACTAGATAAGATCCATGATCTAATACCCAAAGATTTCTGGTCCAGAAAGACAGATAATGCTTGAGAAACAACAAAAGCCTTTTGTGGGCAATCATGCAATAAGAACAAGCTAAAGGGGGAAAGGTTTGAGCTTTTATTTTATGTTGGCCAGGAAGTCTCTCTTAGAGGCTGTAAAGTAACTTTCTCAACATGGCCATAACATGAGCATTAGCAAAGATAAATGTAATGTCCTGCACCTGGAAAGTAATCCCAAGCAGCAGCATAAACTGGGAACTGATGGGCTAGAGGAGCAGCTCTGCTGAAAGGGACCTGGGGGTGGTGGCGAGTTGAATGAGAGCCCGTGGTGTGCCCTGGCAGGGAAGGTGGCCAGCAGTCTCCTGGCCTGCACCAGCAAGAGTGTAGTCATTAAACCAAGAATACAGCTATTTCAGTCTGCCTGGCACTTGGTAGGCCACCTTGGAATACTGTGACCAGTTCTGGTCTCCTCAGTTGGAGAAGTTGAGAAGGGGCCAGCAGAGGTCACCAGGATTATTAGGGGGTTGGAGAATCTGAAATATGAAGAAAGCCTGGAGGAACCACATTTGCTCAGCCTGCAGAAAAGAAGGCTCAAGGGGGATCTAATCACACTTCTTGAATATCTAAAAAAGTTCATTATAGGACAAATTGAGCTACTCTCTTCACAAGGCTGCCTGTTGACAAGAGGTTGCCCAGGGAAGCTGTGGACTCTTGAGTGTTGGAAATGCTCAAGCGTGAATAAATTGCTGTAGTGTCCTATGTTGAAGAGAAGGTTGGATGAGGTAATATCCAGAGTCTAATCTGAACTATCTGTGAATCCCTTTCTGTGCATAGTCTTCCTAGCTATACAAATAGTGCCATCAGTCCACAATCGTCTTCTCCCTCAAGCATCTCTCCTCATACTGAGTTTCACAGGTTAAAAACAACATGTATTTTCTTTTGAAAATTAGGATTTGCTTTTCCCAGCCTTGCTAAACAAGATACAGAAGTGCTATATTTTGTTGCATCCTTCATTTCCTTCAGATTGTAAAATCGAAGGAGTGGCAGACAGGCTTTCTTATTTACTGGGAAACCATCATGGTCCTGAATGATGAGTGTACACACAAAACATTCATTACCTGGGCTTCCACTGGCCTGGGGATAAGTTATATTTATTTCCACTCATTGGTAATCTTTCATAAGCAGTTTACACTTTAGTTCTCTTTAAAGGGAGGAAGGGCATGGGGGGGCAACAGCAAACTCCTCCCATGACATTCAAGGAGAGTTATATTGTGGGAGGATTTTTTATACCTTCAGTAACAAGGCTTAATTAGAGATCAGGAGCAAAAGTTATGGCACAGAAAAGGCAACTCTGAACATTCATTCTTATCAGACTTGTATTCCTATTAAGCTGGTTAACAAGGGATGTAAGAGCATTATAATTTTAAATTTTACTTGAGCTGAAAAATCTAAATAAGCAGAACCTTTTGAAGATTAGATGTATTTGTGAAGAAATGGTGAGTAACCTGCACAGCTCTTACCTCATTAAAATATTTCAACACTGCAAGGAACTCAGCTCATGCTGAAACTCAAATATAAATTTCTTATTATTCAAGAAAATATGGAAGAAAATAAAAATTGTAAAAAAAAAAAAAAAAGGAAAGAAAGCCTGGTTTTGCTCTCACACTACCACCTGATCTGTTCAGCATTTGTCACAAGGTTGTGAATTTACTCACAGACATACTTCTTGAATAACTACAATAACACAGTATTTTGAAGGAGGATTCCATCCAACCCCCCCAGTCCCACTGACTTCAGCAGAAGCAAAATCAGGCTTCAGAGCTGCCCATTTTTGATCAAGCAAAGCTAAGAAAAAGAAAGTGCAACCTTGCAATACCTTCATAGGTTACACACCAGTAAGGAGCATAGCTGTGGGTGGATAGGTACAGCTAAGATAGAGACAGAGTTTTCCATTGCTAACACTTACCAAAATACCAGAATTGGCTATAACAGCAAAAGGGTTTGTTTTATTTTTTTTTTTTTCCATTAGAGGAAAGAACAGTAGTATTTAACCCTTTAGTTGTTCCCTGATGTACCACAACTTGAGTCCTGGTAAACAAAAATTCTTGCCTTGCAAGTCCAGATTGTAGGAAAGAAAACCAAACCAAAACAACAAACAAACAAAACACCCCCCCCACACACACACACCCCCACCCAAAACAGCATAAACACAAATATGAGGGGAAATCCTTGTGATTTTGTTGAAGACTAAAAAAAAAAAAATAAAATAAATCTCAGAAATACTGATAATACTGATAAATTCATATGAGAACTTACATTTCACAAAGAAAGTATATAGCATGATTCTTTTAATCCACTCTATTTTGTATAAGAATCCAGGTAAGGTTAAAAATGCTATTTCCTAGTGATGAAAACCTGCACGAGAAAGGTGTATATTGCTACAAGAATTAGTATTGTCATTCTTTATTCATTAACTTTAATGAGATTTACATGCAAAAGGGACAAGATACTTTTCAGAATTTATAGCTATAATTTTGCTGTGAATAAATTTACTCCTTTTTGCTGCAGAGAGGACATATATAAAAGGGAAGCCAGTTTCAGGATGTTTTGGTTTGTATCAGTTTTTCCCAGACACCTAAAATTAGCCTGAAGGATCCTTTTAGAGAGTAAGTAAATATATATAAAATATTAGGACAACACCGCAATGTAAAAAGGAGGCTAAATTGCTCATCCAAGGAGATGACATAACGAATACTGACATAATTTCCAAGCAGCAAAGCAAAACTAGGTCAAATCACGTTGACCTATCTAACATAATAAGCCTTTTTTTTTCATATTTTTACAATGTAGACTCTGTCTGCAGGCATTAATGTCCCCTGTTATCTATGTATAGTGTTGTCACTCTGCTTTAATGTCTTATCACCATGTTGTGTTAATTAGACCAAAACAATATAGTGCACTTTTGAACTGCTTAATTCCCAGTTTGAATTCTCTGCCCAAACTATAATTCTGAGGCCATCCATTTGGAAATGAAGTCATTAACTCTTTACAGTCACTTGTTTCAAGAGGTACCACTTGGGCTGGTAGAATAGCATAGCATAGGTAAAAATCTAAGCTCCAAAAGTGGCATATTATTTGTCAAAAAAGAGGTCCACAGAGCTAACATCAGCCAGCTAGCAAAGTGGACACTAATTTTGATGCCACTTGACACAAGGCAGAAGCCAGGCATAGACACTCTCATGAGCATCATGTGGAGAAATCTCCTCCATGCTTCGCTGTCACATGTCCCTGCCCAAGTGTTCTGTCCACACATGGTGCTACAAAAGGGACAGTTCTTTTCCTTGCTCAGGGCAGCCTTCCCTCCCCCTGCCTTTGTTGTTCCTCTGCACATCAGATTTACAGTGTGTGTATTTTTCATTGGGACTATAAACAGTTGTGAAGGTTTCTGCCTACAGCCTCTTATGACTCCCAGAGAGCAGAAATGTGAAAGTGAGAGTGATATCTGCTTGGATCCATCCTTGTCTCCAGAGCTGAGGTGGGACCAGAAACCAGGCTGAGAGCATGAGGTTCCAGCTACCCAGGGAGCTGGTCAGGATGGAGATAAAAAGCTGACACAGGAGAGAGAGACAGACCTCGATGGTCCACATCAGAAGGCCTCAATAGAGTTTACATCTTCCTGTATAATATATAGATTTTGCAATAAGGGCATAATATTAGGAGGAAAAACACAATCCATTCCAACAATAAAACCCTCTCCAATAATTTTGAAGCTTGCTTGGTGACTAAGAGTACCTTGAAACCAGGGTGCTGGCTGTTCTTATGATGGAGTGGCTGGATTTGGTAAACTTCATTCTAAATATATATACATATACGCACATATGTGTAAATGTGTAGTGCTTCCCTTTTTGTTTTCTTCTTCTTTTCTTAAGTCTCAAATGACCCAAAAAAAAAAAAAAAAAAAAGGGATTATGTTTCCATATGGGATAACTACTAAAAAAAAAAAAGAAAAGAGAGAAAGATAAATATTTCAGAACGATTTTGCCATAACATACTGATTCCTCAGTATTTTTTAGAAGAAAGCACCAGCCTCAGCTAGTGCTCAGAATAAATTTTCTAATAAAAAACCAGAAATGGAGATCCCAGAGATAGTCAGAGTGGTCTCATCTTAGCAAGCTCTCTCTTGGCCTGACTCAAAGTAGCGCATCGACTTGCTGGTATCACAAATTAGTCGTCTGACCTACTGCTTTGGTGGGGGGGTCTCCATGAGCTCCTGCTGCAGCTGTTCAGTAATTAAATACCTGCAGACCCAAAGAGCCGAGTTAATGACATTAGTCATGGGCACCTGCTCAGGACGCAGGGGTGCCAAACGGAGGTGGTGGGCCGTGTCGCGGGCCCATAGGTGCCGGGCTGCAGCGTGACAAGAAGCTGTTGGTCTCGTCAGAAGTACGAGACATATGTTGACCTCCTCACCCCAAAATGTAGAGTGACTGTCATAGCATGTCACCAGCTCCTTTCTAGGGGCATGAAATATCCCTCCATAAATATTTTTGTTATAATCTATCACACTACAATGAAGAATCCTATCGGCCCCGTGGATCTCATTTACTAAGCCACTAAGCCAAGAGTAGAAGCCTGGACTCTCTTTTATTTGTTTTACTATGGTTCTTTTTTGTTTCAAAATGGTTCTTGCACCCAGCTATCTCAACACTTAGGCGATCAAATAAGTTTTATCATACTTCAGGGCCAAACAAACATTGCCTATTTGCCAGCTTTTTTGTCTTCCCACATCCACCTGAGAAGATATAAATAATAACGATAAACAACTATGACACAACAGCAAATTGAAAACAACAAAAAATAATAATTAAGAGCTATTTTTATTGTTTAGAAAAGAGATAGAAATCAGCTTCCAACCCCTTAGTGCCTTTCTCAGTTTTCAGACAGTGTGGATTCTGCACTACAAGCCAAGGATCTCAGGGATATACAGTAATTCCTTACAGCTTGCTAAAGCATTAAGAGCTCTAAACTGCACAGCTGCAATGAAAGACTTTCAACCAAAGAACAGACTAAAGAATGGAGTACCCTTAGAAGTCTGAAATCCAGTTCAAACAAAATGCAGCACACATTCCAGTTCTCATAGTTGTATGCAAATACAAATCTGTTCTTTTCTCTCAGCTCAGTTTTCACCCTCAACCAAATAAAAATGTTTCTCCAAATGCTGAAGCATTTACTGATCTTCAGCGTATCCCCCGAGCATTTACCACCTCCTCATTCCCAGCAGTTACTTTTCCTCGACCCCGGGTTCTAGCAGACCTCTTACCTCTGGTGCTACTCTGCAGAGGGACTCTGAGATCTGACAACTTTTTGCAGAGCTCAAAAGCTGTCGAAACCCTCCATCCTACTGCTTACCTCCCGTCCTTCCCCAGCAGGGAAGCCCTGGGACTGGGCAGCTGGCGCAGCAGAGTGCCAGGCAAGGCAGGAGGGAGAGAGCTGGAGACAGATCTCATCAAAGGTAGGAGGCATGGTGGGGATCAGCGAAAGGGAGATACACATCTAAATAATTCAGCCACTAACAAAAGCTTTAGGCTGGGCTCTGTTCAAGATTCCAGACAAGGCTGAATTTCAATGTGTTTCAGCCTGCCATCAATGCAGAATGTGGTGTTACTTAACGACCCAACACTGACAAACCAACATTATTTTAAGAGTATTCCACATAAAGTTAATGAAGAAAGTGGCTATTTCTCGGTTTGTATTTTTATAGCTTTTGCTTTAGGTTGAAGTTCTATCACGTGAAGATTTTGAGAATTTCAAGTCTGACCTCTACAGGTAGGCTGCTGAATAGGTACAGTATCTTTTGATCCCGAATTGTACACACGACCTTTAGCAACTGGAGAAAGGAAGTGGTTCACATGTCCTATATAACATCAGGTTATCATCATTGCACCTGTAAAGCCACATTTTAAAAACACCACTATCTGTAGCATTATCTGTGGTCATTTGGTTCCTACAAATGCTTTCTTGCAAAATGAACAGATGATGCAGCAGCACCAGAAAAAAAACAAATCCAGCATGAACATTTTTATATTCAAAAGTGTTACAGGGTTTTGCTTCTGCTTTTTATTATCCCTCCCCCTTCCTCTCCAATCTTCCATGTGATATGCTCTTTTAGAGCTATAGAAACAAACGTTACTTTGAAAACTATAACATCCAGTTGCATTTTGCAAAACTGATGCTCTTAAATGCCCTGATTGGTGCCACCTTTTTCTAATCAGAACCAACCACTCTAACAAACTACCCTTTGTCTGGGGATTCTGTCCCCTCTGTTCCCACCAACCTACAGCACAAGTTGCTATAGCTACCCTGC
Source organism: Nesoenas mayeri (assembly GCF_963082525.1). Taxonomy (NCBI): domain Eukaryota; kingdom Metazoa; phylum Chordata; class Aves; order Columbiformes; family Columbidae; genus Nesoenas; species Nesoenas mayeri. The sequence goes on from NC_137541.1 coordinate 102,705,914, forward strand.
ATGTCTATTTACCACACAAGTGATCAAAGGAAGCAGACAACACACATATACACACACGCACAAAAAAACTCGCCAGGCTTCCTACTGAGCAATGTCCAGCTGCTAATTAACTGATACACTCCCAGCCTGCGGACTCTGCACTTGTTTTCTTTATGCTGCCTGGTACACACAAAAAAGCAGCATTCTCCAGGATGCTCATTCTTCCCTTACAGACCAAACAAACAACAAAATGTCCCAGAAGGAACTTTAAAAGAGAATTTCTCAAAGAAAAGGCAAAGGATTACAGCACTCTGGGATAAGCATACAGCTTTTCTATTGAGGAACACACTAAGAATTTTAAAAGGTATGCAAAAAAAAATAGGAAATAAGAAACATATGCTAAGAACTTGAACAGCTGTAAGGAAAGGGGATGATTTTGAATCTTGCATATGTTTTGCACTGAAATTGTATGCAGCATTTATTCTCTTGATGAATTATATGCATGCTAAAAGCTACATGACTGCAGTCAGGATAAGTAATTGTAATGGCTTTATGTGCCTTAGAAACATAGTTTTTCATTTTTAGGTGGCTTGTCAGTTAACAGTCATTTTGTTCAGTCTCTTTATGTGATGAAGGGCTCAAGTCTGCCTTGATCACAGTCAATGAGACTTCAATAGGAAGAGGCCAAAATAAGGAGTGGCATTTGTTGTCGATGACACTCCCACAAGCTGCACTTCAGGGACATGTTATGGGTGAAAGTGAGTGAAAATGAAGTATTAAAAGTCATCAAACGTTTGGTTTTCTGTGAAGTGGGCTTAGGGAACTTAAAACAAAGCCCACAGTGCCCTCTCTAGTTCCGCAGCAAACTCAGGGAATCCAGCCACGCAACTGTGTCCAGCCACACAAAATCACCACTCTACCACGTGAAGACTGAGCACCTTCTCAGGTGTTTCCATCACTTGCAAGTTTCTGTACTTAGAAATTTCTTTTTAAGTAAGAAACTGAAGAGAGTACTCTGCAAAGCAGAAAATGTGTTACCTGCAAGGCATTTTTCTTGTCAGATTAGTTGAGTTTTTTTATTTTGCAACCATATTAGATACCTTTAAATAACTGCACTTTTGCTTCCTAACACCAGCTTTGTAGCACCCAATCACATAAAAATGGGTATATATTCCTGTGAATACTTAAACTTTTACAGGCATGCAGTAACCAGTGTACTTTCCAGATGTCACATGCATAACAATAGGATGGAAATTTTCCCATTTGGGTTACTGGAGCATATATGTGAGGTCATTCTATCAGACAGCAAGAAAACACTTCTTCCTGAGGTTTTCAATAATCTCCTAAAAATGACTGCTTCTTTATGCCATCTTACCTACAAATCCCAGCACAACATTTACACCAACCTCTGTTACCTGCTAGAGACTATTGGCCTGGCACAGTGCTAAAATAGGTTGAACCTTATCAAGTCAACAGTCTGCATATTACATTTCTGCAGTAATTGCTGCACTACTATTGGGGAAATTAGTGCATTTGGCTTGCTATGCACTACTGTTCAGTACCTGTGGGCTGCCTTTTGCACCAGATCAATCAGCACAATACATCCTTACATTCCAACACCCACAACACACTACCTGCTTGATGGTTAACTCCATCGTGGCTTGAGGAGCTCACCACAGCTCACCAGCTGTGAGAGCTTGTGAGCAAGAGCTTGTGAGTTGCATCAGGGAAGGTTTAGATTGGATATGGGGAAAAATTTCTTCTTGGAAAGGGTTGTCAGGCATTGGAAGAGGCTGCCCAGGGAAGTGGTGGAGTCGTGATCCCTGACAGTGTTTAAAAGACATATAGATGAGGTTCTTCGGGACGTGGTTTAGTGACAGTGTTGGGTTAACAGTTGGACTATATGATCTGGAGAGTGTCTTCCAACCAAACTGATTCTGTGATTCTGTAACCCCAAATTAAACTATAGCTTCCACCAAGAGCCTCTCAAGGTGGGAGCAGTTGCTCCCTGAACCTGATAAAAGGAAGGAGTTAACCACTGGCTTACAGCGGGCTGGTGTAAGGACAGGGAAGGGAGCACCGGAAGGGCAGGGAAGGCAACAGGACAGGTAGAAAGAGAGGATTGCTGGGTAAGGGGAAACAGCAGGTAAAAATGAGCTCTCTCTTGCTCTGAATAGGAGGGTCATTAAAAAGCCAACAGAAAAGTCACCTTCTTCATATTCCTTTTTCCCGTAACAATTTCAAATTAGAAGCAGGATCACACACTCCAGCCGCACAGGACTTTCCTGCTCCTAAGTGCCAGCTGTAATGGATTTCCTAAACATTCTGTACGGTTAGTTCATAGCTCATCACAATCTTCAGTTCCCACTGAAACATGAAGTCTGCTATCGGGGGCCGATGCGCTCAGCGGCTCAGCCCACCCCCCCACCCTGACTTCGAGTTCCCTGGGTTTTGTCCCTCGGGCCCTTGCAGCGCCCACAGCCTTTCCCTGCCAAGCCGAAAATATTTGTGCATAACAAACCAACCAAACCCGGAGAAACACTTCTAAATCGTTCGCTTGGCACGGGAGAAAGAAACCGCACTAGCAGGCAGGTGTTTAAACAAACTTTGGCAGCGCTTCAGCGGCCGCTTCCCCCCCGGGCGGAGGCAAAGCGGGAGGGGGGAGGAAACCGAGCGGGGGGGTCGAGGGAGGGGCCCCTCGTTGATATCCCGAAAGAAAGGAGGCAAATACCTACGGGGACGAGCCGGGCCCTGCAAGAATAAGCCTGTGCCTGCACCTCTTTTCAGGCTGGAATGTCTCCCTCCCTCTCCTCCTCTTTTGGAGGGGGAGGGAGGGTTCGTGTGTGCGTTAACATTACCCTCCATCGCCCCCGCTTCCCCCCCACCCCGTCCCATTTTGACTTATTTTCCTTATTTTCCATCATCTATGCATCTTGATGACCCATGAAGCCCTATGCTTCAGGTAGAAATATTTCAGGAAAGTGCAGTGCATGTTTCACAGAGCATTTTACTTTTTATTGTTGCCACCCTGTAACATTTCTGCTGCTTTCGCATTCCTCCTTGGCAACCCCCTGTGCCAAAGTACCCCCTTGTGGCGATAATGATTTCTGATGACTACGTGCATCCAACTGACTGACTTGAGCTATGCAGTATATAAAATGCCCTTCATTTTGCTTCACAAGGACAAGAATTCCTCTCTTTCTCTCTTTAAAGAACTAGAAATGTGGTTTTTTTCTGCTAATGGGAGAAAGAAATATCTTTCCTCCTCCCACCACCTGTATTCTCCCTTTTTTTACCCTTCCCCACCTCCTGTAACTTATACAAAACTGGTATAAGGAAGCTGAGATTTGCCACCATGGTTTCAGAAAGTGGGTGGAAAACAAATGCTCCATTTGCACTACAGGTGCAAAATCCTCACACTTGCATTCCCTGAACATGTACTATAAAAGTCCCACTGCGAGCTGAATGAGTAACACCCAAACAGAACTTAGAAAACTTCTCTCATTTCCTCATATTTACCCATTGCCTACCTAAGAAGTAACATGTTAAGTGCAAGTTTCGGAAGTGGACTGGCAAGGCTTTTTAAACTGGGACAGATCTCTGATTCAGTCTTAAGATACAGCCCAGCCAGTTTTCCTTGCTCCCACAAGGCTCTTCTAACTGCACATTGTTGTTGTAAAACTATGAACAGCAAGAATTAAAAACATTTAGCCACAGTGCCTTTTAACTGTGAGAACAAAAATAAAAGGTTCTTTTGTTTCTTCAGGTGAATAGAAGCCTCAAAAAAAATCTAATTTGCATAATCTTGGGAAAAAAAAGTCCTTAGAAAACCCATCTTAAAGTACTTTTGTGAAGCTGTAAGATAGCTTGAAACTACTACATTTTAAAACAATCAGAAGATTAAAGCACTGGCAGGCAAGGAACTCATGCAGAGCTGTTTAATAAATTATCTCTGGGCTGAATTATTGGCATATTTAGGCTTATAACACAGCAAGTTATTTCCAGTTGCATGACACAAACAGGGCTGTGAGAGAGCCGACACAATGCATTTACACTATGGCACACTAGAATGGACTTATATCCCTCGCAAACCACTTTCATGCCCATACAAACCTGAAATTTACAACGACCTGCATGGCATCACTGCCTAGTTGTTTGCTTTTTTCTTTTTTAAATTTTCTTCACCCCAGAAATTTACTTTTGACAATGCTAAGAAACATGAAGAGGTTGGTAGCAGTACTACCCGGGGCTCGCCTTGCCCAGCCGGCCCCAACGGGGGCTGCTTCTTACCTGCCTCATGGTGAGATTCCCATCATCCATCCAGCCGGCAAAGGGCCGCTCACACCACGCTGCTGTCGGCAGGGCAGAAATCCATCAAGTTTCCCCCCACTCCTTCCCCTCTATTATTTCCCCCCACCCCCCTCTTTTTTATCCTTTGCTCGGGGCGGGGGGAGACACTCTTCTTAAGACAATGTCAAGTTTCCCAATCTTCCTTCCCCAGCCTATTAAAAGTCAGGAGCGGGGAGGCAACTGTCCGCCTGGCTCTTATTTCAAACCGCAGCCCAGGGATGTAGTAGTTGGTTGAATTAGGCCATGAAATAGCCTCGCCAATCAGGAGGAAGGGGAGGGAAGGAGAGCACATAAAGGCTGCCTACATGAGGATTAGGAAAGCTTTCAAGGATTTAAAAGACTGAAAGCAGCTGGAAACAGTGTCTAGGGCTACAAAGAGGGAAGTCAATTTGCGGTGTAAGAGATTATTCCCATTCTCATCTAACTGCTCCGGGTCTGCTTAAAGCTTAACGAGCTCCCAGGACTTCAGCAAGAAAATGTGAATGTCCAGTGGAAACTACTGAAACATTAGAGTAATGCAGAAACAGTTAAGTCACCCTGTAAAGTGGCAATAACAAATACTAGTCGGAACCACATGCACTCCAGAAGCACCTATTTATTCACATCAGATTTTGAAGTAAATTGCATAATGACATGAGCCGTAAACAGTTAAAATAGAGTCTGTCATCTACATCGTGACCAAGTGTCTGTGTGTGTGTGTGAATCCGCAGACTTTGGAAATGCTTTGTTGCAAAGCTTCGTATGTCCCCGTGGCAAATGTTTAATCGCCCTTAGGATTAGTGTTTTATCTGCTTTCCCTTCTTTAGTGAGAGTGATTTCCTCATTCCTGAAGCATAATTTCTTGTGCAAGGTAACACGGGACCCCAAATGCAACTTCAAAGGAAAAATAATAATAGTTGGGGGGGTTGGGGATTTTTTTTTCCCGATTTTAACAGTGAGATTAGTGTCTATCTGCTGCCCCTCGGTGGCTTTCGTTAAAATAAACAAACAAAAGGCAAAAATAAAAATCCCAATTCTCAAGTGTCATCGCTATTTGAGTTACACCTTTCCTGAATTAAAAAAAAATAAAAATGTGGAGAAAAACAAACCTGCAAATTCAAACTACCCACTCTTCTCCAAATTCTTTGCCTCTAACTTAGCATCAGTTCAGAAACTTGTTAGTCTCTCTGTTCCACCTTAAATAGAAATCTGTCTTTTGATCTCAGGGAACAATCAGGCAAATCTGATGTCTGAAGAAAAGCCCCAATATCATGGATTTGCTTCTTCAAATTATCTACCAATGTGAAAAGTAGACACTATCCAGAAAAATTCCTATCAGTACAAGAAATCTTACAGAATTGAGCTGAAAAAAAAAATAAATTCCACAATGATGTCCTGAAAGGATTTTAATTAAAGACTTCTGAAATATATTTCCTTTTAACTTCTTAGAAGTTCCAACACTGGGTATATTCACAGGGAAAAGAAGAAAAGGTCTAAAAAATGTATTCATTTGCTTTCCCATCTAAAGAAAATAATAATTTTTCTCATAAGTGCAACTAAGAAAGGAGTTTGTCTAATTTTGATACTGTCCAGCTCAAAAGTAAGGCATGGATGGAGGGAAAACTTGATTTAAAGCACTATTGCACTTTATCTGGGGCCAACTGTGCCCTCGCCTGGTCCATCCTTCCTCAGAGGAAGGATGCAGCTATATGCTTTGAAGTACGACAGAAAACAACTATCTCCAGGGATCAACACAGCACATTGCGTAAGGGCGAGACCAGCCAACAAAGAGGCAACTTAGTGATCCTCCAGTGACAGTCCTGTCCTGTGCACAACAGCTCAAAGCAGCTGCAAAGCACAGAACGAGGCACATTTAGAGCACTGAACAGGAATGTTTGTCCTCTGTTCCCCAAACATAGCTCAGTGGACACGTGTCACTTGAAATAAGTTTGTGGCATGCAAAGACCTTTTACAGTAGTTAAGTCTGGGAGAATCCTCTCGAGGATACAGTCAAAGTAAGCATAAAAATGCTTTCCTGAAGTAATTAGAGCCTTAGGGATAAACTTCCCTGGTGAGAGTGATTTAGCAAAAGGTACAAAACTTACAAAATTAGTAAGGCTTATGTAGGATTCACCCCAAAACTTCAGGTCTTTAAGAAGGGGACTCTGAGAACAGATTTAGAGTTTTGTGTTGAAACATAGCAAAAGATTCACTAATAACTCCAATATAAGAAAGATAAAACAGTTACAGAACTTTTCTGGAAATGTACACCTTTTCACACACACTACTTACAGGATGGGATGGGAATTGCATTTTCCTGAAAACTCAGCAGAACGTGGGATCAAAAATGAGTTAGTTCTATAGGATGAAAACTCATTTTAGTGTTATCAACAAGATAATCACTAACAAAAAAAAATCATCAGTGACGCACAATCCGGGTGGAGTGTAGACTGTGTTTTTACTGAAATAACCGGGTGTCATAGACAGACACCATTCTAAATCCACTATTCACTCTGCACCTTTGAGGAATGTGTTTTGTGTTCAACCCACAGGGCAGCAGTACTAACACATACAGTGCATTCTGAAAAGTAGGTTCTGCACTTCTTAAGGTCTTCTGAATGGCATAAGAATTGATTGTGTGAGCAGCCAGTCTCCAAAGACAAAAAGGTACACCTAGATGTGAGGAACTGTCACTTCGGATGCAAGAAAAGGTAGGTGCTGGGTTGTTTTTACACCTTCCTCTGAATATCTGACTATCTAGTTTCGTATCTATAACCAAAGTGTATGTGCATGCATGAGAAAGTCATACTCTCTTTGGGGAAGTGAAAGAAGATTCTGCCTCTGAAGATGGAACCTTTTACAGTCTATCCAGTGGGTACTTGCAGAGAAAAGGGCAGCCAGAAGAGGTGGTGCCAGCTGTAAGTTCAGGCATCACTGTATAAGCGAGACCAAAGTCACTGTTGTGAGTCCAACAGTTTTAGAGGATTGTTATGGGGTTAATTCAAGTTAAAAGAAAAATGACCAAAAAGTACACCAAAACATTGGCAGTTTTACTTTCTGTGAACTCTGGTTATTGGTAGTAATGCTCAGATCCCCCTTATCAATCCTCAGTTTAAGCTGCTCTCAGAGTTGTGTACGACTCCAGCATAGATGTACCAAAATAGCTGTGACCTGGTTGCTCACTGCAGGTGTCTACCACACTCTTTATCATGTACTTCCCAAGCAAAATTAGCAGACAGGAGATCCCTTTCTCTAGCCTCATGCCTCAAGCACCATGTTGCCCCACTGACTAAAGCAGAGGCAAGGCGGGATAATTTTAGCAGGCATTCAAATAGCAGCAGCATTGATGAGCAAAAACTTCAGCATGGTCTGTGCTGTTCTGCTCCTGACCTGGCAAAAGTAGTCAGCAAGTACCTGGGAGAGGTTCAGGGTGTTGTGTGCTAACACACAATCCTGCCTCCTTCCTACTTACAAAATAAAGTGCTACTTAAGATGAAGAGGTAATTTTAACATGTGTCCTGAGCTGGCTTAAGTAGCCAAAAAGCTTCAGGATAAATGCAGCAAAGCCCACCATCATGTATTTTTAGTTACAAGTTGTCCATTATGTACGAATGCTATATATTTATAATAACACATAGTAAACTTGATGTTCTGTGTTCTTTGTCAGAATGTCAAAACTCATCTGGGAAAATTCCAGCTCAGTTTGTTTAGTGGGCTGAGGCTTAGTTGGGTGCTTATCAATGCAGTGGATGAGTTTGAAGGTTTTAAGTTTTGAAAAAGCAAGGACAACAATCTTGATACCAAAAATTGATCCCTGTTTCAAAACGTGGAACTTTTGCCTCTTCTGATTTGTTAATTCAGCCTTCCTAATTAGTTTCATTCTTTCCAATAAACTACCACACACGGGAACAGTTTTGAACTGGTGGACCAGATGCAGAACAACCTAATGTGGAATTACTTGGTCACTGGAATTTTTTTGGTGTAACACAATTTTATATATTCCAGAACAAGCAAGGTCTGCAACAGCTGCAGGAGTAGTCCAGAAAGGGAAGTGGAGAAAAGGACATTCTCTCATTAGCTGAATTCCAGCTGCCATGAAAATCCTTCTGGGCCCAGAGAATTCAATATACGTTAAACACAGAAGAAGCACTCTGTCTCCTTACGGAGCTGTGCCAAATAGAGAGAGATCAGACCCCAGGATATGATTATATAGTGGGAATGAAAGAGTTGCAGCAGGGAAAAAGATGAGCTACCACATTGCTTAGAAAGAAACAAACCTAGCTTGAAAATCAACATCTTCAGGTATGAAGGAAATCACAAATTGATTGCCTTTAATTCGCAGTATAGACAACTGATAAAAATAAAGATATGCTTTTTAAAATTGAATAAGCAGCTAAACTGTTACACTTTGAGCGGAAAAAGCAATATTCACACCCAAACTGCTGGTGTTGGAATTCATTTCTAATGTTTTTTATAGTCCCTCCCTCGGCAGTTTCAAACTGTCACCTGCAGGAAGGGTAGGATGTCCAGAATACAAAATAGTATTTAATAATACAGATAACACTAGAATATATAACTCCAGGCAACAGTGATATGTAAAAATAACCTCCAGAAGAACCGGCACAAAATATGAGGTTGCAAGATAAAGAAAAAATTTTGAGAATATGGCATTTAAAAAAAGAAAAAGCTCCCAAATAGTGTTAATATGGAAAACTCTTACCAAGATGTAAAAGTGTTACACAGTGATTTAAAAATATGTAGTTAATATTTGTGAATATAAGAATGTGCAGAACTGGATCTCACAAAGCAGTACTTAACTGCTTTTATCTCCATTGCTGCAGTGAATGCAATGAAGATAAACTAATTATCGTGGCAGAGTGACTCATGGGTATTTAAATGCACATAATAAAACTTAAAAAAACAAACAAACAAACAAACAAAAAACCAGAAATGTCTGACATCCTTAAATTTACAAATATACAGTGAAAACCACAGTGCATGAAGATGTCCTTCAGGCAGACCTTTGGGAAATTAATTGCCTTTCAAGAAAGATGATTCAGTCTTCTCGCAGGGGATCACTAAAACAGGCAGAGATGAGAAGGACCAGAGTATCCTGCAATCCTCTTGGCAGAGTGGTCTTTAGATGACCATTCACCCTCACTCAGTTATTTACAGTATCTCTCAAACTGCTCTGATCTCACTGGGGCTGCACCAACCATAGGCAAGAGGGAAGGAAAGATGTCTTCAGTACAACTTCTTCCTCCATCACTTAATGCAATCTAAGTAACCCACAGCTCAGACGCACAGAAAGGTGGCAAGAAACAATCCATCTGCACTTACGTTAATGACAACACTGACTAGACAGTTTGATTAAGGTATTTTAATCAAAACAATAATATCTCCTGGATTTCATTTTACCACATCTGATACAAGGCAGATACTTGATCTGCTAGGCTGAACAAGTTAGTACATATTCATGTGTAATAAATCAGTGATAAGGAGACTCTGATAGTCTATTCTAAAATTATATGGAAGTACAGTAAGTTAAAAAGACTGACAAAAAAGAATGCTAAAAGGGTTCAGAGTTTCTAAAACGTGTTCTGTAGTATATATGCATTCAGAATTAAATGGAAGTCATAATTAGTTTACCATTGTTTCTCCATTTTTGTCTCCTAGGGTTTTACAATTAGTTGGCACTTCAGTGATAATTATATCTCTATACTCTTTAAGGTAATAGATGATAGTTAAATGACACTTTTTCCCTTAATATTCCAGTCATAATAAGACCTTATGAAAACCAGATTGATAAAGTAACAATACAAGAATTGCCTTATGTTTCTGTAGCCCCTATTAGCATAGGAAAAAAAGAATAACTTTGTTCCATTGCATTTTGTACCAATTATAAATTTAGTGACCAATTGCCTAAATCAGTCATGCAATGACTCAAACTAAGCAAATAAAGATCTAGGCAAATAGCAAAAGCCATATGATATATGCCATTTAGAGCCAAACATCAAGCAGTATCTGTCAAAACCAATACCATTCTGCTACTTCGGGAGTTATACCCAAATATATGATTGCACAAACCAACAAAGAGTCATGTCACCACAATTTCACTGAAACAAATTAAAACCTAAACTGATAAATTCTCACCTGAAGCAAACAGGTACCTACTCAAACTCCTGTTATCTCTATATGAGCTGAGATCATCAAACCGTGCAAATCCTTCCTTTCCAAACAAAAGCCCCTAACCACATGTTTCCCAAAAATGCATAACATTCTCACATTTAGGCTATTCTTCTCCAAATGAGAGTTTTTCTTCAGCCTGCACACAGCTAGTTAGACATATTATATGCCATGCAGAAGTCTGTGCCAGAAGTGAGAAACTCTAAGCACTGTCAGGACTATGCCACATCCAGTAAGAATTGTAGAGAGAACTTTTCAGCATTGCAAAATTTTCCAAGACACAAGAAATGCTGGCATTTTAATATTTTTTTCAACCTCTCAGCTAAGGTGTGGCATTAACATGAAAAATTGGAACATTTCTGCACCATTTTTTCTTCTCCACATTACTTGTTCTCAGAAAATGTTTGATATTTCAAAGTTTTGCTGTGTTTGCTGTGTAGTTGAATGACACTACATGGCTTGGGTCACACTGAGCTGAAAATGGAGCTCAGACATCTCTTGGCACATCCCATGAAGTGAAGTGCCACTGGAGGGACAACCAACCAATACTTCACTGACTTGATATCAGATTTTTCAGCTCAGATCAAGGGAGCCAAACTTGTTGAAAAGTTCAAGTCAGACTAAAATATTTTGTTTCATTTTCCTAGGCAGAAAAATTTGTCAACAATCTGCATTTTGTCACGAAACCTAATTTCATGACAAAATCACTTTTTGCAGTTGAGGACGTTCAACTTCCTCAAAAATATTCCTGTAGGGAATTCTCATTTATTTCTTCTCTTCAGTGCCCTGGCTACCCATGCCAGCTGCCTGCCACACAGAGAAAGGACTTATGTCCAACAGGCAACCTCTTGGGACAGGAGATGCAAAACTTACCTGTCTGTCAGCTGTATAGCAATAGGGTCAGATGGAAACCTTGTGAAATAAAGTGACTCGGGATTCTATCTTAAGCGATAGGAATACAAACTGCAACCTGTAAACTTCTTGTGTGTCTGTGGGCAAGGCATTTCATCTCTATTTCAATTCTCAAACTGTGTATTGAAGCTGCCTTTATTTTCCAGAGGATAATAAAGGAGAGAATAAATGTATAAATACTAAAACATCTTCATATATTATAGTAATCAGGGCAGCACAGCCTCTTTCATAAGCAGGAATGAAAGACACAAAAAGACGAACCTTTGTAGATGTGACTACAAGTTTTTGGGCTGAATATAAGTAGTTAGAGTGGGAAAGACAGTATTAATCGGACCACACAACAAGTAGACTGCTGAATTTATTTCCAGAAAATTATGTGTCTGTGTGTGCATGAATGTGTAAAAGAAATATATTCAAATTCTTCAAGTAAAAATAAATGTTTATTGTTGAACTTTCTCTGTTAAAAAGAAAGAAGTCTTAGGGTTTTCTTCCCTACAACTGAGCAAAATATTTCCCTAGACAGGATACCAATGGATTGCAGTGTTTGCGGTGAGATGCGGTCTGTGGGAGGTGGGCTGGGGAATGACAACAAAAAGCCTAAACCCAAACCTGAAGCCCTTACACTCTGCCCAGGAACACCTCTTTATACAACTGAGAATTTGCTAACTTATGTGACTCATGATTTGACTCATAAGCTTCTGGAGTTCACAAGGGTTACTGTCAAGGTCAGATTACCTACGAAATATTGAATTACTATCCCTTCCCACGGCTTCAGTGAGGCCCTTGGTAGTGACTATGTAATATATTTATGTGGGAAGTTTACACAAGAAAATCACATTCTTCTAATTTCAAATGAGAAAAACAGGCAAAGAATTTAGAAGAAAATAAAAAGAACCTTCTTACCAGAGGATTTTAAAATAAGTAATTCAAGGATGTGGGCAAATATCACAAAGCATTAGTCAAAGCAGTAAAATAAGAGACAGTTTCAGAGTCTTCCCTGTCACATTAATGCTTTTTCTCACCGGGAACATTGCTTAAAATTATTTATGTGTACACCAGCTAAGGAGTTTGAAACAGTATACTTATAAATAGTCCCATTGGGAGGACTGCCCTGGGAGGATGGGTTTGGCCGGGTCTCACCCTTTTATCTGTGCCAAGCAGCCCTCTTTTAACCTTTAAACTGTTTTCAGATGGTACTTTTAAAAGCCACTGTACCTCGTTCCTTTTAATTACAGACATATATAGTGTAGGTTTACCAGTTTCCAAAAGAATTTTTACTTTATTTAGCTCACATTTCCAGATGTGTCCCTTCTTGAGGCCTCCCTTTTTGTTAAATGGCAGTGGCAATAAAAGACAATGACTGCAAAGATAACGTACTTCTCCAGGTTCCAGGCAAACCAGTTTTATCATCTAATCCTTTGATTCTGATTTTATAAGCTACACTTGTAAAAATACTAAAACAAAACAAAACAAAAAATAAAAAAAAAAAAAACAGCACCAAAACAGACCAGACTGGTTTTTGAAAACTGTATTTTCATAGTTGGTGTTAAACTTTTTCATGAAGTTACTCAGCAAATCTGATGAAGTCAGAAAACCTGATTCAGGTAAGATTTATGGATTATGAAGCCCAGCACAGAAATAAAATGCTCACCACTAGACTTCAGTTTTTGCATCTCTTATTTCCACAATTTATTATTAGCCTGCATTTGTCACTTCAATGCCAAAATTTGCAGATATTGTCCAATGTGTCCTGTTTCATAAGTATATGTGTTTATTTAGAGGGAAACTCAACTATTTTAACTCCTGTCTGCAGCACACTCTCTCACATAATTTTGCACCAACAGCAGGGAAAAAAAGTAGAGAGGTAGCTGCTACTGCACATTACTCCAACAGTGAAGGTTAATGCATGCCTCCTAAGCTATTTCATGTAGACTTTGATCCCTAGGGCCACACTTCGTCATATGTGCTCATAACTCTCCCTCTTGTTCTACCGTCTTTCTTAGTTCCTATTTTGCTGTAATACAATGTGAAACTGCAACAATATAAAAAATCCCTAACTTTCATTTCAGAAAGTCCCTTTTCACATCTCTTGGGCACCAAGAATGTCCTTTATGCCAATGGGAATGAGGAGTGATGTCCTGATAATCCTATCAGCTCCAGCCACCCACGCTTTCAGTGCTCTCAGTTTGCCACCTACCACCTGCAATTAAACAGTGAAGAACTTGGTACTACAGGGTGCTGCAGACCAAAATTAGATTTGAAGATCCTTCAGCACATACAGAGGAATTAGGTTGAATTGTGCAGCCATGTGTTAGCTGATTACCAAATTGCTTGGCAACCATTTATTTTACTATCCTCCTCCTGCATGGGTACTCATGAGTGGAAGCATAAATACACAGTATACAGCACTTCACACTGGTGAGAGAGAAAGAAGAAAAATACTGAAGATTCAAAATGAAAGACTCTCATGGTTTAAACACAGTTGCCATATATCTTGTATCAAAGAAACTCTGAATTCACTGGGATCTTCAGATAATCGATAACCACCTGCCTCTCTAAGTATTTATAGACTGGGAAAACAAAGTTCATCACAAAAAAAAAAAAAAAGGACAAATCACAGAACCCTTTGGGAAGAGGTGAATACACTCTGGCAGGGGAGGTCTGCAGGCTAACCTGGCATCCTTATCTTTAGGGCTGTAAGGCACAGAAATAACCCCACAGAAAAATTCACCTGCCATAGACACATTTGAGACTTCAGAAGCGTAAAGCTCTGACTACTTGCAGCTTGGAAGCTGAAAAGAAAGGGAGAGCACCTGAAATGCGAAATCTAAAATGTCAGAAGCTGTCACTACATCCAGAAATATCATTACTGTTATGGCTTTATGTGATTCAGAAGCCTGCAAATAAAGTAAAAGGCACAACTGTCTTTGTAAATGATAACGGCTTCAAGGGAAAGATCAGATCTGCATTTACCTCGTTATTTTGAGTGCCTTCCTGTGAGCTCCTGTGTTCAACCATTCCTTTTGTTGCCTCTGTTTGGCCACCACAAACCACTAAAGCCTTCAGAGCACTTAATCGTGGATGGTTGTTATGGGCATGTTGTGGGCTGAGGGTGATGTGTGTCCACCACTGTGCTCCCTCCAGCAATCACTTGTATCCATTAATCTTCTGCTTTTGATAAATAAAACTGATGTGTATAAGCAAAGTAGAAACTCCAGGAGAAAGCAGATGGTAGATAGGGGAATCATGAGTCTCAAGCATTTTTACATACCTACCTTTCAATGTAGCTCTCTCCAAGAGATAATATCGTCAGCGTTTTACAAATATTACCAGGGCATTTGGCACACATTTCGTTAAGATGTTGCAGTGTCTCAACCAGGTGATAAGGGGTTGCTATGGTTACTGTAGTCTCTTAAGCTGAATACTAAATCGGTTCACAAATATATATTCTTACTTGTTACGTAAAATATTAGCTGCCCAGCTGGCATTGGCTTATGAACCCCTTTTATTTTGTCAAAGACTTTCCACTCCTCTTTCTTTCAAATAAAGTGGATTTCAGTAGTCTTTAGAGAAATGAGAGGTCACTAACCATTCTCCTCCTTCAGAAAAGGGGACAAGTTAGGCAGCTCATTATCTAACCTGTTTATAATTAAATTGAAAAATGACTGCTCCACTGTACTGGAGTTGTGAGAGCTTTTATTCCAGAGGATTTAATGAGTCATGGAAATGTGTTTACGAGGCAACAAGCCCAAACTACACAAAGAACTCAACATTAGCATGGCAATAGACCATATAGCTTTTAATGGCCTGAACCCTTTGTCTCACATTCAGACGCAGCCCTGAGATTGTCCCATCACAAACATTTGATCCAAAGTTTCTTTCAGATGACTTACTTTTATGCCAATGAACCTGAAGGTGATATTTAGGAAGTCTATTATCAGGCATGCAAATTGGGAGAAGAATGTGTCATGTCAAATCATGGCAGTTTAATATGGTATTATTCATGGGCGAATGCTTTCATGCACTGCCTACTCAGGAGGGCAGGTTGAACGAAGTTACTGTAAAGACATCAAATTTGGTATTTTTATCCTTGTCTGTGCCCTTCATGATGCAACCAAAGTTTTAACATGCAAGCTTCATTTAATTTTATCTTGTTTATTAAGAATATAAACAAACAAAGTTCCCTAATTTTTATTATGATCAAAACACCACTGCTTGCCTTTCTTTTGACTACTGTGGTCATTACATATCTAGTATCTTATTTTGCAAATTTTCATTTATATCAGCTGCAGTCATGGGGTGGAATCCTGCTACTTAGAATATCATTTGCAGTACTAATGGGACAATTTTTACTGAGCTGAATGTGACTAGGATTTCCTTCATATGCCACTGATAACCCAACTGTGATTAGGGGAAAAAAAAAAAAGATTCCTCCAAGCGAGGATCATAAGTTACTTGGATATGCTCAAACACCTGTTACTATACTAGTGTCAGTAATCAGTTCAGTTTTGAGTAAGATTATGGAAGAGCAAATGTGCTTGTGATGTCCAGATTCATTTTCACAGCTTGCACTCAAAGAGATTCCTGCAAAATGAATTAATATTTTGCAGTCTGAGACAGCAAACTTTTATAGCAGGACTGAGCAAAAGGGTAGGAATTTGTGGAAGGTAATATATTGAGCAGATCTAAGTATTAACTAAGCCCTTACCTTATGTATTTTGAAGCGTGGAATGTTGTGTATTTCTAGAATCAAAAATGAACATAACATATTGTTCTTGCAAGGTGTTACCATGTTAACAACTAGAGCACCTTCTGTTAAAACTATTAATATGTGGCTTATCACTTCATAAAAGCTTGAAATCACAACGCAACAACAATAAGCACATGTGGTACATATGAAGTCAATCTGCAAATACAATAATGAGCATTCAGCAAGGAGCATTCTTGTGCTGTAGTTAGCAGAGTTAAAACCGTTATGTTTGTTCTACAATCGCTGCTTTTGTTATCCATGAAACAACCCATCCACACTCAGTCTGCCTTTGGGCTCCTTTCTGAAGTGTAAGAATGTCTTTTGTTGCCTCCTCCTTTCTCTAGCGCACACCAACATTACTTGCAAAGTTTGAAGGTAATGGTGAAGCCAGCCGTCAGAAGCCTTAGCAATTTTAAGGAAATCTGGTCCCAAACCAGCAGCTAACCCTCTGTTTATCCAGATAGATACCATCTACCACATTACAGAGTAAGCGATGACTGCAGGAATAAGCACGAAAAAGTGGATGGGGTGATAAATGCTGAGACAGAGAAGTGGGAAAACAACGAACTATGGGTCTACCACGCAAATATGCACTTCTGTGTTAAAAGAGAATAACAAACTAGTGTATACCAAGCTCATGAATACACAAAACCTGGAAAAGTTATCAGAAGGTCAGAGACCGCTCAGGAAAACAACCCTCCAAAACTTCCCCTCACGTACAACTAAGGAGGGGTAGCAAAGGCTTGTTTTGGGATTGACTTTTTACTGATTATTTATTGATGTAATCGATTCCATTTGACTGACAGCAAACGGAGTGGAGGGGGAGCCCGAGGAGGAGGTACAGCCCGACCCGACCCGCCCTGCGCTGGGCGCACAGCGCCCCCTGCCGGCCGCCGCCTCCGCTCCCCGCGGCTCCGCCCGCCGGACCGAGGAGGACGCTTTACAGCTTGGACGTCAAGTGTCCCGGGCAGAGACGGGAACACTCGGCGGGCTCCGTTCGTGAGAGCGGTTTCTTGTAGGAACTGCAAAGACTTTCTGTTTGCAGGGAAAAGCTCAAGTTCTGTAGTTTCGGCTGCTTCTCAGCTGAGCTTCGGATCCAAATTTAGCGATGTTAAACTATTATTTTAAAAACTATATACGGCAGGCAGTTCTGTAGATTGTTGCTGGTAATGACATCTGTAAGATGCCTTCCTCTCGATCTTGGGATGCAACGTGAACAAAGCTTCTAAACCCCTCTAATGTCTAAATTTGGTTTCTACACGCAAAAAGAAGACAAGATCTATTTAAAATGGCAACTATTTTTCTCTTTGTTCTAATGATTGTAAAGTGAGTACACTATTGGTACCTACCAGGAATAAGTTTTATGCCCCACCACTACTACCACTGTGAAATCTCTATGCTGCAATTTCTCTGCAGTTACAGTCTTAAAAGCCCACAAGAGTGTGCATACTTGAAATTTGTGACACATTTTTTTCCCAGCGTACGCCTAGTCCCTTGGGACAAAAAAAAAAAAAAAAAGAAAAAATTTAATACCAGCTCTCTGCCTATGAAAATACGATTAAACCACTGAAGTCTGACCGTTAAAGCAGAGTGCATTCCACATTAGCCTATAGCAACGGGATATCCTGATAGTCAGCATAAAGGGGATAAAAAACAACAGCAAATAAACCTCAGGTTAACTCAAACCATTCCACTTAAAGTGTGTGGTTATCAGTCCATCTTGCTTGTTTTCATGTTCTGTCTTTCCTGATTTAACACATGCTTTTTGTTTGCCTTCAGAAGAAGTACCCAGCAAACACTGAATTTTTGTATCAAACTAACAATACAGTTCTGAATGTCTTGTGCAGACTGGTGAGAAATGAGTTTGATACCAGGGCAGCTATCTTATATATAATGAATCTGTGGAAACAATATTATCCTGTGAATTAGTAGATCCTCCAAGATTCATGCAAAAACCAGGCTTCCTTATAATGATAAGAACTTTCACGCCTGTCTGCACTCACAGATTTCTGTTACTCATTTCTTCCTAGATGCATAAATACTAAATATTAGGTAATTTTGACGTAAATCCCGCTATTTCTCCTTTTGTGAATAATCAATTTCATACTAGTTGTGGGTGTGAACAGGCTGAGTCCTTACCTCTGCGCTCAGAAAACATATAGACCTAGAATTAATATCCAACTTGAACTCCTCTTGGAGACAGATTTTATTCATCTAACAAAAACCAAACAAAAGCAATACAACCTAACCTTCAGACTGAGCTTCCTCTCCAAACTTGTCTATTCATAGTATTTTCTTCCAGGAATTCCTCTATCTTAACTCAGCGAATTCTTCATCTTACTCATGCTTCCTTAATTTTAAGGGTAGTTAATGAATCTGCATTTACCATAATAATTCAGCAGAATATTGGCAGCTTCGTGCAAGATCTCAACATTTGTGAAGAGGGTGGGACAACAAGCGCATCCTGTCACCCCATCAGTGTCTAAGAGCAGTGGTGCTGACAAATGACTAGCTGACATCTTATTGTTCTTCTTTTCAAGCTCATAAAATGATCACTCAAAAGAGAACAAATTTTATTCAGCAGAGTTTTTACTATTTTTCTGTATTTCATCAGCCCTTGCATTAATATGATATTGTGGTGATTTAAGCTAGGAGTGTGGGAATTACTGAAGGATATGCTTATTTGTCTAACAAATTTCAGGCATGCTATTATTAGCAATGTATGGCATGTCATCAATGTCAAAGGCCAAATAGTTTCTTGAAACAGTTAGGAATCGAGTATATTCTGAATCTGAGGAGTCTCTGTTCTTGTTCTGTCATTCACATGCACATGGGGAAGAGTGCTGCAGAAAGACCCTGTCTTGCCAGGACACTCCTGAGCATCCATTTTGTTAGTGTACTCAGGTTCTCAGCCAGACAAACTTCTATTTCAGAGAGCAGACTAACCTCACCAGTGAGCACTTCTCAAAAGCTGCATCTCTGTCTGTACAAACACAGGACCTGGGAGCTTGAATTCAATCTATTGTAGAGGCCAGTTTCCACCACATATGGGTCCTTGTGTACATAGGCTTATCTGCCAGTTTAGTACCTTAATAATACTCAGTGAACTGGCTTAGCATGTCATCAAGAATGCATAAAGAAGACACCCAAAGGGTACTGACACAAAATCCTTTAAGCAATCATGTCAACAGGTTTTGTTTAGATCAAGGAGAAGATGGTGTTTCTGACCCCTCCCAGGATCTGTCTTGGAGAGCAGTGCGGATCCATCACATTACTCTGATAGCTGGCTCTTAACAGCACTACACTTCTTCACAGACTTTTGGACTGAGCTTTCCCTTTAACATCTTATTAACTGAGAGGGTGACCAAACAAAAAAGCAATACCAAAAGAAGTAGCCGTTCTATCATTTAAAACTGGCAAAAGGTTTTAAACCAAAAACTTTCTTCTTATCTTTGACACTGGAGTCATTAATAGAAAAGAGTAGTGATAGATTCAAGACACTTCACAGAAATAAAGAGGTAAGATAGTGAAAAAATCAAGCCCAAACCTCTTCCTTCCTGAGGAAAGGGTTAGGAATATAATTAGTTCATTAGAAGCAGTGGCCATCTGTTATTCTTTGTAGAAAGACTGGCAAACAATGTTAAAAACATCCATTACATGCAAGAGAGAAGAGGAAAGATATTTATTTAGCAAATGCTAATGTTTCTGAAAGATGTTTGATTAGAGTCTGGAATTTATCAGCATTTGCTAGAGCTCAGCCTAGAGGACAAGCATCATCAACACACATTGTCAACAGACATTGGCAAACAGCCGCATCTCTATGTAAAAGTGATTCAGCTCTTCCAACCACAATACTAGGTGCAGCATCCTCCACAAAACATTATATATGCTTTTTTAGACTGCCTTCCAAGAAACATTTTATAGCACCTACTCAATATGTTAGTAATGGCTTTTTTCCCTGTGTGGTGTGAAGATATATATATCTGCATAAAAGAGGTCTTTAAAAACAGAAAGACAGAAGGCCTTTCTAACAGAAATTTGAGGCTTAAAACGTTTATAGGAAAATTTTATATAAGAAGAAAGAGTAACGTGATTGCACATCAGAAGGAAACAAAGAGCTCATTAATAAGAAAATACAATGTTAAGGTGCATGTAGCGCTTGTGCAAAACTGAAAGCCACTGTTTCTATTTATATTGGGTGGTTGCTTCTCAACAAACTTCTAAACACTTAGAAAAAAAAAAAAAGGTAGTAGAGCTTGCCTGCTGCTGCAGCTGCCAGATGGCATCATGGATACTCTAATTGGAGAGCAGAGAATGATGCTAAATTGTAAACTGAGATTTCCTATGAACTTTGATTTGAAGTCAGCCCAACAACAGAAGAAGGAAATACACTTCTTTTTTAGCCCTTCGTAAGAACAGCTACCCACCAAGTACTGTTTTCTTTGCACTGCTCCTTAATGTAGTCTGAATGATTTAGTTTTTGTTACGGTACTGTTCTGCTACAGCATAACTCAATGAAAGCAATAGCTTTTGTACTAGAAAAAGGAGAGGGAGACAGGAAGAATAGATACAACCTTGTTAAAAGTGTGTGTGTATACACAAAGCTCCATTCAAATCAAAGAGTAGCTGATCCACTGTCCATGTGTAATGCCATATAACCCCCAAACCAGAAATCCCCGTGTTGGGAGAAGCATAAAAGAAGGATAGCAGGGGTATATATAAAGGGGAAAACTTTCCCATGAGTGCCTTTTTCTATACTCTCACATGCAAAAAAATCTCTCTGAATAAAATTTTGTTTTGCACGTGATTGGTAAAAGGCCTGAAGGCAAGCTCTTCCCCTTGACTTGATTTGAAATCATGGGGATTTAACAATTTTTAGATAAAGCACAAAATTGTCCCAGTAGCAACATAGTTGCTCACAGGTTTGCTTACAACAGCCCAGAAGGGTGGGTGGTACCTCTGGCATGTCACCACACTGCACCTTGTGGCTGCCAGTTATTCCTGCGCAAGTCCTGACCATGAGAGACTCTCACTAAGGAACTGCAAAATACTACACACATGGTTGAGAAAGCCACATAAGTTTTATGATCACTCTCTTCGGTACATATTACTGCTTTTTGTCAGCTCCTGAATTTCCCATAAGTGATCACACATTTGTGATTTATATGTACCTGTCTCGAAACATCTTGAAGTGCCATAAGGTTTTGTTTCCTCCCAGAGTTCTAGCAATAATTAAACTTAACAGACTTTAATATTTGAATCCATTTCAAGGGAACAAGGATACACTGGAGGCTGTGAGGAGGGGTGTGTGTGCTCCAAATCAAAAAAGCACATGGAAATGCTTTTATCCCATTAGCACAGAGGCTGCTGTAATGCAGCTGCAGCTGTTGAAGAAGAGTGTGGAGGCTGAGATGAGCTCATGGTTGTGTCTGAGGGGGACAAGGATCCTGTTCTGTTTTTAAGGAAGGATTGTCCAGGGAGAACAAGCTGTTCTCTGTGCAGTCCCTCCACCTCTGCTCTTTCTAGAGGTTTAATGTCAAGCAGTCGCTCATAACCACTTCTGGCCCTATCTGCGCCCATAAGTCATTAACTTAGTAACATTTTAACTTATCCCACATCTTGTAACCACTTTGTTTGCCACAACCATCCAATTTAACTGCATGTAACATCTGAGTAAGCAGCTATAGCAACGTAAGAGTCCAAAGCACAAGTGACAATCACTGACAACACGCAGCAGGGAAGCAGTACCAGCTCTTGTCACATGGATTATATTCTCAGTCATCTTTTTCAGGGAACATTCAAAGACTGAAGAGGTCATTTTGGTCCATTTTAATACCATAACCGAGACATTACTATATGGGATAATGAGGAGTTACCATTTCTTACAGTTCTGTCACAAGGCTCAGGCTATTTGATCTTTTCTGTGAAGTCTCAACTCCAGATACCAAGTCATTATGTGAGAACTGAAGATTTATTTTCTTTTTTAAAAGGGATTTAGCCTTTAGACCATTGAAGAGAGAGAGCTGACAGTCTGACCCAAATATAACCTCAGGATTTGAAAGCCAGAGGCTAGAGAAAAGGAATGCAGAATTGTCTAGAACATGTTGTGATTCTTAAGCTAAAATATTATGATTGTGAAATAGGTGGAGCCTGGTAGGAGGTTAATCCTTTTTGAAAGCTAGCCATCCTCTGCAGGTGAGAAAAGACCCCCCTTGTGCTTGTGCTAGCCTAGGCAGGGAGCTCCAGGAGGAGAGAATGTGTCCTGCTACAGCTAGAAAGTCTTCTACAAGCTCCCTTCTTCTGAGGAGCAAATGCAGAGGAGGTTGTATAGAGCACACTTTCAGGTGAAACACCGGTTGCATTTTACAGCCTTCTGACTCCAAGTCATCCATCAGCTTTAGCTCAGGCTTTGCAGTCTCTTTAAGTGGAAGTGACTACAAGAAATCTTTGTTTCTGAAGACAAGCCACAACTTATGCCATTTCCCACACCTGTTTGCTCTTTGGAAGGGCAGGAATCAGTAACGCACTAACCACATTGCTCACCTATACATTACCTTTTAAAATAAATGTTAATTGTACAGTAAACATTACCACCATTTTAATTAAGACAGTTATTACCTGCCCTCCTGACTTACCCTGCAGCCAAACACTGACAAATGCTTCTGTGTAAATGTACGTGTGTATACAGTACTGGGGTGCCTATTTGTCCTTTTTTTTTGCCAGTATTGCACAGGCCATCCGAGCCACACCAGCCAGCTCTAGGCTCAGGTAAGGTACACAGCTGACTGTATGGAGCAGGAAAGAAGTGGTGGCCTTGCTGCCTGCTTTGCCAATGGGCACTCCACAGGATGCAGAGGGAGACAGCTGTGGTGGGGCCAACTGCTCATTGCCAGCGGCATCTCAGCCCTTCACGTCCCTTCCTTCCCTTAGCAGCTGGAGCAGCCGCAAGTCCCTTTTGCCACAGGTCTTGCCTTGGATCTCCTTTGCAGCTTTTCCCTTTCACCCAATGCTTCCCCATGTAGGAGCACCCTGAACCTGCTCCACTTTGTCAGTCATGAGATTACTTTTGCCTGTGATTCTGCTGGAATGATCTGAAAAGGAAGACAAATGTTCCCTTAACTCTAGCTAAAACACTATAGTTTTGGAGCTTTTGAGTTTCTTATATTTATTCATATTATTTCTTCTTCAGACTCCACTTT
Organism: Nesoenas mayeri; assembly: GCF_963082525.1. Taxonomy (NCBI): domain Eukaryota; kingdom Metazoa; phylum Chordata; class Aves; order Columbiformes; family Columbidae; genus Nesoenas; species Nesoenas mayeri. The sequence continues at coordinate 102,729,269 of NC_137541.1, forward strand.
GATACCAAAACACAAAGCTACAGACACATAGGGAGCCTTGTATGAGTTAAGGAGGCAAAATGGGCCTCAGCCGCTACACAGTTACAAACCCTGGGTCCCGCATCAGCAGTATTGATAGCCCTCACCTCCACATAAAAAGAAAAAGCAGGAAGGATACCTTAACATATATATGTATAAAAAAAAAAGGGGGGGGGGGGGTGCAGTTCAACTAAGCAATTACTGTAGAGCTATTTAAAAAATCAGATATCAAAGTTTAAGTGTAGAATATGCATATGTGTATGGATGCTTGGAGACATACAATATCCTATTATTATGATCAATACCTAAGGACACCTACCATAATGCTATTTACTGCAAGGCAGAGAATAATTAACAAGAAAATCTGTGTCTGCATCCAAATTATTCCACCCAAACCACAAAAGCAGCAAGTTCTTGGCACTATCCGAGACCAAATCCTGCCACTTCAAACACAGCAGCAGACAGATACACATGTTGCTGCTCACTTTTATGGTGAAAATATTGAGTACATCATTCCAGAAATCTTTTATTAAATATTTTAACAAATCAAAGAATTAAGGAAATATCATCAGATAAATCCAAACCTGATGTCAGTTACATGAATTCAGACTGTTCCAAGCAGTGAGAGCTATGCAGCCACCGCAAGAGTGCTTACTCACAGAGGCATTTAGAGGGGAAATTACAGGCACATGCGACTCTCACGTTGCATCAGAAACAGATAATGAGAAGCTCCAAATTCTAAAAATTGTTCAGTCATGGTGTCAGGAACACCAAGCTAAATACATTGTATCCAATACCTCTTTCCCTCTCAAAACTTAATGGTGTTTGGGCTTGGGTGGCTTATCAACTCATGCAGCAACCCAGCTACCCCAAAACTTGCAATGAGCTTTATAGAGAAGTCTGATGACTCAGCATTTCCTCTATGATTAGGGTTGTGTGGCAGGTCTTCACCACACCGTGGAGCTTGATATACATGGCTTGCTACCTAAGCTACTGGAGACTTGAATTAGCGTAGCACAGTGAAGATTTAGCCAAGTCATGCCAAGGAGCCAATAGGAGCAGTCTAATATTTTGGAAGCACTTACTAGCCCTTGCTTTGCTCAAGCTAAATGTGACAATATTGCTTCTGAATTAAACCTCCCACATGATTTGTCAGCTCAAGCGCTGTGCTGTACCCCATACCCCCAAGTCTTGAGTGAGCAAAGCCAGATCAGATTTCTCTGCTCTAGCAGCACAGGTTGTTCTAAAGCAGCACTGGAAAACTCAGCCAACCTTGCTTGGCTGCTTAGGAGTATTTTCTACAACACAACTGCACATGTAGTGTCAACATGACTAGACTAAAACACTTGATGCTGTAGGACTGAAGTTGAGAAGGTATTTTGTTTTCTAGACTTAACACCCAGGACTTGCTGAATGCTTAGAAGAAATGGCCAAGGGAAAAGAAAAAGTCAATAGTTTTAAGATAGTGGGTTAAAAACTCTGAAGTTAAAAATCCAATAGCATCTTTAGTGGGTGTAAGAGATTGAAAAAGAGGAAGGGAAAAACAATAACAACAGTATTTGTGGACACTATTGCTTTTCTTCATAAATGAAGCTTTGCTATTTGAAACAACATATGATCTTCTACTAAGCACCTAATGCCTCCACAACCTTCCTACATGTTCCCTGTACTAGTAGTATCTCATTTCCTTTTAAGACGCTTATAGCCATAACAAGTATGAAAGGGGCTATACAAAACCCAGTTCTATTACCTCATGTCTTAGCTAACTTTCAGAACCAAAGTACTGCCCTTAGATGCACACATGTAGCCTTGGCTGCAGCAATTGGGAGTTTTCTGCATATATCTACAGGGATAACATGGGCCTTGATGCTTTCAAACTGCTCAAGTATGGGGGGTGGGGAGAAAGTGCTTTAGCCTTGGAGTAATCTTTAAAAAATGCCTGCATCATACTGTATACATTTGAAACCTCTAAATGTTCATATCTGTAGTCATTATGTAGCCAGAGAGGACCTGTAAAGGTCACCTGCCATGGAAAAGAAATTTCCCAGGACAAAAACGTCTTAAAATATTTTATTGCAGAAATTACTTTTCAGACCTTAAAACAGATTAAATATACGAGAATTCCTAGAAGTCTATATTGTTCCCCTTAGGGGGGAGCAGACTTTATTTACAAAGCCTGTATATTGCTATAGCAAAGAGTTTTCATGGATGAAATGTACTCAGGGCATTATGATGGATAGGCGGATGGCAGTGAATGGAAAAAAAACACATAGAAGCTCCACCTGGCTGAACGGCATTAAAGATTTCCCCACGGGAGTCATATTAGGATGCAAGGGTTCTCTCTACTGTTTGCTCTAACAATGACATACATACATACATAAATAAATGAAATCACCCACAGCACTCAATAATTTATTTTCTTCATCCTGTCTGTGAATGTGCTAGAATAATAAACCATCACATGGGTGATGATACAGTTACTATTGGTGATTCTACGCTATTGTAGTTTTGAAATAAGATGGCTTAATTTTTGCTTCCTCTGAAAGACCAAAAGCAATGGACACATATACCCCTGCTTTAACTCATAGTTTCCATTGTACATGTTTTCCAGTACTAAATGGGCTAGACTGAAGCCCATTTTTACAACTCAAGTCTTGAGGGCAGAATAAAATCTAGCAGAACAAGGACTTCTAATTCTAAAGATACTAATGGCAAACACCCACATGTGTGTAAATAATTAATTGGGTTTTTTTGTTAACAAGTCCAGGTTTTTCATTCTTTGGTTAGTGACCCCAAGGGTCATCTTTTCTATGAGAAATATAAACATTTAGGATTCTATCTTCCTAGCCCATAACTAATTTATAGGCTCTCAAGGCATCAGGTGCAAAGATTCAAGATTCAATTTGTAACCCCAGGCAATTCCCACTTTAAAAGACAGTGCAGGTATTCTGCAGAAATAAATGAAGGGAAACACTAATGATGTAAAACCAACAGTAGTAACCCCTACAGAGGTCACATCTTTCAAATTCATAGAGACACATCAAGATGTAGAACGTCTTTTTTACTGGACTGGAAAGAACACAAAACCCTCTAATGAACTCCTACAGAGAGAGAAAAAAAAAACAAAACAAAACAAAAAAAGAGCTAACTTCACATTTTTCACACTGAACAATATCTACTACAGCTAGTTGGTTTTCTTCCTGTCTTTTTTCTTTTTTTTTCTTTTTTTTTTTTTTGTGTATTATTATTATTACTTATATCTTTCTCAATTTGATCTAGCATTTTGCAAGCCTACAGCTCTAAAGAAAAATGACAGCACAGAAATAGTCTATCAGGAAGAGTCAGACACTTAACTGAAACAAAATTAAAAGATTATAGGCATTTTTGTCCAATTTTCCACTTTTTTCAACCATATCACCGGTCACATAAATATTTACCTTCTGTGTGCGTTCAGCTCAATGGTTGTATTGTTAACGACTACAATAGTGTTCAAATAGCCATGTCTTCTTTCAATAAATCCCCACCTGCTCCCCCAATATGTCTCTCTGGGACTGATTCCAGGAGAACATCATCTCATGGATGAGAGAGGATCATCTGTGAGAGAGGTTCGGTGCCCTGATTGTGAACACTGGAGACTTTCTTGGCTCAGAAATATCAGAATAATGATCAAAACACTGAACTTCTGTCTTTGTTCTCCTTTCTGTGAAATGGGAGCATTTAATACAGATTTCCTTATACCGTAAAACACTGTGTAAATGCAAGTTAATTGTAGTAGTGTTACTTGAATACTTCTGTGAGGATGACTGATTATGGGGATGCATCAACACAATTGATTTTGTGTATGATCCAACATATTTTTAGACCTTTTGCCCTTCAAAAGTACATTGTAAGCACTTAAATGGAAAACAATAGTACTGTATAAAACAGTTGTTTTTTCTTAAGTCTTGCAAAATAAACATCTTAAGAAAAAGTTGCTCCTACCACTTCACCATATTTCATTACAATATTTTGCTTTGCTTCTTGATCACATTCATTTGAATTCAGAATTTATTCTAAGTACTCAAAAAAACCCTTAGAAAAATAATGTCTTAGAACTGTTGGCAATAGATGCTGCAATTAGATCTTTTCAGAGGAAAACAGGTTCTAGATTAGTAAACACTTTTTGTTGTTAACTTTTAATTTCAAAAAGTGAGTAAATCTTTTGGATGTTTCTCCTGTTTAAAAGCTTTTGCACTCTATCTATGTAGGGATGGTATTTTACTTTCTTTAACTGTCAAGATAGTTCTTCAGACTTTAACATTATAATGACACAAAATTTAAGTCATTACAGGAGAGATTTATCTCAGGTATTAAATGTTGCAGGTAGGGGTTAAACCTAGCATGTAAGCTTCCGCAGCAATGGAAGCACAGAATCAGAGAGTCGACTGGGTTGGAAAAGACCTCAGAGATCATCAAGTCCAATCCTTGGAAGAAGAGATGAACCTTCAGAAGGCGTGGGTGAAAAGGCTTCTCTTTTAGAATGTACTATGAAACTACCTAGCATTTTGATTCATTTGATTCCACTTTTAATTTCTTATCCAGGATGGATATAGGAAGGAAAGGTAATGACGAATAATATAAAGTATACTGATAATATGGATCTATCAAAAGAGGGAATGGGGGCCAGGCAGAAATACCTCCACTGATGTTGCAGAGTATGTAAGGCTGAAGTTACAACCCACTGTTGGAAGAAGTTCCCTGTGGATTTAGAGGGAAAAGAGTTTCCAGAGCTATTGTCCATAGCTAGAACATAAGTAAAATACCAAAACTTCAAATACTGAAACAACCTCAAGAATTAACGTTTAAAGGTGTAATTTATAAGCTGCTTTCTGTTATGTTTTTCAGCCATTACACACTGACTTTGCCAAGGCATGGTCATGTTACTCATCCCGAAACCCATTTTGAGTTACCACATGACATCTGTAGGCTACAATATCTTCAGTGGCACTAGTATATGTACAGGCTAAAAATACAAAAACATTGACAGGTACAATTTTTTAGGTTAAGAAATGTTGATAGCATCTGGATTAATGCAATATGGCAACTGCACAAAGCTGATGGTTTTTGGTTTATTTTTTTTTTTGAATGTTTGGCTCCCTGAATATTAAAATTGTTCTTTTTTTAGACTAAGATATTTCAAGTACTATATGTCAAAACAGTTTCCAATACTCCATATCTCAAGGCATGAAATTCTTATTTTATGATTGTAAACATTAGGACTCAAATAACCATAAAGTTCAGCTTTTCACAAAAGGGTTCAGGACAAATTCTCACCATTCATCTGAAGCTTACAGTATATTCAAAAATCTAATAAAATATTTTCATAATTACATTATTTAGTGACCTTAGTTTAAGGGAGCAAAATGATTTGTACTACAAACAGAAGAATGAAACTCACTGAACATTTAACACACAAAAAAATAATTCTCTAAATAAGAGGCCAGGCTGCCTCTAAAACCTACAAGGATTCACTGAACATAATGAAGCCTTTGAGAGGATGTAAGAAATAACAAGGCACTGGCAGCCAAATAGACCAAAGCAGCTTCCTGGGTCTTTTCCGCTAATAAATTATCTCTGTTTTGGCAAGAGATATCTGTAATTTGTAAGTGGTTTTGATCTCACTGAATCTTTCCTTTATTTCTGTAATGAGGAAACACTTCATATATGGGAGGCTGTGATACCAGTCCCTTGGGTGGAAGACCAGGGTAGCATCCGACACTCATGCAGTGACTGGTACTGATTCCAAACACAGTTCATACCTCTCCTCAGAAACCAAGCAGAAAATCACAGTGTTATGCCCGGAGATAATAGAAAATATAAGGTCATAAATCGCTCCCTGTTCTGCTCAGCAGTCAATTCAGAAAAACTCAACAGATGTTTTTCTCCTTGTCACAACCAGCAGCCCTTACACCAGCTATCATGACAGCAAGGACAGAAATTGCACATAGTGTACATGTTACTAGCACTTTTACTCTGCATTCTTTTGATAGAGGGAACATATAATGCCAGAGACATAGAGTTTTTGGTTTCATCAATAAAAGAACTTCTTCCAACTAAAATAAAACATTTCATAACAGGATTTTCCTTTTAAAAATAAAAATAAATATACACTGAACATTTCCATCTACATATAACTGTGTACATTTTGCAACAGTGAAAGATGTACAGCAAGGAATCAAATGGGGGAAAAATTCTGAACATCTCATAGTCTCACTGGGAGCTAGCCCTCAGACTGGCTTTTGAAAACAATATTTTATAGTATTCAAGGAATTTTAAAACATATATCTGTATGGAGAAAGTAGATTTTTACTTGTAAAATAAATTAGCTGCAGACCAGCAAACCTTTAACAAAATATCAGGAGAGACATTGTTAGAAGAGATGAAGTCCTACTCAGCAGGTTACTCAACTACAAAGGCATACTTAAATTGTGCTTATCCTGAATCCATGTGGGCTCCTGTGGAGAGATTCCTGGGGCTGCGGACATGTGGAACTAATCAATCAGATAAAACCATCCGCAGCTCTTAAAACACATATTCTGTGCTCTATGTGATTCTGGCACAAATCTGTTATCCTACCTGATCCAGGTTACAAATTGGCCGGGCTCTGCCCTTTAATGAAGATACTATGCTACCTCTGGTGTTCTACACAAGGCTGAACAGTTTTTAACTTCCCTCATTAAAACAATTATTAAGGTATAACATTTAACAATGCTATGGAAAACACCTACTGAGGAATATGCACTTGCTTGGAAAAAAATCTCAGGGGTGGGAAGGCAGGCACCAATGCCTCACAATGTACTTCCACCTAATTAAGATGTTGACAGAGTCTACATTAATAGTCATCCATCAGACTATGTTTGATTAACATGTAAATTGGTAAACTCTCTTCTGCAATTGCCCTACCATCTGAGCTCTAACTATGGGCCTCAAAACAGACAATAACTGGACTTGCAATTCAGATTATTCAGTTGGGGAAATTATTTTCTGGCAGGCATGAAAGAATTGTGGAGTGCATATTGATATTGTTTCAAAATACACAAGGATACATTAGAAAAACACTATAGATATGCATAAAGGTATCTCAGGAAAAAGGACTTAATATAAGTGGTCCATGACAAAAGGAAAGAGTTTCTTTCCTCAGATTATTTTCTCAGAGGCAATAGTCCTATGCAAGTGATGAATAGAGGTAGGTGCATTTGGAAGTCAACTCAAATAATATAAGATAGCAGTTATGCTAAATAAGATGAATAGAATAGAATAATATCTTGAAAAGAAGTGTTGGGTACAATCTCTTAGGAAAGTATGTTATATTCAGATGACCTAAGCTATAACGAGCATGCCTGATGTTTGCTGTTGACTAGTCCTAGATGTTCCCAGCTCAGCATTTTACCAAGGCCACCTGAATCAGTCCAAGGAGACTTTGTCTCCTCTTGGCTAGGTATTTATCCAGAATTTGAATAATTCAGATGTTTATCACTCTCTTTCTTGATTACAAAGAAGCCCAGTGTCCTAACTTCACCATTCAAAGCAGATGCCATCAGAAGATCAGACAAATACACTTTCCTCTTTCCTTGCTCTTTTCTTTCTTCCCCCCTATTACCATAATGAACAGGAACAATTTAATTTTGGTCCATAAATAACTTGTCTCTTTTTCTTCAAGAGTAATAAAGATGTAAAAAGAGTAGCAAAAAGATTTTTAAAAAAATCAGTAGTTGTTAAAACTCTGGGCAGCTGCCTCCAGACAAACTAACTATGCAAGGTGGCTCTGTAGCCAGGGATGATCCAGTCAACATGAGCAGTGGAACCTAAAGAGCTGTTGAGCCGGCCAGCTACCATGGCCTCCCTATTCAGGGGCCTATATGTAGGTGCCTACCATTATTTTAGATTCCCTGGAAGAGCCACTTCTCCAGAAAGACTATTTGTCCACATGTCCTGTGTCATCTCTCAGTCCCATATGGATGTTTAAGGTATCTTAATGCATCTGTAATGGCATTAAATGTGAGTAACTGATCTGAATCATAGGTGTCAGCTGTCACTTGAGCTGAATCACTATAGACATTTGCACACAGATGCCCAAGTTCTAGCATCTGCCTGGAACTGAATCCCACCCAGGTTGTATTTCACATATTCCCAGCTTTCATTTTTTCATTCTTTCAGCATCTACTGACATTTCAAAATCATCTTTTTAGGCAATTTGTTAACTGGAAAAAGGAATGGAGTACAGTAACAGTCTTATAAAAGGGAACAGTACCCAGTGCAAAGTCTAATATATGGCCTTCAAACTGCAAGAAACAAAAAACCAAAATCATTGACAGAACTTCCAAAAGACAAGTGCTGTCTCTTTGTAGGACACTATGCTAGTATCAACAGGGTGCATTCATTTCTTCCACAACCTGGAAGAAAACAGATCACAAAGGGCAAACAGTAACTGCCTAAATCTGACTCAGCTAAACTCAACAGAAAAAAAAAAAAACAAACAAAAAAACCCCCACCTAGAAGTTAAAACTGATCTAAGCCCTAACGTAAGCTCCATGCCCACCAACATGCCTACTGAGACTACTTTGGGAGAGGTGCAGAGGCAGTTAAAATACATTGCCTCTTCATTTGCCACCTGAGAATACTCTGAAAGCCCTTGGAGTCCTGAAGTCTTATTTTACACCACTTCTGCAGTTGATTTCACTGGACAATAGGACCAGCACAGAAGAAAAAGCTTCATACATTTTTCTAACGTAGATGAGTTTTGACTGACAGATTGACCCTTAGCTTCCTTTATTCAGCACTGAACTATGATACTCCAGTTCATGGATGTAAAAATAATCCATCTCTTTTCTGTCTGCACATAATCCAGAAAGCTTCAAAAGCTCTTACAAATCTACATAGATGTCAGCTAGTAATGTACTGAGCTTGGACAGACTCAGGTATGGTTGGAAGCTAATAGTTCTTTCCCCTTAGGAAATCACTGGTGGTCTTTCCCAAAGTGTCAGCCAAAAGACCATTAACATTTCAGTCAAAGTTTCAATTGCCTAAGACCACATGTCTCAATAATTTCATCCTGCATCAATTATGAGACTTTGACAGACAGCATCCTGCCCAGTCTGCCACACCACGTGGGCTGAATTTTGACTTATACTGGACCACAAGTCAGTCTCTTAAACACTGGAAGTTTATCACAGAAATGGATACTATTTTTGTAAAAGACTGGGATACTTACTACATCCAACCAAAGGAAACAAACAGGCTTGTAAATGTTACAGCTTTTCAAAGATGAAGGGATATGGATGTACACCATTGAAACACATTCTGGGAAGACAGTGGGATGCTTGTGAATTTTGCAAACCTCAGCTGTATACTGTTTCAACATCCCACCGTTCTTGTGCTCAAATTGTCCTGCAGATGATCTCTTACTCAGCAGTTCAATTTCTCTCTGTTTATATTGGATTTAAAAAAGAGGCAAATTCCAAACTATGGAACATGCTGCTCTTCTAAGGTACTGGAGGATGTGTAGAACAGAAAGATGCATCAGCAATCATGCAGAATTTCATCAAAAGGTTTTGAAAATTATATAGCGGTATTTAGAAACTATCATTTAAATATATATGACAAAAATACTCAGTGTGTTCTATATTCTGTTACTTCATGAGTAAGAATGACTGAATTAGTATCCAACTACTTTCAGAGCAATTTAAATAAAATGAAAATGATGTGGAAACAACACTCAATATCTCTTGTTTTGTGTCAAGTAGGAACTATATTCTCTAAGTCTTATCCTATTCCACCAGACTGGACCTCCTGCTGCTTACTGTTTGTAAAATGGCAGCTTCCCATGAAAGCCCAGATGTGCTTTCTGCCAGTTACGGATACAAAAAGTAGAACTCTTTCACACTGTGTTTAGCATGACTTATGATGACATGCATTTCAGCTAGTTATTTCTAGGAACATGGGGAGCCATGAGCTCTAAGCAGAGGCTTGAGGATTCTTCTGTGTGATAATGAACATAGAATGTATTTAGTTAATATAGGAAATACATGATGTTAGCATGTATCTTTACAGGTCTGTTCAAACAATAACTCTTACAGTGATGTAAGAGTACAAGTAAAATAATACTAATAAATCCAGCTTTAAAATAATCTACAGTTTGCCAATTGCATTTCAATAAATTGCTGCTAATGTTTATACCTGCGTATATAGGTATGTATATATTTAGTATAGAAAACACACTGTGCGGTGGGTGTTGTGTTGTTTTGTTGTTGCTTTTTGGTTGGTTGGTTGTTTTTTCCACTGTATGGTCTTTATGTGACATCTGGGCTAGGAAATGTGAAAAAGCTCACAAAAAGTTCACAAAATTGCAGCACAGTACCAGACTGTCAGCTCCAACCTTACTATTTCTTTTACAGAATTGTGTATGTGTTTCAAGAAGCAATATTACAGTTTTCATCTGCCTAAACTTTCCAGTTTGTAACAAAGAGCTGGTAGCTAATGCATTCAGAAATATATTTAGATTGCTCTAATTTTATGAGTAAATGGATGTTAAGTTTATTTATGCATGTTCACTTTTGTAATTAATTTTGTTCTGTTTTAACTAAATAAAAGACATTTATAGTCAAGATTTACTTCTTTATGTGTAAATGTGATATTGGTGGTGATCTTTCATTTAAAATCCGAGGCTCTTTTTCCAACAATGGTCATGTAAAAATATATGTATTTCTGCTTTATCAAAATGATAGGATAGCCACTTTTCTGGCTCAGGCTGTTAATTTTAGGTGTCTTTTTCACACCTTTAATGTAGTTCCTTTATCATCCACAGTATAGATATAATATCAGTTGTGGGTTCTATTAAGTTGGATGTCCATTTATTATTAAAAACCACATTTGGAAATTTAGAATTCATGAAAACTAGGAATTAAGTAGCAGTAAATATATCTATCTCCGTAAAATAAAGGATGCTGTTGAACAGTTTAGAAACATTGAACCAAAGTAATTTCTCTACTAGAGAACTAAGGAGCCTTAAGTGGTGTATCAATAATCAGGGAACACATCCCGCCTTGTTTGCTTGCAATGAAACCAAGGATGCAAAACTAATAAACATGGCATGCTGGAGGTAGTGTACCTTTGTCTACAGAAAACCAGGAGAAGCCTAACCTGAAAGATCAGTTTGTTGTCATTTGCCAGAACTGGCAGTTATTGCTAGGAGAAGGGGGAGTATGCAATAAAGACCACACTAAATTAACTTTGATTCTCAAAGGGAGGAGTAACTCATAGTTGTGGTGCTATTTCAAGGGTCATGGCCGTATCTAGTGGTGCAGCATGAAGAAATGAATTATGTTTCCCATGTTGCTAAAACTGTTAATAAGCTGAAGAGAGAGAATGTTTTATTCATTCTTCTTGAAATACTGCTGTCAAGAGTCTACCACACTCTTATATTAAATCAATGATTTGTCTATCCTTGGGCCCCTATGAGAAATCTCATTAGTTGTTATTTTAATGGAGATTTTTGTTTTTAAGCCAAAAGAGAACCATGGTAACTGTGCACTTCCTAAACCATTTCATTCATGAATGGAAAATGAGTCTCTAAATCTTTACTCAGATGAGTAACCACATTGATATCCATGGGCCTTCCATTATTAAGAGCTAGAACTGCGAGTATAAATTTGCAGGATTTGGATGTGGCACTTCGTTACTTCATAAGAGTGAAATCTGTAGCTGAAATCAATAGTTAAGCATGTGAGGCATATTAAAAGATACACATTCTTTCATGGCAGTCTGATTGCAATGCATCTCTCAATTTTGTTGTGGCATCAACAAATAAGCATAGTATTGTAAAGAGACATACATACTATAGGCAGTAATTACAAAGACACATTATAGATAGACATTCTAGCATCAATAGGGGAGTTTGGAATAGTCCACCAGAAAGAGTGGAATAATAGTGAAAAAGGTCAACGCTTCCTGAAAAACTAACGTACTAAGTCACAGACCAAGTTTATGGTTCCCTGTCAATCAGAAGCGTAACTGTTGTCAATCATTCCCCCTTACCTTGTTTGTGATTTTTGAATGGCCACAAAAGAAACTTTTGTTGGTAATTATGGTCTTTACAATTAAACTGAGTCACAGGCAGGATTTTCATAGCCTGCCTGTGGAATAGATATGGTATGCCCCAAGCGCTCACGTATGTCCAACTAATTCAAGCCAAAGTTTCCCACGATAATGTGAAAGGAAACGAAAAACTCCAACAAGCACAAGTCACTGTTCTAAAAATAACAAGAAGAGGGGAAAGGGACAGGATAGCCAGGATCTTCTGGTTTTCTTTCTCCCTTTCTCTTTTTTTTTTTTTTTTTTTTTTCTTTGACTCTCTCAGAGAGGATAAATCCAATAACTCTCTCTTTGGAAGGATGCAGTTACACAGGATATGGACCTGTGCATCTTGAATCTTCTGAAAAAATATTTGTATTCTCTGTCTAACCATATGTTTCCTATTACACTGACTAGGAGCATTCTGCTAAAAAAAAACCACCAGTGCCAAGAATTAATGCTCCTTCATTTATTTTTTTAATTCCAGAGTTCCCCTAGGATTTTTCCTTTCCTCAATTCCACCTTCCACAGATAAATTTTTGTTGTGTTTTCTTTGGCTATCAGTTCAAGTGACCTATCTTGTCCCTGCTGAAAATGTGACGAAAAGACTTGTGAGACAAGGTTCTCACATAAAATCCAGTTCTGGAGTTGACCCAGCAGGGTGACAAATCCGACAACATCAAAGGCAGAACATCTGAAACTGGGAAATTGTCAAAACAGCTTTTTCAACAAATTGCAGCCTCTATAAATTTACTCATTTCTAAACAACCAAGTCTGTTTATTTGCTTGTTTTCCTAACTTCATGGAAAGAAAGGGTGAAACAACTTTGGAAAAATAACAGCCAAGTTGTTCAACAGAAAACAGCCACTCAACTGTAAACAGTGCCTCTCCCCAAACTCTGCAGCTGTAGAAAGCAGAGACAATGCAGGGGACCCTCAGCATCGTTAACCAACTTCCTCACCAAGCAGTCACTTCAATAAAGCAATTACAATAGCATTGTGGAACAGTAGAACAAGGAGAAAAAAAAAAATAATAATCTTACCAGCTTCTCCTACAGTATACAGCTGAAAGGAAAACAAAACCCCCAGCTGCCGTATCACATGCAATTGGTCTCCCAGAATGAATGGACTGAAAGAACTATGAAAGGCTAAAGTCTTTCGTCCCCTCTGTTCAGCCTCTCTTCGGCTCCCTCGCTCCGAGCCTCCTCACAAAGCCATTCTCCCATTCCCTAATCCTCACACAGCAAAAAGCAGCACGCACCAAATGACTTCAGCAGGAGCGGTTCTCCCAGGGGGTGGCTGCTGCCACTCATTCTGCCCCCTCCTCTGCCCCCTGCTGCCTCACATCCATCCTCGGGGAGGGGATCCAAACAAGCTCACCGGGCACTTGGGCATCACACCCCGAATGCAGACAGCGTGTCAGGACAAGGCACAGAAAAGTGCGCATCTCCATTCATCACCCCCTCAGCTGCTAATTTCCAAAATAAGCACGCCCCTGGGTACTTGCAAGAGTTTCCCCCCACATCTCAGTCAGCACGCACTGAAGTAGTTAGCCTTTCGTTGCTGTTCTTTTTAAATTAGCTATGTGACTTCCTAAAGCTGTTGTTGGGCCTAAGATGTTTCTTTTTAACAAAGAACATATGAATAAACCTTAAATATTTCAAACAGAAAAAGAGTGGAAGTGTTCCCCCAGAAAATCAATAAGAAGTATAAGAAAAAAAGACTTCAACAGACAAGAAATCAGTAACGTTAGGAATCATGAAATTAAAAGCAATATAAAAAAACCTAAAACACTGGTGCTTCCCAAAAATGCTTTTGATAGCTAAAATCAGAACAAACAACTGCATTTTTCACAATGAAAAAAAGAATTTCTATCTACATTCCCAGTTTATGTAAAAAAGACAGCATTTTTTCCGTACAATTTGTCTTGAAAGCATGCCATAGATATTGAGATAATATCCCCTGCATATTCTCTGGTTTTCAAGAAAGCATTAAATCTTTGTTAAAGAAAGGCTCTTGTCATATTAGTTTTTAATGCAAGTTTTACCTCTCTGTGCGATGCAGAAACTCAGAAATAGACAGCTGCTACAAAGTAAATCAAAGACCTGGAAAAGCAGATGGCATAATTTCACATCTTAAATGATGGCTGTGAGCCTTCCAGTAATAATTTATAAGACTTCCTCCTGCTTGTTCCTCTGCTCGGCAGCATGCTGTTTGAGCCTTTCAAACAAAATAAATGGACTTCAAACCACCAGCTTCACATACACTAACACTTACCAATGCTATTTCAACCTGACACAAGCTGACTTTGTTCCTCTGTGACCCTGGACAGAAAACTGAGGTGACAGATTGATGGATGAGATCTTTTTTCACAATATGGGTTGTGACTTCACAGCTCTATCTCCCCATTATTGCTTGGCTGAAGGAGGAGACAGGAGCAGAGGAGGATCTTCCACCATACGGAGCCATTTTAACAGTGAAAATGAACCAAGCATATGCAATAAATGCCTGAAACATCTTTTTCCTACCTCCAAATTGGGAAGTTGGAGGAATCCCTTTCCATTTTGTTGGGGTAATTGTGTAAGGGGATAAGGAACCGGCTCCAAGGAGAGGAATAAATCCCAATGGTTTACTCTGAATCATATTTTAATTTAAGAAAATGGCAACATCAACAGGGAACAAAGGAAGGAAGGAAGGAAGAAAAAAAGAATTCTGTTTGTTTCATTTATGTCCAAAGAACACTTGGACTATGAATTTTGTGCTCTGTCTCTGAATTATGCTGATTTAACTACTTAACCAGGAATCTTGGACAATACTTCACTGGACAAAGGCCTCACTGCAGTACCCTGAAGTAAACAATCGCAATTTGAAGTCTTTATTTATTACCTAAAAAATATAATATCAGAGGATTCACATGGCATGTGCAAATTCAGTATTTAAATGCAGATTCTATGCTAAAATGAGTTCAGAAAACTTTTTACAAGATTAACAGATTTAATATAAAAACTACTAAATTTCACAGAACTTTCTGTGAAATAAGCTGTCTTTCCATGAAAAATCTGAAAAAAAGAAGATGGCAGATGAACTCTCTGAAATGTAAGCCTCTGCTTCTATGGGCTTGAGCTCATTAACAGACATTCTAACATGTAAAGTCAGCCTCTTATTTCCTTAGAGAGGAACACAGGTTGCTAATATATCTATGTCTTTGTTTCTGCTTGCTCATCCAGTCAAATGGGTTCATTATGGTAATACTGGAAGGTGTCAAATCTCTGATTTTATGGGTGGATATTGAGGCCAAATGACCTGGCCCAAGGAAGTCTCGGGCAGGAAGCCAAGTCTCTGCTGTTTCACACTACTGCACCCCATCTCCAGTGATCCCCATGCTATGAAAGAGGATTAATTAAGAGAAGGTCTAGCCTACCCTATGTTTGAGATCACGTTTTCATATGTTTTGTATTTGTTATTGTTTCTATAGTTTCAGATTTGATATTCATAATTCTGTCTAAAAAAATACACAATGTCTCTCCAGTAGCAAAGATGTATAATAAATATATGTGAATTCTATTAATTCTTTTTAAACATACTATTGTCTGGCCAAAAAGATTCACTTTGTTTCAGATGACAGTATTTATGTGCTTTCAGATTTATTAATGTCTTTCTTTCTGTAGAATTGCTGTGAGGAAAGATGATACTGGTAATACTGAAAGATAATCAAACAGAAGCCAGGGACTAATTGATAACTGAAAAAGCAAAATTGGACTGATTTATACAAAGCAGCTATCTTATTTCCTTAATTCAACTTCATTTCTTCAATTATTTTCCTTTCTGTGGACCACTTTCGAATTACACACTTGCTTCAGGTGACCCCAGTCAGCGAATTAGATGGGACTCTATCATGATGAAAGTCATGTGGTGTGAATTTCACTCCTTAAAAGGGAGTTTTAAGAGATGTACTTGTGAGCCATTTATATCCCAGTTACAGCTTCTAAACTGCTGTCATTGTTTCTTTGTCTCTTCCTAACAATCTGAGAACATTCCCATTGTAAAGAAGGAAGTACATTAAATGTTTTAAAGGATAAGACCTCTTCACAAACCACTTTATATAAATAAATAACTTTTAAATAACAAAAGTTCATACCATCCAGTATGTACTTAATTATGATACACACAAACGAGAAGAGCTTTACCTGTCAAAGAAAGAGTGAAAAAAAAGAAGCTTGAAAAGCGTAACCACTTTTGTACTTGGAAGCCAGTTAAAATGAGTTTGCATAGGAAAAAAAAAAATCTCAAAATAGGACATAATACTGAAAACAAGACACTAAAAAGTTGGAAAAGCTCATTTTTCTCATTTTGTTGCAGAACGTAAATTTCAGTCTAACTCATGACAAATGCCTGAAGTAAGTCTGAGGAAATACCAGCAGGTTTATACACTCTGCTACATAGCTTTTTCTCTAATGCTCTCAATTAGGTCCTCTTTGATCTGTATCATCTGTCAAGAACACCTCTTTTTTTTTTTTTTTGCATAGCATTTGCTTCTTTCTGTGTTTCTTGGATTAACAAAAAGCACAAGGCAAAGTCGTTTGGATAATATCCCCGCATTTTTAATAGTAATCGTAAGTGCATTTCAAATAATCTCTTCTGCAAAGCAGAGTGGTGCAGGCAACTGCCCCGGAAAAGACTCCAGCAAAACTAAACTTTAAAGGCTACTAAGCTCTTTGAGAATCACTGCTGTGACTGATTAGTGCAATCCACTGCAGTTCTTTGATTTCTTTTTGCTTACCTTCTAGAAAAAAACCTCTCAGTAATTCTTAAAGGCAGTATAGAAAATGGAGACACCGTATCTTTATGAACAGAAAGAAATGCACACCTTAAGGATACAGACATTGCCTGACATGTAAGCATTCGATCAAGAAAGAGAACTTCTATAAACAGTCAGTAGGTGTTCTAGAGAGTACACCTTTTAACCAACTCTAACACAGTCAATTAATATTAAAACTTTACCATTCAAATGTAAGGCCGTTTAATGATCTATTCTCATCCAGTTTGTAACATATGTATGTTGAATTCAGGGATATTCTTTAGTTGTCTCACAGGACCTGTCTTCAGAGAAAGCAATGCAGTGGCAATTCTGCCAACCAGAAGAGGAGAGACCTGCTGTGATGTCATGATTCAACCCCTGCCGACAACTAGAACCATGCAGCCACTCGCTCGCCCCTCCACACCATGTGGCTTGGGGGAGAGAATTGAGAGACAGAAAAAAAAAAAAAAAAACTTGTGGGTTGAGATAAGTGCAGTTTAATAGGACAACAAAGGAAGAGAAAATAATAATAATAATAATAATAATAGAATATACCAAAAAAGTGATGCACAATGCAATTGCTCACGAGCCATGACACCAATAGCCCATTGGTTCCTGAGCAGCAGTATTTGCCTCCCAGCCAGCTCCATTTTATATACTGCACTTGGCATCATGTGGCAAGGAATATCCCTTTCACTAGCTGGAGTTAGCTGTCCTAGCTTTGCTCCCTCCCAGTTTCTTGTGCACTGGTCAGATTATGGGAAGTTGAAAAGTCCTTGATTACACAGCAACAACCAAAACATCAATGTGTTATCAACATTCTTCTCATACTAAATCCAAAATGCAACACTATACCAGCTACTAGAAAGAAAACTAACTCCATCCCAGCAGAAATCAGGACATGTGGGAACGAAGGGTGACAAGTAGTAATGAGGGGAGGACAGAGCAAAAAAGGATAGCCAAGTAAAAGGAAAAGAAATAAGGAATTCAGATTATTAGAGAGAGTCACTCCAGCAAGAACATTACTCAAGTCAATGTTTTTACTTTGGCAAGGGTTTTCCTTTAGTCTTGATCTCCATGGCCTCACTCTAAACTCACTCTCTCTTTGCTTTTCATTTCTGAGTTGGATGAAAGCAAGGCTTCATTCAGTAGTGCAGTTGGGTTTACATTAGGAGTGTATGTGTGAAACTGAGGATGTCGGGCTTGAAAATTTGAAACACATCAACCAACACTGGTGCATCAAGCCTGCAAACTTCAAGAAATGCATCAGTCTTCCTAAAGTTTGACCGAAGGATAAAATAAGAACAGAAAATGAAAAGAACAGCCCATGGCTTGTAAAAGGTTAGATCTTCATCTCTCCTCCATCCATAAGGTGTATAGAGTAAGAAGGATATTGCTCTCTATAAACTGGGCAGAAATATTTAAAGTACCTTTTCAGTCCTTCTGGCACACATGGCATGCTGCTCACAGAAAGACTGGTAAGAAATGAGCCAAAACTGACAATTTGGGCAGTGGGGTACTGATTCTGGGCAGCCAGGAAAAATACCCATAATGTAGCCCATCCTCCGCAGCCCTCTGCACCAGCCTCGGGATGAGCAGGCAGCCTGGCACGAGGAGACATCCATACTATAAGCTTTCCCTGAGATATTTAAAATTAGTCAGATATTGCAATCATAATTGTGCTACAGACAGACTGACAGCAGCAGACACACAGAGGTAGGCGTTGAGAAGACTGAAAGGCCTTTGAAAGCCCAGCCATCAAGATTTTTTGTAACCCCTTTGGTATTTAAAGACAAACATCTGCATAAAAAATTCCTAGGCTTGAAGCCTCAGGCTGTTGAGTTCTTTGGAGGAGACACATATATTTTCCCCATAGTTCAGAGGTTTGCAGCACAGTTTGAATTCCAGATTTTGAATATTACTACAGTGAAAACATACACATAATGATTTATATAGTGGTAATATTGCCCATTTTTCCAAAACAAAGAAAAATTAATATAGTTAACTTGGGTGTTTTTGGGAAGAAGGAGGAGAAGTAAGGAATAAGTGGCATACTGACATATGGTATAAATAGCTTAAGGGAAACCGCCCTGCAAACTGCTGCAAGCACAGGCATCAATGTCTTACAGTTAATCAGACTCCATACAAGAAATCTACTTATATGAACAAGAATTTCTAGTACCGAGCAGTAACATAAGCACTGTTGCAGATTTACCCCCTCGTTAAAGATTCCTCTTAGGAGTTATCATCACATTCACGTGACAAGAAAAAAATAACATATGACTTTATCCAGACATTATCCAATAACGTATGCAAGGAAAGTAGTAGAATATTAGGTGTGATAAATGCCTGACTTAATACCAGGCACTGCTCTTGCTGTGAGAAAATGTGGGATTTTTTTTTTTTTTTTTTTATTATTTCTTCAGAATAATGTAAGATAAACCTGTTGCTATCCAGGACAGATTTCAGAGTATACATTGTGTGGGCTGAGGATTCAGAAAGCAATAACATGGCCAGGAACTGGAGTAATGAGGGGAGAAACTTGGAAAAACAGCTTTTCAAGGCTGGAGAAACAGGTCAGTGAGACCCCACTTTCCTGTTTGAATCTATTGTGAGCTCTCACTCCAGGCACCACAATCACTATGCATCTCTATGGTATCTCAGCAACAATCCTCATCCCTCAGTCAGAGGTCACTCCAGCTCCAACGCCCCAGCTCAGACATGAAGGTGAAGAAGAGGAGGGAAGGCGCGGTGGTCAAAGCATCAGAGAAACCTCTGCTCACAAAAAAGGGCAGACCCAAGCTGAAACACCAAGTACAAGTAACCTGGCAAACAATTTCTGACCACATAAAAACTTTAAGGGTAGCTTTTTAAAAATCTCATCTACGTACATTTTTTTAAAAATCAAACCAAACAAAACAAAACAAAAAAAACAAACAAAAAACACACACACACAAAAAAAACATCACAAGAGAAATTACCTAAAATTTAATGTTATTTGTGTATTAAGGTTTAATAATCAGTCATTTAAAAGTCATTATTTGGTTCAAGCTTCTCCAACCATTCTTTCCCCCCCCCCCTCCAATGATATATTTCCCTTCCAGATTTATTCCGTGATATTTAATTCAACAGATAATTTCTCTCTTATATTAGCTTATCGATCCAATTCAGTGTAATCAACCTAGTCAAAAATGTATTTAAAAATACTCACACACAAATTTCCTTCAGCTTAATCAAGCCCAGTAAAACACAAATTTTGCTTTGAGCTATGTAGACTTTGTGCTAAGGCTAAATCTAACCTGAATATAATAAATGAACAACAACTGAAACTTTTCTTGTCCAATAACAACTGTTTGTGAGGAAGGCAGAGATGCCATGGAAAAGGCTAGAATAAAACCTACACAGCATCAGCTAAACAAGCACTTTTTCCTGCAGCAGCTGTAGTGATGCTGGCAGATGTTTACACAACCCAGCTATTTTTCAAGACTGAATCCCATTTGTGTTCCAAGTATGATCACACGCTTACAAACCGTTGGGAGAAGGGTTTGGTTGTTTCTGCACAGCTGTTTCTGGAACCAGTAGGCTTGACTCCCAAGTAAACGTACATGCCTGTGAAACTGCAGTGGATCAGCCTTATAGGAAAAAAGATGCATTTACACTTCCAAATGCAAGCTGGTAGGAGGAGACCTCCAAGGGCACATGATTGCATCTTCCCATGTAACTTCGAAAGAGAGGAGGCTCCCTCCTATGGTTAAACCCTGTAAAACTATGAGCACCATCATCAGCATGGGTTCTTCAGACATTGAGTCACTCAGTAGATATACTAGCCAGCATAACACCCTAAGAAATAAAACTATAAAGAAACCTGGTATTACATATGCAAGACATCTAGAAGCTAGACTGGAAATCCATATTTTGCTTACATAAAAAATGATATTGTAATTATAATATAATACAATAATAAAGGCATTAATCTTCATTTTCAAATGAAAGCTTAATGCCAGCCACAAACATTCACTGCTCTCCCCAGAAATTATTTTTAAAATATTTTCTAATGCTTTGTAATATTGTAATAACTGAAATGACATGCCAGTCAGAGAAGGGAAGCCTTTCTGGCATAAATATTAGATAGAGAAAAATTATGAAGACACATTGCATAAAATAACCAAATGCATTTTACATTGTATCAAACCCACTAGGCATGCAAAGCTTACCCAATGAAGTGTAACACCAGAAACAAATAAATGATATTATTTGATCGCTACTTATGACTTATTCCAGCTTTTATGTTTCATTTTCTTACACTGTAAAACAAGGACTCTGAAACTATGAGCTTAGAATTAAAGGCCTGAAGGATTCAGAAACAACACAGTTTTACTTATCTAAAAGCAACAGCATTTGTATCCTGAGTCTCATAGTGTGACTTGCCTAAAGAGCATAGGCATGCCAAAAACAGAGGAAAAAAACATTTAAGACAATATTCAGTTATTCGGTTTTGAGTTGAAATAGATTGTGGTTTTAAAATTTCCTTTATTACAATTACAGCAAGTAAACTCTTTCACCATCTCTCTCTGGGCAGCTCAGTTTACATTCATCCTACCAGACCTAAAATGAGTTGTCAAGAGGTCTTGGTTTCCATTGTTTTTATGGCAACAGTATTTATTATGTAAAAAACACCAAATATCATAGAGAGTCTGCCTGCAGAAATAATATTATTTCCTCTAAATTAATAATCCATTGTTTTACAACTGAAAAAAAGGTAGAGTGGCTAAAAATGTTTTCCTTTAGCTTATGTTGCATTTTAAGATGCTCTAATCCTGGGTTTTCATTGTTTCCTTTCAGCCTCAGTACCTGGGAGTACAACAGAATATGTGACTGAGCACAATAAACAACCTCTAGATTGCTCAAATTTTACTGTGGTACACTCAACACCCACACCAGCACACTTTTCATTAATGGACTACAGTAAATGTTTATGTAACTACCAAGAGAGTTTATTAATTGGAACAAAAATTCTAGCAGAAAGATCATCCTTTGCAGCAATTAAGCCCTACAATAAAATGTAACTTGACATGTACACAGTTCTCTGAGGCATCTTAGATTAGTGAAAAGAGGGATATAAAATCAACCCTGATCATGTGGTAAGAAATCCCGTTTTTCCTACATACCAGCTTTTCACAGAGAGTTTAAACAATTGCAGCTTTTATGAAAAACAAAAAGGACAACTTTAATTTTCATAGAAATATTAAATTTCTCTGCAACTAAACTTCATATTTGTGTTTTGACACACCAACACCAAAAATTGTTTGGTTTTCTGAGGGCATTAAGGGCCTGTGCTAACCCTCCTAATGTCAGGAGGACCATATGTGCTGACTTCCCTGCCAACTACATTAAATCATGACTGAGTGGCTTAAGGGTTAGTCCTGTGTCATCCCTGGGTTGCCAGCACATTTTTTCAATTAGTCAGCTGGTACTGGATCAGGACCTGGCCCTGGGCTGGCATGTGGAGGCAAATCTTAGTGAAAGCACACAATGTGCATTTAATATCAGCTGACTTTTAACCAGTTTTTATTATCTCAGCCAGTCACCATCTCAAAAGTTAGCCTCTTTGAGAACTGTGGCTGATCACTTCAAAACCAGCTGGGACATCTTGGACAAACCCTCCAGTCAGGATCACAGCAAGTTTTCAGACAAACTTGAACAAACCCTGATTATAACAGAATGAGTGTTCAACTTTAGACACCACTGGTGAGGCCACAGCTGGAGTACTGGGTCCAGTTCTGGGCTCCCTTCTGGGCTTCCCAGTACAAGAGAGACATGGGGAGCGCCCACTGAATGGTCATGAAGATGATTAAGGGACAAGAGCATCTCTTCTATGAGAAAGGGCTGAGATAGCTGAGACTCTTCAACCTGGAGTAGGCTCAGAGTATCTTATTAATACATACAAATACCTGGAAGGAGAGTGAAAAGAGGATAGAGCCAGGCTCTTCTGGGTGGTATGCAATGACAAGAACAGATATAATGGGCATAAACTGAAACACAAGAGGTTCCCTCTGAACATAAAGAAATGCTTTTTCACTGTGAGTGTGACTGGGCACTGGTGCAGGTTGCCTAGAGATGTTGTGGAGTCTCCATCCTTGGAGATATTCAAAACCTGTGTGGACACAGTCCTGGGCAACCAGCTCTAGATTACCCTGCTTGAGCAGGGGGGGAATCAGATAATCTCCAGAGGTCCCTTCCAATCTTCAGCATTCTGTGATTCTATGAGTAAAAAGCAAGAAAGTAATTGGAACTGGAACACATAGGAAGCCTTCATTATTTCATAGTTTTGTGTACATTTATTTACACGAGTGAATATGTTATGGGAATCATTACCACAAGAGTGCAGCCTTAAAGAATATAAAAAATAAATCACAAAATCCTTGAGAATAATGGGCTTTAAAAAGTAATTGCCAGTAGCAGCCAGGGAACCTCATATTTCACATGTAACATGTAAAACAATTTTGTATACCATCTCCATCCATTTACTCCGCCATTGCTCTGTTAAATTATTTAAAACCACATTCTTCAAGGCTGAGTATAAGCTACACTGTTATTACAATAAAGAATAAGATAAATACATAAACTTAGGCAATTGCACTATTCTTTGATATGAAAACATTCATTTATCGACCTCTTCCTCATCTCCTCGACCATTTCCATACCTCTCTTTTAAAGTGCTACATCACTTTTTTCATCTTGATAAACAAAGAGATTATCCCAGACTGATGCATGTGAGTGGAGGTTGAAGTTAAGTTAACATGGGAAAAGTTACATGGAGCTGTTACACAGGCCAGGGTCACAATAACTCCAAGAAGTAACGTGCTGGGTAGAAGCCTTCACATCCAGAAGTACACTGCAACAGATTTCAAGGCCTCTCAGTCCTTCTTCCATGACCTCTCATATTCAAGGATGTGGAAAACAAACTTTTTTAATCCTCAGACTGTAAAACTGCGGCAAGTGAAATTCAGTTTGAACCAGAAGTATCATGCGTATCGTAACTGTAAGAAGTAACATTAAGTATTGTACCCTGGAAATGTCCAATTATCTATAACGTAGCTAACTGACTTGTTTTGCACATGATGAGGTAATGGAAACAATACTGGAAAGACTTGAAGCAAGTTATGTATAAAAGTTGCAAAATGTCTTGGTTTTCAGCTGTGTCACTTCAACCTACACAGTAAGCACTTGGTGGGACTAACTAAAGTGCAAGATGCAGCATCTCTCATTTGTACAAATAGTTTCACTGAATTCAACAAGGTTACTTTAGTGAGTCTAGATTAATCACACGAGAAACTATCTAAGTCCGCATATTACCTTTATCAAATAATTCAGACATCCAGTTTTATAGCTAATGATTTTTTTTTCTCTGCACAAGTAGACTTGTTATGCACACATAACATATACATATGTATATAGGTGCATGCACATCACTGAAATTACATACTCTAAATCACAGCAGAATAAGCATCTCATTTTTCTTTTAATTGTCAGAAAAGCTTGAGAACGTGCTTTTATTTTTCGCTCCTTGGAGATTTCACAGAGCTTTTAAGACAAGTGAAGTTTTGAATATGTACCCTATTTAAATGAGAATGGAGCTACATATACTGTTCAGCAGTTTCTGTGCCTCCACAAAGACAAATGTTTTCTCCTATTACCATTTCTGCTGTGGAAAGCCGTGCTCTGAGCCTCACACTCCGGCTGGGAGTCCGCTGAGCCCATTTCAGCTGGGCTGGCAGGGGTCACGCTCCCCAAGGGAGGAGGTCAGCCCCATGGCCTGGGAGCAGGGGCTGGGGGAGCCGGAGGGTGACCGCACACCCTGTGCATTATGCTCAGGGGCTGGAAGTCAGCCCTGCTTATGCTGGATCACGCTGCGAACCAGCCCAACGAGTCTGACAGCCTGAGGTCACTTTCCATCGCAGGGATCCTTTCATATGAACGAACCTTTTTTTCTGCGTGTTTCTATCATTTGAATAGCGACCGTGACAACAAGAATAGCTTGCAGGAGACATTTTGGGGTGTGGATGAAGACATTTTCAAAGAGCATTGGAAGAAAATAAATAATCACGTGCACCTTGTCATTAACACAAAACTAGATCGCACAATATACAATGATGCTCCTTATAAATAAGCAGTATGTGGCTGTGGCAAGGATATTGTGGAGAGAAAGATTAGGTATTAATACACCATTTTGAAGTTTGCACTTCGAGTCTATTGCTATTGTGTTCTTCCCCCGTGACCTTGGGTAATCCTGAGCTCACTGTTCTTTCCTTACCTGTCCTTATAATGGAGACATTGTTGCCTCAAAAGATAAGCATTGTTAGGAGAAAGCCGTTACAAGCGTTACAACTTTATGAGATACCCAGCTATGTTGTGGAGGAGTATAATAAAAAAATCCTTTGAGTCTATAAATAAAAGATATATGTGAGATTACTCTGCAAGGTCTGTAACTCACAGTTCTACCTTGATTTTTTTGTTGTTGTTTTTAAATTATTTAAAGAAAATAATCAGGAAGCTATCAGCCCTATTATTGGTATTGTAAGAAACAAATTGGTGGGTATAGCTATTTCTAGTCTTTAAAATTATTTAGCATTTTTATTGTCCCACCAGAGAACTTAATAACATCTTTCAGAAATAATTTATACACTACTAGTCAAGGAAAGCATCAAAAAAGCTGTTCATTGGTGTTTTCCTTTTACTGCTGATCTTTTCACAGAATGAACAGAAATAACCATAAATAAGAAGACAGACTTATAGCATGTAGAAATCATCCAGTCATTTTGCCTACACAGAATTTCATTTTTAAAGGATTCACTTACAGTTTAATAAGACATTCAAATCACATTCCACAAATCATACTGTCTTCAGTAACAGAGAAAGGTGATATGTTGAACGTCCAAGAGCTGTACTGACAGTGCAAACCACTGTTTTGCAGCCCTTTGTAATATGCCAGATGCTGAAGAGCCAGATGTGTCAGTACAATTTCTCCATATAGAATGGTCCAGTACTGCCAACTTCTTAACAAACATCACACATCCTTTGTAGCATGACAAAGAAAAGTCTAGGAGGAATAAACAGACACACACTCTTAGCGCATGCCTGAGAGCCAAAAAATCTCAGCGAGGGGAAAAACAGCTAGAAGCCTTATAATTGCATACAGTGGGGAGAGCATCATGTTCTGTGCCAAAGTAGGGCATGTGCTGCATTCACCAAAGCTGCTCCTGGACACATGGACATCCTGAAGCAGCACTGGGCAGTTAGTTGCAGTAGTCCTAGTGTTCAACCAGTTGCTGATCCACACTGGGAAAATCTGCAGTGCTCATACTTACCCTGTATACCAATATGTTGCTGTTTCTCATTCTTATGCCAGTTAGATCTAGACCTTCTTAGCCTTCAACCCCCAAGGTATATCCAACTTCAATGAGGAAAAAAAAATAGACTACTACTCTTTGCCTTTCTTACCCTTTCCCATTCTACTTTAAGAGTCAACACCTCCATGGCCACAGAGTATGTCTTAGGTCAGAATTTCCAGTGAGCAGACCTTTTAAGTTAAACACTGCTGCAGTGATTTGGGTTAAATACAGTGGGACTCTAAATCCTTAGATCCTCAGTTTTAGGCTGTGGAAGATAATTATCTACTGTGCTGGTACAGTGCTTACAGTAATGTACTTTTCAAGTACAATATAATATAAAAATAATAGTGTATAATAAAGTACAATACCATGAATAATCAACGGAAGCACTAAAATTAGAGCAAAAATTGACATTTAGGTGGGTAATAGAAAGAGGTAGATAGTGGTGTACAGCCTTCCCTTTTGCAAAAAGGCACTGAACAGACATATGCCTACTACTCCTATTAGATTTGTGTCACTGACAGTGCATACAAAGAAAAAAATCGGCAGTAAATTCCATCCATCCTCTCAGCAGATATAGTAAATGATACTATATGAAGCATAGATGATGTGGGGTGGTGACAGGGAAAATCAGTTGCAACGTCCATTTTTCCCAAAGTCTTGGCAGTTACTCAAATGGAAAAAAATTACTCTATGCAACTAGGACAGAACATCTATGTGTGAATAGTGGCTCTGGTGCACAGAAATATTCAGGAATTTGGGACATTAAATGCTTTTCATCAGGAAATTATCACTCCAAAAGATGTATTCAAAAAGATAAACATTTCATGAAGATATCCAGCTTGCAGTTTTAAATCTGAATCTCCTCATCTGAAGTGACTGACATAAGGACAGCTATTTTTGGGGTGAATTTTGGGGTTTTTCTCCTTCTGGGGAACAGACTTAAAATACCCTTTTTTTTGTTGTTTCCTGCCCAGCTCTCATGGTGAGTGGCTGGCAAATGACAGCAAAGCACAGAATGCAAACAGCTGGATTCAATCACTGCACTTAGCAGATCCATGACATGTGGTTGTGGATATACTAGATACTTTAAGCACCAGTAAAGAGAGTTCTTCCAGACTCCAGGACAGACATCTGGCACTAATGGAGTTATGAGACTGTTAGGGAATATGGTGTATCACACACCCAATTAACAGACAGATTAATTAATCACACTAATTAACAAAGATGTGTAATGATTTGTGCTACACTGTCTTTAGAGATAGATATTCAGATACAAGAAGACACAGAAGATCCCTGAAGAGTGCTAATGAGATGCTGGTACTTGGCAAAAAATAAAACCAAATGTACTGTCACACCTTCCTGAAAATTCAAATACATATTTCTACAGTAAAGCTATTTTTAGCAAGGGCATTACCTGACACTTTTCACTAGCAGCACAATTCAGTGGAAAATTATTACATGTAAAAGAAAACGTATCTTCAAAAGTCAGACAGATTGAACCTAAAAAGAGATGTATTTCTACCCTGCAGTTATCTTGCCTTCTAAAATCTGTTAAGTATAATTTATAGATGTCCCATCAAGTTACTGAAGTTAGTGGTTAAGATAAGTGTTTTCACATCTTCATGTAACAGAACAATATTTTCAAAGTAATATTTTATTATTTTTTCCCTGATTGTGTTCTCAGACACAAAATATTCTAATTTGGATGAAAGATCAAGAAGTGCATGAAGCTTAAAAAATAAACACATAACAAATCTTCAGTTGACAGCTTTGCTAAGTCACACACACACATAAATTGAATTTTTATGGACATGGGAAAAGTTATGTTAGCTGAAGGGGTTTTGTAAGCTTACTTAAATAAAGTGCTTTATATCACCAGCTGAGATCCAATGAAAATATGTACTTTAAAATAAAAAAACCCCTTAAAGAACCTTAAAGAACTGCTTTTTCATGTAGGTTTGTAGCTTATAAATAAGCAGGGAGTTGGTCTAGATCAGGGGCATCAAACTCATTTTCACTGGGGGCTACATCAGCCTCGCAGCCGCCTTCAAAAGGCCAAATGTAATTTCAGGACTGTATAACTCCATTTATACCGTCCTGAAATTACTTTGATGTGGCCCCTGACATAAATTAATTTGATGCCCCTGATCTAGATTACCTTCAGAAGTTCTTTCCAACCTCAACTGTCCTGTGAGCATATGAAATAACTAAATTTAAAACCTCTGAAAAGAGTGAACTAGTAATTTGACTACTAGGGTTATATGTAATTAAAAACCAAAATGAAACAACCCTAAAACAACCACCAAACAAACAAAAAACAGAAAACAAAACAAAAAGTCTTCAGTGCTACAGCTCCCACTGTGTCACTCAGCCATGCAGCAGGAGCTTGGTGTGTTGCTGATGACCTCCACAGGGATTACTACAATAGCCTCTCAACAGCCTCTTCACAGCCACCCCCTTCTCCCACAGTGAAGGACCACATAGTGAGTCTGAGGGTTGGCTGTTTTTTTTTTGTTGTTGTTGTTGTTGTTTTGTTTTGTTTTAATAAATGGTGTAACAGTAACAGAAGTAGAAATCCATTTATAAACTGGGGAATGTGGGATCAGGACATGGTACTGCAGGTCTGGTGGACCTAAAGCAACTTGCAGAAGAGATTTCTTAATGCAGGCAGGATTCTAGTTTGACTGAATTAGACAAGTCTGTTTTCACTTAAAGGTGGAATATGAATGTCTAAGAATAGGAATTAATAAACTAATTTAACAAGAACCATGAAACTTTTTAATTGAATGAGCAAAGTCTTTATGATATGAAATAATAGAGTTTTCTGTTTGAATAATTCAAGTCTATGTATGGGAGTTTAATGAAGACAGAAGCTAAGATGCAGTAGCTTTTTGTCTGCAAGTGTTATACTAGAAAGCTTTTTGAAGAGGCTTTCCTGTACATGCCACTGAAAAAGCAGGAAAGTGATGTTTCAATTAGGGAGGCTTCTTCCAGCTTCTTTATGTGAACTTATCTTCTCAGAGTTTCTTTCTCTCCTGCACTCAGTTAAAATGTAAGGTATGATGAAAAACAAAGAATTAAAAATGGTTAACGGAATCATATCAGCCTTTGTTTAATCCCCATGAGTGTGCAGTAAAACAATGTGATGCTATAATTACAGCAGATTTTGTTAAATTAATATTAAAGATAAACAGGACAAGCAGGCACAGAGACTTTATTGAACCGCTGTCCTACGCAATTTACATTCTTCTCTAATCCTCATCAGGGATCCTGTACTTGGCTTCTATACCTTGTTTTTCTTTTGCTCCTTTGTCCCTCCTTTTGCTAAACAAAGACAATGAGAAAAACAAGCAAGAAATAGGATATATCAGGGATATGCTGGAGATTTGGGAATACAGAGTGATTTCTCTGACAAATTGGTTCATAATGAAAGGTGCAGTTCAAATGAATTACGGAAGTCATTTCCTCACAAGCACATTTAGTGTGTTTTCCACATCTCACACGAATCTGCTATGTATTATCTACAGGGAATTACTTCAATCATATTTATTTGTGCTTGGAAACAAATTACATCTGATGTTTTGCATTCCATTCCTTACGTTAAACAGCATTTTCATGTGAATTTAGAGGATGCACATATATCACAGAAAACAATTAACCAATTCACTGCTCTCCAGAGGGTGAGTGGCTAAAAGTACATGCATGCTGCACTGTCCTGTGTCTGAAGTGTGCATATCCTCCCACTCTCCTAATTACTAGAAAGTATCTGCCTAAAGCAGCAAGCTTACCACAGAAAGAACTCTGATTATATACTCAATACTAATGACTCAAAAAATATGCTGGACTCACATCTTAAAGTTCCAGTCAGAACAGAAGCGCCATTTTGCTGAATCTTTAGAAATACATGCAGATAACAAAGTCCATGCCCCACTTTGTAACCTCACAGTTAAAAATATGATAAGCAAGACAGGAAAAATGAAGAGAAGTATAATTTTTCTCAGCAGATTAAGGGACTAAGATGTCTTTATTAGTACAAGTCAGTTATCTCTCTTTAGCCAAACACACAAGTGATGTTTCACTTACTTTCTGGAAGCTGGGAGAAGAGTGATTCTGTACTTAATATTTATAACACGTAATTTCAGATATACTGTTTAGTGGATGCATTATAGATGTTAAGCAATTGTACCTCCACCCCACTCTCAAATGCAGACAGGTACTCAAACATGCTCATGTACAATATAGTGCAGCCCTTCAAAGTTCTCATTTCAAGGCAAGCTTTTTGGCATATGAATGTAAATGACCCACTAGAAATGAAAGGAAAAATATGTTTTACATAATAGCAGCTCAGAAAAATGGGGCCATATCTGCAATCATGAAATTCAAAGTAGATATCGGCCAGTCTTGACCTGGGATCCTACCTATAACATTCCATAGTTTGCTGTCACTATATTTGCTACTGTACTTGTCAGAACAGCATTCAGTAAGCATTGAGAAGAGAGAAAACTGCAGAACAGCAAAGCATCATAGCATCATGATTATTTCTTCATTTTTACAGCAAATTCCCAGTATTTATGGAGCACAACACTCAAAAAAAAAAAAAAAAAAAGACCTGAAAACCGTGCTGAAATGCAAAACTAGGAAACTGGGGGATAGCTGCATATTTCTTTAAGCCCCTCCTGAGTATTTAAATGTTAACTGCAACGGAAGACTATCAGACTATCAACTCCTTTAAGTTCCCAATTACCCTTCCACAGTTAACTATACACCGAGAGCAGACTCTGAAAAAGCATCTGAAGATTTGGACAGTATTTATGTATTAAAAATATTTCATGTAGTGTAGGACTTCAAGAACTTCAACAGAAAAACAGCTGTTAGTCTCTAGAAAGATGTTAGTATTGAAGCACTTCCCTCCTAATATTTTAGAGAGCTGGAAGACATACTTTTAATAAGATAATTGACTCATTAGAAATCTAAATGGCAGCTAGTATCTGAAGGACCTCTTGTCATATTCAAATACCTTCATGCCTTCTAAAAATGTGCAGACTTATGATTGTTAAAATGAAACAGCAATTATGAGATCAGACACATCTTGAACAGACAATGGTGAAATATAACTGTAGTCGTGGCTAAAAAACAACAAACAAAAACAAACAAAAAAGAAAAAGTTGAAATAGTGTCTCTTAATATTCCAAAATTGTTCATCAAAGACACTATTCTGAAGTATCATATGATACCACACAAACCAAATTCTGCAGATTTTTAAACAAATTTAAAAAAAAAAAAAAAGCAGTAATAATCAAGGATACAAGCCAGGACAAAATGACAAAATTGAATTTTCTGAGAAGTAAAAAGTTCGTGGTTGAGGCACATGATTTGGAGCCAGGAGTACTGGCTCCCAGAACTGCCACAGACTCCTTGCCTCTCACAAAAATGCCTTTCCAAAGTTGTAAATGCAGCAAAAAATTGGGGGGGAGGGGAAGATGAAGAAGAGGGAAAAAACATTATGTTAATTTAAATGCTTTGGTACTCCAAATACTATTGTGGATACTTGGTTAAGGTAGCTAGTTCCCTAGCAGTCATGGCTTTCTATGTTATTGTCACTTAATGCACAGCATCTGAACTTGCTGGTTTTGTTCCACAAGACCCTATACCTCTAATAGGTATTCCCAAAACACAGACAGAAGTAGTGTGTAAATATGCAGACAGATACATAGAGAAACAGCTAGCAATAGCAGTAGGTACTTGAAATTCTGAGTAAATTTGTTCATTTCTCATAATCACTAAGATTGGATTTAATCTGACTTTGCACATCTGTGCAGAAAATCAGGCATAGCAATGATTCCAGACTATCTGCCACAAACCAGGTGTGAGACCAGCTACTATGGGAAAGGCTGCTCTCCAGTTTTATCCAGAAATCCTATTTCAGCCTTGGTTTTCCCACATTAAAACTTTTGTTAAACTAATACATTTTAGCAAGTTATAGTTTCACCAGTAGGCATTTCCCACCAAAAATACTTATCTTTGAAAAAGCCGCAGCTGCCAACAAGTATGAGATGAGAGCTGAACACCTGGAGGGTCAAGGCTATCTACAAATGAAATTTGTTATACATTTTTAAGTACTAAATGGGTTAGCACATCCTTGTATGAAAGTGCATCTTGTGGAGAAAATACAAAATGTTTAGTTCCAAATATGATGTCAAGCCCCCAGTGCGGAAGTAAATCTTCTAAAGCTTTCACTCATCTGCTAGATGACCTCTTACTTACTTAATCTTAGAAATTGTTCTGAGTTTCAAAGTAGCGCTGAAAGTTCTTAACTTTCATTTCTTGAGCCTTTAAAAACTATGCTAAAATTCTAACGGAATCATTTGTAGTTATGATAAATAGTTTCTTCCTTTAATCTACTAAATTTCCTTTCTCTCTTCTTTTTTTTTTTTTTGAGCTGAGGGTGTTGTTTGGAAGATGTATTCTTTTCAATGTTTCCACCATGCACCAATAACAGTTGCCAAAAAGAGGAACACAAAGAAAGAGAACTCTTCTTCCCTCTGGCTCCTCAGCTGTCATGACAATAATTTTAGGATTACAGGGTTAAGTACAGTATCTTATTCAAGAACCAAAGTAACTTTTGTAATCACTTCAGAAAAACAATCTGTAAAGGAATGTATTCAGCAGCATTTCTGATCTTGGGTTTCAGTACAATTAATTAATAAATATTTTCCATTTTAGAGATCAAACAGTTGCAGCAAAAAGGTCAGTCCTGTCTGTACTAAAATGAAATGTGCACAAGTAATCCTTGATTTTCACAACTGTATTTCAGTGGCTTGTTCAGTTTCACTGTAAGGCCAGCACACAAGTGTGAAACACGACTTGTCTGAAGATAAACAGGAAGGGTCTGTGGTATTATAGTTTATTAGACCTTGAAAATCAGATAGAATAAACATCTTTTGTGGTGGGTTAAAGAGGTGCCAGCTGGGTAAGATTCCTTTGGGCAAGAGAAAACAATCATAAGTAAAAATTATGGAAAGTGGTACATTTTTCTCCAAAAAAAAAAAAAAAAGCACAAATATCTGCAGGTATAACACTGCCTTGATGAGGAAAAAAAAAAAACGTTGCTGTAATGCCAAAATTTCCAGTGTTGTCTTCTGCTGCATGGAGTTTTCTGTTTAGAGTATGTACTGCTCTGAAATGATCTAATTAAAGTAAGAACTATAACAATCTCATAAAACTCTCAAGGAAAGGGTTAGGAGAAAAAAAAAAAAAAAAGGAAAATATCTTATTCTCTGTAGAAGTTTTTAATGAGTACAAATTAAAGATATGTGCCACTGAAACAGCCGTGAGTGACCATGTTGGTCAAAGCCTATGTTTCTTATGCTTCAAAGAACCAAGCTTACCAAGACATGAAAAAGTTGAGTTCACCATCAGATCATCATTTCCCTTTAAATCAAGTGACAGGGAATATATATCCAGCACAAATGAACCTGACTTATGAGCGCTATAGTGTCTGTGAACATTTTATCTGAAAACTGGGAAAACTGGAAGCCACGCGACACTTTGCATTGAACAAGGTGTTCCTAAAATTTTACCTCTTGTTCAAAAGTACTGAGAAAAAAAACCCAGTACAACCAGGTGCAATTTCCATATTTGTCAAACCTTTTCTGCTGATCTCTTTTGATTATTA
Organism: Nesoenas mayeri; assembly: GCF_963082525.1. Classification (NCBI taxonomy): domain Eukaryota; kingdom Metazoa; phylum Chordata; class Aves; order Columbiformes; family Columbidae; genus Nesoenas; species Nesoenas mayeri. The sequence continues at coordinate 102,763,262 of NC_137541.1, forward strand.
GCAGCAAGCTGATAACTGATACTAATGAATTCAAATGACATTCCTGTATTGTTGTGACCAACAACTTTGCTCTTGACTGTTGTTCAGGCAATATGTTGGATGCCTGTATTTCTGAAAACCTAAAAAATTCCTTTTCAGAATGAAACCAACTGCAGCTCCCAGAGCTACTAAAAGATCTATGGGCACTTAATATTCACAATTTCAAAGGTTTAAACACAGTTTAAAGAGAAGCTTTTCCTCTCTACTCCCTAGATCATTCTCCAGAAATGTTTTCTTTATACTGTCAGTTAATAAACGGGTCTTAAGAGCATTTGGAGAAAATATTCACAACAAAGCATGCATAAAGATAGAAGCAGATTCATTTTAACAACATTTCTGAGATCATTAAGATTGACTGCAGAAAGCTGGATTTCAACTCCTGCAAATCTACAAAAAGCACACTGGGGTGACCAGTTTAAAGCAGACAACGCAGAGAAGCAGTTTGACCAGTCATGCATCGTGGTCTTATATTTCATAAGCTGGTCACTATAGTAACATAAAAGCAAGTCACTGCCAAAAAAAGTTTGGGGGTTTTGTTGTTATTGGGGTTTTTTGTTTGTTTGTGTGGGTTTTTGGATCTTTGTTGGGTTTTGTTTGTTTGTTTGTTTTCTATACGTTTCTTACTATCTTCTAGGAGAAACAAATGAAAAAAAAAGGGGGGAGAGAAATAAAATATTTTATAAGATTGAGGTGCCTGATGCCTTCACAGCTGTAATCACAGGGCAAGACATTACTCAGTTTTTCAGTACACCAACTGTGCCAAACAGAAACATCATGGTTTTCAGCCACTGCTTCAAATCAGTCGGATGGACAGTTTTGATGCTTCAGAATGCAGATGCAAAGAAACATCATTATGTTCAATTTTATCCTAAACTCTTTCATGACAAGAAGCTTTGTCATCTGAAATTCTAACAGGAATATATGGGCAATTCCATAGCACAGCCCAGCTATCTCTCAGTGATAGGAAAAAGAGGTTTATCATTAATTTTCCAGAATTAGAAATAAGACCAGGAATTGTGCAAAAGTAGACAGGGTTGTAAGACATCTTAGCTGTTAAGTTTTGATGTCTGGACTCCAGGATTCAGCTTAACTGAAATCCTAGTGACTTGAGAGATGTGTGAACTAGATGTTTCTTGTTTAATATTGCTTTCTATTCCAAAGCACACAAACTGCCACAGATGTTAACAATTTCTGAAATTTCATGCACTTCATGCTCATCTGAATTCTTTTTTGTGGAAGATCCTAGACACATTATTTAATATTTTTGGGTTTGCTCTGCAGAAAATAGAGATTTAAAACGGAAAGATTTTTTTTAAACATCTGTGCCTCTCCTGAGGCTTTATGTGTAATTTACTGATGCCCTGGGCCAATAGCTTTGTTCCATCATTGTGAATTAAACACCAGTGGATATTTAGTAAAAGAACTGCCTCTTGTAACAATTTTGCCTTTTTTTTTTTTTTTCTTCCATTGTTTAAAATCTGTACATCTAGCTGCTTTAGTTAAACTGGAATGCTACTTTAAATGGACAGGATACACTTTTAGTCCTGACGCCTGCTCCAGGTCATAATGAAGTAAATGGAAATCTTAACAGAAACTTCAGTGGCAGCTGGATGGAGCCTGTGATATGCACATTAATGGCTTTCTTTAAGCAGTGCCAAGGACAATTAATCATGTTTCAAATTTAGTTATTTTTAGATTATTCATAACACTGCATTATTCGGAAAGCATATACATGCTAAGATACAGTAAGAAACCAGAGAAATTATAGTTCAATAGTAAAAGGCATGTGTTTTGGATTAGTTCCTCCCTCTACCACAGACTGTCAGTGTGGCATTAGGCAACTTGTTTTAGTTCAGTGTCACAGTCTATACCTTGTGCAAATACAATGTGGAGTGGGGGGATCATTTCAACAGTGACACAGCAGTGAAAACACTTGAGGATCTGTCCAACAGACACCCTACAGATACTATTGCAGTATTCACGTGTTCTTTTGTGCACTAAAAAGTGAAAGCCTCAAGATAAACAGATCTGAGGAAAAGAAAAATACAGAACTTAATTGTCAGCAACATGCTATGCTGTAGTAACCTCCAAGCATCCACTGGAATGATGAGAATTATAAAAAGAAAAAACTTTAAATTCCATTAACTTTTACATATTAATGTATACTTAATAGTTGGAATCTACTACTGTCAGCTATATAAGTTGCTAGTAAGAATAAAAACAGAAGTTGAAATAAAGGGAAACAGCAGACAAATGTACTGAAAGAGAGAGATGCGGTACAACAGTAACTGTCATTGGCACCATCTGTGAAATATCAGCCTTTTAGTAATGTAGGAAGAGTAAGAGCATCAGGAGCAGCAAATTAAAATCAGTTTGGTTGAATACTGCATTATTCCATTTGAAGAAAAAGATAGATTTTCAAGTGAGGACCTTTGCCATTGGGCAAAGTCTACTTTTTCAGTTTCCTTGCTCTTCCAGGAGGAAAGAAAGAAGGGAAGAATGAGAGAAATCTATGAATAGTCATGCGTAAGTGCAGTTGATCCTCCATAAAAGTAGGTGAAAAATGTAGCAAGAAGTCCTTAGCCAAGCAACTCTTCACAATCTCCAAGAAAAAAGAGGCTGAACTGCAAAAGCTGTTCAATACTCAGATCTAAGGAGAAACAGGGCAAAGCAGAATGTCTGTTATCCTGTAGTCAATAAGCAGTATAAGCAGTTTTCTTTGAGACTTAAGTGAAATTTAAAGTAGCATAAGCCTTCCCTTGTGAGTCCAGCCCTTCAATCCACTAAAACATCACAGTTTAGCCCTACTGGTGGTTTCAGTTGAGGAGCCAACTACTGAAGTACTTACCGAGTTGAGGTTTTTCTCAAAGGAAAGAATTTCAAACTGAAAGATGTTTCAAGTTTGAACTAAAATGAGAAGCACTTAATTTGTCTGTTTAGAAATACTTTTGGAACTACACAAATAGGGATTCCCCAGAGAACCAGGCTGTAACCGTTTGGATGTCCTGAGGATATCTGGGGCCTGTCTCTCTAAGAGCAGCACAGATAATACCAAACCTATGCATATCCTTCCTGTTACCATTTGTGAAATCAGAACTGAGATTTGGATCTGGTCTGAGTCTTTTTGTAATGTATTTTTATAGCCCTATTGCATTATCCTAGCTGACAACTGTTACTCTCAAATGCATTTTTTTCCTACAGGAGATGAATATCAAAATCTGTAGGCTTTCTACATTTTGGATGTGTGCAAGAAGCTGAAATACCATCCTGCTCTATTACACTTTTTAAATAGGGTAGAGACCAGAAATTATAATGTACATAAACCACTTTATTTAAAATTACTCCAAGTGAATGATATTTTTTCAACTAGAAATACACATATATTATTTAAATAAGTATTTTAATTCTGCAGTGGTTTTGCATATTTACAAGCCTCATTAGCACACTGCTTTCTCTACTTCTAGCCACAGTTTTCAACCCATCTGCAGATTTTTCTTTTTGATGACTTGTCAGTGCCTGCCCAGTTGTTCAAAAATCGACAGAAGAGGCTCCTAGGTCAGCAACTAACAATGGTATCTTCTGTTTTATACAATTCCTAACCCTATCTTGCATTCCTAAAATACAATGGGGATTTTTAGGTACTCAAATCTTCCTACTTGCACAAAGAAGAAGAAAAAAGCAACATGCTGTCAGCATGCCTCTCTCTCTGCTTGAACTTAGTGATTCAATTAGGAAATTCTCCAAAGTGGTAATCTTAAAAATGAGAGTTTGACATTCTTGGTTCTCCCTTACAGATTATTTTAATGGAGCAGAAACATTATTCATATTAATATATTAGTTTTCAGGTTAAGAGGATGGAAGAACATTGTGTTTTGACAGCTATTAAAAAGCTGGTTACTGAAGATGATTTTTCGGTGATTTCATTTTGCGCCCTCCACACAGGCAGGCCCACACATTAACCCCAACACCACTGTACCTCCGTGCTGCTGCCCCAGGCAGGGAAGGGATCCTCAGATCATAGAATATCCTGAGTTGGAAGGGGCCCACAAGGATTGTCGAGTCCAGCTCCTGTCCCTGCATATGACAACCCCACAGTTCACACCATGTGTCTGAGGGCGTTGTCCAGTCTCTTCTAGAACACTGCCAGGCTTGGGGCCGTGACACCTCACTGGGGAGCCTGTTCCAGTGCTCCACCACCCTCTGGGGGAAGAAGCTTTTCCTAATGTCCAATCTAAACCTTCCCTGGCACATCTTCCTGACATTCCCTTGGCTCCTGTCATTGGTTGCCAGAAAGAAAAGATCAGTGCCTTCCCCTCCTTCTCGCACTGTGAGGAAGCTGCAGACCACAATGAGGGCTCCCCTCGGTCTCCTCCAAGCTGAACAAACCAATTGACTGTAGCTGCTCCTCTTATGGCTTCCCCTCCAAACCCTTCACCAACTAGCCCACTAAGAGCTGCATGGCCAGGGGCACACAGCAGCAGCCTCTTGGCCCTTCCCCAGAGCAAAGATGTGGATCCATCTCCCCTACCAAGGGCACGCTCCTCACAGACCACATAGAAATTAATCTCCTCAAAGGGCTGCAGCATTCTGCCAAGCCTGGCTGAAGCAGGCTGTCGGGTTTTGAAGATATCAAAGGGAAAATGACAAGAAGCACGATCAGGCACACCATGTTTAATGAGGAAACTGGGCTAAAAACATGTTCTGATCGTCACAAGAATTAAAGGGAAGACACACAAAAATGATGGAAGGCCAAGCCCTTGCCCTGGCTTTTGCAAGCACAAAGCCCCAAGTCCTGATTTTCATGGATAACTGGTGAAGCACATGGGTCAAATGGGTCAGGAGCAAATCCCAGCAAAGGTGACAGCTCTCTGGTACTTCACAGCCTCTTCAGAAACTTCAGCTACTGCAGTGGTACCAATAAGGCTTTCTGCAAAACTCCTCTTCCCATTCTTCTGCTTTTTTTCAGATAATGAAAAAAGTGTAAGTAGTATAAGAAGTGTAAGAAGTTCTACCAGGAGAACACTGACACTGTAACAGAGCAAGCAGGTACTGCACACTACATTTTAGTTTCTGATCATCTCTCAATTTTGGTGCTAAATGAGATGCATTCAGTAGGAATCTTTCTCCTTTGAAAACAGCACCATGACTGATGACAAATCTAGAGAAGATAAACATCACAAAATGCTGTCAGGGGAGATATAGAGGATACATATTAACTTTGATGTGAGCCTTTTATGACACACATAAAAATAAATGAGCTTAAAAGTTAATACCAATCACTGAACACATATATGTCAAATCACAAGAGCTATCTTTGAGTTATAGATCAGCATCTGAGTAACAGGATCCATGCACTACAGCTCTGGATAAATCAAATTTACATAATCCAGCTGTGCTTCTCTGCACATATCTCTGCAAAGCATCGTTTCATTATCAAGACTGTTTTTCCCTATGAAATGTAAATCTTGCAGTAGGGGCCTGTTGAGATGCAGGGCCGAGTGCAATGTGACTCCACCATGTTAATTAACAAACAGGCAGGCTCAATCTCAAAGCAGACATTGATCCTTGTGATTAGAGAAATTGATGTGTTACCATTTTCTTACTACTTAAAGCAACTTCAGAGTCATTCTTTAAATGCTAAAGTAGAGCATACTCTTGGCCTAGGCCACTGTTTAAGTTCGTCCCCCTTCTTAGTCCCTCTATCATTACCCCAATTTCCACATTTTCTCCTTTTTAAAAGAAAAATATTATGGGGTAACCTTATAGCAGGTGTACTTCTATAGAGGTATAATAGTTATGTAACATTATCAATGCGTATAATTTAACACAACTTTTCTTAAAAATAATAAAATTAAGCACAAGGCAAATGAAGACATTAAGACATAACAGACTAGAAAACAATCAAATTGCAACAAAAGCAGGCTTGGGAAGGGGAAAGAGAATAGAATAAGCAAGAGCTCTCTGTAGCTCATGTCAGGGAAAAGATACGGCCTAGCACATAAAGTAAACCACTACTGTTACCCATCCCATGAGTGTTTTAGAACAATAATTACCTTGAAGAATGGAAGCACATAGTTTTCAAACCACCAGCTTGCTTTTTTTCCCTACTGTCTGAAAGCATTTTCCACAAAATTTTTGTTACCAAGCCCTTCAAAGAAGGTAGCTGCAACCAAGGATACTTGCTCTTTCTCAGGACAGAGAGTCAAGGGCAGTGCAATCTGTTTCATCACTGTAGGTAGTTATGTCAGGGCAGTGCAATCTGTTTCATCACTGTAGGTAGATATGTCAGGACCCACTACCTCCAATTCCCCTCTCAGGTGATTCCCACATCAGTGTCATCACTAGATTTGTGGCAGGATCCCCATTTCTGTCAGGTTCCTATAGGCACAGTGATTCAGGCACAGGACCCATCATTTAGCATTGGTGCAAATTACTGTTGATAAATGGAGAAGTGGCATTTGTTTTTTGCCTGTAGCTCTTAGGACTAAAGGCACTAGTTCTCTTCCTCACCCAATTAGACATTTTCAGTGGAAAGCAAGCCAGGCACGTAGGCATGGACGGAGGTGCTGTGCGCTCCCTTGGCCTGGATGCCCAGGGTCTGAGAACCAAAAGTCAGACCTTAAAGTACAGCCTTGGGATCTGATCAGTGGCAGAAAGGGCCTACAGTCACACAAAACTTCTTCAATTGCTTTCTTCTAAACAGAAACGGAATAGCATCATTCAATGCCTTATATAAAGGCTGATATATTCATTCCTAGTATAGTACCAAACTGTGAGTTAGTTCCCTCTGAAGGAATGTTCCTCCTGTTCTTGTTTTAAAGTCAAACTATATGTGAAGAATGATTTGAATATTAGTCTCCCTCAGCTATGGAACATTCATTCATTCCAATGACCCCTTGAGTTGTGCTTCCCCTGACGTCTGTCATCTTTTCAGGGATGGTTCCTTGAATCTCTCTCTTAAAAGGCTCACATTTGGGTTACACTGCATTCACTGGGTAAGGATCTGTATCTTCTCAGCTTTTTGCCTCTGAAGAATGGAAAGATGTCACCAGGCAAGCTCCTATTTCATATTCAATGATAAAATCAGTTACACATACAGAAAAAAACATTGGCCATAACACACTAGTTAAAGTAGCGGTAGCTCTAAGTAGAGGAGTGATGATGCATTCAAAATCTACTTGACAAATAGCTACCAGACAGAGAAATTCTCTAAATCTGATGATGTGCATGACTATGTCAGGATAGTTTCTATCTCAGTTCTTGCTTGGTTTCAGTTAACCAGAAATAAGTTTGTTCATGAAGTAAACATACGTCACAATTCTGTAATACTTCCTTTCCCTCTGCTCCCAAAATATTAAGATGATATCCAGTTCACAGGCAGAAAAAATAAGCACTTTCCTTCTATTCTAATTAACTGGTGTAGCCATCTATTGAAGATTTCTCTTGTCAAAAGATGTGTAGCTTGTAGCACTTTGCTGTTAGTAATGATATTAACAATGACTTGTCAAATTAATTAAAAACAAGTGAATTAGGATTGCTTGTGATACAGACAGAAAGCCTGATGGGGATGTCAAAACTAACAGGATAGTTTCAACTCTGGTGGTCTTCTAGGATTGTATACAACATACTTTGAAAGGTCAGAAACAGCTAATCAGCTTAACATAGAAGAGCCAACCAGGACTGTCACTTTAGAAAGATTTCTAAACAGTATACAGGCCTTGGTTTCTAAGGGAAAAAAAAAAAAAAAAAAAGAAAAAAAGAAAAAAAAAAAGAAAAAAAGAGAGGGGAGCCTGTATTAAGAGCTTATTGTGAAAAATCTCTTTGGTGTCTTCTGACATATTCTGTTTTAATGATATATTCCTCACTGAAGACCTGTCCAGACAAAAAAACTCCTAAGTCTTGAGTTTAGAAGGACCATGATTCATTATACCATAGTAACTCTTCTATACTCTTTTATTCAATTAATAGAAGATTTTTATTAATAAAATATTTCTTGATCTTATGGTTTTCTTTGGGAATGAAAGGGTTTTCCAGTACACATTACCACTGAAAGGCAAATCAAATTTCCAATAAGTAAAACATGCTATTTGCAGCTTTAGAAGCATACACACAAAGATCTGAATTTAAACTTCTAATTGTTGTGAAAGCACAGCCCCTAATCTGCCTAGAAAGAATGCTCCTCTTTGTCCATCCTCATTTTAAATGTAACAAAAAGAAAGTCAAACCAACACCAAAAATGTATATATATTAAACTGACATCAGTAAAAGAGATTACACATTGTCTACATCAATGTAATACTGCCAAATCTGCAGATCTAAAGTATGTATTTTCTTAAAGTCAAATTTAATGTAAAAATATGTTGTCATGTCATTACCAACAATATTATATATTGGGAGGATTATAATAATACATTTATTATTAAATTAAGAAATAGAAATTTATCTCAATTTTCAGTACGTTCAAGAGATTTAGGACATACTCTTGTACTATATGGACCTCTTATAAGCACCCCAAAACATTCCAGTTTTCACTGTCTTGGAAATAGAAAAGTGGGCTGAGGTTTATGTCTAAGACCTGCCTCTGGGTCACAAAAGGAGAATTCAAAAGAAAGAGACAGGGTTAGTTGCTAAGAAACCACAGTTACGGAGCATGTACTGATATCTAATGGCATGCAACGAAGGCTTTCCAGTGAGAGAATGCCTAATATATCTCTACATACCAGTAATGCCTGTCATTTACTGAGGGTAAAATACCGTAATAATAGTAGAGGAGGCCCTTCATTGTAAGTTAAAGGGTACAAAAGCCTAAGAAGAACAAAGTCCTGAGGACTAAAATCCCTTGTATGTATTTGTTTTTAATTCCCCATAAGCTTTTAAGTTAGGTAAGCAAACTCATCATTTGGTAAGTCTCATCTCTGTTAATAATTCGCTGATATTAGTTCTTTTGTTATGATCAACAACATAAACTTCCATAGTAGTGAAGGACGAGGAAGAAAACAGTACTAGCTTGTTAATTCCAGAATTAAAAGGATTGTGTATGATACTTGGCTGATATAGTTCAACTCTTGTCTTCAACAGCCTTTAACTGGCAGGGTCCTTGTTACAAAAAGCCAGCTTTAGGCTTCACCCTGAGCACAAGGCAACACTAATGTTGGAACCACCAAAAAGGCAAACTATTTCAACAGAGAGCTACAATAGATATTTGCTTCTTAGCAAAAATTATTGAGCTAATAAAGTGTAATTGTTCCTTCACAGCTATTGTGGTCAGTCACATATCCAGCTGTCATGAATGTACACTCTATTCTCATGCCAAAATTCTCAATGGAATTTTCAAAGAAACAAAACATTGTAACATTTTTCTCTTGATGCATGTGTTTAATTACTGATAGAAAGAATGGAAGTTGTAGATGTGAACTAAAGAATAATTATGTGTATTCACTCAAATTAGATGAGATTTCCTACCCTCCTCCATGAATTCCTGAAGGCATTAATTTAATTGCAAAACTGCCTTTGAATGTTCAGAAATAGAAAAAGCAATATTTTCAGCCTCTTTAATTTTAATATTTTTTGCTGACACAAGAACACTAACTAAATCTTCAGAAAAATAAGTAAATAACTCTCTTTGTAAAACATACACCTGTAATTCAGGTCAGTGTCCACAATCAAGATGGAAAAGAGGTGCAGAAAGGCAGACACCTTTTTCATTGTAACACCAAACTCATAATGAAAAAGGCAATGAACCATGCATTTCATTTTCAGGAATATTAAATCAAAATATGAAACTATATTATGATTATAAGTCTGTGCTACAAATTCACATCTGCCTTATATCCATAGTCTTCAAGTGATTTAATACATCAATAGGATTTCTACATTAAACTTACAAATATTTTTATACAGACAACAAAATCAGTACGTGCATGTGTGTTTATGTGTTTGTACATTTTAAACAGAACTGGTTTTGCCTGTGAATTCATTATGAATTATAGTCCTCCAAAAATGAGCTTTGTAAGAGTAATAGTACAATAAGGTCCATCTCTCTTTCAAAGGTACTAAATAAAAGTGCCTTTATAAGTATATGTATAATTATATTCTTAGATAAAAGAATAAACCCAGCGTAAGTACTGAAATGAGACCCTTGACCAAAGGTTCCATTTCTGTGACGAAACTGTTACTACTTCTTAAAAGACCAGATCATCACATGCATCAAATAAATTCTGTAAAGTTACATTGCACTATTTTAGACCTGTAGAGTATTGCCGTGAACCATATGTTGACCTAAAGAAAATGGGAAGAGCAACAGTAACTCTAAAGTGTCAGGAAATATTTAACATTCAAACTTGTTTTCACATGGACCAAAAGACGTGCCATATTCAACTACAAAGCCTCTGGTTGTCAACAACTATGACCACCTTAGAATGAACCAGTTGATTGCATGCTGAAGCAACATTGTTGGTCAAGAAACCAGTTTCTGGCATAGAGCTAGTTACTTTTGCTTTCTCTGAGAGACTGCAAATAATAAGATGTAGACATTAACACCTCGTGAATACATTTAACTTTCTATTTAGCTATAGCTTTATTCAGCATAACTGTAGATAAGGGTAGCGGCAAACAATCATTGGAGCTTAAAGAACATTTAAAAAATAAGTGCCAAGGCCTCAAGGCCTCATATTTGTTCTGAAACTGTTTGTTTTATTTTCAGGGAATACTGTTTAATTTAATTGTATTTTTATTTATTTATTTATTTTTGGTGAGGAACTATTCCCAGATTATTTGTCTTCAGATAGTGTTTTCCATAGTGCTAAAAAGATATGCTACAGAAAGGATCTTACTTTGCATTTCTGTAATAATTTAAATTAAACTTCAATGTTTGTTCTAACAGAAGCAAATACCTGAACTAACGCTTGGGGTTTGTTTGGGTTTTTTGAGTGGAGAAGGATCTTCTTAACCTTGCTGTTGAGGTTGAGATTACAAGGGAAACTTATTGCTTAAGTGATGTAAAGCAAGCAAAACACACCTTTGAGGATTCAGCACATTACACACAACCACATTACATACATAACATGCATTCTTTGTACTAAAGATCTGTATTCTAAATAAGCAGTTAAAATCTTTCCTGAGCAGGTTACAAATCCCTAAAAACTTTGCACAAACTGAAGCCACTTTGAACTTTCAGTGATGGATTGCACATGGAAAGCTTTGCAAGGAAGCTGGGGGCCAGCACCTATTCCAATGAAAAAGCTGAAGTTGCTCAAAGTTTCTGGCTCTGGAAAATCAATTTCATAGAGGTTCTTTGACTTGTGGCTTTAAATTTTCATTTTCTACAATTTGACACCAAAGAAGTCATCCAATGCAATAATCCAGGAATCTGAAAAAAATGAATAGAATCTGCACAAGATGATATTGAGCTACAGGCTTCCTAACAAAAGATTTGACCTGTATTCCTATGACATAGGATGAAATCATTTTTTCTCTTTCCATTGATTTGTATAAGATTTCTTTATAAACAAATGGAAAAGGTGTATTGACAACATATTACTAACGGAACTTTATGTCCTGGAATTCTTACAACAATTACTAAACTGAAAATAGATTTTAATTTCTTTCAAACTGTTCTCATCTACCTCTTCCTTTTGCCTAGGATATATAGTACAGAACACTATACGTGATTAGTTCTGACCTCTGAGGGCAACGAGTTTTTTTCTACTAACATATTTAATCTCTGTAATTAGTCTATACTCCAAAATATTTCTGTCACTTACTTCAATGTCATGTCATTTTAAAGAGACTTATTATAAATCTAAGCAATTAATTTAATTCATAATTTATAAAATATCTGATAAGTATTTTTTTTTTAAATGGTTGCTTTCAGCAAGAAGTGTTCATAGATATATCATCTGGCAGGGCTTCATACTTAAAAAAATACTAGCAATAGGCAACCATGTTTTCCAGCCATCCTACTTAATGTAACAACTACATCATTTAAAGCACAAGCAGACCCATAGTTTTATCACTCTCCTTGCTCACAAGAACAGAGGATACAAAAACCCAGGAAATCCTGCTTGTGGAAAGAGAAGCACTGGAGGTCCTGAAGCAGTGCTCAACCAGGCCTATGAAAGTCTCTCTGTGGACTTCCCAACATTTCTTCCACAGCTCTTGAAATACTTCCCAAAGGAGGGCCTTCCCATTGACCTTCACATTTTACAGGTACAGACAAAGACATGAAGAGGTGATCTCTTTTGGCCCAGGCACCTCAGAGCCCCAGGTTGGCATTCTGCACAGAAAACAAGAGGTAAGAACACTTCCAGCAGATGATGGGCTTCATGTGCATGCAGGGGTGATGAGCAGCATGAGTGCAGCAACTCAGCCTGCAGGGCAAAGCGGTTGCCTCTGATTTTATTTGTGACTCATCATTTGAGTGAAATAAAGTTAGAAAATATGACCAGTACCGAAAAACTAGCAAGTAAATGTTAATGCTTTGAAACCTGTGTTCTTGCAGATATCTGTGAGCTACAACATCTGAGATTAAATATCAGACAGGACAGAGAACCGAGAAGTTATTTCCAGCTCTTGCTGATGGCCATGTATTTATTTCAGAATCTAGAGCAAAGTCAGATGCTGCTTAATCTTAACATTTTAGTTTACTAATCTCCAATTTCAATATTAAAACTGAAACTAACATTAATTCAGGGAGGCATTCCAAGGATTATCCAAGAATAAACTCTGATGGGAGGTAATAACTGGAACTGGGTGTAAAAGCTTAAAGTACTGACATGAGAAAGACAAACAGTAAGAGACTGAAAACAGCAGCCTTTAACCAGTCTCAGTGAGAGAAGGCACTAATCTTTAATGAAAAATAGCCGGCAGAAAAAGCATGGGTGCACACTAGTCAAAACAATTACATTTAGGGTTTCTCTGCTGCTAGCTGTCACAATGACCAAAGAGAATTAGAACAAATTTATTACTATGCTCTTGCAGAGGATAGTTGCTAATTGTAGGTGATAGTTTGAAGTGTTTTGGATGGTTAATTTTGTGCTATTACCAGACACAAAGTCATCAACCACTACAGAGAATACAAACACTCGGTGGCAGATACAATATTCCAGATCAGTTACCGGGCAGCAAGCAGACCTAACTCAGCTGCTCATAATTTCAGCTGTTCACCAGCAGATGGGACCTAGAGCATTTTAGGATTTCAGCTAATCATCTTCCTTACATGTAATGTATTTTAAAGTTCATTTAAAAACAACACCACCACCACCACCACTAAAAAGGTTCAAAAAAGCTCACAATGAAAAAAAAAAATTGACAAATATACTCCTGTTCTGAGTGTCAGGTAGAATCTCACTTCATATAGAACAGAAACTGATTGAGAGACCAAGCCATGGGCCTAAGCAAAAGTCATCTGAAATTCATGCAGTGAAGAGCTATTGAATCAGTTTGCCATTCTCTTAGATGCCTGTACATTTAACTGATGTTCAACACTTAAATTAGAATAAAGCCCCTTATTTTATTTTATTTTGTTTGTATTCTGAAAATGTGTTCAGGAGCCTATCTAGAAGCACTCAGGAAAGAGGCCAGTGACCTGGCACAGTGAAATTCATTTTCCATTCAAGCCTCTTTGTCTGACCCAGCAGCATCACAGGCTCCCTACCTCACTGCAGTCTGAGAACACAGCTGAGGATGAGTACCTCAGCTCATTGCTTTTTCATTTCCACAACAGCCTTGGCCTTCTCAAGAGCTTGCCAGAGGCAACAATGGTACAAAATATTCATAACTACATATTACACATGAGCCACCAAATGGGAATAATTTTATTAGTGTTTTCAATCTACTTTGATACGAACTGGAAAACCTACAATGAAAGGCTTTGTTTCTTGACTTCATACAAGGCATCTGGTTGTCAGGGTTATTTTTTTCCTCTCAGTGTCTTCCAGTTTGATGTTGAAGATAATCAAATTCCCAGACTCCATAAGCCTATGTGCGTATGATCCCATACCCCCACTATGCATATCTGACTGTTTAGGTTCAGATTACTGCCAATTAAATAGAAGAATGGGTCCAGAAAGATCACACTGCCCCAACATAGGACACATTTTATGTTATTTCAAATGACTTCAGATATACTTAAATTGAGAAAAGGAAAGCTGTGAGGTTTAGATTTCATAAGAATGACTCAATCACCTTGCAGCTCAAGGGAAAGTAGGATTTAAGAAAACTGAAGTGGCACAGCTGAAGATATCTTTCACTGCAGCCAGCACAGGATTATGAATAAAGAAAAAAGAAAATAAGCAGGAGAAAGTGACTGGAATGGGGAATTAGAAAGCATTTTAACCCTAGAACACAAAAAATTATTACTAGGGACCATCAACCAACAGAAAGGATAAAAAAAAGTCTTTGCTTGTTTGCGCAGATACTGTTCTTGTTTACCAAAATCTGTAATTTTGATGCAAATTATTTCTTAATTAAGCATGGCAAACCTCTTTTGTACATGTTCTTGATTTAGTACCACAAGGTCTTTATTTTCATAGAACAGTTTGGGTTGGAAGTGGCCTTCAAAGGTCATCTAGTCCAATCCCCTTGTAATGACTGGGTCTCTTTTCAACTAGATCAGGTTGCTTAGAGTCCCATCCAGCCTGGCCTGGAACGTCTCCAGGGACGGGGCATCTACCACCTCTCTGGGCAACCTGGGCCAGTGTTTCACCACCCTCATTGTAAAAAAAAAAAAAAAGTCTATCTCCCCTCTTCCAGTTTAAAACCATTACCCCTTGTCCTGTCATAACAGGCCCTTCTAAAAGGTCTGTCCTGACACAGTTTAATTTGACCTCAAATCCTAGAGCAAATTTATATCTTGTAGTAAAAATAGGTGTTCTGCTTTTCTGGCCTGACTACATACTTCTATGCACAGTTTTGTTCCCCATGCAGGGGAAATGAAGGATGCTTTTCTACTAATTTTCTTCTGCATTTTTAAAACATTACCTAAAAGCCATACAGTTAGGTCTTAACTTATAGTGATACCCATTTTTGCTTTTCACAAGAGACATTTTTTTTTTTTTTTAAAAAAAAGCAGGCAGATATTAGCTGTGTTAATAGCTGTGTTATTGAGTCTCACACATAATTTAGATGGATTTCAGGCTTTGTTTCTACAAACTTTAGGAAAACTATAAAGGTTTCAAGAATGCAAAACATGCAGTATGTTTGAACATAAGAGAAAAGGAGTCAACTGCTTAAAATCCATACACACAGCTAATTAACTTACATGACACACAAATGATTACAGATGTTTCAAAAATGTAACCTTTTTCCTAGTTCGTGTTTAGAATTCACACTGACAAAATTCCCACTTCAAGAACCATCAGCTTTGAAAATGCCTCCCCAAATGGTGAACACAGATATGGCATGTATATGTTTACATTATTTAATTAAGCAACATGGTGCGGCTGAAGTTGTGAGAATAATCAAATCAGCAGTGTCTCAGGAGTAATGTGTGACATGCTGGGAATGCTTCCCACCACAGCCTTCACCCAGAAGGACTACATTTTCATTCCCCAGGAAAGTATGGCAACAATAATCCTGCCTCATCAAGCTAATATTTAACAGATGCGAATTGTGTATCATTATCTTTTATGTATCTTCTTCTTGTTGTTTCTTGGGTTTTTTGATTGTTGTGGTTTATTTCTTTGTTTTTGTTTGTTTGTTTTCTTTCCCCTCTCTAAACAGCTGCTATGGAATTATAGACCATAGATGGATTTAGGCTGGAAAGTCATCTGGGCCAACTTCCTGCTCAAAGCGGGGATAATCAAACCCTTTCAAGGAGTCTCATGTCAGAGAGCATGTATTCCAGAACATGGAATCACTGGGGGACACAGAAGGCTCCCCACTTCTCTGAAAATGGTATCTCAGTGTCTAACACGTTTTCTCCACCCACTGAAAATAACTGTGGGATGGGATAAAGTGATGCCTATGGGAAGTTCCACATCTAACGTGGTGGTGCAGCAGGGCGCATGGAGGAGAAATAAAGCAGAATCCCCTTTTGTTTCATCCCCATCCAGTGAGAAGAGGAAGGCAGCAGCCACATGAAGGAGCAAGAAGGAGCACAGACACCAAAAGCCTGTGTGAGGAAACAGATTCCAGCTCCTCAAACCCCATGTCATCCAGAGTGCATACATCCTTCCACAAAGTGCTGCTCAGCCTCCCCTTTTCTCTGCCGCATCTCAGAGCTGTTCTACATACGATGCCAGTGAGTGGGCAGGATGTGTACCCACGTATGTCCCAAAAGTGTACAGACTCTGCAGGAGTATCACACTATACAGTCAGGACAGAATATATTTCTACCGAGAAATGAGCTGTTGAAGGCAAGACAACTGTTGAGTAATACCAAGTGGAAACACATTGACCCCATGGGCCTCTCTCCTCACCTGCTGTTTTGTCCTCTTTGAGCAGCTTTCCTCTCTTTTGTGCTGCACAGAGAATAACAACATTTGGCCCAATAATCCATAACTATTATTCACAGTCCTTACAAAGACAGAAAATATATTTTCCATATGTATCATGCTAGTCTTGGTGCCAACCCATTTTTATTTTAATATAAAAAACTAACCATTGCCTGGTATAACAGAAATGAGACTCAATACTACTTGTAATGAAGAGTTTGAGCAGAGGAAAACCTCCTACTTTGGCAATTAATTATCTGCTAGAGTCATTTTCTCACCTCACACCACAACACCACCATTTAAGAGGTATCACTGAGAGAGAATATTTCTGTAAGATCAGTTCTTCCTGCTTTGAAAAGCAGAAGTCTGTTCTTCCCAGTGACATTTGACTTTCTATGAATGTGTCAGTATTTCTACTGATCACATGAGTAGTGCTCAGTTATTTTATACAAAAGATGTACCGAGCTGCCAACACTTTTTGCATGTTACACCTAAGCCTCAATAAAAGGTTCTTCAATGTTTCATCTTTCTTCTAAAAAATCAACTTTTTGAGCAGCGTGCATTCAATACAAGCATTTGATCATGATACCCTCCCAAACACTGAATTCCTAAAATGCAGTCAGCTTTGTCTCCCTCTCATCCTCCACGCAGTCTGAACAATAAATGATTTTCATTATCAGTTGTCAAGACTTCATATAGAAGTCATAATAATAATTAAAAAAAAAACAAAAACAAACCACTGGAAAGAAACCCTGCGAATGAGAAAGATCATGATTTATGTCTGATAACAGAATGATTTTGACTCTAAGATGCAGCTGCCATCAGCCCCATGCTTGTCTCAAGGGTGCTATTTGAGTTCTCAATTAAGCTACTTTAATAAAAAAAGTCAGAGAAATATTCTTGCCATAATAAAAAGAAAATGACAGCCCAAGCCAGCAGTAAGTCTAGTCACCCTTTAAAAAACATAATATTTCCAGAAATGTAAAACTGTTTTATGATAAATATAGAAAGGATTTAGAAAAAAAATAAAAATAAAAATAAAAATAAAAATAAAAATAAAAATAAAAATAAAAATAAAAATAAAAATAAAAATAAAAATAAAAATAAAAATAAAAATAAAAATAAAAATAAAAATAAAAATAAAAATAAAAATAAAAATAAAAATAAAAATAAAAATAAAAATAAAAATAAAAATAAAAATAAAAAATCAGAATTCTGGAATATCCTTTCCTGGTTTCATTCAAATCATTCTGTTAGGGTTTACCTGACACTAATTTGTGATGTACTCTCTAATGTACTTTTGCTGAGGGAAAGCTGTGCAAATCCCAGGGCAGTCTCACTGGCTTGAACATTCAGAGCCAGCCCACTGTCAATCAGTTACTTCCAGTTAGGCTTACATGGGACTGCAGCAAGAGAACCCCAAACAGCAGTCAAAGCACTGGGGTGGAAAATGCAGTTTTGAGAGCTTCATAGCTCTCCCACCTGGTTATGCTCTTTTTCGATCTATAGTCTTAGAGAAAAACTCCTCTCCTGGAAGCAGAGAAGAGGTGGGAAGCGGGGCGGGGTGGGGGGAAACATTGCGCTCATTTTAGAAGCTTGTGCAGACCTTATTATCGTTTGCAGAAAGATGTACATGTAGGACTTTCCTGTGTGAACCTATCAGCAAAAGGTTTCCTGCAGACACACTGCTCAAGAGCACAGATTTGGTTTCTGCCCTCTGATCTTGTGTAATACTAATGTCATGAGATTTTGCTTTTTGAAGAAAGAAAAATCTCTTCCCTAGGTGACTGAACCATGAACAGCATGATTTAAATTATTTCAGGAAAACCTTTTAATACTTTCTGTTTACATGCCGGAAGACTGCAACCTCTAGCCCATGCTTCTTTTTACCTGTAGAGAGATGTACAACTATGTCACTCGTAATTCCAGTTCATGGTGTCAGGGTTACACATGCATCCACTCAAAGGAGATTATTTTCTGCAAATATTATGTCTTTGGGCACATTTGTTTCGCTGTCAGGAGTGCTAATAGATCAGATTCCTTCTGAACTCACTGGTAATTTCAAGGATTCTGGACATGAAGGTTCGGTTTAAGGACATACCTTTCAATCATGTTTTTTCCTCTCTTTTTTCTTCCTTATGGAAATCTTTACATTTGTATTTGCTTCTGTGATTTCTTTCTCCAATTCTTTTAAACAAATAATGTTTCTAGAGTACTGTTTTCTAAAGATTTTAGCAGCCACCAGCAGCTGTCTGTATATGTGAATTGTACAGTGCATTTCAGACTAAGTTTGCATGAGAAAAGCTATAGAAACTACGTACATAGAGAAGACTTGTGACGGTTTTATGCTGTGCTGACCTTCTTCCCCACCACAGGTCAAGAAAAGGGAGGCAAATCCAGACAGAAGTTCATTAAATGATGCCAGGCTACTTTTTAGTCTGTGTCTTACATTGTACGTACATAACCTCCTTGGCTTTCCCTGCTTTGCTATATTTCCTGATCTTGATTTTCTGCTGTGAACAGGAGTTCCTATTCCACATACAGATTTAGGAAGGACACTTAGAGTGATAATGAGGCCAGCAAGTCTATGGTAAATTAGCTTGAGTAAATGGATGTTATTCTATGGATACTCTGTTTTCCAACTGAATGTAATTAAGCATGTAACTGCTACCTTGCAGATTAAGTCTTGCATCAGAATCTCTCAGAGTTCATTTTTCCATGAACAGAGAAACATCTTATGTAAAAAAGAACACAGAATTAATGTGCTACTAGGGAACCACTGCTCTCAAAAGGTTCAGTTTTCTATTCCTTGCATAGTTAAGTTTTTCAGTGAATTTAAATTTAAGACAGGGTAGACAAGGAATGCAAGATCAGTCTCCAAACACGGATGTGTGAGAAACTACATGTGTCAAGATCATTTTAATCAGATCAGCTGGCATTGCATCCAGACCCATAACAGGCAATACAGTTTCATCACCAAGAGCAACATAAGACTAGACCAATTCTCCAGCTGACCTACCTTTCCACCTAAGCAAACCAATGCAACAAGTCATTATGCTTTTAAATACCTGCAAAAATAATAAACATCACACTAGGGTAAAACAAAAACAGACGCTCTGTTTTGAAGCTTCACAAAAACAGGCTTTTGGCATTGCAAGTAACCAGCTAGCATTTCCAAGCTACTGAGGAACTTACCGCAATCACCTGCCTCCCATGCTCTGGGTACCCCACAAGGTTGTCACACACATGTGATGTCTGGCAGTGCCTACAGGTAGCAAAAGTGCACAGCCACACTTGAATTCTAGTCAAAATTATAGAAAAAACCCTTTTACTAACAAGAAAACTCAACAAAAATTTTAATCCTCAAGCTGTTTAGCGGTTATCTCAGTCATTGTTTTACAGAGGATTTTACTGGCTAAAAGTTTCTCATTTAAAATTTAAAATCATATCTGCACATAGCTCACTTGCTAACTTATAGCCTGAAATTATTTAGTGAGATCTTAAATTGCTTGTAATGGAAATGTAAATTGAGCCTTAACTCAAGTTTTGGAGATTCAGTAGAAATTAAACAAAAAGGAGTTTGTATTTTTATAGGTTAATTTTTTTTCTTTCAACCTATAATTTACCACACCTGCTTGAATTCCTTTCTAATCCCATACAAAAGCTGAGTTGTTAACAGTTTATTGTTGTGTAAAGTATATTATTAATATATACATTTGTTTTTTTTCTTTGCCTATGAAGTCTGTTTTATGGATTAAAACTTTTTTCCACTGTTTGTATGTTGGTTTATATGCATAGATTATAATGATATATTACAGAGTTAATATAAATAAAATGAATACTATTTTATGGATCCGTACTATGTCAGCCAAAATGTGGTGCAAGTGTGACTGGGATATCATGTTTCAGATCATTACTGTCTACCAGATACATAGAGTGAGAAGCAGTTCTGGATACAAGAAGGTTACAGTGCCTTAGAACAGACAGAAAAAAGATGGGGAAAAGTGCCATTATTATTTTTCCCATGTTATATATTCAAATTTAAAAAAAAAAAATGCAGCCTTAGGTGTACAGAAGGCCACCATTTTGGGGAATGAATTATCACACTGTAAATAAGTGTGTCCAGCTAGCAGGAAAACTCATTAGTAACTTCCAAATACTGAAGATGAAGTATTTGGCTCAAAGTCACCCTGAGAGTCAGTAACACAGCCAGGTAGTGATCCATGTTTCCCTCACCACAGTCCAGCCTGCAGGGTCATATTATCTTCTCAGTTAAATACATTATTGAGCCCCAATCCCATTTGCTGGTATTTTTCTTTACTAAGCTGGCTTTTACAGCTTCTTACAACACAAGCACTGTAGGTGCAGCCAAGAGTAGTGGTGCTTTCAAAAACCTGTATAGTTAAATATTCACCAGGTACATATACCACTGCTATTCATTGCCTCGCTAGGGCTGAAAAATCCAGAAAGGATAAATTCCTCTGTTTGCTTAGCACTTTGTTGGGACATGGTGCTACAATTATATGAGTCAATTAAACAAGCCTGGGACTGTTCTCCAGCACTGAGGTAAACAGGCATGGAATAACTCACATTCACACTGTTAAATTCTCCTGCTCTCCGAAACGGTGTGGCCACAGGCACAACCCCTCACAGGGGTTGTCCCTGGCCTGTCCTAGTGCTCACACCATGCTTGGAAACAGAGAAGACAGTGCTGGTTTGCCAGGCCAACATCATGCTCAGGACCTTCCTAGTCACACCCCAGCACCCAGGGAGCCTCCCGAGTAGCAGAGACCTGCCCTGGCCTCCTGCTGGCCCCTTGCTCCAAGGCAAACTTCAGTCCAAGCTAAAGAAAGATTATTTCCATTGATCTCTCTCTTTTAATGGCATGGATTGAATGGCAGCCGTGTCGATGTAACGGCTTGGCTTCAACTCTGTCACAAAGAAACCAGATATTTATACTCACGTCTGTCATAGGTCTGGGAGCCACAGTCAGCTCTACAACTTTGTGTGTTTCCAAATCTAAGGAAAGAAGGTGTTTGTGCTTTTTTTTTTTTTTGTTTGTGCTTGTTGGTTGGTGTGGTTTTTTGTTTGTTTGGTTGGTTTTTGTTTTGTTTTGTTTAGTGGGGGGTGGCTTTTTTGTTGTTGTTGGTTTGGTTTTGTTTGTTTGTTTGTTTTCCCCTGTGTAACATGGCCATTAATGATGGTCCAAGTGTTTGGATTTTCAGGTCACAGGGACCCAAATTGAATTACCTATATGAAGGTAAAATGCCTTTTGATTTCACAGTGTGAGGAGAGAGGTGTACACAGTTTTTGTTCTCACCTGTACCCTCCATGGACTTGCTACTGCTCTGCATTTCTAGTACTGTTATTCGAATTAGAAAAAAAAAAAAAAAAAAAAGAGCAAGAAAGACAATTTTCCTCACTCTGTTAAGAACAAAGAACTAACACCCACATGGAGAGACTGCTTTTTATAACAAACACGCCTCCTAAAAGTTAATTACTTGCAATTTAACACAGTGGGACTGACTGAAAGCACCACTGAAACAAGCAGTGCCATCTAACGGAGGAAAAACCTTGTGTAATTTGAATATCCAAACAGTGAGAAAATGAAAAGTCCACACAGTATCTATGTCAAGCCACAAGCACACGAGGAATTTTTCAACAAATAGAAGACAATTCCTGCCAAGAAGAGCCTATCCTCTAAGTGTAGTCATTTTGGAAATACTCAGGCTGCGCGGGTTATTGCAACAAAACCAGGCAGCAGAGGTTGCGTTCTCCTCTTCCAAGGTGCGTGATGGTTGTGTACCATGTGAAAGCACACCACCAGCAGCTGGTGACTCAGACCCAAAAGGACATGTGCTATGACCTACAGAAGGATAGGGGAAGAAAATTAAGCTTCAAGGTTGCTCTCCCCTACCCCAAAATCAGCCCTCCTGTGAGGCAGTAGTAGCATGTGGTGCCCCACCACAAGCTGCCTCCCACTTGGGGATCTCACAGGCTCCACCATACTCTGTAACACTACATCAGGAAAAAAGTGTTTTCTTGTATAAGTTATAGGGATGAAATTATAATGAAAAATCTTTATATTATGACTTTTTGAGCCTGAACGGGATAATGTCATATTTTTGGGGGGATGGCTGGGGGGAAATGGAGTTTTAACAACTGTGGTTGTTTAAAAAAAATAAAGAGAGAGAGAAAGGTGGGGGGACTGGGCAGGGGGGCTGGAAGGAAGAAAAGAGAAATTAAAAAAGGAAAAAAAAAGGTGCCTAAATTTTTAACAGATTAAAGAAGTTAAAATAGTATTTGTATTCTACAATCCTCAAGGCTTAGAAAAATATCTTGAGAAGGCAATACAAATCTAAGTTAATTATGCAAACTAAAAGAATGCTGAACTGTTGCATGACAGACACACTGAAAAAAGCATGAGTAATAAACTTTTCTCAATGGAAGATTCATTAAAATTTCCTCTTTAATTTAATTAAAATCATGCTAGGAAATGAATTTTCAGACCATTTCAATCTTAGCTTTAATTCCCTAATTGTTTTAGTGTTTGAGGACTTAAAGTACATCTGCATGGGGAAAAATAATTTGGCACTTTGGAAAGCAAAATAATTAATGCTTGAATTTTAAAACTGAATAATATCCTCATGGCAGCTAGTGGAGCATTTTGTAAATTCATATGGCAAGATATATATAGCTATATTAGCATATATGGCTAATTTGTAATCCACATCTAGACTGGCACATCCTTCTAGAAATTTCAAGTAATCCCTTTTTATTTCAAAAAGAACCTTAGTGTGCAGTAGTAGTATATTTATGCCCTATATTTTATTCAAGGGCTAATTAAATCCATATTTACATTCAAAAGCAAACTCAAAGCAACTACCAATATAAATAAAACATCGTCTTTCTTGTGTGGTTTCACATCGCTTGTTTATAATACAGTGGAAACACAAACCTAAATGTTTCACTCTCATTTCTCTCTTCCTTCTATATATACAGGAAAAGTGATTTGTTGTTACAGGGTTCCTCATTAGCAGGATTTAGCAGAGAATGTGTTTGGAGTTATTTTATGTAAAAAACTCTGTGTGTTTTATAAAAATATACTCGATAAGCATCACTGAATCATTTGGTTAGCTAAAAAAAATGAAAAAAGGAAAAGAAAAAGGAGTTCTATAGATTTTATAAATATTTAAGGCCTAAAAATGGCAAGGCAGTTTGAGATCAGCTAAAAACAAATGTCAAGGGAGTTTGAGATAAACTAAAACCAAATGTACAAATAATGTTCAGTTTAACTGTGAATATAACAGCAAACTCCATTATGCTTGACTGAAATAGAACTCTGTCTTTTTTACATTAATAAAGGCATATGTTCAACCATGGTAAAGAACTCTATGTTCCCATGTATCTCTATGCATGTGTGTTTGTGTTACAGATAAGGTGATGTTTAAGTCATTTAACCAGTCCATGAGGCTTCAGTTTCTGTTTACCCTAAGACTCATCCTCACATCATCCTTCCCACTTGGTCAATATAGGGGCTCTCAGGTAACAATGCTGCCTCTACAAACGATTTATTTTCTTCCCATTGAGACATGGGATGAAATCACTGGGAACATTTGCTTCATTGCTGGCATCAGCAGGTGATTTTTTTTATTTTTAAATCTGTCCCAGTATTGAAAAGTCTTCCTTCTCTAGTAATTCTGACTAGAGATAGCATCTGTTGGAATTTTCCAGATATATCATCAATGGAGGGATGAGAAATAAAAAGCACAGCAACCTCAAGCTTCTCAGGAGGTTACATCTGAATACGAGGAAAAACTTCTTTACTTTGAGGGTGCCAGAGCACTGGAACAGGCTGCCCAGAGAGGTTGTGGATTCTCTTCCTATGGAGACATTGAAGACCCACCTGAACACATTCTTGTGCGATCTGCTCTGGTGAACCTGCTTTAGCAGGTGGGTTGGACTAGATGATCTCCAGAGGTCCCTTCCAACCCCAGCCATTCTGTGATTCTAATCACTCTGGGCAGATTGGCTCGACTTAGAGGGAACTTCCACAAGACAAGAGATGTATGAAATAGGATGTAGTATACAACATCTCCATCAGACCTCTCCCCAGTACAGACCAGCCATCATGGCAAGTTGCACAGGTGCTGCAAGGTGCTCCTGCGCCAGTGTTACCTTGCACCACAGTGCTCTGACACCCCCATGCTGTCTGCTGCCTCAAAGGCACAACCACTTTGCACGTCCCCAGGGGTGCAGAGCACTCCCTGATGTCAGCGTGTTCCTCATGTCACACAGGTATGTTCTGCATGCCATGGCAGCCCACAAGCTCATTGCTCACACAGTTGCTTCACCTCTGTTAGTAGTAGTTAGTTTTAACACAGCAATATATTTACCAAGGGGATGGTTGGCTTGGATGGAGGACCTAGTGGTCAGTGAAGACATGTATCTATCTACCGTTTTAATGACTAAGCTGGCTAAAAGGACCAAGTGCTTTTCCCTAGGCTATTCAGCAAACCAGAGTGCACTTCTGATTAACACCCGAAGTGTTTGCTCTACCACCTTTAGCCCTGAATACTAAAAAGCTGTCTTGCCAGTACAGAAAACCAAAGAAGCTAAGAAATCAATTATAAGATGCTTCAAATTTCAGTGAGAGAACAAAGTGTAGAGAGCTTTAAAGTGCAGAATACTAACAGTTAAGTCTTGGAAGAACAAAGGGAAAGAGTTGTTAAAAACAAATAAGAAGATAAATTTGTACTGCTACCTATTTTAGGAAGGGACATATAAGACTTTGCCAAGACTAGAGATGAAAAAGCTACATTGATCCACATTTATCCTCAATTACTACTGGGAGATGAGAGTTCAGCTTCCTGTTTCATCTGCAGAATTCTTTTATGAAAAGCCAATTAAATTTTCTGTTGGTAGAAGCAGTGTGCCTCTTTGTAAAACCTATGTCCCTTGCCCCTCTGTTTCTCAGATTCTCCTCTGTAAAGTGAAGATAATGAATGTTTCCTTTTCTAACCCTTTGTCTGAAATGGCTTTTCAAGTTCCCAGGAACCACATCCATACAAAGTGGCTAACATGAGAAAGCCCCATTCTCAGCAATGCCTCTGGACACCACTAGGGAGTTAAGTCTATGAAAGGCTGCATAATTATACTTTAATCAGTCAGAGGTTAAGTCCATAAACTTCTATCCAGAAGTTCAAATGTTCTTTTAATATTACTGTAGTCATAAATAAAACATCCTCCAACATTCAAGTTCCTATCATTTAGACCTTCCTGCTTGACGTTTGCAGTGTGTTTATTAAAGTGAAAACTGTTCATAAATGAATCACAAGCTCCAGCTATCAACTGAATATTTTTCCCTCTAAACACTACATCAAAAAGCCAAACTGTTTTAAACGTACAAGACTATAACATTCTCTTTTCATTCATTATCTCTTCTGCACCTGCTCTAAATACTTCTTAGCTTAATTGATAGTGTCTAAACAATCAGTGCTTATATTCACTTAGGAGATGCTTCAGCAGGAAGATAAAAGTGACTGTTTATTTTCTTTCTGTGTCCTGGTTGTCACTTGGAGACACACTGGATGGAAACTTATTTCTATTGCAAGGGCTGGCAGGAAACTCCTGCACCCACCATAGCCATTTGTTGCCTGACTCTGGTTAACACTTCACCCATTAACTGTGCTTTTTCACCTACACTTTATGTTCAAGCACTAGCATTTTTATTGCATTCCAGGGAAGCAAACCACTTTCAGGCAACAGGAATATACAGGGCAGTAAACCTTGGCCGGAGGTCAATCACTCCTACAGCCAGGTCTCTGGCAAAGCAAACTGCTCGTCCCTGGTGTCTCACTCTTCTGAACTCCCCTACAAGACAGACTGTGAGCTTGGACCCACATGCCACAGATCCTGGGGGAGAATAACCCAGGAGCACTGTATTTAGGGAGACCTGGACCCACACCACCACTTCCCTGCTCCTGGCATCATGCATCCTCTGTGGATCTGCATCATTTTGTCCTCCATGGCCTAGCCTCCCTGGGTGGGCCGCAGGGAACAGAAAACACAACCACAGGCTTTGAATGCACTTCAACCCTGAATCCACAGAGCACTCAACAGGATAAGAAAAATTAGTGCTGTGTAGGTGGATGACTCACACAATTCCACAAGGAGAAAAAGAAAAAGAGGCCCTGACTGGTGTTTTGATAAGGAGAATTTCCATAGCAGTCTAATTGTTCCCTGTTCAGTGGAAACCAAGTTAAAACAAGGAGAAACAAAGATAAAAGAGTGATCTTTTTAACCTACGTGTGACATCGGTTAAACATTAGAGATACATAGGTTAATGTCATAGGTTAAAGAGCATTAATGCTACAAAACCTAAAATATTACTGTTACTAATCAGTGTGCATTGTCTGTCCTTATGGACTCTCCTGTTATTCCAGAGATCATGTTCAGCTGACATCCTACTGAATAAATACTGCACAGAAAGCTGGGGAGAAAGTTTTCAACCATCCCAGAAAAGGTGCAGAGCAGATGGGCTCCTACACACTCTGTGCTTGCACCATTCAGACCTTGATCCTATATCTACCCAAAGTGAGGACAGCCCCACAGCTGAGGGGTTGTGTCACAGCTGGCACTGTCACCATGACCACAGGTGACAGGTGAAGCTGCCTTGTCACAGCTCAGATGCAGCTCTCCTCTGCCACTTCTTTGGTGCTTCTAGTGCACCTCTTTAGGGCCAGACCTCAGTTCTCCAGGGAAGGTATATAAGGTCTTTCATGCCACATTTCAGTACATGCATCATTTGGTAATTTTACTTCCATATTTGGAAAAAAACAACACCTCTCCAGCAAAAAATCCCAACTGCAATATTCACAAAGAAAATGTGATTCCTAGGAAAGCCATGATTTCCTATATTAGGTCATGGATAAGGTAACTTTTCTATCACTTTGAAATTACAGTTTCTCAGTTACATGTTTTTCAACAACACATTTCCTAACATTATCAAAGGAAATTCAGTAATACCTAGTCAGTATGGTGCAGTTAATGCCAGCATCCTCTTTTAGAGGAAGAAATACTTCTCACTGATCAAGCGTGATGGCTGTGCAGAATTCTCCTCAAGAGCTCCCTTAATTATCTATCAACTCTACCCCTCTTGAATCAGGGGATAAATGACAGACGGCACCATCCCCCATGACAAATCGACAGTTTTTAGAAAGCACAAAGATAAAGGTCTGGATATTGCCAAAGATATGCCTACGTAACAAACACTTTCTAATGAATGCAAAAAGAAACCAAAACGCTTCCTTCTAGGAACTGTGTTTTAATATTTCTCTTGTGAACTGAGTGAAAATATGAGGAAATGGTGATTTCAGCTGTGAGATTCTTGTATTTTAGATAAACATTCATGCTGTTAGGGAATTGATACCCGACAAATTCCATCCCTTGATTTATCACATTTCAGACAAAAAAATCTTCCAATTGCAAATTGTTATTTTTGCATTTACAGTACTATCATTGTAGCCCAGCATGATTACAGCACCTGTGAAACTCTGTGCCTGGGGGAAAACTACTGTACCACCATCTCCTTTCTATTAATAGAGTAATTCAATACATTCACCTTCCTGAGCACCATCGCTTTATAAAATCAAAGCTACATATTTCCTGCTGAAACACTGCAAGAAATGTTCCTACATTTTGCTTGCTTACTGTTGTGGGTAATTCTTAGGAAAAATAAATAAATACTGGTTTTACTTTTTGCCAGAAATTCCTTTTTATCACTTATTGCGTTTCTATTTTTAAAATTTAAATTTAAACCTGCACTTTCTACAGTTTGATAGGAGATACTTTAACAACAGTTTGCAATCAGATTTGTCAAGTTGATTAATGGAAGATTTTCATGTTGATTCAGTTACACTATTTTTATAGTCATCTTCTCAGCCTACAGAAACTTAAAGCATCTCCTGTAATGATTGTTATACAAAGCTTTGAAAAGAACAACCAAAAAAAAAAGGTAGAAATTTAATTTGTTTCCTTCATTAAGAAGAATCTGTGAAGAGTCAAATTCTGTATTTCATTGCACATGTGTGGCTTCTCTTTATATTTACAGTAACTGAAGGCCAAGTCACATCCCGATTCAATTATTCTAAGATCTTATTCAAATGTAATTCAAAGCATATTTTTCCTCTACAACTCTATAAACCATGAAAATAATTGTCAAGTTTTGTTTTCAGGCTTTAAAAGTTACCATTGACTGAACAGTGGTCAGAAAGAGTGCTCACAAGACAACCAATATCACAACTCCAAAGAAAACACTTTCATATTCTCCTTGTCTTTCTCATGGGGCCACTGCAAAAAGGTTAAAACCAAATATACCTGCCCAGCAACAAATATTTCTCCTGAATCTTCTTGTCTAATTCTCATCCATAGAAAATGCCACATTTAGCCTTCTTAAACTGATTGATCTCTCAAAGATTCTAGACAGAGCTAAGGTCTATCTACTTCTCAGAAATAATAGATAAAAATTAGAAAGGGAGGAAGAAGAAAAACACAGAAATGAATATATTGAAAATGACCCACTTATGACCCTTCCCTATGAACCCTCTCCCTTCTCACCAACAGCTAAGGGAGACCTGCCTGTTTACCTTGGAGAAAGAAACACATCCAGCCCTCTTTTGCCCAT
Source organism: Nesoenas mayeri (assembly GCF_963082525.1). NCBI lineage: Eukaryota > Metazoa > Chordata > Aves > Columbiformes > Columbidae > Nesoenas > Nesoenas mayeri. The sequence continues at coordinate 102,792,419 of NC_137541.1, forward strand.
CCTGCCACCAGGACTGATACTTTTTTCATTTGACAAAGTACCACCTCACTAAATCCAAGAGTGGAGACAGATAAAACATTTCCCCTGTGACCACTGCAGCTGTGGTGAGGAACAGTACTTAAGAGAAGGAGTTAGAGGTGATACCACCAGGTAAAAGGGACAGAGAATAAAGAAGACACAGAAATTCCAGGCTTAAAAATATAGGGCAGGGAAAATATAGGAGCAGGGAAACAGTGCAACTAATAAATCCTTTCAAAGAGATGGAGTAGAGTTTTCCCCAGATGGGCTCACAGGAGTTACTACCCAACAATAGAATCTTTCTGGGGGAGGCTTGAATGGAAGAATGGAAGTACTTCGCAGCATGTCAAGTAACAAATTTCTGCTGAGAATGACATTGTGGATTTGGGAAGTCAGTCTATCACTAAAGAGAAAAAAAAAAAATCCTTTTATAAATCACGCTATATTTATTCCCCGAGATTACAGATATGTTGATCCAGAACTGTTAAGAACCTGTACCCATCTTGCTTTAATGGCTAAATTGCAAAGAAATTCTCAGAGTGCCAGAGGAAAGAAAGGTTACCTTCAAATTTGTTACTTTGTTGGCACTCATACTTCTTGTCACCGCAAATGTATTCCTAGGCAGCAGTGGGGGAGACTTAACAGACTCCCATAAGAGGCAGCGAGCCAACTTGCAGTTGTTTTAAAGAATGCATCAGTTGTCTAAAATTTTGCACCCTAGTATAGATCCTGTTTGTCTGAAAAGGATCCAGGCCATGTAAAAATGGTCTGCTGGAGAGAGTCCAGAGTTTTACAGACTAAAAAGCATATAAATTTACAACATTCCACTTCAAATCTTGCATGAAAATGCTGTTTAGCAAACTGTGATAGGTAAAGGGAGGGGAATAGCTTTTAACACTGTTGAAACATATTGGGGCCAATCTCAGTACTGTGAGAAGAGCAAAAGGAAAAGGTAGCGTCTGTAAAATATTTCATACTCCACTCTGTCTGCATCCTTGCAGTGAGCCTCCACTTGCTGCTACACTTCCTGGGAGGTACTACTGATATTTTCAGTTTAAAAGGTATAGATAGGCTCCTTGCCATCTCTTCAAAACTGTGGTGAATAAGTCATCTAGCTACCAGTATGGTCTGTTAAACCATTCTACAAAGCCCTTCACTAGTTTTCTAGTGCATTAAGAGTCAAATATCAGGCTTCAGTCCTAAGAATACTTTCCTATATGTTTAGTTTTATTGCCATGATCAGACCTACTAACTTAGATGGGACTACACTATGTAATAAAGCTAAGCAAGTGTATAAGTGTTTGAAGGTTCAGGTCCTTAGATGGCTGTTCTGGTCCATATGATCTAACACAGCAAATAATATCTACAATAAATTCTATTCCTTCTACTTCCATTCCCATTGGAATGATGCTTCAGTGCTTTTTCAAAGTGTATGCAAATCTGCTACACTTCCTTTAACCCCTTTTAAATGTTTAAACATTGAAACGTTGTATGAGAGATGTGCAATTTCTTTGCACCAGTTAATTAATTCTGAGATAGCGTAAGTCCTTTATTGCTGTAGAACTGCCCAGTGAGATTAATTCAGCACAGATAGCTTTCATAGCTGGTACACATACCTTTACTGTAGGTTACAGCAGTCCATTGTGGTGGGAGTGACATACTAGTTTTCTCAGTGTGGCCATACAGGCACACAGCTGAAAAACAACAGGTAAAGCTGTTAGATGCAAGGATCCTCATCCTTACAGGCTGCGAGCCTTGCTTAGCCAGAGGTCAGGTTTACCAAACGAATGGGCTTTCAGCAAAGAGTGATCAAGTTTCTGGGAAAACACCCTGAGCAAGAAGCACATCTGTAACAGTGCAGACAAATGGTCAGGGCCCTGGAGAAGGAAACAGGCTGATAGAAGCTGCTGGTAAATCATGACAGCCATCATCTTCAAAAGAGCAGTCTCATGAGAAGCTCCGGTGCCCTGTTATTAACCCAGTCCTATTTGAGTGGTGCATGGTAAAAGTGAAACTGGTACCTCACATCATTAAGTGCCCCCACACTAAAAGCCTTTTGAACTTGTTCCAGGAGCACATGGCATTGTATAAGAAGCTGCCAGTTGCATCAGTCTGACATAAAACAAGGTGCCTTCAACTTTCCTTATAGAGTAGTTGTTGGATAAGCAGAACCATTTTCCTTATAGGATCACATTTGCCTGCTTCATCATGCAGTAATTCCAATAGACTGCATTTTTTTTAAGTTACTGCAAAGAAAACAGGCACAGGAAGAAATACTATGGCAATAAATTACTTTAGATTGGCAAAATGAGAACTATGCAAACCCCAGTTTTACTTTCAGAAGTATCTCATTCCATACCTAAGTAAATTTATGGTAGTCTGAAACAGAAAAGACAACAGCAAAGAATACTCACTTATTTCAGGCTCTCATAAAATGCTTATGACAGTCACCTGAACTGTTTTCTATGAGCCCTTCTGAAAGAAGTAGTAAAATTCTTATTACACAAATGGAACTTTAGGAGCAGCCCAAAGCAACCAGGATCTGGATCACCCATTCAAGACATGATAGATTCAGAGTTAAGGTCCCATTCTACTAATACTGGCTAGTCTTATGACTGAAGGGCATTTTATAATGGAAATGTAGCCAAAAATCAGTCTTGCAAAAAAGTATCTTTTGACCAACTTATATTTTCATCCAAAACAATTAATGAAAAATAAATAAACCACCACAAACCAGAAATACCTAAGTAACTCTTTTCTCTTTGCTACTGAAGTAGAATCAAACTACTTTTGGAATACAACATTAAGTGTCACGGTCACAGGTGTTAGCCAAGATTTGTCTATACCACATGCAGAGCTATGCTGCACATCTTACAGGAGCTTCAGCAAATGTGAAATGTGGCTATTTGCATTTCTAAGTAGGTGGATAAGGTGTTCTTTATAGATCAGCTACGAAGCTCACAGTGGCTTCTCGTGCCAGTCCATGAAATAGAGAGAAAAGGCAGTAGACCTGTGTGTCTCCTTCTCATAACCCAGACTGGTGATCTAACTGATGGGACATTTGCTATTTCAGAGTTTGTTACTTCTTGCACTTTGTACAGAGGCTCCATCTTTATTTAAACTGCCACACACTTCCCCTGAATCACCAATGCACATATATTTCCAAATAAAATACTATTTAATCAGAAAATTCTCTCATAACAGGGACAGAGGAAGGGGTTCTTATGCTCTGAGCACTGTAAATTGGGCACATCCTGATGCTTCCAAGAAGACAGCATTTTCTAGCTTGTACAACTGTCAAAATGCAAGTCAGATTTGAGACATGGGAACTCCACTATGTCATCACGTCCACACTACTGCTCTTCTTCTCAGATCTGCTTTCTGAAGAGCCTTCAAACACTTTGTACAGTTCATTTGCCAATGGCTTAGTACACAGCACTTCACCACTTCCCTTGGAAGACTATTCCACATAACTGTTACTCATAAACCAAAGAGGAATTTATAATTGGTTACAGATCTCTTCCAAAAACTGTCACACATCATATATTCATTTCTGTATGTTCATCAGGGCAGTTTGAGTGCTTCTGTAATACTTATTCCAACATCCTTTATTATACATGCTGGGATGAAAGACTGTAAACAATTCCTCTTCTTTATGCCTTTGAAATATTTTCAGAAAGTTATAGTCTTTATAGCCACCATTTTGAATATGAGGCAGATAAACATTGCACTGAAAAAGCTAGACCATACTGAAAAATGAAGTCTTGATCCTATTGTTTCAGCTTTTCATTTACAACTCAATTTTAGAGCAACATATATGGTGAAGAATGTCTTGAAGCAGAAAGAGACATTTTGTCTCTTTTTTTTTTGTGGGAAGACAGAAGAATGAATAATTTTATGTTCTGCAAGATGTATGAACAGTGGGGTTCAGGACAGCAGTATTTGTCACCTGAAGAATCACAAGGAAAGTGTATTTACAATTGCAATTTTTTATTAGATTGTGATTCTACCTATCTCATGTTGGGGGAGAAAAAGGGAACATGATTTAGAAAAAAAATTACAGTTTTAACATTAAACGTCCTGTTATTTAAGTGTTCTGCACTTAAGGTCTTTCCCTTTAAGAGTAAAGCCATAAGTCACATTGGAAAGAGGCCAACTGTCTGCAGTCCTTTGTCCAAAACCAAGTGTGGGTTTCTAACAAGGTATGACATAAAAAGTCAAGACCATTTCTCTTTTTTCAGTATCTTAAAAGCCCCTTTTTCCCTATGGTGCCACAGAAACTTAAAAGACAAACTAAACCAGTGCAATCGACAACAGAGAAGTCATGCTTCTGGCATAAATGCTCAACATAACCTATAGCGGAAAAAGTACATGAGAAAGAAACTTCTGCCCATCTGAGAGCATGAGAAAGCAGTGGCAGTTATTAAAAACTGAACATAGGAAACAATACAAAAACTGCTCTCAGGTCTTAAATGTATTTATTACTGTTGATGAGTTCTGATAACACAGAGAGATTTCATTACATACCTGCAGTTCTTAAAAATGAGGGCTATTTCACTTTCTATGGACTAACCTATTAATCCATGTGTTCAGAGCCCTGAAATCTTGTGAGCCCATGAACACATAGCTGTCTGCTCCTAGTAGTTCATAAATTATCCATCTCTTCCATAGGAACTGTAGGCAGACTAATATTACTGCTTTGAAAATACCGATCATTCAAAGAAAGGAAGCCACAGCTGTGCCTGTATCACCAGGCAGAATCTTCCAAGGGAATTAGACCATATGATCCATGGGCACAGAAGAAAAACCCTTGAGAACAGTATCTCCCAGTTGGGGAAGTGGAATGTTGTCACTTTTCTAGCACTGGGTTCAAAAGATAAGACCCAGTTCACCCTACGCTAAAAAAAAAAAACCCAAACGAACAGTGGCTTGAACACAAAACCTAGGAATCATCTGTAAATGACAAAATGGATTTCTTCAGAGTGGCACCATACCAAACAATTACAGTAAAATACTGTGATTAATTTGGACAATTTTTATTCTTAAAAAAATCTGATCCAGTGCTTGTAGCAAAATCTCAGTATCTAGCTCCACACATTTGTAACAAATCTTGCTCAGAAGAATGTACTCTTTCAAAGAAGTTTTAGCTTTATATTCCTCTAGGCAAAATGTCAAAAGTTGATTTTGAATAGACATATGGCTATACAGTTGCCTACAATTACCAAATATTTTAGGAACCTGGTTCAATTTAATTTTTGCAAAATATTTTTAGATGCAGAACTTCTAAACCTCAGAAATGAGAGTCAGATAGTGATGCTGTCTATGAATATAAAACATAATACACTTTTGTCCCAAAAGGCAGCAACCAAAAGTCATAGTAATGATTACCATCTCAAAACAAGTATTTTCCAACAGTTACTTGTTGGTTGGCTAAGACAGCATTCCCTTCCTGTGTGCTAAGAATCAGGATTAAGTCAGAGACCACTGTGGAAGGCAATAACTTTCCATCAAGAATGAGCAGAATGCGTTATGGCACCCTTTGTGAGTTGGAGTCCTCAGTCATCAACCACGTGGTCTCACCCAGAAAGCTGTGAAATTCACCATGGCCATTTCACCATCTAGGCTAAATATTGGCCTAAAAAGGAGTTCTGAAGAACAGCCCCCTTCCTACAGTAAAAAGAAGGGGAGCATATTCAGCCTCTGTGGCTGAGAGATGGCTTTGAACAGTGTGGCAGAAAGCAGTTTGTTCTGCTAGTAACTCTCCCTGCTGCAAGCCCTTTACACCCTCCCCACTAGAGCAAGATACTCTATTCACAGACAAGTGAATAGATGGTCTGGTTCAAGTGGATGCTTGTAACAGTAAAAAAGGTTCTCTGCTAACAAAAAATATTAACCTATCCTTTAAAATTGGCAATAAGAACTTATTTTCTAATTATAGGAAGGTCAGCAGTTCAGTGTATGCCATTTAATGACCTAGGCACCAACAAGTCGACTATCATTTAGGAATTTAGGGCAATGAAGATGATTAAGGGAGTGGAGCATCTCTCTTATGAGGAAAGGCTGAGGCAGCTGGGTCTCTTTAGCCTGGAGAAGAGGAGACTGAGGGGTGACCTTATTAATGTTTACAAATATATAAAGGATGAGTGTCACAAGGATGAAGCCAGGCTCTTCTCGGTGACAACCAACAGTAGAACAAGAGGTGATGGGTTCAAATTAGAACACAAGAGGTTCCACCTAAATTTGAGAAGAAACTTCTTCTCAGTGAGAGTGACAGAGCACTGGAACAGGCTACCCAGTTTTCCACTCTGGAGACATTCAAGACCTGCCTGGATACCTTCCTGTGTAGCCTCATGTAAGTGTTCCTGCTCCGGCAGGGGGATTGGACTAGATGACCTCTTGAGGTCCCTTCCAAACCCTAATATTCTGTGATTCTGTAATTCAGTTTACCTGATCTTATGAAACAACTGACCTCAGAAATGCCGAGTCATTAGAATGAGGTTATCAAAAGTATCAAGTAGAAAATATTCATCTCGCTTCCATTTCCCTGTTGTTCTTTTTCCATTTTTACATTCTCCTTCTCTTGGATCATTGAGTTTGATTTGGGACATAACTGACTGAATGCTATACTTTGTATTCTCAGAGTGAACTTAATGGATGTAGCACTATGGTGTACAGCATTGATCAACAGAAATCAATGACTCAGCACTGCTACATAAACATGGGAGATGTACTGATTTGTTGCTCATAGCACATCGATAACACATTGTATAAAACAAAACACTACACTTTGCTCTCCAAGGAGAACCTTGTTACGTAACTCTCCAATCTACCTTCCACTTAGATATAGTGCTTGGAAGAACAGTCTGTTCTCCTGCACTTACAGATGGGAGTTTCTAACTTCCCCATATTTATTTGCAGTAGTTGTATTCCTGCTTGCTTTACATCCACAGAAGTAGTGCTGTTCTGTTTTTTGTGACTACATCACATAATCTATACTGTAAGAGAAAAAAAGTATATATTTAGTAGAGTACATGCCAGTGGCTTCACACTTGTAACTATTCACACTTACTTTTGGCATTATTTTATTAGGTTTTGCATTCATTTATGTAAGCTATGTGTTTACTGTTACTAAATGCTAAAGTTAAAATGAGAGCCTTGGTGATAACTCTGGGGACTAATAACTGTGTAGATGCTAAAACAGCCATTAAAAATTACTAAATTCCAGAACAATGAGTCTATAGTATTGGAACAAGTGAAGAGGGCAGCAGTGGGCATCCACTGTCTTGTACACTGTAGACATGATACCAGTCTGAGGCTGAGCTTGTTCTTCCCCACAGATAAGGGCCACCTGTGAGACACCTGAGAGTCTCACTCTGCTGATCTAGTAGCACCTGGTTAGAGTATGGGAACTGAGGGCATCAGGTGGAGATAAAGGGCGGATGCAGGCCGAGCTTAGGCACTGCTATGGCACTGGGACTTGGCCATGAGACATACTTGGGCATGAAATTGGGAAACATTTCCAGATTCCATGGCTATCGACACAGCTAAATTCTTAGGAAGCGATCAAAGAAATGTAGGTCCAAGAAGGTCTATGTGAGGTCATTTTCCTGCTCAAAGAGAGGTTCAATTATACCTAGATCATCCACAACAGGTATTTGCTCAGTCTTTGAAAAAACATAAAAGACATACCAAACCTTCAAATCCATTCCGGTCCCTAAACACCATTATAGCTGTAGAATTCTTCCTAAAATCTGAGAAAAATCACCATTGCTTCAAATTGTTCTTTGTTCCATCCTCCACAGAGATGAAGAGCAATTAATTGCTCCCATATTTAAAACTGTGTCTGTGTATTACAGCACAGATTATTCTTTCTTCTATACAGTAACTCACTAAGTTGAGTTTGTGAAAGTAGCACTTTTATAGTAAAATGAATGAATTGCCCAGTTGTAGCAGCCATCCCCAGCTCTGGCATATTCACCTTTTGCTCTCATATGAAGGCAGCAGTGGGCAGCAGGGAGAGCTCAGCTCCTCCTTGGTCCTCTGGGTGAAGGCAGCTGGGCAGAATATTAGTTCATAAGAGTCCTTGTACAGGGCACTCTGGGAATCCAAGTTTTCAATGAAACATACTCAGTTCCTGCAATCTGTGTCATGTTTTCTTGTTACAATTTCTTGTTTGCTTTCCATTAGTCTTTCTCCAGTTTGTTTGTATATTTCTTAAAGTATCATCTATAAAACCAGATGAAAAATTCAGCCTAGGGGCTTGTCATGGTAGAACAGGGCAAAATAATTACTACTTATCCTCTTGTATACAATACCTTCAGTAATGACTCCCAGAATGGCTTTCACATTTCAACGTTTTGTCACATCTGTGACTCGTGTTCATTTTCTGACTTGTGGTAGCCCACAGATACTCCTGCTGACTGAATTATTCCCCATTTTCTATAGATAGATTACATTTTCTTCTCTGACTGTAGCAGCTCATGCTTCTTTTGGTCCCTTTATATCTTCTTGATTTCAGACCAGCTTGCTAACTAGTCAAACTACTTTCAATTTTAGTTCTAGCTCCCTCAGCCTGGGTGATATACTGGAAACCTGGCAGGTGATACTGACTCCGTCAACTAAACTTTTCAGTTTTTTAAGTTCTTTCTAGAGGGAGCTTTTTATTTTCTATTATATTATAGCAATTCTACATACCCCAAAACTTTGAAGTGTCTGTTGGTGAGTAAAGATCTATTCAGCTGATGGTTCTGCTCTACTGCAATCTTCCATTTTCTCCTTGTGTTTTGTTTCTTTAGTTCTCACGTAACATAGACAAAATGTTCAAATTGAACTCTTCATGGAATAGAAACATAAGAACTAAAATCTTCAAGGCATGTTAAGTTAACCTCCAAAATTAAAATGCTAGCTAACAACTGTAAGTCATTTCACTTTCATTTTCATTAATCTAAACCAAAGCAATCCTGTTGTGCATTCCAGCAATGTGAAACGGTACACATTAGAATGAAGACATCAGCATACCTACAGGGTATTGCTGAAAAGTTGCTGAGGACAAAAGCTAAACTTATTTTGAAATCCAGGTAAGGTTTCCACCCAAGAGAGCACTGTAGACTATATACCACAATATCAAAATCTGTTTTGTCTTATAATGGTTTACTCTGTTTCATGCCATGTGGATGGTGACATTCTAGAATGAACGATATTGAGATTCAATCATTTTGTTTTCTAAAATCAGGTGTATTTCTCTATTCCCATCATCCTTGTCTGATATCCAGCTGCATGTCGGTTTCAATGCAATCTTTTCTTCTGTACTCACATTTACATGACTCTTTTCAAGCAGCTAAAAAACTTCACTAATACACAAAATTTTGGTGACTCCAATCATGAGCTGGTCAGTTTTCTCTTCTGTATATGCCATACATGTCATCCCATAAGATATACATTTTACTGACACAATTTAAGGCTTATTTGGTAAACGAAACATACATGCTAGTTGAGTCCAGTGATTCACATAGTGTAAAAGCAGAACATCTCAAGCAACACATGTGCACTAAAAGCAAACAGATGTTTGCAGTCTAAGCTCTGTGCTAATGGTGGTGGTATGGCAAGGTATCAAAGGCAAAACACAACATGGCCAGAATTGCCCACTAGAGTGTTAAGCGCAGCTGCATAACTCTGATCCCACAACCAAGAGGATATCCCAAACCACCCTGGGGTATGTTGCTATACTTAAGGTAAGAATTAGTAATTAACTGCTAATGCCTAAACTCCTCAGCTAAAATGGAGTGGAATTTCTTGTCAAGGAGATAAAAAAGTTACAGAAGGTGTACTAAAACAACTGCTCATTTTACAGAATTAATGTAGCAGGAGCGCTACCGTTGTTTCCTATGTAGTGAAATTAAACGTGCCCCCAAAAAAGTCCATCTCAGGAGGCCTGATGTGAGTTTTTATATGGAATTTTCCAGGCTAGGCAGCTACAAAACAGAAGTGTTAGAAACTCAGCAGCAGGAACACACACATCACCAGAGGAGCACGGCAGACAAGTCGTGACACTTCGAAATTGATATGCTGAGCCCTCTGTAATCCACTGCATTACCAACAAGAGTGTTCTCAGCCCATTGGAATGACTGAAACTATGCACGAGGTGTCAAAAACGGCATTTCATTCATACCACTGAATGTGAATGTCACCAAATCCTATATGAAGCTGAACTTACTATAATGAAATATAACAAATGCAACTTTATATTTTTTATGCCATCTGCCTAAATCAGACATCCAGAGGACCAATATCAAAACCACCATTGACTGAAACTAGCAAAGAAAAAAAAAAAGCAACTTAACATCCACCCCTCAAAGGAGTTTTATAAAAACCTGTAAAAGAAAGATGTCAGTTTGTTGAAGGAAAATCTGATCTACTTAAAAGCAAATATCTTTTGTTCTCACCTCTGTGCAAAGAATTACATGAGAATAGTAACTTTTTACCAAAAAATTCAGCAGAGAATTTAGGTGCATATGAAGCAGAACACCTGTTACAATCCCAGATACAGATACATTGGGAAACATGTATCGGCTTATCTCCAGAATTTTGGCCTCAAGTATGTTCTTAAAAAGCTTGCTGAACATATAATGCATTGAACATAAAAAAAAAAAATGAACCATGCAAAATTTGCCAAGAAGTGTTTATGGTTTCCCTTAATTATTGGCTACACCATCAAAAACTAGATTTAATACTAAAATTTTTTTAATGAAAGAAAAAAAAAAAAAAACAAAAAACACACACATAGAAAAAAAAACACAATACTGAAAGAGCAGAGAAATATGTTCTAAACAGCTGCTAAACTCGGATCTTAATGTTATACATCTTCAATACCTTCCTGTCTGAGTCTCAAAAGTAGTATGTATTCCAAACCCCTAACTCTGATAAATATTTTTGAAATATAACTTAGAATTAATGCAGAAATAAATCCAAAGGGTAAGTTTCATAAAGAAGAGTACTTGTAAGATAACACAGGACAAGAGAATTTTGGGAGCTTAATTTTCAGCCCAGTAGTTTTCTGAACTTTTCAGACTGAATAAACATATAAAAAAAGCATGATAAAACTGCAGTTTCACATAATCACGGGGTTCTTACACTTTACCTTTCTCAACCCTTTTTAATTAAAATAGTTGCATTTTTCCTGTTCTAAACAATTGCACTACACATTAGTGAATAAATACACAGATGTTGCAGATTTCTTTTTCCAATCCAGGGCACAGTTTAATATCGTCTCATCTGAGACAGTACCTTCTTAAGCCATTCCTCAAGCTTTCCACTGTCCAGCTTTTTGCCTGACCCTTAAGAAGATATGCTCATAGGAGCTGTAAAGCAATGCTGAGCTAGAGGCTTCTAGCAGGGAGCACAGTGCCTCATTTTTAGGTTGTGCTTGCAGACTGTGATCAACATAACTATCCTCAAACCCAGGGGCGCAGCAGAGCCAAGAGAGGCACTGTGGAATGGGGACAGTAGCTAGACTAGAAAGCACATCTCAGATTTGGAAGGATATTTTTTACTTTGAACTCAAGATACATTTACCCAAGGGTGGAACAAGAATGACACACAAGTTTAAAAAAAAAAAATAAAAATAATGAAGCAACACACACTTTTTGTGGATCGTGTGATCTCTGGACAGCAGCATTAGGAAGATGAACTGGGTAGAAAAATTAAGATGCCCTTCCTATAATTCCTTATCATTCATCTTCAAAGCAAAGATTTAACCTCACACAATACAGTGAATGCTACAGAAGTGCTCTTGCCCTACTCTCTGGACACCCGTCTCCCTCTTGCGTTATTCTTAGTGATCTTGCTTAGAGCTCTCCAACTGCAGATGGCAATTTTCAATTAGGCATGTGCTTCAGGGGAAATAAGGAATTTACCAAGGTCACTTAAGGGCAATGAAATCACACATGCCATATAAAATGCTTACACTACAAAATGATAGCATAATGGAATGGTAAAGCCTTTAACAAAACCCTAAAGGGAGCATGCAACTAGTACAACATGTTCTTTTATTATTTCAAGCTCTCCAGTTACACCTTTGAAAGCCTGGTCTCTTTTTTTTTTTTTTTTTTTTTAATTGAATAAGTGAAAAAACACCAGAAAAAAGCCATGATGTGCCCAACTGCCTCTTGCCAATGTGTAAGAGCACCCAGCTTCAAATTTTATGCAAATCAGAAAATAGAAGTAAGTATGAGGTGATGGTTGTAAAACAAGCAAACATACAAAAAAAATTAAACAAAACACCCTTTGTCCCTTTGTTTGTAGGTTGAGCTGGTTACTAAATGTGAAAAAGTCTTGAAGACACTATGGTATTTCATTTCTAAACAAAAAATTTATTATACCATATGCTAAATACACCAAGCACTCTCTGATTTAAAAGTGACAAATGAGCAGTAGTTCTAATGAATTAATCCATCAGTAATATGACAGGGAGGAAAAAGGTAATTTTGGTTCAAGTAATCAAGACTTTTGTCATACCTATAAATACTTAGGTGCTTTGCATCTCTGACATACAAATTCCAATTCAATAATGCATTAAATTTCAGACCGTCAAACTCAAGTATTTCTGTTTCATATCATTCTTGTCTCAATTACACAACCAAAGCTCGTACCATAGGTGTATCCACAAACTTGCTGTGCTCAGTACCTTTGCTTGGGTTCAACACATTCATTTCCAAAATGAGCAAACTGACACAATACCATTACTGCACCCTGAACACAGCTCTGTCATTAAAACTGGTATAAAAGAATCCCTAAATGAATGGAAAATTAATCTTTAAACAAGATCAGAATGAATGTTAGCTCTGTTTTTCTTTAATTAGTGGATGAAACATCACCTATTAACACAGATTGGAGACCAGTGTCTAGGGTAGGAGGCTGGTTTGCAAGAGCTCAGGCAGGAGAAGTGTAATTGTATAACCTAGCCATAGCTACTGGATTTTCTTGTTATTTGAGACACAAGGTCTACCCCATACTTTCATTCATCTACTTTGCAATTATTTTCTCTCTGTAAAGAAGGATAAAATTTCCCTGGGATGTATCTTTCAGCCATATATCCTGGTCTGAAAAGAATTTACATTTTGTGCATGCAGGCCAGTGGAAACTCACGTAATACCACAGACACAGCACCAAACAGAGGTTAAAAAAACAAAACAAACAAAAAACAACAATAACCAAACAAAAAGACAGACACTCCTTTTACACAGGTCCCACTGTGATGATGCAGACTGCACAACCACACCATTATACATACTGTGGGTGGCAGAGGAGGGTGCAAGGCATATACTGTGGCTGAAAGGGATGAGGCCCCATACCACCCCTTGTCTGCCTGGAAAAGTCACAGCCACAAAGCTCTTCTAGGGTCAGGCTGCAGCCAGGACCAGCCCCATACTAACATGGCCAGATAGGTGGCTGCTCAGGTCCTGGGGCAGAGTAAACTCACATCAGCCCAGAAAATACTGCGTAGCCTTTGAACTGGGTTTCTATCTCACTTTGCGCTGGCAAGTCAAAAGACCATTAATGACCGCAGCATAGCTAGACACTAAACTGATGGAGAGACTTGAGAAAAGGTGTTTTAAAAGCATGTTTCCCTGGAGTGTTCTCCCGCCCTTTAAATTCACACTTCAAGTACCAACATGCCTGCTAAAATCCTTTCCTCTGTGTTCCCACTCCATTCACAAGAATAAAGGTTATCTGCAAAACCATGAGAATGAGAAGCAAGACAAGTGAAATTTATGGTTCTGGTCCACCAGCCCTATTTTCTTTTCTGTGATGACTTTCACCAAGACCAAAGATGTTTTATGACAATTAACCCATTGGCTTAATTGCTGGAGTAGTGTTTAGGAACCTGTTATGTACTGTCTTGCAATGTTGATGATGCTATAAAATTCTCTTTTGAAGCTCTTGTGGCTACTCTGTGCCATTCCCATTAATACCTCTCTAAACATTCAAAGTCAGGAGTTTAGAAGTGTCTTGCATATAATTGAATGAGAATCTGTCTCAATACAAGTAAAATTTTAGTTCTGACAGTTCCTTACTCTGAATGAATTTTAGTCAATTAATATCATATTACTAATTTCAGTTAGACATTCATTCATAAAAACTAGAAATATTTAGAAGGAAGAGGGTTTTTAAAAAATAATCTTCTTCATTGTAAGCATCTACAACCTTAGACATAGGAATGTATTTTACAGATGTAACTACAACTCCCATTGCTAATGCATTCACATGCATGTGCACACAGAAGTATGACTAACAATGAAAATTAGCGAAAAGTAATCATTTATCAGTTGCTAAGCTCAGAAAAGTCGATTCTGAAAATGAACTCCACCTGTTTCTGACTAGTTCTCCACTCTTCATTTTTTTTTTTTTTCTAAGAAGGTACCTCTCAGAGAAATCAACTGAAAGTATTCTTCCATTCCTAACTTTTACATCATACCTACATAAATCTGGAATGAACTTCCAAAATCAACATGCTGATACTTACCAGTAACTGTCCTGAAGGACTGCATAGAACTACTCTTCCAATTCGAAAGCTATTTGAAAAAAGTTTTCAACTTGATATTTGACTATGTCCTGACCAAAATCTTCAAGGAACAATCTCTCTCTCTCTGCAAGGATTTTACCTACAGCATGTTGTAAAGGTTATCAGAATATGCAAATACTTCCTAAGAAATACATATCCTTGTTTTGAACAGAGGTAATGCCTCTTGTAGAAGAACAAGTTTTGCTTACATTTCCCAGAACAGTACCTGCAGCTTGCTTTCTAACTCGCTGAAAAATCTTTATTACTGCAGGAACTCCATGTATTCCAGCAAATGCAATTCCAACTATGCTGACTGAGGTGTGTTCATATACATCAAAATAAAGTACCTTGAAACCCTGGGAATGCTAAAGGACTGCACGGTTCACAGAATGCACATTTTAAGTTTGTTTGTTTGGTTTTTTTTTAAAATCAAGGACTTATTTTCCCAGATACATGTGGATCATAACATTGTGCATTTCCAGAGCTTCAGTGAGCTAGCCAAAGCATCTCAGCCTTACTTCCAGTCTCAGCTCACATCTGTGTTCCATCAGAGATAAGAAAGTTTGAGAATCTCTCCAGGAAAAAGAAGGTGCATCTGAATTAGAAGCACATGGAGTGTCAGACAAGTTAAAGTAAGTGTTCACACAGACACTGTTGTACACAAGCAGCATGCTTTGCAGCCCTTACAAACCACGCAAGCCATTTTAGGAGGGAACAATTGTAAAACCAAGTTCTCACCCGACCCTCTCCGCTCTCTTAACACCGCCACCCTCCAGCTGTTAGGATCCGCCTGACATACCTGCTTCTCCATTTTGCCCTCTGACAGTTTGTCTTCTTTTTCTCCCGAAGCTGAAGAAGAGAAGGGGACACGGTCCTTCCCGGGCTGGCGCTGCGCTGCCGGAGCCGGGGGGCTGCGCTCTGTCCAGCCCCCGCCCGTCCTCCTTCCCTCCCTCTCTGTTTCTCTCTCTCCCGGCTGCCGGCTCGCCCCTCGCCCCCTCGCAGCCAGCCCGCAGTCCTGCCGAGCTCGTTTAAGTCTAACAGGTTTCCTTATATAGGTAAACACCAATTGCACTCCTAGTGAAACAGGCTAACTGGCGGTAAGCTTAACTTAGTTAACTCCACAGATACCAAATGGGGCTGAGTGCCTGGAGTTTGCTAGAATAGCACTGCGGGGTGTCTTTAGAGGGGAAAGCACTTTCCTTACAGCAGTTTAGCACCTATGAAACTATTCAATTACTTAAAGCTATAATAATACTGAGTGTCACATTAGCTTTACATTAAACACTTGCAATTTTTACAGAACATCCTCCTTATCCTACATTTTACTCCAATAAAAGCTCACAAGATGACAAAGGTATGTGCATGCATGTCTGATAGCATTAAAATAATTTCAACCCTATCAGAGTTTTCATATAAAGATTACTATGTATCAGATATTAGGAAATTAAGATTGCAATACTGATACCAACAGGAAAAGCAGTGAAAGAAAACCTTGTTTTACTTTTTTCCATTTCCTTTTCTATACAATGTAATAGGTAAGCTTCTGGTGAAAGAGATGTCTCTGTCAGAGAGGTGTGATTGCAATATATTACTGACACACCCCTATCTAAACAGGGAAATATGGAGTCAGAGGGAGTACCTAGAACAAGTGTATACTGTACTCTGCAGAGCAGTGACACATGTATTTTGTATATTTTTTAAGCCTCTTGCTTGCTCAATACTCAACTCATTTTAAAAATACAACTTACATGTCTTGAAGAAATTCAACAGGCAATTAATTAATTAATTACAGAAAAATAATGCAATATGTTACCCTTTATTCCATTCAGAAAAGATTCACCTGTTTATTATGGACTTTCTACAAGCTAAAACACTGTCAATATGCAGGGGGGGATAGACAGTGAAGAAAGGAAAAAAAAATGAGGAATAAAACAAATGATTGGGAAAAGTGAAATAAAAAATGAGTGGAAATGATAAAAGTTAAAAGATTAGATCAAGTGATGAAAGGCTGACTTTTTAAAAAAAGTACACTGAACTCCATAAACATATTATTTTTTTTCCATTCTTTCCTCTAGTTATATTGCCTGTAACTCAAAACAGAAAAGAGGCATACAGTTGGCTTCCTGGTGACCTATGGAGGGTTAGAAACAACAGAGTACCACCCAAAATCTGGGAATTATCATTATCCAGTGGAATATATCTTTTCTTATCCCCATGTAATACATGACTTGAAGATCATCAAATAATATACTGTGCAGAAAACCTATTTCTAATGACCATTCCTAATGGTTTCAATAATGCTTTAGTTATAATTTTCTTCTTCCCCTGAGGCATCAGCATTCAACCTCATGACACTGCAGGAGCTTGGCTCAGAAGTTGAGAAAAATGAAAAACAATACCAATAAAAGTTATAAGACACTCAATAAATATATCTAAAATAGTCTCTCTGTAAAATATATAGGGAATCAGGAATATGTGGCCAGGGGCTTGGTGTAATGGTCTTCATGGGACTCTTTCAGGACACATAACTCACTTGTGGCTTCACTGTTTAAGAAGAGTATGTTGGTCTTGCCAAGTTCATGCTCCTGTGACAAAGCACTTTCACTGGACTGCACAGCCACGTATTCCCTTGCTACCCCTGAGCTTGTGGCTGGTTTTTGAACAAGTATCACTTTTTTCACATGAAGCAAGCCAATTAAAATCCATCAGATTCCCAAAACTGCAACAACAAAGGAAGTTTAAAAGAGTTTTTAGGCTAAAATCAGTGTTACTTCAAGTATGGTTGTCTTTCTGTCCTTAGGCTAGCACTTTTTCTGTTAGTCAACTCATAGCCCACAATAAACATCACATTCATTTATCCAAAACTACTCCCTCAATTAAGGACTTTCCTACTACATTTTCAGCATCTGTACGCGTGCTTTATTTACCCTAGTTTAATGCTGAAAACTCAACTAGCTGTCATATTCTTTACCTGATATACCCCCTTTATGTCCATTCCTTTACCCAAATATCGTATCCTGAATCAGTCAAGGGATATAGAGTCATAAAGCCAGGCATGAAATCTCATGCTTCAGTTGTTGAACCCCAAACTGTGATTTCATTAGATTGCTGGCACAAGCATGAAAATTCTCCCCAGCTCCTGCATATGCTGTCGATATTAGAGTTAATCCCTTTACTTTAAAAATTCTTGTAATGAAATAATATTTTTTTCCTCAAACATAAACCAGAAATTTATCTATACTTTCCCTACATGCCTTTGCTAAAGTGTGAACAGCAGCTAATTATGGTAATAGACATTATAGTCAATTTTTTTATTTGTGAAGTTTGTTGCTTTGTTGTTCTTTTTTTTTTTTTTTTTAAGTATATAATTCTGAAGCAATCCAGTTAATTCTTGAACCTGAGAGTAATCTAGACTTACTTTCATTTTCTTTGTTGTCACACACGCATTATCTGCAAGTAATGCCAAGATAATATTAATGACCCTGTAACCACTTTCTGTTGTTCTCCAGGAACAGGTCTAGTAGGTTTGAGCCAGCATTCAGAAGCAGAGTACATAGGAAAAGCTCTGAGCAGACCTTTGAAATATGTTATTTTTAGTGTTCAGAATTAAAAGATTCTTTAGAAATGAATACAAGTTAAGGGAGTGTGTTACTTGTTACAGTTCTTCAAGTTGTTTCCAGCAAAAGCTCTGCATAAAATAGACTCTCTTCCAGAGTGTCATTAGCTTGCTTCCCGTGCACGATTCACACAAACCGTTTATGGAGGTTAGTTTAGTTCCTGCCATTTAGATAGTAACTATTTGTAAGCCCAATGACCTTTGTCCAGCAGAGCTGAGAACCACACTCCCAGGCAGAACCTCGGTGATTGATCAGAATACTACTCTGTTTCTTTTTATGTCCAGTTGCGTGCCTCACTAGCCATATTTTCCTCATCTCAAAAAATGGTTTATAAGAAATATCTTCTCTCCTTAAAAGACTGATGGATTTCCCTTTTCCCATTTCTGCCCATTTTTAAAATACACAATCCTGTCACTGTTTATGTTGCTGTACCAGAAATGGAAACTTAGTGTAAATTTCCATGGTGAATTTTGATTGAATGGAATAGATAAGTGCAGTACATGAAGAAATATATTTCCTATACATACATTTCCATAATATATATTTCTTATATATTAAACAAATAACACTAGTCCCTAATCCTGCCATGCATGTCTAAATATCTGCCTTGATTTTTTTTTCTCTATTAAAAGCTCAGGGTGGAACTTAACAGATTCAATCTCCTTTTACTCCAATTCTTACTCAATAATAAGGTTTGGTTCTGAAGTTCTTTGTAGGTTGAAATTGTCCACACTTGAGTGACTCAATAAACTGGCTAAATTTAGCCAGTTATGTTTAAAGCAACAGAGGTCTCTCAAGTTTCATTGTACAGCACTGTTGCCCCACAGTTTCCAGAATTAAGCTGTTAATGCATTCCTGAAGTTCTAATTCCTTCCACGCAATGGCAACACTTCCTTTCAGTTTGATTTGGACAAGATTTCATACCTCATCTTGGTATCTGCATCTTTACATCTTCAGTTTCCCTTAGAGATGTGCATGGCCAAGCATCCCACAATGCATGCTCTGTTCTTGTGGAGTGCAACAAGATCATTCATTCAATCATTCATTGTTTGTTCTCAGCTACATTACTCAGTCCTCAAATCGAGTAATGTGCTCAGCTAGAAAGGCAGCAGTGAGTACCTTACAAACAAGGTAGGTTCAGTTCTAACAGCCTTTGTTTAACTTACAAGGCTCCTCAAAGGTGTGCCAATGGCATATTGCATCTCTCTTTCAAGATGCAATCTCAAAAGATCTTTTGGCTTAAAAACCTGAATATATTACTTAAAAACCCTGAATATATTACTATTTCCAAGTCCACAAGTGTATTACTGCACTGACATTAAAACTATTTATACAAACAGAATGCTAACTTTGCATTGTAAGATACTGCTGCAGCCTGCACAGATACATGTGCTCAGACTTTTGGTTTAACACCTGGAAAAACTGCAGACTAAATGCCCTGGAGTTAGAGTACAACTTTCTTCAAGCAAGCTAAATGCTGGAGAAACCCAGCTGACTAGGTCTGGCTGGAATGGAGATGATGACTTTCTTCAGAGCAGTCAGTATGGTGGGGTGTTTTGGCTTTGTGGCTAAAACTGTTGATAACATATTAATGTTTCGCTGTTACTGAACAGTGCTTGCACCACCTCAATGTACAAAGCTGCCTTTTTTCCCACTCTTGCCTTACTCGAGTGAGTAGGTTGGAAGTGGGCAAGAAACTGGGATGGCACACTGTCAGGTCAGCTGACCCAAACTGGCCAAAGGGCTATTCCATACCACATAATGTCACACACAAAAACCAAGGCACAGTAAGAAGAAAGGCGTTGGCTTCCAAGGTGATCATTGTATGGAGACTGGCTGGGCGTTGGTCTGCCTTGGAGAGTGGTGACTGTGTTAATTTACTGTGCTTCCCCCCACCCTCACATGTTAAACTGTCTTTATGTTGATCCATGAGTTTTCTCACTTTTGTTCTTCCTTTTTTCTTCCCTTGTCTCTGTGGGGTGGGGATGAAAAATTGAGTCAGCAACTGTGTGGGTACTTAGATACTGGCTGGGGTCAACCCACCACAAGAAAATATAGCAGGTCTGAAATGCTAGGAGTCATCCTGTCATTCCTGACATATAAGCACATGTGGAGTGACATAACTGTCCAGTCCAGAGGACCACAGCAGAGAAGCAGTTTTGGCAAGGGCTCTTCACTACTCATCAGCTATCAGCTTTTGCCTTCCAGAAAATACCTTATAGTGGCCTGTGTAAATGCTTCCATCTCATTTCACGGAAAAATCAAAAACTGTCACGCTAAATTGCCTTCTGCAATGGCCCACTGCTCATTTAACTTCACCTTGAAATGCACTAGAAGTACCTAAATGACAATTACAGATCTGAGAAGTAGTTGAAGTTGTCTCTCAAACACCCATTCCCTGACTACAACTACATTAACACAGGCGCATCAGGCAAAAACACGAGATTTCCATGTTAGCAGGTATACTAGCAAGAAACTTGGGAATGCAAGCTACATAGAAACGGCATGTAATTTATACGCAGAGGATGCTGATATGCTGTTCTTTTCTTCCAACAAATGCAAAAAAACCCCTAATGTATGAACCAACATTCATTCAATATTCAGGCCATAAATGAAATTATTCAAGAAAGAAGAAATTAAAAGGTTAAGGTATTCAGAAGCAGTATCTCACAATTGCACATACTATAGGCAGCTAACCATGTACCTTATCTTGGGAACACTAGCTGTACGGATCAGTTAACTTTATGGTACAACATTTACTTTTTATTATTTCCTGATCTGGTGTTCAATTTTACAACCGTAATGCAAGTTACTTCGTTAATAAAGCATTACTTATAAAATTTGACCATATTACTTAACCTTTACACAGGAACAAAGATGTCAAAATACGTTAAAGGCTAATTTCTAGGGGTATTATTTTTACCCTTGGGAAATGAATTGAGATTTCTTTCTCATCAGTGTTTCAAAATGCATCATTAAAAGCTACGTAATACAAGTTACTATCTTTACCCTTGCACCACGTGTTCTTCAGGTTTCAGTAACATGCTTACAATAAACAAGAGCTTTATGTTTTCATTAAATATATTTAAAACTCAAGGTTGTGGTATTAGGCAAAGCAATTAGTACAAGATCCAGGAAAAAAGCTACTTGCTCCTGAAGAGTTTAAATGCTTTATCTGGAAAAGTTAATGAAGGAATTATAATGTTGTTATTAATGAAGATTAAAGGTGGATTAAAATGGCATTCAGAAAATAAACCAAACAATTAATAGGCTTTCAGAACTGTGGAAACTCCTTAGGGTCCAGGAAAAAACTATTCAGAATAGCTATACTAAGAAGGACATTTGGAAAACACTTAATACCACAGGACTCCAGACAGCAGAAACTGTCTTCGTGTCAGCATCAACACTGGGGATTGTAAGCACTGTGATGCTTAATGCTGACCAGCTGTGCCTGAAGCTTTGTTTTTAAGTCCTTTCAAGATATCTTTAACTGCGCATCTTCCATATTAAGCATACTGTGCTGACAATGGGGCTATTAGAAATGTTCATTGGTATTCAAACTGACATAGCTATCAGATCAATTAAATTGATAACATGATTGTGAGCTACATGGAAGACAAGGATGATGCCGTGAATGAAAAAGTTATCGTTAGCTGAATTTTTATACTTCATCCCATGCAATACAGCAGAAGATGGAAGAAAGTCTTTGAACTGTAAAATCCTAAATGAGTCCAGAGAGGTGGTGCTGAGCAGCTGTGGATAGGAAAGGCGGTGCAGGACTATGTGTTCCCCTGTCTGCCATGAAGGCAGCATAAAACTCATGGTTTGTTGACACACTTTTCCTAGCAGTTCTGGAGGCCTCACAGCTTGGCAACTGCATTTCTTCCCGATGAATTCACTTTACCTAACTACAAAAGCAGGGAAGTGCTGGACATTAGAGCCCAGTCACAGTAAGCTCTTCTGCAGCTAATGGAAGAGAAACGCTGCAGTTTCTCAGACCCCGGAAAAGTGGATCCCCTGAGAGAGATACATCTCTCCCAACTGGTCACAGAAGGGTGACTACACATCTGGCTTAAACCCTTCGGTTAGGTTCCTTAAACTAGGAGATACAACTGCTGGCCAAGGAGCATGTGAAAACAAGTTACATGACTAAGAAAATGTTGATTGAAATGGATAGTAAGTAGATTATTTGTTAGTCGAACATATGGACTACTTTGACCCTTAGTTTTACATAGCCCATATTCAGGCAGAAATACTCTTTGAGCCCGAGTGCATAAAGACATCAAAACTTAGGGAAAGACAGGAAAGGCCAGATAAATCTTTACTATTCAGAAAAGCTAAAGGACCGGTCAACAGCAACTTTTGTCATGGGGTTTCTAGATCAGGGAAGGGAAGGAAATGATATTGCAGCACATAAGGAGGAATATGTATATATTGCAAAACCAAATGTTTTTAATAAAAAGCAATCTGTCCCTGTCCCTACTTACAATATACAGTGAATTATTTTTGTTCCAAAACTTATGGAAAACAACTAGTTATAATGCATTTTCAGACTTTGTGTCTATACAAATTGAAATAATAAATATTACTGCTATTCAAAGAACATATATTCAAAGAACTGTACCTAAGAGTAGGGATGTAATATATCACGTATTCACATGACAGCTGAGGCCTCACTTAGGATATCCTTTGACCTTCACACTGTGAAGATGAGAAAGCAGCAAAGATGAAGAACATTAAGAGAGCTGCAAGATATAAGTAACCAGATGGAAAGGACATCTAGTTTAAACAAAATATGGAATTTTTAAGGAGTTTTTGAGAGAAGCAAGATGAAAGAGACTTGTTCATGGTTGACCATGGAAAATGTTCACCTAAAACATAACAAATTTAGATTAGATGTGAGGACAAACTTCTAAATAAGAGTTATTCATCAATGGAGTAGTCTGCCAAGAGAAACCTCTGAGATAGCAGAATAGGAAATACTTAAAGGGAGATTAGATAACATACTCAAAATAGTGCAGCAGATAAACCTGTAAAATATGTAAGAGGCTGGAGTGGATAACTTCTTTCAGTTTATACTTCTGAGTCTTTGTTTAAGACTTTACATATAAAAAATCCCCTTAAATTATTTGGCATGTGACAGCAGGAAGGGTCCAGTCCTGCGAAGTCTTAGACATCATAAGATTCCCCAGCTAAGCAAATAGCCTTACTGAATTCAATTTAACTTACTTCTCATCATACAGAGTGAAATATTCAAATGATTCCACTCTCTAGCTGTCTGAGAATTATTTTAACAGTATCTGAAGGATTCAAGCTTTAAGACCAGCAGACAGGAGGCAACACAGACAAATTTTCATTTGCTCTAAAGGAAATATGTCCCTCTTCCATTGTCCCCTGTTACCCAAGGCTTGCTGTTGAGTGGTATTTGAACCTTCTGAAACTGGAGCCTTCTTCACAAGGATTTTGTCACATTTACCCACAAACACTCTTCTGGTGTAGCTTTCAAATGTTATCAAATGGTAGCTTCAGAGGATATCCACAGGACAGAAAAGGAGAAGAATTTCTCATGCCAGGCTACTCCACCATTATTCTGCTCTCCCTTGCTCAAGCTGCTGCTATTACGACTGTCCCTCATGGGTTCTCCACAGCCAGTTGTAAACCCAAGGCAAACACCATCAATTGTCCTGCCAAGCTCCTCACTCTCTCAAGCAACATTTAACATCTGCTACAATATGCTGGCATGGGGAGGAATGAAGCTTTAACTCACTTGTGACAACTCTCCGATACTTGTGTTGTGATTAGCCAAAGAATAATCATCTCTGTATACATGGAGGCCACCTTACCTTGTAGCAGTGCCTTCTGTAAGTTAGTCACCTGAGATAGGAGACATCTTACGGATTCTAGACATCCATGATACAGCTGCCTCCACTTCTGCTAGGCACTACAGACTTCTGCTGTATGCAATGTAGAGAAATCAACATTTCCAGGGCTCATTTCAGCTGAGCTATTTTAGGCATCTTCTTTTGGAATTATGCCCTGTAAGTGCCTATTTTTCTCTAGGGACTGTAAAGTGAACATTGATCACTGGCTCAGAGAGTTTACCAGCTGATTCTCACCTTTAGATATTTATTTTTCTGTAAAATTTGGTATCATCTTAGAAAACACTGCAAGAAATTCATTTTTTTTATCACTAAGATATGCTGACATCATTCAGTGGAGAACAAACTCCTCCATACCCTTGTCTGGATCATGATTCAAGAGTGAAGTGGTCAGACAGTAGGAGAACAGCACCAAACAAAACCAAATCATCAAATAACTCGTATTCTGTAAACAGTGATCTCCACTACCAGGATGCCTGGAGCCAGCTGAAGATGTCATTATGGCCGATGAAGAAAATTTGGCTATTTGCTTATTTTCTCAAAATATATTCATATTTGTAAATATTTGTTGGAGAGAGGTTAGCTGTTTATATCCTTTCTAACTCATTTGCAAAGAGAAAAGCAAGAAAGCTAGAAGTCTCTTTTTTCTTTTTCTTTCTTTTTCTTTTTCTTTTTCTTTTTCTTTTTCTTTTTCTTTTTCTTTTTCTTTTTCTTTTTCTTTTTCTTTTTCTTTTTCTTTTCTTTTTCTTTTTCTTTTCCTTTTTTCTTTTCCTTTTTTCTTTCCTTTTCCTTTTTCTTTTTTCTTTTTCTTTTCCTTTTCCTTTTCCTTTTTCTTTTTCCTTTTTCTTTTCCATTTCTTTTTTTTTCCTTCTCTTTCTCTTTTTTTTTTTTTTTTCTTGCTTTTTCTTTTCCAACCGCACTGCTCTGTTCTCTAAGAAATGGAAAACCGACATGTCTGGCATTGAAATTCAGCTCCAGACTTTGATTAATTCTGAAAAGAATTACAACTGCTTGAATGATAAAAACAAAAAGAAGTTATCAGATAAAAACTCAACGCAATATAACACAAACATATTGGTATAATCCATGGTAATCACGGAGGCAGAAATTAATGTTCAATTAATGGCAAATACAGAAAAAAAAAAAAAGTTTAATTAAATCTAACCATTAAGAAAACTCTTCTGACTGTACGCTGATCTGTAGGTAGGAAAATGCAGTCACTGTCCTTGGGGTTCCATTATTCTTGCAGCAACATCAACTTTTATTTCTTTCCTTTTTCCTCTTTTGCTTAAACACCTCTCATTACTCTCTCTGCCAGTATTACTGAGGGTGTAATTGAAGGAAGAAGTGGACAAAATTGTTCAGACCCTTATGGAAAATGCTGCAGCACATATTTTCATGAATTTGGAAATACTACCAGCTGTCTCTAAAAACCAAAGGTAGTTCAATTTTCTTTTCAACACAGGAGTTTTGAGTTTAAAACAGTGTTAGAATTACAGCATTTACAGAAGAAAAAAGAATTGTTTACTTTGGGAGCTCATAGGTAGAGGAAAACAGGAGATTTTAAAAGGTGTATGTGTTTTTTTGTAGCCTGAAGGTGCAAGAATGACTTAAAATGCTTAGAAATCTGTGTGAAAAAGGCAAATAAGTGGAGGGGACTTTCACTCCTCCTCCCTCAAAAAAAAAAAAAAAAAAAAAAAAAAGCAAGCCCTATTTCTTTTAGGTTTCTATGGCAAAATATAAGCTTTCTGCATGCTTTGGCACCAAAATTAATTAGAAATTGGTAAGAAGAAATTGTGTTACTTGAAGCATGTACTCCAAATGAAGAATCAGAATTTACATAAAAACTTTAACATATTGATTTCAATTTGCATATGACAATTACTTCTGCGGCTGAAGTAGTTAAACATACTTCAGTTAACACACTACAAAATGAAAACGTTTAAAACTTGTGCTTCTTTAATACTAAGAGACATGCAAATAAAATAAGCCACGTTTCAGAGGTCTGAATTCTCCGATTTGGAAAACAGGTGCTTGAAGGTGACTTGTGCTTTAAAAAGAGGAAAACAAGATGCTTTTGTTCTTTGTTTACACTCTGCTGAAAGCCAGAAAAAGGAAGGACAGCAATAGAGGATATTCTGATCTCAGGCAAAGCAGAAGCATACTAGATCAGTACCTATAACAGTAGTTTTATAGATTAAACACTACCATTTGAAGTCATTCAATAATGAAGAAATTATGCACACACCTAGACAATCAACAGCCCTAGTGCAGTTTCTCACGAGTACGATATTGGAAACACAGTATTTTAGAGCAGTTTAGCTCTTTTTAAAGAGCTTAGGTTTTTATGTTTATCAAGTGCTACTACTTGTAATTATTTCATAAGGTTTGCAATATTACCCAGTTACCTGAAATAAACTTCCAGTTCAGAAAAATCCACTCTGTGCGTGACATTTCCCTTAAATATTCAATCACATTCTCCACCTTCCACTTCTTTACTTGAGCGACTATATATAATGGCTACATCCAACAAAATTCACAACAGGGTTCTCAACAGTAAAAATCAGCAGAAGAGTCACTCAGCAACATTTGAAAATGTGATCTTGCATCAGGTTTATTCAAAATAATAACGCTTTTGTCCACATCCTGACCATAAGAAAATTTAGCACAGGATCTCCCAGGTCTGTACCATCACCTGGAGCTGCTGAACAGGTGGGTGGGGATATTTGTATAGGTTTAAGCTGCTTATTGATACAAGATCAAAATGCAGCTACTCACCCTCATCTTTTTAGAGATCTGCAATATATTTATGGTTTGCCAGCAACAGGAACAATCAATCACCCATTAATTCCGGGCTGGAGTGCTGGTAGCTGGGGTGACCCCGGGTGTTTATTTGTTGACAGGTTACTGAACTGTTTGGAAAAGAGGTGATACTGCTGACATTCCCTTCACCACTGCAGGGCTCTGGTGACACATATACCATACATTATGCCTTCCTGCACAGTCTGAAGAAAACATCTCTATGAATGAAAAAATTGCGGGGGGAACACTTTTTTGCTGTTTACAGCATAGGAATAGCAGCAGCAATGGGGAAAGTCTGCATTAGAGCAACAAACTGTACAACGGCTTCTTTTCAAAGTTATTTGGAATACACTAATACTCTTTCCAATATTAATCCTATTTACATATTAAATGGTTGGTTGACTTGACACATCGTGTCCCATTTGCTCCCAAAGTGCGGAAGCAACAAACAGTTTTTAGGACTGTTTAGCCTCAAGGTTTATCCCTGGGCAGTGCCTCCAGGAAGGCTGGGAGAAGGCAGAACTTTCTTTGCCTTCAGAGAATGGTGGTGCTAACATGCAGGAATAGGAAGAGTTCTATATGCTGTTCCGTAGTTACTCATGTAATGTTGACAGCTAGTGAGAAGTACTTCCCCTGTTAAAACCCAATGGAGACTGTTCAGGTGGTAGCCTGTGACCTCTCTATAATCATCCACAGTTCACAATTCCCTGAGGCCCATGTGTTCCTGCAGAAGGTTTTACATATATTTACAAACTTGGTTTCTGATTTTTTTCCTTCTTGGGCCTCTGAAGATATGACAGGCCAGCTCATTAGCATGACAGTGGGGTACACTAGCAGGTATGATACTGAGGTTTGGAGACATGGGTGACAGTAAGATTCTAATAAATAGATAACAAATCTACTCATGTTCTGTTCCCCTTTGGTTTTGGCCAGTGAAAGCTTCAGAGACAGTTAGGAATTACTCTCTTTTTCTCTTCTTCTTTCTGGTTTCTGTGGTATGAAGTATGCATCCCTTGGGATTCTTCTTCAGAAACATGTCAGCTTGAGGTTTCTTTTTATTTCCAGCAAACAAGAAGATAATTGAAACCCTGCCTGAGTTACAGTTATATTTCCTGCTGGAGAGACGGACAGATCCGGCAAAGCACACAGAACACTGAAAAAGTGAAAGAGCATTTTGCTGAGTTTGCCTGTTATTCCCTTCATTCTTTTAACATCTACAACTGTTCCCTGGACTGCACTATAGGTCCTAAAAGACAAATAGTAAGAGATACTTAAAAAACAGACAGGAGCAGATTCTTTTTTGTTTTTCTGTAAGCAGTGAAAGCGCCAAACTCATCAGTCTACAACACAACACACTAGTCTGGCTGCTGAGAGGCACAGAGGGGCGCAGACCCCATGGTCATTCACCACCTGGTTTCTCTGCTGAAAGCCATTGCAGCCGCCTGCCAGCTGTAGCAGCGGGATGTTTGTGCCAGGAACACCTGCCCACAATGAGAGGGCGGATATCCCCATGGTGGGGACTGACTGGCTTTCCAGCTGCCTCTCTGAGAAACTGGGCTCTTCTCTGCTTAGTCCCTTTACAGTGGGACATTCATTTCCTAGTGTATCTGCAATAAGCCTTGCCCCAGCGACCAGGTGGACATAATGTATAACCCATCTGTGAGACATGGCGGTTACAGAAATCTGATATGGTTGTAGGGTATAACGGATTTTTGTCTGACATGATGGGATCAGAACGGATGCTCAGGCTTGGTGCTAGGAGCAACCAGAGCTAGCTGGGGACATTTTTCTCTGCTTCTTTGGAAGTGGGAATGTGTCTGTTTCTCAAAACCCAAAAAATTCCACTGAAATAAAAATTTTATTGGAAGGTGTTTACCAGGCTCCAGACAGGCTCCTCTATCAAATGAAAAAGCCAGCTGCTGGGTAGGGGATACAGACTGTCAAATTTGTGTCCATGTTATGCCCATCTCACAGTCCTCTAAAGGACTGTTGGCAAGCAGCAGCACAAATTTGACACCCCCTGGGGTGTCCAGCACAGAGCAGAGCAGCCAGAGCAGAAGTGCAGGGCTGGACCAGCCATGGGACTCTGTAGGATCTGTCACTATATGGTTAAACTCAGCGAGGAGCTTCCACAGCATGGCCTTGCATGTGAGTGTGCATCACTTACGTGATCAGACAAATACATTTCTTTAAGGGTTTGATGTGGGAACCTCAGACGAAGCCTTGGGTTCTATCAGATTTGAGAAGCCTGCAGAAAAACTGGTACTGTGCTGGATAAGATGTAAATTATGGAAATTCTAGATTTGAGCTCTCTACTAAATTCGTAACTAGGCTACCCTAACTACAAGTAAAAAAATTTCCAAAGATTACAACAGACAAAATACCATTCACTATATTTTTACATGATGATAAAAGTGCACTGAAGTGCTGTTTCTCATTTTCATATTGAAATGGGAAGGTCATCCGAGCATCAGATAATTTCGGTTTTACACTGGTGTTATATTCAAACGTACATGCGCAAATAAAGCATCATTATTCAATTATTTAAGCTGCATTGAGTTCTTTGAAAAAAAATCAAGATTTTGTAATACCTCTTTTAAGCTTATCATGCAGAAATTTGCATTAAAAAAAATAAGGAAAATGAATATTGTGAAATTTCTTGGATTTTTTTTTTTTTTTACAAAAATAAAGATTGCACTCTACTGTGAACCATGAAGAGAAGAGATGTAGTTTTCACAGTCTCAGACTAAACACTGGGTCCATGTGTGTCTTTTTGGCTTCTGTTTAAAAAGGCTAATTGATTGGAAGAGAAAAATGGAAAGAAAAGATTTCATAATTTAACATTAGACCAGTGAAAAAACCAGCTACTGCCTTTTGATTACAAACATGGGAGGTGCAT
The DNA here is from genome assembly GCF_963082525.1 of Nesoenas mayeri. Classification (NCBI taxonomy): domain Eukaryota; kingdom Metazoa; phylum Chordata; class Aves; order Columbiformes; family Columbidae; genus Nesoenas; species Nesoenas mayeri. The sequence goes on from NC_137541.1 coordinate 102,822,194, forward strand.
TTCCTATATGTATGTTATTTTCAGTATACATTGTGCTATTAAATGCACAACCTAACATGTAAGGATGTGAGTGGATAAGGCACTAGAAGAAAAATTGAAAACATAACATAAAAAGTAAAAGAGGAAGAAGGTCAGGTCCTTGAAAGTCTATTCCAAAGTCTTTTTTCCATGAAATAGAGGGGGCAAGAGAGGGTCAAATTTTCTTTACTTTCTCGCCCTAAAATAAGAAAATAGCTGGAGCCGTAATGTGACAGTAATGAAACAACTTATTGAGTGGTGGAGGAAAAGAAAGGAAGCCTCAGCTTTTTCTAACAAACCTTTTGCTCTCAGAAAGTGTGTGTACACTTATGAAGCTGTTTCCTGACAGGATATATTCAACCAGGAAAATATCTTTATGAACTACTGACATTCAACTGAAACCTGTTCACAGCAGAAAAAGGTGTTTTGAGTGACATACAAGTGCAGAAGTGTCATTTCTGTATTTTAGAATTACAGACCAGTAGTCACAGATCTCATTAGAATGAGTGGAGTGCTGAGCTAGTCCTTGGCACCAGCTACTGCAATCTCTGGATTAGGATTGAATTCTCATGGTTGATGTTTGAGGTACTCTGGTTTTAGTCCCATGAGATGACATATCAAAGTACACACAAAGCAGATGTGCTCTCTTGGGGGCATTGGCCTTTAACCAAGCCAGCTCAGGTGTGCAAGGTGTGCATCAAACAGCAGCAAGCTGAGTTGCCCAGTTATCACCTTTTTTGGTGGATTTATCAATCCATGTTGAGTTTGATAATGTCATAATGCCCTTGAATCTGCACCCAAGCTAGCTAGTTATTCTTGCTGAGACAGCTCAAACCGATGAGCTGTCATCATTTTGACTTCAATACACACTGTCACCAGCCTATCCTTTGAAATATCACATTTTTTATTGCCCTGATACTTCACAGGTCACAGCTTCAAACGTGTGTCAGGTTTATAACACATCATCCTACATGTCCTCTCCAATAGGCAACAACATTCCCATAGAATGCAACATCAGAATCCTGGTCTCCCACAAGTACAATAGCTTGGGATGCAATACTAGAGCTTAATTTGTTTTACATATGGAAGACTTTATAGAGTTTAAAATTTACTACACACATCTCCATGCTGTGGTTGGATTTTATGGAAAGACTGCAGGGCTACACGATAAAAAATATAATTCAATTCCTGAGTGGTTCACTGTACAGTAAATGCTGGAAAAATCTCTTTGTGTAAACAAGAACACCAATAATGCTTGTAGAGTGACAAGAAGAGTGTGGAACTCATATACAAGCAATAAAAAAACCTACCTATCTCAAGACACAGGAGGAGAAAAGCTGCATTTTACCATGAAATAGGAGAGTCATTTCAGCATACTATGCAATAGGCAGAGCAATCACTATCATTCAGATGCCACTGGAAGAAGTTGTTTCTACCATCAAAGTGCTGATCCACCTCCTTCACTGCAGCCCCTTGCCCATTGCCCCACCACCTTCAAGTCCAGTAAAGAAATCTCTTAAAACAGAGCAGACATCTTTTCAGACCACAGTGCATAAACCAGTCACACACTACGTGTAAACACAGCCACTGGTGTCTATCGGATACAGATACAGAACCAGTTAGCTCACTATAGAAATAAAGAACAACTTAGTCAAAGTCACTGAAGCTCTAACAAGACAGTTGAGACAACCTGGGTCGGCAGCTTAGCACCAGCCACCGCAACTCCCTGTGCCCATCATCTATGGGGCAGATGAGCAGCTCTGACAGTGGGAGCTGTGGGTCTGAAAGCTCCCCAGTGTGCTGAGAGCTAAATCCTGCTGTTGGCTCATCCAGCACCCCAGCAGCTCTCCCAATTGCCCATCGGGTAGTGCTAGTTACAGGTCTTTAAACTTGTTAATAGTAGTACTTCCTAATTGTTCATTTGTGAGTACTTTAATTTCTCCCCCAAATTACTTCACAGGCTACACATCTGTTACTATGATTTACACCACAGTGGAAAGTACGTCTGGGGAGGCTGGGAGAAGCCACATATTTATGCTCCCTCCACACTGCAATCAACCTGCTTTTTCCTGATTTTTCTCAGCCTTCTCTTTTTCTCTTAGTTTCTTTTTTCCACTTAAATCACCTCTTTGCACCCAGAAGGAGAAATGCTACAACCAGATTATTAGATCTAAATTTGCCTCACCCCATTCAATATTGCAAGTGGCTGAAGAAAAGAACTTTCTCTGGGGCTCAACTATGTTTATTTTCCACCACTTGCAGCAGCAGCAACCATGTCTCTTGAACCTGTCTGTCTTCCACCCCCTTGGCAGCCTGGGAAAGCTGTGCCCTGTCAGTCACAGCCTGTGTGATGTTCAGCTTCTTGGGGAGGATGTCAGTACTGTTACAGGGAGGAGAAAATAACAGGGCAGCAGGAAATAACCAAGCCTTCCAAGGCCACAGGTGAGGCCCCAGGTAGCAGTTAGAGCAGGGACCAGCTGATACAAAATCCTGCTCCTCTTTCACAGCTACTGTCCTTCCTCTTTTTGGTTCTCATGAGGGAGGAGACAGGTTCTCCAAGCTGCCCCACACATTGAATATAAGCTATATGCCCGATATTTGCCTTCCTCATGTCTCTGTGGGGCAATTACTCAAATTTTTCTGAAGTGTTTCAGGAGGATCAACATTTTATTCCAAAAACAGAAAAAGAAATGTGCCATGCAACAGTTTGGCAAGCAAAACAACTATATTGCTGTTAAATATTTTGATTTGTTTTCCAGGAGGACTCACTTTTAATGAACCTTAGAGATGCTAACAAGAATGTCTCTGGCCTTACAACATCATCTCCCTGCAGACCATGTGCTTCTTTTCACTTGAAGTGTATGGTTCTCACTGGCATTTTCAGAGCTTCGTTTCTGACAACTTTTGTGCTTATAAACATCACTCTGGTTATGCTTGTATCAATACTTTCTTGGTTAATTTTCAGGGCATTACTACAAGTTGTTCACGAGCCCTCTGATGCACAGTACCACCATTGGATGTTAGTAATTCTGGATTAAATCTTTCAACAAATGTGAATTTAAAACCTTCCTGTACATAAGGAGAGGTCAGCTGTAGTGCTAGTCAGGCTTTCCTCAGGGCCATCTCTTAAAATGTATGTTTAAAGTAAGTTGGCATTTGTTTCACAAGTTTTTGGGAATTTTTATCTGATACCTTTGTGCTGTGTACAACTATGTACCATATAATATTTCACTTAGAATACATTTGCTTTGGGAAGTCAAACCATGCATTTTTCTCTCTTGTCCTTTTGACTGAGTGTTTTGGCAGATGTGACAAGGAGAACTCAAAAGTGTATATCTAGCCTGAAAGAAAAACAGATGATCCATTTCTGGCTTACTCTCTTTGTGTTAATGTCATGGTCGAGACGGACAAACAACATAGACCAAGTTCTTCCAGGACAAAAGTAGTAGATGCCATTTATTGCCACAAGTGCATTTTTATACAGTTTCACCAATTCATGTGTCTCTTCACTATTGGTTACAAGTTACAGCAGTAACATCTCATTGGCTAATTTTGCTATCATCAATGTTACTCTTCTACTTCCTTCTCTCTCACGGGTACATCTTTAACATCTCTGGATACTCCTTTACTCCCATCTTTCTCATGGGTAGGCCTTCATATCTTCAAGGCTAATTTCTGTTCCCATGCCCTCTGTCAGGGAATCCACGAACCCACCATAGTCCCCCACATGTTAAGCTGGAGTATTTCAATCATGGCATAAAAACAGATTAGGTAGCTACTCTGGCTTTGTCTGCAACACTTTTATGCCATCCTTAACAATGTCTAGGACACCTTTGGTCCCTTGGAAACAACTTTCTACTGGGGAAATAAAACTATCAACCTCAAGACAAACAAGTGTGCAAAAAAGGATGGGATGAGTAAGTAACCCACAAGTTTGGAAATCCCACATGTAAGGAAGGAGAGAAGGAGAAAATCATGACAATGCCAGGGAGAATTACAAAACTGAATTCAAGTATCTGATGAGGTTACTCAAGGCTCTGGTCTAACACAAGTCTGCAGCCTTGCCATGAAGAGGCAGTGCCTCCCTTGTGCTTACCTGGCACCAGAACTGGAGCCCAAATGGCCTCATAACGGGACGGGTCAGGGAAGTGACTGAGCTGCAAGATACCTTTTGTGGTTGAATTTGATTTAGAAAGAATAATTCCGTGTCCTGTCCTTTCCATGGAACAGTAGGTGAGCTGGTGCTAACACAAAAGATATAGCAGAAATGAGATCTGCAGGCCTTCCTTTCGGTAGCTGTGTGGATTTATCTTAATGTAAATGATTGTGCAAGCCAATAACTACCTTGAAGTCTCTGAAATTCCTTCCGTTCTTTGCAAAATTTGATACCAGTTGTGTGATAAAGGGAGATCCGGCAAATAGACATACACATATAATTATGTATATACACACACAAAATTATATTAACATTATAGACCCCAACAATCTCAAATATCTTAATTTTATAAGACATCAACCTTAGCTTATACCAGTCCTGGAAACTAGAGTATCAACCTTCAGCTCAAAATTCCTTTTTCTCCCACTCGCTTTGTGCAACTACTGTAATCTCTGAAGACGCAGTTTCCCATAATGAATTTTACATTGTATGAACCCTCTGTGTTCTCTTGCTTTTCTTGGGGATTAGTCCTGGTAAATAAATTACAACTAACAATGAAGGCCTAAATTAAGACCTTAAAATATATACTTTCATACTCTGCTAATAGAAGTGGTTCTGAAACCAACAGCTAACCTCAGCCTTGCTCATGGCACCCTCTTCTACTGGTCTGTAACCAGGCTCAGGGGAGAACTGTGTAACTAGAGAGACCCAACACAGTATATAGCAGCAGCCGGGGAGGGAGGCTAACTGACTCAGGTCCTGGAAGCAGTGTCAGAGTGTCATTCTGCTCAGACAAACTAGCAGGCCAAAGAAGAGGACTGTGTGGCACAGGAGCAGTGCTGCATCCCCAGCCTATGCAGCTTCTGATGCAAGACTCTTTCCAAGCCCTGATATCTAAAGTTAGCTTTTGCTTGCCTTCTACCAGTTTAGGAAATACAGAATGCTTAGTTTGGCTGCTCTTTTCTCAATATTTTGACACACTTTATATAATCCATAAATTTTATTCACACTGCTTTTATATTTGCTCTTCCAGTAATTTATCAACCAGTATTTAATAAGGCTGACCTTTAACTGATCTCTGCAAAATCGCATTTGAAATACTTCTATTCAGTGATAAATCTTCCATGACACCACTTTGATATATACCAGCTACCAAGTGCCTAAATCCATTTAATTTGCACTTAATCAATATGAGATAGTGTTGACTTCTTAATCACAATAAAAGCAGTTCAGTGCTCTACAAAAGGCAGCTTCTGTGGTATGTAAACAATTGCTTTAGTGAACCAAACTTATCTCATCAGAAGAATGAAAACAGACCCTCATGCCATAAAAGCTGCTTGGTTCATATTCTCATCTTTAAAATTTTAAATAATTAAATCCCACATCAGCATTCTGATTTTCATCCTTCTGTCTAGGACTAATGTCCTGGTTGGTCTAATAGTTTCAGTCACTCCACCTGTCACTTCCAGCTACTTGTAGGACCTTAGTGCACAACTGCGTGCCTGGAGCTTTCTTGCTGTCAGATAGGTAATTCACATTTTCTCTCTGAAGCATATGATACTAATAGATTCATCTAGTAATATTAAAAGACTTTTCCAAATTCTTAATAACATCCTCTCCTGAATATTTATAGCTGTGTTATTAATCCAAGTAACATCATGAAAGGCAGAAAATGCTATAATTTTAGCATATGCAGACATCGCGACATAGCATGAGTACCCAAAATCCTAGACACAGAAAATCTTTGCTGAAAATCTAGAAGAGCTTTGTTTTTGCAGTTTTATAAGGCATAGTGCTTGGAAAATTCTCTTTCTAAAACATCAGCAGTGACGTGGGAGACTTATGATTTTGTGAACCTATGAGCTCTTGTCGGGCTGTTCTTCAAGTTTCTTACCCAAAAAGTTTCTTGTTTCTTTCTTGTTATAATCTCTGTCTCTCCCTTTTTAACATTGGCTGCCTACTATGAATGTACTGCTTAAGAGTTGTGAAGATTGTATAGATAAGAGAATTGTTATGAAGGAAGAGTAAGAATGAAAAATGAATAGTGAAGACATCCCTACTGCCCATTTCTCTACAACAGATCACAAAGCCAGTTCTGCCATCCCATCACATGTCTTCAGGAGAGAAAAGAAACAATGCAGGCAGGTTCCAAAGATATGGACATAGGAAAAGATCCATAATTAATACCTAGATGCAGAAAAAGATCAATTTCTATAACAAGAATATAATGTTTCTTAGTATTTTTTTGGGGGAAATGCCATTTCTGAATTACCAAGTTGCCACATCTTGGTTGCAGCAGCTGTAACTTAAGACGAATAGGAAATTATTTTTTTTTTGTTTCTTAGTGCTGACCTGATGCTTTCTCCCTTTTTGTAACCAGTTGTTTTGATGACAACAACCCTGAGTAATGGAGTTACTCAAGGGACTAGGACACCTGGGAGAATGTGTAATGAATAGTCATATCTGGTTTTCACAATCAGCCTCATTTAACTTAAAAATGAATGGAACAGGAATACTGTGAAGTATATTATATACAAGCAATGACAACAAAACTAGATATTTTTTCTTAGTTGTTTTTGCCATAACCACAAAAGTTCTGTTGAGCAAAAAGTCTAAATTCAAGCTTAACATGCTGGAGGTCACAAGCAAAAGAAAAGAAGCTCATAGTGACAGACAGAAAATTAATTCCTCCCATCTGTAGGTATGCAATTCCACAGCAGTGACAGAAAACAATTCAGGATGTTAGCACCTCATTTTCAGCTGTCATTTAAAACCTACTAGTCCATTTAGTCTACCTGACCTCCAGTTATGTCAGATGCATTTAGCTTGCTTTGGAAATATCCACTGAAAATTTTTCTTTAAGGGCACTGAAAACCTGAGAAGAAAAAGTTCAAAACATCTCAGAAACATTTCTGTCATTTGGTTTTCACAGAAGAGTGATGAAATGGTTAAAGTTTAACAACATAAGGTTTAGCCACATATACAGTCTGGCCATAGCATTTGGAATTAACTGCAGCCTATTCAAAATCTGGTATTTTCAATTAACTGGAGCTTATTCACATCTGGCAAACTAGCAAACAGAGTAGGAGAGTGTTACAGCAGCTTAGCGGAAGCCTGCCATGAATATACATTTGGACAGCGTGTGAGAGCATCAGTGTCACTCTGGGAATGTTCCTGGCATAGTAAAAGAAAAACATCAAAGATGTTAGTGATTTAAAACTGCCTCCAAGAGTGCAATCTGTAGCGACAGGAAATGGCAAAATTATTCTCAAAGGGACTGCGAAGGTCCATCGTGATAGTGGGTCCCACACATAAAGCTTATGTTTTGTCAAAAAACTCACTACAGCAAAATATTGTGCAGTTTTTGGCACAAATTCAGAAACAAGCCTTCAGTGCAGTTCAGAAGCTGCAGGAACCAAATCAAGTTTGGAAAGGACAGCTCTAAAGGAAGCGTTTTCATGTGCATGGTGCATCTAATATTTTAAAAGGCTACTGTAACCTAGATACCAGCATTTAAAAAACAACAAAAGACTAATAAGGTCTGAAGATGGAACCCTGAAGAGCTATGAGAAGAGAAAAAAAAAAAAAAGAGCAACCAGAATAACTGTCATAGACCTCTGCCTAAGACTAGTCCAAACATGCCAAAATAATACTCATGGTAACCCAGCAGTGCCTCTTCAAAGTTGACATTGCCTCAGTGTGACTGACGGAATCAAAAGCCACCAATAAACACAGAGAAAGGAAAAGACACAACTTTGATCTCAGGGTAGACTGAAAACTATTATTGTTCATGAAATGACTATGTGTAATTTCCATGCACAATGCACAAATGCAAATTCTCATGGAGTATGTTATTGAAGCTTAACTGGAGGAATTAATTGACATAGGCTTTTGCAGTAGGAAAATCTGTTTATAGGATGTGTCATTGCAAACCATAGAAACAGCCCCTTAAGCTCCTTTTTCAATTCTTAGGCTGAACAACCGAACAGCTGAAATGTATTTTAAAGAAACTATGTAAGTATTCGGGGACAACAGACAGAGTAAATTTCTTGTCACAATCTGAATCCTATTGGTACACAGAGCCTTGTAGGAGCACTTCATTATAAAATATGATTCTGATTACTCTTTAACATTTTGATATTACTCCACAAAAATGAATTTCATATAGAAAGGATAAGACAATGGTTACACTCCATCTTAACTTGGCTTTACACTTTTGGGCCATTCCACTTTACCCTAGACCAACCAGAGATGAAGTCCCTGGCAAGGTGGGAGAAGACCTACTATACTAAGTTCCATTTGTTTCAGTGAACTCTTCCAAGCTCTAGAGATCACAAGAGTGGCACAAAAGGCCTATAGCAAGGCTGAATTCTTGATCTACTTCTTCTTGCTGAGTCATGCGATCTATTCCTATAGAAACTAAATAATATTTACTCACAATCAATTACTGTAGTCCTGTTATGGCTTGGAGGCATCAAAATGGACAGCAACAACCAAAAGTCTAAGGAAGAAAACAGATTTTCATGTATATTTCCTTGTGACTTAGGTACTTATTTTTATAGCTCTTGGAACAAAGTACAGGTCTGGGCCATTTGCAGATAAGCCTTTGATTTGTTTGCTCAATTAAAAACCAATCCTTAACACTCTTGAATTTCCCATGTGTCCAAAAGATCATTCCAAACAGCTGCAGCATTTGGCACAGGGGCCCCTCATGGAGGTGACCACATCAAGAAACACTGCGGAAGAAAAAGGGCATATGCTACAAGATGGTGGTGGTGGAGGAGGAAGTGTGCATTTGGGATGCAGACAGCCTGCAAAAGCCAAGGGGATAATTCATTTTATATCAGGATTTTAAGAGCATCTTAATGAGTGTATCTGAAGTAAGCATTGATAAGGTGTAACAAAATATAATCCAAACTACTGCCCTAGCTGTCTGAACACAACTCCTCCTTCTTATCCCTCCCATACCCTGAAGCCACTTACAGTCCTGTATGCATCAGCAGACTGGATATAGGATTAAGAGAACCAGACTAAAGTGGAAGGCAACAGGCCCTTTGACTTTAGGTTATGCTCTGGCATGTATCTTCATACTCACAGAACTGCATTGCAAGAGTATGTATACTCAATTCACCTTTCAGTCTTTAAGTCTCCTTTCAGCCATACTAGTTGAGTGCAGTCCTTTTGGACCCTTCGTAGGCAAGCTCCAGCAATACGGCCAAGAAACCAAGCAACTTACTGTGCTCTAGTTTCTCACATTATTTCAAAATATGCAAGTGTTAAAAAGCAGAAACTACGTTAACAGCGGAACTTCTAAAACACTGTTTCTTCTTATAACAGCTTTCCAGTACCTAAAGAGGATCTACAAGAAAGCTGGAGAGGGACTTTTTCAAGGGCATGTAGTGACAGGACAGGGGTAATGGCTTTAAACCGAAAGAGGGTAGATTTAGATTAGATAAAAGGAAGAAATTCTGCACCATGAGAATGGCGAGGCACTGGAACAGGCTGCCCAGAGAAGCTGTGGATGCCACATCCCTGGGAGTGTTCAAGACCAGGTTGGATAAGGCTTTGAGCAACCTGGTCTAGTGGAAGATGTCCCTGTCCATGGCAGGGGAATTGGAACTAGATGAACTCTAATGTCTCTTCCAACCCAAGCCATTCCACGATTCTATGATTCCCTGATTCACATTTACTGGGGGCCCTCATTTCGTGATAAATTGCTGCTCTTCCTCAGAACTTGCAAAGATGGATGTAGAATTTACATTATTAATAGAAGTCACTGATTTTTTTCATAGGCATTTGAGTCAAGATATTGTTTTCTTCAGTTTACATGCTTTTTCCCCCATCAATTTAGCAGGAGATCTGTGCCTTTCCTTAAAACGTAACTTTAAAGATTTTCAGCAGCTCTTGAAAGAGGCTTGTTTAGGGTACTGTGCATGTATTTGATGTAACTTATTACCTTATGTTTTTAAGCAGACTCTCTAAGTATGCTTTTTTCCAAGTAAGTAAATTTGAAATATCTGTAATATGAGACAGCAATACCTGTAGTATATTGAGAGAAATATGAAGGCACGTCTTTCCCAAATGAAGCTAGCAAATTCATTCTTTCAGAAAACAAAAACAAGAACACTTTGTGTATAATAGTGCTTATCTACTGTTACACAAACTTGAGAAAAAAAGGGAAACCTCATTAGACATTTTAAAATCGTACGAAGGAATGACTCACTTCAGTTTTCTGAAAAGGGTCACAGCACTCTGTCTTCCCCATTGAATTCAATTTTGACCTACTGGGGATGCATACATGTTATCAAATCACACAAATGTTATCAAATCACATTGTTTTAGTACAGTGAAGTTAGTTGTCTTTATACTTTCTATGTCACAAGAACTCCCAAATAAGAAAATTATCATCAGCAATCTAAAGTATGTAACATACTAGAAGAGTTAAGAAGACTAAACTGTCTTTTCACACACAGTATTGATTCTTTCAGGAAGAAAATGAGTTAAATTGGTCTGTAGAGAGGAATCTTGTCATACCATTCCCTATGATGTGTCTACTAGGCATGAGATAGACAAGTTATCATTCCATTTATGCACTAATAGATGAGACTTTCATTTTTTAAAGCATAACTATATATACATAAGTAGTATCCATGGTTTCATAATATTTTCCCTTCTTTATCCACATATGGAAGAGAAACCATGAGACAAAACTTACTAAACATGGCAGGGAATCTGATTCAGGCAGGAGACGTAAAAGAAAAATCACCAACAGTTGTCCATGTTTGAGCTTTTTAGCCTTTTTCCACCAAAGAGAATGTAGCAGAAGATGAGGAAAGAGAGGCTGAGTTAATTTACTTAATGTCAGCAGACACGCTGATTCCAAGCTGAGGGAGGCTGAGCGACAGGCATCGCATGCCAGGAAGATAGCGATTTTCTCATGTCTCAAGCACACAGAGAAACTGCAGATTGGCAATCAAGAACTTGAGGATATTTGTACTGCTTCAAGAACAAAAAAAAAAAACATAAAGGAAGTAGCCATTGCCATTGTTGTTAATTAAAGGTACCAGGAGACATGGGCAAAACATAGTTAACCCCTTTCCCAATTCTACCATTTTATCCTGTATTTCTCCAAACAATTCTTTGTCACAATTCATGAAGATGAATGCAGACAACATGGAATCAAACAAAACCTCTGGTTACATCCCTGCTGGCTGCAGAATGGTAGGTTGTGCATATTCAGGAAATGGGAAGAAAGACATTGACACCATAACCATTATTGGGATGCCAATACTGCCAACAACATATAGCTGGATTGCGGCACCTCCCATACATCCGCATGCTAAAAGTGAGCAATTTTATGAAAAGTAAAGCCTGCACAGACAATGATCTATTAGTCACATTACAAAAATTTTAAGTGCCCTTCTAAGCAGCTAGAGACAGAAGACACGAATAAATAAACACCTGAGAATCTGATGAGTAATCAAGTGCTAATACAGAAGGGTTTTCCCCTCACCCAAGACTATAAAATACTGTGGGTCATGTTATAACAGTACCATAGCACAGAGTTTTACAATGACATTTAATTATTATTTCTGTGGTGAGGGGACTGCTAATTCCTGTTGGCCATATTGGGTCTTATCACTTTTGTAGATTGAACTTGGTAAGGGTTTACTTAACAAATTAATATTGAACTTTATTTTCTAGCTAGTTTGGGGTTAGCAAACAGGTTTCATTTTATTGGCTTCCACAGGTTGCTTTTGGTTTTGTTATGCTTCAATAAAATGTCTAGGTACAGCTCTGGGTGTTTGCTCAGCTGTAATGAACAGAGCATTTAAACAGAGAATTTTAGTAAATCCACAAAAGAAACAGCAGAAAACTTCATGGTGGAGCAGTTAGACTCCCTGAATTCCAATAAAAATGCACCTTTAACATTATTTTGTCCAATATCTGGAAAAACTGAGTGTAAACTACAACGAAACTTTAAAGAATTAAAACCAGTCCCCAAGTCAAGCCTTCAAACTGGCTACCTCAACAACAATAGCATTTGACACCTGGGATTCCCATAATTTTTCCTCTTTTTTTTTTTTTTTTTTTTTTCCTTTCTTCTTGTGCAGTTTTCCTTTTTATTTATTTTTTCTTGTGCATGTGATGAGCCAAACCAAGAGGACAACCTCCCTGACTGATTCAGTTCCCTGAGCTGCTCTAACACATCCATGACCTAACTGGTCAGTAAGTTACAGTAACAGAATGGAGAAACTGTATGGTAGGATCCATCACAACACGTTTGGAAAGGAATGTCTGTTGCAAGAGGCAATGAAAGCATACCTGAAACTTCCTCAAGCTGTACTTTATCCTACACAAGCTAACATCCTCATTGCCTGATCCTGCAGACAACATTGGCAAGGCCTAGTTAGAAGCCAGATGGAAGCACTGAGCTGGCACCAACAATTGATCAAAGCTGCAACCTGTTAACACCATCCTCGAAAGGCAGCAGTTCTCAGACTCCTACTCTTCCAAAAATCTCCTGAGCTTTTAATGTGTCTAAGTTCTGTGTGTCACAGTGTTTCCATGCCTGCAGCAGTTCCTCGATCTCAGAGTCTCCCAGCAGCACTGCTGGTGTGTATCTGTTCTTCCTTTCTGCTTCTGCTGTGCACAGTAGATATATCCTCAGGCTCCTCTGTTGATAACCAATGGGCAGTTCAGTATATATAAGTATTTTTTTGTGTGTATGAGAGAGAGATCGAATCCTCTCTTTTCCTTATGACAAGGCCACACTTTGTAACCTTTATCATTTTGGTATGCCAGCCTTTCACATGCAACCATAACTGGCCAGTCCAGTCCCACATCAAAAATGAGTAGGAAGCTTAATCACATGAGAAAGAGATGTCATCATCCCCATATCTCTCACATTTTTTTTTTTTTCAAATACAAGCCTCTTTAATGTGGCTAATTCAAAATACATATCAGACCCTCTTTTGACAGCTGGTGTTCCGTAATACCTGTCAAACTGGATAACCCATCAATGATATGGCTTTTGAAGGCCCCAGAGTGCAAAAAAGAGGTGGCGCTGACCATTATTGATATGACTGGAGGACTGCAAGACGTTGTCAACTACAACATGTCTGTGAATGGGAGAATCAGCAACAAGATTAGCAAAAATGTAGGTGGACCAGCAAAGTTTTCTCTATCATCTAACATGATGGATTCAACAGTAATAAGGGTTTCTCCAAAGGAGCCACGCAACCACTGATAAGCTGCTGAAGTGTCAGTTGACTAACCAACAGGCAGTCTCTTATCTCCTGCCTCTTTCCTCCCTCCACAACAGTAGCGATAGGAAAGAAAGTACCAAACCAAAATGGTTTCATTTTTTCCATTAGGAAATTCCCTGCAGAAAGCATTTGAAAGTTTCTCTCTGAAGAAAATCCAAATAAACAAAAGATAAAATGAAACAAAAAATCAAAGAAGCAAGACACTTCCCTTTATCAATAGTCTTTTCCATGCCCAAAGTCATACAATTAATATTCCTGAAAAGAGCCTTGTCTTTGATTTTGATGCTGGCAGATGTTGGTCCATTTATGACAGCCATGTAGTTCACAAGTAGACAAAGTCACTGTTCTATTTTTAAAGCTAAATCCTTAAATTATAACTCACTGAATACATGTTTCAACAGTTTTTATGCAGTGAGCATAAAAGTCACAACCTCAGTTGGCTCTTTGGACTCATTTGAGGCCTTCTTATCCTTCATTTCTGGAAAAGAAGAGTCACCCACAGCAGTACTTTTCTCTGGGGTGTTGGGTTCAATGGTTGGAGTAATGACAATAAATTCATCAAAATCTGCATGTTAGGCTATGGAGTGGGGCTGTTTCTACATGCCTGTTTTGTGTACTTTGTATTTCTTCGTAATTGCTTGAAAAGCTTGGTTGTATTTCAAGCCCACGAGTAGTCAGAAGAGTTGGCTGGAAATTGTCTGGCAGAAGTGAACTGTCCTTCTGCTTTCTCTTACCTGCCCCTGCACCTCATTCTTTCTTCTTGCAACATTTCTTCAAAATATTTAACCCAGCCCTCCCTCCTGCCCACCTTGTTAGATGAGTCAGCAATGATTGGCCAGATAGAGCAGGATCCATCAGTAGCCTATTGTACAACAAAGGGTTAAACAGCTAACAGAACCTGTCACTTCCAGAGGTGAGAGAAAGTACCTCTCTGTAATTGCCACCATAATCCCCTGAGCAAACACAGGTTTCTAACCCCTCCTGCTTATTCCCCATATGCCTTTGGCAAACCACTTGTAAATTTAATTGCTGAAATCACTCAACTAGCAGAAAAGCTCCCAACAGCTTCAGTGTATTTAGGACTTTATTGTAGATGTGCTACTGTCATTTGTCTCCAACACAGCTGAGCACCTCTTTTTGAGATTGACAAAATGACGGTGAATTGAAAGTATAATCCTTCATTCTCTTGGTGCTTCAGTTGCTCAGAGTCTAAACAGAGGTGGGATTTAAGCCTCATGTGGTTTGCAAGTGTCCCTAGTTGTCTGAGCATCATTTTAGTCACAAAAAGAAAATGGTAGTTTTGCATCTGGAACAGATCCTCAGTTCAGTCTGTTGCTCAGTGCTCCAAGAGCTGTATCAGACCAGTGGAAGTATGACAAAGGATCTAGAGCTACTGCAAACTAGATCACATTGATCAATGGAGAAACCAATGTACATAAGTACAATTTCAATGCCTGTCACCATCATGGTCTGACTTGGCCAAAACCCTTTATTATCTGTTGAGGTCTATTGTATTCATATCTGCAGTATCAATGGAGGTTTGTTGAACTCTTAGCATTTTTCATAGCAAATATCAAATATGTTTTAAAAATACACATCATAACTAACAATATATATTTTATAGTCCTCTGTTCAGGAACTACAATGCATGCAGGAAATTGTGCACATACAATGACCAAGAAATGTAGAGTCATTATAAGGATTGCATTTTTTGCCTTGCACTTTTCAGTTCATGCAATACCTCATGTTACATTCAAAATATGTTGAGCTGCAAATAAACCTTCTTACTGAGAAATGGTATAAAAGATTATCCATAACAAGAATAGCAGAACTTGGAAGTTACAATACTGTACTGAGTACTTCTAAATCCCCAATAATTGCAGATTTCCTATAATTTCTATAACAGATTCAGTATACTTTTTTATAAATCCTCTTGTACTTAACTGTAGTTTTAGGACTGCAAAATAGAATTTCCAAATATTCAACATAAGCTATCCAATATAATTAGTTCATCTTTTCTCTGTGTATTGAAAGTCCAGCAGAGTGTCTGTGTATGCAGTTACCCCAGCTGTGTGACTGCTCAGTTCATGGCCTTTCCAAGGTGCAGGGTGTGATTCACCTCAGAAGCCAAAAGGAAAGTAGGCACCACTAAATAGAGAGATTCAGCTATACTTTGCAGAAGTTCCATCCAATTGATCTTGTCTCAGCTCTAGGAACGCCACTTCTTGAGCTCATTACATGAACAGTTTGAAAGTAGCCTTTCCTGTCTTAGAGCTACACAGCATAACACTCAGACATGTACTTTATCGATAACATGATATTGTCAAATGTGAAAAGCATTTAGCTGAAATTCATGGAAAAAAGTCAGTATTTGGCCACATTGTTTGACAGTCTAAAGGACACAAGAGATAACGCTTTAACTTTTACTCACACATAGTTTGCTTTATAATGCATTTAAAATATTTACTTTTTAAACCCTTTATGAAGTTACAAGTATTCTTCATCACAACCTACTTTTAAAAGCATCCTATTTATTGCACAGGCTCTATCTCGGTAGCCCTGGTCTCACCTTTTACAATTATGGTACCAAATCTACTTTGTTTCCCTATGTCAGCTATAGAATGATACAAAACCACCAAAGTGCTGCAAACATCCGTTTGCAAACAGCTTTAACACTCCATACATTGGCTGAAAGTTACTAGAGCACAGTTTATTTTTATGACAACTTCAGTCTTCCTTATTGCAGTACCATTTATTATGCTCAAAATAATACAATTCTGATTGCTGCAACTAATTAGCAGCTTAAAGTAAACAGAAAAAAAAGAAAGGCTGAAAGACAGTACTTATTAACTTTATTTGTATGACGAGGGGAGGAAAGAATTATCTAATGCTTCATCCATTTTTCCATTAAGGCCTAATTTAAGACATTGAATCATGAATGCATATTAGGAGAACAATTTACAAGCAGAAATGTGTCTTCAAATTATTTGAAAATAAGTCAGTTGCAACAACAAATGACGAGGTACCCAAAGGATGTGTAATGCCCTTGTTTGTCACCACCTCCCATTGCAATTCATACACTTGAAGGGAAATGATATATATACATTACATATTATATGATACTGCATATATGATTAGATTTTTCTTTGTTTACAAAGTTATTTTCATTCATATAAGAGTCGTAGAAACAAGAGACAACCTTGCAGATGGATGAAGAAGACAATTGGGGAATTTCAGCAGAATATATAGACTATGTTTACCCAAATGAAACAACCAAACGCCAGACCAATTCTGGAGACATATTGAGGTCAGCCCTCACCCACTCAGCTTCCTTCGATGCCTCAGCTTTTCATGTTCAACATTCTAAAGGGTGCTCAAAACATTGTACTGCATTGTTTATTTTTAAGCTTGAACATAAACAGGAAAAAAATGCAAAGGTTCTGTACACTGAAATATCTTGAAGATGCTCCTTTATACAATCTGCCAGAATACACAAATGCAGGCAAATTGTGGATTAAAGACTCTCATCTCAGTTTAACCCCTGGCTTAAGTATCCAATCAGAACCCAGCATACCAAGGAAAATTAACTTCTAATTTTCTACAGGGGACAAAGTGCAAATACAAACTGTTTAAGTGTTTGCCAAGCAGAAGTGTCCGCTTTTATCATTACACTTGAGGAGAAAAAAACAAGCAAACAAACAAACAAACAAACAAACGAAAACCAAACCAAACAAACAAAAGAACCCCCATAAGCTGGCATACAGACATATACTTGGCAACTTGAAACTAGGATAGGTGAGTCTGACTCCAGAGAAGTCTGTGGCAGAATGCAACCCCCCCTCTCTCCCCCTCTCTGCCCCCTCTCTCCCCCTCTCTCCTTCATCATGGAGAAGTGGGCACATCTCCTCTCTTTCTCTGCTACTTGAGGCTAACAGCTTCTTTTGTTTGGCCACAGAGCACCCTGGCCAGGGCCATTAGCAGAGCCGCTGGGCGCCTGCGCCCAGTGTGGAGGATGGTTTTGGGAGGCTTCAGGAGCACCCACAGCCAATGTGGGGGGTGCAGAGGAACTTCAACAATACCTACAGTCAGGTCTGATCAGATTACAAAAACGGGATTCTCGTCGAGACTCCACCCATTGTCACGGGTCTCTTGGAGCACGAGCAAGATGCTGCCGCCGAGAGCCCCCCTCCCCGGGATGGAGACTCCGCTTGCCTCGCCACCACAGCTGTGAGTAAAACTTCTCGCAGAATTGCGAGTATATTTATACTTTCCGAGCACATATGCATGTATAACTCTCCGTGCTCCATATGAGCACGTGTAAAATTTACCCTCGCAGAATCACGAGTGTATTTTCCTTCCATGCGCATATGCATGCGTAACTTTCCATGCCCATTTGCATACGTACTTTCCGTGCTTAATACAAGCATGCGTACCTTCCGTGCACATTTGCACGTGTACTTTAAATTATTTCCTCGCACAATCGTGAGTGTATTTTCCTCCCGTGCTTCCACGTAAGCACGTGTAATATTCCGTGCACATTTGCACATGTAAGTAAATTAACTCTCACAGGATTGCGAGTGTATTATAAATTTACCCTCGTGGAATCGCGAGCGTACACTTCCCGTATTCACTACAAGTACGTGTATCTCTTTAAAAATAATCCCGCACTGTGTTTAGGCAAGTGTGTACTTCTCCGGGACTCAGGGGCGACTCCGGCATTGTTTTGAGTGAAGCCATGTGCATGCACTCTGTGGACCGCCTGTTGTATTGGTTGCTGCCCCTAAATAATTTTCCTCAACTGATATCCGAACCTTTATTTAAGTCACCTTTGGAGTGCTAAAACCCTGTTTCTCACCAGCTTAATAAAAGTTGTTTTGGACCCTGTTGTCCCTTAAATTAACCTCAGGGTGCATTCCGTGACAAGTCTAAATTCCATTGTGCTACCACTTTACATGAGGAGAACAACAAAGTGTGACTTCTAGATTGGATGCCAGGACAATAATCTCCAATCAAAAGACAAAACATGAGATGTAAATTTCTGAAATGTTAATATCTAAACAATATCACACATTGATTTTTTGCAGCTACAAGGAAAACTATGTCTTACATAAGTCAACCAGCAAAATTTTAACCATTGCTCGGGTATCTGTAATTTTTTTGTTGTATAGTGGATGGGTTGAGCAATTTATTCTCAGATTCCAAATTCATTGAAACATCTTAATTTGAACAAATTTTATGGTCCTTAGTCTCCTCCTTAGGTTATGAGATCAAAAAGAGTATGTAGAAAATTGATAAATAATCAGGAACTTACCCTACCTGTCTTAAGTAAGTCAAAACTTTAAATTATTTACATTTAAAACTCTCTAGATAGGTTATTTAAAATGCCTGAAAAGTTAGAAAGTGTGTACACCTTCTACCTGTCTAGCCAAAAGGAATGATGTTAATAATCTTATATTTAATGTTGCACCTCTTTACTGGAACACGTCCATCATACTTTACAAACTATATCGAAAACTTATCAAGTAACACTCCAGAGACTCAGCACAAATGGCTTGCATAATGGAGATGCCTTTCTCACAATACTGGAAAGGACCTGAACTCTGCTGTTCACGTGGGAACACTTCAGAATATTCTCCTAAAAACTAGAGGAAGTCTAATAAAGCTGCATATATTTCAGTTATAGATGAATACATACATAGCCATGTCAGCATCATAGAATCACAGAATCACAAAATACTTTGGGTTAGAAGGGACCCTTAAGGGTCATCTAGTCCAGCCCCCTGCAATGAGCAGGGACATCTTCAACTAGATCAGGTTGCTCAGAGCCCTGTCCAACTTGACCTTGAATACCCCAGGGATGGGGCATCTACCACCCCTCTGGACAACTTGTTGCACCGTTTCACCGTCCTTATCATAGAAAATGTCTTCCTTGTATCTAGTCTGAATCTACCCTCTTTTAGTTTAATATCATCACCCCTTGTCCTATCACAACAGGCCCTACATCTTTCTTGTAAACTTCCTTTAAGCACTGAAAGGCTGCAATGAGGTCTACCCAGATCCTTTTCTTCTCCAGGTTGAACAACCCCAATTCTCTCACCCTGTCCTCATAGGAGAGGTGTTGCAGCCCTCTCATCATTTTGGTGGGCCTCCTCTGGACCTCTCCAACAGGTCCATGCTTTCCTGCACTGAGAGGTCCAGAGGTGGGTGCAGTACTCCAGGTGGGGCCTCACCAGAGCTAAGTAGAGGAACAGAATCCCCTCCCTCAACCTCCTGGCCACAGTCCTTTTAATGCAGCCCAGGAAACAGTTGGCTCTCTGGCCTGTTAGCACATATTGCTGGCTCATGTCCAGATTTTTATCCACCGGTACCCCCAAGTCCTTCTCCACAGGGCTGCTCTCAATCCCCTCACCCCCCAGCCTGTATTGATACCAGGGGTTGCCACAACTCTGGTGTGGGACCTTCTGCTTGGCCTTGTTGGACCTCATGAGGTTTGCATAGGCTCACTTTTTGCAGTTGTACAGGTCCCTCTGGATGGCATCTTTTCCCTCCGGCATGTCAGCTGCAACACTAAGCTTTGTCTCATCGGCAAACTTGATGAGAAGGAACTCAATTCCACTGTCTATGTCATTGATGAAGATACCAAAAAGTACTTGTCCAAATATAGACCCCTGACGGACACAACTTGTCGTTGGTGTCCATCCAGACATTGTGCCATTGACCACTTCCCTCTGGATCGAATCATGCAACTAATTCCAATGGAACCAACAGTACATCCACCAAATGCATATTCCTCCAATTTAGAGAGAAGGATGATGGAAGCAACCATGTCAAAGACCTCACAGGAGTCTAGATAGATGACATGCATAGCTTTTTCTTTGTCCACTGATGTAGTCAGTGTAGATACTGTAGTATCCATAGTTATGTCTAGACATAGGTAGATATACAAATTTAGTGTGCATATGTAGCACAATATTGATTTACATACATACACCTCATGAATTTGTATACACATCACACACGTTGTCCCATACACTTGGTGTTTTAGTAGCATGCCTCATGTTTTGACATGGTGCAGAGACTTTCTTAACCAACCAATTTGTTCTCTTTCAGTATGTGAAAAAAGCATGAAGTATATTATCATCAAAATGATCTGGTGTAAAGATAATCTTCTACTTGAAAATAAAGACTGTAGAAGAAAGTCCGTCAACAGTCCTAGAAAACAGACTGTGTATCAGTATATGTGTGCTGTTATAACAAAGTGTAGCATTTCTTCATAGTCTTCCTTCTCCAAAGGACTGATAATACCACAACTTCACAGCTTCTCTCTACCTCAAGTTTCTTCCTAATTTTGCTGAGGGACTCAAAAGTAGATATCTATTTCAAAGTGAGATTATGCTACAGCACCATTTTCAGTGCTCAGCAAGCACTACTAACCAGCCTACTTAACATACCTCCTTGCCCAAATTTTACCCCCTCTTACCAGCTTCCTTTGGTGTGATCGATGTGATCAATACCATCTTGCCTCATCACTACCCTCACCTGCAAGGTTGTTGTTTTTTACTTTCCTCTTCTTGCCTCCCCATCTCCAGTTACTACTATTCTTGCCCTTAGCTTAAAAGTTTCGCCCCCCAAAATGCACATACAGCTTTCAAAGCCACTTTCCTTTCCCTGGCATTCATTCTCAGACCTTCCTGTCAGTAGCGAGGTCCTCAGTGACCAGCTGTCACCTCTCCCCTATGCCACTTCGAGCCACTCCATCCTCCAAGACCCATATTTTGCCATTCTTGTTCCATGAGTTGTTGCAGTACCACATGCCTCTGTGCTTACAACTACAGTGCCTGGTTCTCCAGCATTTAATAAGTCTGGCAACTCATGATGGACTGAGATAGACATCCATCATGTAGGTACTTAACTTCAAGCTCTTTCCATCTAGAATCCATGGCCCTGAATCCTTGCCTGTAACTGTAAGTGGGCTTCACTACTCCCTTAGCAATTAAGGAAAACACATTGCTAATGTACGTGAAAGAGTGCTGCCTCTCTAATGATGAAACTGAACAGGGCCAAAGAACATATGTAATCTCCAGACATGAGAAATGATGGACTTACCTTTGTCCTTCCTGCATATTACTTACAGTTGCCAGGTGCCCACCTTAATGTTTTACTGTGTTCCATTAAACTGTTAAGTTCACCTTTTCACTGAAGTGCTATTCTTACTACTCTGTAACTAATTAAAATGGTTTTATGAAATATTTCTGGCAAATACAACCACATCTCCCATGATACCATTGCACACCCAAACTGGCAAAGCATAAGAGTGTGTGGGGCGAGGCAGAAGGAGGCAGGTCTGATGCAAAATCCATTGATGGCTACTCACATCTATTCTAATGGATTTACATTGAAGATTATTTGACTCATTAGAACAACTGAGAATCTGCCACAGTATCCCTAATCTTTGTCACAGATGTCTGCATTTAGACCATATGTTGGGTATAATCGCTTTCAGTTGCCATTCCTACTGCATGGTGAGCAATTTGGCAACTGCCTCCTCATGTCTGAGAAGCATCTGGCACAGACAAAAGCAAGCCCTGTGGATTTTTCTAGCAATGAGAAAGATACTGAAAACAAAGTATGAATATCAAAGACTGTATCTGGAATGTGCTGATAGTGTTTCCGCAGCTATTTGCATATTTGTCTTCAAGGATTTAGTTTTCTGTATGTACAATTATTATAGGAAGTTCATAATATACAGAAACATAGAAATGTGTGACTATACAGATAGTGAACAGCAATTCTACCATCTCATGGTTTTTGTCAAAGCAATGTTACCTATGTTGTTCTGGGGTTCAAGACTTCCCCCACATGTTGCACTATAGTCACATACTTCATGCCACAAATTTGCATTTCACTGTCACCAGAATTTGTTGGTCTTTCTGTATCTTTTGCTTGTGAACACAAAAGAAGTAACAGAAAAAGTAGAGGGAAATTTAGTGGAAAATTAGTAATTAATCTTATGCCATTTTTAAGTCAAATCTGTGAATTGTCAAATGTTTACAACGAAATACATCAGACTGTGAAACTGCTCACAAATAATCTTCACAGTCTCTTATGCCACTCTACAATCAATTGTTATAATTTAGAGTTAAATTTCTTTCCAATTTGATGAACTCTTTTGATAGATGAATGTAAACTAAAGCCGTGCTATTGCTTCCTTCTGCTTGGTCCTCATATTCTGTGTTGGATGTTATCATTGCTATCGCACTATAAAAGCCCTGATACGTCATCTATTTCATCTGGCAACGATTAGTAGCAATGTGTTCTTTTAGTCTTCTTTGCTTTATTGCTGTAGAACTGTTCCTTTCAGACACAATATACAACTGCATTTTGACACGTTACAAGGCAAAGCTCCAAATTGTAGCAATATAAATAAATCTTCTCCTTCTCTCACACAATAAAAAAAAAACCAACTACTGTGTTCCTAGCATAGCTGTGAGTGCATTAAGGATTTCTGCCAACCCAGCTATGCCAGCGATACAACTTACTTCTGCACATCTTTGACTAACATGATTACTATTCTGAAAGAATTCTGGTCTGTGGGAAAAACTTTTGGTTAAGAGTTTCATTTCCTGATTGAGGCTCAAGTTCTGATTTCCAGCCCCAGTGATACAAACCCAGTAAAATATCAAACACTAGAATAATTCCAAATCCCATGGCTACAGTGGAAAGTCACTTGGTAGATTGCATTCAAACAAAAATGAGAGCAGAATCTGAACTGCTTATGAGAGAGCACCTTGAAGATTCACTTGTTCAAAAACTGACAGATTTCAGGCAGACTTTACTCAGCATGAGCCAAGATGACAGACACAAGATAACATTTAAAACAAACACAGTCACAGATGTTTTAGTCAAATGATGGTTCAAATTGAATTGAAATAAGTTTAAGAATTCTCAATTAATTGTTCAATTCTGTACGTACAGTGTGGATGAGAGAAAAGTGAGACAGGCTGATGAGGGGTATATTGGAGAAAGCATCCCAGGAGCTTGTTTCCTTTAGCAATTTACAAAGCAAATGAAGGTAATCTGAAACTTCAAATCTTACAATATCTGCTTTATTAGGCTTTAGTTTCTTGTTACTTGTTTCTCATTAGAAAACTCTTTCGAACACTAAAACCTCTATATAGCTCCTTCACCTCTTTCAAATCCCTTTCTCTAAACTCTTAGGCATATATTAGACTTTAAGTTTGGTACATGAATTAGTTCCTTGTGATACTGTCCCACAGTGGGTATTTTACTGATCTAATAAAACCACAATGAAATTATTGTACACAACTTAATATTGAAGCCCAATTATGGATTTTTAGGGCTTTATTTCCAACCCAAAAGTGGCAGTATGTTTGAAATCCGTGCAACTAGATCCGTCTTTGGCAAAAAACCAGCCAGCCATAGCAACATACTGTTCGAACATTACATTTTCCGCTGTTGCTCCAAGAGCCAGGAAATGATGTGTGCGTGTGGGTACATATAGTATAGATGTCACTCAATCATCCTCCACCTCTCTAATTATTTCTCTTGAACCAGTGCTTTTCAAACACAGAGATGCCAGGACTGTAAGAAGGATGATGGCATCTCAGTGGAGACATGACAATAAAGTGATTTAGTACTATAATTTGATGTCAGTACCAAAGTGTCATTTCTCCAGACTGAAGGGCTTGGTAGGAAGCTTAAATATCTGATACAACTAATAACACAACCCAAGTGGCCTTGTCTGTGCTACAGTATTAATTTCTACATTAATTTTGCTTCAATATAAGGAAAAGTTTGAGAGTTAGGCTGTGAATATTTGTTCATGAGGGACTTCACACTGTGGTCACTGCATCCAGGACCAACCCAAAATAGTTCTCCTAATTTCAATAAACTTGGAATAAAAGTGCTATAGTTCATTCATACAATTAGTTGGTGGAAAAATTTATAATATAGTATTAGAGGAAGATTTCAGTGCTCACATAAAATATAAACCATACAGAAAACACAAAGTAATAAAATAAAAAACCAATGCATAGAGAAAACAAACAAACAAACAAACAAACAAGAACTCAGATCCCTTCCTGAAATGTATTCCCAAAGGAATAGCTTGAATGCTAGATGAAACGGAAGTGCTTATTTCCCTTTTCTTTTAACCTTCTGAAAACAATGGAATATGAGAAGAGAAAAAACAGCAGTGTGTAGTAGCACATTATATAGAAGGAAGAAAGTAAAGTTAAAAAAATGGACAACTGTTGAACCTTTGTGGAACTTGAAGCTCTAACAATTTTCTTGTCTTAGTTTTCTTCTTCACTTAAATCCTCTTATTTCCAGGGAAGCTTTGCCAACGATTTGACACTTTTCCAATCAGTCTCTTACTCATTACAACAATTTAATGTCTCTAAAGAGGCTTAGTTTTTATATTAAAACAATTTATGAACCTGGATGGATTAGTGGAGAACTTTTCAATTTGTACAACAATTACATGCATGTATCAAAAAATATCTGTACCGTCTACCTGTTATTGAGACACAGATTGTTCACCATTATTTGTCAGCCTCATGAAACAAGTGGCTGACCTACCTATGCAATATGCAAGATACTGAAAAAATAAGTATATAAAATGAGTACGCAAAAAGAGTGTTTCAGAGGTATATTCATAGGAGTAGAAACAAAAAACTAGCAGAAGAGCATGTTTCGCAAAAAAAAAAAAAAAGTCATCAGTAAAACAAACTGTTCTGTGGTTAGGGTTTGCAGCCTAAAAGACATACATTCAGGGTTTCCATCTAATTATTATGATGATTCAGAAGATATAAGATCCTTCTGTTTCTAGAATAGCTTACCCCCCAAAATATGTTAAAAAACAAGAATACATTTTGTACAGAAAGATGTTCCATGGTAAAGACTCATCATGGGAAATAGTAAGCAGTAAGGTAAGATAATGATTATATTTTATCAAATGACTCTTTACATATGTTCAGTATATCCATGTGATCTTAAGGCACTACTTTTTTGTCTTCTAAATACAACACCTGTCTGCAAACCTTTGAAAACAATTTCCATAATGGATCAATCACACTACGTTGTATGATCTTAAATGTTTTCCCCTCCTACCATTCTGGAGCCTGTGTTGCTATTTCAGTCAGATGATTACACGTCCATACATGAGGAAAAGATTAAAGAGAACTGAAGTCTATCTCAAAGGCCTATAGTCTCTCTCTTATTCATAATGCTATGTACGAATTATAGCAAAGTGGATTCTGACTCTGGAAATTCCCTCATATAATTCTTCAATTAATACCAAGAGTCAGATATTCTGAAATTGTCTCTGGTTCAAAGCTCCCTTTATTTTTATAATGCTTACAGCATTTCTTTATTATTTATGAGGAAATCATCTGAAGAATAGATATCTAAAATTGGAAATGGTAATCTGCTTTTGATGGAAAATCAGAGGCCAGTAGGCTGTCTTCCATATGCAACAGTAATCCCAGCCCATCTATTCTGAAGATTTACAACAGTAAGAGTGAATTAACAGTATTCTAACTGTTGAAATTGCCTCTCAAGTTCATGTAATCAGAATCTGAATTCAATATACAGTTCTGTGTTGAGTAAGCAAAAATAAGCTAACAAATATGTAGCCTGTCAGTTCCAATGAACTCAGACTACACAGAGTTGACAGCATATAGTCTCTCATACAGCTAAGAAAATTACAGATTGTAGCATGAAAGATTACACATTGTTAAGCAGTGTCAAACCACATTGGCAGTTTTCACATGTCAAATGTGTAATTACATAAGGAGTATTGCTAGAAGAGCACAAGATCTGGGTGATGTGAGCTGAGTGCCAACTCAGCCATTCATCTGAAAACGTTTAGTGTATATATGCACTTTGAATTAAAAAGAAACTGTGTTTCAGCAAATTTGATTTTTCTTTTGCTGTTTTTGTTCATTTATTTGTGTGGGGTTTATTTGACTATTTGGGGGGTGAGTTTTTTTCTTGTGGTTTATTGTGGGAGTTTTTGTTTGTTTGTTTTTTGTGGTTGTGGCTTTTGTGCTATCACTGATGCTATATTGCAGTTTCTAAAGGATACTCCTTCAACCTAAAAGCCTTGTCTTCACACAGAAGATAACTGTTTCTAGCATGCCATGCCAGCACCTGTACATTAGCAAAGAACAAAGTAGCCGCTGCTTCAGATTTCCTTGCCTTTGTCAGTATTAGACAGAGTTGCAATTCTGTCTTAAATAGAATGCTTACATATACTTTTTTTCAGCGGTGCTATGAAAGAAATCTACCCACACTCAGCTACCACAGGGTGGAGAAGATTGTAGAAAGGTGCAAATGGACCACTTGGAGATTAAGAAGAGAAATTAAGCCTGTCATAAGGCTAAATTTCATAAAGGTCACTGAGCTGGCTGACAGACCCCACCACCATCTGCAGAGCTTTAAAATAACAGGCGTATTTCTAGTTCTGTGACTTTATAGGGACCTGCGAACTAATAGCTGACCTCAGGCTGAATTGTAATAGTCACCTGCTATAAGCAGTTGCTGTTAACTTTTTATCCAATTTAAAAAATTGGGAAAATTAACCAACCCGAACAATTTGTTGTAAGTAAATAAATTATAGATGTTGCTTTTAGGGCAAATAGGTGTTTATTTCTTCACAGAAAGAACAACATTTTGTCAACCAGAATTCAACAATAACCAAGCAGAACCCAGATCTTCACAGGCATTATCAAAAGAGAAAAAAATATAGATTTAGAGTCTAAGCAATGGCTAGAAACCCTTCTATGAACAGAAAAAAAAATATTTGGTCTAGAAACCTCTAATTTTGGCAGAATTTTTTCATTTTGATAAAGGAAGGAAATCTACACTTCTGCAAAATATTTCTAGCTAATTTTCTGTTAGTCTAGTATTAGTCTTTGTTAATCATAACTCAGACCTGGCCAACAAAATGATAAACATTTCTGACCATTCCAGCATGAAGCAAAGCAAAGATTATACCATGTGGAGGCTACAAAGAGAGACAGGAAAAAATAACAAAAATTAAAGCCATGCTGTTAACTTTGTGCTAAAGCTTCAAGTTAAATAGTGCAGGCAGGATTTTTTTCTCTTATTCTTTCAGTAGCTGACCTACTTGACAGCAACTACACACAGTGGAAATAGTGGGATATTTGCAACAGCATTTGCCAGCTAACTCAAAACGAGAAATGAGAGATGGAATTACTCCATGACTATTTCGACAAAGAAGCATACCTATTGCTTTAACATACTTCTAACTTTCTTCAGCTCATCCAGCAGGACACCTTTTACAGCTTGTTGCCCTCAATATAGAGTCCAAGACCAACAGCTTCTTTAAGAGTAACACTCACCTTAAAGGTCACGTCGATAATGCCTTTTGTTTCCTGTGCCTTTGGACCATCATAGAGTATATTACCAAAACAAAGACTGTAAAACTCATTAATAATGGAAAAAAGCATTTATATAATCCTAAACAGAAATTCAGGTTTGCATTGCTCAGTAGAATTCAGCTTCCAGAGCCATGCATTAGAATGTAGGAAGCAGCAATTTTGCAGCAGCAGAGAACCCCACATGTAGCTCAAATGTAGAGCATCTGCAGAAAACATAAGCTTAATAGACTAGGGTCATGGTTCACATGCACAGAGACAATGCTGTTAATTAGTTAACTTTCACCAAATTTCACTTAGTTCATTTTTATATTGGAATGATCATTCACACTTATTCTAGATAACATCTGAATAATAGGCTGATATTCAGTAATTCTTCCTTAATAAGTAAAATGCAGCTTTAAATCATGGACAGGAGTTAGACTAGATGTTAAGGCTTTGGCTGATGATCTGTTGTGGCTTGCTAATAACTTGTATTAGAAGAAAATAAAATAGCTTGATGGAGTTAAATAAGAAGAAAGAGAAATAACAATTGAAAGTAAAAAATCTGCAGTTTATCTGCATACTGGGAAAAGGTTAAGCTGGCTGTGAAGTTGGGATCGCCTGCTCTAAGTAAGGCTCTCAGAAAGACTGCACTTGCAGCCTGCATGATTTTCCTTTATGGAGACATCTTGCAGGATAAAAGACTCAGGCTACTCAACCATGGATTGTAGAAAGAGTGTTTAAAGCCCACACCTAGAGTATTGTGTTCAGTTCTGGGCCCCTCAGTTCAAGAAAGATATTGAAGTGTTGGAGTGGGTCCAGAGAAGAGCAACAAGACTGGTGAAGGGACTTGAACACAAGACCTATGGGGAGAGGCTGAGGGAGCTGGGGTTGTTTAATCTAGAGAAGAGGAGGCTTAGAGGTGACCTCATCACTCTGAATAACTACCTGAAGGGAAGTTATAGCTGGGTGGGGATTGGTCTCTTCTCCTAGGCAGTCAGCAATAGGACAAGGGGCCATGGGCTTAAACTCTGCGAGGGGAAATTTAGGCTGGATATTGGAAAAAATTCTTTCCAGAGAGAATGGTCAGGCATTGGAATGGCTTGCCCAGGGAGGTGGTGGACTCACCGTTCCTGGGGTTTTTTAAACTGAGATTGGACATGGCACTTAGTGCCATGATCTAGTAAATGGACTGGAGTTGGACCAAGCGTTGGACTTCATGATCTCTGAGGTCTTTTCCAACCCAGTCGATTCTGTGATTCTGTGATTCTGTGATTCTGCGATTCTGTGATAATTATTATATGGAGCCATATAGGCAGTGTGCCTCTTTAAGGACAAGTCTTTTTCCCTGCTCCAAAGTGCTTACACACATCTTCACAGCATACACACCATGGCCATGAGACTGGGACTCAGGCATGGAGAGCAGGCCTTAAACAGTATAAAGTCATGCACCCAATAGACATGAATTTCATAGTTCCTTACTATTTTCAAATTAATATTGGCTTAGCTCTCAAATATTTTAATCCTCTTCAACATCCTCAAACAGTTCCAAAGAATAGCCATCTGTTTGCTGATTTTCCAAAGCATATCATCCTTCCCATAGGCTTCCACCTTCTCTCATTACCTTTTTTGAGTATTACCAATGCTACATTCAAACATTGGCACTTTTCTAACATTATGGTGCTTCTAAAATTGTACATAATGTATGTTTTGTACTAGGCTAGGGACTGATGAAAACTTGACTTATCTAGTCAAAGTCATGCTTGCTGACAAGGATTTGTTTTTGTTCACTGTTGAGAGGGGAGACAAGAAATCAGCTCCATTTACCAGACCTCTGAAGATTCTGAGATGAACACAACAGTCAGAACTAGGAATTTTCGTATATGAAGAAAGCACTCATTTAGTAAAATAGGAACAAAACGCCAAAGGCAATTTAAGATGGTGATTTTCCAAAGGGAGAGAATCTAGAAGACTAAGTAATTTGTTACACTTCCTTTAGACTGACACTTCTACTCTGTTTTTTTGTTTGTTTGTTTTTTCTTTCCCCAGTGCAAAATAGATGTTTGTAATCTGGCAAAGTAATTTTTATGTCTCAGGACTAGCCTAAAAGAATCAGTATAGAGCATGACTTTAGAAAATTAAATTGAAGATTACCTAGAGACAAAGCTAATCAGAAAACAATTTCCTGCTTCAAAATAATAATAATCATAATAACATTGTTTCCATCTGAATCAACCCCAAACCAAAACAACAAAAAAATGAGGTTTACTTTGAATCAGAGTTTTATACAAATTTTCACATCAGGAACAGTGAAACATGTCATTTCAGAAGCTGTCTAGACTTCAATATTCTGCACAGCTGCTCTGTGAAACTGGCTTTCTTGTTAAATCTGAAAATGCCTAAATTGTCTAGCTTTCCTCAGCAGCCTCTGAAGATGACAGAATTTGCAGCTTCCTGGCAGTAAGACAGCATCAGTGGGATTATTCCAGCTTTCTGAAATCAATTTCAGCATGCCTAGGTTCCCATGTCTATAATGCGGGGTGGGGAGGGGGGGACAGAGCCTCAAAAACTCTCATCTGTCTCTAGCCAGGATTTTCAAGGCTTTTAGGCAGGGCTGGAAGCTAAATCCAAGTTAACACCAGGACTTTCAGGTTTCTCCCTTGAAGACTGGTATCTTGGAAGCACTGGCCAAGGACCTCCCTCTGGCTGCCTTCTTCAGCCACTGGCTTCATACCAGGATGTTTCACCAAGAACAACGACCAGGTACCACACGAGCCAGAGGGATTGGTTTACATCTCCAAGACAGGTCCACTGTGTGAACATGCCAAGGTAATGCAAAAGAAGCAATTTTCCTAAGCTAGTTTGCTGGGAATGTGTGTTACAATTGCCCCTGGAAGCCTGTGATGTTTCAAATTATTTATTTTGCATTGTATTAGTACAAAGTATGCTTTCTGACCAGCACTGCCTGGCAATGGTCTGAATTATGGTCTGAATTAATATTGCCAACATCTTGGCTCAGTTAATCCTAATGTATCAAGTGCAATCTGTGATGGGGATATATGCTAGGGTATCCCACCTTTCAACCGCTACCCAAAAGTGCAAGGACCCGCCACAGTCACATATATACTGTATAATATCTCTCAGCTGCACAGGGATGTGGATACATTTGGATGCTCCATGGGACACTCTAATGTGTTCAAAAATTAATTATGCCTAAATTGATTGCTTGTACGATTGCTTGTTATGCTATCTCAGTAAACCATCTTGTTTTCCAAAAATCATGGAACCAGGTTTACCCCTTTAATGATTTGCCTTCATTAGGAAAGCTCATGTAGTGATAAATATAAGTCAACTCCCCAGCTGAATTTTGATATCATTAACAAGATCTTACCAATATTGACAGGGCAGCTGTGAGCAGCCTTTTTTCATAGTTCATCTGACAAGGAATATTTCCTGGCAGCTGTCATGTTTGGGGGTTTCAGTGCCATATGTTTGAACACCCCTGCACAAAGCTGGTCCAACCTGATCAGCTTTCTTAAGGCTTTGTTCAGTCAATTAATAACCCCAGAAATGGAGTTTTCACAGAGTCTCTGGGCAGCCTCTTCAAGTGTCCAACCACTCTCAGGATAAAAATTAGTACCCCCATAATCAGGATTTCCCATGTTCCAGCTTATGTTGGTTGCCTCTCCTGTCACTGAAATGCTGGCAAAAATTATGGCATGCAACAGTAAAAAGTGAAATTATTGTCCTAAAGCAAGTAACCTTTAGATGTCAATGCTTTCAGGAAAGCAGCAGTTTTAGAAATGTTGTTAACTAATGTGTAAAATATAATAAATACCACTAGATTCCTATATTCCTGTGTTATTAATAAGAGTTCTGCAAATGTTTGGTATTTCATATCAGTTACATCAGTGAAACTCATTTTTAGGTATGTGCTAGAGATGCATTGAAGTCTGCATATTTATGCTTATATGGTTATTTGAATTTGACAACATGAAGTACAATTTTTTCCATATGTCACATAAAATCTTCTTTGTGGTAAAAAAAGCCTTTTCCAACATTTCAGATTTGGTCTAAATTCACAGTAGGATCATATGAGATGCTTCAGAGAGAATTTAACTGTTAACAGCTAATAGGGAACTAAATAATAAGACTTATCATAAATGAGCTAGTATTCTACATCTTTTTTTTCCAAGACGGTGACGTTTAAACCAGCTCAGACAGAATGGCAACCCTTCTAGGAAGAGGTACTACTTTCTTATATTTAAACCTTCCTTTGTCTAATATTATTTCCTACGATACTATGCAGTAGTTCGGTAAGTAGCACAAAACCAAAATGAATGAAATATTTCACACTAAGGCTTCTTTGGAATTGATGTACCAGATAACACTGCTCTTTAATGAAAAGTGACAATCAATATGAAGCAAAGTGTTAATTTGTATTTAGTTCTTTTCGGATACCAACATCTCTATCCCACCCCAACAGAAAAGGCACTGTTTGGTAACACTGTTGATGAAACAGAAACAAGAGACTGTGCTCTGTCAGCAAATTCTACAAAGAAGTTTTGGTAAAGGCGTCTTACAGTAACTGCTTTTTTTGTGTGTAGTTCTGTGTTTATGGAGAAGATATAACCAACGTGCCCAGCAGCTCTGCAGAAGCTGAACGAGGAAGTGTTGAAGTCCAGATGGAGCTAAAGTGCAATGCATAAGGCCAATGCTACATATTCTCCACTTGTGCTGCCCCTTTTCCCACCTGCACCCTTCTGCCTTTTTCCCCTGTCCCGGTGCACCAAACCACAGCGACAATGTGGAGCTGGCACGTTATGTGGATGCTCCCACCTCACAGGGCAGGGGAAACACATGGAGCAGGATGTCATTCCAACGAGAGTGCTCCAGTCCTGCTGCCAGCCAGGAATATCTCTTCTAGCACATCCCCAAATTCGTAAATCATCAGCCTAAAGAATTTCACCTGGCACTTTTACACCCTTGGTTAGAAACTAGTAAGATGGTATAAATGTTAATATTTTATGTGATTCTCTGTGCATGCTATTTCCGACTGTCTTGCAAATGGCAGTCACAGGATCACAGTTTTGGGATCATTAGCTGAATATTAGAATCCTTAGGTAAATGTAGCTGATAAAACAAATAGCATGGTCGAGTTTCTATTATGTTTGTCAAACTACTGTTCTGTTTAGTCTGCTCATGAGTCACATTCCTCTCTTTTTCTCCACTGTTCTGAATGTGAGCCACTTTTAGCAGGGATTTCCACACTCAGTATTTATAGGCCATATAAAAGCACTATTGCTCCTTTACACATGATAAAAATATTTTAATATTGGCAATTACATGCAATTTAATGTGATTTGATAGAGAATATAATTGTCCTGTATTTCTAGCCCAAGCTTGTCTGACTTTTGCATAGATCAGCTCTCATTAGTTCATGATTCCATAAGCTTCTGTAACACCTTGATGAAACTTTTATTCATAAAGACCCTTTCCAAACTTAACACCTATTTCAAAAGGTTTAGAGTTGGCTGACTTCAATAAGTTAATAAATATAACAATCGTAGCAAAATGCCAGCTGCAGGCTGTAATAAAGAATTATGGAATTACAAGTACTGACTCCCATAAGATCATTTCAAGTCTTCACATAATCACGTATTCTTCACCTATTTTCAATTTTGCTATAAACACAAAAGCTAGTTAATAGTTTCTATATCTCTTTTTGTTTTCCAGATTTTAAGCACAGAGTTCTGCCAACAAGCTGGATTAAGAGTTAAAAAAAAAAAAAAAAGAAAACAGCAAACCATTTAAAAATTAACTGCTTACTCTGTTGTTTCCAGATTTGCCATAGTATCTGGGGCTAAGTTTTCAGCCTGATCTTCCCAGTTTCTAGGCCTAGGAATTTTCGTGAGTATCCAGATGTCTCAGGGCATCAGATTTAAAAGACCTTAAAGGGAAACAATATTCATATAAAGTTGCTTTGTTCTGTTGGAAAAATAAAAAAGCCTCCAATTGGTGTTTTATATGCAACAACCAACATCATTTAATATTTGCAGACTTGGACTGTTGGAAGGTAATTTAATTTTAATTTAATTTTGATATCTGCTTATTAATTTAGTTATCACTTTCATATTCTTTATTACATGTCTTTTGTATGCTTTGTACAGTAGCACAGTAAATTAATTAGTGTTAATGAATAACAAATATATGTGTGTGCTGAAGGGATGTGGGACCCTCATGGAAGAAACAACTCTCCTATCCAGCAGAGACACAGGAGAACTTGGCAGACAGTAATTCATCTCACATACATTAAACATCTATGTTCCAGACAGGATGTATAGCCCTTTGAAAATGCTCATTTTTCCCGATTACCTACAGAGTGTGCTTAAGTGAATAGTTCAGACTATTTTTGTTGACTGAAAGTGCAAACGATAGGGTTTTCCACACAATCAGTGTTCATGACCTTTTTGTACCCCTGAATATGTATTGGCTTTTTTCCCACATATTTGTTAGCAAACCCTCAATGTTTCTCAGCTACAGACTTTTCCAATTTTCTTAGATTGCAGACTTCTTCACGTTTTTTTCTAAATCTGTTCAAGTATACTAACACAAATTAATTCATTCTTTACTTCCTTTGGTATTCCCAGTACAACACAAGAATCTTGGAATTACATCTCTATGAAACCAACATTACTTTGATAAATGAAGCATTTTCTCATTAGCAAAAAGTACTCATACATATGACAAAATCTCTAACAGAGTTAGCAGCTGCTTATTAACGGCTGTTTGCTTGCTAATACAGTTATTTATGTTTAAACATGAGCCAACACATTGCTGTAATATGTATATCTGCTCCGGTGTTCCATTTCATCCATGCATATCAGATCATATTCCTGTCTCTTTCACCATTTGCACCGTTGCAAACTGGGCTACTCGTATTAAACTTAAGCAACCACACCAGCATAATACTAGATAAGAATGAAAAAAGAGACAAAGCCCATATTTTTCATGCACATACATTTGCAATACATTACAAGTGGTTTATGTTTTTCCTGTTCGTTTTCTGGGTATATTTTCTGAGATCTGATACACTAAAATGTTCAAAATTATATTGATGAATTATTCAACAATTGTCTTAACTGATTTATCTGAAAGCAGAAAGAATTTATCACTAGCAGACCTAAAATAAACACGCTCTTATGACTTTAAGATTAAATTACTGACATAAACAAAATCTGAAATTCCTTCATATGGTGCTCTACATGAACATCAGCAGAGAAAGAAGTGGAATATCTTGTAGGGGCTGCAAGAGTACAGAGAGTTTCTCAGTTAAAATCATACCTCTTCTACTTTCACAAGCATAGTAGAAGAACTATGCATAAAAAAATTTCCTCCAGTTAGATTTCTGACAATAAATGGTGGTATAAATTAGAACGTACGGGTATTACTAAATGTTTCATATAAAGTAGGTAATAAAAAGGTCAGTTTACCAAGGTTCTTTTGATGCCAGTTTGCAGGAACTAGTGAAATCCACAGCATACAGGAGTTATATATTTTTTTATTTAGCTTTACCCGGCATGCTTTTAATTGGCCCCTGAGGAACAAGTTACCAAACAGCAAATCCAGTCATCCCGTGGGTCCTGTAACCAGGGGTACACAGTTCGGCTTTAGTTCTGTGCTTCATAATTAAGCATCCATGATGAACATAAACACAAGCCTGAAACACAGAATAACATTGTGCTTTCACTTATTTGCAAACATGAAAAGTTTATTTTTAAGCTCAACATTGTATAGAGAGTCTTTCCCTCCTGTTGCATGAAATACCAGAGAGGGATGGTTATTCTGGAAGACCTTTTTTGTTATATATGGACAGCATGGAAATAAAGCCCCAGAACAAACACTTTAGGATTTGCAACTGGAAAAAAAAATCTACTGCAGTAGGAGTATCTAATAAAATAATTTATTTCTATAATGATAGCATAAGGAAGTGTAGGACTAGTGGACTTATTATGCATTTCTAACGCAGTGCACTTCTTTATATATTTTTATACATTTTCCTCTAAGTTTCAAGGAAAAAATTCTCACAGTTACACCTTTGTCTATCAGATCTAGATCTGGCTTTCAGGCTTTTGAGCTGTTTAGATCCAAAAGGTCAACTAAGTCAAACATCCAGTGATTAGTAAAAACTTATTATCATGAACTATAAAGTTTTTTCCTTTTTTTAAATTTTTTTTTTCAGTTATCTTTCCAAAGTTTTCATAATATTTATGAAAGTTTCCTTTATCAAAATACAGCTACTGGTGGACAAACTAAATGTATATTTTTAACATATTTATTTTAAAATATTAGAACTTTTACAGCAACTCTCTAAGACTTTCTTTTCACTTACAAGTTCGCACTCTCACAAAATAACTTTTAAAGTACATTTCTAGGTTTAAAAGTTAATATGTGAACTACTCCTCAGGTACTTGCCAGAATAACTGTACCCACATGACTTCACTTCTGTTTTCATCTTGTCTCAACTCTTCTCAGAATCCCTCAACCTGTAAATTTGAATGACCTGTGACAATGGTACTTTGATCTGGGATATTATTTGAGATACAATGGAGATATTAATCATAATAGCACTAAGTATTGTAAGCCTTTTAAAATCCTGTGCAAAATCCTGCTCTTTTCAGTTTCAAAGGCATCACAATATTACTCCACTGCTTCTTTCATAACACTTTCATCCCAACGCTTAGCCTTGGGAAACACAAGAAATGCCTAGTCACTTGAAGTGGTAGATTGGCACATATTCTACAGCCACTTCACTTTCTGAAATAAGCAAAAAAAAGCAAGTGACCTATGCATTTTAGACATTGCAAAACATGGGATCTCATGTGATTTTCTTCTCTTCTGGAGTGCGTTCTGCTGCACACATTCTGCTTCCTGCCAAAGCACAGATTATTGCACAACAGAGTGCTTCAGAAGCAATGAAAATAAATTTCTTATGATATCAGCTGCTACAATGGCATGCCTTCCATGCAAATATTTTCGTTTAAAGTTATTACTGCAAAATATAAAATGCATGTTTAACTTTCTATTCATCCGTGGTCCCATTGTCTTCATGCACACAGTCTTTGCAGGATTACAGCCTGCATCTCTTCTATACAGCTTTCATAGCCAGATGCTTCTCCTTAGTGATACAGCCGTATAAGGAGATACTAGGAAAAAAGAATTCTAAATTAGTATGTTAAAGTGTAATGCCTGAATTGACAGAAGCTTCTGTGCTTTAGAATAATAAAAAAATAAATGGAAGGCATGGAGAAAGTGTACTTATAAGAAGATAATTTCAGTAATGTGTGTCTCTAGCTTATATACTTGGTGAGCATAATCCTGTGGCATTTTTTTATTCTAGTATGTTGAGAGAATATTTCTGGTTTAAGGCTTTTAAATTGTTTTTCATTGACACCCAAAAGCTTGGTTCTGCTGAATAACATTCCACCCTTCAAAAAGCTTCATCTGGTATCAGCAGAACAGGACAAGGAAGAAAGCTTATTCCTTGATATGTAAATAAACCTAACAAAATAAGACCTTTTTATACGCATCAATATTTTCAAGTACCTATTTGTACATAGACATATACATATAATTTTAAACGTTACAATCTATCAGAAAAGAGAATTTCAACTGGGGCAAATAAAACTTCCTGACATTTAACAAAAGATCATTTTCTAAATGTTTTGCTGACTTTCGAATTTCATCATTTTCCAAAAATATAAAAAGACTAAATACAACTTGTTGGTTTTTTGGGTTTTGGAGAGTTTTGTTTGTTTGTTTGTTTTCTATTTTTACAAGAACATGATAAAAAAGAGACAAAATAAACCAAACAACAACCATTAAAAAAAAACCTAACCAGAAAGCATTTCTGTTTTGCCTAATTAAAATTCCTGAAAGCCATAGAAGTCTTAGCTGTGCTATTCTTAAGCTTTTGATTTGGACATATTCCAGAGCTTTACTAAAGGAGTATATTGTTTTTCTAATTAAAATATTAAAATTAAACAAGTAGTAAGAAAAGGGAAGAAAGAATTTAAATCAAGAGTTTTCCAAAGAGAACTCTAAGGACATTTTTTGATTTATTAACCTAGGGCAACAAAAAAACCCCTGAAGGTGAGGACAACAAACCAGTATGTCTAATAGAGGCTATGCAACACTAGTCGAACATAAGATATTCTGTCATCCACATTTTCTTGAAATGTATTTATGTCATCTTTCCCTAAATTCCTTTGGTTTATTTATTTTAGAGCAAATTGGCAAGCCTTGCAGCTTGCTCTTTATTTTTCTCTCCTAAGCAACAGTTATGCACAGTAACATAACTTTAAGGCATCCTCTTCCCAGACCCCTTTTGTCTTGACATTTATCACTTGTAGATGTAATTTAGAACACCAAAGTACTGTATTTCATGATGAAAACCTTGTAAGTCTTTATTTTAGGAGCCTCCAAACAAGGATTCAATTTGAATATGAAGCTCTCATGGGTTTTATACTGTCTTTGCTGAAATTATCTGCTCTGGAGTCACTGTTCAACAGCTGCCATAAGGATTCACGGTTGCAAATCCCTTATTTAAGGGAAATGTGAATCTCACTGTATGTCATACATTAGAATGGAAAGCATGAAACATCCATCTATAAAAAGCTGGTTTTACTGTAACAGAAGTAAATCGAAACTCAAAAGTATATGTAACAGCTGTGATGCATTTAATGCACTGTTCTATCTTGTTTAAATATCTTTTGAAATAATGTCCAAGAATAGGTTATCAGTGTTATTGTATTTGCCTTAAGATAGTATAAAAGTGGTTTTGACTGAAAAATATTTCCTTTACAGAATTATATCAAGCAAAATACTACTGCTATCTTCCTGTGTTAAACAAAGTAAACCATGACGCTTTGAAGGCCTAATTTTATTTTTTTCCTTATCCCTGGCAGTTATTCCTAATAATATTTAGTGAAAGAGAACTACAATTTCGACATTAGTGCAATTTCAGAAGTTTGATGGTCTTAATTAACAAGAGCTAAATGAAAGCACTTCATGAAAGAATGTAGCAGAATGGTATTTTTCTCCATTCAGTTCAAGTCACTGCTGATTTAGAAGAGAGCTAGCTTTCTCTTTCTGCATTCTTTAGCTAGGATTTGTGAAAGCAAATATGAATAACAGAGGAACGCCATGACTGCAGGTTTGGAAGAAAGCCAAAAGAAGCCAAAAGCACTACAAAAGGAAGCAACACAGATCAGATTTCTGAAAGAATTCTTTTTGTAACCACAGCTGGAGAGTTAACATTGAAAGCAAATTTTAAAATCTTTGAATGGTTGTGTATCTTTACCTGGATTAGATTCCACCATTGTTACAGGAAAATTAGTCAAACAAATTAATCTTGTGTATCTAACCATCACTTAAAACTGAAATAAAAGGAATAAGATGCACTTATTTTTTAAATGAAATATTTACATTTAAGATATTGTTGGCAAGATTTTTCAGGTACCTCTACTGAAACTCTGTTAAGACTGGTTTGGAGACATGATATTTGCCCACCCTGTAGCACAATTCCATCACTGAAAAATATAGTATTCATTTGCTTGGGCCTGCTCTTATATCCTTGGCTGCTGGAAACAGAGTGAGCCTAAACAGGCTGGCTCAGCTATAACCAACACCTATCAGGGTGCTACAAAGTGGCTTCAAGAGAGAACATAGTCCAGTAAACTGGCTTTCACACCTACCAGTTAGATGTTGCAGACTTTGAACCTTTCAGGGACTTCATCTCCAGTGTGGAATTGAAAGTCCAAAGTTAAGGCTGCCCTGGCCTTAAAGGCTCCCTGGCACACAAGGATACTGGGTACCTCAGATGCTGAGCCAAAAATGAGCCCTTTTGCATCAGGAGTCATGTATACATAACCAAGCAAAAGTGATGACCATAAGATTCTATGGTCATTCTACATATATTTGTATCTACATAGAATGTATCTACAAATACAT
The DNA here is from genome assembly GCF_963082525.1 of Nesoenas mayeri. Taxonomy (NCBI): domain Eukaryota; kingdom Metazoa; phylum Chordata; class Aves; order Columbiformes; family Columbidae; genus Nesoenas; species Nesoenas mayeri. The sequence continues at coordinate 102,862,054 of NC_137541.1, forward strand.
TCTACAGAATCAGTGTCATCCGGGGCATGAAGTTTATCCTTACAGTCTATAGAATGCTATGCACAGTGGCCAAGATCTTTTTGAATAGTGGAGGCCAAATATCAAAGGCGGGAGAGACACATGATTACCCTGCCAGCCTCTCTTCCCTCTTCTGCACCCAAGGAAACAGTACTAAGCAAGGACTTTCTGTCTTACTTCCAAAAAAGTTGCCTTGGCCATTCAGAAGTAGTGTTGGCTTTCCCTGTCTGCCTGCATGACTTTCCATGTAGCTCCACACCCAGGTTAGCTCAGAGAGAGAATTCATAGATGGGATACCCTCCTGTCAAAGGAAGGACTCCAAAGCATAGGTCCCTCATTTTCCAGGCCTATAGTTCAGCCACCAACTGAAATAATCATTCCTCACCCTACTGGTTAAATGATCAAAAGATGGCTACAACTGCATTTTTTGTATGGCGCTCCACCCATATGGCAGTAATGAGAGATTTTTCCAAAATACCTGTGGGCTCCCAGGTGCTACAGAGCTTAGTTTCTGTATTTTAAGCAGGATTAGATATGAAAGACTTAATTGAGTTGCTCAGGGGGAGACAGCAAGAGAAAAGATGCATCACATGTTTAGGTATAAGCTAGGTTAGGTAGATAATGGATGAGGATTCTTTGTGGAATATCAGTTTCCATTATCCACCAAAACTCAGCTCAAGCTCTGCTTGGCAAGTAGGAACAAGAGACATCTGAACTACTGGTTTAATTGAAGCACTTGAACTGCTTTGCTAAGGCAATTCATTAGGAAGAGAGACTTGCCACACAGATCAGTAAATGTTGGCTGACAGATACCTAGCAAGCAATAGAGAATCAGGGGTCTCAAGCATTACATCCATGTCGTAGTGAGATTGTAAGATGAAGAGTTCAGACTATAAATTAACAGCTGTAATTTAGTCAAGAGAGTATGGAGGGCATGACGGGACGACACATCTATCATAACTTGGGTATGCAGACTCAGATGAACTGTCTGATGTCCTCTTTGTCTACTAGGGACTTAGCAGGATTATCTTCCGCTTGTTGCCTTTTCATGTTCTATATCAAGTAAACTAAATTAACATTACATTAATTCCTCATGTTTTAATTCCAAGTGACCGATAAATTTGCCAAAATTCTTTCATTAGGAGTAAATTCTACCATACATAAAATTCACTGAGGTTAAATAGAGAAATTCCACTAGCTTCAAATCAGGAAGTATTTCACCTACTGAGAAAGCTCACAGTAAAAAGCGGCAGTCAACAGTAAAAAGTCATGGTCTTTTCCGTGGAAGTATCAAAATAATGTTTTGTTACATAATATGCACTCCTATAAGAAGTGCGGCAGAGTTTTTGCATCTCACAGCAGAGTAAGAACAATTAAATATTTATTCTAGATTCATGCTAGAGCCTGTTCTAAATAATGCTGCTTTAAGGGGAGCTTACTCATTCAAGTTGAGAGGTCAAGAGGGCCACATGTGATCCTTGGCATGACATTTCTCTGTAAACCGTGATATATAGTGGGCCACAAAATCCAGTACAGCTTTGCCACTCAGGTCTAAGAGGGTCACAAAGCTCAGGTGACCTTTTGATCTCCAGCAAGAGAGAACAGGCAGCAGAGCTCTTGGTGCTATCAAAAACTATGCTCTTTTATAATGGCTGCAATAACAGTAAGGCTATGATCTTTTACACAGGCAGGAAATTCCGGCCTCTTGGATGAGTTTACAATAAAATTTAATCTATCACCTCCATTCAGCCTATTTACATCATAATTTTTTTAAACAAAATCGCAAACATTTTTTTTTTTTTAAAAGCATACATGAATTAGATACTCCATAGTATTTAGAAGCTTGGAAAGTGTCTTTAATTTCAGTAACTTTACCTGTAACAAGTAACTTAGTCCCTCAAAAGCTTTAATCACCCATGTTAGTTGCTTAAATATGAAAAACTTCAGAGAATTTTAGGTAATTTAAAGGAACCACTATCTCAGGGTTTCTAGCAATGCAAAAACAAATGGAAATGCCAGACAGTATAATCCACTGCTATTTATTGATGACCTCACCTCAAAGAGATGTAGATATATGGGATAAATACTTGCTCCCAAAGGTGAGGTCACAGGCTATATCTGATCAGGGGACTTGAGAAAGTTTCCTTGCTTTGCATTTGGCTTCATGCCTCAGCCAATTCTCTATCAAGACAAAACTGGAAAACACATTATTCCCCACTTTCTGCATTAAGGAAACTCAAATACACAGGTCAGGCAAGACCTATAGCAATGCATGGACTAGAACCCCAAGGCATAAATGGTAAGCCCCAGTGAAAAAGTCTAGATGCAGCTTTAAAATATTAGTAAGAGACTGATTAAAGAAAACACCTTCAGTCCATAATGTCTGCATGCCTGTCAAAAGTGAGTTTCCCCAACAGTAGCTTGTGACAAAAATCAGTTGCCCAGAATGGAGCTCCACCGTAAGAAGTCTCACACAAAGGTTTGGCCATCAACATTTGAAAAGTTCTTCAAAGTCAACTTTCCAGTCAATGAAAAAAAACGCTAGAAAACTTGGAGCACTGGCATCATGATAGATACACCCCTAAATTCAGGGAGTTAAGCTAATTTAATTTTACCCCTTCTTTAATGTACCAAGGAATCTCTTATTCAGTGAAATATAATATTAAAGAAAAATAGAAGCTCATATAATAACCCAGTATAGCACACAAGACAACTTCACAAACCACAATTCTGAGTCCCCAGGATTTCCGGATTCAAAACCACATGAGTTTCAACTTTCAAATCATAATATTATTTCTTTATGCTGAAATATTTAGGATACACCTTTTTTTTTTTTTTTTCTTTTTGTCAACCTTGGAAACAGCATAGAAGAAGAAAAGTGAAACTACTGGAAAAGGATAAGCATAAAATAGTATACCTCTGCACAACAAATAACAACATCATCATTTCAAACTGTCTATTTGCACGCATGTCAAATGAGACGATGCCTAAAAATCTAGAAATTAGAGTTTCTGTTGGCAGTTTTGTTTCATTTTTTATTCCTTGTTTCTAGTTACGTCCTGTGTCATTGTAACTCTGCAACATTCCAAGTTATAGGTTACTATCAACTTCACTTCAACGCATTAAGGAGAAAAGGCTTCTGAAATAGTTTTTGATTTTTCCTTTAATTAAATGCATTATTTATAAATATGCATTATTCAGTACCTAATTTGGACAAAAAGAATTTTCATTGATCACATTTAGAGCTGCTCAGAGAAAATTACTTTGTTGGAGATACCACTAACGACATCACTGAAAAAGTTATTTTCACTGACCAAGAGGTTGAAACCTCGAAGACCCTGTATCAGGATGAAACTAACAGAAATCTAGGAATACTTTCCTTAGAAATCTAAGGCAGATTTACTGAGCTTTAGTCAAATCGACATTATTGCCAGAATAAATACTCTGGATACATTGGTTTAGCAATTTGTTTTGCTTTAAAGCTCTATTGGAAGATTTCTAGCTACAGGCTACATCACTTATTTACAGGAATAAGTGCAGGAATATCAGTTTTTCTCCTGCTAAATCAAAACAAAAGAAGAGTCTTTCCATTCAGAAGAACGTTCAGCTATACTACTGAAAGATGGCTCCCTTTACAATTTTATTTCCTTTTTGCTTAATTTGGTATAGCCAGTATGAAATTCACATAAAACCATGGAAGGCTTCCACTGCTTACCATCATTTTCAAGTCTATAAGTGACAGTTTTAAACCTCTTCTTTCTCTCTTTTTTTTTTTTTTTGTTGTTGTTGTTGTTGTTGTTAGGTTTGGTTTTTTTTTCCTTTTGTTAGCATACAGTTGTTGAAAACACAGGGGATTGCATGTCTCCTAAAACCCCTAAGGAATCCTAGCTATTTGCTGAGCATACACACCAGTTCACAGCATTTGTCTTGTGTCATGCATGGTTCCTCCCTTCACTTACAAACACAGCAACATACTTTAGGTATACACACATCTACACCTCACTAAAAAAGTTTTGTTAACATCAAAAAGTGCACAAGACATGATGAGACAGATACCCAATATACCTTAGAACTCAGTGACCCTTTGTAACTGGCACACATGGCCTTATGCTCTTTTTTTCCATTAAGCAGCTCTCCTGTAGAAATCTACCAGAGCATCAGCTCGATCAGTTCAATCCTGATGCTTCAGTTCACTTCTGACTTGGCACTTTCAGTGAACTTTAGCTTGGACCCACAGAGCTCTGCCTTTAACCTTAGCTCTGCTATTTCAGTCCAAGTGCATGTTCAGCAGAGTGACTAAGCACAGCATTTCAGTAGTTACCCCGAAAGGGTCAGTACCTATGGGATGTGCCAGCAGCATCAACTGAGGCTTGTTCCAAAGTTGAAAACAGTACACTCAGTTCATCATAGTGAATTTGGCTGCTTTGCTTCTGGAAGAGACGCCTGCCTCATTCCATGGCATCCTACAGTCCTGAGGAGATGCGCTACTCAGCTGTCAGTTGTGGGAACCTGTGTGTTTCCCTACAGACACTGGAACTGTAAGAGCCCATTACTTCTCACACACAATGTGCTCTGGCTCTGTGAAACCACCTTGATGGATAAATTTTCTCTCTCAGACCTTCCTGGCCAAAACAGCTAAAAAGAGGGCCATGGAGGAAAGAATTGTCCCTAGCACCATAATCTGGGCTCAACACCACCACCTCTTGCAGCACCCTGCTTTTTTCATTATTTTCTGTCACAGGTATCTACAACATTTTCACTCCGGAGCAGTAGCTTAAACGGTATCACATCATACCAAGCTCTAAACATACCTAGTCTGTGTATGGACATGAGGAGATATCAACAGTTCATTTCTTTCTAAATAACTGACAGCCCTCACTGCTTCTATAAGCAGTTTTTAGGCAGTACAGCTATCCTTGATTTTGGCTTTTTGTTTAAAAAAAGTAAAAGTGAGCCGACAGGAGACTATGGTTCCCAGGTAACATTCGCTAGTGTAACTGTGCAACTTCAGAGTAATTTTCATTAGTATCTAACTAATTTTGACTTTATTTTCTGCTAATTTGCTAGATAGGGATAAGGGAAACTTGCATGTTACCATCTTTTCCTATAATAATAAGACAGAATAGCCATTTTTTACTCTTTTTTTTTTTTTTTTTTTTTCCTGAGGATTAGGAGAAATTTCATTTTTAAAAGTGGATCAATTATATAGCAGCTGTCCTTTTTCACTGTTTATTACACCTTCATGTTTCCACAACGATCTTCCTTAAATACTTCCCTTGGAGTTTTAGGACCAAAACATGTCCTCTTTAGTTTCTCTTTTCTTTGTAAAAAGGTGAAAGCCCTTGGTTTTATACACTTACCCTTCTCTCTCGTTGCTTTAGATGGGGACAAAAGAAGGAAGCAAGATGGACTCGACTGGAGCTGTTTAGTGTTAATATCACTGTTTCTGCCATAGTGTTGGCTTCTGCACTTGAACTGAAAGTGTCTACCGTCTTGTGAAATGCTCTACAGAGCTCAGATTACTAACAGGTAGACAATATTGCTCTCCACGAAAAGTATATTTGCCTACCACCTTGTAAAATGACAGGATTTGTTGAAGTCTTAGCTTTTTTTCCCAAATGCTGGGCATCGTCTTGGCTTGCATTGTCTCACCACATGCAGCTGCCTACACTGTTTTTGTGTGGAGCCTGAGACTAGCACCCCCACACGCCTTGCCTCCTCCACTGCACCAAGGTGCTCTATGGACTCAGATCAGACTCCTGCCCATGAACTGTGTACGGGGACTTACTTTACTTGACAAGTACTAATCACTATCTCTCGCTACAGCCTCAGCATGCTGTCTGCTCTGAAACAACACCCTAACGCAGTCCATTTCTGCAGCAAGTCTCCCAATGTCTCCACTTCCCACATTTCATTTTGATAATGGGAGCATACACAGTGAACATCTTGGAGATGAAACGAAACTGGCAGTGGCTTCCATGTGCTAATAGACATTCAGTCCGAAGACCTGCACTAAAGTTAGATCAAAGCAAAACTTCCAAAGAGTGTGCAATGCAGGCATCACATCGCAACATCAGCAAATGACCTCATCACCTTTCTGGCTAACCCAGACACAACCTTCTGTTACTAATTCTGATTCCAGTCCCACTTTATTTCTTACCTAAGATTCAATTTAGCTCTTGCAGATGCAGTAGTCTGACTCCTCATTTTAAATAATTTACCTACTGTTCCCAGGATCTTTGATCTTTACTTTAAAATGTAACACTTTGGCTGAACTTTTTGTGCCATTCAGTGTTTCATGATATCGTTTCATTTGTATGAACCAAGAAATCATTATATGTCAAGTGTTTTACCAGTAATTTAAAAAATAAGGTTCCTTTCTATTGTTTTGCTTTCTTGCTTTAAGCAGTGTTTCTGCCTGGACCAGTATCAGCAACTCCCAGTTTCCCTCCAAGTTTCAGCGTTGCCAGACTTAGAAGTTGTCCCCATTTTCACAATTCACACCAGATGACACTCAGCAGTTACTTGGAGGCCATGACACAGACACTCTCTGCCTTCCCAAGGTGCTGGAAGGGAACTGGTCGGCATTGGTCCAGGGGCTCTGTGAAATCCAGCGTCTTTTTTGGCAGACAGCCCCACACAAAGAGCAGCGAACTGGTGGCTACAGGTTTGAGTGAGTGGTGAAAAGGGAACCACTGCTGCCCTCCTGATAAGCTTTCTCTCTTTGATGATGAGGCATCAAAGCAAGCTTGAGTCTCTACAATGTAATGCAGGTAACAAACCAAACAATGACACCAGATCTTGGGAGTGGTGGAAAGTGTTTACAACAATTGCTCACCCCAAATGAAGGATCTGAGCTTTAAACTTTACCAAACTGGAGAGAGGTGGTGACAATGTCTCAGTTGAGAGTGTGAGAACACCTGTCTTGGGAGCCACAAGTCACCATACCTTGTACAGGTCCCACAAGACACAAGTGCTGGAAGCCACCCTGCCACCCTGAGAAGGCACCAAAAGAAATGGGTCTCTGGAAAAGGCTGATGACAAGCACTGCATGTCAAGCCCAGACTCCATCTGCAGTGGCAGCACTACGCATAAAGTCACAAACTATGGATGGGTCACCTGCACTCACATGAGACAAAATACTGATTAGCAGCTACAGATTTTTCAGTCTGGATTTCAGTCAGGCTAGTGTTCAAATATGATAACCTAAAAACAGCTGTCAAAAGCACAAACTGGAATCCAGCATGGTGTCTGAGGTTATTCGGACTCGTGAATGGCATTGTGAGAAACTACGGAACCATAGAGCTAACTCTCTTAAGGCATTCCTCTTAAGGCAAAACAGTAAAACTCATGAGACAGGAGGTTGAAACATCAAATTGGAACCTAATCACCTCAGCAGTTTGAGAAAAGAGCCTAATACCTTGACTTTCATTTTATAATTTGCCCTTGACTCAAAGGAAGGTGAATTGCACATCTATGTGACAAAAATTCAAATTTTAAATTTCCTTATTTACAGTGACTTACCAATTACACTATAAAAGCAAGAGCTGACTTGCTTAGTCTTAGTAGCATAACAATGAAGTTTTCTTAGTTCACAAATCAACTCTTCTACAGCAACAAGCTTCATAGAGGGACTGCAGCACCTCTGTTAATATGGTTGGCTGAAATGCAACTCCCTAACAACCACCTCTCTGCAACACACTAGAAGAATTAAGAAATGAAAGCTCTTTGCCTTTTCATTTTAGTGAGGTTCTCCAAAGTAAACCACAAGTTGCCAGCAGCACTCCTTTTAAAGTTTTACCTAATTTCAGTCAAAGTCCCCAGTGTTTGCCTTCCTTTGCTTTATTAATCCAACAAAAGTTGCATGTCATGTGTTTGTTCACAAGCTTGAACTATCCAGCAATGCACTGACAACTCAGCCTCTGGCCAAACACAGCCTTACCTCTTCTTTATTCATCAGCAGGTCAAGCCCCCCCTGTGCAAACATGGCTACAGTACTCCTGGTCCTCTGCAGGAGTGCAAGTGCTGGTTCCCACTGCTGCCTTCCCCATGCCTTGCTCTCTGGTCACTATTTGAAAAGGAACTCAGTGAAACTTCACAAAATCATAGAATAGTTTGGGTTGGAAGACACCTTCAAAGATCTTCTGCAATGAGCAGGGACATCTTCAACTAGATCAGGTTCCTCAGAGTCCTGTCCAGTCTGTCCTGGAATGTCTCCAGGGATGGGACATTGACCACCTCTCCCGGGTAGCCTGTTCCAGTGTTTCACCACCCTCACTGTGAAGAATGTCTTCCTCATGTCTAACCTGAATCTCCCTTCATTTAGTTTAAAATCATTACCATTTGTTCTGTCATAACAAGCCCTTCTAGAAAGTCTGTCCCCATCTTTCTTATAGGCCCCTTTTAAGTGCTGAAAGGCTGCAATAAGGTCTCCCTTAAGGCCTTCTCTTCTCCAAGCTGAACAACCCCAACTATCTCATCTTGTTCACTGTCCTAAAAAAGTCTCTGTGTTCAGGCTTTCCTAATTTAACAAGCATCAACAAACATTGTGGTGAAATGCCAGGATGATATTGCTGCTTCTTTTCCACTTCAGAGAATTTTAGGAGCAACCACTGGAGCTGTGGAAACAAACAAAGACCTTTTTAAAAGGCCTGAAAGACTCTGACTTATCATATATCTGGTAAATGTGGGCTGACACCCATTAATCCACAGAAAATTGGTACAAATCTCTTGCAGTAAGAAAATAGGTGTGGAGGAAATAGCAGCTTTGCAAAAGTTGAAACCTGTGTTTAATTTTCTAACAGGGAGAGTTTATGAACATGATTCCTATAATTAATGCCTACACACACAGTTCACTTTTTTGAGTCCTATCCAACATAAACATTGGTTTTCCAGCAAGGGAGAAACCTGTGTTATCTCCAACAGCAAGAAGGCCAAACACAGGGGAAGAGTGCATGCTGCCCAGATGGTGCAGAGGGTATAAGACAACCTCTCTTTCTCTCCCTTAAGAAATGTGGATGCTTTAGTAGGTAGGTTTTAATCTAGGTCAAGAATGGGGAAACAATGGTATATTGGCCAGATATGACTTGCAAATTCATTTCACATAGCCTATGACATATTTATTTCCTGACTTATATATATTGTGCCTATGTAAAGACTCTACAGCTCTCAGCTAAATAAACAGATAAATAAATACATTTGGCCAGTCGATTTAGGTTTGTCCCTTTCTGCCCAATAGGGTGTCTCTCATCCTGTCTCATGCTGTTCCTCTCGTTTCTTCATCTTTCTCCTGTGCTGTTATTCCTCCTTTCCATGACATTTTTCCTCTCTGTATTTTCATTCTATGCTGGATACAAATCCAATAACATTTATCCTCAATTTATCATTCCCATATTAAAAATGTTTATGCAAATAAATTCTCCTCATATGAATCAACTTGCTATTTATAACATTAAACACCAAGTATAGCAGTTGATCTTAAAAAGGTTCTAAAAACAGTGTTTTTTTCTCACAACATTCATTTCTCATTGATATTATCCCCGTGTGGTGGTTTGACCTTGGCTGAAAGCCAGGTGCCCACTGAGCAGCTCTATCACTCTCCTCATCAGCTGGACAGGAACGAGAAAACATAACAAAAAGCTTGTGGGTCAAGATAAGGACAGGGAGATCCTTCACCAGTTACTGTCATGGGTAAAACAGACTTGGCTTGGGAAAATTAGTTTAATTTATTACCAATCAAATCAGAGTAGGATAATGAGAAATAAAACCAAATCTTAAAACACTTTTCTCCCAAATACTCTACCCTCTCCCACCAAGTAGTGCAGAGGGATGGGGAATGGGGGTTTTGGTCAGTTCATCACATGTTGTCTCTCCCATTCCTTCCTCCTCAGCAGGAGGACTTCTAATGCTCTTTGCCTGCTCCAGCATGGGGTCCCTCCCATGGGAGACAGTTCTCCATGAAGTTCTCCGATGTGAGTCCTTCCCACAGGCTGCAGTTTTTCATGAACTGCTCCAGTGTCAATCCCTTCCATGGGGTGCAGTCCTTCAGGAACAGACCGCTCCAGCCTGGGTCCATGGAGTCACAAGTTCTACCAGCAAACCTGCTCCAGAGTGGGCTCCTCTTTCCATGGGACCACAGGTCCTGCAAGCAAACCTGCTCTAACACAGACTTCCCACAAGCCCACAGCCCCCTTCAGGCATGCACCTGCTCCGGCATGGCCTCCTCCACAGGCTGCAGGTGGAGATCTTCTCCACTGTGGACCTCCATGGGCTGCAGGGGGACAACCAGCGTCACCATGGTCTGTACCACAGACTGAAGGGAAATCTCTGCTCTGGCACCTGGAGCACCTCCTGCCACTCCTTGTTCACTGACCTTGGTGTCTGCAGGGTTGTTTCTCTCACATACTCTCACTTCTCTCTTTGTTGAACAGTTGTTCAGTTTTTTTTCCCATTCTTAACTATGTTGTCCCAGAGGCACTACCACCGTCACTGATAGGCTCGGCCTTGGCCAGTGGCAGGTCCCTCTTGGAGCTGGCTGACATTGACTCTGTTGGACGTTGGGGAAGCTTCTAGCAAGTTCTCACAGAAGCTACCCCTGTAGTCCTCCCACTACCAAAAGCTTCACATGCAAACCCAATACATCCTGTTACGAAAAGCAAAGTAACTATAAATAAATTAGTCAATATCTTGAAAGGGAATACTATTAGAGCTAGTTATGGAGTTCTTGGCTTTTTCATCCTGAGTCTATACATCAGTAAGACCCTTATTAATGTTGCATTTCCTGCTATTTCAGTGAACTGTATGAAACTTGAAACATCTCTTCCATGGCTTGTATTTTTAATAGTTTATGCACTTCTTCACACATAACCAAAGAAAACTCCTTTCAGCTATCACAGTCCGGCTATCAGAGAGGAAGTTCATTGAATATTTTCCTCTAGATACATGTATTTATAACATCGGTCAATCAGCAACTGGGTCTAGGTGCAGGGAACGAGATAATACTTCTAAACATCTGAGTTCTGCCAAAACCTTGTTACTTTATGATTTGGACAAGTTATTTCACTCTTATTTATGCACCTATGTACAGTCATCTGTGACTGCCTGCTACCTGAGTTTAACTAATACCATATTAAATATCTAAAATTCTAATTGGAGGTTCCACTCTTAGATTTTAAATGCTACAGTACTGCAAACAGATTAAAGTCAAACTGAAAATACATATTTCCTTTTCAGCTCTGGAAAAAAAATGTGTTTGTATTGTATTCAGGACAATACCCCATCACTTTGCATGATAAAAGACTGGCTCTTTTACACTATGATTTGTTTAGAAAGGAAGCAAATGTTCTGGATAAGCAACTTGCTCTTCATAAATATTAACAATATTAACTGTCAGGGAAGATAAACCCATGGTTTTATAAGTTAACCTTATTTTAAGGTCAAAGCTATCCCTGTGGCTATTGTTTGCAAAATGTATGAGATAGAGGAGTTTTACACATTTGTTTTTTCTATACTATTTCTCTGTTTTTTGAAATGATTTAACTACTCTAGGCTCACAATATGCTCTTGTAGGTGAGTTTACTTTCCAGGTGTTTTCTCCCAGACTTTCTAGTAGGAGAAATTCTATTTTTGAAACACATAAATCATTATTTAAGTCTAAAGAAAAACATTTGCTAAGCCATGTCAGTTTTATGATGCTATTTATTACTGGCTATATTATCACAGTTTGGGGCAAGGATTACTCAGTACTTACAGGTAATCCATTCAGATCACTGCTATACCAAATGAGGACAGTGCACAGTTGTATTAATTTTAGCCATTTTAGTTCCAATGTACATTTCAGAGAAGAAAACTACAGAGTGAGACTAACATATGACTTTAATAAACAAACAGGTTTCTTTAGCTCTTACACTGAGAGTCATGAGGTCAAAGGTAGGGAACCCAAATCACCAAGCTCCTTCAGAAGTACATGTCAATTGGGAGCACCAAGCATCTCCTGAGTTTCTTCTAACTCTGCAGAGTCAAGGTCACTTCACACATTAGGCCCCAGCAAATCAGTTCAGTGAGATTAAAACTAAGTATTAATAAAAACACAAGAATGTCATACATTGAAGTCTGCTCAGCCACTTAAAGCACATTTCTAGAAACCTCTTCCCAAATGTGATAGAAATAGTAACTTCTTTTTTTCAACACTGGTAAACTTACAATCTAAGTCATCACATAACTTAGGAAGTAATGGACCCATGATGTTAGGACAAAAAATATCCTGACCACCTTTTGTTAGTTTCCAGGCACATATTTTTCTAAACAGGCCACACACTGCCCTTATGACTCCCCGGTTAGTGTCACAGAGCACATCATGGGATGTGTGTCATGAGCATCCACCTGGTTGATGTCTTCAGTCACAGAAAAGAGCCACAACCCAAGCAAACTAGTTTTACAAACATTCCCACAAGAGCTACAGTATGCAAATCACCAGAAGATTGAACTTCACCTGTAAGTGACAAAGAAACAGAAATTTGGCACGTGCAGAATACAACATGCTGACAAAAATAAAGAGCAACCTCCAAGAGGGAGTGGGGAGACAGACATTAATGACTAATAAAATCTCTCCCCTCCCATCCTCATGGAGAAAATGCAACACTTCACAAGTTATTCCTATCTCTTCAATGTTTCTTTCACAAGTGGAATGAATACATTACTCACGGAGTCACTAGCATGCTCTCCTAGCATTAACTTCACTGTGCAAGCAGACATCTTGCACTGAGTAATTTAGAGGGTGAAGGATAAAGAAAACTAATAACTCAGCAGTCTCCTTCAGTCATCTCCAAAAAGGGGTCAAAGTGCAATCGCCCTGAAAAATCCAGGCCAGGTCTAGCCTGAATTCTTCACATTTGCAGAATTCCAGGCACAATTAGGAGGTGAGTAATGACAAGGAAAAGCACTGACCATGTGCAAGACAAATAGCAATTCTCAAAACCAGTGCCAAGTTTACCTCCCATGAATGGTACTTCTTATGTGAAATGGTACAGATAAACGAAGCTGTGCCAGCTAAGGAAAGCAAGGCAAAGCAAAATTGTTCTTTGGTGAGGAGTATTATCTCCTCTGGCAGCCAAGAGGTGCAGGAGATTCCATAAGGCTGAAGTCATCTGAACTAAGAGAAGGTCATCAGCATGGGAATGACACCTTCATTATCACCAGTTTCCGGTCTGAGGGGAAACAACCATACCAGTTAAGTAGTTATCTGTATCTTCTCCTAGGCTTTTCTCTTCTCTCACTCCTCCCCTAAAGTAGGTTATCAAAGAAAATACAAACAAAACCCAATTTAGATGAGAAGAATCTTATTTTTTTCCAAGAAAAAAACAGCAGAATTTCAAACACCTTGTGACTGCTGATGAGAACATGAACAGAACATTTCACAGTATGTGGTGAACAGAAATTTTTAATTTAAAGTATGTAGCAGTTTCATGAAAAAAATATTTTTGGCATAGACTAAAATGGTTACAGAATCCTGCAAAACCAGTACCAGCCATATACATACTGATGTGACAGGAGGCAAGCTGTCACCAGCTAGCATTTTCACTTGAAACTGACTGGGTTCATATATGAAGATCATTCATTGAATGTATTCAGCTTTTATATGTTATGTCAAATAACTGATTTTCTTGACATAACTACCAGGAGACACAGAGTAACATATTAAGATGCTGGCTAAAATCCACACTTTGCATCTCCAAAAGGCTATTGAAAGAATTACAAAAGCTAAAAAAGAAAGTGTTTGAGCTATGGAAAATAACTCCAAGAGGTAGACTGAGCTTACCACGGAGAAGACTGCCAGGTAACATGGCCACAGCATGGATACATCATGGAGCAAACCAGCAGCCTCATTAATTGAAGAGCATAATCCTCAGTGGTTGGAAGCTGATGCCAGACAAATTGAAAGTAATCGTTTGTTTGGATGTTGTCAATCAATCATCGAAAAAAAAGCTATCAAAGCAAACCTTGCTTAATTTCAGATCAAAACCGGATGTCTTTTTGGAAGGCATGTTTAACTTAAACAGGAAGCACTGAGTTCAACATGGATAATAGGATGAAGTGTAGCAGCTTGTGAAATACAGAGAGCAGACCACATCATCACCTTCCAGCTTTAGGCTTTATAAATCCCAGAGTTTTTTGCTGGACTTTAGTCACGGGCTGACATTAACAGTTCTTTTGCATTTCACAAGGCTGTCTGGGCCTCCACTTACACGCTGTGCTGCACTAATCATTTTTTGCAAGAACCTCCTCAGCCCATGTCAGAGGCAACTTGTTAGTTCACTAAATATCCGTTTGAAAAATTCAGCAAAAAACAAAGAAAAATAAATCAGCTGTGAACTCCATGGCTCAGAACCTAATTTTCAAAATATGCATAAGCTGGTGACATGAAAATCAATTTCCTCTGGAATGTGCTTGTCCTCAGCAAGGGCTATTCCAATGCCAATGTGCTCTCTCACATCATTGGGTTTGGCTGTGATACTATTAAATGGAAGCAGCAAGATTTTTTTTTTCTTCCCACAATGGATAAAAACCTTCATTTTCTGAAGTCACTGAATAGAGTTAAAGGTATGGGGAGTTTTAATAGCACTAATACGTGTATTTTGGAAGAAACAAGGCCTAAAATTTTCAATGTAAAAACCAGGGAGTATTAAATTGCAGTGATTGAGAAACACAGCTGGGAGAAGATTCAGTCAGAGGCTTGAAAATGTAGTTGCACTAAGCTGAAGCTGTAAGTGCAATTCTGAGAAGCAATGAACCAACAAAACAAAATAACCCAAACAACCAGCTATCAGTGGAGTTGCAAGAAACGTGGTAGAGGGAAAGAAACCTCATCCCTGCCATGGGCTCCCTGCTCCCTGAAGAAAGGAGCAACATAATGCAAAATACCCCTTCCCCCTGGGGCAGGCAGAGGGGGCACAAGGGGGAACAGCAGCAGCAAAACCCCCCTGGCAAGGCTGTGAGCCCCCAGGGAGCCACTGCTGCCTGCTCCCACACACCAACCTGAGAGATTTCATGCCGACAGTTCATTTTTTGATGGGGCTGGGAGTTGCACATGATGCTTCACTCTTCAGACCTGGTCACAATAGATGATAGTAGAAAAATTAAAAAAACAAAAACAAAACAAAGCAAACAAACAAAAATCAGAAACAAAGAAGGAAGAAGGAGATGGAATAGGAGGGAAGGGAATATTTGATGAAAAATCTTTCCTGTTCTCTTTGAGCCCACAAATCCTCAAGACCACCCTGGATATAAGTGAAAACATGTCAAAAATAAAAGAGGAAATGTTTTTCACAGAACAGTTACATTTCACCTCTAGGCTTTAGAAATGCCAGGCTGCCATTTTCAGAACTTATGCAAGAACATAGCTTTTTACCCTCAATTTCCATTAGTTACAAATCATTTTCTATTAGCAATCCATTTTTAAAAAATGTAACAAAAATCAGCTCTCAGAAAACAGCATCAGTCATATCCATTCCCAGCGGCAAACTTGTTTCATCCCATTCAGAGTCCTGGTTAGTAAACAAATCCATAAATCCATTTTGACAATGTCATCAGATTAAACACTGGCTTTTTGAGGGCAGGGAGAGCGGCTCAATCAGGGCAAGAAACAACTTTAGAAGAATGACAGAAGCTTAAATAAAAAAAAAATTAGAAGTGAGAGAAAACATGAACAGTTCAGAGAAAAATAATTATAAAAGCTGCACAGTAACCTTATTCTCTATATCCAGCAACATTTGTATTGGGTCTGTTTCCACCAGGAGTGAAGGTTCTTCCATATTCCAAATGTGGAAAAAAAACCCCACTGTTCCCAATTACATAGCTGTGATGGACTTTTTTTTTTTTTTTTCCCTAAATTGAATACAGAAAATCAATCATCTTCCTTCATGCATCTGAGGGGAAAAATCCTAAACATAGTAGTTTCCTTTGGTTTAAGGCAATGAGGGAGCCTGGGTTATACAGCAGTAGGATCCCACCTCTCACATTCTGAGCGCATATGGTTCATGAGGCACTCATGAGATTGAAATACATGCACATCCTACATATTTTTCAATGGAATGGGGCTACGTGACATTTTGCATTCTGAAAGATTTGTGGAAGCACTTTTGTTAGGAAAAAAAAAAAAAAAAAGTCTTAGAAGAAAAAAAGTCCAAGACTGGAGAAATTGCCTTTTTTATGTGATGAAGTTTAGGTAAACTATACATTTTCACCCAAGTTTGTATTTGTTCTCATATGTTTTTCTAGGGACACTCCAAGTCAAGAACAACAAATGAAACAGGAACATTTGGACTATGCCTACACCAGCAAATGACACAAGGGGATGTTCCCAGGCACCATAATTTGGCTGTGTGTGTATGGATTTCACTTATGCTGCAGGGAACACTCAAACTTTTTCCAGACACAATTTGGAATTTAACTTGGGTCCATTGCTAATAGGTGGTCTCCATGACTGTTTTGGAGGGTAAGAGTTTAATAGCATAGCTATGAACTGCTCCACATACATTGCCTCAGGGTCAGGTAATAGTCTGGCCCTGTTGAGTTTACTAGTCTAGACTAAGTGCCAGACTGATGCTATTGCTACAGCAAAGCACGCTCTGTGAGCAACACTGCTAGATCGGCTCTTTCTTTATTCAGAAGATGAGAGTCTCCATGCTGAGTTACGTTAAGCTCTTCCCCCAGTCTCTCTCATGCAGTCCCAGTGGCTTCCACATCTCCTAGGAAGAGGAGGGAGGAGAAAGCTCATTTCCCTGGTCAATGACCATGGCCTCCACACACAGCACAAACCACCCCTTGGCCAGCAGTTGGCTGGCAGTTCCCCTTACTACAAGTAGCAGAAAGCACAACAGAAGTAACCCCCTCACAGCTTAAATAAAAACAGTTAAGTATGCTAGGGGGGTGATTATAGTTTGACAACATACATTTCATTTTACTTTTTATACTAATATTGGAAACTATGCACCAACACTCTTCAATAAAATTAAGATATTTTGGTTGACAAAGCAATGCCTGTGAAAGTTATGAAATGCCACATTGAGATTTCTGTGCAAACATTATATATCTACAACTCTGATGTAAGTTTCCTTCTAAACCAGTTTTTCTTTCCCTTACAATTCCTCACTGCCAAATAAATGTATTTCCAGCTGTATCTGTGGGAAACAAATAGTGTCATGCAGTGACCAGCTAGGAAGTACACACCTGTCATAAACTAAAGAGCATCTCCAGGGATATATTGTATTCCATTCCCAGCTTACCAAGAAAGGATACAATAGAAAAAATGGATTGGTGTCAACTACCAGATGTTTTCAAGCCTCTCTAATTAGGTAAAAATTAAACAACTGCTACATCCTATATTATAGATATTTTGCAGATGTGTAATTCACATGAACATAGTCTGATTTTCATTTACATTGAGGCCTCTTTACACTGCTCTGGCATCGCAACATTGCTTAATATTGGTGTAAGTTATTTACATTTGCATTTTAAGTTCTGTTTTACAAAGAGAGCATAATAATCAGTTTCACATAAGCATATCAGGATAAGTCCCATAGTATGCTGGGGAAGGCTTTAGCAAGGAGTCTTGAGGGGCACCAGAAAGAAAAAAAAGTCTCATTTTCCTTTAGTATTTACATTTCATGTAGAACAAGTCTGCTGAGAATGAATTAGGTTCAATTAATCTGTACTGCACATCTTTGTAAATGTCATTGAATATTTAATTGTAACTGTGATTAATTTGCACATGAGGAAAACAAAATGTTGAGCTATGTTTTCCTTACCCACTCAGCCTTTTTCCTCAGGCTCTGCACAAACCTCCAGGCTGCAAAAAATCAAGAAAAAAATAATCAAGTAAATCCTGCTTATTCCAAAACAACCACAGTTTCTCATCTTCCAGATTAAAATAAGAGGAAAATTATCATTAGGCAAGATAAAAGGGTAAAACTTTAATAAAAAATCTAAGACTGAACTAAGTGAACTACTTCATTCTGAAGGGGCAAAAAAAAGTTCCTGTATTCTTTCATAATAAGGCTTGTTTTAGCTACCTCTTCACAGATATCCTTAAGTAACTCATAGATTAAGAGCCGTAAGATGAAGAATACTTTTAAAAGTACATATAATACTGCTTATAGGAACTGAATGTACCTCACTTGTACCTTCACCCCAAGTAATAATTACCAGAACTCTACAGTTAAATACACATTTCTAACCTCAATAATGAAGTGTTTTTTAAAAAGAACATCCACTATACAAAGAACTAAAGACAGGAAGATGACTGACAATGCTTAGCAGTATATTTCTCCAGCTATTTCAAACAATCTTTTCTCGTACTCCTCAGTCTTGGATATCTCTATTAGTACCGTGAGAGCAACACAGTCCCTCCACTGGGGACTCTGCTGTTCGAAAGTAAAGCCTGATACATCATATGCTTACAAGAAAGAATTCCTGGGCTGAAAATTATTATTATTACAGAAGATCAGACAAACATACATTCACAGTGTATCATTTTGCACTTGGAAGTGTGGTTATTAACATTTTTGACTTCTTTCTCAGCATTCCTGAATCATTATTAATCTTCCAGTCATCTGGTCTAACTGCTAAATCTTCTCAGAGGTGGGCAGGCATACTGTGTGTTTACGGTAACCATCACTTTCCGTAAGGAATTTTTTATTGTTATAGGCAGTATCTGTCTAAATGATATTGCACTAATTGAAAGCATTTGTCCAAAAACCTAACCACAGAGCACACGATAACCCTGATTAAAATGTTGCACTTTGTTTGCTATGTTACAAATTGCTTGGGAAAAAAAAGTAGTAGGAAAGTGAGTGTTAATCTAAACTGACTGTTCAGTTATGTTTGGAAGAGAGTTTTATAAGCTGCATAGAGGTCTGGTCTGGATTTCTTGTTTCATTTCATTTTAATTTTGTGAATAAAATCAAAATTACCAGGAAGGAATAGCTTTTAACCCACTTGAGTCTGCATGGTGCATGAGGATGAAGGCTGTCATCTGCTCACAGCATACGCAGAAGTAACCATAAATATGGGCTGACTGGCCAAAGAGACCCCAGGAGACAGCAACAGTTGGGCTACAAACACCATTCCAGTAATCCAAGATACTGCATAATATGCATGTTACTTTAGAAATCACTTATGTCCTATCCTGCTTCAGTTAGTCTAAGCTGCAGGACCTACTAACACATCTAAAGAATGTCTCTTCCCTCTTTTTCTGCATTTCAGTCTCCCTGTTAATCTGTGTTCTGAATACTTTTTTGCAAAACTTTTCTGTATCTTCTCTCTTATTTGCTTACCAATTTTGTCTCCATTTCTCTATTCTCACCCAGATTTTTCTTTAAAATTTTTTTCTACTATTTATTAACGCACTTCTTCAAGTCACCTTCCTTACTCGTGGAAGAGTGGGGGTGCTTTCACGACATGATACAGTGTTATCCAGATGCACTTGAGCAGGCTCTGGACTGGACAGCCCATGTCTGGATGCATTAGCGTGCACTTCCAGACTTGGTTTTATTTGCTACCCACACCCCAGAGGACAGCTAGCATAGCTCTGCTGCTTGTAGTGCCCAAGCCATTATGTTTCATGCTAGTGCAAACATTGCTGCACCTCACTGTGTTGGCACACACCGAACACACCTGCCTCAAGCGCTCAGCCCACGGATCACTTGTGTATTTTCTTGTAAAAATAAACCCTCCCAATTCACCCAGGCACAAAAAAAGCTGCAAGAATATAATGCAGGTTGAGATACACGTCACGGGATCAAAACAAAGTACACAGGTATCCTTCCCTCTAGATTTTTCTCTGCATGACATCAACACTGAACAATTCGATACAATAATAAATGGGCTGCATCCATTGCAGCAACTTCTTATTCAGTGAAGGCATTGAAGAGGGCATAAGACTGACAACTGCATGTTTCCTCACCTTTCAGCAGAGCCTGGCAGGTAGCTGGGATATGTTAGAGAGGTCTTGCCCTTGGAGATCACAAGGTCAAGAGGATCACAGGGCAGTTGGGAAGGGGCTGCTGCACCCCTATCCACATTAGGGACAACGCTGAGCGCTCCCACCTCCAAGGCTCCTGAAGGATTCTTCTAACCTGGCCCTACTCCCGTTCAGTTGCACCTGCCAAGGCCTGTCTGAAGACAGCCAGCTGCTGCAAGAGAAGTCCCATAGTATGGGGACCAAGATGAAACACACAGCTCCTTCAGACAGGAACGTTTTCCTTCATTTTCCACTTGTCCAGCAAAGCTGAACATGTGTGGACCTGACAGATGGAGGAACAACTGTCCTGGAGCTGCTGGAAAGTCCTCACAAGCATCTGTGTCACTGAATGGCTTTCAGGAATACCAGTGGATCTGTACAAGATGGGAGCCAGGGCAATACCAGTGGGTATTGAGGAAGGTTAAAGGAAGTTTGCCAACAGTGGGGAATAGTGGGGACAGAGACCTCCATCTCTCCCCTGTGTCTGCCAGCCTGAACAACCAACAAAATATTCCTCTTTACTACATCACAGGGACAGCCCTCACCCCACCCCCAACCACGGCCAGAAAGACTTTCGTGCTGCTGTAATTAGCCTGTTCTTACTCTTTCACACATATTAGACATCCTGATTCCCTTCTTCTCTGCCTCCACACTGTCCTGCCCATCCTCACCAAATAAAGCATTTCCTTCCTTCAGCAACAGCCCCCTTCCTTCTCCTGGTCACTACTTATGACACTCCTTCTTACACTCCTGCGTTTCCAGAAGCACTGGCACAAGTGGGGAAGAGACTGGCTGAAAAGTCCTCTTTGTACCATGGCGAGAAACAAGCCAGAGCCAGGAGGATCCCACAATTTTGCTGCCCTACCAAAGGTGGGCACCAGTGATCACTCCTCCAGCAGCACCTCATTCACTTGGGTCTTCCCTTTGCAGAAGCATGAGCATCACTAGTGAGCACTAGTGAGCATTGGTGAGCAGATGCTCCTCCAATAGCCATCCTTCTGCAAGAACACCACAGGTGGTCAGTAGCTATCCTTTCCTTATTCCCCTTTGTTTCTGTAACCCACTGCCTTAGGTAATCACATAACTTAGGGAGTCCCAGAGCTTCACTTCCACCTGTTCCTTTCCCCAGCAGCTCATGTAGTCCCTAACCACCCAGCCACCTCTCCACTGAGCCTCCCCAGCTGGGCCAAACTGCTGTTGAGGGCCTTGCAATTGGCCCAGGTTTTAAGATGTAGCAGTAACAACAATGACAACAAAACCATTTGCAAAGGGCTTTAAGTATATCTGGTCTTTTAATGAGTGCGTAGCATGGTCCCTTCAACGTGACTGGGGGACAGAAGTGAGCAGGAATCAAAGGATTCCTTTGTCCCATATGAGCACCAAACACAATATATCACCAAACCTCAACTGCCTGAATAGCTTCCCTTCCCAAACACACCCCGGGCCTTGTAAAACAAAAACAGTCATTAGACCCCAAGCCTCACCTTAAGGAAGTTTACTGTTGGTCTGTAATCTCTGGGTTTTTATCTCTGAGGAAGAAGCCGTGGCACGTCTGGAGGAACCTCTGTATAAGTCAATCCCTACAGCCCTGTTTGCTTACCCTCACCCTGTGCCTCCTAAAGAGTTAAGCTGTAAACAAGCCAGCTCCTACTTTCAGTAAAATTAAAAGAAGGCCTTTGTCGAGCTGCACTGGGAATCTAAAGAGGCAGAGCAAAAGCCACAAGCTCCAGTCCTTAGAATGGGGAATTAAATGGGGTGTCTTTATTCTTTTTTTTCTCTCTCTTTTTTTTTTTCTTTTTTCTTCTTTTTT
Organism: Nesoenas mayeri; assembly: GCF_963082525.1. NCBI lineage: Eukaryota > Metazoa > Chordata > Aves > Columbiformes > Columbidae > Nesoenas > Nesoenas mayeri. The sequence goes on from NC_137541.1 coordinate 102,883,899, forward strand.
TTTTCCTTTTTTTTTTTTTTTTTTAAGACCAGTGTAGTTCTGACTACAGAAATATTTTTATTCTGAATATTATCATTCCTACCACAAAGGAGGAACAGATGGAATTTCTGCTTATGACTGTAAAGCAATTCAACACACTCACATTGACTGAGTCAATATCGAATTCCTGCTCCTGAATGCTATCAGTGGGTTAGGCCCTCTCAGAAATCCTCCTCTCAGAGCAATGGTATTTTGCAATGTGTGTAATGCTGAATGTCTGAAATGAAGCATTCAACTGAAAACAAGAGAGGGATTTCAGAATTTTGTCCATGATTATGAACACCTTTCCATTGGATTGGTCACTTACGACACATCACCTACGAAGCAAAATAAACCACTAATCTTTTTGCATAAACATTTATCTTCATTCTAACAATAGTAAGCTTAATAGAAAAAAAAAAATATGAAGCCTGTATTAATGAATCATACAAAGGAAACAAAATGCAAAGATTTAACAAAGATTGTTTTACCTAAGCTTGTTCAAATTGACAAAACAGGTGGATGTGTGAGAGCTATAATTAATATTAGCAATGTCTGGAAGTTCTAATTGATCTACAAAATAAAAGTATCTTCTTTGTAAAAGGCTGTTGAAATCTTAGAAAAAAAAAAGGTCAATTTAGCAAGTTCATCATGCACAGAAACAGAACTGAAAGGTTTTAAACTGAAGAAAATGAGGTTCAGATTAGATAGTAGGTACTTTGAAGCAGTTGTAAAAGATTACCTAAGGAATATCAGAGATCTTTGTCACTGTAATTCCTGAGAACAGGTTAGGTAAATTTGACAAGACTTATATAATATATTCATCCAGTCTTCCTTGTCTCAGGAAGGAACAAAGATTTTTTTCAGTGTAGACCACTGTTCCGTATTATCACAGCTGTAGTATTAATTTTTAATCAAATAGGATTTACTACTTAGCACTTAAGAAACACATACAGTCTGCTTCCTTTCTGCATTTGACAGATAGCAAAACAGAAAAACCATCTCATTATAGCTTTTAACAAATATGTAGCAAAGTCAAAGATTCAGGAGTTTCAGCTCCCATTGTCATATTCGCTAATGGGATGTTATAGTTCTTAATGGGCTCAGCAAAGCTAATTGGGTTCTAGAAGTAATGAACTCAGAATTCTCTTGCTACGCTTGGCTTATTTCAAACAAAGTATCATTTAAAGCAAGTTTTATTTGTTTCACTTACGGCTGCTGAACTTGCATAGACAGTTCCTCTGCCAGCATCTTGACATCATTCTACTGATGTCTTCATGATTGCTTCATGACTGATGATGCAACATGTCACATGCAATGTAACAGAGAAATGAAGAATTCAGCTTTTACAGGGTAACTTTAGAGGGGAAAAAATAATCTTAAAAGCTCTTTTAGGGACTTGTGCAACTTTAGTACCTTAACAGTTTAAAAATACATTTTTCAAATTTTAACAAAGGCACTCATAAAACTCATTAACATCAAGTCATTAGGAATAAAATGACTTTTTATGATGATTTCATTTTGAAATTTTAACTTTTGAACATTTCATTTGCTTTTTTTGACCCTACGCTTCGACTTATTTTTTTCTTAACATAGGTCATACGTGGAAGGTTTTGATTTTCACACAGAATTGTATTAGAGGTCAACTCAACTCCATTTTTGTTTTAGAAAACAGAAACAAAAGACCCACTTTCAATATATGAAGTAATTTTTAGGAATAGTTTACTACTTCAAGAATCATATTTGAGAGATGAATTGTGATAAAGTGTATTAGAAACAAAACAATGAATGATGCACATGTAATGAACCTGTAGACACAAAGCTTTGAAAGCAAAAACAAAAATAGTGAGAACTGAAGAGCTATTGACAGGACTACGGAAAGTTCTGAGATAAGATAAAATAAACCTGAAATATTTAAAAGTGTGCATTAAAGGCGTGGAAGCAACCTTCACTCTGCCTCATCACCATCAGTTTAGAGTCCTTCCCAGCTGTGTACACCCTAGGAATATTTTCCTGAAAAGTAATTTTCTGAACTGAAAGCTGGCAGGATGGAAAAGCTCTACATTTATTGTATTATTAGAAACCTGAACTTCTTGGATATGTCTCTTTGGCTACATTTGCCAAGAAACATAACACACTGGAAAAAGAATTTGAAAATTAAGGAAAATTTAACTGACAGTAGTACTGTATTCAATTTTAGTTGCAATTGTTTTACAGTATTTCTAGGTTTTCTGTTACAGGCTCTTTACTTTAGCACTATTGTCATATCCTATCACATAACATATATTTGCATGCACAATATATTTGTTTGCATAAAATGTAGTACATACTTCAACACTTATCTTCGGCAGTTTTTCCAGGTAAAAGCTAATCATAACTGTACCCAAGCTTGTACTTTCGAGCTTTCTTTTAGAAAAACAAACAAACAAACAAACAAAACTCACCTTTAAATTATACTTAATCCAACTGCTTCATAAGACACCTCTCACTAAGAACGACAGTAAAGGATGTTCCTAGGAGTACAAGAATGGTCTGTGTGGAAGCCGAGGTCCATATCTGTACAAGGGCCACCTCAGGCCATACCACATCCATAGTTTTGATTCCTGGGATACACCTGATGAAGGTGAGTTGGATACTTAAGGCTTTAAGGAAAAAAGAAGAAATTTATGCTCAGAAGTAATATCCACACAGTCAACATGCTATGAATGTTGAATCTTCAGAAGTCATGTGCATATATGGAATCACAGTTTGAAACTCCAGCAGGGACTGAGCTCCCCAAGAACATGCCTGTGGGCACAGGAGGATTGTCTTACCCCTTAAAAATACTTTCATTTTTGTAATAAAGTCAGGAGTAGTGGTGTCTTCCTCTTTTGAAAGACATTATTAACACATTTCTCCAATTGAGCTGTTTTAGGCCACACCTCATATTTTGCCAGAGACAGTCAGAATCAGACATTCCTTGGTTGGGGAAACAGACAGACCAAGCACATTCCACCCCTCACATGGACCAATATAAAAAGCATGTATTGGGCAAGGGGTGATCCAACAAAAGAGCCCACCATTATCCTGCAGCCCATCAACAGAGAGATTAACCTTTTATGGAGAGGAGTTTTAGATCCCAATCCCACTTCCACAAGATGTTTACATATTTTAATCTAATAATGTATTAATTCAAAACACCCAAGCAGTCCCATAATACAGAGAAAGCCAATTAAATGAGATAAATAACATGCACCAAAGTCCATGAACTACAGTAGTCACTTATAATTGTTCCTTTTGACAATTTATTCTGGAGTGTTTGCATATACAAATTAGCTGACAACATGTAGGTACTGGCTTGAGCATGGAAGAGTGAGATGATCAGTAAGGCTTAACATATCATAAATACATGGGGCCACTTTTCAGGAAGTGATTCTTGCTATGAGTCACTGAGACAGTAAGCTAGGAATGGCACACACATTTTTAAAAAGCACTCAAAACCAAACAAGAACATACAATAACAGAACAAAAACTTCAGTACAAGACATTTCCTCTTCACATTTTTTTCCCCCCACTTCTTTCCAATGCTATCACTAACACATGCTCAGCTATCATAGGTTTTGGCAAAGGCTGTGTGTTTTATCGAAAAAGTTAATAATAACAAAAACACATATTTAAATAAAATTCAGACCTTCTAACCAATGAAGGAAAGACAGAAAGTTGGTGGGTTTTTAGGATACTTTCAAAAATAGATCCTGGTAACAAAAAAGCTACATTGAATTCATGCTAGTTCAGCCTTAAGACTGAGATAGGAGATAGGTGGGCATAAGGAAGTAAATTGATTGTTAGAAGGGCAGGTGGAAGAAGAGTAATAAAGTATATTTCTCCTAATTTTGTAGTCTTGCGAACAAACAAGGCCTGTGGCAGTCTTCTCCTTTACCACCACCAGTGGCAGGCAGAGCAGTACCTCACAGCAAAGTTACCCAGAGTCAGAGCTGGAGAATTCTACTCCATCCATGGGAGCGGCAGCTCATGAAGAGGTGAGTGACCAGCTGAGGGACGGAATAAAGGATATTGTAATTCTGAAACCCACCAAAATGAAAATACACTAGTCTGTAAATAAGGCATTTCCTCAGGTTCTGCTGGGAAACAGAGGACAAGAAACTGACTTACCATTTGCCAGCACAATGCCCTAGACGGTTGACTACGTCTGATCTACAGCAGTATTTTGACCTGGCACTGCACCTCCTATCAGAAAATCTCAACAGAGCACAGAAGAAATACCAAGTGCAAGTATGGAAAGAGGAAGTCCAAGTTGTAATAAGACAAGACCATGACAACCAGCAGAAAACATTGTATATGCTATTTTGAGTTAATACATTGAAGAGATTAAGCCAGATGTTCTCCTCTGCTTCAGCATTGCAAGAGTAGAAAGAGAAGATTTATTATTGTTATTGTTATTACTGAGCCAGTCTAACCTGTCATGCAGTAGAGGATTATTCCTATAGCTGGATTCATCCCTTGCTTCCTGCCCTTCCCTTCTTACCTATCAAGTTAGAGAGACACCCTCTTTTATAAATGATGGTGAAAGAACCTATCAGGAAAGACACCCTAGCAGCAGTGGAGAGCTGTTCCAGCAGCAGCCACAGGAGACAGACACTGATTTGCTGTATTTAAGAAAGGAAAATAGAACTAAGGCGAGGACCTGTTAACATACATTCAGTGAAATACCTGTTGATGACCTTGGTCAAACACTGAAGTGTAAGACATTGAAGTCTGGTGTCACAGGCTACAGGCCTAATTCTGCTACAGAATATGACTTGTTAACTGTAGGTCTTGACACCTCAGTTTTCTGATCTGTAAAACTGAGTAGATCAAACTAATCTGTAAAGTATTTTGCATTCTAGGAAAGTGTGTGCTTTGGAGAAGCTCCTATTACCTTATGGTTTGGGGGTGCCAAGTACCAAAGACAACCTCAAATCTGGGCTGATTGGGACCTGACCTGATAGGAAGCAACCTCATGCCCTAAAGAGAGATTTTATGTGATGTGTGCAATGAAACCAGGCTCAGTGCATGTGCACGTAAGGTTGCCCTACCCAGCCATGAAAAGCAGGTTACATCAGACTTTCTGAGCACGTAGGGATTAACTGCACAGAAGGTATCTCACTCAGCAAACCACAGAGGTGCAAGCACGGGTCGACTGTGGCTTCACAACTCTTAAGACCAGTCTGCCAAATTTTGTTTCCCACAAATGCCCCAACAGCCGCACTTCACCATTCCCCTTCAGGCTGTCCCTGACTACGGTCCAACACAGCCAAGGGAAGGGATAATAAGGAAACTTCCACGGAGGGAACATATGTGGTTACATAAATGCTTCCATAGGCCTGACTACTGTTTCCTGAGAAAGGAAACTCCATTCATCAAGTCTGTAATAAACTGACATCTCATCAGCAGGGGAAACAAGAGGAAGGGACTTGTGAAGGAAGAAATCTGTCCCTCTACATACACGAACTGTTTTCCTTTGCATGCCTAATCTGTGAGGTGACTAAAGTTTTACCCACCAGTGTTATAATACTCACATGGGAAACATTAAGTTAAATATTACAAAATTAAAGTGTAAGAGTTATTGGAAACTAGAGCCGAGCAAAATATTAGAATTTTCATCCTGGGGGAAATTCTAATATTTCAACATTTGTTTTCTTCCAAAATTGGGATGGAAATGTTGAAATACCTCTTTTTTCATAGAATGAACATGTTCTCAGCCACTTTGACATTAAACTGAATTTGACAAAGGTGTTACAAAATCCCCTGGGAACTGTTGTTAAGGTACCTTGTACTTAGAATTGTGTTAACAAGGGATATTTTAGTTGGGTTATTGAACCAAAGCTGTAAAAAAATGCTTGGGGTCAGGTAGAATATTAATGTCATCCTTTTCTTCTTTCAGGTTATTTAACCCTTGTATTCCCTTTAGAAAAAAAAAATAATAATAATAAAAAAGAAAAGAATCCACATTGTATTCTGAAAGGTAAACAAGTTTTGCGATAGAGAAGTCACACCATTCCCTCTTTAAGATATTCAACAAAGTGTTCTGGATTTTGTGTCTGTTTCTCTAAAATGGGTTGTTTGGGGTGTTTTATGGTTATAGGTTTTTTGGTGGGTTTTTTTGGTTTGGTTTTTTTTTTGGTTGGTTGGGGGTTTTTTGTTTGTTTTGTTTAGTATGGTTTGGGTTTTTTTTGTTTGTTTGGCTTGGTTTGGCTTTTTTGTTAAACTTCAGATTGGAATACAAATTTGATTCTCATGTTATTGCCAAAACTAATTATTAGTATGGATTTGTTCAGTAAATGTTTAGATTGATCCACAACTAAATACATTGAGTAAAAAACTTCACTTAAAAGATCCATCTCTTTTTTAGTTATCTTCTTCCTTCATAGGCCTTCTGGTTGGATTGTGTGCCCCCATGGGGCAGAGTCTAGGAAATTGAACTGCTCTCCTGACATATTTCAACACTCTGACACCCGAGCAAGTAGCATCTTGGGAACTTACTATTTTTGGTTTTTTGGGAGGAATACTTTTGTCTTGATGTTATGTTGCTGGGTGCTGCTTGCTTTTTTTCTCAGAGTATTGCTGGCATGTTGGCTAAAGTCTGTTGGCTTAATAAGTTGAGGAAGTAAGAGTAGAACGAGAAAATCTCTGAAAAAATGCCCTTATGGAGGTGAAAAAGTATCTTGCTGCAATTAAATGCATACTAAGGCACTTGAGAAGCAAAAAGAGGGGACCCCACTGTTAAGATTCTTTTTGCAGATTTAATCAGACTAGAAGTTTTCCACTTACTCACAGATCATTCATTGATCTTCTGATGTTAGTTTAGTTGGCTGGTATTTTCTAGACATTTGAGGTTGGATAGAAAAACAGGGCCTGAGACCTCAGATGTTTATACACACACACTTTTTTTTTTAATTCCTGTTCATATTTTTTTGCTGTTCTCATGAAAAGGCAAAAGGTTACAGTTTTAGTTCAAACATAATATTTTCATGGTTCATAAGAAAATTTGTATTAGTTTACATTTTTGGCAACTTTCATTATACCCTAGTGATTTCAAGAAGTCCTTGTACTTTCCTGCTGGTGAGAGATACTTTCCATAAAATAACACAGTATAAAAATAGCAATTATTAACTTACTGTGATATATTTTGTTAAGGTGCAGAGAGCATATCCGAAGGACTAAATTCATTCAATGTCCAGTTTTGTGACCACATTTTCCAGTTTAAAATTATTAAATTGCAAAATGTACATATTAACCAGTATTAGAAGTCTGACTGATGAGAAAGACAGGACCTAATTCTAGTTAGTTGTAACAGCCACATATCCCTCATGTCTGACAGGCAACTACAGTTCAGCTGACTAAGGATTTTAAAGGGTTTGTGCACTGCAGAAGGCTTATACTTTGAAAACACCTTTAAAAATTAGCTTAGAAACTCCAAGTCTCTGCTTTGGCATGTCACCATGGTTGACATCTGCATAAAGTATTTTTGAAGGCTAATGAAATTGTATATTCAGACACTGACACAAAATAACTTTTCATATATTTTCTTCCAAAGCACCCCTGAGTTGTCACAAATGTGTAAATTCAGCAGATTCTAAATAATACACAAAGGATCCCAGTTTCATACACCACACACATGCATAGTGCTGCTCAAGTGAGCACCTTTCACAGGGTGAAGATACCTGACATATGCATGTGTAAAAGCCTCAGCAACTGGAAAAGGTTATCCACTGATATGGTGAAGTCAAACTGGTCAGCCCTCACCTACGGCACCTGAGTTTAAGACTTGAGCATTGTGGATGAAAGGCAATCTGGCTGAAATTATGGGAATTATTCCTCAAAGCTAACTTCAGGTCCTGCATCCTTTTTCTGACCATAGGTGCAGATACAGACGAGTGGTATTTGCTCACAACAGGTACTTAACTTTATGTCACTAAATGATACTGTGCAGAAGCTGCTGCCACAGGCCTTCATAGGTTAGGGAAGCCTACCCTGTTGACTAGGCTAAGGAAGGTTTGTGTCTTTGGAAAAGATCGCTATGTCTTGCTGCGTTGAAGAGGGTGTTTGTGCAGGACCATACGTGCCCAGGTTGTGTGTCAATCTGTGGGAAGAGGATATGCATAGCAGTGTTGCAGGTGGATTTGCTTTGGCTATTCAATATTGATAAATGTCCTTTTGTAGAATTCCCCTCAAGAAAAAAATGGAATTTAATTTCTTTAATGCTTTTATGATGTTTTGGGAATTATTTTCTCCAGCTAGTCCCTTTTGAATGCTCTTATCAAATTTATGTATTTTAGGATTGGAATATATTCATACTTTTTCAGTATATATTTCAAACAAACTGAGAATGTATACACTTTTATATACCTGTCTTTACAAAACACTTATTGACAAACAGATGTCCATACACACTTATAAAACAAAAGGACACAACAGGAATAAATAGCTCTAATAATATGAGATGTGCATTTTACAGACCTATGTCATAGAATATATTTTATATCTCACCCAAAAAAAAAAAATTGGACGTATTTAGTTCTGACAACTTAATAGGTCCTTAAGTTGCTTGGAAACATATCTACCAAAAAATTACCTCCAGACACATCTCATGTAAGTTGTTACTTTGAAGTAGAAGGCAGAATTATAAGAAAGGAGGAAGTAGCATCAGCCTGTATTCTTAGGTTTTTTATTTCCTTTCCCCTGGCTTTCAGCTCAGATGTGTACTTCAGTTTGTAGCTGCAGGTCTACAGAACAGCATACAGTAACAACAAATATTAAAGCAGATTAAACAGTGCAAAACAGTGAAGATTACAAATGGAAGCTCTATACTAAACTATGTGAGGGAACATTGCAGGAGACAAGGTTTAAAGCAAGTTTTGATTATTAGCAGGATAACAATATGAGAAATTAAACCAAATATTGTGAATTAATGCAGTTCATTTGACTAGAGCTCTGAAAGGCTGTATCTATCTCAGTATTTTGATCAGTAACTGAAATGACAAAATCAAAATCCATGCTTAGCCGAAAATCATCTCCTATCTTCCTATCATGCTTCCCTAGTAATAGTAATGTCACACGTTTGTCATTGACTGTGCAATTCTCATGAGTAAAAGCCCAAAGTCAATAGCCTCATCAAACTGAAAAAAAAAATAAAAAAAAATGATAGGCTGGACATGATGTATACCAGAAGTTGTATGCTTATAACCTACAAATGAAAGCAGAGACATTGGCACAGATTTTAAAAGAAGCAGAAGCAGACATGAACTGATTTAACTGGAACAATAAAAAGAATGAATACCAAATTGCCATTTAAACTCACGAATTCTATTTCACTTCTCTTATTCCAAGTTCCTGTCCCTTTACTTAAAATATTTCCACTGTTCTAATTTCTATTCTCCTTCTTTCTTTTATAACTACTTTGTCTGGACATGCTGAACATGTTATACTTATCTACTGACTTCAGTCTATTAGGCAAATTCTGAACATGCCAAAACTACTCATACAGATTGAGTTAGATAATGTGTCTGGTATCATATTTTGCAGAACACTTAAATTACACATGTAATCACACACATACCAAGAGTTAATTTTTTACATGTATTCACTTTAATATAGTTTGCAAATTCACATATTTCCCTCCCAAAAGCATATGCTGTATAATCTACTGATCTTTATATCAAGGAATTTTGAGTACAAAATGAACATTGTATGTATTTGGTATCGAATCAGAACCAACTGGCTTAAAAATTTCTCCAGGGAGAAATGAGGGGAAAAAAATCATCTGAAATAAAATAATTCCACACATCTTGTATGATTTTTCATGAAGAATTTTTCGTAATGATCTCATAACTGAGGTCATGTTATAACTGAAATGATAAGCCTATACACTCAGCTTTGCAAGCAGTAAAAATCTAAGTGAAAGGTAGTAAATCATCAGCTCCAAAAGCTGAAATCCTGAATGAACCATTGCCATAAAACAACACTTGCAGCAATGAGGGAAGAATATAGGATGTGTTCCATCTTTTAATACCTAGAGTTGAAAGAAGAATTGGTTTTTTCATACTGTAGCCTGTATTTCAACAGTTAAAATACTCCAAGGGCAAGCAGTATGCAGTCAATGACTGCCTTACACCAGGTCAGTGCCTTGCAAGAGATCAGATAGTCGAATACTCCGGTTTTAGGGGAAGGAAAAAAAAAAGACGAAGTTATGCTTCTTCTTACATGTAGAGTGTCCATGTAATTAAGCATGAGGTTTTTTTTTTTTTTTTCCAATTTTTCTTCTTTCATCCCTTTATTTCTGTAAAAATGCTTTATGTTTGTAGGTTTCCATTTTATGACATTTGGAAGAAAAGAACACCAATACTAATACTATGTTTTGCCTGAACAATTCAGTGCAGCTACTACCCTCTGTTCCAGCCAGGGTAAAGCAATCTTGGGAAGCAAAAGCAGCCTTGGCAGCACCCAGTTACTCTATGACCACAGACAGAGAAAGCAGCTGTGGCTCCCCAAACACGAATTTAGCTCACACAAGGCAACGATCCAAAGCATCAATGAAAAGAAGGTAAATATCTTGCCTCTGCAACCTAGTTCAGAACTTCTAAATCTTCTAGTATTGAGATACAGGGTCCTGTGCAATCCCCAGACTGCAAATTCTTCCTCATTACTGAACCAAAAAGTACTTCAGCCTCTTGCAAAATCCAGTTCCTCTAGTTTCATTACAAATTCCTCTTCAGTTTTGAAATTCAGATTCTTCCTACCATCTGCAGTCTTTTGGAGTGTGTATCACTAAGATTCCTTTTAGTTTTAACCTTTCTCCCATTCTCCCTCCGGTTATTTTTTGTATACCTACAGGCAAGACCACAAAGGCACTGTACTGTGGAGATTTTGACTTTGAAATACTTTTATAAAGCTACCCTTTCAGCAAACATTCACGCAGCTTGATAACATGCCCTTAACAATAGCATTAATCAGGAGCTGTATTGCAAGTGCTCATTTTCAGTTAACAGTCTGTCTAGACTCCCGTAAAACTGTTAAGTTATAAATCACTTCACTCTGTTATTATAAAAAAGTAGTAGCACAAAATTAGCACTATAATTATAGAATTATTGCACTCCACAAATTATACAGCCAGGCCCCCAACACACATAGCTGCAGGGCCCCAGTGCAGCCAGGAGAATTTTTTCAACTCTTTCTTCTAAAGCAACAGATGTGTCAAGACGGATCAGAAAGCTTTTCCCAGTTGCATGATCTTAGGATTTTCTCTCTCTCTCTTTTTTTTTCCTGCCAAATCTGTTTTATCTTTTGAAATGTCTTCTCTAAGAAAACATACAAATCAAGATATGCTTTAGAGGTAGCTGAAGGCAGTGAAATTCAGGTTAAGACTCCAAAATCCAGCAAGCCCAGCCTGCACCTTGAAGTGAGGTTGCTTGTGTGGTACTCGGCTAAGAGCCAAGACGTGAGCACACACTAGAAAACACTGACGGCCCATCATTATAAAGGGAAGCCGAAGGGCAACTTGTTTCTTTCCTCAGAAGAAACATGTACAACCCGCTGTGAAGATGAGTGGAGTGACTTGCTGAGGCCAGTGCTGTAGCTGAGGATCCCCCTTCCTCCAGCAGGGCCCACCAAGCCTGCCTGCCACACACACTGGCTGCCATAAGACAATGAAATACAGCACTTTTCCCAAAAGTTGAGTTAAGCCTCCTTAAGTGAAAAGGGTCTTGAGACAAAACAGTTGGTTGTTTTATAGTTAAAATAAGCGGTAGCACCTGACTTCCATTCACAGGAACTTGAAGACAGGTAGGCAGACAAATTAACCCACAGGCCTGCAAGAAAAATCAGAAAAATCACAAAATCTGACATTTCCAGGAAGGTATCAGGATCACCTAGGTTATCTATTCGCCTAAAACAGTTTGACACACTACCACGGCCCTAATCACAACTTAAACACAGCAGCAAATATGAGAAACGGGATCCAGTCTTTCCATTTATGAGGGGGCATGAGGGAGAAAATAGTAACACTTTAAGTTTTTCCCTCACATGGTCAGGCAGCTGCTGAAATCTGTGCTCCAATGAAAAAAAGTGGGAATCACAAGGACAGGTTTGCATCCTTCAAGAGCAAAAATCAAAAGCAGCAGTTGCTGTGTCCCAAGTACTTTTGGTAACTCCCTTTTTGAGATATGATGGCATCTTTGTGGGGGTCAATGCAGAGGAGGGAGAACAGAAGGAAACTATACAAAATGAACAGCATTGCAAATATGTTTAGGGAGGCAGCAGGTTAAATGCAGAAGGATTTCCAGCCTGCAGTGGGCTGTGGATCTACTTCTGTCACAAAGTATCCCGTCTCACTGTCTGGTTTCAGTTTTCTACATAGCTGCATGCTATATTTAGTCTGATGGCTGTGCCCTTATTTTAAAGAGTAGGAAAGCAACTGCTGGAGTTGCCTGTAGCTGGACTGGTGTGTCAGCCTATAAATTACAATTCTATTGCCTACACTTTGGAGTTACACATCCTAAAGACCTTTATCTGCAATTTTCTGATTATTGTAATTTTGATAATTTTTTTTACCACCTTTTTACGAAACGAAAAATATATTGAAGTGTTTTACTAGTTTAAACTAGCTCAGTAGTTAAAAAGGAAACCTTTTCACACTTCCACTCTGCTTTTCAACATGTGAGTGCTGAGTGAACAGGTAGGCATTCAGCTGTCCATTTAGCTGACTGCTCTGCAGAGGAACAACAGTCTCATAGAAATGCATACACAGATGAAGAGATAATTTTATTAAAAGAAAGCAAATTCTGAGACTGCTCCTCTTCGAGACATTTGCTACTCTTTCTCATAATTTTTGGTAATGCCTGAAGAAAAACAGCTTCTTTCGAGTGTCTCTCCCTGGCAGTCCTCACAACCCAGTGGCACAGCACTGCTCTTGGAGTGAGCTCCTGAATGAGGAGCTCAGGAATCTGCATCAAACCCCCAATGACTTTCAGCTGCCATCACTTTCTACAGTTTGAACTCTCATCACTCCAACACCCCCCATTTATATTCAGCCCTTGACTGAAGGAAGAATACATGTCATGGGTATGATCAGGCCCCAAAGAAAGACTTAAGAGAAGTTCACACTGTGTTTCAGCTGTGGACATCTATTTAAAAGAGTGAACCCTAGCATACCCCAGACACTTGCACCATGACCTCCTATTTAAACCTTATCTGCTTTACCAGGATCCAAAATAGAAGACACCAGCCTTACTAACATGGGCACCTCAGCACTCTGTGGTGTTGAGCTGTGACTTGATCAGTGCCAAGGGGTCAGGCAGCAAGACCAAGTTTTCCACTGAGCAAATCTGGACAGACTGCCTGCAACACTACCATGGATGCCCTGGCATCTGCTTTCCTCCTCTGGCTTTCTGGTTTTCAAATATTTATCAGACTAAAGGCCAGTAGTGCAATGCTCCGTATCTAGAAAAAAAAAAAAAATAAAGAAAAGCACATCATCAAACGTATATCTAAGGCTAATGAGACCTAATTCCCTCTTAATTAACACCTCATCACTCTCTCTCCACATCAAAAAAAATCATCAAGGAACTGACACCTGCTCCTGCCAATTCTTATTAGATTATCTAGAAGCTCATACCAGATTATGACAGAGGCTCCATCTGGTCACATAAACCACTCCGTTCCAGTCCTTGTTCTCTGGATAACTTGTCTGTTCTTACTCTGAGAAGAGAGAGAACCCAACTCACATGGCCATGGTACCATGCCTGGTGGGATGGCTTCCAGCATCAGTGTACCCTAAAAAAACATCTACAGTCCCAACTCCCTGGCATTGGGTACCAAGGTAAGCTGTCAGACCCTTCCCAGCACCAGAAAATGCAAGCAGAGCCATGTATGACTCACAGTTATTCAACTCCTTTTCAGCAGATAATTAAGCATCAGAGAGTTTCAGGAAACAGTTATGCATAATTGTTATTACTTTCCTTTTACAAAATTGCAGCATAGAACCATGGATGCACAGCAATTATAAAGCCAAGAAAAAAAAATAAAGCTGCACAAGTGGATAGTCCATATCAGTAGGAGGTATATCTCTTCTCTGCTTAGGCAAGAAGACTGTCCCCAAGAACAAGGGAGAAAAGACATGATCAGGATCATCTGAATTCAGGTATCTTCTCTCAGCTTGGATTGCAAGCTGGTATACGAGCCATGATCTCATATAAGCAAGAGAGAGTCACTGTCAGAGTGGCAGAAGGAAGCGCCAGGGAAGGTTTGCTCTACACTTTTCTAGGGCCCACTAGACTAGATTTTCTGGTCTTTCCTTGTAGAGCAGAGATTTTTAAAAAATGAGATATCTCAAATCATGTAACAGTTATATGAAGAAATTCCAACCGTTCCTGGTGCCCTCTGTAAGTATAACCCTTCAAACAGTAATAGTAAAAAAATCCTTAGAACTGCAGTGTTGTTTGATTTTCACACTGCACTTAGGTAGATTATTCTTTGTCAAGATTAATACTAACCAAACCTGACTATTTAGTTATAAATTAGGAAAAATGGTCATAAAGGGCTTTGTTTTCTAACTTCTTCCTATATGTCCTTTCTCACACAGAGCCTGAGCTGCTACATGCCTGTCTCTGTGGGCCTGGGGAGAGCCAGCAAAATCCCCATGGCTGGTTGCTGCACAGGCATGCAAATGTGGGAGAACTCTGTACATCCTGGTGAGTTAGTTAAAGAAAATAAACCTAGATGAAGTGAGATTCTGGTTTCTACCATGCATTGTATTATTCCTGGCTAAAAGCTTTCTTTTTTCTTTCTTTTTTTTTTTTTTTTTCACTAATTATCCTAAAACTTGTTGCTTTGAGATTTTATTTCAAAATAATTAAGCTGAGAAACACTTTACTGTTAGTCTTTCTAATTAATTAAACACAGTAGAAATCCTACTTATATCAGAAAATTTGGCCAGTAAATTAAATAGAAAAAGCTACCAAAGCTATATTTACCTTCAAAAATAACCGATCAGACATATACACTGCAAAAAAAATGCTGGGAGCTTAAATTCTCTCTTCACAGTTTATATATTCAGTCTGCAACATCAGGTATGAAATAAAAAGCAAACCAAGTCCTCTGCCCACTGTCCCCTCCCAGTCTTCATTGTTATTTATTAAAACAGAGTATAAGGAAAACCACACTGAATACTCTCACACTTAGAGTTTACTGAAAGGATCTGGAAGGTAAAATTGGTTCAAAACACTAAAGACACATCTACATACAAATCTCTTAGAATCTCTCCAGCCCAAAGGCAGAAACACACATGAATTTTATTTTATTTTATTTTATTTTATTTTAACTTTTGAAGAGCTGGATTAAAGTTACATTTCATGGTCTCTCATTCCCATCTTCATTGGATTTGGGCCCAAGCCAAAACCTTTGGTCTGGTAAGTCCCTACCTGTAGTGACAGCAAGTTCCAATTCCCACACTAGGTCTTGTTCTCAGCTCCTTAGAAAACCTCAGTGACCTAACCTTTGGAAATCATCAATTTACATCTAAACCTGCACTTTGAACTCACATTTTTGCATCAGTAGTCTACCAGATTATCATCAGACCATGCAAGAGGATAGTTTGAATGAGTTTTTCAGTCAAGCTGAGTAGCTTTTGCAATCTGACATAAATGACTATGAAACTGGGATTAACAAATGGTGCTGCTGGTGGTTAACATCAAATCATCAGCCATTTGCCTCATTAAACCTCTTCTCTCCAAATCCAGACACGAAACACAGTTAAGGAGGTCGTGGAAACATAAATATAAACTAATTTTGAGTAAGAGGGGAAAAAAACAGATGAAAATGCATAATTATATGAAGGAAATTATTTTTTAAATTGTTGGTGATTTCTAAAGAGTTTGACAATTTCTCTTCAAATTTTTCACCCTCTTCCTCTCCTGTTTTAAAAGTAATCTAGAAATCTCACAAAGAAATTTTAAAATTTTGTAGAAAGCTTACTTTTCAACTCAAGTCTGGAGGGAGAAGGACTTTTGTTTTATATGTTTGTGATCTCCTTCTTTTTATTAAAAAATAATAATAATAATAATAATTTCCTGTATTAACTACTAGCATTTGAAGTCCATCTGTCACTTGGTGTTTAGCAATGTATGAAGGGAGAAATTTGACCTGAAGAAGTTCAACTGAAACACAGAAAACCAGATATTAATTTAAAGCTCTGATATGAGTATTCAGAAAGCTGTAAATTTTGATATGAAAGCAAAACCTCAATACCACAAAATGATAAATTTATTTGTTTACTCTGTCATGGCCCTTTCAATTTTTCAAAGTTAATTTGTAAAAGCATTTTGTGTGTGGCCAAATTAATTTATTCCACTTACATTAGAAGAACACAAGTCTGAGAGCTGAGCTGACAGAATACATTCCTTTAAAATGACAAATAGAACTGCCCAATTGAAATTCATAGTTCTCAGGAAAAAAAAAAAAAAAGCCATAAGTAGGGAACGATATCTGCAGCAGCACTTAGCAAGAATGAATGAGCTCCAGTGTGAAAATAAAGGAACTCTTCCTTCTCTAAAGAGAAACTAAATTGAAGTAATTTGCTTTGATATTGATAGGAAATTACTGTATGCTTTGAAAGCCTTGCACCTAATAGACTGCTTTTGACTGGAACCACAATGGTCTGAATGAGAGGAGAGGTGTATGTGAAGAGAAATGGTGGGCAGAAGAGGTCATATATGACAAAGTGCAGACAATGTTGTCCTCAGTGATGTAAAAAGGAAATGCACAGCTGAGATTCAAACAAGCTACCCACTGGATTTCATGGGTATTGTTTATAACATTTTATAAAGATTACTTATTCCATGTTAATGACAAAAATTAATTCTAAAATGACAAAAAAAGAAAGCACATGTAAAATTAATGTCTCTATATAGACTGAATTTCCCTATTTGGAATTTCAAAGGCAGTAAATTCATGAAAACTATCATACAGTGGAAATGTCAAGCATTCAGTAATATCAGCTGCTTAAGCAAAATGCTCAGTATCTCAGAGGCAGAGTTTGTACAGTGGCTACTCACATCTAATATAATTTATGCAACAATTCATGTCCATGGACCGAACTCGAATATCCACTCATAAATGTTCCCTTTCTTATCACAATGTATTACTAAGTACTATAAGTATACACTGCAGTATAGAGTGCACACTGCACACTCCGAAGACAATTCTGCTGCTGAGCTTAATATTCTGTGATTCTCTAATCTGTGAGAGTTTGTTTGTTTGGTTTGTTTTTAATTTAGAAAAGAATAGCAAACAAGGAATAGTGAATAGAATTATAACACCAAATTGTTCTTTTTGTAAAAAAAACTATCAATTTTACCCATTTTGACAACCATTAATTACTCCTGGTTGATCAGTATGGCCTCAGATGCCAGTAATGAAGCAGGACTACTGGATTCTGCCTCAGAGCCAAAGAGCAGGATGAAACCTTATGTTAGTTTTGCCTTTTCGTCTATAACTAGCTAAAATAATTCTATTGCTGTTGTTGCCATTCTTCTCTGACCAGCTCAGTTTATTTTAGTATATTTCTCTTTCTAGCTTGCCTTTGGTTTATGATATCATTCTTTCCCCTATGACACATAGGGATGGGCCAAGAAGAAGTGTTTTGCCCCATATTTGTTACTTATGCTGTACCTTTAGGCATGGCATGATCCAGAATATATAAGAAGTGCTGTCATATACAAGATGCTAATGGTATCTCTTTTTCCCAGTGCAAGTCTCTCAATTTGGGATGGTCTTGGAGTTGCTCCACTACTTCCCTCCTTGAAGGAAGGAGGAGCATCTGTCAGAATTAAGCCCATATTTTGCTGATTCAGTGGAAACAGATTACGATCACTGAATTTCTTTAGCACACCCTTTACATTACTTGTATACTTCTTTACTCTTATCTCTCACCTCCATGGGAACAGTGTACCCTAAGCTTATCAGTATGACCTTCACTCACTTCAACTCAAGTTTAATGACAAATTCATAGGCATTTTTAGCAGGACTGTCTACTTCACAAGATTTAAAGAAGGAGTTTTAAATACAAGCATAGAAATAAAAGATAAATCAGTAAATCATAATTCAAGGAAAGTCCTCAGCTGTACTTAAGAAAGCTCCTGTGTGGCTGTTTCAGCTCCGCTCCGCAAGAACTCTTGCCTCTCCTTGCTGTAGGTCTTGGGATCCTGAATTCAGAGAACCATTCCTACCTCCCCAGCTGACTCCTGTATTCTGGAGTCAGATTTTCTGGCTGATTCAAGTGCCCCTTGACAATGTCTAGCTCAGGTTTTCTGACTATTCAGCAAGATTTCTCCAACACCAGTTTGCACACAGCCATCCAGAAACATGTGATTTAAGTATGAAAACTGATGGGACTGGTCAAGTTAAGTGTTTAAAGCCTCTCTCCTTAGTCAGCCCTGTTGGCTGACTCTGTCCATTCAGTCCAGATTACTCCTTTGGTTCACTAGAGATTACTAAAACACTCATATTAAATGTCATGCAATGCATACATTTTGTCAGGCTTGTGGTCTGCCAACTTTTTGTGGAGACCACACAATGTTTTCAAATACATGGGAAACAATCTAAGAAGTTAATAAGTCCAGCTCTACAGGACCACACCAAAGATCCATTTAATTCAGTAGCTGATTTCAAAGTAACAAATAGTTTGGAACAGTGTAAGAGACAAGGGCAAGCAGACAGAGATATTTCCCTGTATACTCCACCAGTTTCTGGCACTGTACAATCTAGGACTTCCTGAGCCAGCAGTTGCATCAGCATCTTCATGTTTAACAGGCCTGGGTGGGGTTTCTTCCATTTATTTGTCTCACTGCTGTGCCTGGAAATGCTAAAAAGGCAAGCTCTCCCCCAACCATTCACTTTTACTGGGGTTCCCATGACACAGAAGGCAGCAAAACCCAAAAGATGTTTCAGCACTTCAGAAGATAAGTACCTGGAAGACAGACAGCTGGCTCAGCTTCAGTCTCTATGAGAACTCAGTGGTGCTGCTAGATGGATGAAAGCCTTTTAAGGGTAAGCCACAAGCCTGGAATCAGATTTTAACTAAATGCATCTGCCAGCCTGTGTTTATGAATCACTGCACATTCGAGGCAGTTTTGTCAGCTGCCACACACCCAAGCAACAGCACCCCAAACCTTTATCTAATGAGCAGATGCATCATTTGAGAGCATGAAGAGGAGCAGCCGACATCACCTACACTTTTCATCACACCAGACCTGAGCTCAGCATAGGGACCGGTCATTAGTTTCAGTCAGGTTAAAGGTGTTGGATTAAACAGTCGAATGATAATGGGGTGTAATCTATAGATTTGCAGAGTTACTTCAATAAGTGGGCAGCATGAGCTCATATTTGAAGATCCAGCTGCTGAAGACAGTGTTGACTGACTCTAACCTGGCTCTCTGCAGACGCCAAGGCTGCCTGTGGTGTCCTCCACCCATAAGATAGAGTCAGAGTCTCTACGTCTATGTAAGAAGATTCAGATTTTCAAACAAGCACACAGTACAGACAATAAATGATACAGCCCTGAGGGAAAAGAGAATACAAATGCCTCTGAAGAAGTGAAGTTTATGTGGGACCTCATTCCAGGAAAAAGGGTGCTTCTTCCGCTCTAGGTAGCTGCAAAATCATTTGTGGCTGTACAAGAGGCCTGTAAATGGACATAGCAGGTCATGAAAAAGCACTAAAAATATACCCTCATATTTCCAATGAAAACTTTTCTCCTAAGGCACACACCTTTTGGGAACCATGGTGGCACCTAGACACTCACAGATAGATTTCTCAAGTCACTGTGTGGTCACAGAGTCCTTGAAGAGCTCGCTCTCAGATTCTAACAAGAAAAAGAATGTAGGAAGAGTGAAAAACACTGAAGGACTTCCCTGGAGTCCCAAAGGATCAAAATCACAGAGAAGAAAAGTAGTCCTACTTCTGAACTCTACACTAGTTCCCAACGTATACAGTCCTAGGCTGTGCACAAAATTCAAGCCATATGAAGGACAAAGAATTATAAAACCTGAGACTAATGAACGTAAACTATGGACAATACTAGAAAGAGGGAAGTAAAGTGGATGTACATGGCATAAACTCAACAGTGCCAAGAAAATCATAGAGAATCATTTCTATTAGCACAGATAGATTAAATTGATATATGTTTGCACAACTCTTCTCCAAGAACAATTGCTTGAGCACATGCTGTAATGTAAACCAAATGCAAGGGGAAGTTAATTGTCAGACAAAAGTCTCTAGAAAAATAAATAAATAAATAAATATACAAACATACATCTATATATTTAAAGGAATACTCTAGAGGTATCTCCTGGAAATCACATTTGAACTCTTCTTCCCAGGCTAAGATTCTTGTTCTGAAGTCAAGACTTTTAAAAAGTTGTGCCGTGAAAACCAAACAAAGAACTCACCTGTAACATTTTATTTCGTGAGTAGTCATGATTTTATTTTCAGTCCTTTCATATTCCTGCTAAATGGGTGCATCGTTCTCCTAGCAGTTATTCAATGTCAAAATAGCCTAAAATATCATTTAGTTGTATACCAGAAATTGGGTGGAGTGCTCACCACAGCTTTCAAATATTTGCAGAAGAAACCACTTGCTTGCATATATGGAAACTGAAATCCTAACATCTAGTGGAAGACTGCACAATACACTCAGCCATAGAGAAGCAGTCTTTGTAGCATGATCCAAGAAACTGCAGGAGCCAGCTCACTTTTCAGAGCACCAAGAGAGAATGGTTATAAACTGTATGGATCACTGCTCTTCACACCTAAGACCATGATCATTTGCAAAGTTCATTATTGGTACTGCTGGAGAAAGGAGGAAGACCAAAGGATCAGATTAACTCTTCATTCTGGTTGCTTACTGTCAAGGTAATACCATCGGCTTCTCCAGTGTGCACCATTGCCCTACAGACATAAAATAAATCCATTCAAGATTATATTGATAACACCAAATTTCCATCCTAAAGAATAAAATTGCTAATGAAGATGATCCCAAAAGGGCTGACCGTGTGTTCCCCCAAGCTCTCCTTCATACTGAAGGGCTTTGAAGGATAGCAATGCAAGAATGGATCCCAAGTGTAACCAATTATTTTATAGTGACGGAAATTTTAAGCCTAATCCAAAAAAAGTACAGAGAAAGAGACACTGGTTTGGAACAAGTTCCTGTACTGCATCACCTCCCTGCATATGAATTATTGCAGTGCCCTCATGGATATTTTTAGTTCTCTTGTTATATAAAAACATTTACATTCAGGAAAAATGGGAGGATGATCCTCATGTTAGAGAACACATGCTGACTCCCAGAAGACTGGAAATGCATTACAAGAGTAATTTGTCTTAATGCAAATCTAAGCTGTGGCTATTTTTGATGCAGTGACTGAACTTATAACTTACGGAATGAAATAGAAACATTTGTCAAGAGCTGAAAACCAATTGTTGAAAGGCGTGCATTTGTCATGGGAAGTTAAATATAAATTTACACAAGTGCAGGAGGTTTTGCTGTGATGAGCCCTTAACAGAAATAGTTAATTAATGCTCAATTCAAGCTTCATTCATGGCAATTAGCAAAACTCATCTTAGTAAAGTGTCTTTAGCAGCCAATTTTTGTCATCTGGAGAATGGAACAAATCACATAAAACCAGTTAAAATATGGGAGTGATTTAGAGTTTATTAATAATACAAAGAAAAAACCTGTTTTCTGTCTCTTCAAGGAATCATTGTAATTTGCAGATTGCAATGCAAAATGAGATGGAGCACAATGATTAATCTGTGAGCAACAGAATGACTACTATACATATAACAGATGTCTACTGTGACAAGGGGCACATTACCTCCATGTTTATATTAAGAAAAAAAGAGAGATTCAACTGTTTTCTATGGGGGAGTTGTGGGAAAGATCTCAGAAAGCCCGCTATGAGAAGGTGGGGAATTATAAATATTTGCAAGTGTTTATTCAGGTGCCAAGTACAGTATACTGGTGAAACATGGCCTGAATGCAAAGGGGAGTGAGGGGGAAAACATCTGATCTAAATGTTACTGGATTAATTTCGTTGGTATGGACATTGCTTTCGTTCATCTCACTTGGCTGAAACCAGCGCTGAGCCAAAACTTGCATTTCATTAACACCAGCTCTACAGATTACGGGATTATTTTCAAGACAAAATCTTGCTGGAGAAAGAATATTATTAAAGGCAGCTACTTCTGAGTAATTAGAAACACAGGAAGAAGTTTACCTTCATCAAGGTGGGTGAATGTCAGGCTATTTGGAGAGCTGGTGTCAGCCACCCTTCTGTTTTCCTTGTGCTGAGCTTTGGCAGCAACTGATGCACAGTCTTTGCTTTTCTCCCACCACTCCCGCCAGTTTGCACCACTAGCCCAAGTTCTTCGAGGAATGTGGACAGTCCATCTGCCTTTGCCAGGACAGCAAGAGGAAGGCAGGCAGTACTACAGCCTTTGAGCAAGCTGCTGCAAGGATTTGGTGCCAGCCCCTGTTGCACTGCTGGGGTCTTCTTCAACTTCGGATGAGACAATGTAAGTATTTTTGCCCTAAATGAAAAACAACAAAGACAAACAAAACAAACAAACAAGATTCAGCTAAAGTGACCTACATACAACTATATGTGAGCTAGCTACTTCAGGTCCCACTGTGCTTAAATCACCTGTGTGGAGCTGTAACTGATCTCCTGAATATCATCAATAGATCACATTTGGCCCACATGGGGACACCTACATCTAGACATCTAAATGTAGGTGTCCTAATTTACAAACTGGATATAACTAAATTTTAGCTTTTTGAAAGAAAGACCATAAAAACTAAGACACAGTGCTGATATTTATTAAGATGGGTCTTCCCTTCTCACCTGTACCTCTGACCATTCAGAGAGACTGAAGTTTTGTGGGTCCTGCCGGTGTTCATATACAGTGATTACAGCTTGGGGCACTCATATCCATTCTCCTCTCTGAAAACTGATCCCATTAAATAAAAAACAGGGAAGTCACAATGGGCTGTCTCTCTCCCCTGTTTCACAACTTTGAGCAATCCAGATAACACACACTTCATTCCAAAATTTGCTGTTTAAGTTTGCCCCCTAATGGGAAATAACTCCAGTGCCCTGGAGCTCCCTTTCTTCCCAACCATTGCCTGCAGGGAGGGGGGCTGGGAAGAGAATTATTTCAGAGCACACCCAGCTCCATTTTCCCCCAGGGACACCAGCAGGAAACAATCCCAATTAATTTGGCTTTAGCAACACTGTCATGTGTACCAGCACAGGAAAATCAAGAGACTATTGACAGATGATGGTTCCTTCATCCACTGCTCTAGGCGGCTCATAAGAATTACTTTGTTAAATGATGATAAACCGGGGCGGGGAACGGGGAAATAAAAAAAAAAAAAATGAAGTTAAGCTCCAATCTTATATACCCTGAGGCTTCCCAAAGCTTGGCAAGGAAACAGAATAGCAGCTGAGTAGCTGGGTATGCACGGTGTTGATTAGCTCTGCTTTTCTTAGCATTGATGGAGTCGATTTCCTGTTTAATTTTATACTACTTCTAAAAGAACTCAGAAGAAAAAGTATCCGTTTATGTTACAGTGTCAGAGAAAGCTGGACTAGAGAAAGTCCAACTTGAGAAAAGAAAAAATCATTGCATCTCCACCTTAGTTGAGCAGAGAGTAACATGTTTACTGGCTAGCTAGGCACATGGTATATTTGGGCACAAAAGATGTGGTTGTGAAATCCCAACTGACTTCAAAAGTAACAGAATCAGATCTTTCAGAAAGCAGCCTATCAAATATACACTCACTAAAACCCAGAGGCATAAGCGTAAATGTATTTATTTCATGGTGGTTATTAGTATAAAATTGCAGTATCACCAGGCAGCAAAGCAGTGTTTGGCTTGCTCTCCGTTGAAGAAAACTGAGAAATGCTTTACATGTAACATTTGTAGTATCTGATGCCTGCCAGTTCTCTACATGCTTCTAAAATTTCATTTTCAACTGAGACCTGGCAATCTTACATATATGTAAACAGTCCCAAATTATATGCAGTGCAAAATGTTCCAGGATCAGAAACAAAGTATTCTAAGAATGGCATTTTCTTATAAAATAGAAGTTATTTTTGCAGGGTTTTCCTTAAAAAGAAACTGGAAGTACAACTGTAAACTCTGAATCCAAGCTCATCTCTAACAAGAAGCCATTGACCCTGCACTGTCACTGTAGCACCACTAAAAAAATCTCTTTATTTGAGATTATCATCACAGGAGGCGGGAAAAGGGACACATGACACTCTCCTGTTTGACCTCTGGACATCCCACAGAAGTCATAATAGGAAGCAAAGCAAGAAAATAAAATCTCGTACAGCAGATGCAACATAACATCAAGGTGGATTCCTTTGGAGAAGAAACAAGCACCTGAGGCCAAGCGACCCGAGCAGGCAGCTGAAGGGAAAGTGGGCCATGGTACTGCAGAACTTGCAGGAGCTCAGACAGAGAAGCCGAGTGCCTGAGGCATTTATAGGATTTCAGGAGTTTCATATGGAGTGATTAACAGAATAACTTGAAGCAAAACCAAGATGGTATTTGCTAAAGCATAGTTAAAATAACAGACTAGTCAGAGGAATGCAACCATCCCACTTATTCCTTGGTTCATCTCTTCTGCCAGAGAGTGTGGAGAGGTGGCAGGAAGAAGAGCAAGACCTCCAGCTTGCCAAGCAGGATATCAGCAAGGGATGGAAGACTGTGTTCTCTTATGGTCTCCTGCCATATTATTCTAGTGGTCTACTATAAACTTTACTGACACTGTGAACACAAAGGTCTACACTTACCTTCCAAAATCCAAAACAAACACACCAGATAAACCTGGGGAAAAACAAAATGAAAAATAAACTTAGGATAAATAGTTTACAACTAAGAAACATGAAGGAAAAAACCAAACTCTTCTACAGGAATAGCTTCCTTATGTATTTCAGCCCTGTCTCCTTTTGTTTTTTATAGGAAGAACACAGAAAGTGGGGGGCTGAAAATGGTGAAAGAAGGAAGCAAATCCAGATGCCATTTTGCATCTGCCCTTGTCTGAATCAGGTATTTTTACTGAAGTTAAAGGGTATAAAGAGCTTTCAGATCAGAAAAGTAGCCTCTTCTGCACAGGTGTAAGAAGCTACAGACTGCAAAGCAATTGCAAGGCAATTCTGACTGCGAATGTTCACATGTAATCAGAGAAAGGCCTCTAATTATCTACAAAGCAAAGCTACATAGCTGCCTTTTGAAAAGATTAGTGGGACTAGAACTCAAATTAATGGGACTAGAACTCAAATTTCAAACTCAAACAGAAGACAAATTTCTGAGATGTAGATGATATGTCTGTCTAGGACAGCAGTGGGCTGAACCAGGTGATTCAGAAGACCTTTTCCAATCCATACCTGTATATCTCCATGTAACAAACACAATGAAAGATGGCAACTGTGACAGAAAGGTCGCACAACACTATTCTCCAGATTTTTCTGCTCAGGTGACCGCTTCACTTGCATCTACATAATTAAAGTAGATCCGGAAGAAAATAAAATAAGGCAATTCCTGAAGAAAGTGGTTGGTAGGGCCTGAAACATCAAAATTTTGGCCAAATTAGTTAGATGGCTAGCAAAGTTTAATTTTCATCCATGATACTAATTTTCCAGAATGCCAAAATTCATTAAGTCCCAAAGTCAAAATGTATCTTCAGAAGTGCTTACCAAACCACAAATACAGTCCCGTTAGCAGTAGGTTCTAGGTACCCAGCACTGCAACATTGAACCAGGAGCTTGAATCTGAATTCTGGTATTCAACTTGGTCCTTCAAATCTTGGCACTGTGTGAGAAAGGCACTCCAGCCTCAATGCTTGTACCAGTCCAACCACCTCTATGTCTTTCCCACAGCACATACGTCCCTCCAACAAATTGAAGGTGGTGCTGGTAATATTTGGATTAAACTGATCTATCTGGAAGTCATCCAGTTCTAGTCAACACCATTAAAAGAAAACCCCACTTCCCTCTCCACTGCCAAAAGTAAGACTTAGTCATCCAGATCATCCACCATTAATGAACTCAGATACATTTTATGCAGCTATTAATGTATGGTCAGACAAATTGAAAAAACAACTGCTGTCTTCCAGCATATAAAAAGACTCAAACCAGTTCAATCCCGATCATCACATTTGAAAATATGTTCACCACACTTGCAAAAATTTAGGACCACCTTTTATTTAATTATTTCCAGGAAATAATGGAAGATTTCTATTAAAAGTTAAATCCCAGGACCACTGTTAGCAGAATGCACAATGTATGAGATTCTGGTTTAATACAGCTTTCAGGAGTTAGATTTTCACCATGCTTCAAGATGTAGTTTGAAATAAATGTCTGGTTATTAGCTGAACCCATTACTATAAAAGTGAGCAATACTGTAGCAACAAAACATGTGAACAGCTGAAAGAAATACAGAATCATGAATCCTAAGCAAATAAAAACCTTTCATAAAGGAAACATTCCAAAATATATTTCCAAACAATGGTTGACTGCAACCAAGTAATTCACACCCCGTTGTGAAACAAACATCAATAATTTCTAGCAGACACTAGGGCTCAGAAGCAAACAATGATCTTCCCTCTCTTTCCTCTCATTTTCCAGCCTGGTCTACCAAAAACGTGTGATTAAAAGTAGCATATATTAAGTAAAAAAACTGAACTCACAGCTTTAAGGGGAGAGTAGTTTACCAGAGGTATTTTTTTCCTAAAGTGCTATTTCTAGCAGAAAGCTGCCTCCCCCCCAAAAAAAGTAAATAAAAATCAATCCACAGGCTTCAAAGCCAGCTTAACAGTTCAAAACAAATCACTTTCTATCGAAAGTATTTAGCATGAGCTTTGGCTATTTTTTTTCAGCAGTCCTTCTTCCCAAGGCTGGTATGCTATAACAGAGTGACTACAAGTGCAGATCTCACAGAGGTGACAGTGGCTATACACACTAATTTTGCAGTTACTTGGACTTGCAGGGAGCTCAAGGAGCTGAGCAGGGACAATTTTCATGTGTAGTTTGTGTTAAAATAGCCATGACTTTTTCTTAAAATGACTTTGCACTTCAATGCAGTTAATATTTTCCTATTGAAACTACAAAGAAAATTTTATCCTTAGTCAGTGAATACTTTTAGTTGTTTAAGGTTCTCTAATAATGTTAATAAAACTCAGAATATTAAAAGTCCAGCATTTGTGCTAAAACCAGTGAGTGACAATTTCCAGTACTTTCTTAGACATGTAGGTATGAGGAACAGCAATTAAATGTGACGCACCTTAGGGAACAGTTCTGCAGAGGCCACACAGGCTTCCTTCTGCCTGTCCTGGTTTGTGCAGGTGGGTCATCCTTCTCCCCAGGATCTCTCCCATCATTAGACAACTGACCACATGTCTATTTTCTCTCTGGCATTATGCCCAGCCCATGTCAAAGGGAGGGAACTCACTCATGAGCAAACCTCAAGCAGTTCAGAAGTATTGTATGTCTAGTTAGTCCCTGAAAAGTTTGGTCAATTTGAGAAATCTGTATCCCTATCTGGAATAAAGACCATTCCATGTGTTAGGCCTAAATCCTGCACAAAAGCAGACTCTTCAGAGATTCTTTGCATTCTCAGTATCAGAGAAGAACTGAAGTGCAAATGCTTTTTAAAAACGTATTTTTAATCATTAACATGTACTAGTTGGTGTTTTACCCTGTTATAAACCCTGAGGCTGTTTTCATTTTACCTAACCCACTCACCTGTGGCTGAGTCATGAACCTGGGCATTTCAGAGGTTTGATTGCCATGGAAAGATTGCATGTATTTTTTATATCATTTGCATTGTCATTATCAGTGTGCACATCCTACTGGAAAAAAAAAAAACAACAACAAAAATACCCATGCTCTGAAGAGTTTAGCTAATGCTGAATTTCTCTGTTCAAAGAACAAAAGAGTTTGTTGAAGCCTGATGAGACTGACCGAATTTTACAGAAATCTCAAGAATCTGTTACTGCCCAGTAATAAAAGCATAACAGAAATCCAGTAATAAAAGCACTTTATCAAAACGTGAGACTGCATCTGGAATATTGTGTCCAGTTCTGGGCCCCCCAGTTCCAGAAGAACGGGGAACTGCTGGAGAGAGTCCAGCGCAGGGCAACGAAGATGATTAAGGGAGTGGAGCATCTCCCTCATGAGGAAAGGCTGAGGGAGCTGGGTCTCTTTAGCTTGGAGAAGAGGAGACTGAGGGGTGACCTTATTAATGTTTATTGATATGTAAACAGTGAGTGTCATGAGGATGGAGCCAGGCTCTTCTCGGTGACAACCAATGATAGGACAAGGGGTAAAGGGTACAAACTGGAACACAGGAGGTTCTACTTAACTTTGAGAAGAAACTTCTTCTCAGTGAGGGTGACAGAGCACTGGAACAGGCTGCCCAGGAGGGTTGTGGAGTCTCCTTCTCTGGAGACATTCAAAACCAGCCTGGACACCTTCCTGTGTAACCTCATCTAGGTGTTCCTTCGCCGGCCTTCCAATCCCTAACATTCTGTGATTCTGTGATTCTGTGAAGAAAGTTACATGTAAATGATTTTGTATTATGAGCTGTTCAAAAATGTCATTCTAAAGCTTTTCCTTCTAAAACTTTCTCTGAAAGATATAAGCTTTTTAAAGGTAGAAATCTGAACATTTTTAATGTTGCAAATGGCCTGTAGCATGCCATGTTTCAGTGGATTATTTAAGGTTTCTATATGATCATGTTTGCTGTCTTCTTTCTTCCCTCTTGCATGCTATAAATAAAAATAATTATCTTTCAATGCAGCCCATTCTTTGATATAATCTGTATGGGGCAGAGACCTATCTATCTATCTATCTATCTATCTCTCTATCTCTCTCGCTCTCTCGCTCTCTCGCTCTCTATCTATCTATCATCATCATCACCTATTTCCATGATACTTAGAACAGCAAAAACTCAATTAGACTCTGCAGTACAAATATATACAGTAAGGATGCTATAGAAAGCAACAGATGACCAAAGTGTTCCTTCTGTTGCATCATTCTAAGCATTACTTAAATTCTGAAGTGGTTGTAGAAGATTGGTGATGCTCTGAAAGAATTTGCCCCAGGAGTTTATTTCGGTTTCACTTAGGAAGCTGGTAATACAACTGCCAGGATGCTAAAAAAGATGTCTTTTGCTTTATTGTTTTGCTTGGAGAAAGGAAATGCTTGCCTGTTAGTGGTTCTGATTAGGGGATAATAGTTCCCCTCAGGACAGAAGAAATAGTCAGCCAAAGCCTGCATTAATATTTTCCCTACAGATTTTTAGGATTGTAAGATTAGCGCAACACATCTCTGGCTATTATATAATAAAAGTCCCCTGAAAGTCACTGCTACAGGCCTTACATCTTTTCATCACATTGAGGAGGCAAACTGGAAATAATAAAAATATTTTAGAGAAAAAACATTCTATCTCCTATTTCTGTGCATAATCCCCAGATGTTGCAGCACAAGCAGCTTCCCTGCAAGAAGGAAGAAGTAGCAGCTTATGTTTGTGAAGGCTCCAA
Source organism: Nesoenas mayeri (assembly GCF_963082525.1). Classification (NCBI taxonomy): domain Eukaryota; kingdom Metazoa; phylum Chordata; class Aves; order Columbiformes; family Columbidae; genus Nesoenas; species Nesoenas mayeri. The sequence continues at coordinate 102,913,558 of NC_137541.1, forward strand.
AGTGGACCTTGTCCTCCGTGCTGAGAGTCCCTCATGACCAAATGAACCCCAAAGACAATCTTATTCAGAAAATTATTACGGAAACCTGAACCAAAACTGCAAATAGAGCCCTGTGAGACTCAGGCTGTACAGAGGTGTTTGGAGGAATCCAAAGCTTCACTTTCTACTTTTGTTACTAAACTTACATAACCATGCCAAGACCTCACCCACTGTTCACGTATCCCAGAACAACCAAACAGATGGCTATACTCATCCAAGACCCTACTTGAGGAAACAGAAATAAAAACTTTAGAAACTTCAAGACATAGCAGAGAACAAATTGCATTGCATACAAAATTTGCACACCACAGGGGGAAAAAAAAAAAAAAAGTTTAATTAAACACACTCTTTCAGCTTCATTTGGGTCTTTTTCCTACCACTTTTCTCCTCCTAAATCCTCAGCTTGGAAATTAGGCTCACACAGACCACTTATATCCTCATCTCATGCCATTCAAAGCTTCAGCTGGATTGAGTATTCAAGAATATGTTTCTAAGCAGAAGGAGTTGGCACAATCACCACTTGCAAATGGTCTATGGAAAAAAGCAAGAGAAATTAAATGGATCTTAGATTCACATTTTGTGAATAAAATACTGAAGTTCCCTCATACATGGTTGCCAAAGGTAAGTTTGCCTTCTTCAGCTCTGTGTGTGTATATATAAGTATAGAACTGCACAGGGTTACCAAGCAGAAGCTATGCTATGTTTGCTTAGCAAATGAAATATAGATACTTAAAATTAAACAGTCAAGTCTTTGTTATTGTAGCAGAGTCAAACCAGTGTAAAAATCCATAGAACAAATAATCTGCACAATCCTCCGAATAAAGTATTTCGACAGAATAACTCCCATCAGTTCCAAGAATTTACTTATGCCTGTCTGCATGACTAAGCTTCCATCTTTAATTTAAACTGCAAATAGAATATGTTGTTATCTTCTGTAGGGCTTTGCAATTGCTTTTCTCTAAATTGGTTGTAGGATTCAGCTGGTCCTTAATCTACATTGGACAAGATATGTCATACAGAGAGCCACATTCACAATTTTAGTTCAGGTTCTCATAATCAATTTATTAATAGGATTATGTTCTGGGTTTATTCAATTATCTCAGCACTGAGCCTAAATTTTTCCTCAGCGTTATACTTTACAGCAACACTCTTTTTCTTGCTGTGACATACAATAACATTGTTTACTCCCTATGTATATGTTGTTATTGGCACGCAGCCCAAATGACACAGTGCTGAGCTTGTCCTTAAAACAATAGAAAAAAAAAAGGAAGAAGGTGGTGGAAGTCTTTTCCAAGTCAACTGTACAGCAAAAAGGAGAGATACTCTGACCACTTAGAAAATATGTAATTCAAAACCCTCAGAAGCATGAAGTGTTAGCAGTCAAAAAAAGGGAAAATGCAGGAATAAGTAGGATCACCCTTCTCTGAAATCCAAAATTTCACTGGTGATTTCCATAGGAATCAGAGGCACCTCTTTGAAAATCCTGACGGACACTGGTTGTAGCTGCTCCATCAGCCTGCAACAAGCTCCTGAGGGCTGCTACAGAAAGTCCTCAGGCAGAAAACAAGACACATTTGGGTTGGTTGGCTGGTTTGGTTTGGTTTTTTCAGGTTCTCTCTAAATATTTTGACCTCAAAATTGTAAGGTTTAGAAGGCAATACTGCAGGTCAGAGTTCTGGTGCAGAGCATGGCAATGGCAAGAGGCCTGGGGCTGCACAGAAAGACCTTTTGTGGCTTGGGACGGAGAGGGGACATGAGGCAGAGGGATGGGAGGAGAGGAGAAGGCTGGTTTTGTGCACATGCAGTACAGGTAGTAGTAATCCACAGTTATGGTTAGTATCAGAGAGGTTAACTCTGGAGAACTGTGCTAAGCGCTTTCTGTTCAAAATTCTGCCAATGCTACCAAAGCCCTGATGACAGGAGAGAATGAGGGTAAACTAATAGATCCTTCACTAAATGTATGTATTCCTGAAATTTGAAGTGTTTTCCTAGTTCACTGAACAAATCCTCATTTGCTGGGACATTTACATGCACTTAAGTTTAGAAATGCAGTCAGTTACTAAAGAGAAGGAAATTGGATTATTCCTGTATTTATGTTTTACTAAGGCAAACACTTGTAGATTATACTTAGTGACCTAAGAGGGGAAAAAAATATGAGACGCTTTAGAAGGATTTTAAGTCCTTGTGGGAGAAAGGACCTAATCCTGACTGCAACAGTATTCTGACAGCATTAAAAAAAAAAAAAAAACCCAATGCATCTCTTTAAATTCATTCTAGAAATTATGTGTTATACCAATTTATTCACTAGAAAGCATAAGGGAACCATAAAACAAGATATGTTATGGGAAATGCAGTGTAAAGTATATATTACCTGGTTAAGGCTCCTGTGTCTCATAAGCCAAAGCCAGACAGTGTTCACTCTAACCAGCCGTACCACGAGCTGAGGAAAAATGAGAAAAAAGGCTTTACCAAGTCAGAAATCCTTGGTGGAAGATGCTCAGAGAAGGAGGATTTAACGTCCTCACAGACAGATGCTCTTCTCTACTGCCCTGAGCAGACCTGAGGTCCCTGGGTAGGCAAGACAATAGGCTCTGGAGCAGCCTCCACTCCTTTCACTTAGCTTAATAGCTGGTACTGATTATTCCAGGTGCAAAGCAGGAGGGGTTTTTTTGGGGAGGAGGGGGTTGTTTGTTTGTTCTTTTGTTTGTTTGTTTTGTTTTTGGGGGGTGTGGTTTTTTTGGTTTTTTGTTTTTCTGATGACCAAGAGTGTATGCAGACAGGTTTCATACAAGCACGGTTTGAAGATTTGCTCTTCTGGCAAGAAGAGGCTTGCACCATGCTACTTGGAGGTAAGGAAAGAGCAGATGCTCAGGCTAGATACCAAGGCAAAACTCCCAATTTGAAAACATATATTTTGAAATATTTAACATCATTTTGGTGCAGATAGGGATTGAGGATGCACATTTAAACTGAACTTTCATCCTTGATGTTAGGAAGGATATTTATACGGTTTCCAGAACCACACACACACACCTGTCTCCAAGAGCTTTAAAATCAGTACAGTAATATTTAAATCAGCTGAAACAGCTACAGAATAAGAGAGAATGTCCTCAGATTAAAGAAGTGACACTTTGGCGATTCCCTCCCTTCTACCTCAGTCTTTACCCACTCAACTACTTACACATATACTCTAGACTATGATCGCATTAATCACATTTGCAAACCTTTCTTTTGCGAATGCCAGTTGTTTCCCCTTCTTGATGAACCAAATTTTTTTCTGCTAATGTTGCATTAAATAAAGCACCTATTTTCAAGGTCTGGTAACAATTTTAATATGATTTTCCTATACATGCAGCTGCCTTTAATTGCATTCACGATAGTGCTCACAGAACATGCCATATCTAAAGGTAGGCAAATTCACTATGAGGACTGAACAGATTTAATGTCTTGTATGTTTTCAGGCTTAAGGCCTGTTCTGCTGCTATACTGGAAGAAGCTTATGAGGGCCAAATTTTAATGTTACAATAGAAAGACAGGTTAAAGACACACCCAGAAGAAAGTCTCAGTTAACTTTCAGCACGAGTTTACACAGCCAACTTTGCAAACAAAGCCTAGTGTTTCACGTGGCCTTGATTCAAAAATCCTAGAGGGAGTTCATTTGTTTCCGCTCCAAAGAAGCAAAACATTTTGTTGTCCTGTGAGATTTCTTACATATTTTGTATAAACCTTCAGACATCCAAATGAGTGCAATAAACCAAGCATACAAAGTAAATGATGTCTATTTTGAATTGTTGTCTGCAGCAAGTGACCATGAGAATGAGCAAGAGGAATATAAGCTCTTCCTTCACCTATGGTTATGCTTTTCTGCTTTCTTGAATACTTTCAGATTATCTAGCAAGGAACCAATTTAAAATTTGCTGGAATAGATGGCTATGCGTATGGGAATAAGCCCTATTTCACCATGGTCCAAAACATCTGAGATGAGGAAAAGATAGAGAAGATATTTTTTCTTTATTTGCAAGAACTGATTTCTCATGCAAGGAATAAAAGTCATCTCTGTCTTCCTGAAGATACTTGGGAAATACTGGCATGGCAACCTGAAGACCTGTGCTACTGCATCTGAATGGGCACTTTGCTCTTAAGCACCATCATGATGTGCCTTGGAATGGATATTTTCAGTTCAAGAGCTGGCCTAAATAAATAAAGAGTAGATAGATAACTGAAAATGTTTATGTTTTTGTTTTCCTAGAAATAATCCCACATTTCATTCCAAATCAAGCAGACACTTGGCAGGACCTAAACCAACCCTTTCAGTCAGAACTGGTGCTCCTCCAAACACACACTCCTTCAGCTGAATGGTGAGACATGGAAAATTTAGGTTCAATCCCATTCTCTATGTAAGGTTGTGTAATTTTTATTATCTGCCTTCTACATGCCTTGCTCTTCAAGTGATAAGGATCAGCCAGGCATGGTTCCCTCACTCCCTTGTTCACACTGCATAACTTTGTGGAAGATACTGGGCTCTTGCCTTGAGCAGCAATTGGGTTGTGTCTCCCACTCCCAGCATGTCTCACCTCTCAGCACACATCCTGTTGTTTACTGTTTTCCAAGGAATATCTCTGTGTTAATAACGGATGGCATAGCACTACCAAGTCACACGGAGAAAGATCTTCCTTCCTTTAGCCTTGTAGTTCATACCCTGTCCTTAGGGGAGCTGGGAGGGGCAGGAGGGGGAAAGGAGACAAAAACCCTGCTCAGGAAGAGAAAGTTTTCAAAACCGTGTCTTCCACATTCCTGCTGGACTGGCTATTGACTAAGTTACAGAGATGTCTGGCTCTTTATAGTCATCTAGCGTAAAACAACAGAATGCATGCTACCCAGCAAGTTCAGACAAATAGCTTTAGGATGCCAAATCTGCATTTTTCCTTGACGAAAGTAATCGCTCTCCCCAACCTCACTTCCAAATAAATTATAAAGAATCTGCCAGCCCATCCCTCCAGGCTTGTCTATACAAAAGCAGAACTCCATAAGAGCATTTATCTCCTGAGTCAGAATAGTTTTCCATCTAGTAAATAACATATTTCTTAGTCCTAATAAAGAATAACAATTCATAGTTAATAACTTTAACAAGAACTTTTTATACAGTTCCAGAAAACAAACCTGCAACTAATATCCTGGGACTGAGAGTGTTACTGATCTTGCCAAGTCAATCTAATGCCTGGCTTTGGAGATAATAAGACCTTATAGGTAGGATTTCTTAAAATGGTCTCAGGGAGGAGCAGTTCTAGAGACAGAAGGATGTAGGAGGAATTACCCCCTCTGCTCTCCAGCAAGGCAGTCCCTGCCTGGTCCCTGAGCAGAAGAGGTATTCATATTTTATTCCTGTCCCACACAGCAGTGACACATACATACACTGTAGCTCCTGTCTCGGATGAAAGCTTTACCCTCCATCTCACCATCTTTATTTCACTGTGCTGAACACAGAGTGGCCCCAAATGACAACACCACTCTGAGCAGTGTGAAATCTTCTGGGGAGTTCATGGCCAAGAAGTGCAGAAGCATGGAAAGCATGGAGAATACAACAGGACAGAACAGGAAAATAAAGACATACCAAACATATATAACAGAGAAAACGAGAAATTATTCAGAAAGGGTTTTGTGAGCAGAACAGATGAATGGAAACAAATGCTGCAGCAACTGTCCTTGGTACAATGCCATGGGGATGGAGGGAGGGAAGTAGTTGCCTGTCACTCCAGTTCCAGGAGGACTTACACACACCTCCTTGATGTGTTTGAGCACAATAGGATGAGAGCAAAGGACTTGAACGCCTTGCTCAGCATCTTCCTGTGCATCCAGGTACTGAAATGACTCTTCTGGAGGACTGCACTTCGGCAGCAAAACATCTGGATATCATTCCTATGTCTGGCTACATCAGTGAAGGGTGCTGGGATTCCCTGTCATGAACACATGTGCCAGCATCAATCAGGGCAGCAAGAGGTGACTGGATTATCATTTAATCATGCCAAATGAAGCCAGAAAACACAGTGCATAAGGGCCTCAGTTGCTGCATGATGTTAAGCACTGATACCTATATTCTGGGTGGGGGTCCCAAGAGCCTTGTGGATAGAAAAAGTTTACAGGATGGAAGAGGGCAAACGAGGATTCGTTTGATAGGTGTGGCCTCTGAAACAAAATTAAATGGTAACTTGTCCAGGTAGGTGATGTGTAGGTATGCCCATGGCACAAAAGAGGATTCAGTGCAAAAATGTCCAAAACACTGTAGTCCACTGTTGAACTAGAAGCAGTGTACCTACCCCATCATAGTATTGTATGAGTAGAGTAGATTTTTATCACCTGATTAAAAAGGCAAGCTTCGTACATCATGCCTGACAGTATGTCAGAATTGTTACCAGCTAGACCTGATCTAGGATTTCTACACAAAGTTGTGCTTTGTCTGGTTGATCTACAAGGTAAACCGTTTAGCTTGTGAGTCTTGTCTCAGTTCTCCATTGCATTCAATTCTCCCTTTTGATCACAGCAAAACCAGCAAGGTCTGACTACATCTTTCATCTAACCACCACAACTCCACAACAGATGTGTATGGACATATCATAACCATTCTGGATGGAGACTTCCACATGTGCATGTCAACTAATGACTTGCAAGTAGGAGAAGTCCTAAAACTCCTGCTTGCACAACCACATGCATTCAAGGCACAGCTGAAGCAGCAGAGGCTGTGGCCTGCCTAGACAGACCTCAGGTGTTACCAGAGAACTTTTTAGATCTGTTCATCCCCCAGTATATGCAGGAGACTTAATATTGCCTAGGAGCTCCCCTTGAAAATGTCAGGATTTGAGCTGCTTACTGGCAATCTCTTTTCCTTTATCCCTGCTGAAACTTCGCTGTGTTTAATATTCACATTTTCTGCTGGATTCTCTCTAAGCAGTACTAACAGAGCACTTGAAAGCCTTCAAGGCTTCATGCCTTTTGATGTGCTTTTGCTGGCCAATACAAAAGCTGGATGAAAATAGAGCCTGACTGAAAGACATCCTCTTTAAAATTCTAGGGCTTCATGACATGGTAATGGTCTGCTTTGGAATATTCATCTTAATGTTTTACATTACAAAATAGACAGGGCAACATCCTATTTGGAAAAAAGTGAAGGTGATGGGATCACTTGCACAAGGCTGCAGTTGAAATTTCTGCTCTACCACATGCTCTCCCATACGCACTCTTGTCTCTCGCAATAGTGGAGGTCTTGGGAACCACTAATGAAGAATAGCAGCTAAGTCTGCCTTCCCAACCAAAGCCTTCACTAAGGAGACTTTTAGGGAGCAGCCTGGATGCTTCCCTCACCTCAGTGCTCTGTACACGGTGGCCTCCCATAAGAGAACAAGTTGCCAGTGCGCAACTGAGCCACCTTAGGTGGTGCCCGATACATCATGCTGCACTTAGAGATAGCAGCAGAACTGGGGTGCTACTGAAGCTGGGGATTTTGTTTATAAAAACATCTGTCTTGTGAGAAAAATAAGGTAAAACCCCAGGATTTTGGGTAGCTAGTGCAGTGAAGTCAGTTAATAATGACTCTGAAAGGGGATTTTGTGAATTTTTGTTTTATGCTGCCTGAAACTCCATGGAATAAGATGTCCTTTCTAAACTACTTCATCACGCCACAGGAACTTCATCTGAGCCCACTCCATTCAGTCCTTTGGGCATCTATCATTCAATACTAATGCCAATACTGAGAAACATTTTACAATTGCTGCTGCCTCTGAGAAAAGGCATTAGGAAGGGACTCACCTTGTGCTTGGGATGAGAGGAGAGGTGAAAGGAAGGCTGTGGTGCTGCTTGTCCCCAGACACTTTCTCATAGCACAGGGAAGGCATCCCAGCCATACCCAGGACTGTGCAAGGCATTGCCCTGTAACAATACATGCAATATCCTTACATGTCCCCTAAAATCTCCAGGAACTGATGCTTAAAATAAAGTAATTCTAATGGACACAGTTTATGTTAGATGTGAGCTATGAGGACACATCTTGGGACTTTGTACTTATAAAGCCATGAAGTGTTTCAAACACTGCCTGAAATGCACACAAAGGTCTTGATACCGTTTCTTTCACACCACACACACACTTGCTTTTTGCATTTCCTTCCAACAGCTATACTCTCAGTTCTCCAAATGACAGTTTCTTACATTCAGTCAGATGAAATGGTCAATATTACATGAGTCTGATCTGCCTTGCAATGCCAACCTGTTAACATGAATTTCTAAATGGACTTTCTTTGGCAGCCTGATCATTCAGTGTTAATTTCAAAGTGGCACGGGTGTTAAACACATGACATAACAAGCAAAAAACTGAAGCAGAACTTAACACCCTTAGAAAAGGTCACTCAAACAAAGCTAGTTTTATGTCTATCCTGCTGTATCTACAAGAGTATAATGTTCACAAAACATGAAAGGCAGCTTAGCACCCAGACTCACAGAGAGAGCTGGGCAATGCGACTCTTTCTTTGGTTAATCCCTTTGTGGGAACACTGCCCAAAACTCTCATACTTTAAAGAAAAGGTCCACAAGCTTTGACATGCAACAGATATTTGAGTTTTCAGCTGGCCTAGCTACATGAACTGTGTCTTAGTTTATTGAATAAATAGATATGCATCCAAAAATCTGAAAAGCCAGGCTCATATGGATACATTTAAGAAAAGCCTTTTTTCCCCTGTCTCCTCCCTCATTGAACACCTATTTCACATGGGAGAAAGTTGGCAGGTTTTGGGCTCTCGCCATGAGGAACTCAGCCCAGCAGCCTGTTTGCTGGGTGGAAGAATCAAGGCATTCAGCACAGGTCTTGTTCATCCAGTTATAATGGATTTACGTTAACACAGCCGTGTGGTGAGCAGAAACTTTCCAAGTGGAAAGGTCTGCTTCAGTTGCCCTGCTAGTGTGTTTACATATGCCTGCCAAATAAACAACATCTCCTGCTGGGTGACTGGAAACAAGTCTAAGAAGTTCTGGATATACGATGCTAATCCTTACAGTATAATCTCATCTATGCTCTACAAAGACTCCTCCGATCACTGGGTCTGACATGGTTACACAGCAAAACCTGTGGGCTGGCAGTGAGAGTGGGGAGTGTGGCCACAATGAGATCCTGCATGGAGCTGGGGTGAAGATGGGAAACTCCTGGGCCTCATACCCTGCCCACTCACCTCCCTGCAAGCCTGATGCTCCTCATACAGACTTCTGTCCAGCACGAAACTCGCAGGTGGTGAGGGATGTGCTGTAGAGGGGTAGGAGAGATGTGGAGAGATGGAGACCCAGGGCATGGAGATAGCGTGGAGCTCTGGGGCCCTGCAGGAGGATCAGCATTGATCCTGCTATTATGTGTGGCTCTGCATGGCTGACATTGATGGTTGACATTGACAGCTGACATCAGGCTGAAAGATAGGTGTGCTCCTCATGATAGCTCTTATGGTTGAGAGGTGCTTGCTGCCAGGGAGGGCTGTCTGTAAGGCTGTTGAGAAGACTACAGCAAATCCACCAAGCTGCCTACAATGATGTGAAGTGGATATTCATCAAGAAGAAAAAGCATCATAATTGTGAATCAAGTGTTTTATATCTCTCACCAAAGAAACCTCTTACTATTTGTTCAGAGGTGAACATAAACCTGAGGATCAGTACGAGTCAGCTTTTGGCTTTGAACACCACTGAGTACAAGCCTAGCCCTAAAATGGAGATGCAATAGAATCTCCTAGGTGAGTTTATAGTAACATAAGATATTTAAAAAAAAAAAAAAAAAAAGAGAGAGAGAAGAAGAGAGGGAATGGAACCTATTATTAAGCTGTAAATACAAATCATGTCCTGAAAACTCTGATCTTATCTACCTGCTATTAGCTTTGACAGGTTCCCAGTGGTTTACTGTGTATGTTGAGGCATACCTTGGTAACCAGGGAGAAGTTACCTACCTTATACAGTTAGGAAATGAGTTCTGGTACAGCAGAGTATGGCAAACAACTTTCTGACTGCAAAGATGCATTCAATTAGTAACATGGCTTTATTGTCTTCAGTGCCCAAATTTGTTTCCTTGCCTTATACTGCATTCTATTCTGTCTCATTCCACTGGGTGGTGACTAGTCAGGTGTGACACTTCTACTACTCACTTGTTTGAAGGAAGAATGATCATAGAAGATATTTTAAAATACTTTCTATGAAAAATGACAGTGTGGCTTTCTGTCTTCCCAGTCTCTTCTGGTTACTTTTGTTCCTCCATTGCCATCTGCATCCCTGATATTCCTTATTCCTGTGCTTAAGATAATCCTTTGTTATTGGAGGAAAGAACAGCTACATATTCTCTCTGCCCACTCCTTAAAACACAGATTAGGAAATTGCCTGAGGGTAGTATGAATATTAAACCAAAAAGCTTCTAAACAGCTCCCCTTACAGGGGCATGCAGAATTCTGCTCCCTTTTTTGTACACAAGGTAGATCCAATGGTCCGCATTTGTATAAATACCAATGGGACTAAGAGGTAGAGCAGGGAAAGAATAAATAAAACCAAGACCCCCGCAACAACCACAAATGGGGCATGCACAAAGCAGGGAGTAACTCCATTGCTCAGGGCTTACCTGCAGTGAGGATCAGATGCCTCTTCGTGGGCAGCTGCAGAAGCAAAGGATTTCCCCTACGAACACTGGTGTTGTTCTGGAATCCTTCCTTTCTTTTCAGTCCCTTTCCTTTGTCTTCATGGCACTTTCACATTATTTCAACAATAGGAGGGAAACAGAAACCCCCAGCTAGCAAGGGCTCATTTTCCAGTGGCAACGCTGCTGCCTTCCCAAGGCTTCTGGCTCAGCTCATCTGGCTCTCAAAGGAGACCCTGGTTTGGTGTCTGAAGGTGAATCCTAAAGGTATCTGATGGGCAGACCCAGAGCCTGAGGCTTCCTATTTACTCCCAGCACAAAATGTGTTATTAGCACAGCATACCTCAAGCTTTCCTATATGCCAGCATACCTCAAGCTTTCCCATATGCTCCCTGTGCCTTAAACCAGCAGGGCCATACCCACACTCTCTGACCCTTAGGGCTTTGTAGGCTTAGTGCAACGTGAGCCAAAACAGCTCATACAACCTAATCTTCAGTGCTGAGCAACTGTCCAAGGGTACCAGGGCACATAGGCTTCAGCATAGTTGCTGAGTGCTGGGCAGCACCATCTTCAGGTGTGCTTCCCCATCCTTGGGGAAAGGCACTAGCCTCCCAGCCCACCTCAGCTGTCCAGGTGTGTGGGAGACACATGCACACGCCTCCTACCCTTCCAGCAGAAATCAGTCCAGCAGCCAGGTTCCAGGTAGTACAGGACTTCGGCTGCCCCAACCTCGAAGCCCCATACAGGGGCAAACACTGACCCCAACAAGTTTGTTGCTTAGGCCAGCCACTGCAGATGGAGCAAAACCATTACCAAGAGCACAGCCTTGCAGTCCCAGATATACACCATTCCATAACTCCCTGGGTAGGCATAGTCTGCCAGCACAGGCCTCCACCACTGCACAATCCAGCCTGAGCAGCCCCTTCCCAGGTGGGCAGATAAAAGAAAATGGGAAAGGGCTGAGGAAGGTAGGACCTGAAAGCTCTGTGTGGTCCCTTGATGAGTAATGTGTAGCTGCTGTACTGCCCTTGGTTCCCTTCACTAAGCAGCAGAATGGGAGAACTAGATAGACACTCTAAGCTTAAATACACCTGGTATATCCCAGGAGTATTGTTCAAATCACTGGATGACAGAAAAATGCTGTGAAGGAGGAACATATTGAAGGATGCTTCTTCAATCTTGGCTAGTGTACAAGGAAGAATGCAGGAGCCATAAGGCCAGAAGAAAAGCAGAACAAAAGGCAGTATGACTCTGTCCTAGCACTTGTGTAGCAATGCCATTGCAGCAAAGCTCACATACATTCTCATACCCAGCCGTTCTCACCAGCCCCAGGGATCAGGCAAAATTACTTGCAGTGCCACAAAGGACAAGAAACATCAGCCAGCAGGGCATCAGTGCACCTCCCTTGGTTCTCTCTGGTGCTCCCACTCCCAGACACCCCTCTGTTCCACCACACAGATCCTGAATAATTTCTAGATGCAAATCTTGACTCTTCAAGGATGGGAAGGCCTGAAGGTTTCACCATCCCTGTGGGTGTTTAAAAGACATGCAGAAATGGCAGTTAGGGACATGGTTTAGTAGTGGAATTGGCAGCGCTAAGTTGGACTACATGGTCTTAAAGGTCTTTTCAAACCTAAATGATTCATGACTCTATGATCGTAAGGTACAGAAACTGGTCTGTCAGCAGTAGTCACGAGAAAACAGCACAAGTTGTCCATTGATTTTTTTTTTTCTCTCTCTTTCTTTCTTGTTTTATTAGAGAGCTTGTTCCTTTTACGGGAGAGCCTTCCAGCTCCCCAGATGCTACCACTCATTTCCCACTGTCAGCCCACAGAGTTACCAGCAATAGTTCTTCTAAAATAACGTTCATCCACCAAAAACCCTAGTGGGACAGGGCTGTTGTTCCAGAGCTCTCATTTCTTTACTTTTTTCAACCTCACTGCTTTTTTGCAGACTGCAAAGTGGCTGATAACACTGGAACTGGGGCCTTTTGGTTATTTTTTTAGGAAGATTTCAGAAGAGCTCTGAAATCTTCTAGGGCTCCATCTCTCCCTGCTACGAGAAGAAATCAGGCCACAGCTATGTGATGCTGATAACACCCTGGGCAAAAGCATATCTGGTAACCTTTAGCTGGCTGTTGGGAGCTACAGAAATAGCCTGTGAGTGTAAGGAAGAGTTTGTTCAGCACCTCACCCTTTTAAACCTTTTTTTTTTTTTAGGAAAAAAGCCAGATGCTGCTTCCATATTCAACACTCAGTCTCCCCAAAGTGATCATATGATTCTTGTCCTGAAGTGAACAGTGTGTTTCTCATGCAGAAACCCTGCTGAGCAGGGTTACTGAAGTAAAAAGTGCTTTTCAGTCCAAAGATTCTTTCTCTCTTTCTTTCTTTCTTTCTTTCTTTCTTTCTTTCTTTCTTTCTTTCTTTCTTTCTTTCTTTCTTTCTTTCTCTTTCTTTCTTTCTTTCTTTCTTTCTTTCTTTCTTTCTTTCTTTCTTTCTTTCTTTCTCTTTCTCTCTTTCTCTCTTTCTCTCTTTCTCTCTTTCTTTTCCTTCCTTCCTTCCTTCCTCCCTTCTTTTTCTCTCTTTCTCTTTCTCTTTCTCTTTCTCTTTCTCTTTTCTAAACTCTAAAGGAAGCTTTGAATTTACAGCAGCCCTTTTTCAAAGCTGACTAAATTTGGAAATTTATTAAGATGATATAGTAAGAGTCTTCTTTCCTGACCAGGGAGGCGAAGTGCCTGGGCATGGAGCAGCCTGTCGGTCATTACTGGCTGGAAGTTGTGGTTTCCATGTCTGCAAGCCACCTGGGCTGGGCAGAGTTGGTTCAGCTTTGCAGAGTCCCACAGAGCAGCAGGGATGTCCCCACGCCCCGGTGGCAAGCAGAGCTTCACCTACCTGGCAGGGGGAGCTGGGACTGGTCTCGGTGCCTTGCCCAGTGCCACTGTGGGCCTATATACATCCCTGCTCATCCTCTGCTCCTCCTGGCACCTGAGTATGAAGCCCCATGGATAAACACCCGGCTGCCATCAGGACTCACTCCCTCCTAGCAAGCAGCATTCAGCCCCTCCAGCACATGTCCACAGGGAAGAGAGAGGGGCTGCACATTGTTTGGTAGAATGGGGTCAGATTTTTTTTTCCTGACTTTTCTTTTCCCCACCCCAGATTTTGAAGCACATGTTTTTGTTGTCCAGGCATTTTTCATTTTTTTTGGTGGTTGGTTGTGGTTGTTGTTGTTGTTTGTGGGGTTTTTTTGTTTTGTTTTGTTTTGTTTTTTAATTAAAGCTCATAGCTATGATCAGAAGGGACATAGAGACATGGAAAAGAGCAAGCCCAGCAAAAGGAAATGGTGATCTGAGGCATCCTCTCATGTCCCTTTTGTTTAACAGAGACATTGTTAAAAAATTGTTCTGTTTTGTTTAAAAGTTTAAATAACCATTAGAAGAGTGTCCAAAGTCTGAGGCTTTAGTCCTCACCAAGACAGTGAAGCAACAACCCAGCTGGAGATATTGCTCACTCCTCCTCTAACATGCTCTTTTACCCCTTCCCAAATACAATTCTGGACAGAAGTAGATGAAAACAGCTCTCTTCTTTCCACCCTCCCTCTGTGACCCTAAAACTCCAGTGGAAAAGGCATTTGCTTACTCAGCAGCAAAGACAATTAATCCCCATCTTTCTTGAGGAAGATTTTATCTGTCCATCCCTCTTGGGATTCAGCACAAACCTCCTCCCTGCTGTAGTTCTAAAATGCCCAAGTCAGGTTTCCTTCACAAATCCCATATTCATTTTTTAATAGGTTTAATAAACTAATTAAATCTTGGTCCCATTTTTGCGCACTTTCAGATCAGTTAGAAACATAGCTTTCAGTGACTAGATCATCCATTTAAAAAGAAACAAACAAACAAACAAACAATCAAAAAAAGCCCCCAAAACTGCTATCCCACACCAGACAGTGTCTCTCCTTCACTTTCCAAAAAGTCCAGATTTCTTACAGCATCCAGCAGAGCTGAGCATGCCATCTCCTGCCAGCTGCCTTCCCAGAACCCCGGGAGCAGCACTGTCGCTGCCAGCCCCACCAGCCCCAGGTTCACCGAGGAGACCAGGGAATAGCACAACAGCATTGAGGCCTCTGGATAAGTTTCTTTTTTCCCAGGAGCTGGAAAGGTGTGCTGAACTTCTTGTTTTCCTTTCCTCAGGCTGTAATAATTTGTTGGCATTAGACAACAGCATTATTAAATGCTCCTTCCTACTGCTGTTTGGATCGCTATCCATTTTCTATTTTACCAGTCCCTTAGACTGGGATTCATGCAGCCAAACTTGCAGGGCTACTGTAGAAAGGTCTCTATTTGGGCAACTCATTTAGGCTTCCTTTATAGAGGAAGTGGAAAGAAGCAGGCTCTTCCACTGACCAGCCCTTCGAAGGGGACCATCCTTGAAGGAAAGACTCAAGAGGCTCTATGGGTGGTGGCACAGAATATCTGTCTCTCTCCACTGAATTAAAAGGGAGCCTGCGAGAGACTTTTCCAGATGTAGATACCACCTTTGGAGATGATTTAAACTGCAGAAAAATTAGATGAATGCTGTTCTCAGAGATGGTACATTTTATGACCCAGCACTCTGGGTGTCTACATGCCTTGAATAGCTTTATGGTCTCTGCATCCCTGCCTGGATGCTGGGATGCCTTCCCCTAAAGCGACTGTAGAACAGCAGTTTGCTGCTCTCAGTGATGCTGCAAGAGGGCTCACTGATGTCAAGGTACTCTTTAATGTGACTGAGAATAATTTTCACTGCTTTGTAGATGTGCACAAATGGAGCTATGGAGCTACTCTTTCTTTTTTTTTTTTTTTTTTTTTTGGGAAATGAACACATAGAGAAGGGAAAGAGGGAGCAAGGTGAGGTTCAGACATCCCATGTGTTTCCCAGAGGAGAAAGAATCCCCGACCCTCTGCCAGACCAGCACCACAGAACAAGATGGTGCTCCAGAAAAGCTGGAATTGCGGGGTTTGACCTTGACTGATGCCTGTGTGTCCTGGTTTTGGCTAGAATAGAGTTTTCTTCCTAACTGGTATAGTGCTGTGTTTGGCTTTAGAAAAAGAACAACGCTGACAACACTCCAATGTTTTAGTTGCTTCTGAGTAGTAGTCAAGGACTTTTGAATGTCTCACACCATGCCATGTGCACAAGAAGCTGGGAGGGGACATAGCCTGGACAGCTGACCCCAGTTGGCCAGAGGGGTATCCCATAACATATGACATTATGCTCATTATATATTTTAGGGAAAGGTGACCGGGGGACCTGCTGCCTTGGGACAGGCTGAGCATCACTCACCAGGTGGTGAGCAATGGCATTGTTATTGTGCATCACTCATTTTGTATATTCTTTTATCATTGTTATTACTACCGTTTTATCTTCTTTTGCTGTCCTATTAAACTGTCATTATCTCAACCCAAGAGTTGTGTTGTCTTTTTTTTTTTCATTCTCCCTCCCATCCCACTGCAGGAGGAGGAGAGCATGGTGCTTAGTTGCTGGCTGGGGTTAAACCATGATGACACTGTGAAACAACGAAACCAGTAACAAAGCAGGATCCCAACCCAAGAGTTGGGATCCCCACTCCCCACTCCCCAGACCAGACAACCACAAATTCCAGCCCATTAAACCACATCATTTCACCAGCAGAGTTTTTCTGAGTGGCATTAATCCATGCCATGGTAGCAGCCTAAACTCCTGATGCAAACAGCTGAGCACCTAAGAGATATCAAGCACCTAAGCTGACAGCTGGATCATCTTAGGTTTGCAACACAGAGCTACTCTTGAGTGCTTGGCTGTGCCTTTGCCTACACACTGGAGCAGCAAGCCCTGCAGTTGTATGAGTAACTTAAACCAGAGGCTGCTGCCAAGGAGGGTGGCCCGTCCCACCCTCCTCTTCTCCCCCATTTCTAACCCTGTCCCTTCTCTCTCTTCTGTGTGTGCCACTTCTGAAAAACACTGAGCTACCTGAGTTTTACCTATTCCTTGTACAGTGCAAGTTTCAGCCACAGCAGCAAGCCCCAGGATTCCTCCCACCACTCTAGGGTTTGGTGTCAGGGATGGGACAGGTGGCTGGGGAAGATGGAAAAGGCACAACTTACCCCTCAGCAGCAGAGCATGGTCTTGGAATGGGCAAGTCAACTGTGTAACCATATCTTGTTTTAAAAAATGGAAGTAACAGTAATTTTTAAATTACTATTTTAAAGTCTGAGTTTTTCCATTTTTCCCTTGGCTCAGCAGTCCCCCATTGCATTTGGCTTGTATCTAGACCTGCACAGATTCGTCTCATTTTTTTTGTTTCTGCAACAGAAGAGGAAAGAGCAACCCTTGTCCCATGGCACCCTGTCCTTGGGGCACCCACATCTCACCTCTGCTGGGCTCACATCTGAGTGCAGCACAGACTTCGTCTCATCTGGGAGACACCCCCTAAGAGGAGGTAATGCAGACTGTTAGGGGAAAGAGGTTTTTTTTCAACCCCAGGTATGAACCATCATGGTGCAATAGGAAGGAACTGAACTGCAGGACTTTGCCCTGAGGCCTCAGGACCTCCAGAGGAGACCTTCTCTACCACACTCTTCACTGCAGCAGAGGCCCATGACCCTGTTGCTACAAAAGCAATGCTGCTCCCAAGGCAAACAGTCAGAGAAAAGCCTTCAATAACCCCACGTGATGGACTTTCCCTGTAAGAGGAATATTAAGGCTGTACAAGAGCACATGTCCTAGGAAGAAAAATATTGCGGAGATCTAAAACGGAATAGTCCACACAGATCTATCAGTGAACATAAAACCAGAAAGAATATTTCAAGGCTACTTTTCTTCTGAAATAAAGACATCAAAATAAATTATGTCACTGATTTCAGCCTGGAAGGAGGTACAACTGAAAATCACCACATCCTTAACTTGCTCACGGTAATTTTGCTTTGTCCTGTTCAAATGAAAATAACAGAGTGCAAGAATGTAATCTTGGCAAACACTACTTTAATTTCAAATGTATTCTGTATCTCTTTTCTTCCAATCCATTGCATATTGAAATGTGTGCAGACAACGCTGTCCTCCATCAGTGGTCTTGTTTTTTGTTCTTCATTTTTGCATAAACTCCATATAGAAGGTAATATAAACATATATACACATATATACAGAGTGAGGTACTGGCAAAAAGCAAGTTCTTTATGAGGCTAAGTAATCATCAAATATCTTTAACTAAAAATGTTAAAAATGTGCAGGTGCTTCTATATTTAAAAAGGGATTTATAATGAAGAGATTGACATCTAGTGACTAGAGTATCTTCTGTAGCAGGATTTACACTATGCCTGGTTTTGAAGACTATTAGGGAGCTGTAAATCCCCGTAGCAAATCTTTATCGAGCCTGGGACCATATTATGACGAGATCAAATAGTGAAGAATGCATGTGAGAGCTCATTTTTGTCCTTCCTTATATTCCACTGTCTTTTTAATTTGGGGTGGGTGTTTTTGGGTAATCGACACAGAGTTTGTACAACGAGCTACATGCAAGAACCTTTTCCTATCAAGTCTCATATAAAGACAGTAAACACAAGGAGAGATGAGATTTATTCTGAACGTAGTATTCATAAAAAGAGCTGGCCAGCCTGACAGTGCTGCAACAGTGAAAGGCCAAAACCTGCCCCTTTCTACTTGGGTTGGTGCTTTTATCTTATAACTTCACTTGGGAAATGGATATATGATGGGCAGACTCTTCATATGATGGATTTTAAGCCTAAAACTCAAGTAAAACCTTGGATTGTGTATATTTAAGTCATGTTTGAAAGTGGTCCTTAAGCTCCTAAGCCTTTCAGATGTTTTTGACAGAGACAGTCAGAATGTAATAAAAACACATACATTTTTACATAAACAAACCAAAAAAAGGAGCAAAAAATATGCTCATTATTTTGCTTAGCTTTTTATTCCATCATTATGGCACAAGATAGAACTTAAAGACAACATCACTGAATAAGCCTTCAATTTCATTAAAATTAAGACTAATATGTTTTATAAAATTATTTTGATATGATACACTTTCCCTTATCAAGTGATAAAAAGATTTTGCTCTAGAATACTGAAGTACATTGCCACCTGCTGGCCATAAACAATTTTGCAATTTAAAATCACCAGAACATGTGTAAAACAGCAACATTTAACAACGCAACATACAGTTATTGAAGAAGCACTATTGACCCAGAATTTGGCACAGTATTTATGGAAATGCATCTGTGAACATACCAAATGTCATGTTCATTTCTGAAACTCTGTGTGACTCCCTTTCGTGTTGTCTGTCTGCATTTTTCTTCTTTCTCTAACTTTCTTGATGTTGAAGCTTTATTATTTCAAAGGAAAAGCCATATTTTTTCCCAGTTGTTACACACCTTAATTTATTTGGTTTGGGTTTCTAAAATTCTGATTCCAGTTTATTGTTTTAGAACAATACATGAAATCATACATTTATAAATATATATATTATATCCTGTATACATAACATTGGTTTTCCTCTAGAATGGGAGGGCAGATCTTTACACTACATCCTTAGTTGGTTTAGGCACGGCCTTGCTCTTACTTGAGCTGCTTCCTACCAGAATCTAAAAAAAATATTTTACTATCTTGTATCAATTTTAATTTTGTTCGCAAATATATTTATAAGAAAAAAAATATTTGGTATTTTCCCCTCTAAGCTCATTACTACCCTTATAAAATATATGGCTTTTCATGTTCCACTCTATTTTAGTGTTTTTCAATAGGCAGTGAAAAGAAGGATAACTTCCCTCTTTAACAGTTTTTTTTATATAAGCACAGAAACCAGCTTGTGCACTTTCTATAGAATTCCAATGCATATCACGGTAATGTAAGTGCAGTGATTTAAAAAAAAAAAAAGCAGTCATGATTGGTTGACATCTGTATATGAAAACATAACATATGATTATCATACAATACTTATTACAGAATATACAATCATCAAAACTGCAGATATATAAATATATTTTAGCAACATCAAAGCAACAGTTTTATACACAGCATATGGATACAGAGTTATTAGACTAAAATTTTCATCTTGATTTTTCTCAAAAGCTTGTTGTAAAACAGCAACATACTGTATTTGTAAATGGACTGCTTGACAGTGCTGTTAAGAAATTAAAAGTGAACATTTAAAAAAAAGTATATGCAATTCAGTTGGTATAAAACAAACAAGCCCTCCCCATTTTCCAATGTCACTGTTGTTTTCCTATGAGACAGAGGCATAGGTACATAACCATAGAACAGTTTGTGTTGGAAGGGACCTTCAAAGTTCATCTAGTCCAACCCCCCTGCACTAAGCAGGGACACCTTCAACTTAATCAGCAGCAGCTCTGCAGAGTCCAATCATACAAGGGTTTCTGGGAGGGCATCGGGGTTATCAGCTGATAAAAGCTCCCAAATTTGCCACCTCTCCCTTTGCCAATCATGCCAGTCTGCCTCAGAAACGTTTTTACTGTTTGGACTGTGAGGTGCTGTGGAATAGATGTGACCCGCCTGGGTGTGTGGGGCCGGCTGCTCCTGCCTAGAGGTGGCCTGGTCAGGGGCTTTGGCGGGTGGTCCTCCAGCTGCTCTGGTTCCTGAACTTTTATCTTGGCGTTGAAGTTTCCACAAAGAGTGCAATGTTGAAGAAACGCTTGATCGCTGTGACAGTGAGGAGCCTGGTTTTGCTGGGCCTGGGTAGGGAGGTGGTGGCCGCTCTTTTCTGTAGGAGGGCTTGGCTGTGCTTTGTGAACAACCTGCGTTTGAGTCACGCTCACTGAGGTCCTCCACACTGCTTAAAGTCAAGTGCCGCTCCGACTTGGAGTGTGACAGGTCTGAACTCCTATTGCCGACTTCGATATGCGCGTTACTGTACACCCGAGACACCACGGGATGGAGCTGACACTCGGGAATGGCAGCAGTTGTTTGGCTCCTTCGCATGACCTGCCTGCTGGTGTCCAATTCGGAGGAGCTGCCCTGCCACCGAGGAGAATATGCGGCGAGGTTCCCCTGGGAAAGAGAGCACTGTCCGGGCCGCAGCAAGCTGCTTTCGTAAATGTTCCCGTAAGAACCTGGGGGCCAGAGCCAGAAAGATAACAGAATAATGGAACAATAGAATAGTTTGGGTTGGAAGGGACCTTCAAAGGTCACCTAGTCCAACCTCCCTGCAATGAGCAGGGATATCGGTCTGCATAATCATTTACGTGGCATTTAGCAATTATTACTTTTTCCCTGCATCACACTGTAGAAAAGGGATGAGGGCTTTTGTCATCAGGCCATGTGACTGAAGGTGCATCAGCTTCATCACCAGGTGAACCTGAGGATGCACGGCACCAGCCCTACATCTACTTGAACCAAATCTAATATATTACCAGGTTACTCTAATACTTTGCTCTGACATAAAGCCTTGCAACACTTAACGTCTTTCAAATGCTTGAAAATCAGGGGGGATGTTCTAGTCTCACAGTTCCTCTGTGAGGTGTGTGCAAATGAAACAAAAAAAAAAAGGCAGGATGGGCCAGGGCCTTGCTGGGACCACACCAGACAGTGGCAGGGTCAGCACCCAGGGCTGCCAACCTCACAACAGCCTCTGCTTGTGTCACCATGGCAGCTGTTCTCAAATCCCCACTGGGTATCCACCTGCCAATGACTTTTAGAAGAACATAAAACTATTTCTTGAAGCAATTTTAAAATGACTTCTAAAATTATCTTGTGACGGTTTGAAATGTTGCCACATTTGTACAACTGCTATGCTCCTCTGTATTTTATTGAACGGTCACCTTTTAAAAGTTCAACTCTGGGCAATGTCAATTCTTCCCCTAATGGATTTCACTAAGATTTCCCCAAAGCAAGAAACTGTTTATGTCTTTCCTAGATTTGGTCTTAAAACTTAAGAAATAACTGACCTGTCATTGCTGGATCTTTGCAGCCACTTTTCAGCGTTGAATGCCAGGTGCCCCAGATATCAAAATGATCTTCAGAAACACCTAAATAGCAGTAAGAGCAGAAAGAAGATGATTAATTGATCCTCTTAAATCCATTATTTAGAAACATACAACTGGAATGGTGAAATCTTACTCAAGGTATCAGAGTCATTAACGTGTACTAGAATCTTACTCAAGGTATCAAAGTTGTTAACATGTACTAGCATCTGACTTACTGTGCAACTAACACAAACATCTCAAATATATTTGTTCACAGTTACTTGCTGTTTCAGGCTCACATCCTGGAATGGATTCAGTAAGCTCTGTATGGGCAGGATGTCTTGAGTTTGCTGAGAGGAGAATTTCCCTTAAGCCTTACTGAAGTCAGTGGGGGAATTTGCACAAGAACAGGAGATTTGGGTCAACAGAAGGTAGTACTTGTGCTTTTAATGGGAAAGAATAGCAAAGCTCCCTCATGTGAGCCCAGGGCTCACTGTAAGGCACGTTCTGTCACCGACAGTATCGCTCGGGTCTTACACAGAAGCACCGTCACAGAAAACAGATTTAATAAAATGTCCTTAGTCAGGCATTGTGCTGGATTATAACTGGTTCATACTTGCTTCTGATTCCATCTTACAGTAATGGAATTTCCTAATTTGTCATGGTCCAGTATTGCTGTGAGGCATATTGAAGTCCAAAAGATGGTTAATATGATAAAACTTCATGCAATTTCCTGTTCATGACTGACTAGAAATCTGACCAAATTTTGAAACCAATTCAGAGATTTAGATGCTGAATACAGAAGATAAATGTCCACCGGCTTTTATAAAGCATATAATTGAGATAATCTAAATCCAATTAATTCCAAAGGGAATTAAGTGCCTAATCAGTACCTCTGAAATGTAATGGTTTTAAAAATACCACCAAACAGTTATCTGCATCCCTATAAACTGAAAGTTCCTAAAATTTGGCTCACTAAATATGCATTTTACGAACATAAATTTAAAAAAAAAGATCTTTTTTAAATGAAAACGATCTTGATGTGCTCGTGAACTCTCAGTTTAAACCACCGTTCTTTATAGAAGAAATCATTCAGGTGTGCACTCCCTAGATCGCTATGGAAATTATGGATCCCTGCCCTAGTATTGCTAGGTGTGTATCAGTAGAGATGTAATGCTGTAAAGCTCAGCTGTGTTGTCCAGTGATAGGGTGTTGAGGTAATTCTTTTCAATTGGAGAAAAATTGTAGCTTGGCATCTTAAAGTCTCAGATTTTTCCAAAGTCCAGACCCATAACCTTGCAGGTATTACAGTCCTATGAAGCTGGACTAGAAATCAGTCTTTGCCATGCTGTCACAGCCAGGCTGAAAAGCAGGATACACATAATTGTTTTCCTAAATAATAGCTCCAGGTTTGGAGAAATGCCATACCAAGAACATCCCTGATGGCTGGCTGAGCTAATGAGGAGGACTCAGCACAGACCCTTCAGGCTCAACACAAAAAAAGGATGTTGGTCAGTCATTTCTTGTAAGATTATTTACACTATTGCTCCTCAACTCCCGATAGCTGACAATACAACAATGACATTTTTCAATGACTTCAGAAACCCCCATCATTCACTGAGAAGAAGGAACCCGAGCAGGATGTACTGTACCTTTTCCAGCCTCTGATGCAGAAGAATTCTCCTTTGTCTTGGGCTGCAAATGTCCAACCAGCGTGTACTGTTCAGGTACCCTGTACAGCTTGTCTGGACTGCGGGCAACTTCTTCTTGCATTGCCATCAGTGAGCGCTCAGACAGTACCGGGGAGTTGTTGTCGTAAGGGGAAACATCTCCGCTTGAGGCTTTGTTGGAGTCTGTGGAAGAATGTCTTCCTCCAGTGGAGTAGGAACCTTCTGACCGCAGCATCTCAGGGCTCCTGAGAAATTTTGATAAACAAACTGCTGTTAATGAAAAATGATTTATGTTCACAACTACAAGTGCAGTCTGACATCACACAAATAAAATCAAAAACAGGAGTATGATTGCAGCTGCTGAAATGAAACACTTCAGAAGCAGTACAGATGTGAATTTTCCATGAGTAAAACTTTGCCACAAAGTGGCCAGCAGAGGCCACTAAAAATCAAAAGATGTTGCTGTCAAGAAAAAAAAAAAAAACAACAAAAAAGACATTACCATACAGTTCAGCACAGGAAATTAAATAGTGAATCAATTCCTTATGTTACCTTGACAATTTAGCTTGTTGCAACAGTAAATCTGAGGCCATGACAGGGAAGATTAGTTTGATACTAAGCAGGATGCTAAAATAATTTCTTCCATTCTGAAGTATTACACAGTCAGAGGAATCAAAACCTTAGCTTGCCTCCCACGCTGTGAGGACCCCCTCTTCTAGAGCCATCAGAAGGTAAATATTCTACAGGGTACAAGCAGGTGTATCTACCATACTTCTGATGGAGGCAACAAACAACTGGCTCTGCAGATAACTTCTGCTACTTCTACCCTTTCACCTTTATGTCACAGACAGCACAGCCTGTATTTAATTTTGACCAAAAAAAAAAAAAGGCAAACAAAACAGCCACCAGAGTCCAGCCAAGGCTCAGAGAGACAACTCTCATTTTTGAGTTGTGTTGGGAACACCAAGGGAGATTTCTTGAACTGTTATGATTTACTACGCAGACAGGAGGCAGCTTGTGAGTTACTGAACCTCCCAAATAATATGCAGAAATACTCTGTAAACAAACGTAGCTTTTTTTCGTATTGGTTGTCCCTAACTTATATTTCTGTTCCTCATTTTTCATTTCTCTGCACCTTGATCTTTGTTTCTTAGATGCTTATCTTTGCTTCTCTTGAGTCAAACACTTCTTTCAGTGACCTCACATTAATATCTGCTCTAATTGCATGTGATGTGACACGGGCTCATTCTTGTAAATGTGAACTGAAAATAGTCAGCCCTTCTCCGAGTCAAACACAAAGAGAGCTTGAACTGAGAGAGCAGCCAAAGTACGTTACTTGCTATGGAACAATAACCTCTTTTCAGACAAATCAAATAAAATTGAAGAAAAAAAATAAAGGCAGGCTAGCCATACCACACTAAATATCAATACAGAAATAATCAAAAAACCTAACACCACTTTCAAGCTGTTGATTTTTTTTTTTCCTGGCCAATTTACATATTGCATGTCCCAAACCATAAAATATATACGCTCAACATCATTATTATTAATGATTATTGTATTATTTTTTTCTTTTCTTTTCTTTTTTTCAGTATAAAACCAACCATAAAGTGCTGGGAATCAATTAACTAAGTTTACTTCTCAGTAACTCCCAGCAAGAAATCCATCACTGAACTGATCCTGAACCTTAACAGAAGTCATCTCAAAAAAACAGAGCTGCCATTTGGTAAAGCGGAGCTGTCCCGGGCTTCTTAGTGTGGTTGGTACAGTCATGCTGGGGAGTCATTAAAAAAAACAAAACAAAACAAAACACCAACCAAAAAACCCCAACAAAAAAACAACAACAAAAACAAAAACAAACCAGAAAACAAACCACCAACACAAAGTAAATCATGCCTCAATTATATAACTTCCCATTTCAACTTCTTATCTGAAGATGAGTCCAGCACAAATTAATCTATAAACAGCCACACACTGAAAAATCATAGTTTTAAAAGTATGTACAATTCTATCACAAATATTTTTTTGTCCCTTACTCCTTTCTTTCTGCCCTCCTAAGTTCTAAAAAAGCTTATGTAGTGAATGTGATTTAAGACAAGATTTAAGCAATGTCTTGGGAATTTTAGAAGAATCAGAAAGACCTGAGAGAAAAGTGAAGCAAACAGATGTACTTAGTACTAATGGTGACACCAATAAGGTTTATCACATGTAAATCATTGCAGGATCAAAACCTGTCTGTGTTGCACAGGGCAAAGAGAGAAGGACATTACCCTTAGCCATGGCAAGGTAACACAAGGAATAGGGGAAAGGGAAATGGAAATGAGAGAATGCGGGAACATAAACTTGACCTTTGTGAAACACTGATTTCATGTCTTACCTTGAATCACAGAATACCAGGTTGGAAGGGACCATAAGGATCATCTGGTCCAACCTTTCTTGGCAAGAGCACCACCTTTTACAGTCTATCTCTTCTCAAGACAGAGCTCCTGATAAACATTTACTTGAATGGAAACTGTCAAGTCTTTGGAAAGATCCAAATGTTCAAGTTTCTAAATTCATTTACAGTTTCTGCTAGTAAGCCCATGCAATTTTATATATATATATATGTATTTGTATATATATAATATCAGTTTCAAATTTGTTTTAAAAAAAATAGTTTTAAAAATCAAAGAAAATGCCTGTGGTCTCTGCCAATTTTACTACAAGAAACCATCAAAATGGATTGAATGCTTCAAAGTTGGAAATTGATCTCATACATTTGCAGCTTTACCATGCTCTTCATGAACAAAATAAAACACAACTTGCAAAAGACTTCGGCTAGCATCTTTCCAAATAAAGAATGAATTCTCACATATTCCTTACAACAAATCTTTTGCATCTGTTTACTTTATGGTTTGAGTTCAGTAGCAAAGAGATGTTTACTAAAACTCAAAAGTCATCTTCCCCTGGATAGCTTTGAGATTCTCTACCCCTATACTGGGTAAAAACTAAATTGGGAGGCAAATGTAAATTCTGTGCAAGATACCCGTTTGTCTATATGCAGTCTATGAATAAGGGCACATTACGATCTACACGAAGAATAATAGAACATTAGGTAGTATTAAATGTGAGAAATGGGATGGCAGATAAAGTATTTTCTTGTGGTTATAAACGATGTTAAGGAAAAGATTTTAAAAGTGGTTACATAAAGACTGGAAGATTTGAACACTGCAGAAGAGACCTATGATATATGTGCTCAGAAAATACTATTTCAGATTCCAAACTAAAAATCAACTACACTATGGAGGAGTCTTGGGCTTTTCCCTTTTAACTGGCATCCTTCTGAACTGATGTTATCTGCCAGAGTCTGCTTGCATGGGTGAATTTGAAAATGTTAATAATTACTTCTGCTGGGGATATTCCTACTTTTCCCCTGGCATCAAGGTCGTCAGAATAGGAAATCCCTTCCTGGTTTTGGCAGAAATCCTTTTCTGTTATACCGTAAAGCTTCTGAGTGGGAAAACAATGTCTTACAAGAGGCAAATCACACAGAGTGTGATGGTTTGGCAGCACACAGTAGTAATTTCCACACATATTTGAGCAAAGCAGGTGACACCAAGAAAACAGACTATTACTGGATCATGATGTGGTTGCTACTGTAACAGGGTAGAGGACTCAATGATTCAGAGAGCCTCTGCAGCATTGAAAACTGCACATATGACATACTGTATGGCCTGTTTGCATGGCTTCACCTTTGTGCCACACGTTAGGATGGATTAAAACCCATCACTACCATCCAAAGACATTTGAAAATTCTATCACTTTAAAACTCCTTCAGTCTGAAAGGACTACTAACCATGATTAGCAATAAATAATCATAAGAAACAGATTTTATTTTTGTGTTAGTTTAAAGATGCTTCATCTTACAGCTGGAACCCCCAAATTCCATTGTCATCAAGCCAACATACAAAACATTAGGAAGTCATGCACAAAAGCACACTTCATAATTGCTGCCAACAGTAATTACTGCTTTACCACGAACAACTTCCATAAACTCCCTGACACAGCATTCGTGATGCTCAGCTCTTAAGAGAATGGAAAGATGAGGAACATCTGATTTGCCCTCCTCTGGCAAGGAAAAGAGATGATGTTTCCTCTGTTAGGTCAGAGACAAGAAAGCATTTGTAATGACATCAAAAGCAGAGATGTGAGGGCAATTGCAGCAGCAGGACCTTCAGAGCCATTAATACCACATTAACATCTTGAAAATTATTCCATACTGTATGCTATGCAGCCAACTAGCTTTTCTGATGCAGATTGTCTCAAGAATACATAAAGTTTTCTGTTCCACAGATCCAAATTTGGATCTTGAGTACATGACCAGGAAATTTCCAAGAATAATAAGGACATATTTTGGAGGCTCATTTTTATCAAATCAAGACCAACATCATCTTGTTGTCTGCTGCCTCACATTTCTTACAGGAAAAATAGCATCAAATATGTAGCCTCAAGATGGAAATTATGTTCTGAAACAAATTAATCTCTTAAGAGCATCACACTTCTAGCAATAACACTAAGCAACTTGCCTGGAATATCTTAATAAAAAGTTGGAATCACAGTGAAAGCACGTTTCATTAAGAATAAATCACTTACATGATAGCAGAGTAGAAGAAAAATGACAGTAAGTTTTCCCTACCTCAGTGATACTTCATCTGCCCATTACTGAAAATACAATAACCTGGTACTAGTGTAGCTATATGCTCCTATTTTGTTTTGTAACCTTTTCTTACAAAACTCCTCTTGTCAGTTGTGACCAGTTTTGCACAAAAGATCCCTTTTCTCCTGTAGGTGTGCATGCTGGCAGAAAAGTAAGGAAGCTCAAGGAAAGGTGATTAACTTAAAGGAAACAGGATCTAACAGGTTAGATCCACAATGATTTGTGACAAATTTATGATCAATTGATGTGTAGCCACACATGAGATATAATTTTATGTCTTTATATTATTACATATAGGTGGTGAAATCCAGCATGAAGCTTTTTATTAGCTTGAGTTAGAAATAATATGATCATTCCAAATAGGGGGCTTAAAGAAAGAAGTCTCTACAGACTTCACCATATGTCATGTGATTTGCAGCATCTCTCCTAACTGTGGTCTTGGATCATGGCAAATGTGAAACAAGCGTAGAAGACAATTAAGGTACCTGTAATTATCCTGCATTTATTGTGATCTAAAGATACACACGGCTACTTGTCAGCCAGACATAAATGAACTGAAATGATTTAATGTCTGTGGTACACCAAGAAAGCACACAGAGACAATTACCACAAATCAGATGATCTGTGATAATTTGCTACTGCATGTTATGTGTTCATGTGGTTAAGTCAACAAACTAATAAAATCCTTTACAACACATGATATATTCTCATGTATTTTTGTTTTTAATTTTTATAATGAAAGAAAGCTTTTTCCTCCATGTGTTAATTATACTATTTCTTTTATACCTCTTCCTTTAAAGACAGGCACACTATTACATTACCTCTAACTATACAATGTTCAGAGGGAGAGAAAACAATCAGAGCTGACTGTACGAATTCCATTTTGATTATAATCTGAATGCGCTAGGCACTTTCCAAACACGCAGGAAGACAAAGTCCAATCTGTCCCAGAGAGCTTAAGAGTCTAGGATGCCCCTTAAAAATTACTTACAGCAAGCTTGTCAAATTTTGTAGTTTTTGGGTCTGATGTATTGGGATTCACCAGAATAAAGGCAATGACTGTGTGTCCCATGAGAAAACCAGGAATCCCGTTAATCCGAATGTACAGGCTCACAGTGTTAAGGCACACGGGTTTAGGCATATATACACCATACTCAAAGTTGGAATATGTTATGGATCATAACTGCAGTAGTGACCAGTGTGATTTTATTTTTGCTTCCGTTCTTTCACAAAGCATACAATTAAATAACATCCAAAGAGTCTCCATAAACCTGCTGTTGTGGCAGTTGACTTGTTTACAATGTCCTATGCATGTACAGTAGGAAAAAAACAACAAACTGGTCAAAGGGTCGGCCGTGATTGTGTTAAGGCACGCAAGGCTGTGTTTCAAGGATAGTAACACGCCTCCTGTTACTGAAGAGTACAACAAACCCAAGACATGAACCAGTAGATCACTAGAATACATCCCGTCAGATAATAGTGCACTGAATATTTTTATGTACATGTCATTCTGTTCCCTGCAGCAGGACACAATCTTTCCTCTGCCAGGAAACAAGATTTGTTTCTAGAAAACACTGTACAAGAGTCATAATTTCTTTGGCAGAGTCTGTGTAATGGGAAGGGTACTTCTACTCCACTGTAGACAGTGCAGAAGAGCTGTGGAAAACTAGAACCTTTCGAACACTTCCAGTGGGAGACAGAAATTCCCAGTAGAAACAGGGATTATGAAAAATCAGATTACTCACGATGACTGGGAAGCTTTCCTCCTCAACAAATAGTCCACAACATCCGGGTCCGTCTCTAACAGGCTAATGAGCACTTCATTCTGTAGGTCAGGGGAAACCTACAAAACCAACAAAAAATACTTAGTTGGAGATTAATATCCATTTACATACATTAATTCTGGTACTATGCTCCATCTAAAAGACCAAGTGCAAGTACATTTACAGAGAGTATATAAAACAGATATTCAGAAGCTTCCACTTAGAAGAGAAACTTCATGTCACAACACGTGAAGTAGGACTAAAGATCACTTTGTACATTAACAAATGCTGACTACTGTCAAATAACCCATTGGTATCTAGCTGGGTATTATATCTGATAACAAAAAGTGGGATTACTCATTACTTATGCTCAATCAGAACTTGAATAATTACAGAGTTCATCTGTCCATAACTCAGGTTTACAAGTGGGTCCTGCTGGATCTCCAGCCACTCTGGAGTTTGGATATTAGCAACAGGCTCAGTCAGAATTTGTGTCATCCTCTTTGAAGTTTGGCCTTCTGATTTGCCAACTCTCTCTAGTGCACTTTATATGGAGATGAACCTTCAAAACACTTGACAGCTTCAGCTGCTACAATAGCAACATCTCCCAGGAAAGACACATGAATGGCACTCCAAACCTGCCCAAGTAAACTTTGTGCTATCAACTGCGTTTTACTATCAATCCTTAAGTGAGTTTGTCCATATACAGTGGAACATTCAACTCAACCTTCAAAGCACTGGAACAGATGAAACCACCTGAGAAACTTGAACTAACAGCCCAGGTTCACTCATGACAGATGGAGCTGGAGGCAAGACAATCTCAGCAAGGGGTCATCAACTGTGCAACATGCTTCTGGATGCAATTCATCAGAGCCTGAATCTCTTGACCTTCAGGTCACACTGCATGGGCCATTTGTTCTCCCTGACATTTCCTGGGAAATAGGAATAAAATTACTGATAGATTACTTGGGGAAATACCTCAGTTTGGGAGGTATTCAGGGAGTCAGGTTACAGAAAAGGGACATTTATTTAAAAACTGAAATTCTTTGAAAATAAATGAAGATATGCATCATGTAATTTGAATTGACCCAAAATCTCTTTGAAAAACTTGTGTGACCACATATTCCTTTTTAAAAATGGTAGTTAGCCTCTAAGCTGGAAAAACATCTTACTGATGGTCATTGATACACAAGTCTTTAAATAAATTACCTTCTCTTTGTAAGAATACATTTTTGGAAATCTACTGTGCTGTAACTTCTCTGTTTAAACAGTTTTTTCTATACAGTAGAATAAACTCCAGATAAAGTTTGAGGGTAAAGTAGAATTCATGTCTTTCTGTAATGTTACTTACTATTCAGCTTTATATCAAGCTGATAAACTTGTAAGAATCTATCTATGTAAGATGGCTTTGTCAGGAAAATAATATTATATTTTCCATTATTAAAAATATATAACAAATCAGTCTTCTGTTCCATAAAAATGCATCTGAAAAAGTGCTAAGAGGAAGTTCAGTTCCAACTGAAAGCATCTGCAAAAACCTCAAACTTAACAGTTCTATTGAGTTATAGGACTTTTATCTAAGTGAATGAGGGCATATTAATCCATGGTCCATCGACTGGATTTGTACTAGGTTTTGGGTTTCTTCCTGTGTAGCAATTTACTACAGTTTAGGTAAGTAAGTGTAGAAATGATATGCATGTAATTAAAAGCTTACACTTACAAGATAACTCCTATACTGGTATCTCAGGAAGATATAAAAGGGCTGTAACTGTTATTAAATTAATTGTTTAACTGGCAATTGTGGCTGAGTAGATGGATTAGAACTTGAAATTCAGGGATGGAAGGGAAGCCAAGGCACTGCTGAAATAACAGCTGTTGCACCTGTTGAGCACATACTGGGACAGATCAGAGAGTTCTGAGGTTGTCAGGTCTCCAGTAGAGTGACAGACATTCTGAGATTCTGGATAATAAAAAAGAGTCATGGTTATTGAGGCACAGAAGGGTGGAAGGACCCTTGAAGTGTCTCCAGTATCCTGGAAGTGTCCCCAGTGTCCTGGGTTGTTCTAACAAACAGAACCTTCCTGACCCACCAATACATAAGAATCATTCTGATATTGTGGCCTGGGTGCCACAACACATCCTGGTTTCCTAGGTTTTATTTCACAAATATTCCTGTTTCAATGCTGAAGCCAATCAGAGTTTTATAACATCCCCGTATACAAAAGTAACAGAAAAAAAATAAACCAAATACAAAAACACCTTAGTAGCAATACAGTGTATATTACAGCTGAAGGCTTGAGTCCAATTGTTTTTCTTTTTGTAAGTAGCATAATGACAAATATAAGCAACAGTTCTGGTTTGGCCCAATCCTATGGGTTTGGAAAATAAATTGCTGCTGCCTGATTTCAAAGGATCAGAGCTTTATTACAATTACATGCACAAGTCTTTTCCTTCCAGTGCATCTATTACCGAACGACACACTGTGCTAATTATCTTCAGAATACAAAAAGTCTCTCTGTGCTGCTGCTTAAAACATGAAAAGGATGAAAGTAAACCCTGGTAGAAGCTTCCTAAATTACTAACTATGAGCACTTTGACACAATCCTACAGATCAAGTATCATGTGTGAGTCTAGATATTACTCCAGAAAACAGGCAGAACTTGCCGTGCTGTTTGTTTGGTCACAGCAATGGGAAGAGTGAAAGCACTCAGAGATTCCCCAGTGTTAGACATTACTATAAATTTAATATCAATGTATTTGTGCTTCAGGAAAGCATCTGAGATAGGCTTGCCTTTCTCTCATATGCAGCTAGCCTCTCATTTTGAAATCTAATCCTAATCTGCCTCCACAATCTGAAAAACTACTCCGGATAACAAAAGAAAACTCACTTTTTTACCCTACACTGTGTTTAACCTTCAGATAAAAATGCAAACACTGAAGAGAAGGAATAAACCCGTTCACAATTAAAAGAGAGCACGTGTAAGGTTAGTCTAACCCTAAACCCCACCCTTTACACACTGAAAAGCCGGAATGTGTGCCTAAACATCATGTACTAAGATGTGGCTGTGCTTTTAAAGTGTTATTAAAGAGAAACAACAGTAAGAAAACGTCAAGTATTGCAAGTATTCTTACTCAAGTATTATTTTAAACTTGCTAGTGCCATCCACACTCTGGGCCAGCAGACCTTCACACAAGAGTGCAGTTCTGTCACTTTCTTTTACTGCTGTGGAAGGAAAAATAGCACCTAAAGTTTCCTCAAACCGTGAAAAGCACTTAAAAAAAAAAATTGACTGTTTCACTGGAACAAGAATAAAAATAAAGCGAAGGATGTAATGAAAGCCAATACAGTGTGAGGGAAAAGATGACAAAACCACAAAGTAGTTCATCTGAGGCTAAAACTGATAGACAGGACTTGTGACTGCTTCCTCATGCTCTTCTCTCTGTTGAAATCTGGTAGACACCTCACCCTTACTGTGGTCATTTTGCCCGCATGCCCACAGTCCAGGCTTATCCATCCTCTCCCATCAAGGTATCCAGCACCCAGCTTTGCTGGAGCACTAAAGGAGGTTTCCAGAGTGTTCTTCCCCTTGCTTTGGGAACTGATCTCCTCAGTGTCACATACAGTGCCACTTAGTTTCAAGACACAACAACCAAAGCTATTTTCACCTTTTTGAGACTACTGGCTTTGTTAAGGCACGTGTGCCCACCACTAGGTCTGACCAGCCTCTGCTGCCCCAGAACAGGGTCCTCTCAGGGACAAGTCAAACTGAGCTGACTTATAATTTTGCAGACAAAAAGAGGAAAAGGTAAAGCCACAGAATGAATTGTCCAGGTAACTGGTAGGCATGAGGAATGTGATGTAACTAAGCTGCATCTTAAGTAAACAACATGTCCAAGTCCAAGATCATTGTCCCTTTTATGAAGAACTTCCTTACTTCAGCAAGAGAACAGAAGGGAACTCAGGAACTGCACAGATTTATGCTTTATTCCTCTTATCTAACTGACAATCGAGAAAGCTCGGTTGTTCCTTTGCATCCAACCAAGAAGAAAGCCTTTGGCAGGGGAGGCTGTTCCTTAAAATAACCAAGGATCTTTAAATCCCTGCAGAAAAATTGTCTCCCTGACTTCCAAAATAGGGCAGTTGAAAGGTCATTTTCAATCTGGTCTTCAAAACTAAAAAGCAATGTGGGTGTGTTGTTTAGTATACAACTGAATAGCCAACCCCATTATTTCCGAAGACAGAATCTTCTAAGAAAGATTCTTTTATCTACACAGAAACCATTCCAGACAAGATACAAGTATACACTTTTAATACTATTGCTTAATGCAAAGCATTCTGCTTGACAGACTACCTTTTCTACCAATAACTGACCCTAACTGAATGCAGTTTCCATAGTTTATTTCATCTAGTCTACTTTAATACCACCAGGTATTTCCTCCTTTAACTTAAAAATGCATAGGAGTAACGTGAAGAGACATCCACTTACCATGAAAAGGGCTTCATAGTTTTCAATCATCTTTTGTACGACAGCTATGATAGCAGTACTCTCTTCAGCTCGAGCTGAGCTCTGAACAGAGAATTCTTTGTCTGTAGATTTCTGCTTATGCAACAAGTTAGGGCCAAAGATGGTAGCCAGGTTCAGTGATGTCATTTTGTTCCCAGTAATCTAGAAAACAGAATATAAATGAGGTGGGGTCTCCCAGCATCTAATGTATAGAGGTATGCATATACACACATCTGCACCCATCTACACACATGCACCCCTACACACACACATAAACACAAACACATCTCCTGATTTGGCAGATGCTTCATTCATCAAAACTGAGTGCTAGTCAAATAAAAAATGAATAATTTTTAGAGTTATTGAAACACCTTGTTTGAACATCTCCGCAACAAGCACTGTGGATTTTCTGGATATATTTTCACAAGGACTAGAGGAGTAGAAGGTGGAAGTGCTGCCTGCCCTTATTCCCTAGAAGCTCAGCAGTAGCATACTTCTTCTGAACTCAGGGAAATCTCCCTCCTACTTCAGCACCTCAGCAAATTACTTAAGACCAAATACTGAAAACTGTTAGCTTTCTCAAGTAGCACTCATGATTTGAAACAGATACAGTGAGAAAAAACACACTTTTTCATGTTTAAACAGTTTAGACAGTTAAGGAGCAAGCTTATTATATCTATTAGTATTTTCCTGTCTTTTTGATGGTTACCTAGAACATGCCAAATGTT
Organism: Nesoenas mayeri; assembly: GCF_963082525.1. Taxonomy (NCBI): domain Eukaryota; kingdom Metazoa; phylum Chordata; class Aves; order Columbiformes; family Columbidae; genus Nesoenas; species Nesoenas mayeri. Next base: position 102,948,546 of record NC_137541.1, read on the forward strand.
GACTTGTTAGGTGGATTTTTTTTATTTTCTTTTTTCCTACTTTTATAACTCTGTGCTCAAAGAAGCAATAGTAACCTGATTTTGGAGAAAGTAGAAGGCCAGGAATACATGCCAGACTAGACACAATTTATATGAAAAACATGTCATATAGGTTATTAAATCAAAATTTTCATTGTCATATCTGTGATTAGACTACTTTTTTCTCCTTCTGTTCTAAAAGAAGCAAAAAGCAGGGGTCATGTACTTCCCCTCTGTGCCTCCACTTGGTTGCTATTCTGGGAAAGCAGAAGAAGATGCCAGTAGTTTGACTATATAAGACTGTAAGTGCATTTCAGCTGTTGACCCAGTATTTCTTGCAACCTTTTTTTAAAGAACAAAAAAATATGATGAGAGTTATTTTTCATTTGTTTCAGCTACATTTGAACTAATTAATTTAAAAAAAAAGAAGAGGAAGAGGTACCAAAAAGTAATATTTTCAAAGTGTTGGTGTTTTAGTTTTTGCTTTGTTTGTTTGTTTTTTGGGGGTTTCTTGTAGCTGTCAAACTTACAACTGTGCACCGACTGCACCTAGTTTAATTTTTACAGAGCTCAACTAAGCAACATAGAGATGATAGTAAAAAGAGCTTTTCCTTTTATCGGTGGGACCACTGTGTAGTCTTGGAAAGCCATCTGCACTGAGTAGGCGCATGGGCAGTCGCAACAAACATGTTGGCTCTTAGAGACACATGTGTTTTAGACACATCCCAGCATGCCTGTGAGTACAGCACACTCCCTTATTTGTGTACCACCGTGCACCCAGGCTGTTTTTTGGGTCACCTGCTTTTTAAATCCTGTCAGAGCACTGAGCCACCAAGGATGCAGAGGCACGAGGTGCCTGGAGTGTGCCAGGGGCTGTGCCCAGGTCTGCATGTGCAGCCTGCTTGTACAAACAGTGAGTCTTTTCTTACGGGCAGCCTCCAGGCACCCCTTAAAAAAAATGTTGCAAGCATATTCATTGGAACTAAGTGAATGAGTAATTTTAATTAAGTTAGTCATCCATCTTCATCTTCACAAAGGAAGGGCTTTTGAAAGAAATGGTGAAAAGGGCCTATGTGCCAAAGCTTGGCTGTATTCTTTCCAGTGACAGCAAACAGTCTGATAAAATACTTTCACTTGCCCTCTACGCCTTTATGCACTTAATTATTCATGACTAGCTTAAATAATTGTGAGCAGAATACTGCATTATCTAGAAAAGTTATCCAATTGCACACACAAGATGCAACCGTTGGGTCAAATCGATTCTCTTAAGCAGCATCCTCTACCCCTGCAATAAGATCCTCTGGGGTACATTCCTGAACCAACAGAGAACTCTTTGCACGACCAGGGGGACCACAACCTCAGCTGGCTTATACATGTTTTTAAGCACAGTAAAATTGTTACAGGCTGCCCTTTTTAGATGCTTTTCATCACAGTGGTCTAGATTTTTTTTTTTAATCAACTCCTGGCCAAAGACAAAAATACTGGCATTTAAAGTGGATTTAAATGTGAAATAGGCCTTGAAGTCACATACAGCATGTTGGAAGTTAGGACTTGAGGGAGAAATGCAGCAAAACTCAAAGTGTCAATTGTTGAAACTAGCTAACTGCAAAAGGTGTCCAAAGGTTTTCAGAAGAGTCTTGTAAGCAACCTCAGAAGTAGTTTCTGCTGCAGTTCAGAGGACAGAGAAGCACTTCCCACAGCTAAACTGGCAGAATTTTGTCAAGCAGTGACAAAATTGCAGCCCACTAGTTCAAGCCTTTTCCTGGTAGAAAATGGGAAGCCTAGATTTTCAGATCTTCTCTAGCATGAATGGTGTAGATGCAGACATGTGAACGCTCAGTATAGCCCAGCCACAAGGCTATGGGTGTTCTTGTCTCTGTGGGGTGGGTGCACTCCAATCTCTCCACTGAATTTGGTCCAGAAAGCAACAGTAAGGAGGCCAGAAGGAAAACAGGCAAAGATGGACCCTGACTCCAACTAGTGCTTAGGTCTGTCAGTTGCAAGGACACAGTCCTTTATTTCTTTACTCTTCACTACCCAGTGCACACAAGGAAGCTTAGGGAACCAAGAAGTAAACTGCTATGTCTGAAGGTCATGTAAGAAAGCAGCAACAGAGAATGAAAGAGAATGAAAAAGCATACTCTTGCATGCCTGACACTTTTCTATGTGAGTATTTTTTCCATATAATAGGATAAAACAAGTAGGGGGAAAAGAATGAATAACATTAGACATTTTTAACAATAAAGTCGATTATGCTGCAAATCTCCCAAAGGAAGTGGTAGATGCTTTACTGATTAAGTCATATAAAAATTAAACTTTCACAGCACTAAGAACATAGTAAACAACTAAATGGCAAATGTGCAGGCAAGAATATGAAACCTCTCCTATCTTCCAGGGGTATGCCACCATTGTGTTTGCTTCACAGCTTTGAAGATCTCTTTTCAGACCATGAACTAAGCAAGGTCAAAGGACACGAGTGACCAGGACTTACCTCTTGGCCGTCTTTGTCTGTGCTGTCTTCTGCGTGGCCAGCCACTGTGGAGAGGAACTGCAGCAGCCGGTGTAGGGTATCGCAGTTACAGGGAGGTAGAAGATAAATGAGAAGCTGTAAGGTGCTTAGCTGTTCATCTGGCTCTAATACTAAGAAGAGAAAAAAATACATTCTAAGAAAACCACTCCAACTAACCTGAAAGCAGAACAAATACACTGTTCCCAGCCCAAACAAATGTGTGAGAACAGCTCGCTTTAAGGATCACTTCCTTTATAATGGCAGAAGAAAAAGAGAAAACTCCAAGGAAATATCAAAACAAATACTATTATGGGATTTTTGCCTTGGTTGGCCAGCATTTTTGCTCACATGTTCATAGGATCTTTTCGCAACCTCTAAGAAAGCAAAATCCATGTTGCCCACTCCATCACTGTCACTGGACACAAAAATTCTGCTTAATTTTCTATTTACTCCATTTAGGTTCAGTCAGGTTTATGCTTTAGTGATTTTATATAGGTTTTTTTACAATTTCACATTTTGCAGAGGTACTGGTAAACTGTAAAAGCAAATAGACATATAAAGGGACTTTCTGCAACCACCATCATTTTAACCATCTAAAACATAAAAGTAGTCAGTGACAAAGGTGGGATAGAGGGAGGATCTCAGATGTGAAGGCTAGAAAGGATAAGAGCACATACCAGGCAGCAGCTTTACGCTTGAAGGGTCCAACTTTACTTTTTCCCAAATCTGTGAGAGTCTGCACTCAGGTCTTAGGGAACACATTTGGGAGTACTTAATATGATGACTTTGAGGACCATTAACTATGATGAAATCTGAACTTTTGAAGCTAGGTTTTTGAAGTCAGACTGGACTTTTGGTCAGTGAACAGCCCTAAAAATTAAAAGCATTAATGGTGCTAAGATCGCAGGATTCAAATGGGAGTCTGTCATCTGCTACTACTGAACCAATGACAGGGTCAGGATTTAATAGATAACATGAATCACATCCTATCTACAAATGCAAAAATAGGTATAATAAGTGAAATCTTTGTTGTAGTTTTCTGGGCTATACTTACACAGTACAAAAAACAAGGACGGATCTCAAGCAAATACTATACAAATATTTGGAGCATATCAAAGCTGGAGTATTAAATGCACAGAAAATAAAATGTGGTTAGTAAAGATCAAATTCGAAAAGGTAAGCTTTTGAAAACTTGGTAAATCAAGATGCTGTAGAACTCACAGAGCGTGTTGATGAAAGGTGTATAAAGTTCTCTGGTGAGAAGTGGATCAGGCATGTCACGCAGAAATTCCTTTAACAAAGCAGCAACATCATGAATGCTGTGCTCTTCGTCTAATACAACATCTATGCCCCGGTCAAACTCTTCACGTAACTGAAAAACATCATGACACAAACCCACAGTCACTTTTTGTCCCAGTTGGTATATCCCAACACAGAAAATACTTTAAGATGCAGATTTACTCATTTTCACTTTCCAGATTGGACATGACTACTTTTTAGCAATGTCAAAGATATAATTCATGCCTAATTGCTAATTATTCCATGATACATAATTTAAGGTTTGTACCAGACTGTAATAAAATACAATTCTTTCTTTCCAGGCACTCTTTTATGAAAAAATGTGCCTAAGTAAATATGATTTTTGCAGAAATGCAAGATTAATATCAAAGGGAGAATAAGAAAAACTGCAAGAATGGATTTCTTATATCACCTTACTTCATTATTTGTAGATTTTAGGACCAGAAAGGCTAAAATTGCATTTCATAACATTTACATTTTTGTACAAAAACATTAATAATAATAGAATGTCAATATCCTCCAAACTCAATTTTCTCTTGTGATTTAAGTCTGTATTTAAGCATAAGTAGTATGCAGACAGGTTCACTAACACTTCATAGCATTTGTCCATATGTATCTTGTTTTGTCTTCCTAATTTAGTTGTATTCACTAAGTGATCATTATTAGGGAGTTAAGAAACAGCAATCTAATACCATTATGAGGTATCGCTATTTTTTGACCAGCTACAGTCCTTATATAACTTCTGTATAATTCAAAGGCAGCACACTTCCCAAAGCAGAAGAAATCCCTCTCTCACATCCAATACTCCTTATGTAAAGATAAAAGTCTGCCTTTCTTGAGAGATTTCCCAGCATCAAGAGCAGAATACTTTCTTCAGGCTGAAAGATCCACCTTCTACTCTCTTTTCACATTTTGAAAATAGTCAAGATGTCTTAAAACTATTTCCTAGTAAAAGCTTGTTTCTTTGCTAATATTATGAAGTTTCATGATCTCACAAATATCTTCTCGGAGAGTAACTATACCTAAATCTTACTAAACAAGAGGGCAGGGGGATTGGACTAGATGATCTTCTGAGGTCCCTTCCAATCCCTAACATTCTGTGATTCTGTGCAATTTGAGGTATCGGCTTTCTACACCAGGATTACTACAGACATAGGATTACTACAGACATATCAAAAAGAAGAAAGAAGGTATGTGTCCATGATAATCTGTGGCATATCTTTATCATAGGCAAATATATCTTGAGTGTGTATAGTATGGAAGAATGTAGAAAATCTCGTATCCTCAGTTGTAATTGTGCTTTCATAACAGGTGTGAAAGGTATTGTATAAAAACTACAGCCTTCTTTCTAATTTATTAAGACTACTTTTAACATTATTAATATCTGTCATTACTAATAATGAATGAGTATGCTATGAAGACCAGAACTGGTTCTTTATCTAGTATTCTGCTTCCCCCTGCTAATTTCTGGTCAAAGATTTTCCAGTGCCAACTTGGGGAACTCATTACCAGCTCAATTCTGCTCTTCAGACTGGTGGCAAATGCGGAACATCCCCATGGAATACTATAAATTACCTCTATCCAGAAGATTTTTTTTCTGCACTTACTCCTCAAAAGCAAATGAGGAAACAGATTAGCACTGCATCAGGAATTCAGACTTCCCAAATGGCTGTCTAAATCATAAACTGCTGTAAGTCTTCTGATCTGATGTCCTGTGAGGCCTACAAAGATGTTCTAATGAGCACAACATCAGATAATCACTGGTGAAACATGGCCACATTTCAGGCCCAGGTATCATGGCTGTTAAAAACTGTATCTTTCTAAGTTTAACCTATTGTTCTCTCAGGCTTCATTCACAGGGAATACTTTCAGACTTTTGGAAAATACACCTGGTGAACTTCAGCATCCACTGGAGCTCAAGACATGAGAACTGAGGAGATCCATGCTGGGAGAGGGGATGGGAGAGCAGAGCTCCAACCGTGTTGCTCTTCAACCTCAGGGTCTGGCAGATGCTTCACCTCCAGAGCTCCCACCAAATCACCAGGCCTAGGACAGAGGGCTGCCCACCTAAGCTCAGCAATAATGCTCTGTTTAAGTATCTGTAGAGTTTCTGAGCACAAGCTGGTACCTGGCATCTCAATATACCAGACCTACCACCTTGAATCAACATTAGCTCAGGAATCTTTGTCCTCCACCTCACTGAATGTGAAGGAGGTGGTTTGTGATACACGTTGTTTTTTCTAGATTTTCCCTTCCTGCTCACTAAACAAAAACCCTGCTGGCACATGCATTTACTTATTTATTTATTACATCAAACTGCAGTCAAAATAGGGCATGTTCTAACAGGGGGAGGAAGAGAAACAAAACTATGCCTACTTTCTACACAAGAAAAACTAACAAACAGCTGCAAAAGCACACCAAAATCTGAGTACTGGGTTTGGCTTTCCATGGTTCAGAAAATGAGTGGAATTTTAATTGAATCCAGACTTTCCCATGTGTTCATGTTGACAGCATTTGTTATTGTAATTGCAAGGGCCAAGCTGATACTTTCATGTTGTTTAATGAAATATATTAGTTCACCTAATTCAATAAATTAGTCCATGTAATAGAATACATAAACACCCAAATCTCTTGCTTTCCTCAGCGTTTGAAAACACACTAAAAGAAAAACTGGTGAGAGTCACCGATGTTTGAAGTAAGGCTTAGTTTACAAATAAATGATACAAGCCCTCTGCTTTTTCCCTAGAGGCATGATGCAATTGTACTCACCTCAGAATGATAATGTATGTTTTGACATTGAAGCTTGTAACACAAATGAGAAGCAACTTACTTTTCAATGCTTTATCTAGTTCAGTGTTGATGTAACAAGTGCCTCTGTAGACCATGAATGTTTTTAGCTTTGTGTTATACCAGCCACTCAGCAATAGCAACTGGTGTAGGAGTAGTTACATTTATACAGTCCTAAAATTACATTCGGCCCTTTGAAGGCAACCGTGAGGCTGATGTGGCCCCCGGTGAAAGTGAGTTTGACACCCCTGTGCTAGAGAATAAGCCACAAATCAGTAGGCTATACTGTCTTACCAGCCAGGATTAAGTTTAGCTATTCAAGGTAACCTTCCAGAGCACCAAACATTATACTGTGTACTTTTTGCAACAAAGAACTATTATTTCTGGGATTCCCTCCCTAAGCATCATGCAAACATTAAGCACTATTCTCTATTGCTCTAATTCAATGTGCACTCCCAACTTCTGGGAACAACAAAGAACCATCTAGGGCTGAGGAAACACCCACTACTGTGTCTCTGGAACCCACTGTACACCATCTGTGTTTTCTCCACATCTGGCTGAGACTGGGACTTGGATAGGTCTGCTCTGACTTTCAAGTTTAACAGAGGTAAAACGTGATATTTGGGAGCAGCAATGCGATGGTCAAAGAGATTGTTCTGTATTTATGTATTTTGTCATACTGTGAGTTTTCCAAAAAAGATTTACAGTTTGGATTTACTTTAGGAACTTCAGCTGTTTCTGAAATGAAACTAGCAGCCAATTTGTTTTTTTTCCTTACGGTGTAACCTTTGGAAAATTTCATTACTGTTGTCTATTTTGATCTCCAACCCTGTACTACTTCTGCAGAGCAAAACATACAGAGACTGCTAACCTGATGAGAACCTGACAAGGATTTCACCAGACGTAAAAGATAACTGGAAATGGCCTGTTATGAGCCATTCCTGGTATTTTACCAGGAATCAGGTTTGTTTGTATCACAGCTGATGAGGGAAAAGCATATCCATATCCACTCACCTGTCTTACTCTCTTTTTTGAGCTTCCAACTCTGAATATTCCTACTGTCTGGAGACCTGCAAGTGTAGCATATCAGACAATTGTTTTATTGTTCAATTTTCTGCTGAAAATTGCATTGAACCAAAGCAATCTGGGCTATGTGTGTACTTAAAAGAACAAAAAAACCCACAATGTATTTCTCTACAAACTTGTACTTACCACGCTGAGGCAAAACTCAGCTGTCTTGGATTAAGAAGCCATCCGCTGTAGTTTTTAAGGACCTCACATCATCTACCTGCAAAACAGCATCTCTGTGACATTTCTTGAGATGCCATCTTGGCAGTGCCCCTGCTACTCCATGAGGGACAGAGACAAGCAGAGAGTGAGGAACTGCTCAGCATTTGAAGGTGGCACTTCCAGGACTGACATCAAAAGAAACAGGCAATAAAATAACTAAGTACTTGGACACTGAGCTGCGTCTTTGGGTACAGGAAGCAGCTGGTGTTTGGGGTTACCTGCTGGCTCTATAACTCCTATCAAGATAAAGCTGAGAGTTTCCTTCAAAGGGACATGAGTAGAGCACTCAGGTGGATTAAGAGAGAGAAAAACTCTACCTTGGAGCTGTGGGCAGTTTATAGCATAAGAACAGATACTATACAAAGAGAAAGCAATAAAGTACTGTTTTACTTCAGGCAAAGCGCAGAAGGTCTGCTTCTTGTGTCCTTTAGACTTAAAAGAGAAATGGGTGTTGCCTGTAATTCCATTAGAAATCAGTTTAAACCTTCTTCTAGCCTTGTAGATACTACCGGAATATCAAACAAACACCGATGTGGTTGTTGAATGGATATACTTTGCTGAGTAACAGAAGCTGAAAAATCTGAGAGTAAATGTCACCTTCGAGATGACACTGTCCTTTGCAATGAGAATGTTAGTGCAAACCTTAGAGACTTAAGCAGCTGTGTACATAATATCATTTTACACAGACATTATTAGTAAAAAGGATGGAATTATCTATAAGCTTTGAAAAGTTATTAGTCTAACAAAAGCTACTCTGCAACATTCATTTTCTCTACTGACATAAAGGAGATGAACTTTAAGGTCTCTTCCAACTCAGACCAGTAAAATAACGTTGCAAAACAAATGCCTTTTGACAGCCATAAGGCTACACTTGCTTGCTAGAAATGTGTAGCTTTGCAGTGGTGATTACAGTTGCAGATCTGCATCACAGAAATTCAGATAGGACTTCGTCTTTTAGTTTTTAATCTCAACATGACACCTCTCTTCAAATATTCTTCTATCTTTGGTTAACAGAAAATAACATTGATGGAACAACTTTCAGCAAACCCAAGAACATTGGCAGGTAGTAATCTGAGACAGAGATACTCATATTGAGCAAAAGCTAGAGGTTACTGGTTCCTGTACAAACATACGCTGTTTGTTTTACACCATGGGTTGGCAAGAAGTCAGGCCTCTACAACTCTGGGACAAAATCCCAGCGAAAACCAGGAAGATGAACAAGACCAGGGGTTTTTATGGCTGAAAACAACAACAATGATCATTTAAAGCATTCGTGAGAAACTCCTAGGTAATATGCTGTTGAAAGATTGGCCTAAAGAAGTTATGCATACAGGCAAGTATTTTCAGAATCAGAAACATGCATACAGCCTGGAATGATGTTGCTAGAGGATTATTCCCAGGATAGAAAGTCCTCTATTAACCCTAAAGCCAATGAGCAAACAGTAGTGTCTATCTTCTGCAATTTTTAATTTTGTAGAAGTCCACCAGTCTTGATGACTGTTTTGTGGATGGTGGATTAAAATGAAATTATCTCAGATCATCGTGTTGTGGTGGTACTACCATGCACTCTTAGAAAATGCACAAAAATTCATACATTTTCTTTAAAAGAAAACTTTAATATAAAGCAAATATTTTAGTAAAGAATGTTGTATAGAATAGAATCTTTGTTATGACAGGGGGTTAAGTTGATTAAAAAATTTATCACAGATGTTCAGGTGACATAAAATCACAGTATCCAAAGGATACTCAGCTGGATGGCTTTTATTGCCTCACTCAGACACTTCTATGTTCTCCAAATTCAGCATTGCTTGCTTAAAGGGATGGAAGTCATTCATCTCAAATTTAATCATCCCCACATTTATTTGTCAGCTATGGTATCTAATCTCTGTAAAAGGCTAACAAGGATTCTCTTTCATAGTTTTCCTTTGTATCTTTGTAAGCAACATGGTTTTCAATTACATATTGTAAAAGCTTAGCATTGTTGTTTAAAGTGCAGTCCTTCAGCTGCAAAAGCCTTTCATTCAGAGTCAGTAAATGATTTTTTTCTGGTCAAATTAGGCATCAGATGCATCATTTGGTGTTGCAGTCATCTCTACTTAATGGTTTGTTTATTATCTGGCCATGTGATAACTCTCTCTTGCTGTGGTCAAGTTATTCCAAATCTCATTAAAAGTCTTTACAAGACTACGATACATTAGGAGAGATGTTGAACAGATAACTTGATTAACTATTGTTTCTGCATTACATAAAGCTGGTGAGAAGTTTGTGTCTGAACCATCAAGAAGACATGAGAATAATATTGGCAGGAGTTTAGAATTCCCTTCAGAGAGAGCAGGTCTGAGCCTGAGGCTGGTCAGGAGGACTCAAGCCAGGGACAAAATGAGTAGGCAGCCTGCAAGCTTTGTAATGAACAGGACAAAAGTTTCTTGGAGCTTAATAAAATTTAGCATGGGATTTTTTTCCTTCCTCTGAGCCTCTGTCTTCAAATGCTGTTTCTAGTTAAGTTTTGCACTGTAGTATAAAGAGTTAATTTAGCTCTCACACCTTAAAATGGACTGGTTGTGAAGAATGACTCCAGGCTCACTGGCACATTTAAGACTCTCATTCTCAAGGCATGGGTAAACCCTTGGAGTGTGGAGAGCTGCTCCTGAGGAGCTGAGCACTCCAGTATGAGATGAGTGACCTCCAAAAAATGTCTCTTTCCCCATGCTGCATGGGCCAGTTCGCAAGCTTCTAGGATAGATCCTCAGTTTGGGAAGACATAATTTAACTAATTATTGTAAGACAGTATCTTTAGTAAGAGGTAAAACAGGAGGGAAAGTGTCTGACTTTCAAAGCTGTCCTTGCAATTTGAAGCATATGTTTGCTTCTCAAAATACACATTTATTTATATTACAGTAAAAATATATCTGCCATTCCCAGGAAAACAAAATATTCTTACCATGTTTTTCCAAGTGCTGACAGCAGCTATCTACAAGCCGAGGAACCTGCCTGTAAATAGGGTTCAGGCTTAGTTTCTTATCTCTTGCCTTTTCTTTCTTGCTCTGGGCTTCTGCTGGCAAAGAGAGCTGGAGAGCCTCTAACAATCGTGACTGATTGTCATCGAGATCTGTAATAGAGTCCACAGACATCGCGCCCTGTAAAATACACACATGAACAATCAGTACAGCTGGAGAAATCTAAAAGCCACAGGACCTTTCCTAACAAAGACTTTTGCCAACCTGCATTTTAAACAAATATAAAAATACATTTTTCTGCACAGTTTTTGTAAATTAATGAAGTTATAATACCAGTGTAATAGGTGGGAAAATAACAATGGTAGCAATGCTATTATTACCATACTATAAGGAATAGAAGTTAGATACTGAAAAAACTAAATGTTTTCCACTCACTTGGCACAATTTTATTGTTATAAGACTGCACAATACTGCAGGACAAGGATGAATCATGGTCTGTGTGTGCACCTCAGCAATACAATATTTATGTGCATGGAGATATATACACACTTTAAAACCTGACTCCCTACTTCTTCTGCAGTTTGGGCCATTGTGTCAGTGAAAATGATGCAAATAGATTTGCAACAATACACCACATACAGTTAACTAGTATCACAAATACATACAAAGGGAGAGATAATAATCCCACGTTATCACAAAGACACTCCAGGGAAGTAGAGAGGTAGTTTTTTTAGATAATTCCACTTCACTTAGCTTCATATTTTAAAAATCATTAAAATTCCAAAGAAAGCTTTAAAAAAACTATGTTTGGACTACAGCAAGGCACAAAGGTTCAAGCAGTCCATAAATGATAAACCAGCACAAGCAGCAGGAGGTTTATGGCATGTTCCGATGTTCACACTTGAAAAATAAGATTATTTTCTTTTAAATCACAAGATTACTGTCACTTTAAAATAACCATTTCCATCAGTTGTTATTAAACCTACCAGGCAAAAACATTTTAGGAGACATCTAGGCTTATAAATAATAGTAAAGCAAAAAGAAAAAGATCAGCTTTAATTGTCATTAAAAATAACTACTGCAAATTACTTTATTTCTGAAACAAAGGATATAATTTACCATAACATAAAATGCACTGTACAGAGATCTAGCATGTCATCCTAAGAAATAATGAAGAAAATGTTACTTCCCATTCAAAACTTTGATGATAAGTCAAATATTTTAAAAGCACACTGTTCTGCTGACGGGTATCATAGACTGCTGATGAGAAGTCTACATCTGTTAAATGAGAACTGTCCAACTGCTTGGGAATTTCAAGCTCTAGAAGTATTGCCTTCCATCAGCCTAGACAACTGAACTTTACCATGATTTCTAATGCACAGGCAACTCATACAACGTCCACTGAGATTTCAAATGAATTTAAATTTTTTTTAGTTAGTAATATCCCTTTTTTAAAAAAATAAAAGCATCTAACTTATCAAGTGTTTCTTGTAACTCATAGAAGACTTATAAATAAAACACGGTGAATTTTTTAGATTTTTTTGGACCCACCTCTCTAAACAATTACTAGTCCCTTAAGAATGCAATTTTGACCTTGATTTCTGATGTCTCTCAGAAATGCATCTGTTTGATTCCCTTTACCATTTCCTACCAACAAAATACCCCAAATCAAAGGCTATGATCCACGTGTGTAAAATTCAAACAGAACATTTTTTCTACTTCGTTTTTTAGAATTTGGGGTTTCACACATCAAAATTAGTCGACTGAGACTGAAAACTCTAACACCATCCTCACTACTCCCAGGCAGCTCCTATATGACAAGGTGCCCTCCTTTATACTCTGCCTTTACTGGTCCTGTCCTGTCTGCAAAGCATCCCCACGTCACAAACCATTATTATCACAGAGTCACTTAAGTCGGATTCAGATCCCTAAAATAGATGTAAATACAGTCAGTTCACCATTATCCTTGGGCATTTTATCAAAGTTGTGGATTAACTGGAGCACAGAGCTGGCTTTAGGAAGAGTGACCTTGAGTTCAATGGCTAAAGTATGGCACTGCTTCACATAAATAAGTCCAGGCCAGCTCTGATTTTAAATGTCAAATTGCACAGGAAAACACTACCAACATACTCCATGCATTCAGCTCTAACTCAGGCAGACTTAGTAGTTTGGGCTCAGCCAGACCGCTATGACTGCTCAGGGGTGATGCAGGAGATCATGCACATTGCTGACCACAACTCCAGGAGTATTAACATAGACATGGTGCTACTTGGACTGCAATATCTATCAACTGAAGAAAAAAAATCACATTCCATCTACTAGGCACTACCTTTGCACATAATGCACTAGCCTCTGCTCCACCACAACAAGCTCAAAATCTAAATAAACTGGGCAAGTCTTAAGCTAAGCACATGAAAACATGAAGGAAAGTGGAGATTAAAGAGGAGATGGAAAAAGTAAAAAGAAAATTAAGGCCAGAGGGAAAGGTATAAAATGAAGGTCAGATGAAGCTTTTCTTTACTTTTTGAGGGCTACAGAAAGCTTTTCACTTTTGAAAAGATGAGCGATATTACAGAGTATGCGTGGGATCAAGTACTGTCCATGGCAGATCCATTTTTACTCCGTACATTATGCTACCTGAGTAGCAAAGCAGTATGACTGAGCTCTGGAAACTTGAATAAATTTTGGCTGCATAATACATATAAAAATAATATATTAGCGGAGAGTTATAATATTCTTTATAATAAGCACACAGAAAGTGCCTTGTTGGATGACCAGGGCCTCAACTCCCATCTGCTGGGCAAAAATCCCACACAGAAAATGCAGCAACAGCGGTTTCTGTCTAGCTCTTGGAGGAGAGATAAACCACAGCTCTCATACCATGAGCCCTGCAGCCAGCATTACCTTATTTCCCTTATTGAAAGCCTGAGCTGAGTGTTCAAAGACTCACTGGAATACACAGAAGTGAATTACACACTCGCAAATAAGTGAATGTCACAGTGATAAACAATCCCTCCAATTTAAGTTTAAAAGGACTGCACTCCAGGTGTCTGTGCACCATTTGTGTGAGAAGCTGGTCGAATCAGCTGCAAGTACTAATTTATTTTTTTTTTTAAAGCATTTGCCTTAATATAGTTGAAAATAAGCAGTGCAACACTGCCCAAGAGATAAAACATAAGTGCAGACTTCCTTATCGTCCCCTAAACAACTTCAGGTGAGCAGACTTAAGTATACAGAAGAATAAAGGCCAAAGACAGACAAGATATGGGACGTGAGTTGATATTAGTGTTAAATAATTGACAATTCACGAAACACATTACTCGATAACTGAGAGAAAATGCCAATTCCCTCCACGTTAGTCTACTCTTACTTCTCTATACGTGAACCATGTGCTACTGCATCCTCTTGGTTATGGACTAAAGGCTCAAATTCAACACCCTGAAAGCTCCAATCCTGGTATTAACAAAAAAAACCAAAACAAAACAAAACAAAAAACCAAAACAAAAACAAAAAAACCAAAAAACCAAAAACAAACCAAACCAAACCAAACCAAACAAAAAAAAAGAAAAAAACCAAAAAAAACCAAGCAAAATCCCCATAGGCTTCTAACAACTTGGTCCTGAGGGAGCTCTATCCTTTGGATGTAACAAAGGATCCAGGTTCCTTCTGCTTGCTGGTTGGTCAAATACAAGTCAGAGATCTTACCACATTTGGTGAAAGGAACAGCAGATGACCCATACTGGTCACATGAATTTTCTTTCCCTCATATGAAAACAGGTTCTGAAGCCAGTGAGTGTATATGGCAAATTTCTATTTTTTTGTCACTGTCTGTGCCAAATTCTGAACACGTCCGCAGGTTTCCCTTTGCACTTATATTCCAGTGTACTTCGCACTTTCACGTGAACACAATTGCCTGTTCATATGGTCTGGACAGGCCAAGAGATGTGCATTATGCATATACAAGAATGCAAACATCTTCAAGTATCGTGCGCTCAGCTATTAGCAGACACAATGTACATTCTTCAAGCTTCAGCTGACAGCTAGACAGAAAGAAGGCGGGTCATGGGGCTCTTCAATCTTCTTTTAATTTGCAATTTACTCCAGTTCTGCAACAACATCATGGCTTGAAGAGCCTTACATAGCAATTATTTGAAGTAGGTTTTATCCTAGGGATGAAAGAAGGTGAGGATCCTAAGAAAATATTTTCTTTTCCAGGGTCTGTTCTTGTATCCCAAATTCTTTCTCAGATTACTTAACAGATCTTTTTATCAAAAGTATTTTCTTATGCATTTTTGCTCCCTCCATTGCGAAGGAAATTAAAAAGCACTAATTTAAAAACGTCTATCCCATGGTAACAAAACAAACAAAAAAATCGACTTCTGCTACTACCTGTAGTACTGGAAAACTGGAAAGCCCAGAGTGTAAAATTTTCTTAGAAGGAACAGAACCCTGAAAACAAATGGTATACCAGATACCTATTTCATATGCAGGATTACCATTCAATCCAAACTGTGTTCTGCTGTCAAAGGCATCTGCATAGCCTGTATGTAGAAATGTCCTTCAAAGAACCTGGTACAGATTTGCTCTGACAACTTCCTACTTACCACCAAGGACATGATCAGAATTAGGACATAAAGATTTTTATTAATATTAGGATAGGGATTAAGAGTTAGATTTATTTCCAAGTTTGTGGAGCTAGATTAACATAAGCATACATATAAATATCAATCATATCGGTTTAATCTTTCCCACCTGGAAAAATTATGTTGAACATGGGTGCAATTTCTTAAATATAAAGGAGATAGATAAAGGGAGTGAACAGGAAAACTTCCAAATAATCTCTCTGTCACTTTGTGATCTGTAACAGACTTGCACAGTCCATATGATTTTTCCCCACCAGCACCAGAGAAAGATTTCCACTACAGCTAGAATTTTCTGGTATCGACAAAGCTGGCTTCCACCTGAAAAAAAATCACTGTTTGAACATGACAGTGGAAATATTCCACATTCCACAGATAGAACAGGGTTTTTTCCTGCTCTAGCTAGACCCTCTGGACCTACTGGCACACACCACACCCTGACGGGTCTACTTACACGTCTCCTTGCTCGTGGCGCTGGCTCAGGTGTGTTAGGAGAAGTGGATTCGTTTGGTGTTTCTGAGGTTGAGCTAAGAGATGAGTTACTGCTTGAAAGTTCTTTGTTCTGTCTTTTAGTTCCGAATGGCAAGAGAAAGGCCACGAAATCTGAAACATCTTTTTGCTCTTCTCTCTGAGAGTCTTGCTTGAGCTTGTAGGCCCGGTCATTAGCAATCACTTGGGACAAGGGCATTCCAAAAGCCTGGGGAATAAATTCTGCGACAACAACAAAAGTAGAATTTACCGAACATCTGATATTTATTTAGTGCAAAAAGAATCAAGTATTAAGCTGTTAAAAAGAAAAACAATCTGAAGTCCATTTAAATATATAATAATTCCAATGAGGTACTGGATTGCATAACAACAACAACATTCAAACAATAAAATAATAGTGGAGACATGCCAGGTAATTGTAGCCCATGGTATCTGAATCCTGTTTCCAGTTGGATCGTGCAAGATACACCACACAGAATCTTGGAAAATCACTTGGGAGCAGATCTAATTAAGATCTTCACTTCCATTGAAAGCAACTGGAAGTCAGGCACCTTTAGCTACATCTTGAAGCTGCAGAGAGCCATCAGAGGCTCTGGTAACCTAATCCTGAGACTGAGGCACCTGGCTGGGCCGTGCCACAGCTCTGTCATGTTGCAGACCCCTTCACCTGATTTCTTTCTCACAAATACTGCAGGGCACCAAAGTCAACGGGTACAGGCACGTGCATGGATCTCATTAAAGGTCAGGAGGGTAGGAACCCACCTGCACAGGGTGCTTGTAAGTGCATTCATTATTCAGCTGAAGCCTTCAAGGATATGGTTTTAAATATATACGAGAACTACACTGCATTAACTTACTGGTAAGATTAAACCAGTTTAATAATGGTATATCAGTATAAAGGTCCTTGTAACAGTACAAAAATATACATGGGCGTATAGAAATACAGGAGAATATAGGTTTCTCTCAACTAACAAAAAGAACATAATCCCATCCCACATCAATATAACTATCATGTACAAAACAGGCATACACTTCAGGTCTCAAAATAAAATGCTCAAATATTTTACAAAACAGAAAAACGTTCTGCAGTGAATCAACCAACAACAACTAACATTGAAATTCTCCTCATTAAGTTTCATATCTAGACCTGTCTGAGATTAATATAACCAAAACCATTGGGCCAGACTGACAACTAGAACTGTTTTGTGCTCAAACGTAATGAAAAAATAGCTGTTGACTCTATCCATCTAGGTTCCAGCTTCAGACCTGCCCACATCAAGAATAAATAGAGCACCAGAGATCAAAAGCAACATGCTGGGTGGTTTTTTGTTTGTTTGTTTTGGTGGTTTGCTTTTGTTTGTTTGTTTTTAAGTATGAAAACAGGAACAATGAGGGAAAAAACAAACAAACAAACAAAAAATCCTTATATACTGTCCTCTTTCATCACAATCTCCTAAATGATTAAAGGCCAAAGTTCCTCCTGAGACTTAAAGTCTGACTATATCTTTGATGACACTTTTGATTTTTACCTAGGCTTGCATTAAGATTAAAGCAAGACATTGAAGAATATATTTTATCAATCTTGAATGAGAACACTGTTAGCCTATCATACCAAAGAGACAAGGGCTGTTCTGATTTGGTGAGAAACATTACTGCTCTTTAAAAGTATGAAACGTTAAGACATGAGCTAACTTTGGTGGCCAGAGAACAGTAAATCAGGAAGCAGAGCCTCAAATATCATGCAAGCCTGAAAGTGACCAGTGAGTCCAATGACATCTAAAACCATCTGCATTTAATTTAGGACAAGAAAGAACATCATCACATGGGTACCAAGCAATGTGGGGATTGCCAGTTCCAGGAGTCCAGAATTAGACCCATTCCTCCCGTACCTAGCAGTGTGTGCCTATAAAATGATAAGAGTATTTATGTTAAAAATTTGTACTGTTCTGAATTATCTTCCCAATGAACATTTAAGACCACAAACTTTGAAATACATATACACAACATGTCTCCCCTTCTGGCTACCTAATTGGGTACTTTGTTATGCTTCCAGCATCCCTATTTATCTGTACTTCCATGACATCTCTTAAGAAAAGTCACTGAGCCAAATGAAATCCTGAACACAAAATATTTCTCTGGTTTTGGCTCACAGCCGCTGATGCTTCAAATTGGGAGAGGACAGTAGTATGCAGCCTGGTGATACCAAAAAGCATGTTGATGCCATTGATCCTACAGCACTAGGATCAACTGGGACAAAATCAGCAAGAGATGAGATCTCAGCACTGCTTCATTAAAACAATTTCATTAAAATGACATGACTTCATTATATAAAGGTTGGTATTTTGAGGTAAGTGTTGCACCTCCTTGAAAATTCCCAGGTGTGGGATGGGAGGTGTTTAATTGTTTTTGCTCAACATGTCTGTGGAGCAGTGAAAAGACACCAAGCTTCTACTCCAGGCTGCTTTGCTGTAGGCCTCCTTCTCAGAGGACATGAACTGCTTCCCCGATTTCTCAGTGTCTGGCAGAGATGGGGAACTGGATAAAACCCAACTGGCTGATTTTCAGACTAAATACAGATGGAAGTGATGCTGGCTGGCAGTGGTAATTACATTAAAGAATTGGCAAAACCAGTAACTTTTTGCTCATTTGTTGAAATTAGGAGAACTGATTGTACCCTCTGCAGACTGGCTACAGCTTCAAGTTCCCACC
Organism: Nesoenas mayeri; assembly: GCF_963082525.1. NCBI lineage: Eukaryota > Metazoa > Chordata > Aves > Columbiformes > Columbidae > Nesoenas > Nesoenas mayeri. The sequence continues at coordinate 102,967,244 of NC_137541.1, forward strand.
AAAACCAGTGTGTGTGTGTGTGGCATGGTGGGGGGGAGGTGGTGGTGGGGGTGGTGATGAGCATATTTTGCCCACCATTCTTCAGAAATATTAAATCTCAACAATTTATTTGTTGGACAGGTAATATCATGTCCATTAGAGCGAATGCTAGCGCTTTTGACATTTCAGATTCATTGAAAAAAAAGTCATGTAAAGTATTTAGCAACCCACTGATGAGGAAGAAAGGGCACTGACTCAGATGTAAGATGTGTAGGTTTGAGGCTCTGGTCTGACAGTCAAGGTGAAAGTACTAACTGCCTATTTTCTGCTGTGGGCTGGGGCTCACCACTGTTGGAGATGTTTCATTTGTATGAAGAAACACTCCTTAGAGCAGGGGCTCCAACTTTGCTCTGTTGTATATATACACCGAGTGAGTGTCAAAACTACCAAGTTAGTTACTCTGTGTAAACCCAAGAAAAATTTGATCACTTAGTAATTTAGGAGAATGGGCAGCTTCAAAAGAAATTTTGCAGAAAGTGTGACAAAAATGTGAAACAACCTGGCAGACTGGTCAATCAATGTGGAAATGCAGACTCATCCTTAGCCAGAACAGCAGCACAGAAGGACTTGGCTTTTAAACCATTCTGTTTTTTAGTGTTTACTGACACAGGAGACAATTTGCTATTCTGGAGAAGTGCACAATTTCTTTTACCAGAAAGTCCATGATGCAGTTGAAGAAAGTTTCTTAAAAAAACCTTGATTGAAACTGATTTGTTCCTAAGCAATCTTCCTGTGATGGCACATCAGCACTTTCTAATAAAAAGCACCATGTCACAGACAAACTCCTAGCCAGATCAAGTATGAGTTTCAGTGACCAGAAATCCTTTTCTTTGCTAATCAAATGATGACATCTAGGTTGCTGACACATATGATTAGCTTACTTGGCCTCATGCCACCCCATCCAAGTATTGTTTTGAAGACTTGTCTGAAGTTTCAGCTGATGAAAATGGTGGTTTCCATCTCACAAACCATAGCAGTCTATCAAGAATGAGTGAGGTCTATACCCTAGACCCTATTGAAGCTTTCAATGTCAATAAAACAGTGTATAATACAGCAACTTTGGATAGTCTCCTTAGCATTTTTTTTCCTTAAATACAGCTTAAATGCTGGTTTTGAGCTGCCAAAACCTTGTGACCCAGATCTAATGAGGTGCTTATGCTACCTCTCTTTAAATAATAGCAAGAGAGTGGGAGATAGCTCAGAGAATACGTTTGAAAAGGGATATTTAAATCGTCTTAAAAGGGTCTTTAAGTCTTCCTCCACAGGTAGCCAGACTGGGTAACTGCTTTGCTAACTGAAATTAATTACTTTGGATCCATAGAGGGAGTGATGGAAGCAAGAAAATAAGGAAAATGGAAACCTAAATAAAAAACCTAAATATACAAGGGCAATGGCAAAATTCCCTCCATCTAAAGGTTCATCAAACCACTGCACTCATTCCAAAACAGTTGAGATAAGCGAATGTTCTCATAGCATCAGCTCTGTGGCTGAAACTCCCCTTCTCCAGTTACTCAGAGCTCACTGACCTTCAAGGAGTGACACAAGGCCTTTGGAAATACTTAATTTTTTTCTGTAGGTAGGTGGGGTTTTTTTGTTTTTGTTCTGTTGGGTTTTTTGTTTGCTTGCCTTGTGTTTGTTTTTATTTTTGTTGTTGTTGTTATTGTTTTTGTTTGTTTGTGTGTGTTTTTTTTTAATCGAGAGGTTTCTCGGTCCTTTAGTTGACTTTGGTAGAAAATAAGACAAAGTGTTGCTTAAAAAAACCTTTCATATTCTTAGAGAGCATGAGAAACATTCTTGAAGTTTTTAAAAAAGTGGGGTGCTGGAAAGGCTTGAGCAAAGCACATTTCAGATAAACTGTAACAAAAACTTCATCTATTCAGTTTTCTCCTTAGGCTGTGCCAAGGCATTCTAACATCTCAATAGGCGGAATTACTGAAGAACAGATGCAAACAGTAAGCATGGCTGGGAAGTAAACATGGCAGACATTTTCAAGAATTTTGAACTAAAGAAAAATCAAACATCTACTGCTGAATCTGCAAATGCCACAGAAGTACCAGGAAGGCATTTTCTCAGAAACTCCAGCATATACAGCAGCTTTGCTAAGGCCCCACTGATGAACTTGTCAAGTATTTACATTCTACACAGACACCAGCGAAAGGGATGATTCTCAGTTGCTTAACAAATAACGTAACAAGTGATGATTATTTCTGAGCAAGTCTCTCAGTTCACCAGTAGGGTTTACTGGAACCAAGGCAAAATGAAGCTGGTTTACTGAAAACATCTTCTAGGAAAAATCCTTTCTGAGAGGCTTCTCTCTCAGGAATGCCTGTGTGTACTTTCCAAATAATCATGCTTATGCTGACCCCCATATCACTGGCAGGAGATGGATGAAAGGCTCCACTTCTGCTGCCGTCAAAACTAGCAGTAAATTTGTAAGGGAACAGTACCCGGCCACCAGCATGCAGAGCATCCTGAGAATCTCTTAATTCCAAGCAGCACTGCCATTTTACTGCTCCTCCACCCTCAGTACAGTTTGTCAGCAGCTAAAGCAAATGTTTGGAGACATACATAGACTGCACAACTGAGAGTCATGATGGCCATTAATAACAAGGAGGCTGGGTAGACAAAAGCAAAGGCACCAAATGATGGAAGCTAAAAACACTGCTTAAATATCTGGGTGGAGTGTTGCTCTCTTGTTTCGTCTGTTTACATCCGGCAAGTTTTGCTATATCCTGATCAGGTGAGTCACTCAGAGATGTAAAAACAATTGAAAAAACACTTAGTTTAGACTATTTCCCTTTTTAATGAGATGGCAACAGATATACCTGTCAAAAAGGACAAAATAAATACATGAATCTTATTTAAAGTGCATAAAATTCTACTTTAGAGTCTTTGTTTGCCTTCAAAAGTATAACAACTGGCTGAAATTCTCACTTAACAGATAAGACAGGTTGATCAACTGATCCATCTAAATAAAATGTGATGTTACAAGAGTAAAAACTCCACAGATTGACCTGAGTCCTAACATATGAGTGATGAGATTTCCAAACACTCCTGGAATAAATGAGGACTGTGGCCTTTTGGACAGATACCAGGTGAGGTGGGTTGAGGGAGAACAGTCTTGGACACAAATTGAAGAGAGGTGGTACCTCCCCAGAGAGAAAAACTCCAGATGTCTACACCCTAGGGCAGTTCAGTGCATGTTAGTGCTAAAGGAGAGGGACTATCAGGCAAGATCCAAGATCAAGGACCCAAGTCCTCTCTGCTCTTCCTCAGGAGTTGCTCACTCACCAAGACACAGAGTTGGCTGCACACACTACAACCTGCGTGGCAGGCTCACACCTCGTTTGCCCTGCAGCAGGGCTTCCATCATGCCCTCCAGTCATCAGTATGGTGACCTTTCTTCTGCCTCTGTGGCTTCCCATACCAGGCACATCTTGGTGATCTTTGGTTGCAACTCACACACAGGATCACACAGTGCTGCATAATCATCAGGAATAACCTCCCGGAGCCTATCTATCCATAACCAGACTTTTCAGGCGGCACGTAATCCAGGCAAGACCCAACAATGTGGCCCTCTGGATGTTAGTCATCCTGGTATGTGGGGTCTCCCAGGCTTGGATAGAGCAAACTAAAAATGTTTGGACTTAATTGTACACTCTTCAAACTGCAACTGTGCTTACAAAAATGATGATGAAGAAAATTCTGTTCGCATTAAGGCAGATGTAACTCATCTGTATAAAGCGCTCTGGAAATCTGCTTTGTTTCTCCTTCAGCATCCTGTGGCTTGGTCTTGCTGTTTCCTCCTCACAACAGTGTAGCTGGACTAGTTACCAGAAAAAAACAAAACAAAACAAAACAAAAACCAAACCAACCAAACAAAAAACCAAACCAACCAAACAAAAAACCCCACAACCCCTTAAAATACCATGAAGAAAGAGAAGGAAGGCATTCCTTTTGGGCATGAGGACTAAAGATCTGCACGGGTGGGAAAGTAAATGCTCTGGGTCTTTTGTATGAGCACACCCACAACCACAGGGCAAAGTGTTTGTTTTGGACTGGTTATAAAACAAACGGTAGAAACCTCTCTTAAAAAACCAATATGGAACAGACCAGGATAATACTTCCAGCTCGCTGTGACATGCACGCTGAGGGAGTTAATGCTGACTTTGGGTGACACAGACACCACTGTTCAGGGAAGGTGGTAGGGCTTAGCCTTGATGTGAGCATGGTGGGCTCACCCTAATGGAGACCAGTAGCATAAGGCCTTGACACTTTTCTTCCTAGAGCTGACACTTTTCTTCCTAGAGCTAACACTTTTCTTCCTAGAGCTAACTTGTTACCTGAAAGCTGGGCAATGATGGCCCTCTTAACTCCTGAAGATGGGGGAGATGCTGGTGCTGCTGCTTCCCACAGTAACACAGCCCCCTTTCACCAACTGTGCCAGGCTTATGGTCTACATGGCACAACCAGGCACCTTCCTGGTTGCTCATCCCCTCTGCCATCATGGATTAAGAATCTGCTCAGAGAGTATCCATGGGGGAGATCATCTTTAATAAGTCAGTAGGGCAGAGAAGAGTACAGCAGAAACAACCACGGACAGAAACTCTGAGAAGTAGGGCACCATATGCTACTATCTGAGTTATTCTTCCCTAACATTTGCTGTTGGCACCAAGTAAGTGCCAACATGGCTTTCTCTTCACTCTGCTGACACAGACTGGTTGGGAACCTGACTCCTTCCAATTTCCTGGCCCTTTGAATCCTTACTGACCAACCCAACATCCCTGCCAATACAGACATCCTGAAGGAAGGAGAGAAATACAGATTGTGCTGTTTGAGTAGTGCTGGGGTATTTTCCCCTGGGAGGTGCTCCTATAATATTGTATACATGGAGAAAGCATGTAATTTATCTCTATAAATGAGAATAAGGTGGTGGAAGATGGAAGAAAGAGGATAAAAGCAGAGGTGCAGATGTTTGAAATGCTTTCAGTTAAAAGAAGCGGGGCGGGGGGAAGGAATTGAAATTAAGAGAATCAGCATAGTGATTTTTAAAAATGCTTGGGTATAGTTAACCAGAAGATATAAGCAATGCTGAAAAACAGGAAGTAGATAAATATATACAAGGATAAATAAGTATAAAGTGCTGACCTTTGCTGTGGGCAACTACTGAGCCCTAAACGGCAAAGTGCACTCAGAAAATCCATCTGAATGAAAACAGAAAGTATATCCCAAAAGTTACTAACACAACAGGGTGTAAATGCTATCATGCAAGGCAGAAGCACCAAAAAACTCCACCCCTGAACAGAAATGTCACAGCAGAAAACAATATTCTAGTATTTGCAAGTGCTCAACCAGTATGGTTTAATTACCAGAAGCAGAGGTCAGCTGAAATAAAGCAAGGCTATAAGGAAATCACAAAAGAGTGTAAAGCAATGTAAGAAAAAATATTGTTGGAAAGATCTTTGGCAACAGAGAATTCAGAGAAGTAAAGAGCAACTCTGGAATAAGCATCTGTATTCATGACCAAAGGAGGCTACTACATCCCAATGCACGGCACTGGGCAGAGGCACTGGAGGACCTTGGGAAGTGCAGTTGCAAAGATCCACCAGGTGTAGGTGACACAACAAAATCAGGTCTTTGGTGAATTATCAAATATTTTTTTTTTTTAATTGCTAAAATCTACTACTGCAAATAAAATGTGAGAATAAAAAGACAAAACTTATTTAAACTTTGAAAAGAACTTCTAAATAAAAACTTTCAAAGACGACTACTAAAGTCGTGCTACCCATATGGCGGAAAGATACAAATTCTCAGTGAATCAAAAATTTGTGAGTGACAGAACATAAAAAATTAAAGTGGTTAGCCACTTCCAATGCAGAAAAGCACCCCACAGACCACTATGAAGATTAATAACTGGCAAATGCAGGGAAGGTTTTGCACAGGACTATGTAGCTTTGCACTTTCAGCTTTATGGAGAACTATGGGGAAAAAAACCCAAAGAAGCTAAGCAACAAAATGACTAATGACACTGTAGCCAAATGCAATGCATTGACAGGAGCAGTACAAGATAGATTTTTTTTTTCCCCAAAGGTGGCTAATAAAAATCATTAAACCTCTTCCTCAAAGACTCAATCTGCATGTGGCATCAGTCTTACATCAAGTAATTCTCAGAACAAATGAAAGATTTGTTATTCATCGCCCAACCTGGGAGGCAACTGGATTTATCCAAACAAATGTATCAGGGAACTTTTGGTTTTAGAAGAATTAATGCAAATATTTTCATAGCCATTTTTAAACCAATAAAACAACAATCACATATATGAAGCCATCAACAACAAAAGTAAAAAAAAAAAAAAAGGAAAAAAAAAAAAGAAAAAAAAAGGCATTTTCTTCCTGACAAATATTTTAAGTATCATTGAAGTGGAAATGTTCATTTTTTCAATGGAATTTCAAAGTTCCATCCTTCTACTAAAGATTACAAGCAAAAACATCAGAGTAACCAAATAATTTGTTACAAACTTGTGTGTGTTTGTGAAACTCAGGTGTTAATACTGAGTTTGACTATCACTTTTCCAGAACATTTTTCCGGGAGCACACACAAAATTAGATGCAGGATGACCTACATGCAGAAGACTGTAACTTCAGAGACACTTTTCAGGTCTCAGTGTCTAGACTTAGCTCAAATGGCTGCAAATCACAGGTCAAGTCCAGTGGATTAGAACCCAGCCCATAAAGCAGATTAGCATCCAAACAAAAGAGTCCAACTGTTTCTGTAAATCCAAGTCACATGGAGTCTATTAAAACCCAACAGATCAGTAGCACTGAAGCATTTATATATTTTAAACAGCGGCTGTTTTCCTACGGCTTAAAAAAGAAGAGCAAATCAACTGACTACCGTGGGCAGGGCTGGGTTCACATGCCTTGCAAATTGAAAGAGGAGAGTGCAAATGGAAGTAAACAACTGGATCATGTTATCCAAACCGCACTTTGCACTGGATCATGAAAATGGGGAAAAAGAACACGGAAGAAAAGAAAGTACTCCAGAAAGTACATGTTTAAGACCAAAGTAATCTCACATGCAACACTAAGACCCAATCAGTAAATTTGTGCTCATTTTATTTTACCTTTGTCTCTGTTCTTCTCCTTTCCTAACGAGTCCAGTTTCTTTCTTAATGATTTCTTCCTCTTTTGTCCATCTGTTAGAGGAAAAAATAAAAGAAAAAAAAAAAGGAAGTGAGTGCAAGAATGCTGAACAAACTGCTACACAAGCTGCAGGAACACAGTGTGAGATGGCCACAGCACTTGCAGTCAGGAAGGGCATGGGGTAGGCTTCACAAAGGCTGGGGTCTGTCACAGTCCTTCAGCCCTAAGGAGCTCTGCTTGGTTCACCCAAATGCCGACATTGTACTTGGGAAACCAAATGTATCCAACTGCATGCTGGTGGGCACATCTACAGGTGTGTGGTCACACAGCCCACGTGGCAGAATGGAAAGCTAATGTTGAAGACTGAACAATGGAGATCTGTTGCTGGATGCCCATAAACCTAAAAGTACTGGTTAGCCCTCATCCATGGTCACAAGACTGTGATCCAAGTGTGGAGCTGAAGGTAGTATTTGGAGAGGGAAGATTACTAACCTCCGGGATAAATTCTGCATATCACTCATACCAGCTGGGTGATAGCTGGCCACCTTCGCATGACCCATCAGATCTGAACTGGGAACCTGCTGTTTGGTACAGCATGTCCAGATTGGTTCAGATGGATTACAAGTCTCAAAGAAATCATTGTTCTGACACTCTATATATCATCCAAGTTTTCACTAAGGTTCTAAGGATCAAAAATTATAAGCAGCAGCATAGGCAGGTTCATTCTTGAAACAATTATGTCAAAAGGCTGGCTATCATTATTTCCTTCAGCAGCATCTTTTATAATGAAAAGTCAACAAAAATGCATTTTATTCATTAGGTCTCAACAAATACCAGAGATTAAGACATGGGCCTGCTTTAACTTGTACCTTTTGAATTTTTTAAGTTCCAAAGCAATATAAAGGGTCTAACACAGGGACTAATACTGATGCTAACATAGGCACCACTCTAGCTAAAGGTTAATGAACACGTACCTTTTCCTTACTGGTTTTGTAACATGGCAAAACCTCAAAACGGAACACGTCATAACTGTTTTTCAGTCTTATGGTAAGAAGGTCACCAAATTATCTGCCTCAACACGTTTTTCTAGTTATGTAAACCAGTGTCTTAAGTGGTCTTTAACAGTAGGGAACACAACACTGTGAAGTGGATCTTCATCGATTAACCCTCATTTTTGCAATCAGTGGCTGCAAGAGAACACAAGCCATTTCCCCATAGTTTTTCCTCAACACCTATTGAAAGCCATGCCGAGAACATTACTCAACAGACAGCTGGACAAATTCTGACTTTTTCATAGCCAGTTAATATCCTTTTACTTTAAAATTAACATTTATTTTTCCTTATGCATCTGTGATTTGATCAACTCCACTCGCGCAGTTGCACTCTGCATTTATTTAGAGGAAATTTGCTCCCAGCACTCACTGAACTATGACACACAGTTTCTGACTCCTGAGCTAGATTGGCATTTGCTGGTTAATTCCCCTTTTTCTGCACCTGCTCCAGTGAGAATTCATCTCTCTGAAACAGGGTTGACTAGAATGGACAGATAAGGTATTCCAGCTGAGAGTTCAGCAATATAATGGTGGCAATTCATTGCCTGATACAGCCTATGATTAGATTTTCCTTTTCCACAGGCACATGACAAGTTCATAACTCAAAGTCATACTTTGATTGATTAATATGCCCAGTCTTTTCATACCTTCTGACATTTCCAGTGGATAAGACAGTTTATTACAGAAATTCTTCTTTCACTTCTTGGCAATATGAATAGTGAGTAGCCTGCTTACATACACCAGACAGTACTGCTTGTTTTTATAGGGTTCCCTATTACCATTGTCTTCTGGCTTTATATATATACATATATAAAAATTATTTTCAAATTATTTTTCATGTTATAAATGCAAATTACTGCTTTACAGTAACTTTTCAATAAATGACTTATGTTTCTGTGGAGTCTTAGAGTCTTATTCTCCAAAGACCCATTTATTGATATTCTGACATTCCACTGAAGTCTATCAAGACGTAAAAATGAGAACAAAAGCTGATATTGAGTGTAAAATATAGTGTCTATGTATTATAATTACAGAACTGAAACTTCTAGAGTGTTTTAGTGCTGCATAGTCAAATACAACACAAATACAGGAAAAATGAATGATGTTCAGTATTATTGAACACAGGAACAAATGGCATCCATATCCACATGGAAAGCATGTGAACACTGTCTAAGGCCAAACTATCAATGGCTTCTTCTAAACCTTGTTCCTAATGGATGATTCTTTCAACTCCAACAGTGAAGTAAATCCTCAGTAAACGACAGGCTGAGACAACATTTGTACATCTGTCTCCGCACACCTTGTATTTTGGATACAAATGATGTTCAGGCCCAGCAAAATGTAAGGAGCAGGAAGCAGTTCTGGAGATGGACAAAGCAGAAAACACAAAAAAGAGTCCACTCTCTGCACTCCTGAGCAAAGAAAGAGATTGCAGAGTGACAGAGAAGAGACACTTAATTTGGGTAAATGGGTGCAGTTCCACTGAAGGCAGTGGGGCTACAACCATTTACACTTTGCCCCATGGCAGGAGAGAGTTGCATATGAAAATAATAGGGAAGAATCTCAGTGAAAAGCTAAAACTTAGGAGATATGCCAAGAGGTTAGTTCCAGTTCTTTTCCTCCCCCAGCAAAAAAAACGTGGTTAATTACAATCTATATTCTGTAAAAATAAATGTGTTTTGAAATGATTGCTGATTTAAGTTACATCAGGCATAAGCACTGCTGAAATATTCATAGCACACTTAAGGATTTCTGCAACTCTAGCAGTTTTACATGTTAAATGAACCCAATTAATAATGTTTAGTACTTATCTGCAGTGTGTTTTGAGACTATAATTAATATCCAAAGCATTCTTGGGAAACAGGCAAAGCATTGTTACCCATACATAATACCTGCTGTACATTTTAAAATTAATTAGTAAATATTTATGCAAAATAGTATTACATCAGGCCAAAGAGCCATTAACTATTGCCTGCTATTCTCATTCATGCTTTAGAAATGTTTAAAGCACAAAGTGACAAATGCCATTGGGCTTTTGTCCAACCTTTTGTGTATAAAATCACCACTTAATATCTTCTTTCTCTAGATCAGCAAGTATGACTCCTTCAACAGATTCCACTTAAGAATATTAGCAAGACAAGAGAAGTTCTCAAAAGACAACTCCCAAAGTGAAGGAAGCTGCATTTTTTTTTTCTTTGTTAACCTATTATTATTTTTTTTTTCTGAAGATCACTTGCCCAGGCAGAAACAAACTCAGATTATTCAATGCTTACTAATTTATATGTTCACTGCATTTTTCACTGGAATGCATACATCACTCTCTAGGCATCTATATATTAAGACTAGTATGATGAATATTTAAAAGACCGAGAATCTAGAATCTAACTCCTGAGTGCATATTAAATTGCTACATGACCTGTTTTTCCAAAGTGATGAGCACTTCCAGGTTCAGTTAATGCCAAAAAGATTTTGCTATTTGAAAAATTAGGTCATCTTTTTAGGCCTCACTAAGTGAAAAGTATTTACGCTGATATACCGACTTTGGACAAGAATTTGAGGAGTTTGACTTCTGAGATCATTATTTTTGAAATTTTGGGTTGAGGCTGAAATACACCTGCAGTGTCATCACTCAAACCATTTAATTAGCAACTACAGTCTCAAATCCCAGATTTCATGTAGCCCATTTCAGGGTCTAAATTTCACTCTACGTTAGACCAGAGTTCTACAAACTAAGTAAAAAGAAGCCATTTTCAGGCTAAGGATACATAAATTTCAGCTTTAAGAGTTATAAAAAGGAAAGAAAGAACTTTGGTCTTTTAATGTCAGCTTGTACTGTTGCTTTGCACAAGACCACATACCAACACCACATATGACTCAAAGAGAGAGAACGTGGGCTGAAATCTGTTACTATTATTTACTTCTAGTACTGCTTTACTCTTTTTAAAGTTATGGATATCAACAAGTCTATCTGGTAGGTCAGGTGGTGCTCAGTATAAGCAAAAGCATCACAAATTAGGTACAGGGAATTTGTTCAAGATGATACAGTCAGTGGCAGAACTGGAGTTAACATTCAGGAGCTAGTTTCATATTACGTCACTTAACAGTAACTATAGTGTGAAGTCCTAATCTATTTTTCTTTTTCATAATTAAGATATTACGCAGTAAAAAGTACAACAGCACCTGAGCTTTCTAAGTCATTTTTATGACACTATCATAGTATTAGACATCAGATCATGGAAGGTATCCTGGCAATGGCTTGAAGTGAACGTGTAATGAAAGTACGATTCTTCACCACTTTCCTTATACATGGGCTTGTGGATTATCTATAAGAATGGATGTTCCTTTTGTGTTACTTACATGCAAGGACACTTTTTTATTAATCAAAAACATAATTCATAAATTCAGAGACTTTAAACTTATTTAACTCAATGGGTTTATGACAAAAGAGACCTTCTCCTGTTTACTGAGTGAAGAGAACTCTCTTCACATCTCTCAGCAACCTCCTTTGCTTATGACAGTTGTGTTTCTTGTCCATTTAGGGAAGAAAATTTGTCATGTTCCACAATTAAGGGTTATTTTCACACAGTATAAAGAGAGGAGTTACGTGACAGATTAATATCACACCCATAGCTCATTTATCAAAACAGAAATGGATGAAAAAGTTTAATTTTGTGAGATTTCTGAAATTACTTGTTCATAGTAGTTACCTTCATGGCCCTTTTCCTTGAAGAGGCATTAGCAATTGGATCTAATTGCATTTAAAGAAAGAAAAACAGAATTAATTTTCTAAAAGTATAGTCCATTCTGTATTGAAGATCACTACTAAGGGCACCACAAAGCACAAGTTTGACCTCTCATCCAGACTTCTCAGTTCACTTCAGCCAGAGAGCAACTCATTTCCCAAGTGTCAGCCTCCCACACTCAGCCTGCGAGCCGAACATCAAGCTGCAGCCTCTCTTGCCTGTGCAGTACTGCAATTAACAGAGACTTTGCAATCAGAAAACTGCTAAATTCTGTTGACAGAGCACAATGAAGATGTGATTGTGCTTCACTCACTGACAGTTGCACTGTGTTTGTGGTTCCAATCACTCCTTTGGGCCACAATACAAAGCAAATTTGCTTCTGAACACACACTTGGAGCTGCTCTGCTGAAGAAGAGGGTGCTGGTTTTACTTAGCCACTTCTGTGACTATAAATGTCCATCTTGAAATATTTATTTAGATTAACTTCTTGTTGAAATGCCCTGTCCTCACCCAGTAACTTCCAAAGCACTGTCAGCTGCAGCACAAATGGAAGGTAAGCAGTTTCAATGAGAGAAGCAGGAGCTGGAGATTTTGGCACATAAATTGATATGAAAAGGGAAGGGCTGAGCACACAGGTATTTCCCATCACTCTCTTGTTCCCTTTAACCAGTCCTGCGCAGTTCACACACATCAAGATCTCCCTCAGTGATGCAGATTGTTGTAATGCTTCAGAAGCCTTGGACTATCTCCCTGTTTCTCACATTGCTTCTCCTTATAGCCTACATTGCTCTCTTTATTTCAGTTTTACTTAAATCATCACTCCTTCATGCTTGCCAGCCTGCAGCTGATAGAAGAAAAGCCATATTTTTTGAAGTGCATCCCTCAGCTGCAGCCATGACCAGCTCACAGGTGCCCACCTCAGCCCTTGGAGCTGGGTTAGGGCTGCCCAAATGCCACCAGCACCACAGAATTGCCCAGAGGCAGCTTCCCTCTCACATCTTGCTTTCTCTGACGCAGCAAACAAGCTTCAGCATCTCCCTCTCTGGGAAGCTCCTGCTGAACGTGTTTATGGCAGAAGAAACAGCATGGAAAGGGCAGAGCCAAGGGCAAAGCCCTTTCTCCAGGAGAGGGGCTACAGCTCCCCATGGCCTGCACACAGCGGGGACCAGAGCAGAGTGGCGCAGCCCTCAGGGTACAAGTGCTGCCCAACCCAAACTTGTCTCAGGGCAATGGTGAGAAACTGAGTGAGGCGTGGGGAAAGGTGACTGCAGGAAACGATGTTCTCAGCAATATACAACATGTACAATTGCCACCACTAGAAAAAACCCACAATGACGTGCGTGGATTTCTGCCTCGTCCATCCGTATGTGTTTCAGTTCTAATAAGAAGACGCACGTTCTTAGTCTCTACCCCCCCTTCATCAGCGCTGTTTTCAGAGTCAGTATCTTTGTCGAGAAGCGGGGGGGCCGAGGGGCACGCCTGAATTCGGGGGGCGCTAGAGGAAGCTCTCAATTAACAAAACCTCAAGTTTTTGTTCCAAAAAACCAAGTTTCTGTTCTAACAAGCCAAATCTCTGTTCTAAATAATCCGATCGTATGCTTTGCCGCGAAAAGTCCTGTATTAGAGAGTCAAACTGTTCGCTCTGCCGCGAGAGGTTTTGCTTTAAAAAGTCAAACTGTTTGCCTTGCCGCGAAAGGTCCTGTTTTAAAAGGTCAAACTGTTCGCTCTGCTGCGAAAAGTCCTGCTTTAAGGAGTCAAACTTTTCACTTTGCCGCGAGAAGTTTTCCTCCATTCGGTGCTTAAGTTTACACAGATCCTGTGCTACCTTTAAGCAAACACACAAACTGAAGCACATCGCGCACCACATAATGAAAAACCACGCCGCAAAATGCCAGGTTTCTGCAGAAACGTTACTCAACCCTCTAAAAAGTACCTCCATCTCTGATGTGGGGAAAGGTGACTGAGCAGGAAACGATGTTCTCAGCAATACACAACATGTACAATTGCCGCTACTAGAAAAAACCCACAATGACCAGAGAAAAGTGTGCTTTCTGTTCTCTTCCTCCTCATCCCATCAGATTCTTCAGTAACCTGTGGTTAGTGCACCTTCTTTGGATATAGGCTTCAATCCCTCTAGGCTAAGGCATTGCTACAACTACTTGAAAGGAGGTTGTAGCATGGAGGGGGTATTGGTCTCTTCTCCCAGGTAAGAAGTGACAGGACAAGAGGAAATGGCCTCAGGTTGTGTCAGGGGAGATTTAGGTCAGATATTAGGAAAAATTTCTTCACAGAAAGGGTTGTCAGTCATTGGAACAGGCTGCCCAGGGAAGTGTTGGAGTCACCATCCCTGGAGGTGTTTAAAAAGTATTTAGATGAGGTTGTTAGGGACACGGTTTAGTGGTAGGCTTGGCAGTGTTAGGTTAACGGTTAGACTCGATGATCTAAAAGGTCTTTTCCAAACAAAATGATTCTGTGATTGTTAAAGTGAAAAACAGAGGAATTACAAAGTCCAAATATGCAGGTTTAGGTGGTGCAGATGCTGGAAGTTTAAATCCTCCGTTATACACCATTGATTTGCTGTAGAGCACTAAGAATTTGGTCATACTGGCATATTAATTATTTATCTAGGAATTTGCCATGGAATCTGCCTAGAAGGCAAAATTGCTTCAAAAGAAAACTGCACCCCTACAGGGACCTGAGTTTTAGTAATCAAATAACTGTTTACAAAGTAAACTTATGTGAGTTCAATACAAATTTAAAAACAAAACAAACAAACAAAACCAACAACAAAAAACCCCATCCATAATTTGCTTGCCAGATATTAATAGATTTTTGATGCTGTACATCTATTCGGTAGGCAAAAGTGACATACTAATTTATACCAGCTAAGCATATTATCAGTAGACTGTCCTGTCTTTTAGGAAAATACATCTAAACAAGAGTAGTTTGAAACTAGAATCAAATCTGTTAAGAGTGAAAAATGTAGCATTTCTATTGAATCCTATTCTCAAGGTCTATTTTGACACGAAGGAGTCATGTCCCAACTTGCTAAACAATAAATAGTATGTGTCAGAAAACAACAGGGATACAGATATAGACTATAACTGTTTATATCACAAAGCAAGCAAGCTTACTTTGGGTAGTGCTCTAATTCAGGTAGCAAATACTGCTCAGTTCCTGTGGATAGAGGAATCATAAGAAAACACCACATTTCATCTCCACTTGCCTACACCTTCCCTAGTGCATATAAGGTTTAAATAACCTCCAAGTATATATGTTGGAAGAAAATACTTCAGTATTTTCAAATATGTTCTCTGGTGATTCTCTGTCATGAGGGACTGAAGTTAACTGGTGGGCAAATGCAGGTGTACTGTACTCTAAGGGAGAGAGCCAAACCTACGTACAGAGGGGATATGGGACTTGGGCTCTGGAACAAGGTCAGGGCTACAGAAGCCAGAGCCAGAGGGAGGGGGAGAGCTGGGATGGAGCTACTTTTCTGTCCTGCTCCTGGTCACTATGTTCCCATGGTGCGGGAAGCTGCAGGTCTAGCAGATGAATATAAGCACAGCTGCACCAAAAGCAACCCTTCAGAGAACACAAAGAGAATGACTGCCTTCAGTTTGTGCATGCTGTGTATAAATATTCTTAAAAGATCAGAATTAAGAATTATTTCAGAATTTTTCAAACCATCACACCAAAACCAAGAATTAGCTTCCCTGTCTTCCCTTTCCATTTGATTTTTTTATAAACTGTTGACCAGAAATAATTGTGTTTGAAAACTTGAAAAAAAAAAAAATCTCTTTAGCTATTTTATAGGCTTATAAATATCTCAGGGTGGGTGTCAAGAGGATGGGACCAGACTCCTTTCAGTCGTGCCAAGTGATGGGATGAGGGGCAACGGGCAAAGGTGGAAGCACAGGAGGTTCCATCTGAATATGAGGAGAAACTTCTTTACTCTGAGGGTGTCAGAACACTGGAACAGGCTGCCCAGAGAGGTCGTGGAGTCTCCTTCTCTGGAGACATTCAAGACCTGCCTGAGCACACTCCTGTGTGATCCTGCTTTAGCAGGTGGGTTGGATTAGATGATCTCCAGAGGTCCATTCCTACCCCAACCATTCTGTGATTATGTGATTTTGACACTACTAGAGTGAGAAAAATATACAGTTTTAATTCATTTAAATACTTACAAACACATTTAAAATAGCTGTATTACATGAACTCTGAAGAACAAGATATACAGTGAGTTTTAATAGAGGAAATGAAAAATCAGAACACTAAACTATAATTGTTTTGGAGCTTATTGGTACTTGTTAAACCTTTAGCTGGACCTAAGGAAACCAACTCATTTTGACATGAAAATAAACAGCTCCTTAAACCCTTTTTTATGCTAGGATGAGGGAAACTGCTGCTGCTGCCATATATAGAAGGGATGATGGAAATAACTTACTCAAACAAGCCTGCGAAGCTACCTGGCAGCTTTTAGAGGATTACAAAGGAAGGGTGAAATGCCCTTGTATGCCCTTCTGTGGCTCTCACTAGAGAGCAGCAAAAAGCAGATGAATTCCTAGAAAGGGAGAACAGATAAAAATGCAGGTCTGACTTCTGTGTGGATAGATTGAGGCAGATTCTCAATTAACAAAGCTTTGTTTGCTTCAGTGCCTACGTTAGTGCAGGATTTCCTGTGCCATAAGAAGTCCCAAATCATAGTACTCTAGAAAATAAAAATTAAATTAATTAATTAATAATAATTTTTAAAAACCCACAAACCAAACCCAAAATCACACACACACAGATAGGGCCAAAGGGTAACTTGCTACACATTTTTTTTCCAGGAAAGCCTTTTGATGGAGCACGTCTTATGTCAATATGGCATGCAAAAAATGTCTCTGGGTATACTGAAATTAGCAGGAACAACTTCTATACTTCAGGGCAATATCTGCTACACTGAGACTGATGACAGAATTCATGAAATAGCAATGTGAAGTAGCAGGTGAAAGACAAAACACAAACACTGTATTTTTTCCCATTGTAGCAGCATCTGTAGTGTGACAGGAGCTTCCTTAAACTCGAAAGGCAGGTAAGTTCCTAAATAAACAGACTGGTACATCAGGGACTTTGCTGTTGCCCTTCACTCTACATGAAAGACATTCACAAACCATGATAACAAGCAGAGGTTTAAAAGTTTTGAGAAAGACTGAACAACATCCCCTGTTTGGAGTGCTTTCCTGACAGTAAAATAGGTTAAAAAGTGTCTATACTGCTACAACAAACAACTACAGTAAAACAGTAAAATATTCTAGCTGTACTGAAAAGCAAACAAAAAAGCAACATTAAAACACCAAACCCTAAACAAACAGAAGCCTTGATGCTGTACTTTGAGATAAGAAAAATACAAAAAATACACCTCTAAAACTTTCTTCAGTCCACTGGGGGCAGGGGAAAATTGACTGCGTCCTTGCATCAGTTACCTAAACAAAATGTCATTTTATAGTTTGGATGGGGGGATAGTTGCTTGATACCATTTCTCATCAAAATGACTTTTTATTTGATAAGAAGGAGAATTCCCTTTAATCCCCACAACACAGCGTGGGCTAGGGGCAGACCAGACATTAAATTGCTAGTATTTGGCTGGCATTGAACTTCTGTATTGATAAGCTGGCTTGCGTACCTGTCCTGGCAGGTGAAGCAGCAACCATGTTTCTTTACACGTTCCTTAGAGCTTTCCCACAGGTTGCTTTAGGCATGAGCACAGTTTGAGCTCTTCAAACAAAGAGGAAATTCTCACAGTTCTCTGGAATTCACGGGACGTGCTGGTGGTCACAGATGTGTTTTGAGATATCCAGGTCTCCCCTGTTTTCTGACCATTGCCTTATTGTTTTGAACCCTTCATACAAGTCTTTCCTCGGACTTTCACCTTAAAGAAAGAGTTGTGCAATAAAATAAAACAGCCTTCATAGCTTGCTCCTTCCAGGGCTAATTAAACCAGTTCACAATATTCCTGACAGACCCTTGATGAAGAAATGAAATGAGGAGAGGAGTCTTTAGTGCAAGGAAGTGAAATCCCAGTGCAGAAAGTCTCTTGCTGGACAGGCTGGCAGCCCCAATAACTGAGATGCCATCCCTTTGAAAAATGACCAATGGACCTTCTTTCTAATAATGTTTCATTGTAATAATTATCTGTCCTCTGTATCATCAGTCATCTGGCTTGCATACTTTTTTATTAATAAACAGGAACAGGTGTTGAAAATGTAAACCACACAGACAAAAGGCATGATGAGCTCTGCAGAGGGCTTGAGTTGACTTCCTGCACAGAAATAGAGTCACGTAGACATTTGTCTAATCTATTCTTAAAAACCTTCAGCAGGAGATTAGGTCTCCATTAAAAACCCAGGTAGCCTTTTCAGTGTAAAAGCCTAATGCAAAGATATATATAGTACCACAGATCTTTTAAAATAAATCTAACTGTAGTCTTTCCTAACCAGTGTTTAGAGACATATCTTAAACTTCTGACATCCACCAGAACTCCTCCACTGAAACCATACATTTGAAGAAACTTTAGAAACTAACTCTTCTACCTAAGACAAAAAGAAATCCTCATCAGAAACACTTTTGAAAGGAGCAATACACATAAGATAATAAAAAGAAATTTGACTTTCAACTGAAATTTTTTAAAGAAGTATACTGGAAGAATACACACACATTAAAGCAAAGCTCCACCAAAGGCAAGTAGAACAGAGAAATTAGTAGGCTGCAATGTCAATAGTCTTAATAAAGGTTCAAAATCTTCTCACATGGGATATTTTTATTGGTATTTTTTGTTTGGCTTTGAACTGTAATAAAGCATAAAATCTTAAGTCACTATAGAATCACCACATGCTTATATGGATTATTTGCAAAGCACAGGACAGCCTAGTTGAATATTCAAAACCAAAGGGCCAGTACTACATCAAGTACAAAAGACAGATCGGGCAGAACACAATCAAGAACACCTCTGTTTATCACTAGTGAGCTCACAAAGATTTTAAAAGCAAACAGAATCAAATACACCTAATTTTGCAAAACACTTATTCCCTCAGGCCATGTATCTGAACTTTTCCATACAGCCAATGGTCATAAGTAACATTTTAAAACAGAAGCTGAGATTTCCATGCAGCACAGTAATAGAGACAAAATACTGGATGCAGTTATATGTACTTATAGTCAATAGCTATTTCAAGTGGACTGTTAAGGAAATTACATTAGGTAGGAATTTTTTTATTTCTCAGAAGTAGTTTCTAAGTTCAATGGGACTTCGCATCAAACGTATGCATTCAGTCATCTCTGGATCTGTATTTATAAGAGCAGTACCCTAAACCCACAACAGTCAGCATCTAAATAAGCAACTGCCCTAATTATGAAGGCCTCTGGTCACGATGCCATCTCCAGTAACATGACATTTCAA
Organism: Nesoenas mayeri; assembly: GCF_963082525.1. Taxonomy (NCBI): domain Eukaryota; kingdom Metazoa; phylum Chordata; class Aves; order Columbiformes; family Columbidae; genus Nesoenas; species Nesoenas mayeri. The sequence goes on from NC_137541.1 coordinate 102,986,662, forward strand.
TATCGAAATGTGCATCATAGTGTTTCCTTATTTATCTTTGGAGTTTCAGCAAGATTTCCCCCATTCATTGTGGTACCCACTGAAAGAGTCCTGCCTTTCAGAGCTCCTGCCCCGTGAGCTCTGAAGCAAAGTGCTCCTTCAGTGTCCAGCCCTGTGCACAGGCCCTTCTTCCACAAAACACACCTCCACAACAAGTAGATTCTTGGAAGTTACACAAAACTTTCTTTTGAAGGTGTTGCATTACACACTAACTTTTCCACGTTCACATTAATGGTGCCCATTGATTTCACCAAGAAGCCCAGCATTTTCTATTTCTGTTCTGTATTTGTATAGCACTGAAGAAAATGCATACTGCTTCGCGGTCAAAGCTTCTAGCTATTTACCAAAATACAAACTAATTATTAAAAATATAAACTTTTTTGCTGTTTGCAGTGAGTAAAAGCATTTCTTTTTAAAACTGTTAGTTTGTTTGTAACTAATGGACTAGATATGCTGAATAAAGTTTTCCTGATATAAATGGATGTGTAAAACCTGCTACGTGATACAAGAAAATCTTGGAAATCAATTTGCTGAGCATCACACAGAGCCTTTTATTAAAAAACAGCAACAAAAATTTTAAAAAAACCTACCTCATGGCAAAATTTTAAAAAGGAAACAGATCGCTAAAAAATTCCTTAAGTTTTAAAGGTAACAAATTATTGGTCCTGTTCTCCCATTCGAAAAATTATGTTCTTGCAAGCTTCATGTATTTCCATTTTGTTCTTGTCTTGATGGTGGCAAAAAAAACAAAAACAAAACCAAAAACCACCAACAAAAACAAACACACAAAAAAACAGACAAAAAAAAAAAACCCACCAAACCAAACCAAACAACCACAAATTTGCAATTTTCTGCAAGTTTGCAAGTTTCCTTATTAGGAGGAAAAAAAAAAAAATGTATCTGTATATATACATGTATACATATACACACATATATGTATACATGTATATATACAGAGATATATATATATGTATTTTGGGCTTGTTTATCCCCATGCCTGGAAAAGCTCCTGTCACCTTCACTTTGACAAACTCCTGTGTAGCAGGGTTTAAGGCTGCGTACTCTTACAACCATTCCCCTGCAGCAGCTGGGACTTCTCCTGGCTTAAAACATTAAGTCAATTTTATTCTATTTTTTTTCCAGACTGAGATTTTTTTTTTTTTTCCTACCCCGGAGGAAAAGAAAATCCTCAGGAAAAAACAACCAACCAACCAAAAACAAACACAAAAAACAAACAAACAAAACCAAACAAAAGCCATAAACAAAACCTAACAACAACACACAAAAAAAACACACAAAACCCCCCAAAACAACAAAACAAAACTAAAACCACAACATGTTTCCATGGAAAATTTGAATTTGAGAGGAGGGAATCTTCCATCTCAAAATCAGCAAGATACAGTTTTTACCTCTGACCAGGTTTGATACAGTAAGCCTGATGCAGTATATCCAAGATTTACTAATGCAGTGTAAATGTGCAGAATTCAGCTCATGGTCTTTTTTATCTTTAATATAATCTTCATGAACACTGCTATATTGAAACAAAATCCATGGACTCACAGGATCACGTTAGAGACAGCATTTATATGACAAGAACTGGCAGAGGTTGGCATTAAAAGGGTCAGTAATAAGCGTGTTCACTTAAAAGATATACCAATGCCAACCCAAAAGCGTCCAGCTGGTAATCCTATACCTCCACAAAGTTTAGGATACGGTTTACTTAGATGCTTTCCACGGTTAGAACAGTCTATAAAACATATAACATGGTCAGTGACTAAAAACAATGATCAGTCTGAAGCCCTCACAAAAATGCAAGTCCAGATAAAAATCATAGTCACTATCAGTGTCAAGGAAAATAGATAATGAAATACAACGATGAGTAATGTAAGCAAAAAACAGATCCAAAAAACTACTCCTTGCCAAAATAAACAAGAAGCGGAGAACATGTAACTCTGAATTCCCATTTTTATTGAGAGCTTAACTGGAATGTACTGGGGGCAAAGTGCACCAATGAACACAAAAAATTCAGAACCCCAGTTATGTATGTTTTGTTCCATTTCAGAGATGGGGCTGTCTCAACCCTCTATCTGCAATCACACACTTATCCAGGCCTGCTCCTTGAAATTCACCTCGCTAAAAAGCACATCGCAGAGGACACAAATGCCCACTTCATGTGAGCAGATGCTCAGTGGCACACATCTGGTGGAAATGGCTACAAAACTTGCATGCAAAAATGTACGACAGCACATGTTCAAGTAGCATAAGCAAGATCTCCCCTTAAATTACTCTTAACTATATTTAGGTTACTCATCCCAACCTTAGATCATATTCATTACAACTAATTGAACAAACTGAGAACCAGATTTGGCAGTAAAATTAAGAATTACCTTCTCTCTCTTCAAATATCCCAATAACTCTGAAAAAATCAATTCCCTCAGAAAGGGGAACATGTGCTGTAATTACTGAATCTACTGTATATGACCTAATTGCTGTTAACAATAAGTACCTGTGGATATGCATTCTTGTCATAGGTGGCATCAACACAGTAAACAGTTGTAATAAAAGAGATTAACTGCCTTTACTAAGACATTTGGTTCGCTTGCTAAAATAGCTGGGTAACATGTTTATTGTCAATTCTGGAAAGTGAGGATAAATTCTGAGGCTAACCTTTGGATTTTCATTCCAAAATATTTGAGAATCACTAAAATAAACCCAAAGGTACAAAGTAAAGGTATGCACCACTTGTACCAGAATGTAAATATGGTATGTGGTGCATGTTGAAACCAAAACACTACATCAAGGTAGCATTAAGGTTGTGACCCAAGTCAACAAAAGCAAGATAATTCATCAGAGATGGATGTCCCTGGACTCAGCCCAACCTATTGCACGTATTGCAATCTGTTGGATCTGATCTGTTAAGAGTACAGGGCTAACAAATAACCTCAACATGTAGTCATCAATAAATCCATCTTGTATTTTGAAGTGAGATTGGAACTTGTCCAAATACTGGTAGTACATACACATTTTTCACACTTCTCTGATGGACATTTCCCCAATTTTCACAACAACAAAGTCAGTGCCTATAGATGCCTCAGAACATAGGCCACAGAGATTCAACCATTTGCAGATTTTGCAGATAGTATTTCATTTTCTAGTGATCCTCTCTCATCTTCTGTTTTTCCATGACAGTATTTATACAGGCTTCATTACTTCCTAATTATCCACATATCTCCCCCTTATTTATCTTCTTAACAAGTAATCACAAAAAACAGCTCAGCCATTTACGTTTGCATGTCCCCTTGGTAAATGCACATCTACCTAAGTGATATTCAGAATGAATACTGAGCTTTTTTTTTCCTTCCCCCTCATTTATTCTTTTTCTCCACAACTCCTTCAGCCCTGTTGCAAAGCTGGGAAGATGGGAATGCATCCTGCTGGGGGACTGGTGAGAAGGTGAGCAGTCATGGTCTCTTCTTGAGTAAAGAGAGGTGAAAACTGCTACTGCGACCTCCAACTCCCAAATCCTTTTTGAGTCTCTACCAATAGGTTCACATTGTACCTTAAAACTCAGGCAGATGCTTGAGGAGCTGACTTAGGATTAGAAACCAAATTTCTCATTTGCTGTAACTGATAGAGCTCTAGAACTATCTACCAGTGCTCCCAAACACAGGCTCGGTGAAGTGGGACAGGATTGTGAATGAAGACAGTTATAACCGTGAGGTATTTAAGAAACTGATTCAACCTCATTTAATGCCTCCTCTGCTCAAGAGATACCTGGAGCCTAGGAACAGAAGAAAATTAGTTCCTTTCTTGCTCTGATCCCAGTTTTACTTTGAAAAAAGCTACCTTACTTGAGTTACCTTTTTACTTTGTGTGTGTGAAGACATGCAGTAAGACATGCAGAAAGTACTGATTTTTTCAGTACTTTCATACAAGTACACAAACAACTGGAAAGTCACCAAAATGTAAGCACACCGAAACTTAATTTCATGACAGTTGTGTTTTTTTTTTTTCTTTTTCTGTTATAAAGACAAGATTGCCTTCTCCAAAACAAGGAAAACACAGCATATTCTAAACAGCAACTGTAAAGAATTGTCACCACAATTGTACTGTTGTGCCAGTCAGAATGCCAGACAGCAAATTCCATAGAGTAACTGCATTGGTAGAGAAACTGTAATGCTCTGCTCAGAAATGATCGCCTCTCACAATATAACACAATAACCCAGAGAGAGGGTAAATGATTCTCGGCCTAGTTTCTGGTAGCAGATCGGGGAGTGACATGGGAGCTGAAAAAGATGTTGATCACAGAATCTGAAAGACAGATGAGGCAGAAAAAGAAGAGAACAAGAAACAAACCTGAAGCATCTCTGTCATACATATAAAAATATGAACTCTCGATCAATTTGAATTCATTCTAATTGTCTGCTGCAGTGCAATCGTAGCATATTTTAAATTACATGCCTGTTAAATAAACTACCGTGGGAGGTGGTCCCCTCCCTGTGACCACAGGATATTTAACTAAGACATGCCAGTAATGAGTTTTGTTACTGGTAATGACTGCAATACAGCACAGGAGTGGGATTACGTATGAGGTATTATATTCTATGCATTCATCTGTAAGTGTGGAAAAATAGCCAGGTGTGCCCTGAAAGTGCCAACTAACTGTACTTGCTGTGACAAAAAGGGCTTCTGAGCATGGAAGGACAGAAACATTTTGAAGAAGCAACCAATAGTGGCATGACCATGATCATAAAGATGACTTCCACACAAGCATGTTTGGCACAAATACTTGTTACCCAAGAACAATGAATTTTTACCTACCATAATACTTGTGCCAGTAAACGTAGTTACTCAAGTGCCTGCAGGAAGCAAATTAATGCCCAGCAGGCACAAGCATGTTCAAATGTCATTCACTCACGAGTTCCAAAGAACAGTTAAAGAACCACAAACCAACTTTAGAAAAAGCTTTCTATATTTTCTAACACATAGATTATCCCACTAATGTCTGCTCTTGAATATTTTCACGTGGCAGATTCTGAGTAGAAGAGAACTGTAGAGCACATCTTTCTATCCCTGTATCTCTCCAAACCTAGAGAGCTCTCCCAGCTGTCCCAAAAAGACAGCAGTAGTTCTACATGTAACTTTACACGTCACTTTTTTTTTCCTAAACAAAACATGTTTAATAGCCTTGAGTTTGTTTTTAACTGGAGGTACAAATGTGTTCTTCTATACCTGAAGTGCCCAAGCCAGTTTCACACTGCTTAAACTTGAAATTCTCCATTTACAAAGTACTGTGATGTTAGCAAATCAACTGGATTGCTACCTGTACCCTCTTACTGTATGTTTCCATTGCACACCATTCAAGAGTGACGGGAACATGAAGCGAACTTCAAAGTGTCTTTATAAAGGGCCTAAACTAACCTGTAGTAATTTTGGAATATCGCAGATTCTTTTTCTCCTACCAAAATGACATGACAGATGTAGTGTAACGGAGTGACAGAATTATTATTAGTTATATCTACTGTGATACACCGAAATTGGTGCCAGATTTAGAAACATGATGGACTTGTATTACCTTAATTCTAGTTATTACCTTCACTTCCTTCAGCAGATGGTACTACAACATTTTCAAACTCAATTGCACTGGCTATTCATTCAACTTGCATACCTTAGAACACAGAAAAATTAATGATCTGGTCATTCAGAGCAAGTATGCAGATGTGAAATTATTTGCCTCATCAATAATCTCACTGGTAAACCTAACGTGAATGGCAGAACTGAGTAGCTAATTTATTTCTCAGCCAAACTGAAATAAAAGATACACTAAATGATTGGGCCAGCAGTAGAGAAAATCAGGAGCCCAGGTTCCTGACTTTGTGAAGTATCTTTTATTTTAAGTTGCTTCACCAGAATTTATATCATTCTTATTTAGTTTTTATGCTTAAAATTTACACTTTTCAGATTCAATACATCTAAAATTAATTATACATTTTGTACATACACACAGATGTACTATGAAAACAAAAACTATTCTTGTGTGTGATCTGAACCTGAAAGATTCAGCAGTGGCTAGTCTGCAAGCCCTGGCAGCGCTGTGCCAAGTTGCCTGTGACCTCAAAGGATCTTGTGGAGGAAGGGTGGGTAGACTGGGAAGAGACCCTGGCTTTCCCAAATGCTTGGTCTTTCATGGCAGTCTCAGCAGGAAACAGCAAGGAAAACACCAAACAGTATTCATTCTCTGAAGCTCAAAGTTCTTGAATACAAATATGTATACTCTATTGTCTTGGATGGTATTACACAGAATCACATAGAATGGAGTTGGAAGGGACATCTGGAGATCATCTAGTCCAACTCACCTGCTAAAGGAGGTTCACCCAGAGCAGATCACACAGAAACATGTCCGGGTTGGTTCCGAATGTCTGCAGAGGAGACTCCATCACCTCTCTGGGCAGCCTGTTCCAGTGCTCTGCCACCCTCAAAGTAAAGAAGTTTCTCCTCATGTTTAGATGGAACCTCCTGTGCTTCAGTCTGTGCCCACTGCCCCTCATATTATTGCTGGGCACCACCAATCTCCCTATATGTATATTCATGTCCCACTGAATATGCCAGTGACAGTTCAGACTACCAGAAAACATTGCAGTGCCTTTAGTGAGCCAGTTTCTGACATGAATGTCCTATAAAAATGTTTTCATATTGACAGAACATTTTTGAGGGACCAAGAAAGCTGTAAATAGGGCTTGAAGTTGATCACATCCATCTCACTACAAACTAATGCCCTGCTATAACTGGTAAGTTGGACTTGTTGGTTTTGGCAGGAGTTTTCTGCAAATCCTAAAAAGGTGATGAATGCCCAAGCCTATGTTTTTCACATTTGTTCTTCTCCACATCATTATTTTCATTGACTAGACAACTTTTCTCTGCTTAACTTTGTTTCATTCAAAAACTGTGCATGTGCTGCCACACAGTACCTCCGCTCACAGCCAAAGGTGAGAATTCAGTGGTGTCTTGTTGTTCCTTAAATAAGTACACAGCAACTCGAAAGGAACAACAGGAGAGACAGATTTGCAGGTGTTTGTATCACAGCACAATGGCTGCCTTTGCTAGGCTTGATCTCCAGCCTACAGGAAACATTCACATTAGTTTTAGTGAGGTTTCAATCTCTTCCACAGTAATGTAAGTACAGGTCTACTACGTGCATGTATCCTGCATCGGGATTCTGATAGCTGAGCTTCTCCTTCTCAGTTCCTCCTTAGGACTCCTTATGAGCTCAATGCTTCACAGTGAAAATTACCTTGTTTTTTTAGGAAATAATCACCACTATCTTTAGGAAAAATTATTTCATGCAGATGCCTTGGCTGTCTGACAAGTGATGCTTGGCTTCCTTCAGAGTCAAGACAAGACAGAGTAGAAAAGCCACTTCTGTGGTATGATCTTTCTGACCCACACAGATGTGGGATACTTTTGGATGTCAGGAAGTATAGGAGAAGCCTTTTTCTCTCAACTGAGTATCAAGAGATCCTAGCAATGAACAGGTCTGATTTAGATTACCTACCCTGTTTACATCTTTCCTTGATCAGATGATGCCAGCCCAGGTGGCCTGAGTTGGACATAGTAGACAAACATGACTAGTTGTTCTTATGTAGTTACTATCTTTAAGGAAAAAATAAATAGAAGACAATGTCCGCGGAGTTAACAACCTAGTGTTTTCTCCCTTTCGCTGCTGTGATATGAAGTCAGTGGCTTAGCAGTCTAAATAGAGAGGGTTTATCAAGCCCTTACCTTTGGGGATAGTAATCTGACAGCCCAGGTCACAGTCCTGCTGCAACTGATAAAAAGCCACTTCCTGCAGCCGAGCACGCTCCAGCTCTGAAAGGCTTTGGACGGGAACTGACTTCAGCCGAACGCTGCGTCCTGACATGCTGTTCCAAGTGAAATCACCCTACAGGAAATCAAATGGAAAAATATGAAGCATCATACGGTATGCATGGTTTAATAAACAGAACCATCTCTTTTACTGCTAGGCAAAACAACACAGGTCCTCTTTTCTAAAAGGCTGTTTTCTTGGACATCTCTAACCTTGCAAATATCTTTGTTTTCCTAAGAGCACCATTCCTTAAAAGGCCTACAGATATGCAAAACAAAAAGTCAATTCTGTCTGAAACCATTTAACCAAGTATTGTTGCAAAAACATTAGGATTCCAGTAACCAAAAGCACAAAGCAGGGGAAGAAAAAGCGCCCTTGTCTGCTTTTCCCGGTTTGCTTTCTTCATACTGTACTCGGTCGTCACTTCATTGCTTTCCTCACGCAGTCAGTCAGACATGCAAACCTCCTGGGGTGCGAGGACAACACACATCCCATCTCCCTCCACCTGCTCATCCCACTCCACCCAGCTGTTCAGCTGCTCACAGAGTACACAGGCAGAGCCCCTTTTCTTTTCTGACACATCCCATCCCCTCCATATGACAATACTGTGTTTAGACCAAGATCAACTGAAGGACAAGCTGTTTCACATTTTTGAAAAGCCACAATAACAACGTACGTGTTAAAATTTATACAGGAAAACAACATGAGATATGCTGCATCTCTGTAAAGTACCAATTATGCTTTGAAAGCAAATCAAAAGCTTCAGCTGTTCTATCTCCCACCTGTGATAACACATACAAAAAGCTATTCTCTTAGCTAGTATTTAGCTTGGGTGAGAGAAGTAATCATCAGTGAAAGAGAAGTGCAAGCACATAGGCAAGCTTAAAGGCTAACAATTATCTTTGAGTAAGAATTTCAAAATTCATCCAAGCATCACCAAACAGTGCATTTTAGTACTACAGGGAAAGAAAGAAGAATTTGTTTTTCATTCTGTGTTAAAAACTAAACGTCAAACTTATCAGCAGGTATAACCTGATGCAGCTGTAGATAATGGAAAAACTCTGATGTACATCAGATGAGCTGTAAAGACAAATCCACCAACCTGCCCTTCACAACATGGCAGACTTATAATTAACAAACTTTGCTCTCAAGTGCCCATTTTCAGTTTATATTTCAACATCTGTACCTTTACTGCATGCTCGTTTTTTCCACCATTCACTAATAATTCATCTGTTCTGCACACACATCCACAGTCAAAGGATGCCCATTGACTGGGAAAGACATTGGCTTAAGCTCCTTATTACTAAAATCAGAAAAATTCGCCTTAGTAGTTATGCATCCTGCTGTATGTGAACACGTTTATGCACAGGTTTCCACATATTTTGCCTACATATGTCTATATATGTGCAAACATACAACCTGTATATATATTTGTGTATACACACACATATACATACCTATATATGCATACCCATGACTGCGTGTGTGTATCCACATATACATATGAGACAAAAATCATTTACAAATAGGCAGCACTATCTAGCAATACAGATCAAAGGAACTACACATTAAACACCATTTCTTAAGATGCACAAAGTATGTCTGAGTACATCAAGGAAGATATTTTTGTAGCGTTTTTTGTAAGTCATTAGGCAACCATAACAGATAAAGCTGTTACTTCAATGTGAACAATTGCATATTTGTATGCTCAATGGATGGACTATGCTCAATATCTTTATGATATTTATATATACATGGGCCACATATGCAAGTTTCTGTGCTAGCCTAGTATTTGCCTGCTGGAATTTCTTCCTTCTTTTCTTTTCCTCTTCATCCCTTGCTCTTCCAGTGCCTTTCTCCTGATTAGCTAAATTTAGTCATCTCTAACTAAAGGTTTGCACAGTAACACAAGCTGAGCTAACTAGCTTAACACAAGCAAAACCAAAGAGTCACATAAACCTTATTTGCAAAACTGCCAGTAAACATTTACATTTTTTTAAAAAGCTGTTGTCATTTATAGATAAAAGTGATTGAGAACAGAATCCACAACCAGACAATGTATACTAAGAAACCAGCTCCTTTCCAACCCTGATAAATGCAAAAGAAACTTTATGAGTACAAAAGCATGCAGTTCAGTCCTCATGAACATAATGTAAAAAAACGTTCTATGGTCAAATTGGCACAAAGAGAGAAATCCAGGTCTTTATGGTACAGACTGGGGGGATTTTATCTATTTCTCTGAGATAAGCATTTTCATAAGCCAAAAAATATCATTGATATGTCTACCATAAAAACACTTATAACTAGGATGTTTAATTTTGAAAGAGGAATGGGATGCAAAAAGGATACCCATTAGAAATATTTCTACTGTTTAGGACATGTCCTGTTTACCGTAGAACACCAAAAACAAGGGGTGCATGAGGCTTTTAGAAATTACGACAGATTACATAAATATTCCTTAACTGAATTTTGCATTGACACACAAATTATTGCAGTTTTTTCAGATAAAAAGTAACAAGGGCAAATGTAAGTCTGGAGGTAACTCTGCATCTGTTGCCTTATACCCAAGTTGGGTCTGTAACCACAAGCAGTGAGCTGTACCACAGCAATGCCCAGCTCACACATCAGTCCTGTCAAACAAACAAACTCAGAGAAGCAAGGCTTGCTAGCTCTGCTACAGCCCTGCATAAATAAATACTCTGCTTTGGGGACCCCAGTGAGCCTCTTGACACAGAGCCGTGCTGCTTTAGATGAGCAGAGCAGCCAACTCAGCGCTGCCTCGGGAATCCTACCCAGGCTAATTTTACCTTCATCTGGAGCGCTTCACCTTATTTTTTTTTTATAGGAGGTCAAGGGCTTAAGACCAAGCAAAGGAGAAAGTCCCCAAGAACATTATGAGGGCTGGGTTTTTTTGTTGTTGTTTTTGGAGTTTTGTTTGTTTGTTTGTTTTGGGGGGTTGTATTTGTTTATTTGGTTGGGGTTTGCTTGTTTGTTTGTTTTTCCTGGCAATCTACAAGCTCTCAGTATATCCCCAGCACTCACTGGATTGGCCCTGCCTGGCTAAAAAGGATGGGATGCAAGTTCTGCACCCTCCAACACCAAGACAGGTTGAGAAGTGATAAAGAATCACTCTGTCCAGTTGCTGAGAAGACATTCCTCTTTGACACTCGATGGGCTTGACAAAATCTCTGCTAGGTCAAATTAACATAGGGTTTTACTTGATAATGGAACACATGACTAATTAACTAAAATATTTTTTGAAGATCATGTGTTAGGGCCAGTGGAATCTCCTAATCTGCTAAAGTGAGAGCCTCAAGAAGTGTTTCCTTGGAAAAGTCTGGTTTATTTGGCAAATAAATATCACTGTCTTCTATGAGCCAAAACACGGTACTTGATAATTTAATCTATTCACCTACTCCTATACTTTGTGTAACACAAGGTAAATTAAAAGCCTCCTCTTCCTTCTAAAGCATTGTACAATTTTATGTACAGCCTGTAAATTATTGCAGAATCAACCAGGCTTAGGAGAATTCCAGGAAAGAGCGGCTCCCTTGCAGGATGGGTGCTGGTACAATTCCATCAGTCACATCTGCCTAAAAACTCTTCTCCACTGTGGGGCAACCAAAGGAGCGAAAGGGCAGGTCAGACACAGAAAATATCTTCTGTTTCTTCATATGAGGAGGAACATTTCACCAGCCTACTTCAACATCGTCCTGACATAGCTCCTTGCAGAGGCTTATGAGAAGATCTTTAACCACCAAGTCAGAGTTACTGGGTTTTTGAGGATCATACCCTGTGTATGCATTCAGATGTATATAGACACACAGGTTTTCTTGTATATATTTAGAGCATAGGATTGTAAGCCAGAATATGACCTGCAAGTGGCTCCTTCATCACAAAGCAAACAAACACAAAACCAAACAAACAAAAAACACAACAAACCCCAAAACACAACAAAACCAAAAAACAACCAACCAAACAAAAAAACCTGAACAAATCAAAACAAAAACAAACACCACACCACACCAACACCCACACCACAAAAACAAATAGAGAAGAGTGCCAACAGAAATATTACTCTATTGCTCTGGGATAAAGTGATCAGCCTGATAGAACACAAACTGCAAACTGCCAGGGTGCTTTCACAACTTTCATGAAACCTTAAACCAGACAAAAAGCCTTCTCCGGTTTCTTCTACCAACCAGTCACTTCTTTTTTCTCACAAGTCTCCAGCTTCAGCTGCATTTTCTCTCTGGCCCTCCCACTAACATCTAACAGCTTTCCTCCACTCAACCAAGCAGTTCACTTATCGGGTAAGAAATTAAAATACCAGACCAGATGACTCAGCAAAGGAGATGACTGGTTAACTGCATCTTCTGCCTTTAAACTATCTGTCCACTTTTCTTGTATTTCTTGTCCACCGTCATAAGACCATTTTTAATAAGATGCAGACTGAAGTTTTAATAATATTCTTTCAACTTTTTTTTTAATGGGTTGGATGTTCAGTGGCTCCAAAATAAATGTCAAGTTTATTCTGACTTAGGAAACACTACGCACTTAAATTACTCTTAAGCATGTGTAGGCTATTCTTGTGTACCTGACATCTTTCTCCTGAGCCTCCAACACACACACTCTCATATGACTTCTAGGGAAGTCTCGTTCTTCTGCCCTGTGTACAACACAGAAACTGGGTGACAACTACTGCAAAGAATTCTGAATGTAGATGCAAATCTACTGGTGCTGGTTGACCTCTGAGGAGTTTTAAGCCTTAGGAAGTAACACAGACCATGCACAGGGTGGCAAACAAGAACCCACACACATTTTAGGTAACACAAATTTTAATGCAAGATGGAGAAAGCAATTTTTATCTTACTGCATTATTATTATTATTATTGTTAATGACTTTAGTCTGTACTCATTTAGGTAAATGCCATTATCAGATTAGCTGTCTACTTTTCATCAGTCTTTTGCTCAAATACATTGAAACCACTATGATCAAAACCAATTATGTCTATTTGTTTTTCTCCAGCCTGAACAACACTTAGCTATTGTGCTTGTATTTAGATAGGTCTCCACTGTAAAATAAATCCGTATTTTTGCACATGAAAATATTATATTACAAATAACATGGCACATATAGTTCCACAATGTCTTAATTCTGTTTGCTTAATTACTTCATTAAGCTTCATGAAACCCCATATCATTGCCGCTTTATAAACCTTGCACTTACCTTGGTCATTTATTTGAACTCTCTCTCAAATTATTTCCAGACTCCTCAGGCATGAACTCTCCCTATTTGACTGTCGGTACAGATAATCCCTCTCTTCCTCACTTCCCTGGTGTTGCTGAACTAAAACGAGCTCTGAAGTGAAAGCTGGCCACTCCAGTACAGCTAGATACCTTACATATGAAATCAGTGTACAAAACACTGTTTCTGGACAGGATGAGAATTAAGAAGGGGGAAATAAACTACATTAAGCACCCATTTTAGCACTACATGCAGTTAAGGACCATATGTCCAGTTCTTTACAAATGCCATCCTAGATAACCACTTGCAGATTAACTAAGAGGTAAGAAACAACCAGCTGGTATGAATGTGCTATGGCATGACTCCCTCTGCCACACTATTTCCAGATGCTCTCCCATAGGCAGTGCAGCTGGAGTGGCAGCTACAAACTACTGCAAACTCTGGGATGCTCTGGCATCTCCAAACGCAGTACATGTCAAACAGCTGCTCCCAAGGGACTGCTTGTCACAAAAGAAAAGAAAAGCCCTTCAGATCAATGAAATGGCATCTAAATACTAGAAACAAAGAAGCACGAGGCTCGCCACGTGACACCAAAGCGTTCAGAGGAAGATATCTGAACGTGAATTCACAAAGCATGGGGCCCCAACAATTAATCTTCATTAAGAAAGACTGACTTCATTAAGGTTGTTATCTAGGGTGACATCCTGTTCCCCTTGACGTCAGAGGCAAGATTAATATAATGTCTCCATTAGGGAGAGAATCAGTTCAGTTCAGATGATCTTGAGTTATAGTTCGAAGCCTTGCATCAAAGTTGCAGTATCTAATGCTATACTCTACTTATCTATATTAAATAAAGCACATACACAAAAAGCTATTAGTTTTGTCAAAAATATCACACTTTAGAAACAGCAGTTCAGATATCAAAACTATTTAATGGTAATTAATATAACCACGGAGTTGCCAAAGACAGATACCTCCTCACTCCTAGCTAGCACCCTATCTTGTTTCCAAGGTTGGAAATCCGTGTACTTGGGATCTGTACTGCAAGACAACCCGTGAGGCACTGAAAGCCAGTATTCCCCACAGGGGAGGCAGAATTCACACCCACAGAAGAAATACTTCATCTAACAAGCCAGTATGAACCCGCATCCAGGCAAAGATACACACTTCAGAATATGACAAAGGTCATTTCCACTTACCAGAGTCGGGGGAGGGGAGGAAAAAAAAAAAAGGCAGCAAAAAGCAGCAGCCCTATCTAACTTTATTCCAAGGGTAAACAAGGAGCAGAAGAATGAGCGTGTATCAAAATAGCTAAAATAAAGGGAAAAATATTTCCTGTTCTTCTGTGATCAACCTCTCCAAGTTTTCCAAATGCCTCAGGATAGCATTTCATGTTTAGAATATTTAAAAAGCATTTTCTTAAAAAAAAAATGATTTGTAACGGAGATGTATTTCATTCCTTTTCTGGCATTAATAAACATGAATGATGTACAAAGGTATTAACCCAGCAAAATATTCATCCCTAACATACTCTGTACTGAACTTTTTATACATCCCAAAAAACAACCTCCAGAAATCAGAACGCTCCATTAAAATGCATCAAAATACGTGTTTAGATTTTCTGCATTTCTTACTTCAGAAGATATCAATATTTTTGGAGGAGTTTATCTAGAAGCACCGTGATTAGAGCCAGAAGGTGGTAAGTACTATTTTGGAGGTGCTAAAGTGTAGACAGAACACCTTAAAAAGCCTAGATGCAACTGTAAGATTACAGTAGAAGTTTTGTTGGTCTTCATGTAAACAGATTTTTGTATATTTTTGTCAGTAAAAGAGAATTAAGTCATATTGTAACTATCTGAATATTGCTGCACGTTGAGAGTATATGCACAGCTGTCATAACCACGACTGCAGGCACTAACGAGCTGAACTGCAGTAATTAAACCCTCTGAGACCACAATAATAGGCTACACTACAACAGCCGGAGGTTTCATCAATCTCTACACAAGAGATCTTGGATAGTCTAGGGTGATTAGGAGAATTCCTATGCCTTTTATCAGTTCATATACTGTATATTTTGATAAGTTGGTGCTATGTTTTTCACATGCATTAAACCAGTTTCCTGCTTCAGCAGGTATAACGTGAACTCTGCAAGTTAATGGCAGCAGACCCAAAAATCAAATACAATAGCTGCACAACTACTATCCTCAGTGGCAAAGCTGCCTTAAACAGACCCCACTCCAGCTTCTGCAAACAACACAAACATGCTCCCAAACAGCCCTCAGTGTTCAACTGTGAAGCTGAAGACAGAACCACAGCCTGTGACGCACCAAGGAATGACATGCCCTCTCATGTCATCTCCAAGTTTTCCTGCGCCCCAAGTCACCGAAAAGGTGGGCTCTGTCCTGAGGACAACCTTTGCTCAATGCTACAGGTTGCAGTATCCATTCAAGCCATCCATTCATGCTATGCTCTTACTAAATGTAAAGATTTCCAATGAGGTTTTGAATATGAAATAGTGATTTTTCTCCTAAGCCTAATGAGATTAATGTTAAGCATATGAAAACATAAGGCTGAGACTACATCCAAAATGCATTTAAACTATTTGGATTAAACAAATATAATCAATATGTCCTATTTGTTGCTTTACTGGTCCTGAAGTAGTACATAATCCCCAGTGAAACAATAAGGATGTCTGATAGCACAGAACTTAACCGTTTCTGCATCAAATAATAAGTAATAATGTGACTGCAGCCAATGCTTTAAACAGTTAGGAGTGGAATCTATTTCTGTTATGTTCAGTATAAAAGAAAAAAAAAAAAAAGTAACATTTTAAAGAGAAATTATCTACTATTTCAAAGAGAGAATGCACGTGACACCATACATGATCATTTCCAAGCATACCAAAAATAAAATAAAATAAAATAAAAAAATCAGCCTGAGTATTGTGTACAAGGCTAAAATATATATTTGAATACCTCACCTTACCTCTTGGATTTTGAGCTTTTAAGATACATGTAGATTACACTATCTGACTTGAGCATACCATCAGAATCTCATAATGATATAAAATTAACATAATTAATTCCATGACTCCAAGAACAGGGATTTGACTCATAGTAAAGCTTTTAACTCAATACAACCCCCCATTCTTACTGTTTCAAGCGGCTCAAACCAGTATTTTCTATAAACTGATATTACTTACAGAAAGGTTTTGGGGTCTACGGAAAATAAGATCTGTCACGGATGTGGAAAATAGCCGTTCTGACTGACTGCAAACCATGTCTGCTTGGAAAACAGTTGCAGTGTTTTTTCCTTCTTTTTTGGGGGGGGAGTGAGGGTGGGTGTGATTTAGTTGATAGGAACAAAAAGCAAGACATGTCCACATATTTACATTTGGAAGCAGAGCAAGACCTCTCAGTTACTCAGCCAAGACAAAGAGTACTTGGGAAGAGGTGTGTACTACCTGGCTCAGAGCAAGAGCTTGAACCAGACTTTACCACATCCCAAGGAAGTGCCCTAATCAGGAAGCTACTAAATAACATCTACCCCCACAACTACACTGAACCTTGGTGCAGACTGTAGGCCCACTCCAGAGCAACCTGCAAACTCATTACGTGAATGGCTACTCTCAGAGCCCACTTGGACACCTCCACTGGTGACCACCCACTTACTCCATACTGTGACTGTGTGTGTGCTCCCTTCAAGCACATTCTCCCTTTCAGAACCTGGGCTGAAATAAAGGTGTTGTGGCAGTCTTTTTCTTATTTAAGGATGTTTTCTCTGAGTCATGAGTCTGTATCACCAGCCAGCAGTGTTGCAGGTGTTAGCAACAAGAGTATGCATAGCTCTTGGAGGTGGGGACAGACACATTTCAAACAGGCAGAAAAGAAGCAGTTAGTTTTTAGGGACTGGGAGCTTTCACTTCATTTGCTACATAAGCACACCACACTTTCATTTTGGTTTTATCACTGTCACACTATGTTCACGCATGCAAACATTACCCTGCCCTACACAATGACGTCAGGCAGCTGAGGAGAAGTCTGTACCTTTAAATGAGTTGCAGTACCCTGCCAATCTACTCTGGTTTATTGGGACTGTGTTTCTTGCTTTGTTTGTTTGGTGGTGGTTTTGCACCCCTGCCACCTTTTTTTTTAGTACATCTAAGATACCAAATTCCATCCACATTTGCAGCTGTTTCGATGACTCCGTCACTCTCCTTTGCAGAGAGACTTTGCACAGATAACGGAAAAGTTCAGAAAGTACAGAAAATTTAGGAAGTCTAATAATCATGAAAATGCTATAAGCACAAGTAAGTGGCTTTGCATTCAACAGCATTGTCTTTAATTACTTTTCCTTTGTTTTTTATGTATTGAAGCAGAGCGTGCTTTCTTCTTGCAGTGCATAGCAAAAGTCACCAAGCAGCACTACTTCAGCATTTCTTCTAAAAAAAAAAAAATATCTTGTTCGCACACGTGAATCTGCTGATTTGCCATTAAGTTAAATACCAAACAACAGCTTAAATATTTTTTAAGAAAGCTCCTCAGCTACACTGAAACTATACAAACTGCTCTGAATGGATATATAGCTATAGGTTAGATTGATGAATCAGTGTACATACCTGGAGAGACCACTAAAGAGCACACTGATGCTCATCATTGCCTATTCACATAAAGGTTCATTAAAAATGTGGCATTCCAAAGCAAGAAATGTAAAATGGATCCACATAAATAAAACTACTGTGCTGCAACATCAGTTTTCAGGAGAAAGATACATCTTGTGCCACTCCAACCTGAGGCACCCCAAGTGCAAACTGTGTGCCTGCCAGTCTGCAACTTCTTTGTTTTTAAGCAGCACATTTACTTTGGACAGAGAAAGGGAAAAATAGCCCATAAAGTTCCCACTGTTATGAAAAATAGAAACAATTGCTAGAGTTACAAGCTCCTTGTAGACCAAGCTGGAAGATGAACAGCTCTGAAGTCTACTTTCTTCTACGCAGCTAACCCAAATTTAAAAACACAGCAAGAACAGAGTCAGGGCCATAAAACCTGATGCTTACAGAAACTGTTATTTGCCAAACTGAACCTGTGCAGCTGCAGCTGTCATGCCATCAGCCTTCAAGAACCCTTTATCCTCATCATATTTTGCTCACAACTGCCTGGGTTTTAGGCCCATCATGCACACATGTTACAGAAGAGGATAAACGTGTCACTGCCGACTTCGAAGCACGCAACCTGATAAAGCCACTCAGATACAAATCAGCCTAAATTATACAGTGTGGTTTCAAGATGTTAATGCCACTTCTCACTCCACAGTTTTCATTCGGTCCAACTATGAAAACAGGCAATATCATGAACGCGGTCTGAAAACAAACAGCATATGAAGGTCCTCAGTTTATTGACGTTTTTCCAGAACCAGGTAAGTGGGCAGTAACATCATTTTTTGCCTGCACTGAGTCAAAGCTATACTGTTTTCTTCAAATGTAGCTAAAGCACAAAAAAATTAAACCAGATGTCACCACAAATACCACATTCAGCACACACTCTCCAACACGCTCTACCACACTACATACAAGATTATTCTGTTTCCTTACCCATTAACTATGTTCCCTGGCCTCTTCAGTGTCCTTTAGTACTATATTTGATCAAACCAGATTTGAATTAAGAACTTAAATATAACTACACCATTTCATAAAATAAGAATAAGGTAAGAATAATGTCATTGTCCTAAAGCTGTGTACTGAGCATCTCAGAGAGCCCAGCTAGAGAAGCTGTGATTCCCAGGACACCTTTTGATGACAGATGTAATGAATCTTAGAGGGAAAAAAATGATCATTTCTTCACTTTGAAGTAAACTGAGAGCCCAGTGCAGGGAAAAGCCCAGTGACACAAATAAGTTGTGACCAGGTTCCCCACTTCTCACTCCAGAGATGTCCTGAGGCAGTGCAAGGAGTAGTGAGGAAGGGGTAGGTCTCCCCTCAAAAAAAAAAAATCCTTCTCCCCCATGGCAATGGAAGCTCAAAACTGACTGTAACTGCTCAAACTCTCCCTATTAGGAGTAGCCAAAAGAGTGTTGGATGCAGCTGCCATGGCTACTTGGAGAACAGCAAGGAGCACTTGGCGGTTTCTGCCTGACCTGCTCACACAGTTAGTTTACAACCTTTTAAAACACCTTTGAAAACTTCCTGCTTGAACAGGAAGGCCAGCTATATTTATAACTCAGTTCTGACAACAGCAACAGAGAGCCTGAACATTTTACACAGATTGCTGGAGAACGAAAAAAATCCTTGGTGAAGGCACTGCTTCATAAATAATGTCTGTCACGTTCACAGTCCCCATACACAATGCTGTCATCTACAGTGTGTGGGCAGAGAGTGTAAGAAATCTGTGAAAAACAAACAGTGAATCATCAATGATTTTGATCACAGCTCTGCTCTACGTGGCATTTCACCAAGTAATCATTCAGAGCGACAACTTGGTTTCTTGGCTGGCACAACTTAGCGCTTCATCAGATTTTTCACAGAAGAAAAGAAACCACGGGCTAGAGGTTCATGGTGACCGCAAAGAAGATTATGTAAGTATTTTTTTCATATATTCACCCAGATGCTTTGAGCACCTCTAAATCAAGGTAGGCTGGAGAGCCTCCCACCTGCTGGAGTATGAGAACCTGTGCTCACAGCTCAAAAGCACATACAGGCCTTCCCAGCTCAACACCTTGGCCACCAATGCTTGCCTGGTAGCAGCAGACATGGACATCGGACAACCCTAATTTCAAAGCCTTACCCAAAGCCCAGGGAAATCAGTGCGCAGGCTTCACATTTTCAGTGCATCTTAGAGGAGACATCAAAACCTCAAATCATGCAGCTCCTCATCTCCATTTCCAGTCTCCTTCTGCACCATCACCCAGGGCTGAGCAGTACCGAGGACAGCCAGCACATTGCACACTAAGCATCATATCATACAAGATTTCCAAGAAAAAAAACCTGTCTTAGTTGCAAAGGGAGCTGAATAACCTCCTCAGTAAAGTAGTCAGTGATTGTGCTTACAACTCAACACAAACCAGGGGCACTGAAGTCAGATTTCTCTCTCCCTGTGAAAATGCTGTTGCCAGGAGTCAGTGTCCTGCTAGTCATCTCATAAGTATGCTGTACGTTTGTAGTTCTTCCAGTCTTTCTTGAAAAATAAGTTTCTTCAGCCCTTATGCCATTATTATTTGAGTTCCCTCTAATGGGGAATGTTTTTTCTTCCCCATTTCAAATTACTGTTTTCAGAAATGCACAGCTTTATATTTAAAATAAATGCTAATCAGTATAGAATGTCATAAATACCAAATGTTCACAGTTTACAGAGAGATCATGTAAAATATACCCTATCAGCAAAAAATGCGAGAATATTATCAACTCCTGTTGTCTATTTTGGATTCATTGCTTCCCATGGCACTCAAAAATATTAATTTTCATATGTCAAAATTAGATAGGTGCAAACTCTCACTGATAAACTGCTTACGTGATTCTGATATTGTAACCTCATCATTTAGAGATAAGCAGTATAAGACTTTTAATTTGTTTATTGATTATGCAAAATTCCAAAGACTTGACTGTCATTCCAAAGACTTGACTGTCATTCCAGAGGGGTGAAGGATTAGGAGAACCAAATTAGCAGGCAGCTGAGAATTCCTCTAGCTGATCTCTTGTTATACCAATGACCAATGCTGGCCACAAAAGCTGCAAGGGACTGTCAAAAATAGCTTCAGAAATAGAATTGACCTAAAATCTCATTTTTTCAGTGGAAAAAATAAGAGTTTTCTCTTGAAAAGTACTAATGAAAAAGATGTTTTCTGTGGGAAAAAAAAAAAAAAAAGAAAAAAAAAAAAAGATGACTTGATCAAAATGTTCAAAAAAGTTTGCAGCAAAGAAAGAATATATTTTCAGTCCAAAATGCTCTGGTGTGCCTTATGGGAGCCGCAATTCAAGTGCATTGAGTGCTTGGCTACCTTTTCTCTCTTGAGCGATGGTTCCTGTGACAGACTCTTTCCTTCACCTCCCGGGATGGCACTGCACCGTGAAAAGTCTATTACATCTCATTAAAGAGAACCTAGGGTATAAAAAAAAAAGTCTGCAGAAGAGCTTCCAGGAGACATTGCAGGTCTATTTTGAATAAAAACACATTCCATTTTTGTATTTCCATGAAAAGTAATTGAAAAATGCTGACTACTTTAGCATTTCCTGGATTCCTTTTGAACTATACTGGGGAGCCCCAGAGATAAACTAGGCATCAGAGTCATGTAAGGCTATATAAATTAAGATTGGGTGACACAGTTAACTCAAAAATAAAAATAGAGAAGTGCAACAACCTTGATCAGATTTATACTTGATGTGATCTTATGACCTGTGAAAGCACAGAAGCAGTAGCAAGTTGCATATGCAAAAAAGTTACTTTAATTATATTTGAGCTTCCTGTTCCACTAACCACAAAACACCTCATCTGCTCCAGAGACAGTCTGCTGCATCTCACAGACTCTAAAAAGCAGAAAGCAAATAAAAACCAATTAAATATATTTAACTTGGGTTATTTATCTCATGATTTTAACTGTTACCTATTAGGAGAGACTGATGACGCCAAAAGAGATTACATAAGTACTCTGACAAGTTATATTGGGCTCTAATAAAACCCCAAACGGTGAGACAGATTAAGAGAGAATGTGCAGCATCATCCCTGTTTCTAGAAAAGGAAAGCCTCAAAAGGAGTTGCAGAGACTTGAGCAATCTGATGGAGAGTTGAAAGAGAAGTGCTCCCAGTCCTGGAGGAACCAAAGCTGAGTTTGCTCAGACATGACAGTACTGCTGTAATCTCTGAATAACGGCAGAAGAGTATGCTGTACCTTTTCTCTGAGACTTCTGAAAGCAGTCAAACATATATTCTGAGTTATTGCAATATCTTGAAAACCCTGCTTTACAGCTTTGGTTATAATAAATGCTATATGATGTTTTTTCCCTTTACTGAAGTTCCAAAACCCAGGTGTGCGGAGCAGCACCATGTACAGCCCATACCGTATCAATGGTTCAATCACCAGGGCTAACACCCATCTTTGGCCGCATTTAGATTTCCTGTTGGCAGGAAGCAGCATGTACACAGAACTACAGATTTATGCCATGTTTTAGAATATTATTTAGAAGAGAATTTGGTGAGAAGAGGGTTCACCAAGGACTTCGTCCAGTTCCCAAAGGGAGAAGCAGGGCCAGGGAGAAGCTCTCAGCAGCTCCTGACGTGTATGCGTAAAGCTCCAGGGCATGTTTCTGAAAAATTAAAGCTCAAAGAGTGCAGGCCCTGCTCTCGAAGTATTTGAAAAGACACATCCCCATCCACAGTCTCCAAACGAAAGACATAAACATAAACTCAGAGGCAGACTGAAAACCTATTTTTAGATGAATGAAGAACATGAAATCTTCCCAATGTCCTCTTCTTACCCTCCTTTTCTATTTCTTCTCTTTCCCTCCCTTCTCCCCCATATGCTTTTGTTGGTAACTGCCAAACACTCTCTGCTCCTATTTAAAATTTTTAATGGCAATCTAGCAGACATGCCCAATGCAATTATTTTAATCTGTCTGTGTTAAGTAGCCACAGCAGCTGTTCACTGCCTCTTATCAACATTATTAATACTGTAATTAAAATATACATTAGTCACAGGAGAGATCCACATAAACCTCTTCAAATTTTACTTTTGCGTTATTGATTGGGGAAAGTGCTTATTAAAAAAAAGAGAGAACCAAGAGTAAGGGTCTTAAGAGCCAGTATGAAGCTCCTGCTAAAAAAAAAAAAAAGGCATGCAGACACAGGAAGTTACAGAGCTTTCACTGTTAATATCCTTGTAAAATCAACAATTGCTTGCCAGGTTCAGTTTGCTGCTGAGTCTCACACTATCGCTGTATGCAGAGCGCTCCATCCCACAGACACGTAGCAGCACAGCGTATTGCTTTTGAACTTCTATCAAACTCTACTAACATCAAAATATGACAGCATTTCAGCTTACTGTCAAAGATTTCTGGTAACACAGAGGTCTAGAGAGCAAATTCATTTTGAGGTTTATGGGCTCTAAAGAGTTCTTATCCGCATTATGCCCTTTAATGACCTAAAGGAGATTATTTGATACAGCTCCTTAATAATCTCAAAGTTTATTCAAGGGAAACTCATACATTAAGCCTGTATTTTGAAATAAGAGGGATTATACACTTAAGTATCACTGCAGCGTGCTTCAAACGGGCTGCAGATAAATTTTAATTGATTGCCTTAGACACTCTTTGCTCTTCAGATCCCCAAGGATCTCCTACAGGGTCTACCATGTCTCTTTTGGAAGTTATAAACATATTAACGTGTACACATATGTTCTCATGTAAGAGTCCAGCTCTTTAGAAAAGTCACCCCAGCGAAGCAGCAGGACTTTATCAGCTTTGCTGCAGTATAACAATTTCTGTTAGCTGAAGCTGCGGCTATTTGTTCAGAATCAGAGGAGGACAGAAAAAAACCTGATATAAATAAAGCTCTTTAAGAGCCTTTACTCAGGTCTTAAGAATTCAACAGCTGCATCCCATTCAAGAAAAATGGAACAGAATAAATATTCTCAGCTACAAGAATTACTTTCCAGGGGCCAAGTTGAAAACTGGATACATTTCTAAAAGAAGACAGCAATTTTAAAGGCATTTGTAACATTCTCACATTTCGTGGTATTTTTACAAGTTAACTTTGTGATAATTTGGTAGTTGCTTTAAAGCTTTATCTCCAGGAAGTACGTAAAAGTATACGTGCATCTCAGTGTATGTATTTATGTAAGGAATACATAGGGAATATGTAAAGCTTCAGCCAAGCCATTACAGAGAGAAACCTGCAGGTGTGCTCTCCGCACTTCTGGAAACTGAGACCCTGAGAACCAGAACTCAGATGCACTCTTTAATTCCTTGTGATGATTTTAAAGCCATTTTCATTACTCTGCTTTTCTTAGGCCTGAGGGGTTCTTCCTTTGAAGCATGCAGCTGAATTCCTGGTGTTGGGAAAACCACAGGCAGCTCCCTGAGCTGCTCCTTCCCCAGGGGTAGCAGGGCTGTGGCAGACACAGAGCTGGCACATTTCTGCTGCTGGCAGATATCTAGGGCTGCGCCATCACGGTTGCTCTCACTCCTGTCTGAACTTCTGTATTTCAGTCCCTAGTTATCCATGCAATACAAGCTGAAATTTGCCTTAGTAGTATCTTCTAATACAGCTCTGGGCTATACAGAAGCAACCAGCGTCTTACAGGACTGACACAATGAAATACATGACCTTGGCTGAATAAATTATATACACTGGATACGAGAGTTATTTTGGTAAAGATGGATAAAAATACTCAATAATGCTTGCAGACGGAAACTGAGGGAATAGTAAAGAATGAAGCATCTGTTAAATGTATGATTTTCTGTTTATTATTGCATAGAAGGCTACTTCCCTTACACTTCTCCATTCAAACCCTCCCTGAATAAACATTGAACATGTGTTTCCTCTGTGACTTCTCACACAGCACAGAATTAATGAAAGAGTATGTTAGTGGTGTCATTACTTTTATTATTATTACCTATGCATCATTAATTACTGAATGAATTAGTTTATCCTTGAGGAATCCCTTAGAGTTTGTGAAGTTTTACCCTTTCCATTTGACAAGAGTAAAGCCAACAATGGCATAAGTGAAGAGTAACTACAGATGTTTCAAATGCTGGCAGATCAGCTACGGACTAAGACCAGATCTACAGTGGGATTGCTTTCAAAACAGAGACATCTGTACCTAACTAGATACTTTAAATACTACTTTCAACCAGTGGTGAACAACAGGAACTTTTGGCAAAGCAACTTATTTCATTTGGTTTACACAGATAAGAATGAAACTCCAGAAATGTCTTTTCCCCCACTTCTCCCATGCAAGGAGGGAGTATATGGTGGCCAGCTCAGATGTGTATGCCTATACTGTGGTCAAATTGTAGACATGTAGTAATACGAGCTGAATTCCTCTCTTAAGTACCATTTTCCCTCACTGCTGAGCACCACTAAGTTTCCTCTGAGCTCCAATCTTTGCTAGCAAGGCAGCAGAAACATGATGAACATGCTTAACAGCAGCCATCTCCTCAGCTGCTTGATAAAACACAGGGTTTTGTGGCAAACTTGCCAACAAGTTTCCCAAGCCTGAGCACTCATTCAGCTGTAGCCCTTCACATGGCCCCCTAAATCAAGTGGCTCCAACCAAGCAACCAACCTTCTCTGCACCAGCCTCCCCTTACAGAGCCCAGCCCCTGTCCCAAATGAAGCTGAGGCCCTTGCAACGTTCAGAAAGCTGCTAAAAAATCACTGTTTATTTCATTAATGTCATGCTTAGCAGTGAAAATGTCAGCTGCGGAGGAACCTGCCTTCGCTTAGTTCATTGCCTGCTGTAATTCCCTGAAGTCCAATTGCCATTTATAGCGATGGGGCTGGGTGGAGCATCCCTAGGAAGAAGGAGATCGCAGGCTGCATTCTTCAGCTGCTACGAGAGACTTTTCCCCAAGGAACTGGGCACATGCTGTGCTATTACGAAACAAACAACAGTCGGTCGCAATTTTTAATTACACTACTACTAGTTTTCCACTAATTTGGTGCCAATCTCTACAAGAACAGTTTCCAGCACTACAAAAATTTATCCTGAAAATCATCCCAATGAGTTCTCTTAGTAAGGACGTGAACTCCCACAAAAATGAATGGCAGATTTGCAGTAACACAAAGAGACCCAGAGCTCTTTCAAGTCCATTAGGGACCTGGTTATTGCCAGTCTGTCCTATACAGAAGGTATTCAGGCTACAGGAGACTACACAGAGACACATGCAATAGAGATATGCAGAGAGCATCCATGGATTGCAACGATATAGTTAACACTGTCCTCCTCCCCCATTTTTTCCAAAAAGCTAAAACTGCCTTCTATCTGAAAGCAAACCAGAAGACAATAGTACAAATACAATCCACAGTTCGCACTTCCAAGAGTACTCTGTTTATAAGCAAATAATCTCCTAAATGGCTCTTTCCAAAATAAGCTTTTTTTTTTTTTTTCTGCTAATTAATAATTACAGAAGAATTTTCTCAAGTTTATTGATGGTGGGAAAGAGAAGTACAATTAGAGCATTATTTTCTTGTGGAGAACTGAAATAACACTTTTTCCAGATTTCCACAGAGATGTTCAGTGGAAAAATGCCCAGTATCCTGAAACACTTCTCTCTGGAAATTAGTTTCACTCTTTCCTTCCCATATAGTCTTTTATGGATGTGAAGAAAAGCACACAATAAAACAATATGCAGCCTTTAAAAGCACACTGAAACATTAATTTCTAATATCCAAAATATCTATCTGTGAGGAAAAAGTTTATGGGACAGTATTCCAAATCAATAAAGATTTTCTTACAAGTTAGAAAGTCTTTTTTTTTTTTTTTTTAATGTTGTTTCCTAGCATTGCTGATGATGAGAATCAACAAATTCTACTTCAATTAGTTGTTTTATACAAATAGTTACATGATGAAGAGAGTAGCCAATTCCTGCACCCAAGCCTTAAGCTCTAAGGTAAAAGACTACATGTCAACTATTGGAGCGTGACCGAATGTCTCAAGTTCTCATTTATTTTCAATTCTTCTGATAGCTACAGAAGTAATTGTAAGAGTCATCCATCATGTCTCCTGTTAAAGATGTCTTTACAAAATGTGCCTACTTGTTTTTTCACTGTACCATGGGTGAGAGGGATAAGAAGCATTTCAGACTACAAGATAAACATTTTTTAAAACTTTAGATTACCCAGACAAAAACTTCCTCAGACACTTAGGAGAGAGAGAAAGGGCAGGAGGGAGCAGAAAGAAGGGGAAAGGAGAAGGAAGATGCACGGACCCAGCTCATTTATCTCACTGGAGAAGAGAGACGGGATATGTTCCAGAGTATCTAATAGTTTCAACCGTATGACCTCACACAACGGATTTTAAGTTTGCCTTGCGTTTTGCAATAGGAACTAAATGTGATAAACGCTACTGAACTCGGCAATGAGTTAACCACCCATCCCACCACGTTGTCACTGTCCCCCTAGAAGGCTAAAGAGACAGAAGACAAACAGCTCCTCTCCAGAGGGAGAGCTGACAGCCATGAGTCTGCAGCCACGGCCTTCAGCTTAGCCCCAGTGTCCTCCCCCGCCAAGGTGCTCATCTTTCATCCTTGGGACTCAGGAGTGAGCTGAGGGGAAAGTCATGAAGGCACACAACCAGCCTCAGCTGACACCAGTTTTTAGGTTTCTAATCACATTCTCCTATTTCTCTTCGATATTTTTCCGTAGTCCTACTGTTTTAGGGTCACTAATTCCCCTTCTACCCTTCAGGACTCCCACAGAAGGAAAACAACTGCTGTACAAAGGCAAAGGAGAAACTAAACACCTATTAACATCACAAAAGAATACAAAAATTAATCAGAGAGATGAGGAGGGAAAAGGACTGTAATTTATCTTCTGCTTAACACCTCTTATGTATTACAGCAAATACAGTATTTTAAAAGCAGTATGATTTTCAAGATGATTGCCCCTCATGAACTGTATGTTCCCTTTTAATCCATGAATCATCTAAGCTGTGGTGAATTACTTAAGGCTATCCCAGAAAATGACTGTCCAAGCTGTACCCTACTGGCCAGGCTGTGCCCCAAGGGATGACTCTGTCACTTCTGTCATCAAATAGCACAACTCCTCAGATGACAACTGTTCTGCTGTGTAATGTAACGCTGGGCTGGTCATACAGACCTGTTCTAGACAACACCACCAATTGCCTTTGCACCCACATCCTCAGAAAAAAGAAAAATGATTTGCTCTTACTAACACAAGATGCACAAAAAGCTTTTGATAGTCCACTGATCTGTGTACCTGGAGCTGCTTAGGTTTACACTATGCTGGCATAAAATCAGCACAATTATACTTGAAATAAATACAGGAAAATTTTTATAACAAAATGCTTGAAAGGTCAGCTTGTAGTACACCGCTGTTCAAGAAAACACATTATTAATCAGGATGTTACCACATGCTTTCATTTGAGCATCTTGTTTCATAATTTAGGACACAGATTTTGAATGTAAAAAAAATTACACTGAGTGTTTGTTTCCTACTGACCTTACCATCAGATTTGCTCATTCCAGTTTGAATTAATAAGGCTATTAAATCACTTAGCATGTGTTCTTATGTAAAGACAGCCAGAATCTGCTCCTCCAATCTCAGTGACACTACAGACTTTCTCACAGGCTTTTCTTTGTATAGAAGGTACCTCCCTGTATAAATACATACCTTCTGTACAGAAGGTAGACTCCAGAGAGCAGACATTTACCTGGCCAATAGCATTGTGTTACTATCTCAAGCCAAAGATGGAGAATTTATTGGTTCTGCTGACAGTCACCATAGATTTTCAAACTCCACAAGCCAAGAAATATTCATCTAAGCCATCTTGTGGGTTTTGTGCTGTGCTGGATCTAGACCTGTTTTCTAAATCTTGGACTCTTGCCTCCCCAGTAAAACAACCCAGGGGAAGCCAGCGCAGCACACAAATACAGCTGGGGCTCTGCAGAACCTGTAAGGATTTTTTGCCAGTAGGGAAATCAACATAAAATTTGGAAGCAAATGTGTGTGTGTTAGCATGCATATTAATGTTTGCAATGCAACAATAGTTTAAGAGAAAAATACCATACATTTAAAACAGTTAATTATCAAAACAGTATTAACAGAATGAGAATACTCAGCTGCTGCAAGTTGAGAATCAGGAAAAAAAGACTATTACAAGGAAGAAGATCTCACAACTTTCTCCTGTCTCTGCCACTTCCCACCCAAGCTGCTACTATATGCCCCTACGTGGCCTTGGGCAGCCTGCAAAATTGCCCCTGTACCCTGCTAATACATTAGCAAACAAAAGAAACACCTACTGAAATTCCTCACAAGTTGTTACCTGTTTTATTTGCTACATTATTAATAAGTTTCCACAGAAAGGTGACAACCAGCCTGAGCATAAAGACAGCCATGTAGTATATAGTTACGTGGTCTTTTACAAGGTGGACAGTTTTCCAGTGGATTAACACTGAACCTCACCTTGCTAGTACTACTTTGATAGCAAATATCCTCCACTATTCTTTTTTGCATAGCACTGCTCCCTGGAGATTATAGGAAGGCATGTAAAGTGCTGGTGGAGACAGACCCCACTGTTCTCAAAGGAAGTGTCAATTCTGACGGAAGACCAAGCATGGCTTCACATACCTCAATTTACAAATATTTTTCTTATATTTTATGTAAGGCTGTCCCTACACTTACCAGGAAACACCACAGCACCTGCCCTGCTCCAGATAGAGCTGATGCTGGGTCTTACCAAGGCTCCCATCTGACCAACCCACCTGGGTTTCCTTGCAGGGAGGGGGCTGGTGTGGAGCCAGGACACATGCATGGTGTGGGAACTGAGACACGACCTTGGTCTGGTGGTACAGCAGCAAGCAGACACGCAAAGGGAGAAGATGTACATTTTTGGAGTCAAGGAGCACATATGTAATCAAGCTTATGCAGCTCAACAAGTGAAGACACATCAACAACTGTGCAATTACTAGCTGCGTTAGCACTGCAACTTACACTTAGCTAAAGACACCATGTGCTAGCTTATGAACATGATAACATTTTAAATTAATATATTTACACAGCATTCTGCCACACAGGGTTAGCTACCTTAGCTCAGCCATCTGATAAACTTCAGCAGCCCTGTGATGATCCCGATATTGTGGCTTATCACTGTTGGAAAGGACAGTTGACCAAGACTGTAAGTACTGTCGCTCAGGGCTCAGACTGAGAGCTGAGGAGTTGTGTGATTTCAGTTCAGGATGGAGAAAACCACAAGCCCAGAACCAGAGCCTGAAGTCTATATTCACAAACTACACGTGCCTGGGCTCGTGCCCCAGCAGCAACCCAGCTGGCAGGGAAGGGCCTTAATCCACACTATCAAACGGCCTCCCTCTCCAAAGTGGCCGAGTCTAAATGGTCTGTCATAAATAATCCCAACCTGTGCTAACTCTGTACTCAGGATCTGCTTTGGAGAGTTGGTCTGGACCTAAGCTACATCAGAGACATCAGTGATAGCCTGATGGCACAGGTGATGGAGCCCCAGCACCAGCAGATGATCTCTGACATGGTTCAATCTGTGCAGACACGGCCAAAGACAGCAGAGCAGGAGGCAGAAAGGCAGATACACCTGCAGTTATGGCATTTGTGTATCTCAAAGAAAGTTACTCACACTCAGCAATATACTGTGAGAGACATGAAGCTGCACCTTTGTTTTCCTTTTGTTTCTGTAGTTATGCTGCACCTGTGCTGCCTACTGGCTGATCACAGGAATACAAATTAAAGAGACTCTTGCCCATCTTTGATCAGGTCAGTTCTTCAAACTTGCACAAAAAAGGTAGTATTAGATTTTGTATTTTATTTTTACTGCCCAAGCTATGTGAAATATTTCTGTAAGAGTGAACTTGTGTGTATGCCATGTAGTAGTGAAGTTTTAAACAAAGACAAAAAATAACTGACATTTATCATTAATATCTGTGTTATACCATTAATTAACATTTACCTATGTTAAGCAAGGCTTTCCAAGATACCCTCAGACTTACTGACTGGGTCAATACTACTCTTAAAACTGACAACAAGCTTCACCTGAGCTTCATGTAGATTAAGGTCAAATGACAGAAGACTCAATATATCCCAAGTCAGACAAGTCTTTTTCTACAGAGCTGATTTATGCATTTGTTGTCATTTGATACTGTTTTATTATAAAGCAAACAGTGGGCTTGCCTCTCTGAAATTACCTAGAAAGTTCTATACTCCAAGAGAGACAGTTGAAGCTACAATTATTTACAGACACTGGTAAGTACCTCTTACTTACTCGCCAACCCGCACTGCAGTCAGTGGGACTTTATGTCCAAGCAGTGACGCACAAGATGACATATGCTGTTTGATGACAGCCAAATCAGTAAATCTCTCAAAACATAAAGGATATCTCTTCTCTGGCCACCCTGTTGTGTACAACTTGCAATCAATTTGACTGTTGGCAATCCTTAGCTCTGCAAGAGCATGGTAGCAGTGCTCTCCTTGTTGCACATTTTAAACCAGATATTTCAGCTCAGTATTTTTTTTTTTATGCTCCTATGCCTGAAAAAAATCTTCTGATATCAGAACAAAAAAAAAAAAAAGAAATACAGAACTGGACTTGATCTGATACAATGGGGTCCCTGATGGCTATAGTTTCCCACTTCCTAAGGGTAGATACCACTGTCTCCAAGCCCCTCTCTCCTATTCTCCTGGGATGAGAGAACACTTTTGACATTTCCCTCAACTTTTGAAAGGGAAAAGAAATAAGCAGGCCTGTGATCTACCTGATTTATTTTCCTACTTTGAGAAGCATAAAAAGGAGCTGTTGCTGCCTATTTACTCTTTTTCCTTTAGCCCAGAGAAAATGATCTTTCCAGGGAAGAGCTGTTCCCCCCACTCCTTGGCAGGATAGAGAAGGTGATTCCATTACTCCTTGAGAACCAACAGCAGAAGGGATATTCTCACTTAACTCCACAAGGAGAAAGGGATCAACAAGTGTTTAAAACACTAACAGGCTCTGTGTAAGCAGAGCCAAGTGGGAAGTTTGGGATGCATAAGGATTTTCTTTACAGTTTAGTTGTGCCAATGTAAAAAAGTAGTTATGATTTTTTGGTCAGTTAATGTAGATGAGCATCTTTCACTCCATGCTTTTACCTCAACTACTGCCCAACCAAACCATTGTTCATCCCTTTCTTCTCCTACTTAACGCAGAACATTAAGACCAACTTCTAATTAAAGAATACTCACAGAAAATTGAAATTATAGGCCACAGAAAATGTTTGGGTTCATTTAAAGTACTATTGCATTTTATTTTTTATGGTATGAAAAAACATTTGTAACTTACTGTGTCATACTCAACATTTCTGCAGTGGTCTTCCTTATAGAGACTTTAATAAGGTTAGTGGTAATAACACTGAAAACATCACTTAAAAATTAGTGCGTGACTTTAACTTCTATTACTGTGAAAACCTTGGATTCTTTCTTCCTGAAACTTCACACCAGGACAGCAGAAACACCACATCTAGCTGGCAAAATGCATACCTAAAAACTTCAGAAGCAAAGAGCTTTATTCATCAAAACTGAAATTATACTAATACAATTTTGTTTTCTGAAATTACTTCTGAATATTACCAAACCACACAGTTATGCTTGTTTTCATGACCTGACATAGTACTACTAGCAGAGGACATGGCCTAAATTGGCTTATTGCAAGAAAAGCAAAATACCTTACTTTTCTTCAACTCCCCACTGTGATGATACAAATGATGGAAGACCTCAGGGCCTTATTTTTAAAAGCATGAAGACATTAAGTGTCGGGAAACAAAAAGGCTTTCAGAACATGATACAAAGGCAGGAATTCACTCATCCACTCTGCTCCTCCTCTTCACTGGGGTGAGCAAGAATGTCCCCTGTACGGCGATCTGAGGTTGCTCACTGGGTAAGGCATGGGTGATAGTCCTGTGATTAAAACTGTGTGCAAATAGATAATAATCCTCCTCCTCCTCCAATACTGAATTTTGAGTCTGAGAAATCTTTTCACTGGAAACCTATTATTTCTCAATGTGATGAGAACAGGATCTGTTCCTGCAGTGGAAATAGCAACCCCTCCCAGTTTCTTAGCTATGGTCAGGGCAGCACTTTGAAAGCATGACCTCCTTAACTTTGACATGTAGTTTTGCAGAGAGGTCACCTCAGATAATACTTTTAGCAAGACAAATGCGCCACACCTTTATAATAACAAATTAGATGTGAATTGTAAATTTGGCACAAAATCCTGTATTCTGTGAACAAAATTACATTAAGATAGATAAAACAGCCAGGAAAAGTAGAAAAGAAAATTATAACTCTGGCGAGGGAGTGCTCTTCAAGTCAGTTCTTAAATAAATATTTTTATCATTTTTTTTCTTGAAATTCTCCCATGAGGTTTCTCAAAAAATAACAAAACAAAACACAAAACAAAAAAAACCACCAAAAACCAACAACCAAACAAAAAACAAACAAAAACACAACACACCACGCAAGAACACAACCATGAGAGCAAAAACTCAACTCGGCAAGAAGGAATCATGCACAGTTCTCAAATATTTTTACAGATTCTCCAGTTGCTAAAACCTATTGTTGTTTTTTTAAGGCTATGACTGCTCCCACATTCCTCTCTCAGAATCTACTAAAGCTGTGCTGTTGGCAAGTATTGCTACATTACTTCTAAATGACATTTAGTCCTTTTGCTCTTGGTACTCATGAACTGGATTTCAAAATTAAAGGGAACTGCCCTCAGAGATTGCAGAAACAATGGAGACCAAAACCAAAAAAGTTCAAACATTTGCATTCCGTCTCAAGATAAATTCCAAAATCCAAAGGAATTTTATCACCAATTTGCTGTTCTCAACAAATATTTAATAATGAAAGTTCCAGCTTTCCAGACTGCAGAATATTTGTTCTTGATATCCACAGATTGTTTATTTTAATTCAGATTCAGATGCTAATATATGAGCATTGGTTTTTTCTGATATAGTGACAGCCAAATCAGTATTTTTTTCCTCTTGGAGCACATACGATAATTTGAGAAAGATGGAGTACTGAATCTTCACCACCTGCCCCCTAGTTGCAATGTTTGCTACACCAGTGAGTATTACAGTCATGTTGTGACTAAAACAGCAATTCAGTCCTCAGCTTTGTTAAGCCTGACAGTGAATACTCTTACTTCAAGATGCAAAATCAACCATATATCTACAGAGCTATAAAGTGAAAATTCCAGAGGAGAGAATGAAGATTTAGCTGGTCTGTACACTAAGCACTCTGGCTGGGGTCCATTTTAGCAGATCTTTTGGGAATGCCTCACCTGATCCACGAGACAATGACACTGGCTGGGGAAGGAGCCTCAGCACCAAAAACTGTCCTCCAGCAGGGAGGGACCCCTTCAACACAAGGACCCCCCTCTAAACTCCACACTAGAGTCCCCTTCCACAGGGTTCACCAGGGGAGCATCCACAGCACAGCGCCGTGCAGAGACATCCAGCACGTGTCAGGTGCGTTTAGCAAAGAGTCGCCCATCTTAATCTCAGAGTTAACACACAGCATTTGACAGCTCTGTGCCATTACTGCTTTCTGAAGACTATCCTGCTTTCATGAAGAGCACAGGGAAAAGATTAGTACTGTTGATGAAAATTCACCCTCCTAAGGCCTGGAATACGGTTTAGTGTGCCATGGTGTGATACACTGGATCTGGCAGCCACCCCAGGCCAAAGTGCAGGATTTCTTTTGAAAATCCTCCAATCTTATTAATTTTTCCATAGGAATGAAGTAGAGATAACAACACTGTTTTGACTGCTAATGCTTCATGTGAAAATAAGCTCCTAATGACTTCAGACTGAAGGCAAATCTGGCAGTCAGCAAAACATTTAAGTACATGCTTAGATTAAGAAGTTTTGCTATCTATTGTGTGCAACTATTCTCTTGAATCATAGATGTAGGCTGGGTTTTGTACAGATGATCTTGAGCTATTTAGCAACTCGGATCCCACCCATCCCTGCTTCCTAGAAGAGAATGCTTTGACCTAAAGAGGTGCTCGCTCTTTCTGTCGACTACAGTGAGGTACGAGACAATTGCCTTATATGTTTAACGGGTACATGAAAAAGCTCATGCTCAAAAAATCCTACCCATAATGGCTTACCAGCAATGCAGTGAGACAAATCTGTCACCACTATATTCGTTACATGAACTCCAGGACTATGAGCAAAACCCAGGCCAAGCACTAATGTTATTGTGAGTAATTTTGCTTTGTAACACCAAGGTAAACAAAATAAATCTTACAGTTTCCTTTTCCAGCTACACCCCATCCAATACATCCTGGTTTTATCAGCTTCAGCTAGGAGGTAAAATATTTTCAACTTTTTGACATACTCACTTTAACATGCCTGGTTGTAGGAAGAAACTCATTCACTATTGAGTTACATCAGTGTCAAGCAGCTCCCAGTGATGTAAAACCAGAGCCCTGCAAAGTGGACCTGACCCACTGGGTCTTCAGACAGAGAAGATTCATTTCAAAGCAAGTTCAGAAGCTAAAACCACATTGACTATATGGTTTCAAGTGCCTGTTCTGGTTTATCAGTGCAGAAAGTTCTTCTGAACATGGAAGTTAATGCAGTATATTAAATTCTGGTTTTGCTGTACTCTAAAACAGAGGAATCCACCTAAAAATGGGAGATGTTCACGCATTGGTATTCAGGCAACTCCACAATCATAAAAGCCCATGATATAATTTAAATTAAAGGGGGAGTAAGGGGAGAGAAAAACAAACAAACAAAAAAACTTGTCTAGTTTTAGGGAGTAATTTTTGCCTGTACCTAATCAGAAAGTTCAGAAATGTTGAATATTTGGAAAAGGTTATCTGCATAAGAGAAAATTTGATCATTATATTAGGAAAAGAGAATCACAGATTTTTTGAAACTATGATATCTGGGGTTTTTTTCCTGCTTTACTGTTTCAGCTAGTACAAAAATATTTCTCATTCCTCTAAGACCAGATGGCTTTAGGTTTTAACCTTGTGGACTGCAGCAGCAAAGTTGGAACAGAACTGGAAACATGGAGATTTTCATACTCATTGGTTTTAAAATGTAGTTTCAGCCTAAATCAGGTCCAGAGCAAAACTTTCAAAATGCATTACAGCAGGAACTTCTGGGCTAGGAAAAAAGATGGAAAAAAAACATTTACCAGAATGCCTCCATCTGCCTTAGTTTCACTTAGCAAATTCAGGACTTCACAAAACTTGTGATTTTGGGACAGCATCTCCATGTAGGCAATTTTAGACCAGAATCTTCAGGGCTTTCAGACTTTCGCTTCACCTGAAAGACAACCTAGTCGACTCTGTGGTTTTAAGATCGGCATATTTGATTCACCATAAATTACATAAACTGTACTGCTGCATGCTGCTCAGCACATAAAAGATATTGAAAACCACCTCCAGAAAATGATGAGTGACTCAAAGTGTAAAAGCACAAAAAGTCTATCAACACAAAGCTTGGCTTTGTCATCTGTTCCTAGGAAAGGTAATACGCTAAGCTGACATGCCTATGGGTTATTGTTGTCTTCTTCTTTTCCTTGGAAGAAGGAATGCCTTCTTAGGAAGCTACTAACACCTTTGGAATAGCACCAGAGCCGGATGAGACTCCAGGTATCTCATTTCAATTTTCCTTTGCTTTTCTCTGTATACGCAATCCTCAAAATCTCCATCACTGACAGAGTGGCATAGATACCAACTGCCTGTGAATATGTATACAGAGGCATGTTACACCGCTCTAGCACTTACTTTTGTTACACCACCACCCAAATGCCAAGCATTTAAAAGTGCTGCATCATGGTACCTGGAAAGCAAAACACTCAAGTACCCTCATGGGGACATAAGTTAGGAGGAAGCAACAGAAACTCTTCCTTGCATGGTCCATAGCTGGAATACAAACACAAGGGAGGACAACTTATGAGGCAATACTCTGTCTGGACACATATGGCATTGTACTGTGGTGTACAGACAATTTTCCCTTAAATATCCCACATGAATAAGTATTTTGCACATTTCTTCTGTTAGGCTTCTATTATCTTCCCACTTGGGGAAGGGTTATATAATAAAAGAATGCACTCTATATTCTGGAGAATATAATAGTGTTCTTTTGCAGTTCGAAAAGATGCAGACCATCAAATCACAGGAAGAACAAACTTTGGTCCAAGAGCTTTTATTATACGGTCTAGATAGCATAACAGGGCCATCCCTGAGAACCTCTATGTGCCACTACAGTATACATGTTGAAAACAAAGCAGATGGCTTTCTCGATCTGTACATTCATCCCATGGCTTCAATAGGAGCTGGCCATATCATCACCTAACATTACCAGCCATCCAAGTGGAAATGATGAAAAATCTTTTTCTTTTTTTCTCCTCATCCCTTTGCTATTACAGACAGTTTGTGTTAGTTAAAACAATACATATCTCTCTGTGCAGCCACACTGTTGTCAGGTTGGAATTCATTTATGTCAGTTT
This sequence comes from Nesoenas mayeri, assembly GCF_963082525.1. Lineage (NCBI taxonomy): Eukaryota > Metazoa > Chordata > Aves > Columbiformes > Columbidae > Nesoenas > Nesoenas mayeri. Next base: position 103,024,007 of record NC_137541.1, read on the forward strand.
AGCTTCTGTCAGAGCAGAGCAAAAGATCAAACTTTAAACAAATTTGTAATTAAACCAAGCAGATGACTGCCAGATGAGATCTATCATATCAATACAGTTTGTCCTGTCAAAGCTTCATGAAGTTACATTGAATTTCAGAGGAAGAAACTTATATTAAAAAAGTGTACAATGCTGTACAAAGGGAAGACTACAATTTGTAGGACCTTGCATCCTGCAGGAAAATATAAACATACTAACATCACGACCTTTGAAACAGAGTTAATAACATGCCCTTTTATCTTTAAAAAGAAACCAAGCATGCAATATAGTACGTGCTCTCAGAATTACGATGCGATTCAGAAAGCAGGAAGATTATAGCAGCTTCTTCTAACAGTGCAACAAGCTTCCGCATTTTTTAGCTCATTGCTTTTCTCCGCATTTTATACTTAAATCTCACTAAGGCTGTTTTACTTGAGAAAAAGCCGCAAATCTCATTCTTTCTGTATCTTAGAACTCTTATCAGCACTGGAAAAGAGACAAAACACAAACCCCATAACCACCACATGAGAAGTCTTTGTAAGGCTGGTTTTAATTTCATTCTTTTCCTTCTCTTTTGGGATTAAAGAGACCAGGAAATCAGGAAAAAAAAAAAAAAAAAAAAAAGCTGAAGTATTTTAGGCATTTTCACTTGCTTTCAAAAATCAATCCATCTCCTGTAGTCAGCGGTGCATGCCTCCATTAACCCTCCCTCTCAGTGAGCACTCTAACTGGAAAAACAAAAGGATGTAACTAGCAGAGAATAAAAATACTTAAAAAAAAAAAAAAGAGGTAAAAAAAAAGCGAGCTTTTGTTGAGCTTACGATTTAAAATATGAGCTGGAGGTGTTACACTTTGTACCCAAAATAGCACAGTGATCAAGCAGAATAAACATGCTGTACCAAAAAATGGTCATATTGTGGTTTGAAAAGATATGGTATACCAAATTATAAATAATATCTCGTAACTTCACAAAAAAGTACTTAAAATAGAGACATATCTAATATACACCATGAACTTGTATTGTGACTGAACTGAACTTCAAACACAAAGTATCCTGTGCTTCTAGTAAAAACATAGAGAATTAAATCTCCATTAACTGTTTCTAGTTTTGTTTTCACAAATGATCCGAGACCACAAGGCCATACCTTACTCCTTCCCTTACTAATGAGATAAGAAAGAATAAGGGGGTTTTTTGGAGTGAACTGAGAACTTAATAAAAATATTTTATTAAAATCACTGGCTTCACTCACTCTGCGTCACAAAAGTCTAAACCATTTATGCTCCCGTTAAAAGGCACATTCACACAGGGAGGTATTAGTTATAACATCCTTAAATTAAATTTGACAGGCTTATACCATAAAAGTTACCTCTTTTAAGGGCACAGTGCCAGATCATATGCTACGCCAGCGTACAGACATACCTGAGGGAAAGGTGAGAGAGAGGTATTTGCTACCAATGCAGGTAGCACTGTTACTGAGCTGGCATGCTGGGGAAGGATTTACACCACACTTGTCAGAATTCACTTTGTCAAAAGAGTCAGGAAAGGAAAGAAAGACACTTCAATTCTTTCAGAAAAAAAAAAAAAAAAAAATCTGGTGCCCAGACTGACTCAGGGAAGCCACCAGGATGCTGCATGTCAGCCCGCTTTGACAGCAAATGCACCACCAGAGCTCCTTCCCAGAAACGCAACTGAGCTGGTGATGGCAAAGCAGCAATTTGGCCACCAGCAGCGAGCACTGCCCTCCTAGACATCCCCAAAACAGGTCCCAGAGCCTGGACTGGGGACTGCCCAGGCACACAGTTGCCAGCTCCACTGCTGGCAGGGGCTGTGCTCCCTGGGCACCCACCCACATCTCCACTGTGCTATGGAAATGTCTGTCGGGACTGAGACTTGCAGAGACTGTACTGAGTTCCTGAAAGATCTCTCTACGCTTTCATTTTGCTTCATTCAAGAGGAACAAAAACACTGAGAAGTGAGCAGAGTTCCCCTGAACTAGCTTGTCTCCATGACAAATGTGTTGCAGAGGCAATGCTGTCAGTGGCATCAATATGAGATATGTATATTGCCTGCCTTTAGGTCTAAACACTGGGCCTTGGCCCTCTTCAGCATCACTGATAAAACCCTCCTCTCCAAGGCATAATTTTTTCTGTCCTCATCTCCTTTATGCCTGATGCTAGGCCTACTAGAGATTAGCTCTTCTTAGCTTAATGGTCAAGGCAGCATCTACTAAAGCCGACAAAAAGTCAGAATTCTACTGTCAAACCAACTTATCTGTTCATCAGAAATATTCTGTATTTTTAGAAAGCATGGCCAAAAATACCCCCCTAATTTTACTCTTTTTTTCTGTTTTAAAAACCAAATAAATTTAAGAATAACAATAAGCAACTAGAAAGAGAAAAACAAACAAACAAACAAAAACAAACCAAAACAAAACCAAACCCAAAACACTTCAGTTGACTCCAAATCAACCAATCGTTTGCTTTGTAAATCAAGGCAAACCCCAACCTTTATATTATATACCAAGATTTTTCTTCTGCATATTGCAAATGTCCTTCTGCATGAATGCATCCACCAGAAAAAGAGTAAACAGAATTGAACATTTCAAAGTAACTGTATGGTAAGTGCTGCTGTTTAGAAATAAAATATTTTATTCACCACACTGGACATTGTACAGAGCCCTGTTATTAGACAACTCTTAAATGTCCACTCCAGCTATAGGAAGCTACACACAGCTGGTCTCAAAGTGCCACAGAGAAGAAACATGGAGAACTGGAAAGGAGCTGTTGGATCTGGGGATCATGCTGAGGATCACACACATCCCTCCATCTGCAACTCCACCATGCAGGAGTGCTCCATTAATTAGCATGTTACCAACAGAATAGTTTTAACCTCTACTCACCTCTCTTCTATTGGTCCTGTATTTGACCCTAGACCTCAAAGAACAGCTTACAGAAATGAACGTCTGCACGCAAAACACAGGAGACACAGTTCACATGAGGAAAAATGCAACCACAATGGGGGAAGCAAAGTCTCCTTTCCTCAAGAGATCACCCAGGCTTCCCCTGTGCACTGTTCAAAGCCACTGTGAGGTAGTCAAGCTACCTCAAATTGACTTCATCTGTCTACATGGCCTGGTACAACACTATGCTGAGTTGCCCACTCAAGTCCTCCAAGAAGAGCAACACTGCCAGCTCAACGTTTGGTCTCTCGTGGAGTAGAGCAGCCCTGGAGCAGCACAGTGCAGCCTTCCCTCTGTTGGGAAGGAGCACACGGGGCAGCCCCAAGGGGCAGTGACCAGGGAATGCCGACTTCATGGAGAACAAGTTCAGTTCCATGAAGTGCAGGAAACTGAGCAAAGCAGGGGAAAAAAAAAGTAAAAGAAGGAAAAGATAAAGGAAGACAATTTAAAAAGGAAGGGAAAAGTATAAGGGAAAAAAAGTATTGAATAGACAAAACTTTGAGTACTAATTAAAAAGTTACTAACCCTTAAGCACAAGTAGAAGCAAGAACACCAAATTCAAGTGGAAAATGTTCAGCTTAATTCATTCTTAAAGGCAATTCGCAAATTGAGATCAACCTAATTGTCTTCATTTGCTACTGAGAACCAAAGTGAGACTTTTAGAGAAATAAGAACAAGGAACTGGCATAAGAAAAAGGAAGACATAAAACCAGTGAATTTGAATAAGACTAGAAAAAAGACTAAGGCAACAATCATCTGCATATAGGCCAGTGAACCTGAAGGGCAATCAAAATCTCACATATCAACATTTTGAGGGATCACTGCATCTCCTTACCTGTTGGCTCAGTAGGAGAAGATTTCCAAGGCCACAAAGGGCAATTCAGAGCCACGGCCAACTAGGAAGCATTAGGTTCATTAACTGCTTGCAAGTACAAGAAATACATCTCTCTCAGTCTACATTTCTGAAAACCTGTCCCCTAAGGTGGAGATTTCCTTAAAGCAAATCAGCTATCAGTTAGATGCCTGTATGTCACCACCTTGCAATGATTTATAGCTGCTGTTCATGATTTCCGAAACATCCATTTTTATGATTACCCTGACAAAAGACATGAAGTGGAAACTTAAGAGAATGGGGAGAGCAAACAATCTTTTTCCTTCACACATAGTCTACTTCTATAGAAATGCAGCCCACTATTCTAATGCCACTTGTTCCAGAAGTCCTCCCCCCATGTATTTACCATTTTTCACAGAATCACAGAACGTTAGGGATTGGAAGGGACCTCAAAAGATCAGCTAGTCCAATCTCCCCGCCAGAGCAGGAACACCTAGATGAGGTTACACAGGAAAGTGTCCAGGTGGGTTTTGAATATCTCCAGAGTAGGAGGCTCCACAACCCCCCTAGGCAGGCTGTTCCAATGTTCAACTTTGAAAGCAGTATTTTCCACTTCAGAAGCCCCTGCCTCACACAGAATGATTCCCTTACTTTCTAACACATGTAACTGAGGAAAAATAAAAGACGAGCTCAACTTACCCTCTTAACAATGTACCCTCTTAGCTTCACGTTCCTTTCTCAGGTAGAAAATTACACACTTGGATTTAAGTCCTATTCCCTCACCTCTACCTTTGCTCTACAGCCTTTCACAGAGGGAGGAAACATACAGGCTTAACACATTTGCATGGAACCGACAACTTGAGGAAGTTAAGAAAATCACCTGCATCTTGCTGAGCTCCTTCTTCTTCCTGCAGCTACTGACTTACTGCTGGAGAAAAAGGTAACCTCTATAAATACACAACATATTTGGCATAGGGCACTGCTGGAAATCAAGGCAGAGATAAGCTATGCCTGAAAAGACCTTGTTTTCTTTAGCCACAGCCAATTGGCTTCTGCAGGAGACTGTTAACTGGAATAAATCCTCTAAGAGACTGGAAGGGACAGACTGGACAAAAAAGCACAGAGGAGACAAAATGGCAAGAAAAAATTAGGGGAGCTTCCAGCAGATTGCAGGGGGTATCACACTAGCAACCTGCAAGCTGAGAGAAGATGGAGGAGTTTCCTCAGATACAGAATCAAGGCAGGCAGAGACAGTGAGAAGTACCAAATATCCCACTAGAAACAAGAGAAAAATGTAGATGAAACTTTGGGGAAAGAAAAGGGACACATGTGAAGCAAAGAATAAAAGAGAGATGGAGAGCTTACAAAAAGAAGATAAAAATAAAATCAGTGTGAGACCATATGAAATTAATAAAAATTCATCTAGAAAGCAGAACAGCTATGATTTCCCCTAAGGGATTAATATCTCTGTTTCTCTTGATACAAGTTCACATGCAAGGACTATTTATTATTGTTGCCTAAAAATTCCAGCAAAGTATTCTCAAGTCTAAAGCAACCATGGGAATTTTCTCTTCTTGACAGCTAAAAATCAACCAAATTGGTACGTTTCAGATATCATAACATGATGAAAAAGAACAGCATGAAGTGGCTCAGGTATTTTTTTTCCATCACTTCTACCATCAAAGCCGTGTCAAGTGACTGAAAAACATTCTCTGAAAAACAACAGAGTTTTGTTGGGCCCCACAGGGATTTCCAGCAACTCAGAGATGTTTATGGAATGCAGCTACCCTGGGAGGCTTCATCTCTTCACCGAGAAGGAGCAAAGGGATACCATCAGATACTAGCTGTCCATAGATTGTTACCTGCAATAAGATCAATCAGAAATTTATCTCCCAAGTGAAATACCATGCCATTAACTTAATGAATCTGCACGTCATCCTGTGTTAAAAGAGTCAAAAATTTCTACAGAAAACCTAGGGCTTGAAGTCCACTTATATCCCTGTAAATGAAGTCCCTGATTAATGAAGGGAGAGGAATGATTTTGAAGGCTTCTAAGGAACGAATCACTCCCCTGCAGCTGAGAAAGAGAGTGGGCCAGAGTTCCAGCAAACACTAAGAGCCCAACTGGAATGTTCTGCTTTGAAAGAAGCAATTAATAGACCTTGACTGCAAGGTCAGCCACCCTCCTGGTTCCTCCTGTTGTATGGGGCCCCCTTCCAAACCTTCCCCAACCACTTAGGCAGCCCAGAAGTCAGCGATGGCCCACATAAATGCAACATCTCTATGAAGAGAACCATTGGTAACGTCAGGAACATGGAGATTTCTAGACACAGGCTCTTATTTCACATGACTCAGTCTTTTAATTTTATGTCTGTGCAATGAGTGCTATTTCAGGCCCAGTCAAGCTTTTCCTTAAGTCAATGGATATGCACATACCATGACCAAAAAGCATGCCTACTATTATTATCAGAATGCATTTTCTCTCACATCTACTTATGCAAAGCAACAACTCAGATCAAGTTAAGTTTGGCAGCAGGGAAAAACAATTTTAGCGGTAAAGACTAAATGGAGTGAGCAAAGAGATCAGAAACGTGAAGAGCAAGGATGGAGTGGGCAACTCACACCTATGGGTAGAATTCTCTCAGCCCTGGTGAATACCAAGGGGTGCAGATCAAGCTCCCCTTAAACATGTTTTGCAGAGATAGATAAGGTATTTGTTCCTTTCCTAAGCAAGCCAGAATGGACTCAGCTACTTAAAGGGTGTCTTCCTTTATCCTTCCACAGATGCTCAGGCACTGATGGCACTCGAGCACTCACACAAAATAAAATGAGAGAGAAGACTTCCAGAGAAGAAATGGGGAAGGAGGAAAGTGAATTGACATTACAACCCACAAACAGAGGGAGACAGGTAAATTAATATCTTTGTTCCTCCTCAGTGCAGGGCAAGATATGTCTACTAAGACTCCCACTTGGTTATCAAATTTTGCCTCTTCTGATCTGTAATAGATGTGTTCTGTGCTTCACCGAGCTCTCCTAATAAACACACACCTCTCTCACTAGAATACAGATAAATTACCTCAGTAATGTTTCTGGCTTGGTCCAATATACTAATCTATTATGATAACAGAAATCTACATATCACTGTCATCTTCAAAGCACTGCACAAACACTAATTAACTAATCAATGAACACCACACCAGAGAGTGTTAACGTAGGATTAATAAGCTGATAGGTGCGTAAGCAGCTAATGTTTATGGTGAGCGTTTAATTTACGTGCCTGATTTCATCCTCCAGGAAAGGTTGCTCCCTTAAGGCAGGTTGTCCTTCTGCCTGCAAGGGAAGGGTGAGAACTGGGAAGCAGCGTCTGACTCGGTGCCAGACCCCACCTGACAGTGGAAAAAGACGCTTCAGAAAAGCCTGGAATGTTCCCAAAACCTCCCCACCTCCTGAGCCAAGCAAAGAGAGAGGGAAAACTTTACAACTTAGGCGGGATAACGCTGGAGGTGGCTGACATTTCATGGAATAGCATGCTAAATTAGAAAAACAAACCTTGGTACACAAAGCAGGTTTGAGGCAACTCTGTGATGGTGGCACTTAAGATTTATTCTGCACCAGAGCACCTCGCAAGTGCCCAGAGGAAGAGTGGAGACCAGCAGGAGTGCACCCAAGTGTTCCCCTCCCAAGCCATTCACCATTCTGCGTGTTCAGGCTCTCAGGGCTGAGGAGGTCCATTAGCACCTTAGCCAACATGCCAGATTTTTATTATTTTCCAAATCTGATAATCTGTCTGATAGATCTTGAAAGATAACACATACAGGCATTGCAACAGTATATCTCTATGAGTAAACAGCTTCTGCTATTACATTCCTGTGAACACATCTACAGAATGAGATGGATAATCAACAAATGACCAAAGTCTTAAACCATGCTGAGACCACATTAACAAGCTTCTAGATTGACAACATGCATATAAAATCAAGGTTTTCTTCATAATACCATTAACTGACAGTTTTCCAGTTCAGCAGTCTCCAACCTGCCACAGCCATTTTCTGTTCCCACCCACAACTTGCCTGCGTATTTCTGAGGTTCAGTCTGAACAAATGGGCCACTTCACTGCCAGGCAGCTCTTTTGTAACAGCAAGGCAATTGCATGGGATGATTAGCCATAAAATCTTAGTCAGTGAAAGCTCCTGCAGACTTAATTACCAAGAAAAAAAGAAAAACTCAAAACCCACCAGCTTCTGCTCTGAATTGATCTCCTATATAACATACCCATTAGCAGAGTCTAACCATCAACAAATGGTACAGTTTAGTTCAGTCTACAGGTAAGTTTAAAGAAGTTAAGTAGGATGGCCATCACCACAAGGGATATGCTTTTACCCTTCAGAAAAAAACAATGACAACTACATAGACCCAGGCATCTTGCTACGACAACATCCCCCCAGTTGCTTTCATTCCCACGTGAAGGTGCTCTGTGTTGTATGTGCTGGGAAGAGACAGCAAGTCTTTGATCACCATATCTCCTAGTTTTCCTTCCTCCAGCCCAGGAAGACAGTCGCTTGCTAAGAGAACCTACACTCTCAAAAATGCAACTTTCTAGCTTCAGAAAGGGGACAGCCTTGAATTAGCTTTCACCCACACTTCTGAGGAGAGAAACCTCATTGCACACAGCAATGCTCCCCATTACTTCTGCAGAAAGGCCAACACCCTGGCAGCAGAGAAGCCCTCAAAAGCCGAGAGCCAACGTGCTCTCTCACAGACCAGCTTGATTTTCAAATCAATTATGTGAGTCTACAACAACGTTATGAAGTAAAAATAATTATTTCTGAAAAAATAAATATTTTGACAATGTGTCAGAATTTGGCATTGCTAATGCAGATGGTCTGTGGGAAATACATCTAGAAATGGGTGAAAAAATTGCAGCTGTTTTTCCATATCTTGTGGTAGGAGCTTTGCACTTAAAAATTTAGGTGGCAGAAGCTGGGTTTGTTGATCAGCGAGCTTTAAATGTACAGTTGTTGATGGCCCTCTCCTTATCTTGGTCTGTCTGGTTTTGCTAATAGAATTCCCAGCGAGTGAGAATAAACACAAGATTCTCCTAGCAGAGATGTTATATATTCAAAAAAATCAATAGCTAGACAGATATGTAACCACCTAGGCAGCATACATGGCAGTGAGAGCTATGGAAATTTTTTCACTCCAACTTCACAAGCACACAGGGCAGACATCTCCCCACCGCAGCACAGGCAAGGTGACAGTGAGAAACCCACTGCTCAGCCACGACACATGGGGAACAGCAGGAAGGTAAACAGGATGGAAGGCTTGTCAGACCCATAAATGTAAATGAGCACTGCTATAAAGAAGTAACAGCCCCTACACAAGTGCTGTTGTTACATTAAATGCTAAATACACCTTGTAAAACTGCATGTAGTGATCAATTATTGCTGGCAATGTAGATCATATAAATACTTAGAAACGAAGGCCAGGCCTCACTGAAAACTCTCCAAATGTCTTTGGGTTAAGAAATATTGCAGCCCTTTGTGCTGCAAGGCCAGACTCGCATTTAACACTCCGGGATATCATATATCAAAGAGAGCTTGTTCCTCTAAAGAGGTGAATGCCTTTCTTAGAAAGCTACCAGAACTTCTTTCCATCTTTTTTGGCGGTCTCACATCACCAAAAGTTATCATACACAGACATTAGGCAACAGAGATAACACTCCATAACTCTTCATACACCGGACCGAGTCCTGGATAACAGGACCTACAGCATCTGGTCCACAAAGGGCTGGAGCTGTCAAAAGTTTCACTCTCAGGCTATGACCACAGCTGATTCAACAAATTCAAAACCAACTCCTTTTAGCAGAGCATCAAATATTCAATAGCACAAATCAACATATCTCAATCACCCCTTATCTGCAGCTAACTCTTTAACTACACTCTTACGTAAGGCTACAGCTTACTCATTGACTTGTCAGGTTTCACACACTACAGAGGAGCTTCCTCCAGAGGCTCTGGTGATACAGCCCTGTGCTCCGGCATCCCACGCAGCATTCCCACATACCAGGCACTACCCAGGCATCTCTGTTGGGAGCCCCCGCACCAGAGGGTGGCTACAGCTCAACCCCAGTGCTGCCAAGGGGGTGTTGCTTCATGGGATGTGATCAAGGCATGCTCAAAGGAGTTCTTGGGGAGGGTATGTCCTCCTCGCCACAGTCTCACAGCATGACCTCTCTGTTAGCCACAAGATAAGGAGCCTACTGCATGAAGTCTCACTCCTTAGGTAAGGGTTTAGGAAGAGGTCATACTCACCAGCATCTGCCTGACAGAAGCCACTGGCAGGGTCTGCAGAGCACGCCCTACATGTCTCCCTGAGCCTTCCCAGCCTGTTGGTGTTTGCACTGACACCTCCAGCATCGCTCCCATGACCGCGCGCTCAGCTCCCTCCCTCTCCTGCCTGCTGAGGTTTTAGCATCTTTGATGTTAGGCTCAGCCTTGGAACAGGGTAGCCTGCATGGAGACAGCCAGGAGACACCTCTCCCAGTTGCTGCTGTTACATTCACTGCTGTGGAGCTGGCTCCTACAGCCTGCACATACTCTCACTGCTTTTACTTTTTTCGGTTGCTTTTTTGTTGTTTTAGAATGTAACAACTTTTTTTACCCTTCAATTTAAATCTGTGCATTTAAGGATGCATTAAAACTAATTTACAGCACAGAAATTCAGTCATGCCTACAGTTATATGCATTTCCCCAGAGGAATTGCATGAACTTGACAACGGAGTAAACCAGTACAAACTAAATCATGTTTTCCTTCTACCTTACAAAATGGAGTGGTGCCTCAAGCAACCTCATGCACCTACCTTACAGAAAGACAAGTGCTCATGCACTTCAAAACATTCAAGAAAAAAAGCTATCCTATCATGAGCTGGATCACAGCCAGGACAGCTTTCCTTTCAAAGGAATAATTTTTCCCACCAAATTTAAAGCTTATGGGCACTTTTGTATATGGAGCTTCTTATCATTACAGCTGAGCACCTGCTTTCATTGAATAACCATAGAGAACCATTCACTGGAAAACACGGACCATAACCTACTGTGTCTAATTTCCCAAATGACAGTATTCTTCCTTCGATAATGTTGAAAACAAGAGTGATACTTTTTGACAATAAATTATTATCATTAGCCATACAAACTGAGATTCAGTTCAATTCCTTTGGTCTGTAATTCCATCAGTACAAAGGCAGAAAAATCTTTGGTTTAGTACTACTTTGAAAATACTTCATAGTAGCTATTTTTAACCATTTAGTAGGAATTCACTTTTAAGACAACTGCAAATAACTTCTTGTCTGATCTGGAGAAAAAAAAATAAAAATAAAAACGTTTTCTAAAACAAAATGCATATGTAATATCCATGCCAAAAAGGTTTTTAACTAGCACTACCTTAGGTCACTAAATTAACTTCTATTAGACCTATCTGAAGATCCTTATATCTGATGATATTATATATTTTGTCTCAACCTTCTATTTTTACTGATGCCAGTGATGACTGATTAGTCTGATGAACTGCAAGTAATTTCCTTTTGCTTTCAAATTATACCAACATTTCTCTAGATGAGAAACTTCAGTTTGCTTAAAGAAAAGTCTGAAGTGGTTGGCCAAATGAGACACTGTAATACTCTAATCACTCAGTAAATCTCAAAGCAGAGTTGTTCAGACCATTTACAAATGTGTGCTGCATGCCAACAGCTGCCATCAGCATTAGCATGTTCCAACCAAGCACCCAGGAGTCAGAAGCCCAATAATTGTACAAGAAAGAAGCAGCATACTCAATTTTGGAAAAAAAAAATAAAAATAATTTAAAAAAAAAAAATCTACAGTCTCCCATGTCAGAGCATAATCCACAGTATTAAGTGGAAGGCTTATCTGAAGCTAAGGAGAGATACCATTACCTTCAAAGGTATGAGAGGTTCACATACAGTGTTTGTAATCACTCCCTGACCAATGCATTGCTTCAACAAATTTCTGCCTATTTCAAAACAATATAAGAAAAAAAAAAGTTAGCACTTTGTGTTTCATATAGTTCTTCATGTCACAGGCGTCCTTGTCTGTTTCCTAGGAAATTAAGTGTCTTCCTTTCACCTACACAGTAACAATTCAACAGCGCTGTAAGATTTCCATTTTGTGTGACTTAAAGAGCAGAAACAACGCACATCAATCAAGTACAAGAAGTTTTGCTGGTGTTCCTCTACTAATGCACTGCTAGTTGGCATTCATAGGATGCTGGACGAGGGCAGTCAGATGCAGTGGAAGAGATGAGAGCCAGCCTGGAAGAAGTCTGGACAGAACTGAAGAAAAATAACCCTGTGCAGCTCAATCAATGACTTTGACATGAAAACAAGTCAGGAGACAGGCAGCAGCTGCAATAGCACAGAGAATCAAGAGTATAACATGCTGCATAAGGTGAGAGAAGTGAAATCAGGTTTGTGTTACTAAGTAAAGGATGGTGAGATGTAAAGGAGAATCTTACAGCAGGGTGACCCAGAGGGAGTCTGAAGGAGTGAGCGTAAAAGGGATTCGGAGATGGGGATGTGTCACCAGGACAAGTGGAAAAGTTAGAGAAATAAAAAATGTGAGCCATCTCAACATCTGGGGAAGGACATAGGAGAAGAGGGTTATAGGAGGAAGGGAAGGGCAGGACTCTACAGGGAGGAAAACATTCATGTCACAGATTTCAAACTTTGCAATTTTTTCTTGAAGTAAAAAATGGGCACAAGCACACCAGTATCTAAAAAGACAGCTTTCTGCCTGTCTTCCCTTTATTTCAAATATTTCAGTTCTGTCTCTTATCTTTCATGAATCCACAAAATGGCTTACTGAGTGGCAAGAAGGTAGTAACTAGTCCTCTACTGAGTTTAAAAATGCCTAAAATTGGTAGCAAATATTTATTACTTTCTCATCTGTGCAAAAAAATGTGCATGCTTCACGCACCACTTCTCAGCAACTCAAGAACAGTGAACTTCTTCCAGTTAAATACCTCAGTGTCATTCACTTGAAAGACTGTTCTTAGCTCAGTGGTAATTTTATTAAGTGCATAGTACAAAATCGTCATTAATGGTATTGAAGATAACTTAAAAAAATACAACTGCAAAACGAAACACAGGATTTAAACCTGCAAAACTAGGAGCTCTGGTTATGAGCTGTTAATACTCAAAATATTAGCAAGGACATCTGTAACATAAATCTTGCATCTAAATAACTATGTAAACACATCTGGTTCATGAAAACAGGAACTTAGTAGTGGTATAAAAGTTGTGTAACCTTCAGATTCCATAATTGTTCATATTTATATTATAGATATGATTAATTATTTAATCCTTACTCTTCAGTTAAAATCAGCAATCTTAATTCTACCTTTAATTCTGATCTGACATAAAGAACTCAATGGGTAGGCAAAAGGCTATATAAGTGACCCTTTGCACCCTAAGACTTTCAGTGAGACTTAAAAAAAAAAAAACAAACCACAGAATATTTCAAGACTTTCAGTGAGATTTCAAAAAAACCCCACAAACTGTTTTCCCCTAAAATTCAGCAGTAAAATGCCTCACTAGTAAAACTGAAACCACCATTAAATTTAAATATGTAACCTGAATTGGTGAATTAAAGCTCACATTGAGATACCTTTTTGTATCTTAAAGTGAGCATCTGTATACTCTGGGCTGTGATGTGTGGTTTCTGCTCTGGTATCATTCCTCCCAGGTGTTAGCAGCCAACTAGGTCCTAAAAAGAAAAAAATTAGAAGGGTTAAATTCTGTCCCTGGACAGCAGCTACTGGAGCATGTCTATGGTAGGGCTGGTTCTGCAAAACTGCAGCGGAGAAGGCCAGAATTCCCCTCCTGCCACAAGTTTTCATCATCTTTCATTTGCTCTTTCCTACATCAAAAAAAAAAAAGATTCCATGGTAACCAAAGAGTTTAAAAACTTCGCAAAAAATAATCATGGCATGGGGAACAGATAGGATGAGAAGAAAGGAAGCTATGAGATGAAGAAGGTTCAAGTCCAGCAACACCCACATCTAACAGAATTTTTTCAGGCAAAACAAGGAATGCATCTTTCCCTTGCAAAGTATACTTCTCAGAGATGCTTGAATCCTTGCTTTCTGGTGTATAAATAGTTTCTTTGCTGCCTCCATAAAGATCACGCAGCCTCACAAATGTGGCTAAGCTGGGCAAACGAGAAGCCGTTTCTCAGCCGAACTCATAAATTACTTATTGTTTTAATATACTGGAAAATTGGCAGGAAGCAGGGGAAGGTACGTAAGTTACACAAGACTTTATACCATCACTTATCCTTGCCTTCCATTAAAAAAAATGTTAGTTGCTGTAGCAACTGTCAAACCACACTCCGGTTCCTCTTCCTCCAAGATACAGAACTTCTCCAAAACACTCACATACAACACAGTCCTTCCCCAGCTGAAGGACATGGTTTCTGGCACTTTCGTATTGTTTGAAAAGAGGCTCTCCAAGGAGCTGAGAAATCCTTTGCAGGGCTTTTGCCTCAAGGTACGCTTGTGTAGAAACAGTTACCTGAAATCTTTAAAATTCGGGTTCCCCCGCCCCTGCCTCTAGCTCTTTTCCCCCCCCTCCTTCCTTTTTCCCCTTCTTCCTCTGCATTATAGAGAACATTAGTCCATGCAGCTTATTTCATCACTACATCTTTCAGCATTAAACAAAACACCTACACATCTGTCAGATGTCACCCCCTGTCTTGTTCTTTCCTTCATGGGAAAGGCACACACAATGGGGACAACGTCACATAAAACACACATTGCAACATCTCTAGGTCACAAAAGGAAGAGACAGGTCTCCCACCTTACACTTGAAGGGACAGCCCCTCTCCACAACCACCTTTTGTCAGTCATTCCTGAGGAACCCCTGCTCTGTCACTAAGGTGAACAAGCCTTCTCTCAACTGATTGAAATTCTCATCCGATGGACAGATTTGAATAGGCTACAGAACAACAACAACCACCAAACAAATGAACAAACGCACCATTGGCATAAAGAGAACTCTTGAGAAAGCTCTGTCAGAAACAGGACAAATTACACACCACTGAAGAAAATCTCATGACAAAGTGAAAATATATTCCTTGCCTTTGTGCAGCATGCCAGTATTAATGATAATCAAAGATCCCTGGGAAACTCTTACATGTTCAAGGACACAATCCAGGGTAGGATGTTTGTATAGCAAAAGAGAGGTCCTTACCACTTTCTAACCTTCCTCAATCCCCAGAAGCTCCATTCCATTTCCAAGTAAATTTGACACTTAAAATATTTTCATGCCTAATACTTCCCAAAAAGCAAAACCATTTAATTCAAACTAATCTGTTTTCTTACATAATGGGATTATTATTTTTAATTGCTGCCTAGAAAAGAGAGCAATGTAGTATTGCACAGACAGTATTCAGGAATATATACAAACTCTATTCTTTCAAAACAATTTCAAACTTAAATATGCTTACCTTTTCCTATCATAGTAGTTCTGTCATCTCTGTTTTCCTTTGAAGTGTCTTGTAAACTGGGGGATTAATGGTTCTACATAAAGATATTTTTGTCTCTTCTAGAAGGGTCCAAGCTACCCAGCCATTTGACCGTGTAGCTCATTTCTTCAATTCCATAAGTACCCCCCTTCACTCGTTTCTACCAGCCCACTCGTTTCTCTGACGGCAAAAATGAACCAAAACCATACAATGTACTTGTTCTGGCTACACCAGCAGAAAGCACTTCGGCAGCTACGGGAACAAGGGTCAGCATGTCTGTCCATACAAAATTAATTGCAAAGTACTATGCACAAGCATACCCCAAAACCAGCTTTCTGTGAGTGTTTACAATGGAAATAGCTGCATACTGGCCCAGCTACACAGCATAAACAAGGTCACTTGACTGCTGGGAGCAGTGACACACAGCCACCAGTTCAAACTGTAAGCGCTGAACCCATCTGTTCCCCGAGTTAACAGTAATTACTGCCTGCGATGAGGTGAGGAGGGCTGAGGGGTGTCCTTACTGCTCCCAGCTCTGCCCACCAAGAGCAGCAGCTGAAAGTAGGTATTGGTGGCTGATCTTCCTAGCAGAAATTCCAAAACAGCTGACATTTCTTTGCTGCCCCTCAGGGATTGCTGGACTGTTCCCATACCCTGGTTCTTCTCCTGGTCTCTTTTGCATCTTGTGTCTGAGCAGACGTGCTAAGCAGCTTTGCTCTCCTGTGCCCAGTCTTCCTTTCACACTTCTATTGATACTGCCTCTCTTTAATCCCATCACCTAATTTTGTGCAACCTGGTTTCAGCTGAGATAGAGTTAATTTTATTCCTAGTAGCTGTTATAGTGCTGTGTCTTCCATTTAGTACAAGAATAATGTTGATAACACATTGATGTTTTAGTTGTTGCTAAGCAATCAAGGACTTTTCAGCTTCTCATGTGGGCCTGCAAGCGAGTAAGCCAGGGATGCACAGGAAGCTGTGAGGGGACACAGCTGGGAGAGCTGACCCCAAGTGACCAAAGGGATATTCCATACCATATGGTGTCATGCTCAGCATCCAAACTATAGGGAAAGTTAGCCAAGGGACCACTGCACAGAAACAGGCTGGGCATCAGTTGATGGGTGGTGAGCAATTTCATTGTGCACCACTTGTTTTTGTATATTCTTCTATTGGTATTAAATTATTTTCACTTTCTGTCCCTTTAAACTGTCTTTATCTTAACCCACAAATATTACCTTTTTTTCCTGATTCTTTCCCCCATTCTGCTGGGGGGGAGCAAATGAACAGCTGTGTGGTGTTCAGCTGCCTGCTGGGTTAAACCACAACACTACGGTATACCATAATTTCCCCAGACTCATGCACTTGCATGACAAGGACTCAGGCTGCTACACTAATGAATGCCCCTGAAGGAAGTGCAAGGTACCGTTTGCTTTTTACAACCACTTACATGTGTATATCTTCTGCATAGAATGGTGAAACACACAGCAGCCAGCAGCTCGAGGCCACCTTGCAACATTTTGAATGCCAGATTTAGGGCTGCAACAAAGAACTCCAGAGCTATAAATGAGGGCTGCTGTAATTTATATTACAGTTCCCAAACATCCAAAAAAGGTGCGACAGAGTAGGTCCTCATTTAACTACAGTACACTTAACTATAAAACAAAGAAAGCAATTCCAACCTGTCAATTTACCAGCTAGGATCAGTCAGGAATCTCGCCAGGAATCGTCATCCTAAACATGAAAAATATCCATGCTGTCACAAAGCCAAACACAGGCACGCTTTCACAAATGTGGGCGGATTGGATTGAGAAGTTACTGACCCGAGAAATTCATTACCACTTTACGGCTGGCAAAAATCACAGTTGACCTAGCTGTTATTTAACATCTATGCTTGGTTCTTCAGTTGATTCAAGTCACCTCACTGACCTATATTAAAAGAGATGTGGAAGCATTTACAATACGCATTATGGTATGTTGTCTATGACAGCCATAAAGCATAGGTCATACAGCTGTAGGCAGATATTCAACTGTTCCAGCAGAATGTGCAAACGTGCACCTTCTGAGCTAGAGTGATATTTGGGCTTATATCACCCGGATCCCTCCTGCCTTTGTATTCTCCTTCCATCTTTGCTCACCTGTGACTCATCTTGCACGTGTTTGGGAGAAGTAATTTTCAGAGTGTTGCTCATTGGCTGCTTGCACATATATTCAAGTTCCAGCTGTGACAGAAGCTTATGTGTGCTGTATCCTCGCAGGAGGCATAACTGCGAATTGCAAATTACACATGCTACATAGACAGAGGCAGTTTGTCAAAATTCACCTAAAACCAAGGATTAAAGGAAGATGTGTTCACCTTTCCACAGCTATACAAAACGGGAAAGGTCTTTCCTCATCAGTCTTCAGCACCGTCTGCCAATTATTACGGCTTGACCTCAAAAGTGGGATATTGCGTATGATGTGAGCATTTGAGTGTTACTTAAGCTGCCCTGAGTGACAATTCTTGCAGTGGCTTATACCTCTAGCTCCTGCCTAGACAGTAATGAATGCATCTGGGACTTCAGCATATGGCAAAAAAACAAAACTGTCACACAGCTACTATTACAGTCATTTTAACTTTTTTTTATCTCCAAAATTGCCCAGATTAAACAAATATCTTCAAATATAGTGTTTTAAATTTGATAGCCATCTGACAGGATCAGCCACCAAGCAAGAGGCTTCTTAATATTCCCTTAAATACTTCCTCTATTATTTACAGCTTATTGTTTCATGTCACATTGAGTTTTTTCACCCATTTTTGCTGCTCAAATAGTATTTTCTGTTGTAAACTTATCTCACTTTGAGTACTAAGCCTATTTAATCTGAATTCCTCTTAGAATTATAATGTACAAGTTGCTCTGCTTCATTAAATATTACAGTATTCTAGTAAAAGCTATTGTACAGGGACACAAGTTCAAGCCAAGTTTTATCCATATATAAACAAGGTGACACTTCAAAAACAGAAGTTATAGAAAGTGCAAGAGGAACTATCTAACCTGGCTACAGAGATTCTAAAGTATTTCTTTAATGCTTTTTGTAGCTTCATCTTTTTAATTTACAAGACATTACCTCAGTCTGCCTATAAATAATAAAGCGAACCTGTCCTTTAGAATGAGCAAAATTTGGTAAGATTTTCTTCCAAGTTCTGCTTTAGCTACAAACCAAAAAGGACCTGTTATCCCACATATCCCACTCCTGGAGCTGATTACTAGAAACTCAGCTCCCGTTGGCTGAAAGAAAACAGGGACTAAGGGAGAGAAAAAGAAGTTTATACCCATTTCCTGAGACAGGAAGCTTGAGTGCATTTGGCCTGATAGAAGAAGGAAAAAAACCTCTCAAATGTCTGAGCTTAGTAGCTTGGCTACTTCTGAATACAGACCAGGATACAGCAAGTTCCTCCTCCCAAAAAAAGCATGATGAGTCACACACTATAGCACAAGCCTTTAGGTTATTCTTTTTTGTATATTTTTTTATTTACGTTTCTAAATAAAAAGATTTACAGCATTAAAG
Source organism: Nesoenas mayeri (assembly GCF_963082525.1). Taxonomy (NCBI): domain Eukaryota; kingdom Metazoa; phylum Chordata; class Aves; order Columbiformes; family Columbidae; genus Nesoenas; species Nesoenas mayeri. Next base: position 103,042,894 of record NC_137541.1, read on the forward strand.
AGGAGTACATAGCTTCAGGATAAGGCAAAGAAACGTAAGAAAGCTTAAACTAGGAGGGCCTTTCCGATATGACCACTTGTAATGGTACCAAAAAAGCAAAGGCAGTTAAATTTCTTGAGAAAGAAGGATTTTTTTTTCTTTCATTCTTCAGATTTTCTCTCTCTCCATTTATATGAGGAACTGCTGCTACTTAAAGGTGATGCACTGCAATTGCACAAATAGCTTCTAATTCGTCTCCTTCAGATGCAGCTTGTAAAACAAAAACAAAGAAAAAAACCCTTTCCAGTGTAAAAATTTGTACAGCAAAATTATAATTTGGATCCAAAGAAAGTGTTTTTGTAGCTGCAAGGAGAGTAGCACACACATGAAATCTGACAGACATCCTCATGCAGATATCAACTATACCGTTACAATAAATAAGTGTTTGTAGGGAAATTCCAGAATTTAAAAAAAAGAGTGTAATTCAACAAAGTGCAGTATAACCACAGTTTAATAATAAAGTCAACATTATGATGGAGGAAACTACTACGATACTTCTAGGTCTTCACAGAATCACAGAATGGTTGGTGTTGGAAGGGACCTCTGGAGATCATCCAGTCCAACCCACCTGCTGAAGCAGGTTCACCCAGCGCAGATCATACAGGAATGTGTCCAGGTGGGCCTTGAATGTCTCCAGAGAAAGAGAATGTTTGTTGAAGAACTAAAGAACAGTAATAGTGAAATAAGCCAATTCTTTCTCTTTAGAGGAAGGAAGCCCACTCTGAGCTATGTCTAGGACGTAACTATCAGTTCCCAAAACATCAGTCTTAGTCAGAGAATTTCCCCAATCAAATTTAATTTGGTACTGTTAGAAGACAGAAGGCTGCCTATAGCTTCTGCTATACCATGACATCTGTGTATGGATCTGTCCGTGTTTGTCACATGGCACGTAAGAGCAGCTCAGCTCTGACCTGCCCAAACATTTGTCTGGATTACTCGTGTCCCACCCCCCCACCCCCCCCTTTTTTTTTTTTATCTCTGCTGCTCTGTCTTCTGGAGGCTTAAAAGCCCCTTCCCAGCCATAGGGCTGGAAGGACAACTCTTAGATGACAAAGGTCCAGCTTCCACCCCATCAAGTCTGTAGAACACATCTGCTCAGGTAAGAGGACAGGAGCGCCTGTGACCATTGGGTCACAAAGTAAGGGCTGCCTCAGCATCCATCTCAACCTACAGCTAGGCATGTTCCCATCCCATCACCACAATGTTGGTGTTCACCAAATCATGAGGTATTTACCCATGGAGAAATGGGTAAATTCCATCACTTTGTTACTGTGATGGAAACACTGCTGGTCATGCAACAGAAAACCTGGAAAACAAGCCTTGCAAAAGACAAAAAGATTGGGCACAACTGAGTTACAGAGCCTGAATCTGGTGGTAAATAGCTTGATATTAAGACACATTTCTTCACAGAAAGGGTTGTGAAGCACCGGAACAGGCTGCCCAGGGAAATGGTGGAGTCACCATCTCTGGAGGTGTTTACAAGACACATAGATGAGGCTTAGGGACATGGTTTAGTGCCAGGTTTAGGCTATGGTTGAACTTGATCTTAAGGGTCTCTTCCAACCAAAATGATCCTATGAGAAGTAGCAGGCTTGGAAGACAAGGAGGAGGATTGATCTTCAAGACACTTCTGAACTACATTTGACTCACAATGCATTTCACTAAAAGGAAAATACAGCTTAAAAAAAATGGAAAATCTCTCACTATCTTTTGCAGAACTTAGCTATCAGAATGTTACTCAGTAATTAACGCTGCCACCTCGTTATCTGCATTGGTCAAATTCTGCATTCAGAAAGTATCAATGTGAGAAATTAGAACTGAATAACTGACAAGTAATATTGAGATATTCAAGTATGATTAGCATTTGTTAAACAGGAAAAGAGAAAGTATGGTGAAACAGCACCATCACTGTACTAACATATAATAAATATCAAGCTGTGATATCACTTGTATTGTCAAGATGTAGAGTTTTACTTGTACAGGCACTCAAAAACTGTAACTTATCCTGAGCTTTGTACTGAGCAGAAATCTTCTAGAGTTCAGAAAGGAAACAACTTCATCAAATTCCCTTACTAAGCATGACTCCAGCAGTCTTAAATTCACTGTGAAACTAGATATGATGCATAAGAAGTCCTGCCTTTTCTTAAAAGCAAGCCTCAGAAGTAATATGTTGTAAATAAAATAGAAACCAATTAGATCCATCTGTCTTGCCAACACACGCACAAATAAAGCACCAGAGCACCAGAAAAATAGCAGACTGTGAGAAATGAGAAACAAGCCAGATATATTGTTTATAAAACTTAAACAAAATGGCTATTTTACTTGCTTTTCCGTAATCAAGTCACCTCAAACTGATATTGGATTAACTGACAGTTATCATGACAATAACAAAATTAGGTTTTGTTAAATTATGTCTGCACGTACATATATATATATATATATATATATATGCGGCATGTTATACAAAATACATCTGCAAATGGTTAAAGAGGCAATATTTTTCTGGTCATTCCCTGTCTCTCTTGGGACTCTTAGCTGCTTTTGGCAAGTGCTTTTTATAGTTACCATTTGCATTACTGTCATGTATCAGGTCATTACAAGTGGGCTATCCAAATGCTTAACAATAATAGCAGTAATAATAATTACAGTCTGTGCTGCAAGCAATAACATTTTAGAGCATTTTTCGCATCTAGATGGATACCTGCCATGAGTTTCTATGCAAAACACACTCATCTCCAAAGCCATGAAGCAGGCGAGCTCAGAGTCCACTAGCCCAACATTTTACTTGAGCTAAATGTCCTGTCTAAACATGACCAATTCTGTCAGACAGACTTATCAGCAGAGACAGCAGAACAGAGTCTGGTCTGCCTGTAAACACCCCACCAGAATAGGAACAAGAAAAGCAGCAGCAGCTGGACACAGCTGAGCAGATGGGAGAGCAGAGGAAAAGAGTGAGGCTATACTGGCCAGCATGATAGGCAAAGCTTAGGAAGAAAATAAAGTGTTTCACTTATCTTGTCCCCAGCCAACACCATCTACCATGGCTTTCCTGTTCTCCTCAGAACTGGATGATTACTGCCATTTTAGTTAGCTTTTCCATACTAGCACAAAATCAACTCCAAGAGGTTTCTGAGTACTCAGAAACTAGCAATCCACAGCGACTTCCAACGCATTAGCTTTGATGAAGCAACCCCATTTAATGAAAAGCTGTGATGGTCTCAGATTACAACAGGGTGATATTTTTGAGAAAGGTTCTCTTTTTTACTATATCAGATTATCTAAAAATCTATTGCATTTCATTACCAATCTTTCATAGCACAGAAGCTATGAACACATCTGCTCCCACATAACCAATCTAGAGAAGAGGGGGAAAAAAAAATAGAGCAAAAGTCAACAGTAAGGAGAAGCATCTTCAGAAGAAAAAGTAGCAGTAGCAAGATTTTCAGTCAGGAAGACAACAGAGCAAACAAGCTGTAGCTATAGGAGAAACAGTCAATCATCGGAATAACCAATAATAATAGTTCCGATAAGCAATTTTCAGAAATGTGAACTTTAAAAGACTTGGCTGCACATTCACATTTTATCTTTGTGTCCATGAATGTTCTAAACATAATTTGGGGGCAGGGCATGGTGCCGGATTTTACCTTAATGCAAAATGTCATGTAAAAATTTGTTTCAGTAGTTGTCCTTCTGGACTGATTGAACAACACACAAGTCAGTTTTATAAATGCATAACTCTTGAAGACAGTGCTCTTATAACAGTTGTATAAGCATGCTTTGTAAAACATTTTTGTGGGCTCAGCATGCAGACAAATTCACAAACAGAATAGCTAACTCCCTTATCTTGATGACCAATAACAAGAAGAGGAAAAAGAAAAAGAGATTCTTTTTAAAAGAATAGTCTAGACAGTTCAAAAATAGCTTCTGTGCCCTTGCCAGGTACAAGGGAAACTGGAAAATTAGGAACCATGGTGCTTACTAAAACCAGGGTGTTGTTTTGACTGTATTTTTTATCCACCCTCAACCTTCTCGATTTTAGCAAGGAGATTCATACCCATGCAGCTCCCAAAGAAGTCCACCCCATCCCAAGGCTTAACTGAGAGGTACCACTGACAGGTTCCCAGGTGGTGTTCATGCAGTGGAAAGTCCCAAACATTAGGAGTATTTGTGACGCAAAGTGGAAAGAGGTTTCAGAAGCTGAGATGATTTCTGGGCTTTAGCTCATCCTTTCCCCCTTGTTTGTTCCAATTAATTAATTAGTTAATTAATTAATTAAGTCTTTTTGCTTGCTTGCTTGCTTATGGCACATGCTCAACTTGTGGAAGGAGTTAAAAGGTAGCAAGGGAAAATCATGTACTCTCTTCCCTGCAAATAAGAGTTGTTTATTCTTTCAAGTTGATGTGCATGTTCTGTGCACTCAGGATGACATTCCCTCAGTAGAGACACGTGGAGCTAGATAACATCAATTTATGTTAAATAATCTTAAAATAGAAACACACACAGTGCTGTTTTTAGATACAGTAGATAATGCTTTCAGATTGTCTGCTTTTGCCTTTTCTTTTTTTTTTTTTTTCTCCAGTGGATAGGAGATCTGTTATGTCATGTTTTAATGGATGTGGTCATTTTCTCTCTGTGGCCAAGTTTACAAATACTCAACTCTGCCAGTGAGCCTTCAGAAACCTGAAGTGACTAAAACTAGAGAGAGCTCAGAGACAACAAGGGTCACTGCAGGAAGATTTATCATGCAATGATCTCGGATGTTAAAGACTCGAGTTCTTTAAGCAGAGTGCTAATGCTGCATACACACGTTGTATCATGTAATAAAGTAAGGCTGTGGCCGTCAGATCGTATCACAACTGGACCAATTTGAATTTATAATATTGAATTATAAATTACTATATGCTTAACACCACCAAACTTCTTCAAGTCTGTAAAAACTAACTTCACTCTACTCTTATTAGCAGTTATAAAAATGCCATTAGAAAGTTTGTACTGAGAAGAGAAAAAAGAATTAATTAATTAATTAAAGAGAAAAAAAAATTAATTGCTTTTTATCCTCTTCCCAATGTTTTAAGTTATGATACTGTAGATATGAAGACAGATATGCAAGTCAAAACTGAAAAAGCTACCAAGCTGCTAAAAGTCCAACTTGCCATAACCTGGATCTACTTGACACTTCTCTCCTGTCACAGCCAACGTGCTGTTTAACTGCTCCTCTCCCAGTGTTGTAAATCTGGCCAGTAGCTAAATAGTGAACAAAAGACACTATAAAGAAGATAAAAAGAGATCATGCTTGGAAACACCAGTGCAACTAGAAACAGAGAAAGTGAGTCTAAATTTAACAGGGCAGGTTTTTTGTTTGATTTCTAACTAACTTCCTTTTCTTTCCCTTAATTTGATGGTATACATCAGCTAACTTCTTCCCCAGGGAACACCACCCCTGTTACTGTCAACCTCTGGCCTTCAGCTCCCACATCATTCATGCAAGTCTCTAAATGCAAAAGCTTTACAAATGAGAAACGTCAAAGATGGATGGAGTCTGGATCTGATGATACAGACTACAATTACATGTTTGTTAATTTAACAAATGACAGCAACTAATCTAAACACATTAAGAAATACCTTACAATACACATTAATTGAGGAACATTTTCTGAAACCTTATAAATACCCAATTTCTTGCAATTTTCAATCTCCAAAGAGCTACTGTTAATGGTTCCTATAAAGAATTGCACAAACAAACTAGATGAACTAAATTTGTGCTGCAGCCAAAGGTGTTCTCCCCTACCTCCTCAGAAGCGCTAATGAACACATTGTTGAACTGCTGATATATTTTGCAATTCTGCTGGGGAGGAAAGAACAGTACACTTAGCCAATCTTCCTCTTTTTACTACACCTATTTTAAGAGTGTAAGGAAATACAAGTGCCTATAGATATATTTGCTTAATTCAGAGAAGCCAGTGTTTCATTCTGTGATGAAATCCAAGCAAGAAGCAAAAGGAAAGGAAACAACAAAAAGTTATTGAACTTGGAAAAGTATGCTTGTTCCTCAGAAGAATATCTAACTTTACATAAAAATTAGAGGTCCCCGAGTTTTGCTCTAGCAAGCACAAAAAAAAGTTATCTGCTTGGCCTAGTGAGTGGAAATAATTCTTATTATTTTCCAAACTGACAAAAAAAAAATATGCATGTAACTTCATTTTTAAACTGCAAATCACCTCAAGTATAGATTGAGTCCTAACTGATCTAAGGTGTCACACCACTGTATTTAAATTGTTGCAACATATGAGGAAACCTGGTGCTAAAGAATTTTCACAAAACAGGCTTAGAGAAATAACCTGAGGTAATAAAATTGGGTAATGCCGAATGGTCAAAAAAAATTAAAAATTAAAAAAAAAAAAATCTAAGTCAATAAATCTTACACCAGACTTGCAACCTATCCCATAAGCACCAGACTTCCTTGAAAAGCTGTTATTCATCATCCAAATCTTAGGTTGCACATAAACGTTTTGTGTAAAATTAAACATTGTGGTATCATACTGACAAAGAAAACAGTAAAAAAAAAATATATTTGAACCAGCAATCGATTTTGAACCATGATCCTGACCAGCTATTTATTCAGCAAACTACATAATCTAAGCATCCTCAATACTACTGCTGCACTTTTGTTGCTAACAAGAGAAACTGTGTTTTGCCATCTAGTACCATAGGTTTGTAACAGATATCCTTTTCTGTTTCAGGTATCAAAATTCCACGATAAGCATTATCACTCACAGATAAGAATCATGATTTGCAACCACATTCAACTCAATCATCTTCCCGCCAGGTGCTAGACTACAGCACGTCAGCCCTGATGACGTGTGGCAGACAGACGTGAGGTTTGCAGCAAGACGAAGCAATCCCCTCCCACGATACAGTGCTCAGAATGGCACTTCAAAGCCTCAGAGGACCTTTGGATAACCTGAAGTTTACACTCAGAATCAGACATCTCTGGCAATTCAACATCAAAAGCAAAAAGCAGATGAGGTATGGAAGTGCTTCTGCTCTTGTAACAGGAGTACCAGGAATGAAGATGAATAGGGATCATATGCGCAGTTCCTTGCATTTCTAGGTCTTCACATCAGTACTTCGCTTCAGGTTTTGTATTTTTTGAGTCAGATCTGAGAGTTCCCGAAGCACTGCTCGTGTCTAAAACACATGAATTGGCTTCCCTGGAAACAGCACTCAGCTGGAAAAGAACAAGAGTCATCAAAGTAAAAACTGCACCAGGGAAGAGAAAGGAATCCTTAGTGTTTACATTTTGAATTTATGAAGCACTTTGTTACCGTTAAGATTATTAGTGTAGCGTAATAAAATCTTGGTGGGCAGACTGGAAAGAAGCTAATTTTGAAATCCTGGTTTTCCTTTTATTCTTTCATTCTACCATCTTCCCTATCTCTTGGCCGTTCCTTCCCATCATCTCTATCTTTACTCCATATTCCACTTTCCAAATCACCTTACAGAATCACAAGCACTCTGGCCATCCTGATACTGTGTTATCCTGGAGATAAGATGCACTTTGGTTTTACATACAGCCAGTCTGGAGTGGTGGAAGGCACGCATTACCCAAAAGCCTAGACATATCCAGAAAAGCTTTGCTAACAGCCAGCCATCATTCCCTGAAACGGATGTGCTAATTAGAAAACGAGTACATTTTCACAACTTCTTTAAAACAACACCTCAAGAGCTCCTTGAGTTTTCATGAGGAATAAAATCTCCTCCTGCTTTTTCCAACAAGAGCTTTAAATCTGCTGTTGCCTTCAGGTAAAGTTTGCTACAGCCAAGGGCATAACACTTCATCACATGGTTATTGATGCTCTAATTATGAGTGTAGCATTTGCCCTGGAATTATAATAAGAACTCACTGATGGTATATTATCCAAATTAGGTCCTTGCTCCCCACATACCTGCATATAGACTATGCCAGTTAAGGCCTACCACACAGTTTACAGTTCATGCTCACTCACAGCTACATTAACAACAGCAGATTTGCATGTAAGTAAATGCATCACAATTCCATACCTGTCACAGCTTTGGCTGAAGGACACTTTCTGTTTTGCAGTGAAGCTCCTGTGTTTTTAAGCCCAAGCCGTGATAATACGGAAATCTCAATGTAAGATTTTATTTTGTCTCTGAAAGCAGGGTTTGAGCCCTCAGAGTTGTACAGAAAAGTTTGGAAATCTGTGAAAGTTTAGAAAACAAAAATAAAAATGAACCAACAACTAAGTATATTTTAAATCTATCTCTATGTTTCAAGCCATCGCATAATTTCTAGATGCTCTAGATTGGACAGTCTGGCTTCAGAGGAATAAATTTTGCAGAAATTTAAGCAAAGCAGCTATGGCAAGCTACGAGAAGGATGTAAATACAGGTATGGCTTCTTCTCTGTCAAATCATGGTCTGCGATACACTCATTTGCAGACCTGATTTAAAAGGTAGCTAGAAAGTAAGACTTCTCTAGGAATCATTAGTTGTGGAATTAATCTGCTGGTGTTTTGGTCACTTGTGAATCTTGTAGATATAGTCCCAAGTAATGAGGGAGGAAGCTACTGAAAGACTTCTGTCATATTTAGTGTTTGAATGGGAGAGTTCTGGTGTACTACATCTGAAAACTGATGTTTGTATACTGGACAAATTTTTCCATGAAAATTAAACTACATAAAAGCACAAGAAAGCACAGACTGTGTATCTTTTAACATACAGGCAGAAATACATGTTACTGCAGTATTGATACTTGGGGGCAGGGAGGGTGTGAAAACAGCCACACCACACAACACACACCTACATGACAACCACAAGAAATGAAACATTTCAGTATCAGATTGTGGTTCTACATACATTTATATCCAAGCATATCCTTATTCATGCCACACTAAATAAGGCATATGCATTCAGGAAAATAAGTTACAAGCAATACTGGAATATATAGTCTACTTCACAGAGTTCAGATTATTTTCACTACAGTGAAAATAAAATACCAGAAACTGAGATTCTCTCAGTGCTTTACAGATCATTACA